>NC_071498.1:83750000-85000000 GCF_028408465.1 Anastrepha ludens | reverse complement strand
TAATGTTGACAGTGTGCAGTAGGGGCAGGAAGGTGGCCTCTCACCATTTAAAATGTGGGAGTGTGTACCGATTGTGTGTCCAATACGGAGTCGGATGAAGGCAGTGATGTCCTTGGTACGGAATATGGCTTGATAGTTGGGTATAGTGCCAGTTGTATTTAAGCTTCAGTTCTTTTTGGTTTAAAATATTTATTAAATAGTCCGCAGATGTCCTTCTTAAGCATACAATCAAATGTGTGCAACGGTTCCATTGCTGCAGTCTTAGCTTTTTGGTCGGCAAGCTCGTTCCCTTTAATGCGGCCAGGAATCCACATAATTTTGACTTTATTTTGATGCTCAATTAATATGCTCCATATGCTTGAAATAAGGGGTGATTGGTTTCTTATGTTCACTATGCCCGATATTGTAGACTTGCTATCCGAACAAATGATTGTTTTTTTATTAGTTTTTGATGCAACTATTATGGCATTGTATATTGCTATAGCTTCTGCTGTGTACACAGAACAGTAGTAAGGTAGTTGACCCTTCGTTATTGTTTCACCATCAGCATTCACTACTGCAAACGTGGTGTGGTCTAGAGTTTTTGAACCGTCAGTGTAGATCATTTTCCATTCAAGTCTAAATGGTGCGACGTATTCTAATGAACTGGTGTTGGATTTAGGAAATGCTGCTATACCAAAAAGGACTGAAGACTTTCTAAAATGCCAAGGCGGTGAGCTAATTGGGGGCCTTAATTGTGGCCGTGAGGTTATTCCCAGTTTGTTAGCATATTCCAGTGCTCTTAGTATAGTTGAGTTGCGATTTTGCACTTTACTTGCAGCAAATAGTGATGAGGTGGCCTCATGTAGAATGTTATTGTTGCAATAGAGAAGTTTTGGGATGAGACTCATTGTGGTGTATTCTGTTTTCTCCGGAATATTGGGTAGCCCTGCTTCCACCAGTATGTACTGTATCGGAGATGTTGGAAAAGCTCGAATGCTTCTGCGTACGGCCGCGTGGTATGTTGGGAAAATTAGCCTTAGATTACTTTTGGCGCAGTGTCCGTATATTGGCAAACCATAGTCCATTTTCGACAAGATGAGAGTCCTAGTAACATTTATCAGATTTGTGGTATGAATAAGACTATGTTTAGATGACAGATACTTTATAATATTCAACCTGGCAGCTAAGTTCTTTTTTAAATCTAAGCAGTGTTCCTTAAAAGTAAGACGCTTATCAAAGATAATTTCAAGAAATCTTATGCTGTGAGCATTTACAATATTTGTATTATTATAGACTACATTTA
Organism: Anastrepha ludens; assembly: GCF_028408465.1. Lineage (NCBI taxonomy): Eukaryota > Metazoa > Arthropoda > Insecta > Diptera > Tephritidae > Anastrepha > Anastrepha ludens. Next base: position 84,998,715 of record NC_071498.1, on the reverse strand, counting down.
AGTTATTACATTTATGCTTTCTATACATATATGGAAAGATTTACATTTATTAAGCGAGAGGTTCGCTCCTGAGTATATGGACCATCTTGAGATGTAGTTCTAAATATATCATCAGATATATAGCAAGTAAAGTGTTTTCAGCAAGTTCATCAAACAGAAAAGTAATTGCAATCGCGGTAGCACTATATGTATGTATGTATCTGTACAATACTTTCCACCAACAAGCAAGTATTGAATTTCAGTAAGTTTTGTTTAGCTGTTCATACTGAGATAGCATACAACTTTCTCGAAATCAAATTGCGACTGATTGTTGGATATGAAAATTAATACACCAAATGTGGCTTGAATCTAATCGGGTTACGATATGAAAAATAAAAAATGTTCGAAGAGTCGTTTGAAAAATCCAACTACGCATCGCTGATAAGAAATTTAAAAGCCAAAGTTAATATAGGGTGATTTTTTAAAAGCTATAGGAAAGTTTTTCAAAAACACATACGTAAAATTCAAAAAAATGCATGAAATGTTTATTTAAATCGATAGTACAGTCCATATAATTTAATGTTTGAAGATTATTTCATGCAAATGTTGACCACGACTGCGCTTCAAATGGTCCATCCGCTTAGTCCAATTTGGGATACTCTTTCCAATGTTTCGGCCGATATCTCACATATAAATGCTTTAATGTTGTCTTCCAATGCGTTAATTGAAGCAGGCTTGTCTGAATAGACATGAGCTTTAACATAGCCCCACAAAAAATAATCTAAAGACGTTATATCGCACGATCTGTCAATTGGCCACGACAGGTCCCGAACGTGAAATAAAATGTTCACTGAACTCGCCTCTCAACAAGTCCATTGTTACGCGTGCTGTGTGGCATGTGGCACCGTCTTGCTGAAACCAAATGTCATGCAAGTGAAGCTCTTGCATTTTGGGCAAAAAAAAAGTTGGATATCATTTCACGGTAGGGCTCATCATTCACAGTTACGTCACGATTCGCTGCATCTTTGAAGAAGTACGGTCCAATGATACCTCCAGCCCATAAACCGCACCATACTGTGACCTTTTCTGGATACATTGGTAGCTCTTGCAATCCTTCTGGCTGATCTTCACTCCAAAATCGACAATTCTGCTTACTATTTACGTACAGATTTATCCAAAAATGAGCTTCGTCGCTGAACACAATTTTTCGATAAAAAAGTAGATCTTCGGCCAACATTCCAAGAGCCCATTCACCAAAAATTCTGCGTGGCGGTAGGTCGTCCGGCTTCAATTCTTGCACCAGCTGTATTTTGAAAGGCTGCACACCTAAATCCTTTCGCAAAATTTTCCACGTTTTTGAGTAACAGAGGCCCAATTGCTGCGAACGGCGATGAATCGATAATTGATGGTCATCATTAACACTGGCCGATATTTTTTCAGTTCGCACTCTACGTAAGCGTGTTGGTGGTTTGATGCCCAATAATGTAAATTTGGTTCTAAATATAGTCACAGTAGCTGGAATAGCCGCTTGGGTGGGTCGATTAAACTAACCATAAAAAGGATGTAGCGCGCGAGAAACTTTCTTAACAGAACCCGCATTTTTATAATAAAATTTAATGATTTGCAAGCGTTGTTCGTTTGTAAGACGATTCACCGTTAAATTATAGATCAAACTGAAGATGTTTGACAGTGAAACAAAACACGAAACGTGCGTCAGCTATTTAAACCAACTGTTGAAGAAGATAAAAGCTAAAAAATCACCCGTTAGTTTGTTTAAAAATTCATAGTAATTTGAAAGCGACTTTCCAAAATATTTCGATTTCTGATAGGAGTGCAGAGCGTTAAATATTTAATTGCATATGGTGAAAAGCTTCCGGTTTATTCATATCTAACTAATTTCGTTTTGATTGTTCATATGTTTATGGGAATAAAATAGATAAGGGCCAAATATAAAATAAAACAACACCGCATGTGAAGGATAAGGTCGGGCATTTCAATGATAGATCTATAGAGGGAGCATGCGGTAGTTGCGAACATGCATATATGTAACTATAACTTCCCGAAACTATTCAGATAAGACATGGAGGACTAAACTTAACTCAAGAATTTAATAGCCACACCGATTTAGAAATTTCTAATTTTCTTAAGTGCCCTCGTTCATTCGGTTATAATGTTAGCCGTGAATTGAAATTATAAGGAGCCAATGCAGATTCTGTTGCGAAACGCAAAAAACACGAGTAACGTTCTGACCTTGTCTGATATGCAGAATTTATTCAATAAGTGCAAGCGATAATTGACGAGGGGCATTCGATATCAATATGGGCCCTTACGAGGAAGCTTAATGTTTCTGAGGGCCTTATACGTCGAGTAGTTCATGCAGATCTCCCGTATAATTTCCACGTTATTCGCAGAAAACAGTTTATATCGGATAAAACTGGAGAACAGTGAGTTGCCGATTGAAACAGCTTCTAAATAAAATTAAACACCCTGATGCGCCTGAAATATTATGGTTGTTTTCTGACGAACAAATTTTTTACCAAAACCAAAAGACCAACTAAAGAAATGCTAGATGGCTATTTTGCAAACCTATAGAGGATCCTACTGTCATGCACCGGAAGTTTCTAGGAGCTGCTATGGCTTTAGCTGATGTGAGCTACAAAGCTCATGTCATGCCACCATATTTTTTACTCAGAGATTTCGAGTGAGTTTTGCGGCATATATCGAGGTTATAGAGACTATAGTGAAACCTTGGAATGATAGTGTATGCGGTGAAAGTCCACATATTTTTCAGCAAGACCCTGCTCCTTTATCCAAAGCGATGGCGACACACCCACACATAACACTGAACTTATGGCCGCCTAACTCCCCAGACTTTAACTGCCTGGATTACTACGTATGGACCATAGTTTAGCTTCAAATCAATAAGCATTCGCATAACATCATTTCTTTTCTGAAGGCTGCAATTAATACCGTTATGGTTAAGATGTATAAGGAGCATTTGATTCGGATTCGCAATCGAGGAGGTTATTGCAGCTAATGCAAATGTTATTGAATGATTTTATTGATACATATTTAATAAAAAATGTTGTTCAAAATATGAGCTAATTAGTTTTACTCTCAAGCTGTCCTCAAATACCCTGTATATATACAAAAGTATCTACCTCATAGGTGCATACGAGGGTGCTTCAATAAGTACCCGTGTTTGTTGGCAGAGGACGTTCCTGCGGGAAGTTGGTGTTAGCATCATGTGCTTCCATCTATCAATCGACAGCAAAACAAATTTCAGACGGATTGATAGGTTAATTTGGATTTGGCAGCTATTCGAGTAAGATGTGTTTCGTGATTTTCACTAAGATTTTTGTTTTGTTTTTGGATGGGAAAAAATGCGAGGAGATAAAACAAAGTTGGATACTGTCTATGGGGACGTTTCGCCAGTTAAATATTGGTTCAATGAATTTCAACGTGAACGAACATCCATTTTTAATGAGGAGCGACCAGGACGCCCGGCAGACGTAGTTACCGAGGAAATCATTCAAAAGGTCCATGACATAATTCTCGCTGATCGACTAACAAAAGTGCGTCAAGTAACAGATGCCATAGGTGTATCGACCGGAATGGCAATTACTATTTTACATGATAAGTTAGCGATGAAGAATTTGTCGGTCCGATGGGTGCCGCGATTGCCCACAAGAAACAACAAAAGAAAGCGGCTGTTAACTTCAAAGCAGTGGTTGGATCAATTTAAGGGAGATCCGAAGGAATTTTTGCATGGTGTTGTCACCTGGCTTCTTCATTACACACCAAAAACTACGCAACAATCAAAACAATTGAATTCTCCCGGAAGACAGTCCCATCGGCCGGCAAGGTCATGGCGACGATTTTTGGAATGCGAATGCCGCCATTCTTAAGGATTTTTTAGGAAAATGAAAAACAATCACTAGACAATTCTGCAGCGACTTATTGGACCACTCTCTCAAAAAATTTAAGGAGACAGGGCTGCATTTGGCCACAAAGAAGGTGCTATTTCATCCCGATAACGCACCAGCACATTAACCTGAGTTGTCGCAGTTAAAGTGCATGAACTGCGTTATGAATTGCTGCTGCACCCGGTCTGCCTCCCTGCGCCTTTTTCTTGTCCCTAAAATGAAGAAATGGCCGGAGCGTTGGGAGAAGTGTATCTTTCTAAAATAAAAAAACAAAAAAATTGAAAAAATGGTGTATAGTATGAGTATCTATTACGTACAATGCATGTTTGCACTGGGGTAGGTTTATGTCTGTTATGTCTTCCACTTGCGATATTTCTCCGCCAGTAACTGAATTGTCATAATTTTCTATATGATTATATAATTATTTATGATGTACTAGTTTCTTTTAATTAATTTTGGACGTGATAACGTCTTATAACTCGATTTAACAGCCTGCACGCACGAAAAAATGTGTCGTTACCTTGCTCATTAGTGTTACCTTGCTCATTAGTGTTACCTTGCTCATATGTAGTTACCTTGCTCATTGTCGTTACCTTGCTCATTGCATTGAATGAACTGCAAGCGAAAGCACGGAACGAACGACAAAGCAAACTGTTAGCTTGTCTTTATTCAATCAATCTCGTTAGCTATAATAAGTATGAAATTCAAAATGGTAGATAGCAAGTGGGTTGTCAAATGTGTGTAGTTGCCAGATTTTTACAAACTCCGCCTCAACCCAATTGCTTTACAGTATTGTATGAACAAAAAAAAAAAAACAATAACACTTCAAAATTTTTCTTACAATACATTAAACAATTCAAAAAGAAATACAACGAAAAAATTTAATCAGCTCGATACAACAAAAAAAAATTCAAAGAAAAAATATTCAAAATTTCAGCTTCATAGCGCCAGTTAGGTATTCGTGCCGGTCTTTGGGAAGATTCTTCGTAAGTATATCCGCTACATTATCTTCTGACGGGACATATTCAATATTTAATTCATTTCCATGATATTTGTCTCGAAGGTAATGGTAGCGAATGTCGATGTGCTTGCTTCGCTGATGCACAATTGGATTTTTTACTAAGAATTGCGCACTCTGGTTGTCGCACATGATTGTTGTTGGCTTCTTAGTGTATTCATTAAAACCCATCTCCTGCAGCAGACTTCTATGAAATGTAACTTCTTTTGCTCCGGAACACATCGCGATGTACTCCGCCTCCATAGTACTAAGTGAAACCACCTTTTGTTTCTTGGATTCCCACGCAATCAGGTTTTCGCCTAGGAACAAAGCGAATCCACTGTACGATTTTCTATCCGTACTATCAGAAGCCCAATCAGCATCTGTAAAACAAATAAGACTATGGCTGTTAGGTAGAAAAGTTAACGTACCCGGAGGCTTAGATTTCAGGTATCTAAGCACTCTTTTTGCTGCCAACATATGCTCTCTATGTGGATGTCCATGGAACTGAGCTAGTTTGGATACGGTGTAAGCGATGTATGGTCTCGAAACGGTAGCCAAGTATGTCAAACCACCAACAAGCGATTGATAGTTTTTAGTTTCATAGCCCAAACAGTCTGGATCTAAGCATTTATCCAGAACGGTGCCGCTAGCGAATGGCGTTGACGCTCCTTTGCATTCATCCATGTTCCATTTTTTTAACATTTCCGTCACGTATCTATGTTGGCATATAGATATAGAACCGCGCTGTCCATCACGACAGATCTCCATCCCCAAATAGTATCTAAGAGGGCCTTTGTCGACTGCCTCGACGTGTGACTGAAGCTTTTTAATGATATGTTGTAATGTTTCCGCCGACGAACATGCTAGTATAATGTCATCGACATATACTGAAATTATGTTAATCTCCTTGTCTGTCATCAAAGTGTATACGCAGTTGTCGACCTTGCATCTTTTGAAACCGATTTCGCATAGGATAGAGTTGACCTTCGTGTTCCAATTTCGCCCAGCCTGCTTCAGCCCGTACAATGATTTGTTGAGCTTGTACACCTTTTTAGGAAAATTTTTGTCTATGAAGCCTTCTGGTTGCCTCATATACACCTCTTCCTCCAGATCGCCATTAAGGTACGCCGAAACAACATCGACGTGGTTGACTAGTAGCTTACACTGCACTGCCAGCGACAAAATGAGTCGTATAGTAGAGTGCCTTACCACCGGGGCGAATGTGTCTGTGTAATCAATGCCGGCCACTTGTGTGCAGCCCTGCGCCACCAAACGAGCTTTATACCGATCAATAGTGCCATCAGCGTTATGTTTCGTAGTAAATACCCACTTCGATCCAATGACGTTCTTGTTTTCTGGGCAGGTTACTAGGCTCCATGTGTTGTTTTTCGTAAGCGCGTTATACTCAGTCTGCATTGCATTTTTCCATTCCCGATTTTGTGGCGATTCGTGTGCTTCTTTAACCGAATTGGGTTTCTCAACTACTGCATGTAAATAACGGTTTTTATGTCCCATGCCTCTTTTCGATTCACCGAACCTTCCCGAAATTGACCGATTTTGCTCTTTTCGCGCCACCACTCGATTTGCAATTGTTTCTATGTCATCATAGTCATGATCATTATCGTCACTACTCGCACTTAAAAAATTGTCTTCGAGTTCCGTTTCTTTTGCTTCTTCGCCACTTTTATTTTCTTCTTTCATCCCGAAATCTATTTCATACTGTTCTCCTTCTTTTCGTTCTGTTTCTATTTTGTACTCGTTTTCAGTTTTATCGAAAGTTTCTTCAAAAAATAAAACATCTCTTGCAATTACGATTTTTCTTTCTTTTAAGTCAAAAAGTCTATAGCCTTTTGTGTTAGACGCGTATCCAACGAACACCATTTTTACACCTTTTGGTTCAAATTTAGATTTTCTGTTTCTCTTATCAAGCACAACGGCCTCACAACCAAATACCTTAAAATGTTTTACACTAGGCTTTTTACCGACCCAACATTCAAATGGCGTTTTATTTTTTAGTATTTTTGTGCACGAACGGTTTCGTATGTATGCGGCGGTATTTACTGCTTCGGCCCATAAATACTGAGGAAGGGTTGACATCTCTAGCAAGCATCTTGCCATCTCCACCAACGTCCGATTTGACCTTTCGGCAGTACCATTCTGCTGTGGAGTGTAGCTGACGGTTGTTTCGTGTACGATTCCGTTGCTATCCAAAAAAATTTTAAAATTAGAGTTCACATATTCTAAACCGTTATCACTTCTCAATTTTTTGATTTTGTTACCCGTCTGCCTTTCAACTTGATTTAAAAATGTTTTAAATGCATTGAATGCATCTGATTTTCTCTTTAAAAAAATCGACGTAAACGTAGCGAGAGAAATCATCGATGAAAGTGATAAAATATTTTGCACCACCTTGTGAAGGCACACGCATTGGGCCACATATATCACTGTGTATGATTTCTAGCAATTTCGAGCTGCTGACACTGGAATAATTTGGAAATGGTTTACGACTTATTTTACATAACGCGCACGTATTACAGTTTATATTTTTGGATATAATTTCTCATCGAAATTCCAATCCACGGACCATTTCCCTTTTTGACAGATTCAGTAAGTCCGTGCAATTTAAATGACCGAACCGTTGGTGCCATAATTTTAATTCGCTCTCTTTCATTGTCATTAGCTGCTCTTTGTTGTTGTTACTATTTGGTTTTTCTAAATAGGTATAAAACATACCGTTGTCTTCTTTAGCCGCGAAAACCGTTCTATTGTCTTTGCTTTTTACTTCTGTTTTCATTTCATTAAAATACACTTTATTTCCATTTTTTATCACTTTGCTCAATGATATAATGTTTGCTTGTAAGTCCGGAATGTACGACACTTTATTTAAAATCAATTCTGTGAAACTTGACTTTAATTTTATGGTACCTATCCCCGTCGCACTCACTTCTTCACCCGTTGCTAAGTACACTTTTTGCGAGTGTTTGCTTAACTTATTGAATAATGACTTATGTGGGCACATATGGGACGAAGCACCACTGTCCAATATCCACACTTTTTGATCCGTTTTGCTCTGCAAATTTACTACACTTAGTGCAACTGGAGCAGGTTGATCTTTGCGCCTTCTGCATTCAGCACGTATGTGGCCCCTTCTTCCACACTCGTAGCACTTGACTTTGTTATTTTGCTTATCGGCTCCTCGTGATCGTTGTTGTTGTTGCTGCGAGTATTGCGGGTTTTTATTTCCTCTTACACCATTCTTTGAGTTCATCGCTAGAACTTTCTCGCTGTTTGGTTCGTATTTGTCACCACGTCTTTGCTCTTCTTCGAGTATTTTACTTTTTAGGTTATCCAATGATGGCAATTTGTCTCTGCTTTCGATTGCGATGACGAAACTCTCCAAGTCGTCCGGTAAGCTGCCTAAAAGCAAAATTGAGAGCAAGTCACTGGGAACCGTAACTGCAATCTCGCGCAAGTTTTCTGCTATTGAGCAGATTTCATTTATTTGAGGCGCAAACTTTTCACTGCTGTGAAACTTGAATCTGACTAGTCTTTTGAAGAGATTGACCTTCCTCGCAGGTCCACACGCGTTATATAGCTCGCTTAATGCCATCCATGCATCTTTCGCTGTTTTGCAATCTTTGATATTCAGTAATTCTGATGGTCTCACACATAAAGTAATTGTGGCCAGCGCTTTCTCATCGTCCGACAACCACCGATCTCGTTCCTGACCCGATGCTGGACACTCTGTAACCACTGGCTTCCACAAATCTTGGGTAATCAAGCAACTTTTCATCTGTAATACCCACGTGGAATAATTTTCGCCGTTAAGCTTTTCAAGCTGCATCGCGTGGCTCATGTTGAGTAGAGGTTATGTTTTTTTTTTTCAATCGACGAACGAAATTGATAAAAAAAACTGATACCGCGTTTTATTGCGCACAATCGACAAACGATTGACTTTAGTGCTCCGCGAACAACGTTATTATTTTCAAACCTTTTAACTTTTACTTGGGGGCTGGGCCCATAACCTTTGTTAGCTTGTCTTTATTCAATCAATCTCGTTAGCTATAATAAGTATGAAATTCAAAATGGTAGATAGCAAGTGGGTTGTCAAATGTGTGTAGTTGCCAGATTTTTACACAAACAAAGCAAACGAACGGCAACGTTCGACATCTTGCTCTCTCCTACTTAAGTGAGCGTATATATGTATGTATATGCGCATATGTACATATATAAATTCTCGTATTTGTATTTGCATATGCCTTCTTATTGATTACACAGGCCGACAAAATTTTACCAACATTCAGACCCAGAAACCAGACTATATATTTCCGAAGGTTTATGATGCGCTGAATCCAAATCTGGCCTCAGAATTGCTCTATTAGTTTGAGTTTTCGAGATATCCTAACCTAAAAGTGCAAAAAACCCCATTTTTGCCCATATTTGAGGTTATGTAGCCTTGCAGATGTTTTCTTTCACCAAAATTAAAGGATGGCATCTTTAAATACAATCCTTCTTTTTTCAAATGGCGTTTTGTTTGCTCAAATATCATTTTTTTTCGCAGAGATATCGCATTTTGAAATTTTCATGTTTCGAAATTTTCCTACACCTGAAAATCGATTAAGATAACATAGACATGATATAGTCGATTACTAATTTTCTTGGGTTTGAGGGCCTGAAATATATGGATTAATAGTATGTAAATTTGGAGTTTGTGGGAAAGCCTGCTTGCGGTTATGTGGGTTAGCCTGCTCGCGGTATGATAGGGGTGGTTTCTAGGGGTTAGGGCTGTGTGTGACTCGGTACCCAAAGGTTAGATAGTGTAGGGATGTGGTGAGTCAGCACACTTATGGTGTGAGACAAAATTTTAAGAAAAATAAGACTCAATTCAAGAAAATTAGTAATCGAATATATCATGTCTATGTTATCTTAATCAATTTTCAGGTGTAGGAAAATTTCGAAACATGAAAATTTCAAAATGCGATATCTCTGCGAAAAAAAATGATATTTGAGCAAACAAAACGCCATTTGAACACAGAAGGATTGTATTTAAAGATGCCATCCTTTAATTTTGGTGAAAGAAAACATCTGCAAGGCTACATAACCTCAAATATGGGCAAAAATGGGGTTTTTTGCACTTTTAGGTTAGGATATCTCGAAAACTCAAACTAATAAATTAATTTTAGTTATCAATCCGAATTTTGCATGGACAGAGAAGCAGATATTAGTTTAAATTATTTCGGATACTTTTCCTTGTAGACTAGTGTTATTATTAATTTGATTCACTTGAAGAATTTAAAATAAAACCAAGTTTGTTAATAATACCTGTTGTTTTAATGTTATTATTATTAATTTTTTTATTATATATGAAGGAAAAAATGTATGTATTTACCATATACCTTATAAGATATGTTGTCTATACTAATATTATAAAGAGGAAAACTTTGTTTGTTTGTAATGAAGAGGCTCAAAAACTACTGGACCGATTTTAAAAATTCTTTCACCATTCGAAAGCTACATCATCCACGAGTAACATGGATTATATTTTATTTTGGAAATAGGGCTCGAGATATAGGTCAAAACGTGGACCCGGGTAACCTTCGGATGTGTATGTACAATATGGGTATCAAATGGAAGCTGTTGGTGAATGCTTTAGTCCAGAGTACTTTTCATGCCGCTCCGTGACTAGGGTCTCGAGATAGAGACCAAAACGTGGACCCTAGAATGTGTTTGTACAATATGGATATCAAATTGAAGCTGTTGGTGAATGCTTTAGTACAGAGTATTTTTCATGCCGCTCCGTGACTGGGGTCTCGAGATATAGGTCAAAACGTGGACCCGGGTAACCTTTGGCTGTGTATGTACAATAAGGGTATCAAATGAAAGCTGTTGATAAGTGCTTTAATACGGGGTAATTTGTTATGTTATGTTATGTTATGTTATGTTATGTTATGTTATGTTATGTTATGTTATGTTATGTTATGTTATGTTATGTTATGTTATGTTATGTTATGTTATGTTATGTTATGTTATGTTATGTTATGTTATGTTATGTTATGTTATGTTATGTTATGTTATGTTATGTTATGTTATGTTATGTTATGTTATGTTATGTTATGTTATGTTATGTTATGTTATGTTATGTTATGTTATGTTATGTTATGTTATGTTATGTTATGTTATGTTATGTTATGTTATGTTATGTTATGTTATGTTATGTTATGTTATGTTATGTTATGTTATGTTATGTTATGTTATGTTATGTTATGTTATGTTATGTTATCTTGTGTTATGTTGTGTTATGTTATGTTATGTTATGTTATGTTATGTTAAAGTATATTATGTTATGTTAATGTTAACTCATTCTCTATATCCATACAAAATATCTATCAAACAAATAAAATTAAAATTTTCTTTTGAAAAATGCAACCATTCAATCAGTATTTTCTTATGACGTTATCACGTTAAACTATCGTCAGTAAACCGACTTTACAGACAACCTCTTTTTTCCACTTCAGGCTTTTGCAACTTTGTTATGGAGTGATACTCAGCGTGTGATCTAAGTGAAGGCAAGAAGTGCTTTTCGTGCATTGCTTGATACACATTTTCACCTAAGCTTCTTCTTCTTTATCTCTTATTATAAGCTTTGCCTGTTTTTCTTTACACAAAAATTAAAATGCATACATATATATTCAATAAAGTTAATATATATAAATTGATACATAAATACATACATTTTAATATTTAGAGAAATTACACATAAATTATTGTACATAATTCATAAATCTCATATCATTGTTGTGATTTATTTTCAGCTGAGGTAGATATCCAACTTTCTCGCAGACACCCTAATATCTGCGCACCGTTTGCGCATCCCTCTCGCACTTATGTTATTATATTTCGATTGCTAGATACATCTATACCCAAATGTTTAAATTGCATTACTGGTTCTATCATATAGCGGTCAATCTCCAGCATGCATCTTTTAGGTTCTTTTGATATTTCTAAAGATTTAGTTTTTTTAGTTGAAACTTCCATATTTTTTGCAAGTTATAACAAAGCTATGCAGGATGAAGATTATCAATAAGATTGAAAAATTGTGGACTTAAAGAGTTACCTTGCCGTATTCCGGTAGTGCAATTTATACTTTTGGTATTTTAATCATGTACCAATTTTTTTGTTGAGCACGTAATATTGACATCGCTGATGACTTGTAGGATTTGTCGAGGCGCCTTTCTTTCTTTTAATATTTGCAGTACATCCTCAAATCAGGATGAACTCGAACTCAATTGACTGACTGTTCCACAATTTTCCATAATTTTCAGTGAAATGTAGAAGAGATGGCAATCTCTTGATGAAGATACTCTTCACCATATTTAAGCATTTCATTTGCAATACCATAATGACCAAGAGCTTTCTATTGTTGAGCATTTTTTTTGCAAATTCAACATCCTTAGTGGTTATATTTACATCTCTAGATTCATAATCATCGAATGGAGTGTTCGCTTTCATTGAGTGTTATTTTTGTATAATTCTTTAAAATATGATTTCCATTCATTGATTTGTTTTGGATGCACTTTTATTGTTTCACTCCCTTCTATCTTCTGACTTTTTAACATTTTCCTTAACTTTCTTTGAGTATCATATACATCTTATGTATCACTTTCCATGGTCTTTGTGAAACTTTTCCAGTACGATTTTTTATTTCTCTTATTCCTTTGTTGGTTAAATTTCTTTGTTGAGTGTTACGTTATTGGCTTTCGCCGGTTTTTGTTATCTTGTAGTCTAAAAATGCCTTCTTTTTCTATTCAGTTATCTGTTTTACTTCTCCGGTGAACCAGGGAGTTTTGTTCCCTGTAGCATTGCTTACTAGCCGTTTTCCTAGAGCTTCTTCTAATGCTTCCAAAATGTTTATTTCACGAAACAACAAGGTTAAATGGCCGCCAAAATCTTTTGATTTGTCTCCATTCTTTCTTCGAGACTACCTGAAAAGTAGGCGCGAACGATTTCAGAACTGAATAATGAAATCATACTCGTTGTAAATGATATACAACCCGAACTATGCCAAAAAGTCATGGAAAATTTTGGTATGCGCATTCGGTGGTGCCAGAGGAGTCGTGGTGGGTATTTAACGAATATTGTGTGTCATAGACTAAAAACATGATGAAATAAATAAATAAGAAAAAAATATTTAAATGAATATTGTTGCGCTTTATTTATAAAATAAAACCTGCGGTCTTATGGAATCACCCTTTAATTGGAAGGTCTACGTGACTAAGAATCATTTTTGGTTTTTATTGCTTTTATTCTTTTCAACTCGCTTAGCTACATACATACCTATGAAATATGAATTTAAACGATTCATAGAAACTCCGATATAAATATTCAAACATATGGAAAGACATGTGCATGCGAGTGTTCATTTATTAAAATTTCTATTCACTTTTGGTGGATACCGGTAAATTTGAAGCAGATGCTAAGTGCACTTGATAAATAAATACTTCGGAATAAAAACTACAAACTGCATATGAATAATAGATCAATTGTATAAATAGAGGTGCGCATAAGTAAATAAGTTTTTTTAATATAATATATGCAAGTATATGTGTATGCGTATGTGTGTGCAATACCTGTTTTTGGGAGTCTGTTAAAGATCTATTTTCATACTACACACATACGTATATATCTTGCGACTTTATCCAAACTAGTTCAAAACGGTAGAGTTGGTGGTTTGCAAGCGCGTTGATATGTACATAAGTATAAGTATGTGCGATGAGATCGAAGATTTGATTTATACTCGTATATTGCATCTAAAAATATATAACTAGCGCAAACGTCCTTTGCTGTCTCGTCGGAGGTGTGCAATTATCTACCGTAGGACGAACTATTTTGTTCAATATGATATCCGGCTTATATCCGTCGCGGCTACAAGTAACATGGACCATTTGATCAGTCCGATTTCGGCCATATGGCGTCAATTGTGGCTTGAATATTGCAATAAATCGTTTGTTGGCGCTGCATGGCAAGTTGCGCTGTCTTGTTGGAACCAAATGCCGTCGATGTTTAGATGATTAATTTTTGGAAAAAATCATTCAGTCAGGATGGCTCGATAGCGTTTACCATTCACTGTAGCGGCAGCTAATTTCGAAAGGATTAAAGATCAATGATGCCGTCAGTGATGAACAGAAATGTCATACCATGTTATTGATACCGATAGTTCTCATGCAGCTAAAAAAACCCTATATAGATAAAGCAAGCATATGTAGCTATATATATCTTGACGTAGTAAAAACATCTGATAAAGTTTGACTGCTGTATATGGTTGCCAAATGGCTACTACCAATTGTGGAAAAGCCATATATAGGCGAGTGTATATGTAAAGTGCACCGATGCATACAAGCAATGAACTTTGGAGTTCCTTAATGCTATATCTCATATATAAAGCAGACATACCAAAACAGCCTGATTGCTACATTCGTTGACATTATAGTTGTTTTGGTATGGGAAAATAATGAAAGACGCGCCACTCAAAAACAACAATTGAACTAAACACATTACTCGACTGGTTTAAAAAGCCGATAATCGTAATATTATTAAAAAATGAAATGAAATTAAAAATCACTGTAGACAACTTTACTGACTCCTCGGAATACAATTCAAATTATCGCTAAATAATAAACTTCTAAAATACAATGCCAATATGGAAATGTGGGAGCTTCGTCAAAATTCAACCAGCTGATATTACAAAGGAACCAGTCTAAAATTATTCGGATAATACAAAATGACCTATGGTATGTAGTATGACGAGCGCCCATATATGTATGTATGTATGATACATCGTGACTTAAACATTGAGATTGCTGCCCTTACAGCAAATTTAAAATCAAAAAAATAAAAATAAAAAACAATATAATAATATAAAAAATAATATATAAAAAAATTAAAAATAAAAATAATATTATATAAATAAATACATATGTAAATATTATAAAATATAAAATTTTGAAAAAAACGGGTGTATATCCAGAACGGCTTCATAATATTCGCTTATCCTTACCACACGTATTGCTTCCCACCTCACTTAGATCCAACATAAATAAAGGGTCTCCCAAAAGTGACGCCTAGATGTCCTAGCAGTCCTAGACGGCACCATTTTTATGCCATCTTCGATATTTGTCAAGTAGACGGATGTATAATTTTAGACGATAGAACAACGCGTTAAAAATATTGAAACTTATTATTGGAAATGGTTCGATGGTCGATCTTTTAAAACAACATATTGCAAAATTCCTGATTTTATGGTGGAAATAATCATTCGAATAATTCGACAATTTAAAAGTTGGTGAACAAATTTCTAGAAACTGTTTCTGTCGAGGATAGACTGTAGAATAGACTAATGGACTGGCTTACCAAAAACTGAACTTTCTGTTCAGAATATTGCTAAGGAAAGTGTTGATGCACAAATTTCAACATATATATCTCGACGTCCTCATCAATTAGGCATTCATGAATTAACTGCGCGGCGAATTTTACTTGTAATAATGTAGTGTAATTTTTCTCATATTTCACATTCAAGAGCCGCATTTCGAAGAAAAATAGTGAAATCTGAAATAATCTAAACTTTTAAATGTCTTAGGCGTGTCTTTTGAAATACCATTTATTATTGGGATCGAATAAAACCACAACCACTTTTTTTATGCTAAGACTCCGCTCGTCGATCTGATACTACATGCTATAATCTTATGATCTATGACTTTTGTTTGGTTTGAAAAATTAACCGTCAGACTAAATTAAAGTTTATTAAAATATGGCGGCCGCCGTAGCCGATTGGCTTTGCGCCTGACTGCCATTCAGTAGTGCCCGCGTTCGAAACATCATAACGATAGAAAAGGTTTTTTATATTTTAATAGTGGTCGCTCCTCGGCAAATAGTTGCAAATTTCGGAGTCATAAAATTGTAGATCCCTCCATTTTTCTGAAAACTTCAAGGAGCCAGCCACAAACTGGAGAACTAGCTCGATCGACCGGGATATTCATATATATGTACTTATATAGTGCTTTAATAAGGTGTGCCTTTTGCTTTTGACAAAAATGAAACATTTTTTTTATTAACGCTCTCTGAAAATTTACGCACTCAAAAAGTTCAAAAACAAATTTATTAAAAAAGAAAGCCAATAGCTTGTAGCAGTACCTTGATTTTGCTGAATATCTTTTGTTATTCGAAATAATTAGAAGAAATCTAAATGTTTACCCACAAATAGCTAAGTGTATATATCACCGTGGACTTACAATTGTATTTTATTTTCGAATACAAAAAATGAATGGCTTAATTTGGAAAGGAAATGTAAAGAAATTTTTTGAACAAAAAAAAAATTATATTTGTTTGCCAAAATAAGGTTACCTAAGTGTATTTACCAGTATCTAGTACACTTTATTAGCACACTTTGGCGCTAGGTTATTGTCATACATTTGGACAAACAACGCAGATATTTCACACGACAAAAAGTTCGTTCAAAAAAGAGCGTGATCACACACAATGTTTTTGATAAATTAAAAATACTTACTATATATGTATACACAAAAAAAAAACTAAAAACATCAAATTAGTTTCACAGTGAAACAACTGTCTCGGGTTCAAATAACTCGTTCTTAGTACGAGCAAGCCATTCAATTCAAACTTTCTTGTACTTTACAGATGTTGTGTCTACCATTTGAGTTATGAATGGCTTATGTACATATGTTCGAATAAACATATGTATACACATACGGCAACAATATTTGCAGACAGATTGTGGAAAGACATTAAATATTTTCTGTATGTTAGCATGGCTGCGCGCAAGGATGAGCGAAACAATAATCTCTTCACGTGTATTACAACGGAGTTTCAACTTCAAAATGAGCAGGTCGTGATTTTAGAACACTAAAATAAGGTTCGTGGCTCGTTCGTGGCTTCCGGATTAAGGGATCAATGGTGTAGTGGAACTGTTGTACTCCTCATCCACATCCAATATGTCGCTATAATATGGTATCCTCTTGAAATTAATATAGTACCCACTTCCAAAGCGATCATAGTTTGAATGAGACATTCTTACTCGTCAACATTTGACACTTCATCCAAGTTTTCAATTCCAGTTATTGCTTTCCTTCTACTCGTGAAGGTTTCTTGGCTCCCAATTTCAATCGCGCCCACTATTGTCTTAATTTAGTGACATCTCGATCGAATCTCATTGCCACCATCGCTATTCGTACTTGCTAACAGGCTTTTTGTTTTCTTTTCGGTCACTGTAAAATCATCAAAGTCGTAAAGCGTTCTTTCTGAACACCACTTTGCCAGACACTCTTTTTTTAATATCAGCAGGACAGTAGTGAGGTTCCACTGGTGGCATAGAGTCGAAGAAGAATTCAGCCATTGTTCCTCCTCTGTTGAGTATCTTTTTTTTGAACAGTTTTCTTTGGTTTCTGAAACTTAAAGCTTTTACACCCAATAACTAATAGTTGATTGACTAATGTGAAAATACAATATTTATAAAAAAGTTGCACACTCGAATATTTTTATTTTCTATTTTGAGTTTGTACTGATTTTGGCATCTTTTACACTTATATACATTTACACTGATATACTTTACTTTTTCGAGATTGTATTTGGCGCGTACATCCTTTTTGAATGTTTGGTCAGCTCCTATTTGCAGAGTGCGTCTTGATGTTGGAGGGATCTATAGTTTCTAGCCGACTCCGAACGGCAAATATTTTTTGTGAGAAACTTTTTCATGTCAGGAATATATAATATAAACCTTTTTTTAATCTTAAGTTGTTTGCTAAAGCTCTTGAAATATTTTTTTTCCATCTTCGTCAGTGATGTATGCTCACTTTATGGCAATAGTTTTTTACAGCTACATCTTACCTTCAATGTCCGTGATTTTTTTGTCTTTTCGTAATTCCAGCTGTTTCCGACTTTTGGTTTTCCTTAATAATATTTACATTTTTCTCTACGCTTTCTATTTCTGGCCGCAAGAGTTTCAATACGAACTCTTAAAATTTTCATAAAAAGTTGACTTATTACGTTTGCACACTAAGCCAACGATATGGTATATACCTTGAGCCTGTTGCTTAGTTATTTAAAGCTAGTATATTTGTTAACAAATATAGTACCTGTTATATTAACATAACCTACTTTTAAAAAATCGTCAAATTTTTAGCTAATGTCTAACTCATTGCATTCATGTTTTTCCCATACAGTGAAATGTTTGCATTTTTTGAGTGAAATTAGAACACTTGAATGCTGATATGAACATTTATTACCGGCTAGAAAGACTTTTAAAAATTTCTGGTATTTCTTATGCCTTGTCTACCGATTTTACAAAAAAATTACTCAACAGGAACAAACGCTAATAATTATGAAAGGGAATGCCTACCAGACCAAGTTTGTCGAGGACAATACTAGCATTGGCAAAGATACATTGCGATCATAGGTATACACTTATAAGTATTAGAGCGGATTAAGTTTTACATTTTTTATATAATTCTTAATTTATTTAATACATTTTATTGCCCACTTAAATGCAAATTCTTAAATTTTAATGATTTATGACCATCACTTTCTAAGCCACACGGTCTTTTGAATTCTTGCTCGGCTTCGTGGAACCATTCGTTGCAAACTGGATAAGTATAGAAAAGTAAAGTTTGAATTAAGATCATCGCAATAATCGAATAGCTTTTTAAATTTATAAAATTCCATATATAAAAGTGCTAGAAATTTCTAATAGAAATCATGAGGCCCATTGAAAGCCAAGCTAATGTTAAGAGCGGCAGAATCTGGAGTAAAATATTGGTAATGATCACCAGTGATGGTTTAAGATGGTTTAAGGGTTTCGTAATAGATGACACCCTTCTGATCGCACCAGTTGCACAACATAACCTTTGAAGCATAAATATTTTTTTTCGCTGTCGATGAACTTGGTTCACCTGGTTCACCAGGCAGGCTCGAACATTTTCGACGTTTAGGGTTATCATAATACATCGAAAAACATTTTCTTTTTAGCCATTTAAGAAGGATTTCACAAATCACCAAACATCTTTCCTTCAATTGATATGCCACCTAGTTACCTGCTTGCTGGCCCATCGCGTGCAAACGTTTACCGACGGTCGATCTGTCAACATCCAATCCCTTAGACATATCATCAAGAGTTCGAAATACGTCTTCATCCAATAATTGTAATTGCAATTCGAATTTATTCTTCGCGATCTTTATCACTCACGTCGAAATTGCCACTTTGGAAGCGTCGACACCAGTCTTAACAAGTTGCATTTGATGGAGCGTGATTACCGTAAATATTGTTCAATATACGACACGTTTCAGCTGCACTTTTCTTTAAAAGGTTATAATGAAGCATGACTTCCCGCAAATGCTGTTTTTTCGGGACGAACGTAAACATTTTTGATGTCAGATAAAAAAGGATCTTTACACTTCAAACGAATGTCAACTACTGCGATCGAGACCTGACATATACACCTTCAAATCAGCGGTATATTACTAGAGCCAGCACAAAAATAGTATCAGCAGTGACACCTCTTTTACGAGGGCGGACATTTATTCCCATACCCAATAACATTTAAACGAATTTGGAATAGTTAATCTAGGATGCCTCTGACGAAACCCACAGCCCTACTTAATATATGCTTCTACAAACAAAAACTCACATTAACCCTCTTGATTTAGATGCGAGCCAGGCCGCTGAAATTGTGAATGGTGTTTATGGTATCGATACTGGAACAGGCAATTACTTGCAATTTCGGCTTCGTCGATGCTGTTCAGGTAGTTGATCTTAAAGAAAATGTCGATAAAATCACAGAAAAAAATCGAAGTTGACCGACAAGTTACTGGCCGTATCATCGCCCAGGAGCTAATATACACATCCACCAAACAACAGTTTTAAACCATTTGCGTAAAAATTTTACTCAAAAATAATGGATTTATTTTGGAGAAAATGGTCCGAACGGCTTCCATACATTCTACAGTCGTAATGATTCTATTACTGTACATGAATAATTATTGGGGTTTCATAATCGTTATGAATTTCGCGTTGTGAGACGTGTACACGGTTGGAAAAATGTTGAGTTGCTGCAATTGCAAACGTAAAAGTAATCGTTTAAAATGTTGGTATTTTCCACAATAATCGATAATTCTGATTTACTCGTAAATATTTAATTGGTGCGCTCATTCTTTTGGTGCACCTTTTTCATGGTTGAATTATACTCAGAGGCTTGCCATTGACTGCTAAGCGCGATCGCTATTAAATATTTCATGGCCACAGTGGCCACGCACAACTCATTCGGCTTAGACGCCGCTATTCGGCGCTAAAAGTTATATTATAGAACGAAGTCGATCTCGATTGGAAGCAAACTCAAAATCACTTTGCAGTTTCATTGGCTATTTGGAAAAACGGGAGCAAGGCTTAAGAAATGAGTTAACTGTGATGCTGTTGACGTCGTATGTGACAAAAAAAATTTGCAACGATTGTATTAAAAACTCCTAAATATGTAAACATTTAAAAAACATAAACTCATAACTCCAAATTGGGGCCCTGATTGGTCAGAAGGCAGAAGTCTTTCATATAGGCATTGTTTTTGGTGGGTATTCGGCACAAACTGGTTAATGATGTACACGTAATATGAAGGACAATTAGTTCCTCCTAGGAATTAGGAATACTTCGTTGAATTTTACTTGAATACTGAGAATTTCTGACTTAACATTTTTGATACGAAGTGCCTGATTTTATATCTTGGATGGTGACTACGTTAAGCACTGCTTCATATACTCTAAGGCTTTAGGTTTCTCCAAGATGAGCAATCGCACTTATGAATTGCAAACATATGTACTGCTTTGAAGAGGGTGTAACAAATCTATCTCTTCTAAAGCTCTTTCAAATACTTTCTTAGAAGGTCGTGAAGATTGCTAAATTATTTTTTAAATATGGATAAGACGTGCTTGAACTTACTCCACTTTGAGCCCATCAAAACTGGACAACCTCCATGTTTTGTGCGATAGTCCACCTCTAACGATTTATGCATATTATACCAAACGACCATACTACGCCTTATGGGAGGCACAGCCAAGCGTAGATAAGGGAATGCGGTGGCGCCGCCTAACTCCACATCATTGATCTACAAAAAATGGAAATGCATATGCAGAAAACATCTAAAAAGAGCAAAACAAGCGAAACTCACATAAAATAATGCAGTTAAAAGTCGATTTCCTTGGCCGTCAAAAGTGTCTTGTTCGTCCTGAAAAGAAAACCACATCAGCAACAATAATTGTGCACAACCGCCATTACTACCTCCGTGAAATCATAGTGCGCGCCATAATGCCCACCAATACCATAATTCGCCACTTGCAATTGCTCGCCAGTTTCCAATACCAAGCCCGTTATATCCCTCAACCGTTGTGCCATGTTATTAAGGAAACTGTGCTCTTCAAAGTCAAGCCAGGTATTTTGACTTGTACGCACATCAGAGGTATTATGATTTTCTTCACTACCGACCATCGAACGCTCCACCTTGTCTACGGCTTGATCGAGAATTCGCTGGATTTCACTGTCGTAAATGGCTTCGTGATAGTATGCGACTGCGGGATCGTGATTAAGCTCTTCCTTTTTGAAGGGTGCTATGAAACAAAAGGGTACATTGTTGTGTACATAACGGCAGCGAAGATTACGTTGTTCACGAGGAGTTTGATGCACATCACCATTGCATACGCTATCAAAGAGCTTCTCGATTTCGGAGCGCTGCAAGAAGAGCGAGTCGTAAAAATGTATTTCATGTTTATACGGTTACATGTGTGTATGGGTAAAATTCATATTTGTATTTATTAGCACCTGCGGCATTATATGGGACAAATTATCGAGTGACTTGGCATGTCGCTCCTCAAGTGCCTTCTCCGAGTAAAGTGCTTTGCTTTGCAACCCTTGTACATTTGTGGGATCCTGTTCCAAAAGTTTATCGTTTAAAAGTATCGCTAATTTGCTCTTTCCTAAAAGTAACAGGAAATAAAAAAAATACTTTGCTTGATTTGTCTCTTCACTGAAATATGTCCATCCACTCACCTAGATGATGCATGCTAGGTGCCAGAAATTCAAGCACCTGCACATCTGTAATTCGCTCCAACTGCCACGTTTCATCGGGCGCCTTCAACTCCTCGACTAAACGTAAATGCGCCTGCATAAGCCACTCGGCCGCATATTTGTATTCGCCCGCCGCATATAAGCTACGGCCTAGCCAGTAGCATTCGCTTGCAGTGAAATCTTGCGAATAATTCCAATCCATCAGATAACCCTCAGCCACGTCGATTGTTTCTAGTCGATAGGTGTTTTGCAGACGTGCTAAACCTTTGCTTGCACCCACCAAATCATCGTGGGTGGGCTCAGGAACATCTGCTTCCTCGACGTTTGCAGTATTAGGAAGATTATCTGAAAAAACGCCACGCATGTGATAGCCTGCTGATTTACTCTCGGATATTACTTACTTTGTGTTGGTTTTTCATCAAACAGAGTCTTATGCAAATTCCGCCAATCGATTGCAAACCGACTAATAATTTTATAGGCATTCAATGGATTCTCATAGTAATCTTCTGGGTCACTATCGGCCTCTTTCGCAACGCGTTCTAACTGTTGGAGTGTACTGCGATTGAGGAAATTTTAAGTGACTTGTTATTTACATTTTTTCGGCGCGTTCGATGATAATTCAACTTACTTGTTCACTTGCCTACTGATTTCTTCCATTTCTTCCATATATTTCTCAACGTAAGCAATGGCGCGCGTTTCTACATCCAGCAGATCGAATAAACTCGCTATGGATGTATAGTAATCTCCCTTGGAATTATGGCTTAGCAATGCAAGTAAACCTAAAATTATCAGGTGTATTGACTTCATGATCTCTGTGTCGGTATGCTGCCGCGTTGGCTTTGGAAACTTAACTGAAATGAAATTCAATCAACAATAGCATTTTACTTCCGTGACCCAAAGTGGCTACCAAAATACATGTGGTGAAAGTTCTTGTTTGCACAACTGTTCGAGAAAATATCGACAGAGTACATTTCAATTCATTGTTCCTCAAATATTTATTATTGTATACACAACAGATGAATATTATTAACACAAAACTTATTTCCATAATGCGAGCGGTAAGTAGGCCTAACCTCTCTTTCAATTTTCGGTGTGGTGTCGACATTTTTTTGTTTTTTCTTATATACTATAAGTACATAGTAGAGATACCAGCGTTATCATGTAACCTTCTAAATGCAAATTGTTTCTATGAAAAGTGTCTTTTTGACAGAAATGAACAGGGAGGTTTAACATTACTTGTCGAAGAGTATCAGCTATTCTATAAAAAGCGAGGGCCTGGATATGAGACTTAAAATTATTTCACATTAGCGTATTTACACATATAGAACCGAAATTTTGTGAATTTCTAAAAAAAATGCCAAACTGTTCAACTGCGATGTAGTGCAAGGCGGCGTAAAATTAATCTGTCTATCGGAAGATTTTTAGTTTTGCATATCGCGTGATAGGCCATCATATTTCACACTTGTGAACTAGAGAGACAAGCAATGCACCGGGTGAAGGTTGAAATAAAGATTTCCATCATGGTGTGATACGCACCAGAATGAAAGGATCTGCTCCAAAATTAAAAAAAGAAATGAGTGAATAGTTTTTCCTACCTTTTTGTAAGCCCCTTGAGTTATGGAACAACACCAAGACGCACACTACGAATTCGATGAGGAATTTGGCTAATCACTCTACAAAGGATGTAAGCAACTATGTATAAGTATATATACAGGGTGGCTGATGAATTTTGCTACATTAAGAAACTCAAATAACTTTTCGTCGCAACTCTGTCATAACAGTCTGGGCTATGTGAGACGTTGCCCCATCTTGTTGAAACCACACAGAGTTGAAAGGAATTCTCTTTCGGCGTAGTTCTGGATAGAAAAATTCTTTCAGCATTTTCAAATAACGGTCTCCAGTAACCGTAACGGTGTGACCATTTTCTTCAAAAAAATAAGGCCCGACAATGCAGCGTGAAGAAACCGCACACCACACTGTCACGCGAAGAGGATGCAATTCCGTCTCGTGGAGTATCTGTGGGTTAGAAGTACTCCATATTCGACAATTTTGTTTGTTCACATTGCCGTTTAAATCGAAATGGGCCTCATCAGACATGAAAAGGCAGTTTAACATGTTTTGGTCTTCTTCCACCATTTGCAGGATCTTCTGGCAAAATTCCAAGCGAATCGGCAAGTCTGCTGCATTCAGTTTTTAACCATTTGAATTTTGTAGGGAAATAAGTCTAAATCTTTGTGCATTATTGTTTGCAAAGACTGTCGGCTGACACCAAGTTGAGCAGATAAGCTTCTTGTTGAAACCCTTGGATTGCTTTGTATAGCTGCAGCTACAGCAGCGATCGTTTCCTCCGTCCGAACTGGTGGGTTTCGATGATAAGGCCTTCTTGCGACTGTTCCTTGCTCAGCAAAATTATTCACCAGTCTCATTATGGTCCATCTGCTCGGGGGATCGCCGCCAAACATCCGCCTGTACTCTCTCTGTACCAAAACTACGGACTCCAGTGCGTGATAGCGGCGGACTATCCAAATTCTTGTTTGCGTGTCCCAGTTATCCATTTTAATAAATTTTAAAGATCAATCTGCAAATTAAAACAAAAATGGAACAGATAACTTAAAAAGAAAAAAAGTTATTCAATTTATTGTATTTTTGGTAGCGGCTTTCATCAGCCACCCTGTACATATAAGTATATGTATTAGGAATGCCTATTTTTTCGATGCTTACGATTCCGGGACTTACGGGAGGCCCTTTTTACAATACGGGAATCACGAGACCAATCTCAGGACTTAGGTTTTTGTATTATGTGCATGTATTTAAAGCCGTTATATATCTGTTTTCTATGTTATTTTTTTATATTTCTACTAAAAGATGCAAAAATACCCATATGCGAGCGAGGTTGCGGATGATGGCGCATTGGCGCACTAGCCCTTGGTAGCGCGTATGTCTACCCTTATACTGGGGCTCTTATTATGAGCAACATTCGATCTTCGACTGTAGTCGAAAGTGCTGATCGAACGAATTTTCATTTGGTATTATGGTGCTCATTCGTTGAAGAATAGGACTATTGTGAATTTCGATCGCTCGACGCATTTACAATAGATAATTTTTCACAGCTGATACAGCAAATCAAAATAAAAGAAAAACCGATTGTGTTGAAATTCTTTGTTAACAACATTTTTAAAAGTTAAAAAAAGTAATATATTTTTTGTGAAAATGAGTACAACGGAGTTGTGGTTCGACGATTCATCGGACGTTGAAAGATTAGTGAACTACATAGCTAGAAGTAGAAAACAGTTGAGGGGCGCATCCAGCTCCCTAGAAATGGCTTCCACTGAGTAAGTTTAGAATTTTCAAAATGTATTGACGTACTTAATATTACAGAAATTTCCTTACAGATTTTTATAGAACTTTAGATATCTAAAGAGGCGTTTATGAACCTACTGTCCAGTACAGAAAACCAGTTGCAGCAGTGCACCCGAGCCAAATCCATTCCCAATATGTTAAAGCTAGCCACAGTTCTGCGATTTTGTGCTCAGGGATCGTACCAATTGAATATTGGTAATGAAGGTATGCTAGGACTTGCTCAACCCACTGTGTACGATGATGCTGAAGATATTGAAGTGGAGTCAAATAACGGAGAAGTAGAAAACATAAGAAATGAAATTTTGAGAATATTATAGAAAAAAAATCTAAAAAGTATTAAATAGAAACCTTTACGCCACAGTTTCTGTTTTATTTTTGTTATAAATTTTCTTTATTCAATTATTCGTCATTCGAAAAAAATATGTATTTCAGTTCCTCTACGTATTTCAGCCCATACCTACCAAGGGAAAATAAAAATGTGTTTCTATAAACATCACAAATAAAAACCATTATTAAGTTTAATCCATTTTGCTGCCGTTCTCACTGGTGGTCCCAAGCAATTCAGCTCCGTTGTAAATTCCTCCCATTTTTTTGCTGCTTGAACTTTGGTGCAAATCCCTTCTGCGAATTGTGGATTCGCCTTTCTAATTGTTGTTTGGTACTTACGACTTTCGACCTGCATAAAATTAACAAAATTAGTATATATTTATTATTTGGTTACTATAAAACCATAAATAATCGCAAACAACTTACACTTTAACAAGTTTTCCCACAATACGCTACACGATCGAAAGCAAAATTGCATTCGACTCTAAATTCGGCAAACAACGAAAATTTCGATAGGGTTGCACCGCTCATAATACCAAATTGACATTCGATTTTCGATCTTCGACAACCAGCGAATATCGAAGATCGAATGTAACTCATAATAGGGGCCTGGGTGTTCGGTGGCAGGAATTAAAAGTTAAATTAGAAAAGAAGCATGATAAAAGTTTATTTCAGTATTTTTAGTGCTGAAATGGTCGCTATGTTAGTTTCATAGATTTTATTTTTGAGGTACTCCCATTGCTCCATAGGGAGCCAGGATATGTCACCGAAACGGCAAACTGATAAGGGAAAAAATCATGCAGTATCACCATGATATTTCTGGCCGTAAACGATGTGGCTAGAAACGACGTGAAACCATATGTGCGTACCGAAAGAAGGATGCTCTCTCTTTATTGGCAGAAAATAATCGTTCAGCATGCGCTGATAAGAGAGATTGTCCACAAAAATTGCTTACTCTTGATATTGCACACCAAATTGCACACACTTTGGGATTGTGAAGTGGCTGTTGGAGTTTTAATAGTGGATTCAACCGTTAAAGTGACCAGTAATGATGATTTTGCGTCTTTACACTTCCTATTTTAATGAGCTTCATTGAATGTTATAAGCCATAACTCGAGAAAAAGTTTAAATATTTTTAGGAAATTTAGCAAGGGCACTTACTTTAATAAAAAGCAAATTTATGCTATAAATGGGTGAAATCTGTTAATGCCACGCCCACGTCCCAAATAACGGTAATTAAAAAAAATGAAATAATGTGACTACTATGTTAAGGGGACAGATACCTGTAAACGGCCATATTTTCCCTGATTTTCATTTAAATTATTTAAAATGAAGAAGTCAATTTTTTTTCCCAAAATTGGCATACAGTTTATTTATATATTAAAATAATATACATTTTTTTTTAATCATTTAAAATGGCGGATGTATACTCAATTCTTCCAGAAAGGTCGCAGCGGGGCTTCTCAATCGGCGGGCATTGTAGCATCGGCGTTAGTGACCTGAATACAAACAACCAAACATTTTTTTGTTTATTAATTTTATAATTTCTATATGAATTAAACAAAAAAAGAAAAGAAATTCGCGGAATAAAATACTCCAAAAAAAAGGAGTTTCGGGGCGAATTTCCTACTATTTTTGCTTCGTAAAAATGATTTTTTCAAAAAATTTTCGAATTGTTAATTCCCATAGAAAGTAATATCATAAAAAAGATGTGTGCAAAATTTCAGGGAGATCGGTTAATAACTTTTCGAGCGCTAGAAGGCAAAGAATAGAGTCGTATAGAGTATTAACATTTAATGAAAAAAATTTTTTTTTTCGAAATTTTACAGGTATCTGTCCCCTTAAAAACGAAGCAAAATTACTCAAATTTGGTGCAAATGATTTCTGTCCTGAAAGAAAAAAAATTATTACGAAACCAACAAAAATAATATATGCCTTAAAATAACACGTCAGGCTGAATTTTATTTTATGAGTTAAATAATAATTTATTTTTTAAAACTGTTCTCAAAAAACCTAGAAAATAACAATTTCAAAGCAAATTATGAAAAAGCCTTATAGGAGATACGGTCGCCGTTTTAATCAAAAAATAGTTTTTTGTGCTCGCAACTGCCTGTGCACGTTGCTTAACTTTTACTTGCAAGCTTTAAACAGGGGCGAGACGGCTGATCGATCTTCAAATCAAACAAAATCATAGACGCATCCACAAAGTCATTGATTAAAGCATGAAATGGTAGGCAGAAGGTACTCTTAGAGTGTGTTAACCTTGACGCAGTTCGCTCCCTACTTTCAGCTTATGTACACATGCGTTATTTTCAATAAAAAACGAGGATCAGGCAAGGCAATAACAGTTTAATATCGAGATACTTCAATCTCAAAGAACCGTCGTTAATTTTCTCACTTCTCTCTTCCCATTATGCTTAAGGGGGCGTCCATAAATTACGTGAGATGTTTTAGGGGGGGAGGGGGTCGAGTCAAATCTCATCTAATCTTACGTTGGAGGGAGGGGGGGTCTCGGCAAATATCACGCAATTTTTTTTCTGATTGAAACAAAAAAATTGTACATGCTTAAGATTTAATCTCAAGCGTAATCGTAGTATGATTAAGATCATTCACTAATTCGTTCGAAAGAAAATAATTTCATTCATACTTCGACGTTATACATTACTACTGTCAAACCACCATATTTGTTTTATACCAAATAGCTCAATTTAATCTGAATTTGCGGTACAGTGTAGCCCGTCGGTTGTTTTCGCGCCACTATGAGCCGAACGCCCTATCACTCAGGTTGACGTTTGACAATTCCGGACTTTAAAGAACATGACGGAAAATCATTTGCTCCATTTCTAATACGCGTACCGATTCAACCGCTGAATGCCTTCATCAGCACGCCTATTGATCTCTATTGCCCAAGTATACGTGATGATTTAGAGAAAATATGCTGCAGTACATGCGGTATTTACTTCGCATCTATCACAAGAGCTGCAGAGCACAGGAGAGCAGCTCACATTGCACCAGCTAAGCAAGCGCGTATGTTCCGCAAAGTGCGACCCTCACGGATTGTCACAAGACGAGCTAATGAGTTACTGTGCGCAAGCGTCAACGGCTTAGAGTGGCTAGATTAGAACGAAGTTGAAGGAGGACATGATTTTACTGAAAACCATATGGACATGTTGGTCCCAATAGTCTCTCTTGAAACCGCGCATGATTCTCCATGAACTGAATTAGAGTAGATATTCTTTTTTTAATCGCAGTAGTTACGATTTAAGTCTTCTATTGTTAAATTTTTATTACACTTATAACTCTCAGCAATATTGATTACTAGTCTTAACTAGTCGTAAATAAAAGCACGAAGCAAATTTTTTTTCTTTTTACAATAACAATCCAACGCGTTTACATAAGAAACCCACATTTTGAAAAATCTCACGTGAGATTGGGGGATGGGGGAGGGGGTTGAATAAAATCTCACGACATCTCACCAGGGGGGGAGGGAGGTTCAGAAAATTGAAAAAAACACCTCACGTAATTTATGGACGCCCCCTAAGCAACTTAGCTTAACTTGCAGGGCGATGAGGGTTGCGGCGAAGCTGTGGAGAAATGCAGTGAAATGAGTCGCCAACTACAGTTGAATGATTTCGAACATATGTGAGGGAGGAGATACGTCTTCTCGAGAAGACTGTCTCGACGAAGACAATCTTCAGATCCTTACAAGCTTGACACTCACATCAACTCTCCCCAGCTGAGTTTTAAGTATTTTCTTGCTGATTACTGCATTCTATCAACTAATGCCATTTAAAAATCTGCACATTCTTCAAAGCAAATAACTTGGCAATAAAAGTTATCAAATTGGATACGCACGCATTCATCCGCCGTGCGAGTAAATCACCCAGCTCTAATCAATGTGCATTTTTACACGCACCGGCGTAGCATCGTATCTTTAGAGTGGCAACAATAAATAAGTGGCTCAAAACGCAGCTGATAAGCGAACAAATTGAAAAGAGTTGTACGCTATTCATTTTTGCTTCGACCTGATAAATGAGATAAATTAAAACGATAAAAAAGCAGGGCCGTTTCAGGTGGGAAATGTGCGTGAAATTAACCTATTAAAAAGTACCAAAGATTAACAACCAGTAAGAGTACCAGTATTTAATTTTGTTTTATTGTAACCATAAATGTGTTAATTTATCAAAAACACTATGTAATCGTACACCAGCTTGCACCTACATACGTCTGCACAAATAGCAGAAGCGCACCTGATAACTACTCATGGAAATCAACTTGGTGCAGTGCGATGTTGCCCACCTAGCAGCGATTTGAACCACCAACGTGATTTGGTTCAACTTTAATTGCTTTTATTTGTCAAACATAATGATAAACAAAACAAAATAAGCAAATAAGCACAAACAAGCAAATAAGAGAAAAAAAAGTTGGTACCATCGCGCAACTAAACATACTTTGATACGTTCTGTTAGAATTCGATCTGCTACCACTTCGAGTTGAACGCCTGTAGTATTTAATAACTCTTCTGGGTGTTGGGTCAAACTATCGCTTTCATTTCAAAAACCATTGGCTGCGCATCGGAGACATGTGCACTTACGGTTTATTGTTTTTGATATTCGGTTTCGGTTTTGGTGCGACGCAAAATGCTGCGGATGTAGGCAGTCTTACGACATCTGTTGCCGGCCTGGAACAATTGCTAGCAACAGAATATTTGCTTATACAAAATTTGGATGACTACGCTAACGCGTTAGAGAAAAAGCTACTTGTCATACGCAGGTGGAATATTGAGTCGAGTCTTTGTGTTGAAATTATTTTTAATTGCAATTAATTGGGTTTTTATCGTTTTCTTTACAAAGTGAATACAATTTTTTGTCGATTCAAATGCAAACTGCGGTGGAAATAAATAATGTAAACATAGATAGCACCAACTGCAAAGACTTTCCCAAAACCAATGAAGTGAGAAATTAACTTCCACAACTTTCGATAAAGAGTCGCTTGCAAGGGTCAAAAATCGACTCATAGAAATAAAAAAAATGTTAATATAAAAAAAATTATTCTGCGTTAAAAGCATGTCGAAATCGTATTTTTCTATGTAATAGTGCTGAATATCCTTCCTTGGAAAATTTAATTAATTCGAAAATGTAAATTCGCACGCTGCTAAATCATGCAAATGGATGATTGTTCAAATGTGACGTTTAGTAAAACCATAGGTCAAAAGTGTCAATCGATGCGATGGCTCATTATTGTGCAAAAAACGATTGCTTTCTTCTGCATGAGTTACATAATAGGTGGCGCAAAATTAATGAACCAATTTTGTTTTTGAATTACTTACATATTTATTAAATACAAAAAACCAAAAAAATTATTTCGAGTGCTGGAAACCTTTATTCTAATCGTTACGCGCTCCATTGCTTGTCTGCTGGTATACTGCAGCTGTCCACTTTACAAGTGTCAAAAAATATAGATATTCTGAATGATTAATTTTGCGCCACTTTGTACAACTACCAAACGTTTCGCAACATCAAGATAGGCTGGTGCATTAACAATTGTTTCAGTGAAATGAAGTCTTTGTGGGCAATGCCTTTGGAGGCGTAAAAGCAAATAAACATGCAAATATGCCCTTTAAAACTTTTTTAAGTGCTTAAAACACTTTAAATTTTAAAAATATGCTTCGCATTAAATAACTATAGTGCAGGCGCTTCTTCACATGTTTTGACAATTTATTTGTTTCTAATTTAATTTGAATAATTTTTCTTGGAAAATGCAGTTCAATAGCCCAAAAAAATCTAAGTGTCAAACTTAGTGCAAATTAAAAAACAAAATAAATCAACAGATTTTCAGCAAATTTAGATAGAATTTAAGAAATTAAGTTTGTTATAATAAAGTGAAATTTGTAATTGCCGCAAAAATCGGGAATGCTGAAAATCAGGCTTGGGCATTTCGCACTGCCACTAGTTTTTTGCTGGTATTTAGAATAGGGGTTTCATTATCACTAAGCCTTCAGTTTTTCAGTGGTTTAATAGGTCTATTTATAAGTTCGTGCGGTTTTACAACAGATGGCGTAACTTGATTATTATTCCATCGATCCACATTTCCAAACATTCATTGGAGAGCTACTGTCGTAAGGCACAAACGTCAGTATAAGTTTTTTATTTGAAGCGTAAACAACAATATTTTTACCACACTTGAAAATGTCGAATTTCGTGCCAAATAATGTGTTTTTGCGGGGAATTCTTCTTCATTATTTTAATATGAAGAAAAAAGCAGCCGAAAGTCATCGTATCTTGGTGGAAGTTTATGGTGAGCATGCTCTATCTGAGCGAACGTGCCAGAAGTGGTTTGCACGCTTTAAAAGTGGTGATTTTGGCTTGGAAGACGAAGAACGCGAGGGTGCGCCGCCAAAGTTCATGGATACCGAATTGGAGGAATTGCTCGATCAAGATCCGGCTCAAACGCAAGAAGAGGTTGCAAAAACTTTGGGAGTTGATCAATCAACCATTTCCAAACGTTTAAAAGCCATGGGAATGATCCGAAAGGTAGGCCATTGGGTGCCGTATGAATTGAAGCCAAGAGACGTTGAACGCCGTTTTATGGCATGCGAACAACTGCTTCAACGGCACAAAAGAAAGGGTTTTTTGCATCGAATTGTGACTGGCGATGAAAAGTGGGTCCATTACGACAATCCAAAACGTCGGGCAACGTATGGATACCCTGGCCATGCTTCAACATCGACGTCGGCGCAGAATATTCATGGCCTGAAGGTTATGCTGTGTATCTGGTGGGACCAGCTGGGTGTTGTGTATTATGAGCTACTGAAACCGAATGAAACGATTACGGGGGATGTCTACCGACGACAATTGATGCGTTTGAGCCGAGCACTGCGAGAAAAACGGCCGCAATACGCCGATAGACACGACAAAGTTATTTTGCAACATGACAATGCTCGGCCACATGTTGCACAAGTGGTCAAAACATACTTAGAAACGCTCAAATGGGATGTCCTACCCCACCCGCTGTATAGTCCAGACCTTGCGCCATCCGATTACTATCTCTTCCGATCGATCCAACATGGCCTGGCTGACCAGCACTTCCGTAATTACGATGAAGTCAAAAAATGGATCGATTCGTGGATTGCGGCAAAACCGATCGAATTTTTCACAAAGGGAATCCGTGAATTGCCAGAAAGATGGGAAAAAGTAGTAGTAAGCGATGGACAATATTTTGAATATTAAATTTGTAACCATTTTACGTCAATAAAGTTTCAAATTTCGAAAAAAACCGCACGAACTTATTCATAGTCCTATTAACTATCCGCTTATTGCATTAATTATTTAGTGCACTACGCCCAATCCTGCTCAAAATCTTTTTTCTTTGTAGCAGAAAAAACCAAACACCATCAGCAAATCTAGAAATAATTTAAAAATCAACTTGCATTCCAATTTCTGAAATCAATGGGCTATAAAACTGCATTATCTAAAAATGTTGAATAAAAATGTGTAGTTGTATGAAAATTTCTTGCATTTTTTCTCATATTTGCAATAAGCTTGAAACATGGATTTATATGGTTTGGGTAAGAGAACGAACTATGTTTTCAAAAAAGGAATTATAAAATCTAAATTGCCATTAAATAAATTGTCAAAACTTGTCAATAAGTCCCTGTGCTACAGTTATTAAACGCTGTGTAGTCATGTTGGTACCATATCAACCTATTTTGGCGCTCTGCCTGATACTCTAAATATATTGAAAATATTCGGAGGCGGTAATTTTGATAATTATTACTGACTTTGAACTGTGTCGCACGTGATGACTAGTTGTGACTCAACAACTTTTTGTAGTCTTGCCATTAATATGTCAGTGTGTATGTTCACAAGCATCGAAACAAAACAAATGACAATTCCTCCTCCGCATTCTCCTCTTCAAAAGCGTCTTCCACTCTACCTAAGCTATACTGATAACTTCTCCCTTGCTTTTAATTAACTTTTTGTATCTGTTGTTAACTTTTAGTAGAATTTTCTTATCGCACGACCAGGTTTCTAGTTAATAATTGATTATCAAATAGTTAGCGGAAGGTAGCGCTTTTTAAATAATATTTATTATTAATATTATTTTATATATTAAATAATTATATTGATGCAGGCATCAAAAGTTTTGTTCATTAACTCCTAGGGATCCACTCTAATGTTATAACTTCCTTGTCTATAGAGTGGCTACCATCCTCCGTGAAGAAAATGAAAAAGCACAACGAAATTCGGAATATTATTTATCCATACCAACAAATATATTTTCTTTGGTGCGCCGATCACAAATGGATTGGGTATATTTGGATATTTTTATGAAACGAAGTGCGGGTGAAGGTAAATATCTTCTATGTTTTTTTGTTTAAAAACCAGCATATATATTATTGCAATAATTTTCCATAGAGCAAATCAAAGTGTTACAAGATCATTGGATTCATTTGCCTAAAACTGATGACTTTAATGAAGCGGTGAATGCTATAAGTCGGTTGCAGGACACCTATGATCTCAAAGCAGCAGACCTAGCAAAGGGAGTGATTAATGGCAAAAAATATGAGTGCGTATCAATGAAAATAAAGGGAAATGGTTTGATGAAAATTAATTGACTTTATAACATCGGATTGTTAATCGATATTGATTTTTTTTTTATAGTACGAAACTATCTTCCCTCGATTGCTTTGCTTTGGGTTCTGAGCTATTCAACCAAAACGATTTTATAAACGCTGGCTATTGGCTATATACAGCATTACAATTATATGAGGAAGATGTAATGACACGACTACATACCTTAAGTCAGTCAACTATCATGGAGCTCTATGCCGAAACGCTTTTGAGGCAAGGTAAGTGCGCTTAGTACATAACACGTCTGTTTTGTTTTCATTTTCGGGCAAATGAGCGTAAAAAGAAAAGCACTCTTAATAGAGCGTAAACAGCCTAGAAGCAGTGGTACACAAAAAATATTATTTCTTGCCAAGAATGCAAGATTGCGCTCACAAGAATGTAAGAAGAAGAAGAAGTTACATAAAGACCCACGAACAAATTACACAACTGTGACGAGACATACACTGCGATTCTGTCAAATTCACTAAGCGCGGAATAGCGGTACGAGATGGCCGTTACCTTGAAACTATATTTTGTACACCGTCTTGTCCGAAACAAAACGTTAAAGTTATATGTTATTCTTTGTTATTGTTTTCCATTCCTCTTCTTCTTACACAAAACAGTGGACAATTCAATTTGTCAGTTTTCAAAAACTCGCCTGGATTTCTTTTGTTGCCGACTTTCGGCAAATGAAAAACACAAATTAGTCTCTCAAAGTGACTCTCAACAGCCTGAGGACCCCGAAGAGAAACACAAAGGCAATTTCGGACGCCCGCGGGCAAGCAAAGAAAGCTCATTAAGACCGCCTTTTTTGAAAGTTTTGCGTCTTTAGACTTATAAGTATTATTGTTATTATTATTATAAAGTTATTATTAAGGTAATACTGTTAATTTTATAGCCCTCTCTGGTAACCAGCCTTCCCTAGCAGAGTTTTAGAATGGTTGAATGAGTTATGGTCTCCTTGCGAACGCTTTTTTTCTTTGACCTACGTCGGTAGGCGCCAAACACACTCCCCTTATATTGCACAAGTCCACATGTGTGTTTTTTTTGTTTGTGATATGAGACTGACTTCTGATGTGCGCAGAATACGTGTTCGAAACCCCTCACGTCAGGGTTTTGAGAAAATCGGGGGTAAAACCCATAAACTCCATGAATTACTATGTTAAGTTGAAGCGGTTGTCCTGTGGGACACACTCAGGCTCAAAGCCCATTGTAATGCCGAGTGGGGAGCTTTCTCTATTTCCCTATTTCTTCTAAAACCACTGTGTGCTTTTCAAAAATTTTAGAATACCTCGTATTTCTGCAGAACTGAGAGCATCCAATTCATTAAAAAATTGTCCGCCTAGAATGGCTAATCTCCGTTTGGATAGAGCAGGACAATGCCACAGAAGGTGCAAGACTGTCTCTTCCTCTTCCTCATCAAGGCAACTTCTACAGAAGTCATGTGCTTGCGCACCCATCCTACCTATTAGACAATGTCCCGTTATGATTGAAATTAGTGTGCTAAGGCTGTGCTTGTTTTGGCTAAGCAAAGATTCTGTGCGTGTAGCATTGAGAGTCGGCCCCAGTTGACGGGTAATTTTGCAGGTGGCTTCAATATGCCGCCTTTCCTTTGCTTTCCTAACGATTTCTTCATTGCCTATGTACTCATCGGTCAACTTGGTGCCGAGTCTCGCTAGTTCATCGGCCTTCAATGTGGCGATGGCCAGGAACCCGTATTATCCTTAAGCGAAATGACTCAGCCATTTAACCACTTGCTTAGAGTGTTCAGCCTTATTGCCGCATTACGCGCGATATATTTTGCTTGCAGATCTACCGGCAGCAAGTTTAATGTCGCATATAATGCTTTCGATGGTGTGGTTGACATCGCGCCAGTTAGGAGAACAGATGCTAGTCTTTAAATTAATTACTAACGAATTCCGAACTAATTCCAAATTATTAAACTACAGTTAGACTAAGGCCATAAAAATGGATACTCTAAGATTTTCGGGATCGCTATTACTAATTCAAATTGACGGTAATGGGGACTCGGGCAAACATTTCGGAGTACTTAGTTAGATGACATTAGTTCAACACCGGATTTGTAATCAACGACCACAAAGCCTCCGAGTATCCATTTTTAGAAGTTCAGCTTAGTCGTAGCTAAATAAATAAAAAAGAAGCGAATAAATACATTTTGTAAGGCTGTGTTATGCAAGTATTTCGCTTTACTGTGTATTCTCGCTTTACTGTGATGCTCCGAATAAAACCTCTGGCCGACGGTGGTAACCTTGTGTCGCTCAATTTTACTATGTAATTAGTGAAGTAGATATATATTAATATAGATATATTTATATATATATATTATATATTTATAAATGTATATATTTAGCTCCTCCTTCTATTTGATTTTTTTACACAAATGGAAGGACCTACAGTTTTAAGCCGAGTCCAAATGGCAGATATTTGTTTTTATGAGGACTTTTTTCATGGCAGAAATACATTCGGAAGTTTGCCATTGCTTGCCGAGGGTCTACCGCTATTAGAGACAATTTTGTTATCAATTGGTACTTCATGCCCGGGGTTTCGAATCTGCGCTTCCCGAATGGTATATATATTTGCCTTTGCAATTTCACTAATTGCGCTTCGAATATATGTCGACGTTTAGTTGAGAAATTGTTCTCAGGTTATTGACTTCAATATTTTCTTAAAAACACAAAGCGCCTGAAAAAGAAATTCAACAGCATCAAATTGCATGATCGTGATGGCAAACTCAAATTACGCAGGTGCGATATAATATAATTTTCGAATCATCGTTGCAAGACTTTCA
This sequence comes from Anastrepha ludens, assembly GCF_028408465.1. Lineage (NCBI taxonomy): Eukaryota > Metazoa > Arthropoda > Insecta > Diptera > Tephritidae > Anastrepha > Anastrepha ludens. The sequence continues at coordinate 84,961,589 of NC_071498.1, read as the reverse complement.
TCATTTTCATAGTGGACTTGCATAATTCTGTACGTTGTCACACGCGACAGCTGCGAAACAAGAACACTGCACGAGCAACACACAATTTTTTTTCTATGGGAAAAATATATGCACTTATCTCCTTGTATGATACTTGCACATCCTTTGTAATATTTACTTTGATTTCCTGATACATTAGCAAACACATACTCGCCATTTCAGGTCGCCATCAAGACTCTCTATTAGTGATGAACGCTATACTGGTCTTACCTTCCGATGTGCCGAAAAATTCGCTTATAATTAAGAAAAAAGCCGATCTGGAGTTGCACATTAAAACATACAATCCACAACCAGTAAGGGTGAGTCAGAAGCGATTCACTCATATTAAGTAACTGTAGTTTAATTCTATAAAACCCCTACCTACCTTCCTCAGCATCCGAAAACGGAGCCAACTGTGTATCAACGTTGCTGTCGTGGTGATTTTTCGAGTCGCAGCTCTAAATTCTACTGCATCTACAATACAACAACAACCGCATTCCTTAAATTGGCTCCCCTTAAAATGGAAGTTATAAGTCTCGATCCATATATGGTCGTATTTCATGATATTATGAGCGATGTGGAAATCACCACGCTTCAGGATATGGCGCGACCTCACTTGCAACGTGCGACAGTATACAATCATGCCCGTAAACGCAGTGAAGCTGTTGCTGGGCGCACCTCAAAGTTTGCCTGGTTCTATGATCATACGAACGCAGTTACCAAACGCGTTAATAAACGCATTGAAGACATGACTGGGCTAGATTTGGTAGGTTCGGAAATGCTACAAGTTATGAACTATGGACTAGGGGGTCATTATTCTACGCATTACGATTTCTTCAATGTTTCAACGGTAAACAACTTATTTAGCTTAAAATATTATGAAATGGGATATTTATCTAATTCATGTGTGTTTTCAGGAGAACGATATAGTATCCATGCAAGGTGACCGTAAAGCCACTGTACTCTTTTATGTAAGCAAAATCATTTATAGTACTCAAATTTTTTCCAATACATAAAATAATATTATATCCTTTGTATAAATCTAGCTGACTGATGTGGATCAGGGGGGCGCGACGGCGTTTCCAAACTTAGAAACTGCTATTTTCCCTAAGAAAGGCACAGCTGTAATGTGGTATAATCTAAATAATCGTTTCGAAGGGGACCACAAAACTTTGCATTCCGGTTGCCCAGTATTGGTTGGTTCTAAGTGGGGTAAATAAACATTTTTATTGTGTGTTTGTATAATTTTAGAATATTTTATTAAATTTTTTGCAATTAATTCTTTACAGTCACAAACAAATGGATACGCGAGAGGAACCAAATTTTCAAGCTTCCCTGCTACAAGGAATAGTTTTTATAATAAGAAATAATAAAATTTTTTGCATTTTTTATATTTTAATATTGTGCAGCCTCATAGTTATTAATTAAAGGAATCTTAAAAAAGCAAATCAGTGCCTAAATTCGGGCGGAGTCGATCTGTGGTTTGCAAAATCTTATGCGACTTTTATTTCCGACTTTGTGACCATAGTTTATGAGATAAAATTTTATTACAATAAATACAAAATGTTGCTACTCGACTCTCAGCTATAGCATAAAGCCTTTGCTATAGATTATGTGACTTAATTCTTCTTCTTCTTAATTGGCGTGATAAACGTTTACGTGATTTTGGCCGAATTTAACAAAGCGTGCCAGTAGTTTCTTTCTCGTGCTAACCGATGCCAGTTGGACACACCAAGTGGCGCCAAGTCCTACCTTCACCATCTTTCCAACGCAGGGGAGGTCTTCCTCTTTCTCTGCGACCATCAGCTGGTACCGCATTGAATACTTTCAGAGCCGGAGCGTTTATATCGATTCGTACCACATGACCCAGACAACGAAGCCGCTGGATCTTCGTTTACTGCGCTATGTCTATGCTTATGCCGTCGTAAAGCTTTTACAGCTCTTCTTCGTTCCATCGCCTACTATATTCGCCGTTGCCAACGCACAAAGGTCCAAAAATCTCCCGCAGAATCTTTCTCTCAAACACTCCAAGCGACTCTTTATCGGATTTTGTTATTGTCTACGCTTCTGTGCCATACGTTAGGACGGGCATGATGAGAGCCTTGTAGAGTGTTATTTTTGTTCGTCGAGAGAGGACTTCACTACTCAATTGCCTACTTCGGCCAAAGTAGCACTTGATGGCAAGAGACTTTGTGACTTAATTGGATTTACAAAATACTTGCGAAGAGGTGCATAGGAGTTCAAGGTAAGAAGGGGATCAATACGTGTAGGGGTAGCAGCAGTTGTCTCTGAACCAGTGTGCCTTTGCTCTTGCTTGCTGCTAGATAAATGATTTCTTTCTTATCGCTCTACATGACCCCGGAGTATAAACTCAGCCCTATGTGTATTATTTTATCAAGATCGCATCTTTCTCGGCTTCTTGCAGGGATGCGCTGACAATGCTAACAATGGGTAATTCACAAACTCAACCAAAAGTAATATGGTCCTCTTGGATAGATATTGATTCGTACCACACTTAAAACCATACATCAGGGTACTAACATTCTAATAATAAATAGGTGCAGGTATAACTCCGAGCGGAGTGAGGTGAAAATTGCTGCTACTCATTGGTGTCTAGTGCCATCTGTTCTAAGTGATACACCACCGTTATCTGTGCTGAAGAGGCTGTGCAAAGTTTAAGTCCCGGGTTCTCATCTTGTCCTAATTTCAATACCGGCTTACGATATTGAATAACCTTTAGTGATGTCTCCAAAATTGGTAGAGGCGATAGGATCAAACTTATTCCTTCCTCTTAGAAAATATGTCTCTCATAGTTAAGCTGCAGTTATGGCATTGGTAAGCTCTCTAACTATTTAAAAACTGGCTCGGGCGTGCAAGTTACAGCATAACATTTAAATATTAATATATATGTTAATAAATGGAAAGCTCTTTATTTTTTTGATAAAAGCTCAAATAGGAGTACCTGTGAGTGAGGCATCTGGCTTGCTTCGAAGTTACTGGTAGATAATTACTTAGAGGTCTCAAGTAGCTGCGGGTGGGCTAAGCTAAGCAGTTACTGCTTTCACTGAGCAAATGAACCGGCAAACAGTTGCTGCGGTCTATACTATATACCTTCTGCTCAAATATGAACGAGACGTTATCAATAAAACGGTCCGCGGATGACATATGGCAAAACTAAATTTTACATGGCAAATTTCAGCGTGATATATCACATAGTTTGTTTTCTGTGCTACTGTAAACAAGTCAAGTTCGAGTGTGTTCTTCGAATTTAACGATGGAAATTCAAGTTGAACAAAGAATTTGTTTGAAATTTTGTTATTCCAACAAAATTTCGGCTTCAGACGCCTTAAAAATGTTGCAGACAACCTATGGGGTCTCTGCTCTATCGCGTGCACGTGTTTTCCAGTGGTACAAATTGTTCAAAGAGGGCCGTACATGAACCCAAAAACTTACGCCAAAGTCGCTCAAAAATTAAGGTTATGCTGACTGTTTTTTTTCGATTACGAAGGTGTGGTGCACTCGGAGCCCCTCCCGCAAGGCCGATCGGTTAACGCTGAGTATTATTTAGACGTTTTAAAGCGTTTGCGCGAGAGCATTCGTCTTAAAAGGAAGGAATTGTGGGACTACAAGTCATGGTTCTTGCATCACGATAATGCACCAGCTCACACATCACGTCTTGTTCGCGATTATTTGAACAAAGATAATGTTAATATCGTTCCGCAAGCACCGTATTCGCCTGATATGGCTCCATGTGACTTTTTCCTGTTTCCCAAGCTCAAGTTGCCGTTCCGTGGAAGACATTTTGAGACAATTAAAGTCATAAAAGAGAATTCGAAGAACACACTCGAGCTTGACTTGTTTACAGTAGCACAGAAAACAAACTATGTGACATATCACGCTGAAATTTACCATGTAAGCTTATAACAGTCCTACCAAAAAACAAACAATTTATTTTTGCCATATGTCATCCGCGGACCGTTTTATTGATAACGTCTCGTTCATATTTGAGCAAAAGGTATGTATGTAAATTGATTTTCATACCCAATCTAGTAAAAGAGTGATGTAATGCTTTTTAGTTTCAGGCAAAGGAAAACGCAGTAATGCTGTATAGAGAATCGAGATAACAGCGTTCTCATCAATTAGGCTTTCATGAAACGACTGTTGGGCGGATTTTACCTGTAGATATACTCATAGTGGATATTTAAATGATGAAAGTGATAACGGCCGTAACCAAATGGGGTGGTGCATTACTACCATTCGTAATTCAGAGAGAATGTTGGTTCGAATATCGGTGGAACACCAAAATGAAGAAAAAGTTTTTTTTCATAGCAGTCGTCTCTAGGCAGGCAATGGCAAACCTCCGAGTGTTTTTCTGCCATGAAAAAGCTCTCCATAAAAAATATCTGCCGTTCGGAGTCGGCTTGAAACTTCAGGTCCCTCCATTTGTGGAACAACATCAAGATGTACTCCACAAATAGAAAAAGGAGCTCGGTCACTAAGAAGGGTGTATGCGCCAATTATATATATATACCCTATGATCAGAAAGTACCGGGAATGTTTAAATAAAACAAAACAGAGCTACATAAATTTTAGTCAAATTTATTTTATCTCCTTCAAAATATCACCCATCTGAAGCAACACACATGTGCCAACGTTTAACCCAGACCTCCATGCACCCCTGGTAGGTCGACGAAGGGATGGAATTCGGCTCTTTCGACGCATTGTCTTTGATCTTCTCTGTCCACTAAAATCTCCTTCCACGAAGTAGAAACTTCAACTTGGCAAACAAAAAGAAGTCGCACGGGACCAAATCTGGTAAATACGGTGCTTGCACGATGGTAATATATTTACTTGGTGTTTGGTCAAATAATCCAGTACAATTTGGGCTGGGGGCGATATCATCATGCAAAATTCAAGAATTGTTTGCCCACATTATAGGCCGTTTGCGACGTACAGCATCTCTCAAACGTTTCAAAACGGATAAATACTATTTTTTATTAACTGTCTGATGAAAGGTTATCATGGTGCACTACGCGTTGGTTATCGAAGAAAACAGTCAACATCACCTTCCCGGTACTGTTTTGATCATATAATTGAATAAAAGTAGTAAAAAATGTAAGAATCGACATTTTTACATGATTTATTTTAAAACAACATCTCGGCACGTGTTTTGAAATACCTTTTATATCCCTTCAAGTTAAATTAAATATTTTGGAAGTTAATTGAATGCAAAAACACATGCGATATTATGCCATATTTATCTCTTTTACCAATACAAATATGAGTGCTGTTTTGAACTTACCAGTTGGCGCGTTGACCCGAAAGCTCGCCGCTGCCGGCAAAACACTCAGTTTACAAAACATGGTACGTATGTAAATTAGAAACCGGTTAGGTAATCGCCCCACACAATCAACGAGACTCCAGCGGTTATGCCACTTAAACTATAATGGCCTTTCTCCAACCTTTTCAACCATGCCGATTGCTGTTAACAGCGAATTTGCTAAAGCTTACTATTATCGTGTCTATGTGGTCGATTGATCTCCTTTGGTTTATGTGACTTTTAGTAAGAATTTTGGTTTTGGCTAGAGCGGGTAGTTATATATGTACATAAATAGCTATAGTGCAGCGTGAAATATACTAATTATTGGATTTTATGTTTTTGTGGTGATTTTGGCTTGCTAGAAAATGCAGTTCAACTTTTGTACTATTTTTCCGGTGAATTGCATTCTCCTGCTGCTGCTTTGTGCCAACGTGTTTCCTTTTAATATGGAGTTCTACTCATCCGTACATCAAATGACCAAATTGGTGCAATTTGAAGCGGTCTTTTTGCGGCATATGCAAAAATATATAAAAGCTAATGAAAATAAGTTGGAATTTCTGAAGGCGTAAGTGAGGGTGCGAGTGGTAAAAAGAGTGAAGTGGCTTGAGATTTTCTCAGTACTGACGTACACCAGGCGATGAAACAATAGCACATCTCTATTTTGACAATTTTGTTGTTTTCTTTAAATTTTCTTGTTTACCAATGCAATGTTCACATTACCAAGGGATAAAGGTATAACAAAATCAATTAATTTTTTGGCAACTTCAAGATTGTACTTATTATACTAAAATTTAATAAGTTGTGAAGCGGCTTGCCAACAATTTTTCGAAAAATTCGAATTAAAAACCTTAAAATTGTAATGGAAAGTTTAGGGAATTCTTCTAATTATTGTGCAAAGTTTGAAACTTGGATTTTTCTAGACAGTGAAGTATACTTTTATAAAAAAAATGATGAATATTCACAAAAAAAAAGTAGTCGAAACTGGTCAAAATATTGATGTGCTATACGGCATTTGAGAAACTTAAAAATTTTAAGGAAAAAATTGTTCATTAAAGTTAATAATCAACTCCAGGCGGAAAAGAGTGATAAAAGTTATGCGGGTAGGCGCAAGATTTAATTTCGTCTTCAATGCTTTAGTAAGGCTACCAAGTTTGGTTCGACAAGAAAGGGCTGTTCATGTTTATATTTCCGTGGAACACTTCAGTTAATTATGTTTTCCTAGGAAGCTTGTAAAAGACAGTTTTTAGTTGAAAGACTCACGTGACTCAAATAACCTTTGCGATCGGCAAATTTCTCTGATGGGAAGACCAGCTTTTCTGAGTTATTTGTCCCTGACTGATTTAAAGCAAATATATGGATATTAGAAAACACTGAATACGTTGAAACTGATTTATTGTGTTTAATAGCGTTATATGACATAAGAGAAGAAAATCAATCCCTTTTAATGACATCTTGTCGCCAGACTGGCGGCCTCGACTTTTAAGACGACTTGCGAATGCCGCCACTGTAGTGCAAATTGTTAATGTATAAATTTAGATTTTCTTTTATTGTTTAGTAATGTTTAGCGAAATAGTTTTTAATTCTTTAAACTAAATCTTAGAACTTAAACAACTTCGTGTGAGCCCTTCTACCTCTCAAAAATGTACTAAGAGTGAGAGATCATTTGTATAGCTATAACTTAGATATTCATCAAATAAAACTAAACGAATATTTTCTTTATTAACCATTTAACTGTGTCGCACCGTTTACAAAGCGCCCACAAATTTGTGTCGCGAAAATCGAACGAGGACGGGTATAATTGCCAAGCGTAGAGTAAGAATTGCATGAAACATAGGTATAGGCTTATTTTGTAAAATGAAATTAAAATTACGAATATTGATTTATTTCACTTATGTTATTTCGCTAAAAATGTAAGAATACAAAGTTCAAGATTTATTTTTCTGTTGTGGAGTGGTATTTTCTGAAACGAGGTACAACACACAAGGGCACATTCCAACAGAACACCAGTAAACATCTTACGTTTATTATAACACAGGGAACACCTTCGTGTGGCGTTGCTTGCACTCGAAGTTCCGGGATTTGTATAATCCGGAAAATGATTCACGAGTAATTGGGTTACATGATGTATGTTTTCAGGATCGCTGTCGGCAGTAATGCTTTCAGAGGACGACGAAAATGCTTGTAAACGTATTATCTTCTTTGTAGGCGAAATCACATCATCGTCGCTGCCGGGATTGCTCATTTTGAGAATAAAAATATTAAAACTAAAAAAAGAGTATTATTATTATTATATTATTATTATTATTTATTATATTATAATAATATAAAATATTAAACTAACTTAAAAACAAAAAAAAAATGAGCACTCTAGCTGCTTGGGCCTTTACAAATATTTCTGGAAAACTTTGTAACATTTACACACTCACTTTATAAGAACCATTGACTCGTGAGATCGTATACTCACTTGATAATAACTGTTCCCCAAATACCACTAAATCGCTGATATATATATACCATGGCTGATTCGGTATGCGAACTAATACGCTGCTTCTTCCGGTGTATGCGGGGAAGCATGAGTTTATTACACAAATTTTCATATTTTTAGGTTTTTTTTTTGGTTTATTTTGGCCTGGTCTCATATTCTTCTAAACATCTTGAAATTTAAAAATATGTTACATTTTTTACAAAAATTACAATTTAAATACCCAATGGTAACTACTTTCTTGTCATGACTAATATTGTTGTGATGACAAAAATTTTTGCCACTTTTCCATGACGAATATACTCGCCAAACACAGTTAACTGGTTAGTACTGGGCTAAAAATATTCTTATCGCGATAAATACCGTTGCTGTAGCGCTTCGCTGTGGATATGAAGCATCACACATTGTTTATCCAGCAGCAGTAGCCCTTAGGTAGGTAATGGGCAAACCTCTGAAAATTGCCTTTGTAAGGCCGTTAAGCCTTCGTTGCTGGAACCTACTCGAGATAACGGTTTAAAATGCATATGAAAAATTAGATTATTATCAAGAAATGACAGTGAAAGAAGCTAGACGACAACTCCTTAGCGCGAGCCATTCAACCCTGCCTCAATTAACATAACTGAGTACAATATGTTATATTATTCATGTTAAGCGCTGTTTTTTTTTAATGAAAGTAAAAAAAATCATCATTTCAAAAATATAGGTTGTTCTAAAGGAACTTATAAAAGGAGACAAAGAGGGGATTACGGTAAACCGAAATTAGTGAAATGAAATGAGGAAATAATAGCATAAGAGACAAAATTCAAATCGGGAATATCTGCAATGAATACTTTTCTAAGAAAGTACCATTTTTTTTAAATTATATTGATAACTGACAACAGAATTCAATTATCCTTTTCCATTGGAGGAATGCAGTATTTATTAGCTTGAAAGGGCAATCAAAAATTTGAATATAACAGCAAATGATCCGTATGGGATATCTGCACGTTTTATAAAGAAATATAAGACTTTCAAGTTTTCCGATTATCTAAATTTATCAATGAATGTTTTGCAGTTAATCAGGAGTTAGGGGAAGTAAAAATTGGCTCCGTTGTCCCAATCGACACAAGAAGAAGTTAATAAATATTTTCAAGCTTCCTATAAATAACGAAATTAAGCATTATTGCTCCAAAATTTTAAAATGTTATTTTAATCGATTCAAATTCTTTCTAAAACATAACCAAATATTTGATGAGAACCAATTTGGATTTGCACAAATCTGAAACTCAAGAAAAATCTGCTTGTTTCTCATGTACGAAAATATTGTCTATAAATTAAAATATGTACTTCGCCTGGTGATTTAGTTAAAGCAATTGATTCGACTAATATACAATAGAAATAATGGTCAGAAGACTTTTAGAACTGGGGCCAGAAAATAATCTTGTAATAACGTAATAAGTTCCACGCGCGCAATAGGGGCAGGTGTACCGCAAGCTCAAGGCTTTATTTTTAAAATGTAATATCTTAATAACGTACTTGAATTAAACTCGATAAGAACACTACACGCTGATGATGAGCTTTTCATGTACTCAACGATTTCGATACAAGAACTATTAACAAGCATGAAATCAAACTTGCGAACAATTAAAAATAAATACACAATAATTATAATCAAACATGATATCCATATAAAGCTGAAGTATAAGGAAATTGCCTTCTTCCTCTTTGATTTATTACTTTAATCACTTAAGCGATTTTAATCGAGTTTAACAAAGCGTACGTGTCGTTTCTCTTTGTGCGACAGTTGAATACACCAAGAGAAGTCAAATCCTTCTGTGCTTTATTTTTCCAGCGCAAAGAGGGCCTTGCCTTTTTCTGCTACTACTTCCAGGTATACTTCCGCATACTTTCAGAGTTGGAGAGTCTGTGTTTTGCGGGTTATGGAGAATACCGTGTGATGACTACTTGCGGTTGTGTCCTTTATACTATTGGGTAATTCCGCAGATGTATGATAGATAGAGACATGACGCGAAGTACAAGGTGCTTAGATTGTTGGCGCTGCCAAGCTTCATAAAGCTTTTGTAGATTCTCGAAAACTGTAAGGACCGCCAGCATGCGATGTTGTCATCGTCTAATCTTTTGCGTCATACAATAGGATGATGAGAAGTAATGTGCAAACATTTTTATGATACAATATTCTATACCAAAAATTTTGGGTTTCAAAACTCTGCCGGTTCAAATTCTGTATCTTAAAAATCTAAATGACTCAATATATTTAGGCGGTTTATAATCTGATTCACACTTTTTCTACAATTTTCACCTAAAACAATATTGTGGGTGCAGAGCTTAGAACGGTTCCCTGACGAAAGACTTATAAAGTGTGGTTTATAGGTATTCGTCTACTTAGGCAGCATATGTTGCCAATACAGCTTCTCCCCGACCCCAATCGTCTGTGAATTAAATAATTTTCTTTTTGCAACTAACAGAATATTTGTGCAGTGAAGTGTAAGAAGAGATAAGGAAATTATATTCAAAGTGCAGGTACCTCTGTTGAAATGAATATATGTATGGACATTCTCAAATTGCTTTTTATGTTGCTTGGTTAGAAATATTTTACATTATTACGAATTATGGAAATTACCACTCTGAAAATCCTTCTCTAATCACCCAACTTTCTGGTTACTTACCGTTTTGCAGTCGGTTGGAAGAATTGGAAGCAGATCGCGATGAAGCACTTCGAGAAGGGGCGGATTACTTTGAGAGCCCGTTAAATATGTATATGCTAACCAAACGCTTGACAATGGATTGGGAGCGTGTTGAAAACCTTATGCAATATGAATCAGGAAAAAGTAATTCAAACATGCCAATATATTTAAACATAATGTAAATTCAGTTTTAACCAAGGTCATATTTTGTTATCTGTATCTTCTTTTTTTACGGAAGAGGAGTGCTTCGACAGTCTATGGCCATTGTAGCCATCAGTGTGAGACTTTAACCCGAATTAAAGCCCCCTCTTGTCTGTCTATATCTGTATCTGTATCTGTATCTGTATCTGTATCTGTATCTGTATCTGTATCTGTATCTGTATCTGTATCTGTATCTGTATCTGTATCTATATCTGTATCTGTATCTGTATCTGTATCTGTATCTATATCTAATTTGTATCTGTATCTGTATCTGTATCTGTATCTGTATCTGTATCTGTATCTGTATCTGTATCTGTATCTATATCTGTATCTGTATCTGTATCTGTATCTGTATCTGTATCTATATCTGTATCTGTATCTGTATCTGTATCTGTATCTAGTATATCTAATTTGTATCTGTATCTGTATCTATATCTGTATCTGTATCTGTATCTATATCTGTATCTGTATCTGTATCTGTATCTGTATCTGTATCTGTATCTGTATCTATATCTAATTTGTATCTGTATCTGTATCTATATCTGTATCTGTATCTGTATCTGTATCTGTATCTGTATCTGTATCTGTATCTGTATCTGTATCTGTATCTGTATCTGTATCTGTATCTGTATCTGTATCAGTATCTGTACCTGTGTCTTATCTTATCTTTATCCTTATCTTCATTTCGAAATTGACTTTAAAGTTATGCTGTAGTGGACCTTTTTTCTTAGAATCTTATGTAGACCCTGAATCTGCTGATAATGATGTCGAAAAAATATACTTCAGGGTTTGATTGAAATGTAATGAGCCTTATTTTTTTAAGCAGTTTTATTAAACCTTTTGGCTTATACAACTAATATTCTTCAAAATAGGACCCTTGGCGTCAATACACCGCTGGTAGCGGTCCTTCCACTGCAGGAAACATTTTTTAAACTCATCCGCCGGAATCGCATTCAATTCGGCTGTCACAGTTTCTTGGATCGCCTCGATGGAGTCGAAACGCCTCTCCTTCAGCTTTCTTTTCAGGCGCGGGAACAACAAGAAGTCCGGAGGGGAATGTTCAAAAATTCACGAACCCGGTTCACATCTTCGTCTGTTTGCGTCGTCGAAGGCCTTCCAGATCGCTGTTCGTCTTCGACGTCCTCCCGGCCTTCCTTGAACGCCTTGTGTCACCGTTTTACCTGGGCACTGGACAGAGATTGGTCCCCGTAAGCCTCCTTGAGTAGCCCAATGGTTTCGGTACTCGTTTTGTTTCGCTTTACGCAAAATTTGATCGAGTAACGTTGCTCCAACGATCGCTGCATTTTCGCCACTGCAAAATCCTAACACACTTTTAAAACAACTTTCCCGCGCGGAGCGATGTTGACTGCATCGCTGTTGCCAGCGAACTGGGACCGGTTTCTAGTGGAAGGGGAAGGTCCAACGATCATTTTCCCCCACCAGCCGATTTGGTTGAACGCTTGACAACCGCTCCGCGCGGGAATGCTCATTACTTTTCAATCAAACCCTGAATTTCATAATTATAGCACGGGAACTTATTGACAAATTTAGACGTTATTTTAATTTAGTATTGAGTATTTTTAGTATTTCAATACTTATTTTTTTTTTGCTCATATAGTTTAGTTTACTATAAAACCTGTATAAATTCCAGTTTCAAACCTTGTGTCAACTCATAAAAAAATCTATACATTTAGATAAAAATTTCAAACCTCTTAGTCAGAATTTTTAGAAAACTTTCGGGTGTGCAGTTTTACAGCTCATTGAATTTTGGTTTAATAAAGTGTTAGTTTAAAGTGGCATACAAATTCCGTAAATTTTTGAAAAAAATTTTTTCTGGCTATCTTCTGCGTTTTCTCCATGTATCGAATGCTCGATACTTTTATATCTTGTGATTTAAGGGTTTATTACAGTGGTTTCCAAATTTTATAATTTAAAAGGGGACCTTCACAGATAGTCGTTGTAGCTACTAACAATCATTATTAATAGAAATTTATTTTCAATAGCTTGCTGTTTAAAGTTCATGCAAGCCTTTCACAAGAAGTTGCTGATATATAAAAGAAAAATGGAAGGAGCGCAAGGAATCACTAACGGGTTTCCTATTTTGAAAGACTTTTTACAAGAAAAAATACCTCCATCTGAATTTTTATAGTACAGGAGCAGCAATGAACCATATAAGCAAATTCATAAGTAATTACCAAAATAATAATGTCCTTATGTATCAAGGAGGACTTTCCCTGTAGCCCTGTAAATGTGATTTATCATTATAATACTTATTGCCTTTATAGTGCTCTTTCAAATATTTGTGTTTCCTTTTCCTTAGGTTCATGTTTTATTTGTTGGTAAAATGGTTGTCAACGCTTGAAATGTTTGTATGAATCCAACAGTATTACTTCGTCTCACATATGCAACTTTTTTATTATGACCTTATTTCACTTTTTTCATAGAACTAAAGCTATATAACTGTATTTATCGATGTGAAGTGAAATAAAGTAATATGGCTTTATTTATTTATACATATGGCTTTGGAATTGGTTACATTATTTCGTAGTACTTAATGTTGGTATTGAAGCAATAAAACCATAATAAATTTGAAATTTAGGCACAAAACCTATACGATACAAAGAAAGACGAGTTTCTAAGAATAAGAATAAAGAAATATGTTTGATTTCCGCAGAATCACTCAACGCAATTGAGCGCTACAAGGACGCCATTCCATATCCTGGAACTTCCGAATTAGATGGCGCTATTGACGGCTTAGTGCGCATACAGGATGTCTACCGGCTCAACACAGCAGATATGGCTCAAGGTATACTGGATGGTGTAAAGTATGAGTGAGTGCTGTCCTAGTAATTTCATCACAATCATCTAGGAATATTTTCTTTAATAACTTTATTTTCTCATTCGTTCATTTCCAGCGTCAATCTAGATGCCCGTCTTTGTTTTGATATTGCGAAATACGCTGCCAAAGAAAATAAAACGCGACTCGCTCATGCATGGGCTACAGAAGCGCTACGCTTGCGCAACGTCGAAGTGTTACCCAGCGAAATGCTTTCGGTAGAAGAGAAAATCGATAAGGCAGAAGTTTTGTTGATGCTGGCCAAAACAAAAACGGAGCTGGGAGATTTGAAGGGCGCAAATCAAACCTTAGCGGAGTTGGTGCAGTTGCGTCCAAATGTCGAGAACTATACAACGACTTACTTGCATTTTCAGGCCAAATATTTTGAAAGTGAATATGCTAGCGTTAATCTAACGGAAGACCATGAAGTGCGTGAAAATTTGCGTAAAATAATTTTTATTTTCCCAGTATAAAATCTATTCCCTCCCACATTTGCAGCCATTACCAACCAACCTATTCACTACCGATCCCCCCACGCTTTACAAACACATTTGCAATGGCTTATTTACGCAAAGCCCGAGCGAAGAACGTGATCTACGTTGTGGCTACCTCACCGAGACGCATCCTTTTTTACTGCTTGCACCCATAAAAGCCGAAGAACTAAATCACTATCCTTTGCTTGTGCTCTATTACGATGTGCTTTCGGATGCTGAAATCGAGATAATGAGAAGTTTAACAAAAAATCGCATTGTACGTTCGAAAATCTTTGGTGCTAATGAATCTGTTGTCTCACGTGTGCGCACAAGTCAAGCCATATTTTTACCGAAAACAGTGCACAAGATACTGCAGACGATTGATGTGCGTGTTGAGGACATGACAAATTTAAATATGAACTTTGCAGAGGATCACCAGTTTCAGAATTATGGCATCGGTGGGCATTATGAACAACATTATGATTGGTTTGATTTAAGTTTGGTGAGGAGGATTTATTTGTTTTCGAAAGTAATTTTAACAAATTCAAATTTTTGATATTTTCATACCAGACTGATCTTGTTGTCAGCGATAAAGAAATGGGCAATCGAATTGCAACAGTTTTATTTTATGTAAGTCAATTCACTTTTGCTTCGCCTAATTTAAAGTTCAAAAAAGTTATGGCACAGTGATCCAATATTAGCTATGCTTTTCTACATTTTTTCTTTTTAATTTTTGAGGGATGAAGAACATTGCGAATATTGTAAAAAAGTCACTTTGCCAGAAATTCGTTAACTCACTGTACTCATATCTATAATTTTTTATTATTGTTTTTTTTTTTTTCAAGTTAACTGATGTCGAGCAAGGCGGCGGCACTGCTTTTCCCTATCTCAAACGTTTGTTAAAGCCCAAAAAGGGTGCTGCGGCTTTCTGGTACAATCTGCATGCTAGTGGCGAAAAAGATCAACGTACTCTCCACGGAGGTTGTCCGATTATCGTCGGCTCCAAGTGGGGTATGTTGAAAACAAATGAGTTCGAAAACATTTTTCCCATAAATTAATGTTTTGTGTTATTTTCAGTACTCAATCGTTGGATACGTGAACATGATCAGAGTGAGCGCCGTCCCTGTGAATTATGGTCTAATGTATAGGTTAAAGTCTTGTGTTGTTAAGTGTGTGAAATAATAAAGTGGTTAGAGTTAAGATTTTGAATTTTCGTAATTACAAATTGGCATTTTCGGAGTTTAGTTTGGGTTATGTTAGGCTGGCTCAAGGCCCATTTATTAAAGGTGACGGCACTAGCCAAACAAAACATTTAGTACATTGTCATTTGAGTTAATTATACTTTCAATAACTTTTTTCAATCATTATTGTTGTAAAGATTTTCACTAAAAATATAGAATTAGTTTTTAAATTAATTTAAATTTCATTTAAGTATTATTTTCAAGTATATCACTTTCTTCCTTCATTTTATCAAAAACAAGGCGAATCTATTAAAGGTGATATCAGTGGACCAGCTGATTTGATTATTTTCTTTTTCCGTGTGAATTCAGATGCCAGCACAAAATGAAAAGTCGTTCCATTCGCATCATCGTCGTATGCTTCTAATTCCAACTACATATCGCCTGTTCAACACAGTTCGGCGTTTCTATTTCCTTTGTCGCGACATTACATTAGGTACAAAACGTTGTTGTTGGTCTAGTGCCATCACCTTTATTGAATGCGCATGGACCAAAAACTGGCAAATTTGTTTTCTTTTTTGTTTACTACATAAACAAAAATATATACAGGGTGCTTACGTTATTTAAGGACAACTTGAGAGCAGGACTAATTAGCTTTTATTTTGAACAAAATTTAATAAAACTTTACGAATTTTTTACACAACTTTAGCTTATTAACTTATTTTAACCTACTTGATCCAGGTCCAGAAACGATTGCATGCCCGAAACAAAAGCTTTTTATTCATACTAACCATAACGGTAATAATTGGTGTTTTCAAAGAAGAAATGGTGTTATGAGGATTTTTATTGGTTTCACGCTCAACTATGGCCCATACGTAGTAATCCGGATGATTAAGGTTTGGGGAGTAAGGCGGCCATAAGTTCGTTGTTGGGGTGGCTATGGAAATTTTCAGCCCTTCAAATCTTGTGACGCCATGGCTTTGTGTGAAGGAGCAGAGATGCTAAATTCTGCAGATCCGATGGTGTCGGAACGTTTCTCATGTTTTTTGCTTTTTTCAACAAATTCCCCATTGCGGCTTGATGCCTCCAATTCACGTCGAACCTTATGAATGAATGAATGGGCGCCCTTAAGAAAATTTGGTATTTTTAAATCGGTGTGATTTCCACATATAGCAAAAATAACTGAAAAACTCTTCATTTCTTGCATTAAATTGCAGTCGTGCATGCCATATCTGAAAAAGAGCAAAAATAAAAATAACCGTTTTGGGCAGTTATAGCCGCATATATGCATGCCCTTAACTCACGCATATACCCAGTATTTTAAAAAATCCATAGCCCATATAGTTAAAAGAACTAAATATTTTTGAAGGTACGTGAGCTTTTTATTGTAATTCACATCAACTATGTACAATAAATTAACCATTTTTCGGATTCAGACTTTTGTCATAGTAAAAAAAGAGAAATCTTAAAAAAATATAAAAAGCAACTATAACATACGAACTTGACTGAGAGATTGTATCAGAAGTATTTTTAAATTTTTGTTTTTTAGTTATTATTACAGTGGAAATATGGTTTTGACTCACACGTTAAAATGGGTTTAACGCATATACTCGCATACTGCCATAACCTGCCGCGACTGTGGGGTGCAATAGAGCTGGCAAAATATCGATGGCAAAATATCGGATAGCGATATATCGAGTTTTTAAAATTAAAGTGTTATTATCTATATTTTTTTCCACTAATTATAGTTTTTTTTTAAATATACATATTTCTCTGGTTCAGGTTTAAAAAACTTGGCCTGAGAACTAAAATATGGGTAATCAAAATGCATTAAAATTTCAAACAACAATTACTTTCAGTTCAATTTCTATTATTATAGATGACTTCGAGCATGGAGAAATTCTTGAAGATGAGAAAACTGACCTAATCATCACTAATAATGAGATTGGATTTTACCATTGAATAAGTCTATATATTTTTTTGGGTTTAAGGGAATATTTTTGTTTTTGAATGAATTTTAATAGTATAGATAGGATCGATAACGAAAATATCGAAAGGAGCCACAATTTTAGTTTGCCAGCTCTAGGGTAGGCACTTTCTGTGGACGAGTGCTACTTAAGAGGTCAAAAGCTACTCATGTGCATAATATGAATCAAAATTTATAAAGCGTGTTATTGAGCGCTTGAGAACTTAAAATGATAATACAAAATAGAAATATGATTTTTTTCTATCATGATCTCGTTGATAATTTCATGGCATTTATTTGTGGAATATGATATCCGGCATATGGGCGCCGTGGCTATGAGTTACATGATTCATTAGATCAGTTCTATTTTTATACTTTTTCCAATAAATCTGAATCAGTGAAAACTCGATTGCTTTTAGCTAAAATATTTCTGCTAGCAACCTTACTATATGGATGTTAGTTGTATGCCAGACTATCACCTGTGTCGTAGTAAACTTAATGTCCTCCACAACAACATCGCCAGATACGTGTATTGTGTATAACGTCGTCATCATATATCAGTTTTTGTCTGAAAAATATTTTCTGTAAAATTTTATGGTTTATTAAAAGTAAAATGCCAAATGCTCCCTCACAAAGTCATTAAATCTCGTAAATACCTTGTCGAACGAATTCATTCCATAAATGGACCCTATCACTAATTCTGCTTAGTATGAAATACGGGTGCCCTGTATCTGAACGTAAAGTTTTCGTTTTTGCTGTGCGTCTTTGGAACTCTTTCAAACTCATCTGTAGTACAGTGCGCTTTAAAAATGAATTCCGACATTATTTTGACCACTAAGTTGCTAATATGCAGGTACACTTATATGTTCTTCTAATGCTTCATTACCCTTTCTACTTCATACTTCCACTATTTTACAACCTACTATTTCCCTTTGTTAAATTTTTTTCCCTAAAACAGCTCTATTTTTAATGTTATTACTAAGCTTGTAGAATTAAGCTCAAACGCTGAAAAATAAGTTGTGTTTATGTGTTTCATTAATAAATGAATAAATTCTAAATGAGCCCAATCAGTAAAAATGCGAATCAGTCTATGATCATTTCGGTTGAATTCTTGCTCGAGCTGTATTTTACTTACATAGGCACGTAAGGCAAGATGTTAACGTAAAATTTTGCACGTAGTCCAATGACAAAAGTCAACAAGTTGAAAACGGTGACGAATCGACATTTCGCTCTATCAACAGTTTCGTTTGTTTTCAAAGTAAATTTCCGCAATGTGGAAGCTTGTTCTGGCGTTAAACGATTCACTGAACAGAAATGTCAACACAGTTTGCCATTCTCAGCTGTAAAACCAAAGTTATCGATATCGAAAGTTCTCATGCAGCTAAACAACACTCGACATATGAAGATTCTTTTTTTTTAATTATTTCTTTACATGAAAATTCATACTTACAAGAAAATTCAGGCAAAACAAAGTTCATTTTTTATTAAGTGTTTCTTTTTATTTTTTTATTGATTTAATTTTTTTTTTCTGTTGTGAGTGTCTTCTGAAGAAATTTCAGCAATTGAATGTGGTTGATTCCATTTTCTATTAATACAATGTGGTTCGTTACCAAACAAATTCTATGTTTTTATTTTTTTTATTTTTGCTTTGATGTAAACATCTAATAAGTTCGATTAAATGGGTTAAAAAATCTTTCTCATTTTTTTCTAAATTAGCTTTCTTTTTAGTCACTGCGATGCTGCACCGTGTATTACATGCTTTCAAAGGAGTTCAAATAAAAGAAAAAAAGTACAAAAAAAGATACAAATTCATGAAATATTTTCTTTGCTGTTATCTAGTACTTTTTACGCTCGTTAAGGTTTATTTTAAGTTTACATTTATAAAAAAAAAATATCTACTTTTCTTGTTCGTTTTGTAGGTGGTCAATTTCACGTTAATATTCGTAAGTCGGTATTGTATTTTGCAGTTTTAAGTTGCTAGAATGCACATACACATATCTGGTATAAACTCCGCCGTTGAAAGCAAAATATCTATGCTTATATATATATTTCTTTTTAACTTCTGATGTGCTGTATTAAGAGGAGCGTAGTTTTTCATTATTAGTTCTCCAAAGTCATGGTTTGCAAGCAAACTCCAAACTTGCTTCATAACTGATCTATCTTTTTTTGCAAAGCATATTTTTGACTTATCAATTGTCTTTATTATTTTTTTAAGTTTAATTTTAATTTTGTTTTTAACATTTGATTTTGTGCGGTACATCAATTGCATTAGAGGCAACGGAAGTAGTGTTTGCATTTTAAATAAATTTATTTCCTTTTTCAATGGGGCTCACAAGTTTCTAAAATTGTAGTTAAGTATTTTTCACACTTTTCAATATTTTATTTGATTATTTTTATTTTTCTGCCTTTTAAATTCGCTTCAGATTTGATTTTTGTTTACGGTGTTTTTGAAATACCAATTTGACAGCCTTTGCCTGTTCATGTGTTTGTGTAGGACCTTTGGACAAGCTGCTAACTTCTTTTATGGTGTATAGAATATATGTTTGTATGTAAATATTATTAATATTTTTTTGTTGCAATCTTTTCTAGTCGAGCTTAGTAAAGTTTTCAAAAACAGGGATTGTCATAAGGGGCACACATTTAACATCAATAGATATTTTTTTCAATACAGTATAGATCTTAACATTAGGTATGTAATTTATATATTTTTATTTTTAGTTTTTATTTTGTTTTTTTATGTTTTTTTTTGCTTTTTTAACATTTTCAAATTCAATCTGCGCAATAAATAAAGACATTTAATGCAGTTGCTTTGTGGTATATTTATTACTTTCAAGTTCCTCTTAAAATATATATTTCATAATATTTGGTTTACACTTAATATAAATTAGTTTTTTTCTTAAGGTTTTGTTTCATAATCATCGTCTTTTTCTTGTTCTTCATCATTTTAGGCGTTTATTGAAATTACAGTTTCTTAGTTTCGTTTTTTTCATTTGTTTCATTCGCTTCTAGTCATATACGTTAATATATTTATTTATTATATAATATTAATAATAATTTTACTATTTAATAAGTAACAACATATATGTAGTTAATATTTTTCAAAACATTCAGTGTATACATTTAGATAAGTTTTGAAAATTTTGGATATGATAAAATTCATCGAAATTTTAGGCAGCCAACCATGGTCAAACCCACAAAACGGGCTTGTTTGCCTGTGTATAGCTTTCTCTCCTTCTCCTTATGCCGTTTTATTTCGCTCACCAGCGTGCATATACAGATAACTGTACGTGAGTACGTATGTATGCTTGCGTACCCAAATGGCTAAAGTGCAATAATGCTGCTTCTAAAAGGTTACTCATACATGCTCGTACACACGTACATACTATACATTTGTATGCTTAGTACATGTGGAATTATGCATGTATGCAGTGTGCTAATATGGGTTTTGTTGGTTTTTTAATTTTATAGTTTCAAATTTTCCGCTCTTCGACAATTCAATTAAGTGCCGTGGCATCAATAAAATTTTCATACTGGTTTAATTCTTATTTACTCTGCTATTATAGTTGTTTTTGTTGTTGCGCCCACTCCTATTTGACGGGTATTGTATGTATTTTGCTTCTTCGTTCTTTTATGTTAGTTGTTATTGTTTGTTGCTGTTGCTGTTATTGTTGCGGCTGCTATTCTCTGCTTAAATTTCATAGTTGCGGAACTTATTGGCCACATCGGAATTATCTGTGCCCCATTCCGTTTTTCGATTGCCATAATAGAGTGCGGCGCCACCCTCGGAGGCACGTCGATGGGCTGGATTTGGCGAAGCCGCCGAAAGGCCACCACTGCCGCCGGCACCTGCTGTAGCGCCCGTCTCGGGCAGCATGCGATCTTTGGTCTTTGGTGTGGCCCAATGCATGGACTGGTTTATGGTAGATGGTTGTAAGAATTTAAATTTATTGATGAATTGTTTTTGTTTGGATATATAAAAGCGGAAAGAATTGTGGATTACATTTAGTTTAATATAGTTTGTTTTACATGCGGGTTCTATACAGTTAAGACGAATTGATTTTAACATATATATAATGGTTTTTAAAATATTATTTGTTTATATAATTTAAGCACGAAATTTTTAGCGAAATATCATTAGTAACTGAACATTTCTGCGTTTGGCTAATCGATTTTTCAACTCTTATGAAATTATGCATGAAAGTTGAATTTAACGGATAAATACATATGGCTTAAGCAATTCGTCCTAACCAATTCCATACTTCATTGATAAGTAAAAGTAATTTTTTTTTTCTAAAGGGTGACTCAAGGGTGATGCAGATTTTTGACAACAATTATTTGCGATATGTAAAGTTTTTTTCCGGACTCTTGGTGAAACAGGCTTTGAGACAAATTTAGACATCGAGCGATACTCAGTTGAACAACGCGTAAAAGTGATCCAAATATTTTATAGAAATATTCATTCAGCGCATTCCATGACCTTGCCATGAGGCACATTTTCATCTAAGTGGATAAGTTAGTCGGCATGTCGTTAAACAAAAAAGAAAAAGAAAAAAATGACAAAATATGCACCCACAACAAGTCACAGTTTAGTTTGGTATTTCGGCTGACGGAATCAGCGGACCATAATTCTTCGAAAATTATGCTGGTAACGTTATTATGGTGAACTTATGTATTTGTTAAATATGTGGTTTCACCAGTACGGTGTCATTTGATACACATCGCATGAATAAATAGTCATATTCTAAAAAAAAGGTATCAGCACGCATTATCTCAAGAAACGACGAGGTCATATGCTTGCCGACTTTTTGTGATTTATGACTATTGGACTTCTTTCTCTGGGACCACGTGAAAAGTGTGGTCCTTGTCAACAAGCGCGAGACGTTTGTAAATGATATAAAGCCCGAACTAAGCTAAAATGTCATGGAAAAAATTTTGACATGCACATCCTGTAGTTGGAATTTATCCGATATTGTAAAAAATATGATAAGATAAAAAATATCAATTCGAAAAATTTTGTTGTGTTTTTCTTATAAAATAAAATCTGCGGTCTTATTGGATCACCCTGTATTTGTAATGGCAAGCATACATATATTTATCTAAGTATAAAAATGGATATGGAGTAGGGCAAATACACAACATCAAGTAGATTTATTAAAAATGTACAGATTATTCAATAAAGTGAAGAGATTTGAGGTACTTCATGCAAGGTTCTTCGCACTACTAGAAAATTGAAGACAGAAATCTGATTAAATATTCATCTTCATATGCACTTTGTTAAACCATGTAGATAGCTGGCATAGTTACAACATATTTTTTCGCAATTTTTTATTATATGCACTTATATGCCGGAATCTAAGGTCACAGAAAAATAATGTCTGCGCTATTGCTCAGACCGAGGCTTTCAATAGTGAAATAACAATGCTATACTTAAATAAAAAGATATTCTAAAGTTGTATGAGATTACGAACGAAATACGCTTAGAAATTGTCAATCATTACTACCGAAAATTTTGAGCCGATTATAATCGCAACCACAATTCGAAATTAATTGAGTATTCATTTCAATAATGTGGCGAGTTTTGTGTAAAGATCTTGGCCTATACTTTTTCGTGCCTCTTGATGTGCCGAAATTTTTCTAAATAATTATATTATGTCTCTATTGCCAAATCCTATAAATATACAATCTACTTGGTAGCCAGACTGTGGAAAAACATTCCATCTCTAGAATATAGAATATATATTGATGAAATACAAATTTCAAACGGGCTCTTTGTTGTAAGAAATTCGCTAGAGAGAAATTTGCAGAATACCACAAACAATGACTAGTTTAAACAGCTGTTATGCACAAATTATCTGACAGTTAACTCTCAAAAATCACATGGAAACAAGTCAATGATGTAACAACTTAGACAAAAGAATTATTTTGACAATATCTCAGGCGCTGTAAAGAGTATTTGGTATGGGAGTATGGTAGTATGGCAATCATGTCTGGCACTGGCTACGCAACACTCGGCTTACCTCCGCGGTATATCGGCAGCGTAACGTTATGTGCGCTTCGAGTATGCTGCGCCTTTGAAACTGTGTCCGAAGAAGCAGAGATAGTAGTCGCTGGAATTCATATAGTAGACATACTGGCAAACAAAGCTGCAATGTTAGCTGGGAGTGAAACGCAACGCTTCGTAGCACCCAAAACTAGTACAAATACTACATAGTATCTACCGAAACTTGGCAACGTAGATGAAACAACACAATGAAGGGCCGCTGGACACATCGCTGCATCCCAGATGTGCGAAGCAGCCTAGAAAGAAAGTACGGACAATTGGATTTTTACCTTATTCATTTTTTGACCCGGCATGGATGCTTGAAAGCATAACTCCATCGATTCAAACACGAATCGGTTGAGATTATTGTGGGGAAAAAACGCGGTAGAAGATATCGACCCCGTATTTCTTGAATGTGGGCGATTCAATGGCTCTTGGTTGAAGGTTCCTATCATATTTGACGGAAATTATTATCCTGAGTCATTCGTGCAATCCATGCTACAAAGAAGCGAAAAATGGACGGCAGTATGTGACAAAAAAATAACAGTTTTGCGCCGCCTCCTAACGGCAGATAGTTTTTTAAGCGGAGCTTTTTCCATGGCAGAAATACACTCACAGGTTTGCTATTGCTTGCCGAGGGATTGGCCTTAACAAAATTTGTCTATACCAGTTTATGGTAGACTACTAAAGAAGTCTTCACGAGGACGTGAATCGCAGTAAATCATTGAAATGATTAAGGGTTAGGGTTAGGCAACCCTTCTCTGACGGATTTATCTGTGATCTCCTCATACCTAGCCATTATAAACTGATTTAGTTACAAACCGATTATTTTCTTTCAAGGTTGCCCACAAACCGTAAATTTTAAACGAAATTGTAAAATTGTACACTGAGAATGGCTTTGAGCATGCAGTTTACCACAAAAAAAGAAAAAAAATGGATACTGGCTTCAAAAATATATTGTCAAATTTTATAATGTTGCTTTTTCTAATGAAAATTATGCATATCTTTATTTACAAATGTAGAGTCATTTATGCAAAAACATCCAAGTGGCTACAAGGGCATGTGGATTGTTTTTTTTTTGCATTCAAATTATTGCTCATATACAACATAAATTTCATCCGAAGTCAAGTGGGAGGGAATGGATGAAATGTGCAAATGCATATTTATTACACCAAGGACTAGTTCTTTTGGAAATGAATTTGTACACAATTGTAAATGGAAGAAGGGAATTCAGAAACAAAATAAATATATCAGAAACACACAAACGCGCGACCCATACTTTTATGCGCTCATTTGTATATTCGTATAAATCAGGAAGTGCAGCGTGGAAGTAGGGATGCCACTCCCCAAGCGATATGGCGACAGTTTGAATATAATTTTGTATTTTTAAGTAGGTAGATACAGACATACATATATACAAATTTGAGGAAAGGAAAGGGGATGTTGCCATAATAGAGCAGCGAAACAGCGAAATGGTCAGCTGGTTGCTGTAAGAAAGCTAATGCTGTTACTAATACCAGTTTAAAATGGTTTTTAGCAAATTGTTGAATGTTGAAACTTTTTAATGTTTCATTACTTAATGTGCGCTGCTGCGTGTTCTTTCAACACAAGCGTTTGCATTGTTTGTATGGGGAACTAGAAACGTGTAGTTTAGTGCATTTTAATTTTTTATAGTTCTTACGCTAACTCGTATAAATGGATTGTAGTGGTTGTGCGGGGTACACTCATTGCATTAAAGGGGCACGTTGAGTAAAATTTTTGTAGTTTTCTTTTAGCTTCGTTTTCTTTTATACTCGCTGCGTTCGATTTGCCACTCGTACCTCCTTATCCACTTTCTCAGCAATTGTGTATCTTCTCACCTGTCCCACGTGCTCCTTCATACCCAACCAGTTCTTGTAGCTCATTGCAATGCCACTATTGCGCCATTTGTCATAGTTGGCGCGCTTTTCCGGGTCGCAGAGCGTCTCTTTAGCTTCCTGCAAGTAGAGGAAATTTTGAATATCGTTACGGAAGGGATTTAAATAAAAAATGTCACAAGAATTTAAGTAGAAAATTTCATTATAAGAATAATGTTTTGCATACAGTTATAACAGCAAGTTGTTCTTTGTTGCAGAAAACTGGCTCTTAAGAGAGTGGGAAGAGATGAAAGGAAATGTTTAAGATATGATTTCCTCATGGGGTATAAATGGCGCAATTTCTGGAGAAATGTAGAGAGCTACAAGTTACATAGAATGACAGATTACAGGATTGCGTCACCCGTGAGAATTTTTTTAGCTGTAATGTAGATTAGGTTAAGTAACTGTGGTTGCCACTCTCCATGAGGGTATGGGTCTGGACTGGAATTGTGATACTAGTAGCTGGTTTCAAGCCCACCCTCTAATTACCAATGTTTCCAATAAACAATGAAATATTCTGGATGGCTGTGACAATTTACAAAATGCAAAGGCAGCACCCATAATTTTTTTTATCGGAACGGAACGTTGTTTTTATCGGAACGGAGATAAATACCGTCTTACGTAGATACCGTCAATATAGACGCCATGTACGATTTATTATGCTCGCTACAGGTACACCTCATTCGGAACCACTCACAATCAGTATTATCTCACTAAATTGGACTTGCGAAACAGTACACGTACGTACTAAACTCTTAACTCTGACCTCTGTAGCTTTAAAGTTGCCCTGCGGTACCACTGTTAGGCATTGCTTCTCAGGGACAAACTGGATTGTTGTGTCTTTTCATGTACGCATTCTACTACATTATTCCACAGTCTATTCCTCATCATTTGGTTATCTCCTTTTTGCGCTATGTTGCCATTTTTTCTGCCGCGTTCTTGTAGCGCATTACCATCGTCCTTTCGGACATATATTCCGTGCAGTAAAAGGAGATATGTTCCGCATTTTCACTACAACTGCCGCAGAACGAGCACTTCATTGCGTGATCATGACTAAATCTGTGAAGGTACTCTCTGAAGCAGCCATGCCCCACAAGGAATTGTGTCAAGCAGATATCCGTTTTGCTATGTCTTCCCTTTAGGCTTTTGGCTTTGTGATATATTCTGTGTTGTTCGGAAGCCCGATATGATACTCACCGCTTCAGATGAGGCCGTTCTAAAATCACAGGCAACTCGAATGGCACTTAGCCTCCACTGTTTCCATCTTCTTGGGGTAGGATTGCTGTATTAGAGCTTTTCCACATATGGCTGCTGCATACATAACTGAGAACTGGCTAACTTTAGCCAGAAGACTTAGTCTCGCATCGTTCATAACGCCCAGATATTTCAAGGCAGTTTGCGTTGTAACGTAGTGCCCATCAATGTTAAGCGTGGTCGTTTCTAGCTTTTTCCTGCTGGTTATAAGTACTGCCTTCGATTTCTGTCCTGCTAGCTGAAGTTGCGCTGTCGACAATCATTCTTTAACCTTCGCCGTTGCTTCGCTGGAGATGCTTTTGATATAAGAGATTTATTTGATAACTATTGTCAGCGCAATGTAATCTTGTGTTTTCAGAGGAGGTTAAAATCAAAAATGTCAGAAGCATCATCAAAGGTGACGTCACACTAATGATATGTAGGGATGCTCCCACTAGTCCTATAATATTCCTCCCCTCTCGGTTGATTCCACCCTGGGACTGCTAAAAGCATTGCATCAAGGTATTTATGCCTTTTAGACAAACCAGGTACCTGCGTCCAGGTTCCTTTCCTAATTGACTATTTGGGTTTTATGTTATCGATAGCCTCTATTGCTTTGTGACCAATGCATCCCACTTCTCTTTCGAATCTCAGTTCCAGGCACAATATTGTGGTCTATCATTCTTGGATGGCTGTGGATTTTAAGTCTGAAAGACATCCAAAGGAGTAAGAGTTTAAACAACGATGTAGCGTTCGGGCAAGCGCGGGACAGTGGTCGCGTTCTGAAGCAATCACTGCGTGTGTGTGTGAACTTGCGTGCCAGCATTGTAATGAAAAGAAATACCGAATTATTAGCTGCTGATTACGTTAAATTCCCTAAGAGCGTGATTGCGGCTCCTGGATTTCTTCATCTTCTATACTCTTTCGTCCGTGTTTACGCTCCTCTTAAACAGGATATTGTTTTTATATAATACAAATATAGTAATAGACGTTTCGAAACTATTTAATCTTACACTATTATTTCCTCTGATTGTTTTGGTTTTGCATTTTCATTTAAATAAAGTAGAAATCAAAATTTTGATAAACATTTTTTATTATCCCTTTTCGACCTATGGCAAATCTAGCCAACCAATTGGTATGCATTTTTGGTCCCTATCACTTTGGTCAGTGTAGAAAATAGCTAAAAAGTTTATTTCGCCGAATCTTCTATGTATCCTTTATTTCCAGGATACGCACAATTGTTGCGTTTCGGCCTGAATACAAATAAAAATGCACGTTGCTAGAAATGTTAATTTATTTTATTTTTATTACGCATTTTTATTATTTTTCTGTATGATATTTCGCAAAACAATTTTGTCTTTTATTTAAACACAAATAAACTTTACATTTGGTACAAAATAAACGTGTGCGGGATTTACAACCAACACGCCTGCAACATCTTGCTGATGACAAATCATGCTCCTCTGGTATATGATTGTACCTATCAAGCCTCTTATTAATGCATGGCTATTCAGATGGTCGATATTTTTTAGATACACTTGGAGTTTCTTCTTCTTCGGTATCGGAGATATACTCTTCACGTGGCCTTTGCGCAACAGCTATCAGTTGCTCAGCTAATGCTAATCTAAAACTTAGTAAGTCATGAGAATCCGCTCGAGATTTCGAATTTATTTTGCAAGGTTCTCTGTACTATAGCCAAGAGTTCCAGCATGCAAGATCAATAAAATGAATGAAAACTTTCAACGTTCACTTACGAGTTTTGAAAAACGAACGGTATGCCTCCTAATTGAATACATATATCTACCCCTCCCATAGACTTGTTGTATTCTCGCACTATCCTTGGAGCCGGTACTTCAGCATACCTCTTTTTCTTTTTTTCCCAGCGTTTTACATTGGAAACGGGCCCGCAACCATAAGCTGATGATGCCAAGATTACCGCATTGGAATCCTTCCATTGGACCACGACAATATTATCCTCGCTATGACAAAATTCTTCCATATCACCCCTTTTCATTTGCGTTTCATTGGTAAGGTGGATGTTTTTTATTCTGTTCCTCATTATAGTCCCTGTAGCATAAATACCACGGTTTAGTAAGGCCTGAAGGAGTGGTATTGTCGTAAAGTATCGGTCAAAAAACACTTTTGAACCTTCTGGAAGTGTTTCAACCAAACGTAAAACGAAGGCTGGACCTACGCCTAAGTTCGTATTGGAAAGTGGTGTCGTCTTTCCTTGGTAGATTTCAAAATCGAGTACCAGCCCTTCAGATGTCGTTAATACTTCGTTCTTCAATCCAACTCCTCTAGATTTGTTAGGAAGGCTTTGTCTCACGGGGCAACGATCAGTAAGTGGGATCATTTGCTCATCTATGGAATAATTATCTCTTGGCTTTCTAGGAATGCTCCGACATGCCGATCTTACAGCTTCAATTAATCGATTAATCCTCCAAAAAACATTTGATTGTTTCCCTGCTTCTGTCACTTCATTTTCCTCCATAACATGGAGGCACATGCGCAATCTTGGATAACGTATGCAGCCCATCGCAATATTTATGCCAAAGAAATTCTTTATTTCACCAATTGTAGTCCCCGGTGGTTTTCCTTTCGAAAACATATGGTATCTGTTTGTGTATTCCGCAACGCGTTTGAAAAAGTTGTCATTAAAATATTTATAAAAATAGTATATTATTTAGGGGACTCCACATCTATGTTAACTTCCACAGAAATGGAAGCACTCTCTTCCAGATTTATTTGAAATGGTCTTTTCCTCCAAATTTCGCGGCGATTGCTGTTTTCATTTGGTGGTTCCTCAGTACCATACCTTCGCCATTCCCTTCGTCACTGTCATTACTTTCATCATTTACAGATTCACTGTGCGCGCCAGGTAACTCCCAAGTAGCATCTCGAAGATCATCATCGCTACTAAAGTCCTCCAAATCCGAGTCTAATGTGCACCCAATATTTCGTCTTCAGCTCGGATTGAAAAAAAAAAAACAAATATTTCGCTAAAAAAGTCCTAAGACGCACAATTTTGTTACTTCAAACTAAACTGGCTGTACATTAATTAGCGTCACAAAAATACACTTAATTTCACTTTTTAATTAAAACTTCTTTTGTTATTATTATCATAACACATTTTTTAAATATAATTTTCTCGGTTTACACAATTGAAATAATTTTTCTAACTTACTCTTTCGATTCATTTTTGCAAATGATTGAAATGCAACATCAAAATAGCGAAATTCGCGAAAAATAACGGACACCAATAACTGTTCGTTGTGTTTTTATTAAGAAAATAGCTCGCACAATTTTGCATATCAGGTCCTGACGGAATCCCATCGGAGGTGCTGAAAGTCATCGCAAACGAACGTCCGCAAGTACTGCTAAACATGTATAATGTCTGCTTATGCGAAGGAATCTTCCCAAAAATCTGGAAGAGGCAAAAGCCCCATCAGCGTACCGCCCCTTGTGCATGCTCGACACGACAGGGAAACTGTTAGAAAGACTGCTGAAGCCACGAATAGCAGCAGCGATAAGCAAATCGGGTGGCCTCTCAGATAGGCAACACGGTTTTAGGCAACGCAGGTCGACAACCGGAGCAATTGAGGATGTAGTGAAGAGTGTAGAAAAAGCACGGAGCAGAAATCACTTCTCCCGACCGATCGTGCTCTTAGCCACGATTGACGTAAGAAACGCCTTCAACAGCGCAAGATGGGAGGATATGATTGACGCACTTGAGAAGCGTTACAAAATACCTCAATACCTGATGAAGATGATCCGTAGCTACCTCAAAGATCGTGTACTCATTTACGACACAAGTAGAGGACAACGGACAAAAGTGCTAACTTCAGGTGCGGCCCAAGGTTCAATCTTAGGCCCTGATCTCTGGAACGTCAGCTACGACGGCATCTTCAACATCGATATGCCCGACGAATGTTATCTAGTAGGATATGCGGACGATGTTGCAGCAGTAATTACCGCACGCGACTTAGACGCGGCAAGACGGAAACTCTCACAGACGTTGATAAGAATCAAGACATGGCCCGACTCGCACGACCTTATCTTGGCTCCGGAAAAGACGGAACTAATTCTACTTACGAGGGCGCGCATACCTCTAGAAGTAATAATGCCGGTCTACACGGAGAATATAAGGACTTCAAAAGTGGTGAAATACCTGGGCATCAGACTTGACAACAAGCTGACTTACTGGGCACAAATCCAACACGCTGCTGAAAAATCTGCCAAAATAATCACAAACTTATCACGATTAATGGCTAATATCGGAGGCCCCATCGCAAGCAGGCGGAAGCTGCTCATGGACACAACGATATCCATCTTGCTATACGGCTGTGAAGTATGGGCGGACACACTCAAATCAGAATGTCGTCGGAAGATTCTTGCCAAGGCCCAAAGAACTGCTGCCCTCCGCGTTGCCTCAGCTTACCGCACGGTATCGGAAGCAGCAGTACTTATCATCAGCGGTACTATACCCATAGATCTCCTAGCGAGGGAACGAAAAGAACTATGGGACCTCAAAAAGAGCGAGACAAATGACACAGACGACCACACATGCGACCGCACAAATACCAGAAGGCAACAAGCTCGAGCACGCACACTCCAAATATGGCAAGAGCGCTGGGCGTCAGAGGCGAAAGGAAAATGGACAAAGAGACTGATACCAAACATAGATAAATGGTATGACAGGAAATTCGGTGAGGTGAACTATTACATCACCCAGATGCTATCTGGGCATGGGTACTTTTATAAATACCTCAACAAAATAGGGAAAGCAGAAACTGCTGAATGCATCTACGGAGATGCACCCATTGACGATGCTGATCACACATTTTTCAAATGTGAGAGGTGGACATCAGAGCGCACAGCAATAGAAGATAGGCTAGGCCCCTTAAAAGCAGACAACATCATCCAAAAAATGGTCGAAAGCGCAGAAAGCTGGCAATTTATTGACACGTACGTGGAGCGCATCCTACGTGCCAAGAAATTTGACATGGATAGAGATGATCAATATACATACATCCATCCTACCTGAGTAGAAGATGAGCCGATAGCGTGATGCTGGCTCCAAAATTGGCGACCCTGGACGCAGGGGGAGTAGAAAAGGCTTCTTTCTGAACAGAACGCCTACTTGGATCTCCTCTGCCTACGATGAAATACTACCGTAGTCCCGGGGCAGAGGAAACATCCGGGAAGGAATGGGGAGGGATTGTTTTAGTGGCTACACCATTCGACGCAGTAGACGACGGTTACTGTAAGTGCGAAGGCATTTTGAACCCTACCTCACCGCCAAAAAAAAAAAAAAAAAAAAAATTTTGCATATCAGGTTAAATTGCACCAGCGCAGATATTTTCGGAAATATTAGAATTTAAACTTACACGCACAATTGTGCGTACACGGTCGGAAAGGGTTATTTTGATTTTAGTACTTAAACTTTTATATTATATAATTTAAAAGGGTATTTATAATTGTACGAGTAAGTAGAGCGTCAGTACCGCCAAAATGCTTTGTTACGTCTTTACTCAATGGAATGGATGATGATAAAAGATGGTCTGAAGTAAAACTTTTAAAAACCGACAATCCCGATTTTTTCCACAACACGGTGTAAGTAATTACCACTAATTCCTGCCTATGGCATGTGATTTGGCTTTTGAATCGATATAAACCAGAAAACTTGTTACACACTTTTTGGGTGTTTGGCCAAGCTCCTTCCCCTATTTGTGGCATTTCATCTTGCAGTTGTTCCCAAATGGAGGCACCTATAACTTTAAGCAGACTCCGAACGGCAGATGGTTTTTGCGAGAAGCTTTTTCATGGCAGAAATACACTCGGAGAGCTACCGGCTTTAGAGAAAACGTTTTCCATCAATTGCTGTTGCGTACCCAACCCATTCGGCTACGACTTGTTATCTCACCTTTATTTATAGGACATTACGCATTTCGAAATGGACCGGATTTTATATATTTTCAAAGATTTTAGTTTATTAGGTGCTGTCCTATATACAGTAAAAGTGCAGAGCTGCGTTTTCCTTCTTCCTGATTTAAGGAAGGTAAAAGAGATTCAACCCCTTTTTAAAGAAGAAAAATACTTAAAGTGCTCAATACAACCATTGAAAAAATCTAATTCTTCGCTACTTTTATGGTAAAAGAAAAAATTTCGATTGAAATTGAAAATATCTTAGACCAACACCTTATAATCAACCAGAATTTTGAGTAAGAGCTTAAATGAAGTGTATTTATTCAAGAAACATACATACAGAATAGCAAAACAGAGCTTTGGTCTTTGAAAAATGGAATTGAAAATGCATTGTATGTATGTATATGTACATATAATGAACCATATACTCGTATATTAGCTTTCGTCTACGAAATAGTATCTGATTACAAAACATATTTGGAGACGATTTTGCTTGCATACTTCGAGGCATTGTTTACATATTTCCACAAATATGTTTATGTTTGTATATATAATATATATACATATCACTCAACTTCCACATCTTTTATTCAATAGGAGCTGAACGTACGTACCCAGCGGGGAAAACCTGAACTAGTGAAACAGACTCTTGGTTAAGAATCAATAAGATTGCACCATATGTGAATCATAAAAGCGTGGCAATAGAGGGTTAGCTTAGATTTGGGATGCAGTAAAATGGGAAAATTATGCTTTCTTTTTAAGTCACACGCTATTTTGACACTTAGGCTCAATATCATATCTCTGCAATAACTTTGGAAAGGTAAAACAGTGATGCTCCTATTAAAAAAATATTATATAAAAATAAGGCATTAAGTTGTATATAAATAAAATAATAAATATTAAAAAAATATATAATAATAAAAATAATTGGCGCGTACACTTCTATAGGGTGGGCCATGTAAAATTTGCTTTTTAATCGGCTATAAAAAAAAATTAATTAATATTTTTTCAAACCTTTTGTTTTATTTTACGGATTGAACATTGTGATGAATAAAAAATAATATCGTTCAAATGACTGCCTCGACTGGCTTTACAATAGGCCATTCGATCAACCCAATTTTGAGCATATTTTCGATTGTTTGGGTTCGAATTTCATGAATGGCAACTTCGATTTCGTGTTTTAAAGCATCAATCGTCTCTGGATAGTTCGCATAGCACTTGCCCTTAAGGGATCCCCACAAAAAATAGGCTAACTGGCTTAAATCACAGCTTCGAGGCGGCCAATTGATATCGGAATTCAAAAACTGTAGCCAAAAGTTCGAGTGTAACTTTGGCAGTGTGACAAGTTGCACCGTCCTGTTGAAACCAAATGTCGTCCATGTCATCGTCTTGAATTTTTAGAAACAACTCGTTAAGCATGTCACGATAACGCTCGCCATTTACTGTAACCGCGGCTCCTCGCTCATTTTCGAAAAAAAATGGCCCGATGATGCCGCCAGACCAAAAACCGCACCAAACAGTGACTTGTAACGTGTGGATTTTCTGAGCCCCAAATCCGACAATTTTGCCTATTGATGTGAAAATCAGAAAAGAAGAAGAAGACTCACCACTTTGGAAATAGGTTTTCAATATTTCCCAATTTTGTTCAAGCGTATAGCGTGCCATTTCGTAAATGTCACACCTTTAAGTAAATTACGAACGCATTTGATATGTCATTTGTGTTACCATTCTCAAAAAAATAGGTGGTTCAAAGAGCAAACGCTATATGTCCCACCCTGTATTAGGTGCTTCGCGCTAGTCAGGTTTTTTTACAACTCTGAATGTTACAAATACCGTAAATGATGTAAATATATGTGGTGTACAGTTTTACACACAGTTTTATGATGCTTATGAAGGTAGTTTTTATGAGGAGCTTTTTCTTAAAAGAAGTACACTCAGAGGTTTGAAATTGGTATTTCGTGTACGAGTTTTCGGACCTGTTACTTTCACCAATAGTTGACATCGGCTTTTTTCGATTAATGAGGAAAAATAGGTGATGAATGCGGTACTCAAAGCTTTATGCTAGAAAACCCAACAAAATTAATTAAATTAAAGACTAGGACCTGCTAATATTATTGTCTATTTTAATATTTGTTTTTCTACTGGTTCGGAGCGTTAACATTACTCATATCCAAATATGTATGACAGGACCAATTCGAAACTCGTAAATTTCCCTGCAGAGCATGTTCTCTTTCGCTATGAATTACAACTCGTGCCTACAAGTGCATATATTCATTGCAAGGAAGAACAACAAGTGGTTGAAATTTAGACAATGACGAGCAACAATAGCAGTCAAATGCTACGAGTACGAGTATGTATAATAACCACTCTACCGAGACTGACAAGAGAGGGAGGAAGGGTAGTAGATAGGGAAACAAACCATCACTACCCCAATGAAACTTATGGAACTCAGGCGCAAAGCCTAAAACAACTATACTCTTTGAGGTGAAATTGATCAAGTGAAATGAATTCAGTCGCGTTGAAAATAGTGAATTGCCACAAAATGGACGCCCGGTAGGGGCATAATGTTTGAAACCACTACTATGTACAATGGGATGTAATGAAAGTGTGGGGTTTGCTTATTGGAGAGAGGAAATACTATAAATGGAGTGGAAGTACGATGGGAAACTTAATACTCAGGAGAGTTGTATAAATATACAGCATATTGAATAGAGATGGAGAAAAATGTATGTACACCTTCTTGGTTTGGCTGAAATTTTGTTTAAGCTCTTTATAGGGAGAGATGTATTGAGATTTGTTTTGTGATTAATTTTGTGATTTTTGGCATGGAAATTTATTTTCAAAATTTCTAGCTTGAAACCAAATATGTGTTGTTAAGAAAGGTGTTCGATTTGTAAAATAATGCTTCATATACCGTACGATCAAAAAGTATCGGGAAGGTGATGTTGACTGTTTTCTTCGATTGCCAAGTGCACCATGAGTATCTTCCATCGACCCAGACAGTCAAAAAAGAATATTACGAGGGGTGCCTTTTATATGTCGGGACTTGGCAACCCTGGTGTTGCAATCTGGCAACTGACAGCTGAATCGCAAAGTTTGACATTTTTTGGCTTTTACGTACTCACAACGTTTTGAAATACCAGCGCTATTTGTGTTGTTTACAGTAATTTAAAAGATTCATCTCGGTCCAAAAATGGAATTAAATCGTTAACATTTTCGTGCGATTATTTTTTACAACTTTCGACGTGGATTAACTCAGCAACATTGCATGGATGAACTTAATTCATTTTTTGGCGATGAAGCTCCATCAAGGACCAGTGTTTATCGATGGTATGGTGAATTCAATCGTGGTCGTAGTTCACTCCAAGACGAATTTCGTGAAGGTCGTCCAAAATCAGTTGTTGTTCCGAAAACCATTGATGCTGAGCGCGAACTGATATTGCAAGATCGTCATGTGACCTATCGTGAGATTGAGACAATCTTAGACATTAGTGTGACCAGCATACATTCAATATTGCATAAACATTTGACTGTCAAAAAAATTTGTTGGCGTTGGATCCCACACAATTTGTCAATCGCTCAAAAAAAGGTTCGTGTCGATTGGTCGAAGGAAATGCTCAAAAAATACGATCGGGGGGTTTCGAAACACGTCTATGACATCGTGATAGGTGATGAATCATGGATTTACGCGTATGATCCCGAAAGTAAACAGCAGTCGACTGTATGGGTGTTTCAAGATGAGCCAAATCCAACAAAAGTTGTTCGCGCACGAAGCACTTCCAAGCAAATGGTCGCCTGTTTTTTCGGAAAAACTAGACATGTCGCAACCGTACCACTAGAACAACGCAGGACAGTAAATTCTGAGTGGTACACAACCATTTGTTTGCCAGTTGTCTTCCAAGAAATTAGGAAAACCAATCGCCAAAGACGGATCACTCTTCCCCAGGACAATGCGAGCTCTCACACATCGGCTCAAGCAACTGCATTTTAGAGCACCCAAAACATCGAATTAATGGGTCATCCGCCGTATAGTCCTGACTTGGCACCGAATGACTTCTTTTTATTCCCGTACGTAAAAAACAAACTGAGAGGTCAACGTTTTTCGACACCTGAAGAAGCGGTTGCGGCATTCAGAATGCATGTTTTGGAGGTACCGCATTCAGAGTGGCAAAAGTGCTTCGACAATTGGTTCAAACGCATGCAAAAGTGTATAGATCTTCATGGAGAATATTTTGAAAAACAATAAAGTGATTTTCGATGATTAAAATTTGTTTTTGTTCTCTAATCCCGACATATAAAAATCCCCCCTCGTATTTATCCGTTTTGAAGCGTTTGAGAGATGCTCTACGTCGCAAACGGCCGGAAATGAGGGAAAACAATTCTTGAATTTTGCAGGATGATAGCGCGTCATCGCACCGAGCCAAAATTGTGTAGGATTATGTGACCAAAAACCAAGTAAATACCATCGAGCAAGCACCGTATTTACCAGATATGGCCCCGTGCGACTTCTTTTTGTTTCCCAAGTTAAAGTTACCACTTTGTGGAAGGAGATTTCAGTCGATAGAGAAGATCAAAGAGAATGAGACGAAGGACCTGAGGACCATCCCTTCGTCGGCCTACCAGGGGTGCGTGGAGGGCTGGGTTAAACATTGGCACATGTGTGTTGCTTCAAATGGGTCATTTGAAGGAGATAAAAAAAATTTGCTGAAACTTAGCCCTGATTTGTTTTATTTAAACATTCCCGGTACTTTCTGATCATAGGGTACACTAAGGACTACATTCTTATGAAGGCAAGAGCACAAAAGTAATTACCTTCGGCGAACTATCTTTGTTGTCGAGCGTGCCTTAATGTTGGCGTGTGTGAACACTGTGAGTTGGCATTTTAACTGAAAATTTTCTAACAGGTAAGCAATAATCGATTAGCGCTTTTCTCACTGAATATTTAGGTCAGCGCTGGACTATTGCTGTTGCTGATGTTGCTCATACATGAAATGGAATTTCACATTTCGCTTAAATTTCTATTTCGATTTTGTTTTTACTTTATTTTTTCTTCTCACTTAGGAAACATTTAGATACTACTTTGTGGTTGTTGTTGTTGAATCGATTTTCTTTTTAAACATGAATGCACGCGAACAAAATACAAAAGAAGAAAAAAATAAATAAATTTGCTTACCAAAAACAAAAGTTCATTTGGTTTTGCTTTAAATAACTGGAATTGAGCTGTGGTTTATTTTTCGTTATAGTAACCATGATGATGATATTGAAGCATGAAAATTGTTAAATATTTACAGCGATACGGACACATAACGTATATGTGCACACATAAATATGTAACCACATACCATTTAATGGCTTTTGCAAATTCTGACCATGCACTGAAATGGAATGTGCAAAACTTCACTAAAACGCAGTAATTTTTCAAATAAATATTATTTGCAATTAACCTGAATAGAACGGCAAACAATAATTAATTATAATTGAATGTAAAATGCAATGTATCATTATTTAAGATATAATAATTAATTTCCTGTTTGTTAATGAGCATAATTCATAAAAGTATTTGCGGCTAGTTTTATCATTTATTAGTGTACTGACAAAATTCGCTCTATAGACCAAATTTAAATACAACTGTCTCGATCGAGTAATAAATTAAACATTTTTGATCACAAAACCCCGTTGCTCGCAAAGCTCGTTGCCAAATAATTGGCAGCATACGAAGTTTCTCCGAATTATGAAAGGAATGGGAAAAAGGGAATAAAAATTCCTTGTCCTGAATAAAAATTCAATTGAAATGTAATAGTTGGAAGCTAGGGTGTTTTTTTTAGAGGTTAGGTTTTCAAGTTGGCACTACTTTTTTCGTAGATGGTCTTTTTGACAGCTGTCACTTGATTTATGCTCAGTTTGGTTTGCCATTTCATAGTGAATATACTTACACCTGAACAACGTTTGCAAATCGTGCAAATTTATTACGAAAATAATGGTTCGGTTCGCGCGACGCATCGCGCGCTGCGTCCAATATTCGGTCGACATAATCGTCCATCAGAGTCACTAATTCGATTAACCATGGATCCGTTTCGCACCACGTTTGCTCTAGTGGATAATACGCATCCTCAGAGACGTCGTACAGTGCGCACCGAAGACGCTATTGCTGCTGTGGAGCAGAGTATCGAAGAAGACCCGAATGAGTCCATCCGCCATCGCGCGCAGCAATTGGAGATGTGCCCATCCACTTTATGGAAGATTTTGCGGAAGGATCTTGGTTTGCGGGCTTACAAAATCCAACTCGTGCAAGAATTAAAGCCGAACAACCATCAAGCGCGTCGCACGTTCGGTGAATGGGCCCAAAACGAGATGGCCACCGATCCCGATTTTCACAAGAAAATTTTGTTCAGCGATGAAGCTCACTTTTGGTTGAATGGGTATGTCAATAAGCAAAATTGTCGCATTTGGAGTGAACGTAATCCACAAGCCATTGCTGAGACGCCGTTACATTCTCAAAAAGTCACTGTTTGGTGTGCTCTATGGGCAGAGGGAATCATTGGTCCATATTTCTTTAAAAATGAGCCGGCCATAATGTTACAGTCAATGGAGAGCGCTATAGAGCCATGATTAATGACTTTTTCGTGCCTCAATTGGACGATGTTGATGTGGACGACCTTCGGTTCCAACAAGACGGCGCCACATGCCATACAGCCAACGCAACAATCGATTTATTGAAGGAAACTTTTGGTGAGCGCATTATCTCGCGCCGTGGACCTGTGGCGTGGCCTCCAAGATCGTGCGATATAACACCGCTGGACTATTTCTTGTGGGGCTATGTGAAGTCGCTTGTCTACGCAGATAAGCCCGAGACGATTGACGTCTTGGAAGAGAATATTCGGCGCGTTATTGCTGACATACG
The DNA here is from genome assembly GCF_028408465.1 of Anastrepha ludens. NCBI lineage: Eukaryota > Metazoa > Arthropoda > Insecta > Diptera > Tephritidae > Anastrepha > Anastrepha ludens. The sequence goes on along the minus strand of NC_071498.1, from coordinate 84,922,434 downwards.
GCCCCAATTGCTGCAAAAAGTGGTCGAAAATTGGGCCTCTCGGCTGGAATTTATTCGAGCCAGCCGCGGCGGCCACTTGCCCGAAATCATTTTTAAAACATAATGGCAAACCCTTATCTTTATAATTAAGCTAAATTCTTGGCCATAACATTAAATTATATACGTTTTATTTCATCTTGAAAACCTAACCTCTAAAGAAAACACCCTTCATATATGCATATATTTGTATTTAAAAAATGTGCTGAGTGTTTGCTAACTGCATATTTTTATATGACATTAAAATTAATAGTCCAAAGGTGGAAACAGTAGGTCATTAGCTTAACGAGCTAACCTGATTCGAAGTTACGAATTACAATTACAACTACATGAATTTACACACAGGGACTCGTATACGTAAATATGTATGAATATTTTTAGACCCGCACATTTCCAAGAGCATTTGCCATTTTGTTCACATACCTGTTGTATGCAACAACATAAAATATATGTAGAAACAATTATAGACATATGTATATATATATGTTTATATGTATACACCAAAACGCTTAGAACTAAGAGAGGAACCGATTTATCCATATATGTATATTGCTCTCCGGCATAAAAAGGTACTTTTCAGAAAGCAAAATGCAAAATGTCCCTGTTAAATGACAAATCATGCAAAAATAATTAAATTTGGCACAAATAATGAGCCCAAGAAACGAAATGCGATGTAATTACAATTTTAAAAATTGGGTAACTTTCGGTAAATCTCGATAATGACTGAATTAAAATTCCCCACACATATAGCTCCCCACCCTATTTAATATAGATCCAACATAAATATTATTGAGGTCGGATAAAAGCCGCGCTCATTTTTCACATGTTGGAGTTAAATTTCCACCCGTCCGTCTGACTCTCATTGTCCATGAGATTGTTTGCTTCTAAAAATTAACTACCAGCCCAAATAAAATGTTACTAAAGTGTGCGCGGTTACATACATTGTGATCCCTCCTTTTTTTATTTAAATTCATGTTGCATGGATACCATCCCTGGAGCCTACAAAAATAATTAATTAACGTGTGACAACAACTGGTTGCGGTCTCAAGAGGATTTTCATTTTCGTTTATTCTGTTCTACATACATGCACACATACGAGTACGTGATTTTGTAATGAAACGTCTGACTAAATTACGAACGCAGGAAACCACTAAATTCCACATCACTGAGCACGCAAATTAGTGAACCCAACCGCAAAAAATTTTTTGTCCAAAAATAGTCAGTTTGAGCTTTTGGTTTGTATTGAAAAAATATTTGTTTTCTCAATAAGCAAAAATCTGCATATGCGTTACAAATTTGGGTAAAAGAGTTGGTATTTTTTCCGCTTGATATAAAAAAACTGGTACTCAGTGGTTGAGTGGGCCACTCTCCAAGCCAATCGTACGCAGTAAAATATGCACATTTTTGTGTATGTGTGTGCGTGTGTGAGGGCGTAGGCATCGAGATTTATTTTTGCTGCATATGCTCAGGCACAAATTCAAGGCGTGCTGCCCCTCCATTTTGTGGGGGAAACCTAAAGCTTTATGCCGCCTCCGAAATGTAGATATTTTTTTTAAACTTAATCTTTGGAGCAGATTTTCTCAATTGTTTTCGCCTGCCAAAAGGCAGGACGTTTTTTATAATTTATAATTTTGTTGCTTCCTTTGATGGTGGACATCGTATCCGGAATCAACCATTCATGATAGTCACGGATAAGCCCACTCAGCTATGATAGCCGCCCCTTCAAGACTACTGCCGTGCTTTTAAAACTGGGACGAAGTAACACTCATCACATGACTCCAAAGGCCGTCTTATTCCACCAATTGACAAATGGGTCCAAAGGAATATCGGGAAAGCGAACTACTTCTTAACTCAGTTGCTCTCGGCCCACAGATACTTTCGGAGATATCTATACCGCATGGGCAATGTAACCGATTCCAAGTGCATATACTGCGAAGCGCTGCGCGATGACGCTGAACACACGTGTTTTAGTTGTAACAGATAGCTTACGGAAAGAAATATTCTCAGGGAGTAGATCGACGACATCGCACCGAGCAATATAATCAGCAAAATGCTCGAACGCGAGGATAGCTGGATCACGGTAAAGAAATACATCGAGAGCGTACTACGGAAAGAAAAGATTGACCTAGACACAGTGCAACAAAATGAAGTCGCACTGATAGAGACCCAAGAAGACGAGCCTATAGCATGGCTACAAATATGATGGACCCAGACGTGAATGAATAGAATTGGTCCTTTATGGATGCCGTTCTGGGCCCTCCTGAAGTAATATAGAAAGCAGTTCCAGGAAGGGTACCTCCCTAGAAAGAGAGGAGGGATCGTTTTAGTGGCCACACTACACGACGCAGTTGACGGTCGCTGTAAGTGGGAGGGCATTTTGAACCCTACCTCGCCCACTAAAAAAAAAACAAAATCAAAAAACAAAGCCGTCCTAGAGCAGTTATCGTTTATCTCGCCCCACAGAACGATCATATGCACTATTATACCTCAAAGCCATCAAATTAATTTGGAGTTCAACTTTCAAAAAGTATTCCAGATCCATGTAGTTACATTTAGAGATTTGGCAAGGAGCAAATTTTAACGTGATGCATTCAACAGTAATGCTTGCATTTGCCTGGGTATTCAATCAGTGCCCTTCCATTCTTCCATTCCCCAAACATTTGCATTCCTTTCCGTATTAAGGAATTCAAGTGTAAGTTAGCTGAGGTTAGGAATATGTGGAAATTTGAATGAACGTCAAAATTCCAGGTTGGTGGGGTTTCCAGTTAAGGGCTCTCATTGATGGTCACACGAGTTGCTCTCTATGCTCTATATGATCTCGATTTTTTCTAGAAAATAATTCCAGCATCTCTTGGATCACTAACAGAATATCCGAGGTTAAATATTCAAACATAAGTTTAAGTAGCCCAAGGCAAAATTGTTATCTTTTCAACTCAGAGAATGTGTTGTAGAGTTTAAATTTGACACCAAGTTAACTGACTCGATCATACGAATATTTCGGATTTTTAGTTTTCTAACTCTTTGTCTCGATTCCGATTTTCTATTTAAAATTGAAGGCTTACTGCACAAAAAAATGGAATTATAGAGATGAATTAAAATGTAATAATTACTATGGAGTAATTAATAATTACTGTCACAGAGCTAGCAAATTAAGTCACAAAATAAATAACCTTTCGCTGAGCAAGTTAGTTATATACTATATTATATTATATATATAGTTATTGAACCCTTCATAAACAGTTAACTCTGCGTTAAAAAAGTAACCTTCAGTTTTGCAAGAGGACCTTATTGTGGCTTTCTGCGTCATGTCCACACTTCGTAGGCAATCGAATGCTCATAAGAGTATTAGCCAAGGGTAACTGATATCGGCTCTATCGAGGATCGTACCATCCAGCCTAACGCAGTCTACACCTTTTTCGGGTTTCCCGAGCCGCATTAAATTTAACCATTAGTATAAAAGCTGAATATACTTTCCAATTAATACTACTTAATTTTTTCATGTGATCTATTCCATTTCAATCCTCCAAGCTCACGTGTCGGAACATGTGCCAATATAAGTAAAATATTTGATTTCTCTTACATTTGAGGTGATGTACCCATAAAATTATATGGGACTATGTGCCGTATAGGAATCAAATGATCAAATATATTACTCGTATATATACATATACAGGGTGAACGATATGAAGTGTTACCTATTCAAAACACCATAACTTTTTTGTGTGAAATTAGTTTTTATTGATTTCAAAGACAAAATTGTTCAAACATATTTACAATTTTAAGATATATTCACTTTAGCTCGATATGACCACCTTTTGCCTTGACTATAGCCTTCAAACGGTCAAAAAATGAGTTGCATACTGCACGAATGTGATCTTGAGGTATTTTGGCCCATTCTCGTATAATCGCTTTTTTCAGCGCATCCATACTGGCATATTTTTTAGTCCTCACCTTGCTCTCCAAAATGGCCCAGATGGAATAGTCCGTCGGATTTGCGTCTGGCGAATTCGAAAGCCATTGTGTGGACGAAATGAAGTGTGGAACATGATTTTTTAACCATTCTTGGTTCACACGAGCTTTATGAGACGGTGCCGAGTCCTGTTGGAAAGTCCATGGTCTATGACCGAAATGTTTGCGTGCCCACGGCTCTAAAGCAGCTTCTAAAACATTTTCCCGATAATAAGTCGCATTCACTTTGACACCAGGCTCGATAAAAACGATTGGAGAGCGTCCATCACCGGTCACTGCGGCTCAAACCATTACTTATGATGGGAAATTGCTTTGAGTGACCATACGTAGGCTCAAATTCTCGTATGAGCGTTCGGCCAAGTAAACCCGATCGTTTTGAGTGTTTATGAACTGCTCAATTGGGACATTTTTTTCATCAGAAAACACAATGTTAGGAAATTCGCCACGTTCGTGCAATCGCAACAACTCCTTGGCTCTTTCGCACCGAACTTTTTTTTGCTGGGGTGAAAGATCGTGTGCTTTTTGGAAGTTGTAAGCCTTGACCTTGAGCTCATTTTTCAATATACGTCGAATGCTGTCTTGCGATATTTTCAGTTCTTTGGCCATTTTCCTTCCACTTCGACGTGGATTTCGTTCAAGTCGAGCCTTCACTTTCCGAACCATTTCTGGCGTTGTTGCGGTTTTTTTTTGGTCTACCTCCATAGCGTTTTGTATCATTGTAACGTTTTATAGTGCGATACACAAATATTTGATTCACTTTGAGGTGAAAGTTGCTAATTTCATATTTCATTAAAAATTTTTTAAAATTATAAACACTCCTCTATAAGTTTTAAACCTTGTACACACTTTTTCAAAATTTTCAAAATTTTACCCAAAATTTTTAGAATTTTTCTGCTCATAAAGCTCATAAAAGTTTTGAATCAATTTCAAATGACTGCAAAATTAATAAGTGCTTTGCTCGATGTTTGGTCTACCTCTTCCTCCAATTTGTGGCCCTCACTTTACCTTGTTCCACTATTATTCCTCTTCCTGAAAATTTTCGACCTCTGCAACCACTACTGGGTCGAAATTTTGGAATATGATCTGTTATGTCACAACTCATATTGGGTTATAAGTGGGGGCCGAATTGAATAATAAGTACGATTTTGCTAAATGTGCCGACACCAGCGTCCCCTAGTGGTTAATACTTGGGTTTAAAATTTAATATTTAATATGTCCTCAAATAACTTCTACCGGATAGTTAGATAAAGTGTTTCCTTTGAAAACACTTAGTTAGGTTTTTTACTTACAATAAACTTATATGAGTTTAAAAAAGGCCATTATTTCAAAATCCCCGACCGATACTTAAATTTTATGTGCGTGTTAAATTTCTGTACAATTTTATGTGGTTGAATGTGTGGATGTGCTACCAAAAAGAGTTACATGTAGATGGGCGGCTTCTCGTTTCAATATTTTGCATTCGCCCTCCCCTACTGCTAAATTTACGTGCATATTAGGTGAAATGAAAAGTTCCCAAGCTTTTTTCCTTTTAATTTGACGATGAAGTTAAAATACTTATCTCGAACTTATGGAAATGGTTTCAGATAGTTATCTGAATAATTTTTAACTCCTGGGCAATGGAATAAGTGTCCACCTTTCAGTCAGACTCGAAGATTTCCATGATTTTAAGGATACGAATGAAGTCCGAAATACTTGGAATCAACGCTTTGCTGTTGCATTCGATACCATATTGGTCGCAGAGATATTGAAGAATGTATACAATTTTTTTTAGCTTTATTTTGGAAAGCTGCAACACATAAAAACTTTTTGTAAGCGTTACGTCACCTTTGCATCATTGTATAGTTAGTATGACTCGTTGCATTGTGAGATATGACTCACGAAACATGTGTAGCGTGAAACATGCAGAACATTTGAATTCACCCAATATGTACGTGACAATGTATGTATCCTAGCCATTACGCATACGCCATGGCGTTTCGTGCAACATTCTAGCCTACCACGCGCTGTTGAGTGTTGTGGTTGCATTTTGTGTTGCAACTCACAGTAGGTGGTGAAAACTCCTACAGTTATACAGACATATATACGCCTGCACGGGAAAAAGTGCGAGACTAGGTAAACTTCGGTAAATTCGTTATTTTCGTTTTTAAACCTACACCAGCAATTTCGGCACGCAATGTATAAGCACACACGAACCAGCTCGTACTATGGCGATATAATCGAGTGTATTGTGAAGTTGTACCTCTAGCCTACGGAATTAATTCCCAAGTGTATATTGCATGATTTTTCAACTAAGTAAATAAAATAAAACTAAAAAAATAAGCTTTACTTTGTAAGTTTTAACTTCTCATTTGCTGTGCGTGCTTTTCATGAATTTTACTTTTCCATATTCCTACATGCCTACATATTATATATATTTGTGTATGTATATGCGACAAATGCTGCATGCATTTTTAATCTGCTTGATGTTTCTTTTTGTTTTCTCCATATCCATGCGCCTTTATAAAACTTTTACTTTATGTAATTTGTATTTTGTACGGCGGGCGCAATAAATAAAGTAGCACAGCACGAGTTGCATAAAATGGCATACACGCACACGCATCTACTATATGTGAAATGTTGTTGTGCGAGTGTTTCTTTGTGCTTCAATCAGCTTTCAGTGGTGGCTTTATGTGAAGTTTTAAACGAGTTAGTGACATACCAACATCTGTTCAGGCTATGCCAACGCACTCGCCGTCTGTCGTTCACATGCAAGCTGTTTGCGTGATTGACGTACAAGCATTGCTCCTGAAACATTTGCAAGTGGTGGTAATTTATTTTTAGTGCAAATGAACAATGGTGGGCGGACATGTACGGACAGTGGATGTGAATTCTTTTCTGCAGAATTGTAAAATGTAGATAATAGGGTGCGAATGTAGGTAAAGTTTTATTTGCAGTTAGGACAATAATCAGAACATATGTTAGTTTAAGGTTGCAAAAAAATATGTGTCTAATTTCTCTCATGAAAAATTGATAAAGAAATTATCATAAAGGAAGAGGCCACGGAGTTATCAGATGATGTTTTTAGGAAATTCGAACAAAAGCTCCGGTTTTAAATCTTCGTAGTATCTTCGAAAGAGATTTTCGCATTATGTTCCAGATACGAAATCGTACTAGTAGTTCTGTCTCAATAAAGTGTTTTTTTCTAGATGCGCGGATAGCATTTAGCGCGTAATTTATGCCTTAACCAAAAGTGTTGTTAAAGAACTGCTACAGACTTGACGACACTTTTGAATTCTTTCGAAAAATTTTTTATATAATTCAGCTCCGCATTATAGATTTTTAGACCCTTCTCCTATTCGTAATATGGAAGTGGTGATAGCCTTCCTATCTCACCTGTAAGTCTGAGAAGGATGCAAAAGACCTCATTAGATAATAGTTCACGATTTAAAGCAATTCCTTTTTATACCAGCGGACACTTGTGCACAAGGGTATTATAATTTTATTACACACCGGTTGGATGTGTTTGCAGCATATGGAATCGGGATATATGTAAACAGAAACATCAGATACAAGGTGGCGCAAAATTGATCAAAAATTTTTTGTTTGAATCATTTTTCACAAAATAAAAAAAAACATTCCCCATAAGCTTAAGGATAAGTATCCATTTGTATCAATGCAACTGCCTAATTCACAAGTGTCAAGTATGATTGACATCTGAGACCATTTCCAAAAATTATAATTCTTCCGATATGGTGATTAATATTGCGCCACCTTGTATCTATGTTAAGCTGGCCGATGTTATAAACTATAATTCGAAAATAAATTTAGATATTTTTGCGAGCCTTAGGAAGGTAACTTACCTTAATAGAAAGATGTTTATGCTAAAACTGAGCGAGAACGGCCAGTAACCACGCCCATCTTCTATAAAAGCTTAGTTAAAAAAAAAGCAAACTGTAGGTCTCTGTTACAAATGGAGCAAAATTACTCAAATTTGGTACAAATGACGTAATCAAGAAAATATTATTTGAAAAATGCCAATCCTTCAAACTTTCGTGCCCCCAGATATTGTAAGCGTGGTTTGAATATCGCAAGACATTCGCAAAGGAGATACTCTACAGTTGCCCTTGAGCTCTGCTACATTTCCTGCATTCCTCGCTGTCCGATATTGTTCACATCTTGATATTCCTGCAGATTCCGACAGATTCTCACATCTTGTCTTGAATTTTCTGATCATCTTTTCGTTCAGTTCGTAGTACATATAATATTCGTGTTGACTTTGGTATTACGTTGGCAAAATCTGAGGATAGAGAAAAATGGGGTCTTCTCTATATCGCCTTTTATCCCGTCCGCCTGATATTACAAGCTAAAACTTTCATTGTCTAAGAGTTTGTTTGATTCCAGAAACGAATAGCTAGTCCAAATGAAATTTTACTAAAAATTGCGCGGGTATATAAAAACCGGTCCAACCCGAATTCAACATGACCTTTCTTTCTTTTAGTTCATGGGCTGTTGTTGTTTCAAACCGAACTAGTCGAGCTTTATTCCTTCTTTACTGCAGCGATATCCAACTCAATTCGTCACCATCTTATTTACCGTTTATAGTTTAAATTTACATCGCGCTGCCTTTAACTTTTCACAGAATCTGGCTTAAGAATATGGAGCTGAGCCAAACATGATAGAGTACCCTATTTGTCGATGAAAGGTGTGAGAGTAACTTCGGCTGCACGTCATCAGCGATTTGGCAGCAGAATTCTGCCTATTCATTTCAAACGCTTTCTTAAGTTCAAATTATGCATACTTCGCATAAATTTTAAACTGTCAGATAAAAATCTGTTGAATGCGTTTTGCATAAGTCCGGAAATTAACACAACTATCGAAATATTAGGAGTCTTTTGTATTGTATTTACATTTTTCTGAAAATTTTGTGAAGTGGCATTTCAAATGCTGGTATTACTACACAACTGCACTATTTTTACAGACCTGCATGAAAAGCATATATTTATATTATTATGAAAATAATAAATAGTAATAAGCCCTGACAATCGGGATGTTCCATTATCCAAAAATATATAAAATCTACAGGATTTTTTTTTTGTATAACAATAATTTATCTATATAAGTACTTCTTGGAAAATTATAATATATTTGCAGTGCATTTCTTTTGGTCGTTCATTTTAACTTTGATATCTTTGCAAGATCCTACTCTTCTCCATACCATCTGCAGTGTAAATTAATCCGCTTTTACGAAAATACCAACAATTGGTGCGCTACAACAAATGGCGACGTTTAAATACAAAAAGTAGCTTTGATTCGCTGGGCTGTAAAATTAAGGGAATAATTTTTGTAGGTCTTACGCTGTAGCGCTGCCTACATGCGTACAAATATAGCAATGCTTTTCTCGATATGAAATAAAAACTGAGACAAAATCGAATAAATGCATGATTCAATAATAAAAGGTTATGAAAAGTTTGGCAACTGATTTTGTATGAAAGGGAAAGAGGGGCATAAGTTTATCCTATTTCTGAAAGGGTAGTAAAAAATTGAAAAAAGGTCGATGTAAACCACTTAATAATTTCATGTTATTTTATGAATGGTACTTAATTATTTATTTTTTTATCTTAACCATTCCCGTGTATTTGTCACATATATATTTACAACGCATGGGGATGGCATCAATATGTGCCTAGTTACCGAATTCTTTATATATTACAGGTATATTCCATGGCATGCTTGTTTGTAAAGCTTTAATTTAGTAGTGTTTCCCAAAGTTCCTGACTTTCTTCAGGTTTTCAATAGGTAAATATCCTCAATCCAAAAGCTCGTAGTGTAACCAATATTTGGGACAAGTGAAACCACACAGAAATAAGATACAACTTAACTTGGTATTTCCAACTTAATTGTGGGATTTTAACAACTTCTACAACGTTCGCTTTGATAACCTATTTCTTGAAAACTTTAAGTTTCACACAAAATAAATATTTTCTCTATTCTGAGTGGACCTATGTATGTTAATCCATTACAAATTGCTTGTGTCATGTCGTTCAATGAATTGGTTTCGTTGGATCCAAATTTTTAAACTGCCCCTTAGAAAGTATTTTACTAATGTTGGGATTGAAGTTATCTAGTTTCTCAAGTCAGACCTTAAGACCAATTTTTTTCCAGGTGAAACACACGACAATCGGTATATGATCTATATCAAAAGGCATCAGAAGAGCAATGCTTCGTTCAATGAAAAATTTTAAAAATCTTACTAATCAAATATTTCAAAAGCGATTCAATTAATCTCAAATTTAAAAAGTTTGTGTAAAGCCACTGAACGATTAACAGACTGCTTGAAATAATAAATAGATAAGAAAATTGAATATGTAATGTTATATTTTTTTAAGAAATACTGATTCCTATATATGATTGCAGCCTTAAGTTTCCTGAAGTTGTGCGAATAATCAGACCTTGACGCTCTTCCAATCAGACGTTGTTGAGACGCAACGATGTAATGCGAGTAGTGGTTTTTTTTTCTTATATATAATGCCAACATAATCTCAGTTTCATCGTAAACAAATCGCTCTCGTATTCCCTGTTACGTCAGCAAATCATTCAAATTTGTTTCCTTCAAATTGCCGGAGAGCCGGTTAATGGTCTGATGTCAACCACACTTTCTGAATTTGTTTACCAATTTTTTTTTTTTTTTAATTAATTATGTTTTCCTACTGTGGTTGCGGTATAATTACAAGGTTCTATTCAAAACTATTGTTTATTTTGAAAACATTTCCATGTACTGCTTCAGCTCATATATTCTTGCTGTTACAAGATGTAATGATAAATTATAATTATCACCAAGGATTTTCAGTCACTAAAGGTTCCGTGATGATGAAATTCGTGTTTTAACTATCACTGAAGAAGTACTGATAGTGAAACGCGAATTTTATTTATTTTTTTGTGCATTATGCCTAACCTTGATAAAGAGTTATGAGAGCTACATATATGTAGACAGTGAATCACTTTAGCTCCCAATTACTCAATCGAATGTAGCTTCTTTTAGAAATAAAATATATTTGAGTACAGCTGCATTACTTGCATAACACTTTTTTTATGTTGCTTGAAGCTATAATGTTTTATTTACCTTTAGTTTTTGAAACTTAGCCTCAGCATCTTTATCGCCGTCATTTTTATCCGGATGAAACTGCAGAGCCAAAATTTTGTATTCAGCCTGAATTTGCTCAACCTGAAAAATAATGTTTAATGTATAATAAAAAAAGTTTAATGTATAATATAGGAATCAATATTTATAATACTAAAAAGTGGTATACAATTATATGTGATTTATATGTCTATCATATTAAGAACAATGTCTATGTTGAGAACTATTGCACTCGAAAGCTTTATGAATGTAAACGTCTAAATTATGTTGCATAGTATATAAGTAAATACCAGTAGTAAAAGTTTGTAAAAAGGTAACTATGAGATGCGTTTACCCACTTTACAATTTTTATTATCCTTATAATTCTACATAAAAGCGGAAATTTATTGATTGGCGGAGAATGTGGCTGATCCACTCTAAGTATATCTGCTTAGTCTGACGAATACCACATAAAAACAAATAAATTTATTTGCATTATCATACACCTCCTGAATGGAGATATATACGAGGACTGAGCCCTCGGTTTTGACTATAATAGCCAGATGTTGGTCACATGCATGGCAATATTCGCATGATCATACTCAACCAGAGATCGCAGTTTCTTCTCTTTCAGCGTAATAGGAGTCAATAGTTCGCAGCTGAATAGAATATGTAAGTTCTTGCTGACACTCGAAGTGGCTTGTTGATGAGTATAACTCTTCGACATATGAAGGTGGACTGCTCGATGCGAGAAAACTGAGAAAAATTTATTTCACTATCAGAAGTTATAAAATTATGTAAGAAGCCCGATCGCTATTGGATTTGAACGTGCAAACAATGTGAAAATTCTTGGCATTATTCTTGCATGAGAGACTGAACTGGAAGAATAATATGGTTTAGCGACAGCCTTATGAGGAATTGCTGAGCATTAATTGTAAGAATAATTTGAAAGGAAGTGCCTTTTTATTTTTAAATCACTCATAAGACTTCACGCCGTATGGTTCCACGATTGGAGCATAGCGGTTAACTTTAATTTTCTTTCCAAAATTCAAAGGCCTAGCCTGATTTGCAATAACGAAAGATTTAGAACTACGTTTAGTGTTTATTTAATTTCAACCCTTTTTTAAGAGAGACGCTTAAAAGGAATGCTTAGACTTTTCCCGATCAGCAAGGATCTTGATTCGGAATAATAATTTTAATGCTCGAATTTCAAAGGAGTGAGCCTTCATAATTCCTTAGCTCTCTCTACAGTTACTTGCACTTAACCTGGTAGATTGACCATTTAAACGATTGTCTCAAAATTTGACGGAGGTGTCGTTTTACCCTGTCAGGCTACCCTTTTTATCGGGCAGGAAAGATATGTCTTTATTTTAAGGCTTACACGACTTGCGCTAGAATGGCACCGACCTCTGCAGAAGATGAGTAAACGGCCAAAATCCATCTCACTTAGTCCCCAAAACTTAAAATTATTTGGGGTCCATTTCATAGGGACCAAGTTATTTCTTTCTGGAAAAAAGTATATGTACATATGTAAATTGCTGCCAAATTGCCAAAAGGAGCGGCAGTCTTCACAAAGTTTACTAGTACGAGGGGAAAACAAACTTCGTTAGTTTTATGAAATTTTATAGGAGTTTGAAAAATAAAAAATTATATTTGTTTACCAAAAATCGTATGACTTTTTATTCTAAATCTGCGCAAAATAGGAATCGAAACAAGAAAACATAAAATTACTGATGGAGGGCCAGCAGAAACTCCTCTACTAAAACAGCAGGCAATTCGCCATGTGAGACTTTACGGATTTCGACACCAAGTTAAGCCTGTGGAAGTATTCAATGAGTTTCAGAATATAGATGAAATAAGCCCAGCATTCCCTTTGACCATTTGTGTATCATAGATTTCAGACTGTGAAGAAAAAAAAAATAAATAAATATGTTCGATGTGTCACACGAGTTTTGAATGGAGTTAGAAAAAAACTTAAGTTTGTTTTGTTCAATATTTCCTAAAAAGGTTCGAAAATGGAGAGTCTAGCAATTCTAATACTCGTACATATGATCGCAACAAGAGACGGAACTTGATTTTATATTTTTGACGGGAAAACTAAATAGCAGTATATGCCATGTAGTCCACAAAGAACAAATCCTCCTGTTGAGGCCAGGCCAAATTGCGCTTTCTTGCATCGAAGAAATCGTCCGCCACCATTTTTGCCAGATGTGTCACTAAGTGATTTCTGGATTGATATTTCCAAAAATTTCGGAAAAATTTTAGCAGAAAAGTCTGCGGTAGCATGCATAGATAATTCACGCGAATAACTTAGATCTTAAGAAGCTACAAGGGTGATTTTAGGGGCTGCTCTAAAAGAGTGGAGCTACGAATTAAAGATACATATACTCGTATATTGTAATTAATGGTGATTATAAAAAATAATGAAGAGTCAAAATATCAGATTAAAACTATTTTTGTATGTTTTTTCCAGTTAGGAAAAGTAATTACTCAGATTAATTAATTACACAGGTCTGCAAAAAAATGGGTTCAGAATGTTCTATAAAAGTGTAGTGTCATTTCCGAAGTAATTTTTTGCGTAAAATCCGAATCCGGGGTTTAAATTGCTCCATCACGTCAGGACTTTGAGATATCCTAACCTAAAAGTGCAAAAAACGCTGTTTTTGCCCATTTTTGAGGTTATGTAGCTACAAAGATTTTGCCCTTCATAAAAAAGTAGACGTGGTATTTTAAATTATAAGTCTTCCTCTTTTAAATGCCGTTCAGTTTGCTCAAATATCTTAATTTTTCACTGAGATATCGCATTTTGAAGTTTTTTTATTTTTTTTGTGCGACTATGTAATCGACCGTATCACGTCTCATGTTATCTCAATGAATTTTCGAATATCGAAAAATTCACAAACATGGAAACTTATATAATTATATGCGGAAGCTATAGTAGATGTGTATTTTTAAAGAAGTTTTAACAACAATAAAACCGAAGAGACAACTTCTCACTTCCTCGGTAAATACAGTAAATAACGAATTCTGAAATATAGAAAGGACAACAAGCGTAAACTTCTGGCATCAAATCAGCAATACATTTCTAATTAGAGTAGTTACAAATATGTAAATATGTATGTATATACACATATTTATATATTGTAAAACGTCAATCCTTAATCCACTGACCGCCATTAATTTCCTGAGTTCTGCTGCCGCTGTCGCTGTTGCTATTCATAAAAGATAAATCCCACTTAAGCTTTTCCGGATGAAGTGCTATTTTACATTCCGTGTGCTAGCCATGATAATGTAATTAAACTTGTTTTGAAGTTCTGAGAGTTTGAGTATGTAATGTACTGTTGTTAAGTGGATCGTTTAAGGGAAGCCACTCGGCCTAATACTGAAGCACATGCTCTATAAATGTATAAGTAACACAAATGCCTAAGAAATTATTATTTGTACCTATATGTAAGTACATATATATTTTTATAAGCACATAAGTACACTGCAATAACACGCAATGCTGCTTTCAAGTATCGCTTCATGCAAGCCAACGGGCCATATTCGTGTCTATATCCTTGGGGTTTTACAAGTTAAGAGCACCCCGGCGCATTTTATAGCCAGATTTAAAGCCTTAAGTGCATAATGATAATTTTTGTTTTTCTTCTCTACCCTGCAAATACAAACACAATTCCCACACATACCATACTTGTGGTGCACTTTGCTTCCGGATAACCTACTTTGTTGGGTAGGCAAACAAATAAAGAATGTGTGAAATTGGTTTTAGCTGGGAGTAGAAGTAGAAGGCTTGCACGCAGTAGGAAATTAACTGGACATTGTAACTGCAATCAAGCTATTTGCGAGAACCGTCGAGCCGTTGTATGGACAATTCTTCTCTTTTTTACGCTTGGGGACGATGCATTCATTGTTGTCAGTTGTAACCTTCTAAGAACTTTGCACCGTTTGAGCAAGGGAGTGATTTTTTTTATTGTTGCCGGTGTGTAATATTTTGTTTACTTAGCCAGTCGATGTCAGCCGCTTGGGTATTTCGCTTGTGTTTACAGGCTTTGCATTGTTTACTTGCTGCCATACTTTGTTAGCCTTCTCGATCTTGGCTCGCCTGCCTTTCATCATTATACCACATAATTAAGTTCTGTTTTGAGAAACTTGTTTTGTTGGCTACAAAGTTTTTCGACAGACACACGCTCTGACAGGCAGTTAAATTGATTTTTTGACACTTCTTAAACGCTTTACTTTTTGTTGAATCGCAAGTATGAGAAAAATAAGCCCGCTGACAATATGTAAGAAACAAAAACAAGTTAGAAAATGTCTAAGTCCCACAAGTTATTAAGTTTTTATGAAATCTTATATATGACTCGAAAAAATGAACAAAAGTAAATTTTCTGCAGTGTTGTTATCGGTTATATCGGTTTATTTGAAAGAACGAACTTTCGTATTATTTATAGATTACGATTTCATTCATGTGGCTGCCTCGGCTAGCTGCGTAGTAGCGCATCGTGTGAAACCAATTTTTCAATACTTAGGTGACGGTTTCTGGCTCTATCCCACAAATGGCTTGCTAGATATTAACCTTAAGAGCCTCAATCATTAATAAACTATTCGCGAAGCATCGGCCCTTCGCGGTACTCTATAAAAGAAGAGAGAACTCAGAGTGAGAGTTGGCCGCCGAACGATTAAATGAATTCTTTGTCAAAAGTTGAATGCTTTAGCCAATAGCCTTATTTGCTAGGGCTGATTATATTTTTGATAAATGTAATTGTAACAAATAAAATAATAATAATAATAATATAGATAGTAGGGGATAGTAGAGGGGATTGACATCAAGCGGCAGTGGAAACTCAGAAAGGTATTTATATTGCCGCTGATCATATCGGCCTACGGTCTCCTCACGTAAATCTGGCGGTAAGCCTCAAGAAGCTCAAACTGGAGAAGCACCTTATCTATGATCTTCAAAAAGCGGCTCTGCTGAATTCCTACCATTTCATAAGAAATTTCCTTTAGTAATAGTAATACATATGGGTAAGACTCCGTCAGAAAATATGAGATTTGCAAGTGGTGTTTCGATTTCTTTGAAACTTTGGGAAATATTAGTTCTAGGTAAGATACATTCGAGCCTAAAAGGATTTTGAAACATTTTCAAAATTGAGTCATCTACGCCATGTTGAAAATCGGGACCGTGTTTTTTTCAAAAATCAATATTTCTTGAACCGTTGGATGGATTTCAATGCAATTTACAGACAATATAGAAACAAATAAGTAGTTTAAATTAGTATTATGTTAAAAAAAAAATTTCGAAATTTTGACCAAAAAAAATTCAAAAAAAATTTTTGAATACATTTTTAGTTGATTTGGCCAGTTTTTTAGATTTTCTGTTATACACGTAACGATTCCTTATGATTTAACCTTTATTTTGAAAAAAAAAATTTTATGGTGTCTATAATAGTTCTCGAGATATTGCGATTTTAGTGTACCTATCAGTTCTACTTTAATTTAGAGTACGATAGTATAAGAGCTTATTAAAACAGTGTAAAGATTTGACTTGCAGCAAGTTGTGTAAGTGCCTCCCAAACAATGAGATGTTTGAACAAATAAATAATAATGACCGCTTAGAGCAAGACAATACATACAATTCTAAAGTGCTCTTTGTTAAAAAATAGATTGCAACTGGAGTGGTTACCGAGCAAAATGATACCCAACTTGAGCCAACAAGTATTTACAATAAGTATCCACATTTTTAAATAAATTGGTTTTGTTTTTTGTTTTTGTTTATGATACTCCCACATTATTGTTATTGCTTTGTCTATTTGCATTTAAAAGACTAACAACTGCAGCATTTCCATAAACTCAATTTACGAGGCCCAAGTCAAAAATCTTTTCAAAGAAGAGCAACTAGAAAATCTTTGCGTCTCCACAGATTTATTCCAATATTTATTTTTACTCAATTCGCACAGTCTGCTTTTGATTTGATGTGCAGAGTTACATCAACTTTGAAATTCCTGATAGTACATCCAAAACAATAAAAGTTTGCGAAGTGTGCGAAATAAGCACAAACAAGCGATACAGACGAAGTACATGTATACATATGGACCTTAAGGATGATGATTTTTCGCATTCTTTTCTTTCTATTTTCTCTACATTTTTATTTACTCCACCTTAGAAACATCAATAAAAGCAAACAGCCCCAGAGCATGCCAGCTGGCCACAAAAGGAGCAAAGCAGCTGCATCTACTCTTCACACTCGTAAAATATTTTTATTGCGCTTAAATATATTTGAATGTGTGTATATATGTATATGTATATATAAAGTACATTTTCATATTATTTGAGGGTATGTACCATTATGTTCAAAGCGGTTGAACCTTAGAAATGAAGAAAATATAAATTTTATGAAGGTTTTTCCCAGCTGACTCATGACGATGACGACTTAAAGCTTAATATTGATTCACTGCTCCAAAACACGCATACAGCTTACATATTTTGCGTGTATACTTATATATGTTTTTATACTACTTTTTTATAGATGTTTTCTCTCCCATCCACTACATTTTCTTAACTTCCTTTATTTTCTTTATTTCATTTATTTTCTTCTACCACGCATTTGACTTCTCATGGCAGCTACTAACAAAGTTTGCATTCATTTGCTCACCTCGTTCCGTCACATCATTCAAACACATATGTCTGTATATATATACATATGTACATATACTCAAGTAAGTGAGGTCATAACTCCTCAGGTCTACATATTTGTAAAAAATATTAGAAGTAGATGATTTGGTATAAGTTTATGTTATATTCTTGCTTTAAAAATGAATGCGATCTAAATTGACATTTCCTGTTTCTCCACAACAAGCGCAATATAGCGAATCACAAAAAGGAATTTAATACATGTATTTATGCCTTCTTATCTGTATCTTGTTGAAGAGCATTTCATATGCAAATGCTGTTCTACTTACTTATCAACATACATAGCAATACGCATCTATAAATGTCAAATCCAAGTACAAGTAGGTATATCCCTGCAGGGAATAGTCAAATCATTCTAATTTAGTTACTGGGACGTAAAATAAGAAATCCTTTTGATTCCTCATGGACTGGAATAATACCAGTAATAAAATTATCAACATTACCTGCCAGTTAGTTGGTTTTTTTATAAGAAATTTTGACGAATTATGCATAATTGAATATTGAGGAATGCATTGATTGGAAAAACGTTTATACGTACATAATCACATATCCAAATTATAACAGGTGGCGCTAAAGTAATCCTCCTATCAGAAAATGCTATAAATTTTGCAATTGGCCCCTAATGTCAGTTCTGTTTTGACATTTGTGTAGTAAACACGTGCGAAATACACTTTAATAAACAATGTTACGCTACACTGCTCCAGAACGCGGAATATTGCTGACTATTTATTTGACCAATAATCGGTCGGTAACTTTGGCACAACGTGAATTTCGTTGAAGATTTCCTCGCCGTCTAACGCCTACTGGTGAAACACTGCGACGTTTAGCCGCTCGCCTCGAAGAGGTTGGCACAACACAAGATGCTGCCAGGCGTGGCAGACCCCGGAGTAGCCGTTCTGCAGAGAATATTGCTGCTGTAGCCGAGGATGTCATGGAAGCGCCGTCGACATCGACCAGACGACGTGCCACGCAAATGGGTATCAGTCGACGGTCTTTACAGCGAATTTTGGTACAAGATTTGAAGATGTTTGCGTACAAAGTCCAGACGGTGCATCAGCTGTTAGCTGCTGACCGCCAATCGCGTCTAACATACGCTCAAGCCATCCTTAATCCCCACCAAGAGGAAGATGGTTTTTCATCAAAAGTAATCATGAGTGATGAGGCCCCTTTCGGCCCCAAAATTTACGTTTCTCGGGCACTGAAAATCCGCCAGTAACCCAGGAAGAGCCATTACACTTGCTCAAAGTCACTGTATGGTGTGCTGTTTTCGCTGGAGGAGTCATCGGACCTTTTTTCTTCGAAGATGTCGCGGACCAAACGGTTACTGTGAATGGTGAGCGCTACAGAGCAATGATCAACGAGTTCTTTTTGCCGCAACTTGATGAATTGAGATTGGAAAACATGTGGTTCCAACAGGACGGTGCAACGGCACACACTGCACGTGCCACAACCGATATGCTAAAGGATGCATTTCTCGGGCGCCTAATCTCCCGTTTTGGCGATTTGCACTGGCCAGCAAGATCGCCTGATTTGACCGCTCCAGAAGTGGGGCTTTTTGAAGTCGCAGGCTTATGTCAACAAGCCTCAGACTCTTGCAGCTCTTAAAGACAATATCCGTCAAGAATGTGAGGACCTATAGCCGGAAGTTTTGGCCAAAGTGATGGAAAATGCCATAAAAAGGGCTCAAATGGCAATCAACTGTGGCGGCGGCCGTTTACATGACATCATATTCTCGACTTGATGTAAAAAAAATTAAAAAACCAAATAAAAATAGTCCACAAGAAGAATCAAAGTTTTTCATTTTTTTTTTAATTACAGCCAAAAAACATCGCAAGGTTACTTTTGCGCCACCTTGTATCTATTACAAATCATAATAAAAAATTGTCAGTTAAAAGTTTCAGTAAAAATGAGTAGCAAGAGGAATATGAGAAAGTTTATAAAAAAGTAAAGGATCTATATTTGAATAGTTTAATCAATCCAGTGCACTATATTTCGTGACGGTATAATTAAGTCAATCGTTCCCATCCACTTACAGAGAAAAAAAAAATTCAAATTCATGTGCGCATATCGCTCGTTTAGAAAGAAAGTCTTATGTTGGTAAATTGTGTTCAGACCGCCATGAACATAATTTGAGGTCTTACTTTTTATTTTCCAAAAAAATAAATTTAGGGCAAATATTGAAACTATTGCACCAGGACTATATTGCCAGGGTCGATTAAATCTTGTTTTTCTTTGAGCTCTACGGAAGACTTAATTACGATGATTGAAAAGGTGGTGCCAGAAAATCGTACAATGTCGATGTATATTAAGTTTATCTTTGACCTCTTTCACTCGCTGAAGATCAATCTCAGGGCCCTCTCTTGCACATTCATACGCTCTTCAATTCTCTCCACCCCAGAGTGGCCGGTAACCCAACAAAGTGTGGTGTTGTGTTGTTGGATGAGCGAGAGCGATCTCCTGCATTCCTTAAGGGGGAAGTCTACTGTGAATTTTTCAAAAAATCGATTTTTTTTTTATTAGCTTAAAAAATACTTTGAACCCTCTTAAATAAGGTACAATATGTGTTACAGCTGGCTAAATTTTTCTTCGTTGAAATTTCGACCTTTTCCCGAAGCGCTCCAAAGCGCGAACCTGCTATACTGAAACTTTAAACGCATTTTTCTCGAAACTAAGTTTTTGTATACGGTGTACACGATATCTCGAGTTCTGATAAATGAATCAGCTTAAAAATTTAATTATATATTCTCTGTAATAGTGTCTCTCGTCTGACATAGGATTTTTTTGATATCGTTATTTGTTAAATTGTTATAAACAATAATAACATCAATTTTAGGCAAAAAAAAGAAAAAAATTTCAAGAATTTTTTTTTCAACGCCAAAATTTTTTATCGACATAATCCTACGTCAGACGAGAGTCAATACTATGTATATGATAACAATATTTTGTTTTTTTGTTTTAGATCACCGAAACGTAAGATTTCATGTACACCGTTTAGGCACCTAAGAAAAGCGGACCTGCGCTTGCAGAAGTGCCACAGCGGCCATTTTGAATATTTTGACTTAAAATTTTTTTTTCAAAAACTTAAATATATAATAAAGATAAGAGTTTAAATAGATTTTATGTACGAGCAATATTTTGTTAGAAATAAAATCCGGAAAATAAGCCTGTTTTTTCCCTTGTCACAGTAGACTTCCCCCTTAACACATCTTGAATTGATGCGTGTTAAGATCAGTGCTTTCATCGCTGCTTGACTATCAACAAAAATGTTAAGGTTTGCTGGAGGTAAGACCATCAGTCTTATCGTTTTTGCTGCTCGATCTATAGCGTATTAAATCATTAATTATAGTTGATGATTGTCAAAACACCCTGTATACAGGAATAAATGTGAAAAATTGGATGAAATAATATGGGTCTTCCTTGCTTCGTTACTTGGTAGTTTTCCATTATTTTGTTTTTGTAAATCAAACGAAATACCAAGACCAAGCGGTCGCATGTCGGCAGGCAATGGCAAACTTCGGAGTGTATTACTGCTATGAAAAAGCTCCTCATAAAAACCATTTGCCGTTGGGAGTCGTCTTATAGCTGAAGGTCCCTCCATTTGTAGAACAACAACAAACCACACGCCAGAAACCGGCCAAACAATTATTTACTTGTATCAATGAACGCTAAGCGCTAAATAACGAATCACCACAGTGGCAAGCTTGCAAATTGATGGGTAGTTGGTAAAATTATAATCAACTTTTTGACAATTAGAATTTGAAAGTGCAAAAAAAAAGTAAGTACGGTAAAAATTTTAAGGGTGAAATGAAAGTAATTTTCAAGTGGTGCAAAAAAGAGCTTTACCAAACTAACAGAATTAAGAGAAAAGGGTAAAAGTTTAAAACACATTTGCTGAACTGCCATCTAAATAACTGCCAAAGAATCGAAATTGGTGTGAATGCTCATAAAGTTTTTTCTCGGCAATGCTTTTGAAAATTTATAGAGTCATTCTCTTCTTGGGGTGAGTTTTTACATAAAACGTATGCTAATAAAATAAAAGGTTGGGTACTTTTATAGTTTTATGTTAGAAAAATTATATCTTTAGCCTTTCTAAAACTGAATAATTAATTTTTGTAATAAAAACATATTTTGTTTTTTTATTTAAAAACTCATCTCTGTAAAATTACTGTCCTGCCTTATGGAAGGTGAGAATGTTAACCCTGGGCAAACCACTGTTCGAGAGTTTCGAACAACTGTGTGGCTGAGAGTCAACAACCTAATATGGCTCTTAAGCCGCACTGAACTGATTCGATATAGTCATGCTATAAATAACTGTTAGACAAGTTGTTACAGAGGATGTGGCAACAAAATGGTGCGGAAGCGGTAGTTGGATTCTAGATGAATCACTGCTTTAAAGAACTAACCAACCAACCAAGCTTTTGTAAAATAGTCTGGCATGAATTTCACATTGAAACCCAACCTTAAGAACAGGAAAAGTATAACCTATAAAATATAGCAAAGACTGTAATACAGTACCCCCTAGCGTAGTGTACATGCAACTAGCATAACATATCTGCAAACATAAGATTTTTACAATTTTTAATGGACACGCAGCAAGAAAATTTAAGAACTTATAACTTTAAAAGAGACTCACAAAAAAAAAAAAATGTCCATTCGAAATGCACTAACGTAACTATCGTACAAGTGTGTATGTAAGTTTCCGTGTAGATGTTATCAACACTTTTTTGAAACCTATACAAATATAATATTTTTTCTAAGATTGATTCCGCTGTTCGATAAAAACTATAAAGAAAAAAATTAAAAGAGAGATATAGACTGTACTGTGTGATTCATTTTTGGAAGAAATTGCGAAAGAAAATTAACTGAAAAATGTTTGAATCTTCTTCCATTTTATGTTCAAGTTCAGAGTAGTTGATTACTGCATTTCCTTTGAACTACTTTTACATTTACTTGAAAAAGAAAAATTTATAATTTTCAGCAGTTCACTTCATTCCTATAGGGAAATTGTGATTCTATTATAAAATCATTAGAAATGCACCAGATTGACATTTGAGTTACAGGCAAGCGAGTGAATAAGCACTTGTGCAGTAATAATTTATAACGTCATTTATGGTGGAGTGAGATGAATGTTTCTTTCACCATGTGTTAGTGATACATTAGTGACACATGCATGTATGTGTATGTGTGTGGTAAATATATGTACTTGTTCCTAATTATAGAAGAAAAGGAAAATTTAGCATAAATATTATTATAAATAAGTTGGGATATTTTTGGCAAAGAGTCGAAAAATATGCAGACTTCTATTTGTAAAAAAGTTATTAATTAACCTAATGTACATACGCACATACACTTGGGTATAAAATCCCCAAAAAAATCCCAAGAATCCCCAACAAAGTAAAAAGGTATTAATTTAATCGTAGGTAAAGTTAGGCTAGGCTGCAGCGGTTATCCACTATTGGACACACTCAGGCTTTTAGCCCTGATGCCGCGTGGGGAACTTTTCCTCATATCTCCTAATATCACAGTAAACTTTTGAAAACTTTTAGAAGATCCATGATTTCTACAAAGCTAAGATTTTCTAGCTCATTAAAAAATTATCTGCGTCAAGTATTTACGTCTCGGTAGAGCAGAACAGTGGCACAGAAGGTGCGAGATCGTCTCTTCCTTTTCCATATTTAGACAGTTTCTGCGAAGTTATGCGTCTGCACGTTAATACTCTGGGCACGTTTGCCTGTTAGGAAGAGCCCCGTTACTTTAATTTAATCATAAATTAATAAATAAAATTTTCTTTGTACTTTAACCAAAAGTCGAAAAAATATCACGATAAATGTATGAACTATGTAAAGCTACAGAGATTAACCGATGTTATTACTAGATCTTACTAGATCCAGCAGTCTTTTCTACTCTTGTAAAAAATTATGTAACTTTTTTTTTTGATAACATTTTTCAAACAGTTTCTGCTGCTCTTGATGCTTTGCTCGTTTTCTTTGCTCGACGTTACAGAACGAGCTTTAGTCTAAAGTAAAGAAAATGGTTTGAAAAAACGAAAAAAAATGAAATCTGCATAAAAAGGCCTAAGTCTATATAGTTGACGCGCTTATACTTTGTTGGGTATTTGACCGATCTCTTTCAAAAATGTGTGGCATGCGTCGATATGTTCCACCAATAGAGAGATCAAAATTGTACGCCACCTCTGAGAGGCGTATGTTTCTTTATACAAAATTGTTTCATGGGTACAAATAGAAAATACATTCTTTTTAAACATTTGGTATTTATTATTCACCATAATTTTGCCGCATAGGTGGCCGCAAATCTATTCGGCTACCAGGGCCATCAATATTATTATTTTTTCCATTATTGCAGAATACCTTGTCTGCCGTATGTTTTTAATTTTTGTTGAACATGTCAAATATAGTTTGATAAAAAATGGGCGCCCAAAAATGCTATAAAAAAGAAACTACTCAATATTTTTTCCAAACTGTTTTTTTTTTATTTTGAAGTACAATCCTTCCGGTTAATGATAGAATACGACTTCATTCATATGGCTGCCTCGGCTAGCCATGCACCATCCCATATGATCGGTCCAATTTTTCAACACATTTTCGATTGTATGCGGCTGTATTTCAGCTATGGCATCGCGTATGTTGGTCTTCAGTGCATCAATTGTTGCTGGTTTGTTGGCATAACACTGGTCTTTGACGGCACCCCAAAGATAATAATCCAACGGCGTCAAATCGCAGCTCCGAGGCGGCCAAACGATATCAGAATTTCGGCTGATAATGCGATCTTCGAAGACAGTGCACAAAAGATTGATCGTAGCATTCGCTGTGTGGCAAGTAGCGCCATCTTGTTGGAACCAAATGCCTCCAATATCCTCCTCTTCAATTTCTCGGAACAAAAATTCGTTCAACATGGCCCGGTAACGCTCTCCATTGACGGTTACGGCCTCTCCTCGCTCATTTTCGAAGAAAAATGGACCAATGATGCCTCTCGACCAAATTCCGCACCAAACAGTGACTCGTTGTGAATGCATCGGCTTTTCTTCGAGTGCGTGCGGGTTTTCTGAGCCCCAAATGCGGCAATTTTGCTTGTTAACATACCCGCCGAGATGGAAATGAGCTTCATCCGTAATTTTCGTACACATTCTGCAACATTACCATGATTTTCAAAGTAATGTCGCAATATTTCCCAGTGTTCTTTGAGCGTATACACAACCATTTTCATTCAGCGGAAGAATAAAACTAATTTTCTGTCAAATCAGATGACAGCTAAGTGTTACCATTCCTCAAATAATACCTAGTTCAAATCCGTAACGATAGATGGCGGGCCCTGTATATAAATATAAGATTCCTTGACGGGTAGCATGGAGACCCACGGCAGTCATAACTGGCTTTTGGTCCGTCTAGTTGTAAACGACCTGAGAGAAAGCAGATGGTTTCCTATTTCCTCTGTGAATGTTCTACCCTATGGAAGGAGGGAATGTCAACCATGAGAAAATCAATATTTGAGAGTCTCGAGTAACTGCCTGGCTTAGACATCAACTGATAAATAACTTGGTAATAAGAATGTGGCTACAAAAGATATACAGATTCTCTTGTATATGTACATATGTATAATTAGTGCTTACACCCTTTGTTGGTGCATGAGGTTTTTCCACAAACAGAGGCGCCTACAAGTTTTAGCCGCCTTCGAATGGTAGATGGTTTTCATACCTGTCTTGGGGCGACCGTTTTTAGAAAATACTTTTTCTAATATTTGTTACGACGAGCTTATCTAAAAGTGGACATGTCATTGCTAAGTTTTTCAAAATTTGACAATCATCGGATTTATTTTCTTAGGATACTTAACACATGGATTGAAAAGTCCCGGACCTAACAAAGAAAACACTTTTTTTGTTCAAAATTAGTTTTATTCATCAACGTATTGTAATTTACATCAAGAACAATGGAATCATACCAGCGCCACTCTAACATTTCAATAACACTTTTGCAGAACGATTTATCTTTTGCCCTAAAATAGGTCTCAGTTTCAACGATCGAGCGAAATTTCTTAGCAGCGATCGGCCAGTAGTTGCTGGGAGTTAAATCTTGCGAATAAGGTGGATGTACGAGCAATTCGCAGTTTCATGCATGTAGTTTTGCCATTGCTTTGATTGACTTGTGACACGGTGCGTTGTCTTGATGAAACAAAATAGCGGCACCCATTGAATCAATCAAATGAGCATCAAGATGGCGCCATCAAAAACATTTTTAAGACGCTAGGATTGTTTATTTTGGACTTCACGTTGTGTTACAAATAAAGTTTGGTACAACATTTGGTTGCTGCTATCAGTTTGAAGCAAATCTGTAAAACTTTGAATACATTTTCTATCATTTTCAATCAAATGTGAGTTGATAGTTTAAATCTTGGTGGCTTTCCACTAACTTTTGATACATTATATTTTAACCTGGTTTTAAAGAAGAGATGAAGCGACGAATTCTGGAGAAAATTTGCGAGCTAATAAAATTTTATAATAGCTAAAAGTGATTAGCCACTTACATCTATTTCCAGCACCTCTATGCAAAGTAAAAATGAGGCAAGTAGAAATGGTATCACATCTACAAAAAATTAATTAGTAACACAACTGAGAATGACAAAACAGTCGAAAGTGGATTGCTTCAAAAAGGTTTTACCCCTTTTGAGTAGCTTTTGTCACATAAGTATTTTGTACAGATATTTGCAACTTAATTGGTAGCACTACGCTGATATTTTTACTGGAAACTATTAATCTAAGAGAAAAAAAAGAGTAAAAATACTGAATTCTCTAGAGAAATATTATGATTTATTAATGTGCAAGCAAAACTTATTAAAGCCGAATAAGTTGGATCATCAAAAGTGATGTATAAATGTACGAATTAAAAGTTGTCTGTTCACATTAACACAACCCATAAAAATAAAATATAAAAAAGTGTAATAAAAATATATTTATTTACACACAAGAGGCATTTTACGAGGTGGTGTATGACTTTCCTTCAATTAAATTTTTCCTCATTAAATGAAACTTTTCGATAGTGTTTTCCGCTAGTTATTGCGAATCGTTAAAAACTTTATTATCGTTTACTTTAGTTATACTTTATTTACTTTTTTATACAATAATTGTACCAAGAGAGTGTATGATTTAATACAGTTTCAATGCAAGGTGTGTAGTTGGTGCGAAATTTTAGTATATGAATACTCGTATGTTTAGTGAGAAGCTAGCGAATGTTAAGATGGGAGGGGTGTGAAATAATATTGGTATGGCAATATGTTTCTGTCCTTTCTTAGCTAAAGTTACGAATTATTTAAACAATTAAATAATACATGATATTATGTGAAGTATGTGCCATTGAAAGCTACAACTTTACTTCATCTTTCAGGCAGCATACGGATTCCTCTGACAAAAAAATGTGAGTTCCTTTGACTTCATCCATTCCATTGAGTTTGCGATGCTCTCGTAAGAAGTGCACCACTCCAATAAGGGCTGACTGCATTGATCGGAACAGTTGATAATCCGAAGGTGCAATGTCTGAGGAATACGACGGGTGGGGCAAGATTTTGCAATACAGTCCCTCTAATTATTTCTGGACCGATTTAGCAACGTGTGGCTTGGCGTCGCCATTCAGCAAAATCAGTTTGCCACATCACCATCCCATTCCGATAGCTTTTCTTTGAGAGCTCGATTCAAACGTAGTAGCTGTAGTCGGTAAGGATCGCCACTGATGGTTTCAGATGATTTAAGGAGTTCATAGTAGATGACACCCTTCTGATCCCACCAGATGCACAACATAACCTTTGAAGCATGCATTTTTTTCACTGTCGATGGACCGGGTTAACCAGGAAAGCTCCAACATTTTCAACGCTTGGGTTACCTTAATAGATTCATTTTTCATCGCCAGTGTTGATGCGATGCAGAAAAATTTTTCTTCTCTGCCGTTCAAGAATCACCTCACACGTCACCAAACGTCTCTCGATGTCCCTATCCTTCAACTGATGTGGCACCCAGTTACCTGTTTTCTGGACCCAGTTACCTGCTTTCTGACTGGTGCCCCTTCGCGATCTTTATTACTCACGTCGAAATTGCCACTTTGAAAGCGTCGAAACCACTCTATACAAGTTGTATTTGATGAAGTGTGATTACCTTAAATATTGATCAATATAAGACACGTTTCAGCTGCACTTTTCTTTAAAAAGTAATAATGAAGTATGACTTCCCTGAAATACTGTTTTTTCGGGACGAATGTATACATTTTCGACGTCAGATAAAATAAAAATATTTACGCTTCAAACGAATGTCAACGACTGCTATCGAGACCTTACATATACAGCCTCAAATTACCAGTATATTACTAGAGCAAACACAAAAATAGTATCAGCCGCGACATCTCTTTTGCGAGGGCGGAAACTTATTCCCATATCCAATACATTATATTATTTTTAGAAATAAACAAATGCGTGGAGGGATAAATCTGTGTTTTAAGGAAGGGTAGATCTGTATTTTAAGGTGGTTTCCATTGTACAGCCATCGTAACGCGATCCTTGTGAATGAGCGTCTAGTCGTGCTAAAGAAACGTGGGCTGAATCTGTTTTTTTTTTCATTATTTTATTTTAATGACTTTTCTTACTTTTTTTGATTCAATATATGTATGTGACTTGGTGTATGAAAAGGTACCTTACGTGTCAAAAAATCATTTTTCACTTTTTTGTTGATTCGAATAGTGTGTGAAAGGCTCTTTAAAATGGTGAAAACCAGAAAGTCATAATTTGCTTAAAAGTTTGTTAAAAGTAAAAAAAAAGCAAAGTACAAATACGAAAAAGACTGATTTTTTTGTCATGATACAAATTAGAATAACGAAAAAAATTTAAAATTTTTCAAATTTGGCACCAGAATCGTATTCAGTACTTCGAAAAAATTTTGTCACCGGGTCTTATAAGTTTTTTTTGGCATGGATGTCGGTACAAAAGCTAACTTATTTTTTAAAACGAATTCTGCGATTTGCATTAACTTTTTCTTATTTATTTATGTATAAACAAAATGTTTTTCACTGCTTCTGTGATTTTATTGATACTGTGATCTATGCTGAAGAAAATAAGCCAAACCGGATTGAAAAATATTAATGTTTAAAAAAGTTACAAGGGTTTTTAGAAGTTTAAATTTTAACTGCTGTTTTCTTGAAAACTTGTTTTCGCACGTAAGGTACCTTTTCGTAGACCAGGACACATATTTCATGCTCTCTTAATATCCACACCTTTTTATTTTTAATTGGCTAATAAGATAACTTTTGAGTTACAAATAATTGTTGTCATTATCTCTTAGCCGATTGGGGCTCTTTGAACTTCTGTTGGTACTGGTAAAGGTGTCTTTTGTGTAGTGTGAAGTCTAATCACGACAACAAATAGAATTTTTTATATAGCTGATATTTGCTTCTCGATAAATTAGTTTATCTGGCGATATCTAAAATAGTAGAAAAAAATTTGGTTAAAGTTAAGTGCTTTAGCTTCATTGAGTCGCTCAGTAGCTTTAAGCAAAAAAAGATCATCCATTTTCTTTTTCCTATCTCACTATTTCGAAACTTTAAATAGCTGTTAAACCATCGATTACTTAGGAGAATATTTTATTCTAAAAGTAATTTAAGTTACCTGTGAAAAGTCTTAGGTTTCCCATGAAATTGCCTATTTCCATAGTAACTACATTTGACGAACTGCTACGCAAAAGCACAAAATCTTATTTTAGTCAGGCGAAAATATTAGAAAGAGGAAAATTGCTCGTCGTTTGAAATATGTACATGTCATTGAAAATGGAATTGTCGGAATGATGAATTTTTGTATTTTTGTTTTGAACCTGGGGATAAATAGTCTGACATGATAAATATTTGAGTGACATTAGGAAATAAATATATTACCCTTCATCTAAGAGGCCTTTATTTTTATTTACTATCTTATCTATTATATTTGATGAACTTTTTTTCGTTCGAAAATTCGCCAATGAGGCAATTGAGGCGGTCGCTCCAGAGCATTAAAGAAAATTGTTGAGTTATCAAAATGTGATGTTAAACTGGACTAAATAAAATATAAAGTAATAAAAACGATCTTATATGCGGCGAGAAAGCATTGGTTTCCGTGCTACTACCTACTTCTATTTTTTGTCAAAATCATTTGCTTCATAATGTACATAAATCGATTTTCAAGTTTGAAGAAGTAACGCAGCTACCCACTTTTTGTACAAATTGTAATTAAAAAAAGTCTTAAGAAACACTTTAAGCAGCTTTTCTCAAAACACAATTAAATTCACACAAATTAGGCCAAAATATTAAGCAAGCACCCGTGATAAATCTTGTTGATTTGTGATGTGTTTCCACCGACATTTCTTTATGTGGAGAAAATGCGCTAAGGAAAAAAATTAGTAAAAATCAACTTCTTTAACAACTTCAAAATTACACTTTTTTGAATTAAATTTATTAAACTATAAAACCGCATGCCAATTTGTTTTGTAGAAATTTTATAAGGAATTAAAAACCGTGGAGTTGTGAAGTAAAGTTTTTGGAGTTTTTTTATTTGGGTATGATTTAAGCTTGGATTTATATGGTTTTTGTTAGACAACGAACTTCTTCTTCTTAATTGGCGCTTACGCGATTTTGGCCGAGTTTAGCGCGCCAGTCGTTTCTTTCTCGTGCTAACCGACGCCAGTAGGACACACCAATGAAGTCAAGTCCTTCTCCGCTTGACCTTTCCAACGCAGAGGAGGTCTTCCTCTTCCCCATCAGCTGGTACCGCATCGAATACTTTTAGAGCCTGAGTGTTTGTATCAATTCGAACAACATGACCCAGCCAACGTAGCCGCTGGATCTTTATTCGCTGCCCTATGTCTATGTCGTCGTAAAGCTCATCGCCTGCGATGATCGCAGCTGCCGACGGGCAAAGGTTCAAAAATCTTACGCAGAATCTTTCTCTCAAATACTCTAAGCGACGCTTTATCGGATGTTGTCATCCTCCACGCTTCTGCGCCATACATCAGGACTGGCCTGATGAGAGTCTTGTAGAGTGTTAGTTTTGTTAGACAACGAACTATTACACTGCCCTGCAAATTTCAATTTTTCTGATGCGAATAAGATGTGACCTAGTGTTCCCGAAGGAAATTTTCGCGCTGAACACGAATCCGAGTTCAAAAATTTTCCATCACGTCAGGTTTTCAAAAAAAAGGGGGTTGAAACCCCTAAAAATAGCGTATTTGGCCATTTTTCAAAAATTGTGGAGCAGAACCCTGACGTGCTACGATCTTCGTTATTGTCAATAATTGAAGGTTGAACTTTGCTCTTTGAAATAAGCCCAAACCCAAATTGTTCGCATGCACCCTTAGAGTAGGGGGTGTACTTATGTCTACGGGGGTAGGGAAAAAATGAACATAGGAAAATTTGAATTTGATTTTTTTTTATTTCTTTTTAAATGGAATGTTTGACTTCAGATTTGTAATCAGCGACACTAAATACCTTAGGAACACTGCACTTTTCATTACATCTTATCTTGGGTGTAGATAAGTTCCTATGTTCATTTTTTTCTCTACCCCCGTAGACATAAGTACACCCCCTACTCTAAGGGTGCATGCGAACAATTTGGGTTTGGGCTTATTTCAAAGAGCAAAGTTCAACCTTCAATTACTGACAATAACGAAGATCGTAGCACGTCAGGGTTCTGCTCCACAATTTTTGAAAAATGGCCAAATACGCTATTTTTAGGGGTTTCAACCCCCTTTTTCTCGAAAACCTGACGTGATGGAAAATTTTTGAACTCGGATTCGTGCTTAGCGCGAAAATTCCCTTCGGGATCACTAGGTCCCATCTTATTCGCAAAACCGATGCAGGGCAGTGTTATTATTATTAAATATTGCCACCTGAAAGATCTATTGTACCCCTTCATTGATTCGGAACCTTAGTACCTCAATGAGTTTGAGTACAATGGCGACACTGTTCCAATCGTTACCAAGGCGTTTCTATACCTTTTCTGCTAAGCCTATTAACGGTATGTTAATGTTCGTAAACAACAGGCTGACGTGTGGATCGAAGTCGCTTCTTACGACAGGCATCCTTTATCTTGCGCAAATTCTAACCCCATAACCAGCTGGTGGAGACAACATCCTATAGTTTAATAACAAAATAATGAACATTCAAAAATAAAAGTAAAATAAAATAAATATCAAAATGTAGATATGTATTCCCTACATTTGTTGTGCCTCTATACTAATCATGTATGATTAACCCCAATGCTTTTTTTCAGCGAGCTACGCAAAAGCTGGCCAGACGGAATGAGTAAATTATACACTAATCCTGACGATTTTCAAATGAAATTTTATGGTAATTTTTGGGAGTAATTAAAATACAATTTTTGTGTTGCCTTGCTTAAAAGTGGACTCCTGTTTTAAATAAATACATTCTTGCATTACTTACATGTAAATACATACATACGCAAGCATTTCATGGGCGGCACTTTAATTAAATGGGAAAACTAAGAAAATATATTGTAATTCTAGATCTACAGCAACTGTAACCTTGCGGACGACCGCATAAAAGCATTTCACATAAATTTGTATACTTACTAAAATTGCTTAACTGAAAAGTTAAACAAACCTCGCACAATCACACTAAGAAATACTGAAAGGCTTACGTGTATGAATACTTCTTAGAAAAAGTATTTGTCCCCTCAGGTAGGTACATAAACAGTGCAAGAAAATGCAAATAACTTTTTCGATAATAACTTTAAGGAATGCTTTCAAATACATTTTTTAGGATTTTGCTTTTCTCTTTTCGGGTACTTTGACTAATAACTATGTCTGTTGTCTTCATCAATTTCAAAAAATAAAACACTGCGTAGTCAAATATTTTACCTGCAATTTTGAAGTTAAATCGAAATGGGAAAGTCATTCGTGCCAGCAGCCTTAACGTTGCTAATTGAGTATCTGACCTGATGAAGAGCCAACGAGGCGTATGATTAATTAATACGTAAGTACAGTACCTGCCCGATAATATCGACCAATAAAGATCAGCGCCATCTCACTCCAACTGTTCTAAGTAATTTAGACGTTTGAGTTAATTATTTGAAAAATTGTTTTATTTATAAGTTTAAGTTTAATAAAAAATAAAGAAAAAAATATTTTAAAATTATAATAAATTTGAAATTTATCCAGTATGGAGAATTGTGGTATATTTTCAAAGTGAAATATCTTAGGTTTGTTTTAACATTCTACAGTTGTTTTTTTTTAATTTTTAAGGAAAACAGTTCTTTTTAAATATTTTTTTTTTTTTTTGGTATAATTTGGTTTTTACTATTTCTCTTACTTCTTTTCAGATATCAGCATAATCGCCCTGTAATATCTGTTTTAAGTAAATTTGAAAGCCGAATAAGACAATTTTGCTCGAGTCCAGTCTGGAAGACTCTTATCAATTATAGTCTTATTAAAGAAGAGGAACAAGCTTCACAATGGAAGTCCCTTAACTTTTCGTATACAAAATATGGCTAAAACTGCTCATAACAAGATTTTCAATGATGATTCTAGATGGATCCTGCAAAGAGTACGTGAAAATCCACATGAGAGCACCCCCACAATAACAAATGAAGTTAAAAATATCTTGGGGAAAAAGTGCTATCCTCAAACTGTCCCCAGAGTAGTAAGAAAAGCCGATTTCCCTGGACGCACAGGGCGCACCAAGCAATTTATCGGTGTCGAAAACTGTACTGTTCGATTGGAATGTGCAAGATACCATAACTTAAGGAACGCCATATTTTTTGCTGGCAAAAGCAAGTTTCAAAACAGGCAACAAAGGTTTTGTTTAAAAAGAAAACAATCATGTTATGAGAAATTTAACTTTTATTGAACGTCATTTGGATTGGCATAAATAAATATTTGGATATACCAAGGGAAAATGTGTTACACCAGCCACACATTCAAATATTCGGAAAAATGTTTGCTTCTATTAGGATAACGACCGGTGATTGCACAAAATTGGCCCATTCGAAATTGCTCACAAATCGTTCAAACCTAAGGCAATCGCTAGACTTGAAGCCTATAGAGAACTTAAGGTCGCTTTTAGGTAAGGAAATATAAATCAAGGTAATCTCAAAATGGCGCGAAAAGAGGAATGGCAAAAGTTGAATGTACTAAGGAGTGCATGGAATCGGTTCCAAAGAAGCGCCAAGCTGCTATTGGCAGATCCTCCTCTGATATATATTAATCCATTTCGACTACCTTAAAGTTTTAATTACTATAATAGGTATTTATAAGCAATGTTTTTTAGAACTGCATAATTTTATCTGTCAGTTGCTTTTTCAGTTTGTTTTTTCTAGTTCACAACATACCACTTCACTAGTCTACAAGGAAAAGTATCCGAAATAATTTAAACTAATATCTGCTTCTCTTCCATGCAAAATTCGGATTGATAACTAAAATTAATTTATTAGTTTGAGTTTTCGAGATATCCTAACCTAAAAGTGCAAAAACCCCCATTTTTGCCCATATTTGAGGTTATGTAGCCTTGCAGATGTTTTCTTTCACC
Source organism: Anastrepha ludens (assembly GCF_028408465.1). Classification (NCBI taxonomy): domain Eukaryota; kingdom Metazoa; phylum Arthropoda; class Insecta; order Diptera; family Tephritidae; genus Anastrepha; species Anastrepha ludens. The sequence continues at coordinate 84,888,087 of NC_071498.1, read as the reverse complement.
AAAATTAAAGGATGGCATCTTTAAATACAATCCTTCTTTTTTCAAATGGCGTTTTGTTTGCTCAAATATCATTTGTTTTCGCAGAGATATCGCATTTTGAAATTTTCATGTTTCGAAATTTTTCTACACCTGAAAATTGATTAAGATAACATAGACATGATATAGTCGCTTACTAATTTTCTTAAATTGAGTCTTAGGCCAGATTTAGATTCAGCGCATCATAAACCTTCGGAAATATATAGTCTGGTTTCTGGGTCTGAATGTTGGTTAAATTTTGTCGGCCTGTATTATTAAGAAACAATTTTTTTTTTAATACATTATAACCTTGTAGATAATTTCATGGCATTTATTTCTCGAATATGATATCCGGCATATGTCCCAATTTGAGCGCCATGTATGGGATGTTGCGCCGTTTTGTTGGAACCAAATGTCGTCAATATTTAGCTGATTAATTGTGCAAAGTAAATTTTCACATTGTCGAATTGTTGTTATGGCGTTAAACGATTCATTATGACTTGACAAACCTTACTGAACAGAAATGTCCACACAGTTCTTTTGTCAAATGTAAAACCGTGAACATATCTTCGGGACGAGTGCACCAGCATAAAAGAAAGGATAATCGAAAGTCGAATGTATGTAGCCCTCGTCTACTATGGGAAACATTAACTATCCAATATGCCTATCCTGCCGCGAGAATGCGGGCACTGTAGAGAATTTTCTCTGTAGCTCTCCGCCGTTTTCTAGAATCAGACTTAGGCTATTGGCATGCGATGTCCTGAGTATGGATAAAGTTTATACTCTTCCTCTTCTACACCTCGTAAGTTGAAGTCTTACAATCCGTATGATGTCTATCCTGTCCCCCTATTCCTTCCACTGTAATCTATTCGGGTGTAGTACAATGGTCTTTCTGACTGAGAGCTTGTACCTGCCCAAGCCCCCATAAATCTAGTTCACGAGAACACTTCCTAAATTCATCACTAAAAACTGTGCTGTTGGACGATATACCCATAAACATATAATGGTATAGCTGTAACTGAGTTTCTCCCACGGTTGATGATTTTTTGGGAAAAGATTTTTCAGGCTTGTGGGCTTGTTAAGCCACTGTTCACAGTGGATTCTGAACCCGGGACTAACCAAATAGTAGTCACGCAGAAGTCATTTTGATATAGCTACCGTCGTAAAAATGATAGTAAAGAAGACATGGAACACAATTTAAAATACTAAAGACAAAGAAAAAAATTCCACTTTTGGGATTAAAAATACGAACTAAAAAAGGTCGCAATTGTAGAGGTTTCAATGATAAAATTTAATCCTCATGTAAATTAATTGTTAACTCGCCATAACAAAGAGAAGCCATTATTGAGCAGTTGCCTACCTGAATGATCGGGCAAGCGAGCTGAGACGGAAAAAGTATTTGGGAGAAGGTGTAGGTGAAGCGGATGAGAGAATACTAGACGTATGTATTTCCTCTTCTTAAACTTTTTACTTAGCAAACAAATTGATATTCGCATTGCAGGTATATATGTGTGTGTATGTGCGTGTTTATGCTAATTTTAATACGTACTATAAGTTAGCTTGGAGTTTACGAACTTATCTGCCTTGCAGATGCCTTGAAATCGCGGCCACTATTCAAGATGAATGCTAATATTTTGTCTAAGGAAATTTTACTAATGTACTTGTAATTTCGAATGCGTGAAAACGTCCGAAACGCCTCACTGCCGCAGTCACTGGAGCAAGCATCAGGCAATCAAGACGTGATTTAATGAGTGTGTTGCTTGCCTTCACGGCAATCTCCCAATAGTGAAGTGGTGTGGTTTTTGTCAATTTAAAACCACGACTAGTCGCTTTCCTTTCTTTGTGTCCTCTGAATTCCATTTTTAATATTCAGAGCTGATTCTAAACTCTTTCGTGAGACCTATGCAAAGCGCGCTTTCTGTATTTTCCCCTCGATAAATGAGAAATAATAAATGGCATCCTAGTTCTTATCTGTACTTATGTTCACATGGTGGATAGAGTAGAACATCGTCGAAGCATTCTGGGGGGCCTATGCTATACTCGTTCTCTTGAGACAGCCAATAATGCAACGGCCGTAATGTTCAAGATAAATAATTCTTCGCGTTTTACATTCCATTTCAACTCTGCCACGCTCAGAAGGCGGATTTAACCAAGCACGACTTAAGAAACCAAGTAAATCAATTTCTTCATTTTCACTGCTGGGTTACGTGAGATATTTGTATATAAATGGCACGTGTAAACACGGACTTGAAAGGACTCACATGCAAACCCACATAAATGCTTCGGTGAAACCTCTAGAAACACTTCAATGAAAGCAATATGCTAATGAGTTGCTTCTGAATATGACGAAAAAGAACGAGGATTAAAAGGAAGAAAACTAAAAGATATGCGTAGTGTGCGCTTTGATATACTTATTAGAAAAAACGAAGCATATCGTAAGGGTAGAAAATGTTGTAATTTAGAAAATTATCAATGGTAGTCGGAGCAGTTCACACAATAACATTATTTCCTTCGAAATCAAAACAAAAAAGGACATTTTTGCTTTGGATTAAAACTACACTGTACAAAACTCTCAGATGTTGTGAATCTCACTCCGTTATAAAACACCAGCATCTTATGAAACGGACTTAGAATTAAAATTTAATCCCTTATCTTCCTTTTTTTTAACGTCTACAAAATCACTCGATTGTCATAGCCCATACTCGTACAATGCAATCGTCTTGAAATATTGCACAATACAATTTAATTGGCTCAATTAGAATCGGCGTATCAGCAGTGCACTCGTATTGTACTGAGCACCATGAGGGGTCGGAATGCGGCGATTGCTCTGAACTCAACGCTGAAAAGAGAAGTAGAATGAACCACATAGGGCGAGGTAAAGAGAGGCAGAGTGCAGTTATTTATCCATTGATATGTTCTGTGCTGCATTTCGGAATCAATTGGATTCATATCAAAACCAAAATAGAAATAATTGTAGTTGGCATAGATATTGGCTGCATTAAAAGCTCATTCATTTTAATTTATTTCAAAGCAAATATTTCGTCGGTAGTTACATGACAGAAAATGTAAAGCTATTCAACATGCTTACGTACATATCTCTCGTGTGTCATAGTATGTACATACATAGGTAAGTATATATTATCTATTAAATTCGGACAGTAAATTTGTGTGGGAAAAATAATTGTTTCCAATCGATGAAGTAATTATGAAAATACAATAATACAGAGAAAGAATATAGAAGTAATGTCTTACAAATAATTCTACAAGGAAACGAAATCACACTTTTCCCGTTGCTTGCAAATTGTCTAACTGTTTCTTGTTAAGTTTACGTCTTTGACTTTAAATCTAGCCTAATTATTATCCAATGCGTTTTATATGTATGCATTTAAAATTTAGTTCGCACAAGTTATAATTTGTTGGGTATAAAAAGAGTTAGCATTAGAAGTAACTAGCGGTACAAGAGAATTCAGTATGAGAAGTAATCAGGTTGTTTCTTTTGCGTTTTCTTATACGCATACATACCTGAAGAATAACTTAAAATTTTAACATAAATATTTTAAATAAAATGTTCGAAGCAAGTGCTGTAAGTGTTGGAGCAATTGACTTCCAAAAGTTGAAGAAATTCAACAACGACTGTTCAAAGTACGTCTATGATATCGTAACTGGTGATGAATCTTAGATCTATGCATATGAACCAGAAACAAAATAGCAACCGACAGTACGCGTGTTTTAAAACGAACTTAATCCAACAAAAGTTGTTGTCCGCGAAAGAAGCAACTCAGAAAACCTTAAAAAATCAATTCTGTGTAATACAAAACCATTTGTTTGCCTTCAAAAGACAATGCGAACTTTCATGTGCCGGCTAACACAAGAGAGTTTTTAAACACTCAAAAGGTCCAATTTATGTGTTTGTTGCCTTACAGCCTTGATTTGACATGTAACGGTTTCTTTTTGATTCTGAATATCAAAAATAAAACGCGTGCTCAACGTTTTTCAACGCTTGAAGAAACTGTTACAACTTTTAAATATTTCGTTATTGGGAGCATCCACTTCTGTCAAAAGTGCTTTGAAAATTGGTTCAAGCGAATGCAGTGGGTTGCCTTTAAAAAGAATATTTTGAAAAACAATAAAGCAAATTTTATTATTATTTTATAATGTTTTTATTATTAGGCGCAATATATAACTATAAAAGGCAACCTCATATTTGATTAATAGAAAAAAAATCCCATTTACACTTCATTAAGTTTAATTATCTCTAATTTCCGAAGAAGCATTCAGCACTTCTGATTGAAAAGCACTTTGTTACACGTTACCCTAATAAATCCACCACCATTCGGCGGTTTTTATCGATTTTTTTTTAAGATACTGACTATAAAAAAATGCCCTCTCTTTAGAAGCATGAGATATTGGTGTGTGCCAAGGCCAATTTTGAAATATTTTCAAACTTTGAATTATTGGCTGCACGTTTTTCATATACAACTTTCACCAGGTATTCCTCTAGGGTTTTGCTTCATTATCTAATCTCTCAAATAGAGCCCATTGTTCGACTGCAGCATCTATATCAACACGAATAATTTTTAAAAGTATAAGTAGGCACAACATCAGCTATATCACGTTAATTGTTACTAGATGCAGTTTACGTAAAAAACGTGAATAGTTCTTGAGAAGTTTCCATGTTATATGGAATCTTTTGCTGTAACTCTTCAGCCAGTTTGATATTGAATACGTTTTTGTATCACGGTTTTGCTGAATATATTGAGACTTATCCAAAATCCATATCATCAACACCCATGAAATAATTTTGAAATTAAAATGCATTCAATTTATTAGCTTTTTATAATTGTTGTAGAACCACAACCTGTTGCAGACGCGAGTAAAATCTAAAAAACAGTGTGTTACCTCAAAACATTCTTTTTGAATTTTTCCTAGACGCTCTCAAAGTCAAGCCTTACAAGATCCAAAAGGCGCATGCTCTCACACCAAAGCAGCAACAAGTCAGGCTTGCGGAAGCGAAGGAGTTGCTTCGTTTGGCCGAAAGCGGTCAATTTCCGAACATTGTGTTTTCTGACGAGAAAATTTTTCAAATAGAGCAATTCGTAAACTTTCAAAACTATAGATATAATTTGATCGACCGTTCATATGAGAATTTGAGTCATCGATTGGTCACCAGAAGGCAGCAGTGTTCACAGGTTTGGTTTGGACCGCAGATGGGTGCTCTCCAATCAGTTTTCATCGAGCCTGGCGTCAAGGTAAATACGAAATATTAACGGAAAAGTATTTTGAAGGTTGCTTTGAATCCGTGGGCAGACAAACATTTCGGTGGCAGACCATGGACATTTCAATAGGACTCGACACCGTCTCACAAAGCTCGAGTGAACCAAGAATGGCTAAGAATAAACCTTCCGAATTTCATGATGTCCACACAATGGCTCTCAAACTCACCAGACGCGAATCCGATAGATTATTCTCTTTAGGTCATTTTGGAGAGCAAGGTCCGAACTAAAAGATTCACCAGTCTGGAGGCACATAAAGAGGCATTGTCCGCGAGTGAGCCAAAATACCTGCAAGTCACATTCGAGCAGGTTGCGATTCGTTTCTGGACCGTCTCAATGTCATAGTCAAGGCTAAAGGTGGTCATATCGAGCAAAAGTAAATTGATTCTTAATTTTGAATTATTTTCACACATTTTTTACGTTGAATTGAATGAAAGTAATTTTCGATACTAAATTTATGGCCTTTTTTATTGGTTGCACTTCGAGTGCCAGACCCTGTATTTGCTCAAACCCAAACATTTTTTCTGAGTTTTCTTTTGATCAAAAAACTTTTTTTTCTGTTTCGATAATATTTTAGCGATAATATTTTTTATTTTAATTTATTTGCCCAAAACTAAAAAAAATTAATATTTAATTAATTTTTGATTTAAAAATTTTATAAAAATTTGTTTTTTAGTTTTATACTTTTTTAGGACTCAATAACTCAAAATATCGCTCAGTTAAGCTATTACGGCCTGAGTGATAACTTATATTTGATATATTCAACACATTTACAATATAACAACATCAGTAACTATGCTGAAGTGTTTTTGAGTGCGAGTAAGGGGGTGTGAGAACAGGGACTAATTTTTATTGTAATAAAAGCTACAAAGTAATTACTACGTGGTATTGCTTGCAATAATTACGGTGCCTGATTGGATGAATCAAGTAACCCATAGGTGCGGCAGACATATGCCGGATATTATATTTAAAAAATAAATGCCATGAAATTATCTTCCAATTTATAATAAAAACAAAATTCATTCCAACAATACTTCTTTTTTTATCATTTTAAGTTCTCAAGTTCTTAGAAAAAGCACCCTTTAATTGAGCTGCCAAATAAAAAAATTAATAGTGCAAATTTAAAGTGCTAGATAGATATATTTTTCATTCAGTTGATTTGTTCCTAACCTTTATCTCGTTAAATTGTGTGCCTGGTTTTCGTTATGACATTTTAGTGAAAAAAAACTTCTTCTTCTTCTTAATTGGCGCTATAACCGCTTACGCGATTTTGGCCGAGTTTAACAAAGCGCGCCAGTCGTTTCTTTCTCGTGCTAACCGGCGCCAATTGGACACACCAAGTGAAGCCAAGTCCTTCTCCACCTGATCTTTCCAACGCAGAGGAGGCCTTCCTCTTCCTCTACTACCACCAGCTGGTACCGCATTGAATACTTTCAAAGCCGGAGCGTTTGTATCCATTCGGACGACATGACCCAGCCAACGAAGCCGCTGGATCTTTATTCGCTGCGCTATGTCTATGTCGTCGTAAAGCTCATACAGCTCATCGTTCCATCGTCTGCGATATTCGCCGTTGCCAACGTGCAAAGGTCCAAAAATCTTACGCAGAATCTTTCTCTCGAACACTCCAAGCGTCGCTTCATCGGATGTTGTCATCGTCCAAGCTTCTGCGCCATACGTTAGGACGGGCATGATGAGAGTCTTGTAGAGTGTTAGTTTTGTTCGTCGAGAGAGGACTTTACTGCTCAGTTGCCTACTTAGTCCAAAGTAGCACTTGTTGGCAAGAGAGATTCTACGTTGGATTTCAAGGCTGACATTGTTATCGGTGTTAATGCTGGTTCCTAAATAAACGAAGTCTTTTACAACCTCAAAATTATAACTGTCAACAGTGACGTGAGTGCCGATACGCGAGTGCGCCGACTGTTTGTTTGAAGACAGGAGGTACTTCGTTTTGTCCTCGTTCACCACCAAACCCATTCGCTTTGCCTCTTTATCCAGTTTGGAGAAGGCAGAACTCACAGCGCGGTTGTTAAGGCCGATGATGTCAATATCATCGGCATACGCCAACAATTGTACGCTCTTACTTATTGTGCCTGAGCGATTAAGTTCTGCGGCTCGTACGATGCTCTCCAACATCAGGTTAAAGAAGTCACACGACAGCGAGTCACCCTGTCTGAAACCTCGTTTGGTATCAAACGGCTCGGAGAGGTCCTTCCCTATTCTGACGGTGCTGCTGGTATTGAGCAACGTCATCTTACACAGCCGTTTTAGTTTTGCGGGGATACCAAATTCAGACATAGCGGCATACAGGTAACTCCTTTCCGTACTGTCGAATGCAGCTTTGAAGTCGACGAAAAGATGGTGTGTGTCGATTCTCCTTTCATGGGTCTTTTCCAAGATTTGGCGTATTGTGAATATTTGGTCGATGGTAGACTTTCCAGGTCTAAAGCCACACTGATAAGGTCCAATCAGTTGGTTGACGGTGGGCTTCAGCCTTTCACACAATACGCTCGCTAGAACCTTATAGGCGATATTTAGAAGACTAATCCCGCCGTAATTGGCACAAATTATGGATTGGGCAGAGCACACTTAAATTCCAATCGACAGGTATGCTTTCATCCGACCATATTTTGCATAGTAGCTGATGCATGCACCTTACCAGCTCCTCGCCGCCATGTTTGAATAGCTCAGCCGGCAGTTCGTTGGTGCCCGCGGCTTTGTTGTTTTTTAGCCGCGTTATCGCTATTCTCACCTCGTCATGATCGGGTAGTGGAACGACAATTCCGTCGCCAACGATTGGGGTATCGGGATCTTCACTTTTTCGTTGATATGCGCAGCTGTCACTGTTTAATAGGTTCGAGAAGTGTTCCCTCCATAATTTAAGATTGTTCTGTACGTCAGTCACCAGTTCGCCGTCTTTGTTCTTACAGGAAAACGCCCCGGTCTTGAAACCTTCTGTAAGCCGCCGAACTTTCTGGTAGAATTTTCGGGCGTTGTTCCTGTTGGCCAGCATCTCAAGCCCCTCGCACTCACGATAATACGTCTCTCTTCCTTTTTCAGCTCTCTGTAGCGATCCCACATGGCTCGCGTTGCGCCCGATCGCAGCGTGGCTCTGTAGGCAGCATCCTTTCTTTCTGCGGCAGCATGACATTCCTCGTCGTACCAATTGTTTTTTCGGGCTCGCCGGAATCCGATTTCTTCTTCGGCGGCAGTACGTAGGGAGCGAGAAATGTTGCTCCATTGCTCGCGCATGCCGGTTTGTTGGGCAGTGCTCTCCGAGAGCAGGAGTGAGAGTCGAGTGGCGAATCTTCTGGCTGTCTGTTGTGATTGCAGCTTTTCGATGTCGAACATTCTTTGCGCAGGTAGATGTACGTTTTTTGCTGCACAGAGGCGGGTGCGCAGTTTGGCTGCAACAAGGTAATGATCCGAGTCGATGTTGGGTCCTCGGATCGTACGTACATCTAATACACTAGAAGCGTGTCTTCCATCTATCACAACATGATCGATCTGGTTTCGCGTTTTTCGTTGGTGGATTTTTTTATGCTGGAATCTGGTGCTGCAGACTACCATGTTTCGGGCCCCGGCGAAGTCGATCAGCCTCTGTCCGTTACCGGATGTTTCGTTGTGCAGGCTGAATTTTCCGACTGTGGGACCAAAAATTCCCTCCTTGCCCACCCTGGCGTTGAAGTCGCCAAGCACGATTTTTATGTCGTGGCGGGGGCAGCGCTCATAGGAACGTTCCAAGCGCTCATAGAAGGAATCTTTGGTCGCATCGTCCTTCTCTTCCGTCGGGGCGTGGGCGCAAATTAGCGATATGTTAAAAAAAACGCGCTTTGATGCGGATTGTTGCGAGACGCTCGTCCATCGGAGTGAACGACAGTACTTGGCGACGAAGTCTCTCTCCCACAACAAATCCGACACCGAATTTGCGCTCCTTTACATGGCAGCTGTAGTAGACGTCGCAAGGTCCTATGTTTTTCTTACCTTGCCCCGTCCATCGCATCTCTTGGATGGCAGTGATGTCAGCCTTTACTCTCACGAGGACATCAACCAGCCGGGCAGAGGCAGCTTCCCCATTAAGGGACCGGACATTCCAGGTGCATGCCCTCAAATCATATTCCTTATTTCGTTTGTAGGGGTCGTCATCAGTAAAGGCAGTTCTCATCCGAGGCTTTGCAGCTCTTTTCATTGGGGGGGATTTTTAAGTGGCGGGTCCCAAACCCAGCGCACAACCAGCTATCCTGGAATGTTTCGCCTTCTCACGTTAGCTCACTCCCGAACGGGTGTTCGGAAGCTACCCAGAGGATACGTGGGCTAATCCCGGCCGTTGTGAGCTGCTTGAACCATATGTAGAAGAATCGTCCTGGCCACTCCCAAGTGAATGGCGATCAGTAACTTTCCCCACTTGCGTGGACTTCTACACATGGAACCATCCTCCATGAAAAAAAACTTACGACTTGAAATATAGCCCACATGTTAAAGTTACCTCTTTTTGGCAGTTTTAAATTACGTCATCAAAAACGATTTGCGCTTCACTAAAACACACACTCTGCTTAATTTGTCTGAATATTTTCAGTTTTATTGATATGGACAGCACATCTTTTTAATTTGAGTTGCGCTCCAATGGCTAATTTTCTAATTTTTTCAACTGGGACAGAAACCAACTCGTAGTGAGACGTTGCGGTGGGACTAACGATCACTCAGCACTCAGCAACTTCGCTATTAAAATTGAAATTCGCTTTGAAATATTTTATGTTTCTTCTAAAATAACAATTTTATTTTTGAAATGCTAGAAAAATAAAAGAAATAAATAAATTGGATGCAAAATATGGTAAAATTTTCAGAGGAAACGCGTTTACTTTTATTTCTTTCCCCCACTAGACACAGTGCTATCGAATCCAAATAACTGACTGAATGAGGTTTTATGCGCAAATCACGTAAAATTGAAAGAAGAAACAAACACAAGCAAAATGTGAAATATATTGTAAATTCGATCAACACTTTGAATAATTGTACTTGTACGTGTATATGTGCGAGTATGCACTCGTAATTAATTAGATTGCGACCACAGGAGGCCGCTGTGTTTGTGAGTGATATACCGACAGCAAACTCATGAAAATGATAGCATTTTTTTTTTGTAGTAGCAACCGCATCTCTATGCACTTCAACCATTGCAGAAAAGGAATTTTTATATAGCTACCTTGAAATTACAATTCAAATATTCGCTCAATGTTGGCCATGTTTATAGCAAGCTCATGGCAACAAGAACAACAATGAATATATAAGTATGTGTAGTCCTAGATTTTTCATGCCTTTTGGTTTCTTTGTATAAATACTATATAATACTCCACAATCTGCATTAATATTTGGTCCACGCACTCGCAACAGTTTGACGAAGCGCATTTCTAACCAGTCCGTATGTTTGAGCATACCTTTCATATAAATATGCATGTTGGTGCTTTGAAAACTTTTCTCTTCAATGCGTATTTTATTAACTCTTTAGTTTCCACATTTTTCGTCCTCGCAATTTTGCTCAGCTAATATCGGGTGTTTTTTTAAAAACTTGATAAATTGAAATGATATTACAAAATTCATTCGAATGCAACCTCTTTAATATAGTCTGGCAGAAAATTTGATCTATCTATAATTTCATGGCATTTATCTGTTCAATGTGAAATGCGGTATATGTCCGCCGCGGCTACGAGATACTTGGCATATTCGATTAATCCAATTTTTGTTTACCTTTTCCAATAAATCTGAATAGTAAATTTAAATGAGCCCAATATTCAAAAATACGACGGAAAATGATGGCCATTTGGCTTCAATTCTTGCAAGAGCTGTATAGGCCCTTAAGCCAAGATCCTTACGAAAAATTTTCCACGCAGTCGAAGGACAAACGCCAACAACGACGATGAATCGACATTTTAGCTATGAACTTTGCGAACACATTAATTTTTATTAATATTTATTTGTTTTATTATTTATTGTTATTTTTATTATTATAATTTTTTTTTCATAGTAGATTTCCACAATTTGCAAGCGTTATTCCAAGTTAAACGATTCATGATGACTTGGCAAACCTTACTGAACAGAAATGTAAACATAGTTTGCCATTCTCAGCTGTGAAATCATAGTTATCAATATCGATAGTTCCCATGCAGCCAAAATAACACCCGATACAAATATATGCATACATATATATGTAAATACATTAACGTAAGTGAGGCTGCTTGTATATGAAGAAATTTTGCGAAAAATGACTGCTACATTATTTACGGTAATGCCTCCTCTTTCATCCTTTCACTCCTACTCGCCTTTGCCTTATTCGTTTAAATTCCATTAATACCGAAAGCTTGTTAACTATATTTTAATATTGTTAGATATTATATTAAGCAAAAAGGTATGGCAGAAACCATAAATATGGGAAAATTTCAAAACTTTTGTAATGCTTCACCGTGTGGGCGCCGCTTATAGGTGGCGTTACACGTTTTAAGAGAATAATTAACAAACAATTTTATTTAATATTTTCATAAAACCGGAAAATTTTTTATTAAATTTTCACCTAAACTGCCGTAATTTTGCTGACGTCTGAAACTTCGTCCCGTTAGCCGCACGTATACATGTATGTAAATTTATGTCAGTCTATGAGAAACGTATTTGTGGCATTTAAATCGAATTAGCAATTGCCGTGTGCGCGGCTTACCCTGAACAACCTTAGCTATTCTGAAAATAATATTTAATATTTTGAGCGCCATTGCACAGGGTGGTTAAGTTGAATGTAACCCTAACTGCACTACAATGAGGGCATGATTAGTGCATTAGTGAATAGTTACTCCGTTCACATCAATCCATGGCTTCGGTAGCGATTTATATTAATGTTTTTCATTGCTATTTGTTTTTGGTTTAGTATATTTTGTAAATGTACTAACTTTATATTCAAAATAAAAACAAAACTTAAAAAAAAAATAGGTAGGTATATTAGAAATACAGATAAATTATTGGGTGCAGTGAGAGTGAAGTGAGAGCGCAATATAAAGATTTTTTGAATTCTTGTCACACGACCTAACCCTGACAGCCCAACAAACCTAACCTAAAATAAGTTTAGTAATCTCAGATTGAGAGTTTTAGTGAGTAATCTTTAATATTTTGTTTCTAACGACTTGGAGGTGCGGTAGCAAGAAGTCGCCACTATGTAAAACAACTACTAGGATTATGTTGTGAGGTGTGCAGCCAATTGATATCGTATAGGAAAGAAAATACTCAAATATGGTATCCCTTTACGAAAAACATTCATTTAATTTCATTCATTAATAAATAAAGAATAGTCTGAGAAGTTGGCCGCCGTAGCCGAATGGGTTGGTGCGTGACTACCATTCGGTAGTCGAATCTCGGTGAAACACCAAAATGAAGAAACAGTTTTTTCTAATAGCGATCACTCCTCGGCAGGCAATGGCAAACCTCCTAGTGTATTTCTGCCAAGAAAAAGCTCCTCATAAAAAAGATCTGCCTTTCGGAGTCGGCTTAAAGCTGTAGGTCCCTCCATTTGTGAAACAACAACAAGACGCACACCACAAGTAGGAGGAAGAGCCAAACACCCAAAATGGGATATATATATATATATATAGTCTCACAAGAGACTATTCACACTATCGGAAAATTTATAATTTTTGCAAATGGCGTCATAAGTCAATCATATTTGACACTTGTGAACTAGACAACTGCAGTATGCAAACAGACAAGCAATGAAGAGAATCAAGGTAAAGGTTAAAATAAAGATTTGCATCACTCAAAATCATTTTTGTTTTTATTTAGTAAAAAGTTATTCCAAAACAAAATTGTTTGATAAAAATAAAAAAAACAGAAATAATAATAATAATAAGAGTGCTCAATTCGGTATGGGCCAAATACACTAGCACATCTTTATAAAATTTGATTTGGGCTGGCTGTTAATTTTTTAAGCCAAATACACTTATAAACACTGAGAGTCATACAACCACTTAAATTATAATGAATGCGCCACATATTCACAAGTTTTTACCATTTACCTATTTATTTTTTAATTTCATTTGTTTTATAAAAATATATTTCATTCAATAAGAAATACCATTATAATCCAAGTTTCGAACTTAAAAAAAATCCTCAAATCTGTAACGATATTCCAAAATTATGAATCAGAATTTAAAAAGAAATTCGAGTACACAATTTTATATCCCACTGAATTATATTAAAAAAATTGAAGTTTGAAGTGGCTTAAAATTTTCGCTGATTTTTGATAATTTTTTCCCCCCCGATGATGTTTCGTCTACAACGAATGCATGGAGAAAGCGCTCAACAGCTTCGGGGTGAAGTAGGCAAGGCGCCGCCCGTTTTTAAGCATTTTATTGGCCTCATATTTATTTTCTTGTGCTGATCATTTTTACCGAATTTAATTAGTTTAGTAATTTCGCACCATTTATTAAAGATGTGTAACATTTTTTGCCTTTTTGAAAATCCACGCTAAATGTGCGGTTTCGCCCATTTGCAATACCAACTTGTTCAAGTCTTGAATACGTCTCTTTGATTTGGAGTTTTTTTATACTTCTCACGTTGCGCGCCTTGGACACATTCGAAAGAAATTTTACTTTCTTCAAATTTTGTCTTCCCCATGCCATTCATGCCATTCATAGTATAATACAAGTTGTTCGTTAATTGGCCTGCATCGCTTCGAATGCAATTCTTTAAATTTTATCGTAGAGTCATTATTGGCAGAACTAATCGCCCAGAGCTTTTAGAGCATTTTACGTTTAATGTTGCTTTTAAATACTTACGACGTAATATTTTTTTATATGAATTTACACCGAACCAATCATGCGTTAAATGACTCTATCACTAGATCGCTTTTAGAATTCAATAAGCTATTCATGAAAAAATATAATGAAGAGAAATTTTCTCAAACGAAAGTTATATAAAATGATTGGAAACTTCACCAAACTTCACTTTATTTCTATAATTAGTTTTATAATCTATCTGAATTATAATTTTAGTCTGTAGGGATGCCATACTGCATTGACTTCAAATAAATAATTAAGTAAGTAAATGGATTAAGGGTATTATGCATATAAAGTTTCATTGAAACATACGGACGGATAGATGGTATTCCTCTCATCACTTCAAGCCTTTTATATATGTTAGACTCGTAAATGTCTAAATCTTTAGGCAGCTTCATAACACCGCTTAACACAACAGCTTAACAAAACTATAACACCCTTGTGACAAGTGCACAGGTATAGAAATGGAAAAGGAGAAATTTTTGCAAGAATTTGAGTTTGAAAACTGTCTGCCTTAGTTAAAATGTCTGAATTGAGGTTAATTAACTGATAAACTTATTTAATAAGTTAATTTTATTTACATACGCTGGAATAGAATACCGCAAGCAAGAATATTTGAATGAAAGCGACGTTGCCGATGACATAAACAAAGTTGGAGTCAGGGCCGAGTTTCGTGTCAAACTTTTAGAATGAAGAAAATCTTGCAAACAAATATATACATAGGTACATGTATATACTCGTATAATTGGAGCTTACCTTAACCTTTTTCAGGGCCTGCCGAGAGGCGACCGCCAACAACTAACAACTTTTTCTATCATTTGGTATTTCATGCATTGAGTTTCGAGACAGCGCTAATCCGTTCAGCTACAGCCATATCTATATTATTGTTTTATTTTTTATTTATTAGCGGCCATCGTAGGCGAATGGCTGGGTGCGTGACTACCATTCGGAATTCACAGAGAGGTCGTTGGTTCGAATTTCGGTGAAAGCAAAATTAATTAAAACATTTTTCTAATAGCGGTCGCCCCTCGGCAGGCAATGTCAAACCTCCGAGTGTATTTCTGCCATGAAAAAGCTCCTCATAAAAATATCTGCCGTTCGGAGTCGGCTTGAAACTGTAGGTCGCTCCATTTGTGTAACAACATCAAGGCGTACACCACAAATAGGAGGAGGAGCTCGGCCAAACACCCAAAACGGGGTTAACGCGCCAATTGTAGTATATATATATATATATATATATATATGGCAAATGTACTAGAAGACTGTTTAGAAATGTTCTCATTAAAAACAAAAATAAATATTTAACATGTATTACATACAGTTTTCATATAAAACTGAAAACGTAAGTTTCACTGTATACATGGTAAACGAATCATGTGTATCAGAATAAATGGTATAACACTAGTGAGAAACTAGTCAACTTAATTTTGCTGGCAGTTACCTCTGAAATCTATTCGATGCAAAGTTCCTGTTAAAAAACAACAGTTCGAATCTTTCCGTTTAACTTCGAGACATCTGTGAGTAAGTTGACCCATTCTTAGTTCTAGACTTTACTCCACATCAGCTCTTTTCTTGAAGGAATGCATCAGGAAATAATTTCAAGTTTCTAAGAACTGTTGATTTGAGTGCCTTAGGGCACGATATTTAACATAAGTGTTAAGATCTGAGGTGTTGTGCAGATTTCCACCTTCGTTCTAGCTGCTTCACCACCATGGCTTCTTACTCCATATGGATTTTAGATAATATTACCGGTTACTTCTGCAATAATATAAGGCAATTAAGGCTCTTAGAGGTAAGCTTGACGAAAAGTTGTTGTCTGGAATGAACCCTATGTACTTAAATCCTATCAGAAAATACAAGTGGAACATAACCAATTCAAGGAAGTTGAAAATTAAGAACTTAAGGCATCTATTTGATTGGGGAATAGCGTTTTTATGTTTTCTTTTATTTTACAACGGTTTGTTTGCCGTTTGGCAAAGGGTAAGTGTACTCATTCGATAGGATTCTTTCTGTTTTACAAAACTACGTTAATTTTATTTTTGAGTTGTTTAATTTTTTATTACTTTTGAGGCTTAGAAATGGAATACCCAGGAGGCAAAAATCAACATTTTCGACACCTGCTTTTCTTTGCTTTTCGTCGAGTTCAAAAAGCTGCCGACCCAGGACATTTGCGACCTGTATGGAGAAGGTGTCATACCTGTAGGTGAGTTTACAGCTCAGAAATGGTTTGCAAAGTTCAAAAATGGCTTTGATGCTGATGGCACGTTCCGCAGCGGAAGAGCTTCTGAATTCGATGAAATTTGATGGAATGAACTATATCATAAAACGATTCTTAGTCACCTTCATTCGATTGGATTTACTGAAAAATTGGGAGCCTGGGTGCCTCACGAGCTCATGGAAAAACAGGAAAAGTCACCTTCAAATTGTATCTCAGGATCTCGCCCGCCATCGAGCAACACGCAACTATAAACAGCGCTTTTTGTAACGGATGGTCATGAGAGATGTGAAATGGTGCACATACATCAATATGAAGCAAAGAAAGGAGTTGGTGGCTCCAGAAGACACGCCAAAGCCGAGAGCCAAGTCGGCTCTTTATGTAAAGAAGATTTTGATATGTGTTTGGTGAGACTGGGAGGGCATGGTGAAAATGTTAGACAGCGTCCGTAGTCTCATTCCGGGGCGACGCGCCTAACTTTCATTTAAAATACAAAGCTGTTGCTGGATTAACACTTTGTTGAGTTAAGATACGTTTACTGGCAACTTGTACATTTTAAGCTTTTTATTTACGAAATAATAATATCTTCCTTTTATTATGTACTTACATTTGCCCTAAACCTTGATTCTGACACTCGTGGTCAAGTTACCCAAAGGATGAACACATTTTTGGGCATGGAAATAATTTTATTAACTTTGTTCTTATTTATTGTAATATAATTTCTACAAGTTTCCAAAACTAAGGGGAAAACCAACTGCATTTTTATTTATTATTTTTTACCTGCTAATATTAAAAGTATTTTTCCTATTTTTTCTGTTTATTGCATATAAGAAAAAGGAATTTAAAACTGAGAAAAGAAACACTCAGCCAAACTATGGAGAATAAGTAAATACCAAAACAGCTAACAACTCCGCCGTTTTTATCTTATTTCTTATTCACCCTTTGCTTAAATTTCTCAAACTTATCTATTATTCAAATTGTTCTTGCATTTCCAACAAAATAAAGAGTGAGGCAGATGCAATTTGACCGACCCAAGAATGTACTTATGTATGAGGGTATACATATATACATACATATAATATGTACATACATACATACAATATTTCTGAACGAGCTAAGTGAGTAAGCCGAGTTAAGAGAGAACAGTGTCAAGGTTTCGCACTAAAACTCGAATAAGAAGTGGAGAAGAGAATTGTTGGTTTCCTGCCGACAATAAGTTTCATGGAATTGTTAGCTCATTCATGGCTTTAGCAAACGACAAAATCACCAAACAAACGTAAATTTGCGCAAAGTACTTAGAGTGTTACAAATACTTCACTACAAAATACCTGCACACGTACATACATAGAATATATATTACTAAATTTGCATAATGGAAAGTACTTTGTTCAGGGTAGTGAAATTAATGTGCTGGCGTTAGTTTGGAATTTCATAAATATTAGAAGAGACTGTAATATTGCGCGATGAGATTTAAAGGATGAACGAAAACTGAGAAACAAATTCTTGGAGTGAATAAATGTGGTAGTATAAAAGCCACCAAGTTCTCTATTAGGGTATGCATTTGAGACTAAGCAGGAAAGTTATTTTTTATTTTACTGTTGACGAATACCATAGCCTTAAGCATTTGTGTGTGAATCACGAATTCTATTCTCACCCAACAACTTTAAAGTTCACAATTGCACGAAAATTTAACTTTTACGTCCTCAAACTATTTGTGTTCCCACTTCATGCAGCAAGACACCTCGATAAATTTGAATATCAAACTATTCGTCTAAACTTTTGTCAATTTACAAACCCTACTTTTCGTCTTATTTTCAAATCATATTTGCAGTTGCTCTTTATTTGCCGAGCACCTATTATCGGCAGATAACTTGAAAAATTTTCCCCCAATAAGAAGGGGGAATTACAATGCTATAGCACAGAAGAGAAGGCAACTATAAGACACATCCTTTGTGAGTGTGAAGGGTTAGCTGGAAGAAGACTTTACATGTAATTGTTCAAACTTCTCAGACCCTTAAACAATTAAATTTCTGTTTAGGCGTTTGTTCGATGTAAACTGGAATATTTTTGATTTATTTGGAGAACTTATAACAAGAATAAGACGCGCACGATGTTTCTTAAATTTGCCTAAAGATCTTTCGAATTTTCTGTCCCATTTCCTGCTTTCGCTTGTAATTATATATATAAATATTTGGCATTCACATTCTTTTTTGGTATTTGGCCGATTTCCTCCTCCTATTTGTGGTGCGCATCTTGTTGTTGTTCGACAAATGGAAGGACGTACGGCAAATAATTTTTTAGTTGTTTGTAGCTTGAGACGGGTGTAGCTACAATCTCCATACCAAGAGGGAGGTGTGTGGTAGGGCGCTTACTCACTAAATTGTCTGCTTTACCATTCCCTGGTATGTCACTGCCCCTGCCAGCTATATCAAATGGATGCTTAAATATTCCGCTATCTACTATAGTCCACCAAGAGATTTAATCGCCGCTTGGGTAACAGAATAAATATAGGCTTCCCAAAATAGCTACATTTTTGCATACCTAGACAGCTACCGCATTAAAGGCTACAATTTCAGTTTTAAATACTCTACAGTGATTAGGAAGACTAGCCGAAACACTTACTTTCGACTTTTTACAGTAGAAGCCAAAGCCACCTTTATCATCAAACTTTGAACCACTCACATCTAGTTGGTATCTTAGTACTAAATAACCTATTAAAATATGGTTCACCCACACAATACTCAAAAAGATTAGTTGGACTTAGACCGAATGTCCAACACCTAAATCGCGCCAAAGTGTTTCTTGCATTCTGTTTACCAATCAAGTCTAGGGAAGATATGAAGAAAAGAGTATACAGAGCATCAGTGGGTGTGGTTCTATGAGCGCCGCTAGTAGATATAAGTGCCACATGTTGAACTTTAAGCGAACTTTAAGAGGGAGGTGTGTGGTAGGGCGCTTACTCACTAAATTGTCTGCTTTACCATTCCCTGGTATGTCACTGCCCCTGCCAGCTATATCAAATGGATGCTTAAATATTCCGCTATCTACTATAGTCCACCAAGAGATTTAATCGCCGCTTGGGTAACAGAATAAATATAGGCTTCCCAAAATAGCTACATTTTTGCATACCTAGACAGCTACCGCATTAAAGGCTACAATTTCAGTTTTAAATACTCTACAGTGATTAGGAAGACTAGCCGAAACACTTACTTTCGACTTTTTACAGTAGAAGCCAAAGCCACCTTTATCATCAAACTTTGAACCACTCACATCTAGTTGGTATCTTAGTACTAAATAACCTATTAAAATATGGTTCACCCACACAATACTCAAAAAGATTAGTTGGACTTAGACCGAATGTCCAACACCTAAATCGCGCCAAAGTGTTTCTTGCATTCTGTTTACCAATCAAGTCTAGGGAAGATATGAAGAAAAGAGTATACAGAGCATCAGTGGGTGTGGTTCTATGAGCGCCGCTAGTAGATATAAGTGCCACATGTTGAACTTTAAGCGAAACCATACTCAATTCTATTCTTATGTCAGGTGAAGCCTATTTCGATCTAAAAGGCTATGTAAATAAGTAAAATTGTTGAATAAAGGGTTACTCTATCCGCGTGCTGGAATAATATCAGAAGATAATTATTTTAAGCTATGGTATGTGTGACCCTAAAGGATGCGCCAAGAATTCTATGAATATCGAGAAACTCTACATTTTGTTAGCCTATATCTGATTTCTCCTTGATTGCTTAAAAACGGAACCTTTAAATACGAATGATTTAAAACAATCGATGCGATCAAAACCATTATGTGATAGCAAAAATATAGGCATTTTCTTCGAGCTATACATCAAGCTGTAGGTCTGGCCAAGTAGAAAAAACTACATATTCAGATTTTTGAATTTACCCGCAAAATCTAGACTTCGGGCCGAAAATTCTTTTTTCATTGGTTGATGCATATATGTATATGTAAGGTGGCGCAAAGTTGATCACCCACTCGGAAGATTCATAACTTTTGCAAATCTCGTCTTCGTTAATTATATTTGACACTAGTGAACTAGGCAGCTGCAGTATTCAAATAGACAACCAATAGAGCGCGTAAAGCTCGGTATAAAGATTTCGATCACTAAAAACTAGTCATCTTTATTTACAAAAAAAGTTATTTAAAAACAAAGTTCATAACTAATTTTGCGCCACCTTTTGCTTACACATAACTTTTTTTTGTTTGATGAAAAAGTTTCAAATATCCAAATAAGATATTCATCTACTTATAATTGCACATAAAGTGTTATTGTATAATAGGGAATGTCGGAGTAAAAAACTAATTTAGTACATATAATACCTTTAAAATTTTGGAACATTTTTAAATATTTCGCGTAGCGTTCCAAACGACTATTTGTCTTGAATAAAATTGTATATAAAATAAAAATAAAAATGTCACCTATTTCCATTTCTCGTTTGTTCCAGAATGTATAGTGCGAATTTTTTCTTAGTTCTTAGCCGAACCTGAAAGGGTTTTGATCACTTATATCTCGTTGAAACAAAACTTAAAGCTGCTTATTCTCATTTAATCATCTATGAACCAGTGCAATTGAGCATAAGGGACTCCGAAACCAACTCTATTCGAAGTGATGAACAACCTTATATTTAAGACGACACAAATGAGTCACTCCGCGTGGAGCTCATTTCAATTTTACTTTTTAAGCACAAAAAAAACTTAACAAACCTTAATTATCTTTTAAATAGGTACATCTTGTGAACTGCAACGGAAAAAAATTGTGAATTTTCTATTGGAAAACAAGTCCATCAATCATCCTGCATATCAGTTTGACTTTTGGGACTTTTTTGTGCTTCTGACCTCTGTTTCTCAAAATCAATGTTACACAAAACTTCTTACAGTCAAACTTTCCATAACCATGTATTGGCATTTACCCGTGCGTGTGGCAATAGTCGCGTTGCCAATTATAATATTTCGCATTACTCATTACATTGCAGCACTGACCCTTTCGTAACGAAATCGACTAAAATGGGAATATAATATAATCAACTTAGTTTGCTCAAAGCTACTTAGTTTACACAATACTCAGTAATTGAAAAGTGTCTATGTCAATTATGAAGTGTCGGCGACAGCGCAGAAACAATTTTGCTGATGCTGACGGCAAAAATACACACAAAGGGAAATCAAATTGAGCGATGCGAAATGTTTCTTTTTGTTTATCCTGTCAACTTGTCACTGACTTTTGCCTACTATCGTTTAGATATTTATTTGTTTCGTGTGAATCAATCCCACACATACTTACAACGCCCATTTAAGTAACTAAGTGCTCAGAGTCTAGTCTACATACAAATACAGTGAGTCAAAAAAGTATTGGCACACTCGAAAAAGCAAAGTTCTCAGAGCTATAACTTTTCTTCTAATGAAAGTATAAAAAAATAGGAAACGGTATTTTATAAATGTATTCATTTATTACGTATCTGAATAAAAAGAAAATTGATATAGACATAGGCTTACAAGCTCAACCTTGAAAGGTAAAATAAGGCACAAATTCACATCAAAAAAGTATTGGCACATTATTTATGTGTTAGCTCGTGCTTTTGGCGTCGTAACGGTAAACTTCCGTTATTTTTACTCTTGCTTTTTAGCAAATTCGTACGTTTTTGGCTTTGCATACGGTCGCAATCACTTTTGATCGCGATTTCAACGGACATAGACCAAAATGGGGCGTGGTGCTGAAATTTGCATAGAATTACGTTAATTAATGATAAAACTGTAGTAGGAAAAAAATCCTACCGCGAAATTGGCAAACTTGTCTATAAATCATGGTCCAGCGTTCGAAAATCGTCATGCATTATTGCAATACTGGCAAAATAGCTCTTGAGAGCAGATCTGGCCGCCCAAAAAAATTAACCGAACGACAGGAGCGAATTGTGGTGTCCGCGGTGGCACAAAATCTAAAAACTTCGGTTCAAATTGTGCGAGACCTTGCAAAATTTATTTGAAATCAATTTCCACCCCAAACTGTTCGGAATACCCTATATAAGGTTGGGTATCATGGCCGGGTTCCTCGACGCAAACCCTTCATTTCGAAAGTAAATAAGAAAAAGAGGCTAGAATTTGCTAAACAGCATTTAAATAAGCCCGACGCTTTTTGGAACACCACCATATTTAGTGATGAATCAAAACTCAATTTATTTGGGTCAGATGGAGCATAAAACATTTGGCGAAAGTCCAATAAAGAGCTTCAAGGAAACAACCAGTTCAAAACAGTTAAACAGGGTGGAGGAAATGTGAGGGTTGGGGGGTGTTTCGCTACATCTGGTGGTGGAAAGCTCGTGTTCATAGATGAGACAATGGATAAGCATGTGTATCGCGACATTCTTAAAGAAAATTTAAGTCCAAGTGTTGAAAAACTGGGCCTTAATGGGACAACTTGACAATTTCAACAAGATAACGACCCAAAACATTCGTCTTATCTTGTGCAGGAGTGGTTGATATGCCATTGCAAACAGCTTAAAACACCCTCCCCCCAATCGCCGGACTTAAACCCTATTGAGCATGTGTTGCATCTTCTGGAACGGAAAATACGATCTAACCACATAACGTCAAAGGATTCTCTAAAAGAGGCAATAATTGCTGAATGAATAAAATAACACGTTCCGAAACTTCAAATCAGGTAAATAGTATGAACGTTGGCAGGCCGTTATTCAGTCTCAGTCAGAACCCACAAAGTATTAGCGCGTTACAGCTGCAATGGAGCAAGCTGGTTACGCTACCTGTGCCAATACTTTTTCGATGTGGATTTGTGCCTTATTTTACCTTTCAAGGTTAAGCTTGTAAGCATAAGTTGAAATTAACTTTTTTTTTGTGTAAGATGTGTAATAAATACATACAGATGTGTAATAAATAAACACATTTAGAAAATACCGTTTTCTATTTTTTTATACTTTCATTAGAAGAACATTTATAGCACTGAGAACTTTGATTTTTCAAGTGTACCAATACTTTTTGGACTCACTGTATACTTATAATTATCAGAAGGTCTTCGAATTGAATGCTCGCAAATAAGTACCGTAGCTTTTGTTTTCGATATTGCGTGGAAATGATGTTTCTATGCATTGGATTAATTGACGGAAAACCAAATCTTCGTTTGAAGGGATATTTATAAGTGAGTGTTAATATATGTATGTACGTATGTGTTTGTGCATTCGAGCACAAACAATTGACGCATTATCTCTTATCTATGTGCGGCTAAACACAAGCATTCCGAACTTCGCAGAAGTCACGCGTTCCTGGGCAGTGGATTTACTATTTACCGATTTTACCACCCGCGCTCTGTTCGCCAGCAGTTTAGTGTTTAGTATTCTAGTACTTAAGCGTATAAAACTTCAAGTTGTTGAGGCCACCAGCTGACTTGAGCTCGTATTGCTTTACCAGCACCACATCAATACACTACACCGCTACTTGTGGTTACCTCTATGAAGTTTCATAATTTACCCGCCCACCTACTATCCTATTTCCTTGTCTTACTTTGCTATTTCCCCACTCACATCTCTATTTAGAAGGCATTACTGTAATTATTGTGGAATAACATTTCGATTGTTAATTGGAATTGGATATGTATAAACATACATATAAATCCATGTATGCATGCACTTAATAACACTGTACAACACGGGAAAATAATTAGGCTCCTACAATGGTTTCTGTTAGAGAGGACAATAATATATGTGTAAATGCGATTTCAAAATTTATGTTTGAGTTTTACTTTAAGGTATCAAAGTTCCCACTACTTGCACATTCTTAATGGGAAATCGGCATTGGGAACCACGTCAAAAAAATAAATACTTATCGATGATTTGTAAGTTTACGTCTGAATTTACTCATAACAGAGAGATATATGTATATATTTATTTCTATGAAAAATAATTATAAATATTTGCCTTACTGCTGTAAGATAGCAGCTGGAGCTATCGACCTAAGAGAGTGTGTCCAAAAGGTGTCCTTTCCCCTCTGCTGTTCAACTTCTACATATATATCGAAGCTCTCCCAGCAACCAGAGGGAGTCTCCCTGGTCTCCTACGCTAACAAATGCCGGACAACGGCGTCTGGCAGTGACATTGATGGCCTGTGCGCCAAAGTGAACGACTACCTCACCGATCTTTTTCGCTTTTTGACTGCGAGGAATCTTCAGCTTTCCCCCACAAAGTCCACGGCGACCCTCTTCGCCACCTAGACAAAGGAGGTCAATCTGCAACTCAAGGTAAAAGTTGATGACATACCAATTCCGACTGTAAACAATCCCAAAATTTTGGGTGTACCCTTCGACAGTTATGTTTCCTTCTCTGCGCACATAACCGCAATGGCCACTCAAGTCCAAAATCGCAACAAGGTCCTCAAATCGCTTGCTGGCAGCACTTGCAGCAAAGACAAAGAACTGTTGATATCGACATTTAAGGCAATTGGCCGGCCGGTTTTAAACTACGTTGCGCCTGTCTGGTCGCATGGAACTAGTGACATGCAGTGGATAAAGTTCCAGACTTGCCAAAGCACTGCAATTTAGACAGCGACATGTTGCCTCTTGATGTCCCCAATCGGAGTCCAACCGTCATCTACAGCACTTGAAGAGCTCCAGTTTCCCCGTAAGACCCGCGTAACATTGGCACAACTACGTTCTGGATATTGTAGCAGGTTAAACTCCTACTTATCGAAAATTGTTCCCGACATACCAAACAGATGTCCTGAAATTGAAGGCACCCCGCACGACACTAACCACCTATCTAACAGCTCTTGACCCAATCTTTCGAAACAGCAAGTTTCCTGGACGTACCTTTAGATGAGTTAGACGAAGACGAGCAGTGATTTCCACTACACTGACAGACACTGAAATAAAAACTGTCATAAAATCTTGTTATAAGTCGCTTAAATATCAAAACTTAAAATTCTACCGAAACGAAATAAGGAAAATAAGGGTTAATTTCATTAATGCTTATTGTATAGTTTAGTTTTGGTGAAATTTCAGAATTTTTATGAATGTATGTAAGTTAGTGGACAAATCTTTTATTTGTACATATTCTGGCGCTTAAGGATAATTGTGAGCTTTGATGTATTAAGCGACTTCATACAGATATTCTTGACAAATAATTTTCGTGGTATAGTTCAACCCGTTATATCCCTAGTATATTTCTTTCGTCCCCGTTCGTAACGAGAGCCTTGTTATTTTGGAAAATGCTAGACTTGGTGGAATGGTGTAATTATTCCTTATATTTTTTTTCGTATATGTATGTAAATCCCATTATTATGCTATTGAATTACAAATATTGGATCCATTGTGTGTACAATGAGTGAACTCATATTAATAAGTATAAAAACCTTCATCATTTATGTTCGGATTACCAATCGGTTGGCCACGGAATCGAAGTCCATTGTGGATATAAAGTACCAAATGATAGAAAAATGTATTTGTGATAGTGTTGAAAGGCCATTACCTGTCGAGTGTACATACACATTAGATTTCATAAAGTATTATACTTATATGTTCAGTGAAAATCTACGGCTTTATTTTAGCATAAAAGTAAAACGAGAATGTAAACTGAAAGCCTCCTTGTGAGATAATGAACACTTATAGACTCTTCCTGATGCTGGGGGCCACCACGCTGAGAACACCTGTCTGATGAAGATGTGTGTGAATAGAAAGCAGATTTGGCGCATTCCTACGCAAGCAGAAAATTTATTTGTAGGAACCTCTAATTGATATAAAGACACTTTAATGGCAAGGACACAGAGATCGGAAGATTTATAATTATAAGATTTATATTACTACTTAGTACTGCCATAAGTTCTGTTACAAGTTAAGCCCATTATCGATACGAAATTATAATATTTTTTTTTAATGAAGTTGGTTTTATTAAATCACGTAAATATGTATTAAGAACAAATTAAATTTTCATTCGAAATGGTCACCATTTGCTTTTACACAGCCTTCAAACAATTAGGCCATTCAGCTATTGCCGCTCGCACGGTTCCCACGGGTATTGACAATCGTTGCTCGAACCAAAGATTGTTTGTGGGGTCTTCGACAGGCCATGTTCACCAACTCTGACTACAAACTGTACTTCATTGGATTCAGATCTGAATTTCCATACGGCCAGGCTTCTGCGAACTCAGGAATATTATTTTTTAGCCACAGCTGGGTGGTTTTTGCCTTACAGGCTGGATCGGAATCTTACTGGAAGATCCCATTGAAGAGAGTACTGCTCAACTACTTCATTACGTCTTCTAAGACATCCTTCTCGTACACTTTTGCCCCGGGTTTAACCTCTTTTTCGCAGAAAAAGGCATTACATCTCGCCTTTACAAGACACTTCCCACCAAATCATTACGGAGGCTGGATGGTGGCCACGCTGAACCCTTGGACCAATATTTTGTCCGTTTTTAGAAGTTTTAGCATAGATTTTGTCGTTTTGCTTATTAAAAACTTCTTCAACAGTGAAACTTTTCTCATTTGTGGCCGTTGACCGCGTGCCACCGAAGAAGCTGCTTGCATCTGTCGAGTCTAATGTTCTTTAAGTGCGTTGTTAAAAGATCAAGAATTGGGTGACGGAAGGCTTTCGTGTGAAGATTATCTCTAATTAGTCCTGACATGGATCTGGTCGATACACTCATTTTTCTGGAAATGATTTTCTGCTTTCTAGGGGGATTCCTGCGAATTATTTTTCGAACGGCTGCACTGATTTGAACCACGCGAGGACCACCAATTTTTTTTCTGACTGTCAGTTCAGAAGTTGCGTGCGGTAAGCAAACTTTCTCGAAATATTAAGTTTTTTCAGCAATTCGTAAATCTCACTTGCCCTTTTACCCCACCCCAATGAAATCACTGCGATCACATGCGATTTTCCTTAGCTTCCTACTCCATTGTGAACAAACGAAATTTCCCACAAAACTGAGTATAATTTATGAGTAGACAATGCATACGAACGAAAGCATAAACAACGTAACTTTTTTCTGCGAATTTGTTCTCACCGTATGCGTTGTAAAATTTGTCACAAAATTTATGGCAAGATAAAGTAGACAGGCGTAAAAATAAAAAAAAAGGATTTCCATCACTGAAAATATTTTTTTTTACAATATAATTATAATTTTCTTGCAATATAAATGTTATTCAGAAACAAATTTGGATGTTTAATTTTGTGTTGCCTATTGATTATTCCTCCTAATCTTTAGGAGGTAAAACAGTAAATTTTCAAGCATTTTTCTTAGCGCATTTATTAAATTTTTTTTAATTTAATAGAACTTAATTTTGCAAATAGACACCTTGGAACTAGACAGCTGCTGTATACAAACAGACAGGAAGTAGAGCGCGTAAAGTTCAAAATAAGGAGTTGCATCACTCAAAATAATTTTTTTATTGGGTAAATAAGTTATTCAAAAACAAAGTTGAATGATTAACTTTGCGCCTCCTTGCCCTAACTATCTGTTAAACAATATAACACGTTCGTGAATGCAGACATTTTTCTTTCGATCATGATTCATTTACTACTTAACACAGGGAAATCCGTCCTAGATACGTAAAGACATTATTATTAAATAGAATGTTAACCACTTCCGAGATGTTTGATTTTAAATATAATTTAAAAAAAATATGTTTGCTCGTGTGTGCATCCAGTTTTTTTAATGTTAGTTCAAGGTTCCGATTTTCTTTCTGTTTTTAGCTACAGAGTATGTCAATGATGGTACATACATATGTATGTGTATCACTCTGGACGAAAAGTTTAAGCCGTGAGCGATCACAGAGCCATAAATTTGCAGTTTATTTGTTTCCTGTGGCTGAAGGTGCTAATTAAATACAGAGTATTAAAAAACAATGTAAAATGTTTATGGAGGTAATAGTATGGCCAAAAGAAGGAAACAAGTTTTTGTAATAACAAACGGTTTGTATTTTCTGAAACATTTATTTCTAACCATTTCTATATTTATAACGTACAAATAAACAAAACAAAAAAGCAAAGGGGACATAAGAAAAAAACAAAGCCACATAAGATGTTTAAAGTGTCCACTTTCTATCATCAAGCAGGCGGAGTATCATTTCTTGAAGGGTATGCGAACTCATTGTAAAACCTTCTCAGTGGCTCCATTTGTTTGACATTTTTGATGAATACGCTACGGTATTGCTTTTATTGGGTAGTCGAAAAAGTCTTTTCGTATTTTGTCAATAGATGTCGTTGGAGTAATCTATCCCCAGTGCTACCAATCACATTGTGTCATATCATATGGTGTTAGAAAGGTGACATTTTAGGCTTCATTTGACCAAAAAAAAATTAAATTCGGAGAAGTTTAAAAAAAGTTATAGCTGTTCAAAACTGAGTGAAAATAATGAAGAAATGCGCTATATTTTGAAATTTTTGTATAAAAAAGGGAAGAATGCCACGCATGCCACCAATGAAATTTGTGAAGTTTACGGAGACGATGCTGTATCAGATCGTGTAGCACAACAATGGTTCGCTCGCTTCCGTTCTGGAAATTTCGATGTGAAAGATGCACCTCGCTCCGGTCGACCTATCGTTGAAAGAGTCGATGAAATTATGGAAAATATTGACCAGGACCGTCACATTAGCTGCCATGACATCGCCAAGGCACTAAACATTCATCATCAAACGGTTTTGAACCCTTTAAAAAAGCTGGTTACAAAAAGAAGCTCGATGTTTGGGTACCACATGAGTTGTCTGTGAAAAATTGAATGGACCGAATTAACATCTGCGATTCTTTGCTGAAACGAAATGAAATCGAACCATTTCTGAAGCGAATGGTAACAGGAGACGAAAAGTGGATCAAATACGACAATAAAGTGCGAAAAAGATCATGGCGAAAGGGTGCTGAAGCTCAAAAAATGATCGCAAAGCCAGAATTGACGCTTCGAAAGGTTATGCTGTGTGTTTGGTGGGATTGGAAAGGAATCATCCACTATGAGCTGCTCCAGCCTTACCGAACGATTGATTCTACACTTTACTGTCAAAAACTGATAAGATTGAAGCAAGCAATCGAAAAAAACGGCCAGAACTGATCAGCAGGAAGGGCGTCGTCTTCCATCAGGACAACGCTAGTCCACACACATCTTTGATGACTCGGCAAAAACTGGGAGAGCTTGGCTGGGAAGTTTTGATGCATCCACCATATAGCCCTGACTTTGCACCATCGGACTACCATTTGTTTCGGTCAATGCAGAACTCCCTTAATAGAGTAAAGTTAGTTTCAAGAGAAGCCTTGAATACTTGTCGCAGTTTTTCGCCGAGAAACCACAAAAGTTTTACACTGATGGAATAATGTCTCTAGAAGAAAAATAGCAAAAGGTGGTCGACCAAAATGGTACATATTTGGTTTAATAAGGTTCATTATAAATATAAAAAAATGAGTTGAAGTTCGATTAGAAATACGAAAAGACTTTTTCGACTACCCAATATTTAAGCTTTTTAGAAGGTTTAGATCAGGCTCTTTTCCATCTACAGTAAAGGTCCGGTGTAAATACTTTTTAACCACAGCTTTATCACTGCCATGTTGCAACCACATTTCTAGGATTTGGTACAAGGGAATGTTGTCCAAAAGATCAACTTGTGAGAACTTGGCTCAGAAATTATGTTTCCGATGGTGAATAAAAGTCAATACAAATAATTTCTGACATCAACAAAATATAATATCATAAGAATATCCAAAGAAAAATAATAGTACTGAAACAATGAAAGTAAGTAATCAAGAATCTAACAAAAAAATCTTTATTATGATTTTTTTGTTTCTTTTGGTCTACATTAGTACCTACTTTAATATTTTATAATCTTTTATTAACAACCTGTACATCTGTTATATCAGCAATAAGAGTAATGTTTGTGGTGAAGATATTTATTCGCCACATAAACAAATGCCAATTTACAGGCCTCTTCTGCAAAAATAAAAGTTGTGGCGGGAATTACAAATTTTTCGTATTTTGTAAACAATTGCAATTCCGAGGCAATTAACACATCAATTTAAGAAAAAATATTGTATATACAGTGGAGAGAGACTCGAACAGTATTATCGAACATTCTAGAAGTTTAGTTGAAAAGAGAAAATAATTTAGGTGTTTGCAGTTCGCCTTCGGTATTCAGTGGCCGCTTAGTCAGCTAAGAGCTTGTGGATTAAATATTTTGAATCCCTATATTTCTAATGAAGAAAACATTTATTTTTAGTAGTAGATTACATCTATGTACATACCTATATATACGCATAAAGTACCTATTAAATATTCAAATAAAAAATAATAACTTTTCTACAGCGACACATCATCGCAAGCTGGGGTTTCGCTAACCTAAATATGTAAAATATCTTGGAATTATTGAAGGTGATAACCAATAATGGTCCGGTATTCACTAGAGCCGTACTTGCATTTCACCTTGTTGAATCATCTCCACGCTTTATGAGAGATAAATTTATGTAATTTCAAAAATGTCTTAGGGTCAAATCAGAGCTAAAAAACCACTGAAATAACTGCAAAGTACGGCGGCCGCCGTAGCCGAATGGGTTGGTGCGTGATTACCATTCGGAGTTCACAGAGAGGTCGTTGGTTCGAATCTCGGTGAAAGCAAAATTAATAAAAACATTTTTCTAATAGCGGTCGCCCCTCGGCAGGCAATGGCAAACCTCCGAGTGTATTTCTGCCATGAAAAATCTCCTCACAAAAATATCTGCCGTTCGGAGTCGGCTTGAAACTGTAGGTCCTTTCATTTGTGGAACAACATCAAGACGCACACCACAAATAGGAGGAGGAGCTCGGCCAAACACCTAACAGAAGTGTACGCGCCAATTATTTTTTTATTTTTTATTTTTTACGTCATTAAAATTTATATCAATAAAAGCCCATATACCTACATATGTATGTAAGCATGCATGCACAGATGTAAAAGCAATGTTTGATTGAATAATTGCATATAATAAATTTGTGAGCGTAAACTTAAATAGGAAACCGTAAACTGCGAATGAAAGCAATTCAAATATTGGCGAATAGTGAAAATAAAAATTAATGATAACAAATGTTGTGCTATTTGCAAAATTTATTATTTTCTTGCTAAGGGTTTTAATAGTTTTATCGGGTTTTTCCAGAGTAAGAAATCATTAATGTGTACGTAAGAATGAAAATAAAAAATCATTATATAAAATTACTTTAGACTATTAAAAAATAATAATAATGACGTCTTAGATTAGTTTGCGTTTTTCCACAATTAGGTAATGCGTAAGCGAACTCATTACTCAGAGTTGCATTAATTACTTTGCACTGGCGTTGAATTATAAATGAGTTGTCGAAAATTAACAAATCTCTTGCCATGCTTGACTGCTTTTCGTCTGCGAATATTGTTGTAATTGTTTCTTTGTTTTCGTGCTTTATTTTTTATTCACGTTGTCTGGCGGCAACCTTAAAACTCAATAAATTGTACAGTACGTTATTGATAACAGTAACTAATTAAAACCAAACTGCGGTGGTTAACTGCTCATTTCTCATTCTACTTATATTTCGCATGGCAAGAAATGAGTAATTGAAGGGCACGAAAGCTTAAGTCACATAAATATTTGATTAGACTTCAAGTTTTAACAGTCTTAAGTCTGTGTCGGTTTTCGCAAAATTGAAGTAAATTGTTTCAAATTTGACAACATGAAAATAATAGTAGAAACATAGCATCATATCAGGTTCATTACATTATACTATAAACGGCGCAAAATTAATCACCCTATCTGAAAATTGATAATTTTTGCAAATGACGACGAACGTAAATCATATTTCTCTATATTTATATGTATGGGCACTCTGAATTTTCTCTTGGAGGATATGGTAAAATTTTTGCTGTCCGCAAAATTGATTTTCGCAATTCATATTCGACATTATCCCATTAATGTGGATTTTGAGGATTTCAATTTTTGTATGCATGCACATACATTCTGTCAAAAAATATCGGGAATTGTTCATTTAAAAAGCGCGCGTTACAATATATCTAATTCTTCTTTGCTGGAATGTTGGTACAACTGTCCTCTATAGTGTCGCAGAGTTTGAGCACGATCTGCCAATTAGCTTGTTTTTGGCATTTAATTATATCAGTCCACGGCAGGTGTGCTTTGCGATTTTCAGTATGGATAAAAATATCGAACAAAGAAATTGTCTTAAATTTTGTGTTTTGATTGGGATTTCGTGTGGCGAATCATTGCAAATGTTGTAGAAAGCCCATGGTGAGTGTGCTTTATCAAAAACACGGGTCTACGAAGATTTGTCCCGATTTGGTCGCCCATCAATATCTTCAACGGATGAAAACGTTGACAAAGTCAAGAAAATGGTGCTGTAAAACCACCATTTAAGTTTGAGGGAGGTAGATCTCGACCTTAGCGTGTCTCACGAATCAATATGTAACATTTTACACCATCAATTGGACATGAGATGCGTGGCTGCTCGACTCTTTGAAAAAATTCATCGTAAGAAGGTGGCTGAGGACATGCAAGTGAATTGAGCAAGTGAATTCGGACCAAACGTTTATCCAGAGCATCATAACAGGTGATGAGACGTGGGTATATGAGTTTGACATGCAAACAATGGCGATATCCACATGAACCGAAACCCAAAAAAACCACGTCAAAGTCGGTAGAAAGTGAAAGTCATGCTACTCGTTTTCCTTGATTATAATGGTATTGTGCCCTCGGAATTCGTTCCAAAAGGTTCTACGGTAAATAAAGAATATTATTTGGAAGTTATGTGACCTTTGAGAGAGAATGTACTTAGGAAACGGCCCAATTTGTGGAAAGAAAACTCATGGATCTTGCTCCATGATAACGCACCGTTTCACAAGGCTCATAATGTGAGCACAATTTTGACCAAAAACTCGACAAATACGGGTCCGCCATAAAACTTTACGGAAATAAAAATGCTATAAAAAAGAAACTACTCAATATTTTTCCAAACAGTTTCTTTTATTTGAAGTACAATCCTTCCGGTTAATGACGAAACACAACTTCATTCATATGGCTGCCTCGGTTAGCCATGCATCATCCCATACCATCGGTACAATTTTTCAACACATTTTCGATTGTATGCGGCTGTATTTCAGCTATGCCATCGCGTATGTTGGTCTTCAGTGCATCAATTGTTGCTGGTTTGTTGGCATTACACTGGTCTTTGACGGCACCCAAAAGATAATAATCCAACGGCGTCAAATCGCAGCTCCGAGGCGGCCAAACGATATCAGAATTTCGGCTGATAATGCGATCTTCGAAGACAGTGCGCAAAAGATTGATCGTAGCATTCGCTGTGTGGCAAGTAGCGCCATCTTGTTGGAACCAAATGCCACCAATATCCTCCTCTTCAATTTCTCGGAACAAAAATTCGTTCAACATGGCCCGGTAATGCTCTCCATTGACGGTTACGGCCACTCCTCGCTCATTTTCGAAGAAAAATGGACCAATGATGCCTCTCGACCAAATTCCGCACCAAACAGTGACTCGTTGTGAATGCATCGACTTTTCTTCGAGTGCGTGCGGGTTTTCTGAGCCCCAAATGCGGCAATTTTGCTTGTTAACATACCCGCCGAGATGGAAATGAGCTTCATCCGTAATTTTCGTATACATTCTGCAACATTACCATGATTTTCAAAGTAATGTCGCAATATTTCCCAGCGTTCTTTGAGCGTATACACAACCATTTTCGTTCAGCGGAAGAATAAAACTAATTTTCTGTCAAATCAGATGACAGCTAAGTGTTACCATTCTTCAAATAATACCTAGTTCAAATCCGTAACGACAGATGGAGGGCCCGTATCATCAAACAACCACCGAATTTAGCCCTCTGTGATTTTTTCCTTTTCCCAAAACTTAAATTGCCACTTGGCAGACGCCGCTTTGAGTCGATAGAGGCCATTAAGGAGAATGTACTGGAGGAGCTGAAGAAAATCTCTTCAAACGTGTTTAAAAGGTGCTTTGATGACTGGACTAATCGTTGCCAAATGTGTATTGCTTCGAACAGGGCGACAAAATAAATTTTGATGATTAAACAATTAGTTTGAGTTTTATTAAACAATTCCCGGTACTTTTTTGACAGAATGTACATACAATAAAAAAATAGATTTTTAGTATTCTTGCTTAGTAGTTTGCTAGCTGAAATCAGATTACTTTTATATTTAAAATCGAATTCAACAAAATTCCAAAGCATTGGATTCTTGTAAAAAATATAAACGAATATTTTTTCTGCGAAACTTACCGGTACATGGGTGTTTGTATATATACTTTTTTCGTGTTTGCATATGTTCGTAAACGACATAAGCATTATTCCTTTTCCCTGCACTACTCTTTCGTCGAGGTTCGCAAAAATAAGTGTAATCCGCTTGATGGCAAGAATAACGGTTCTGCAGTAGATGGAGCAACCTACTGTGTTGCATACATTTTTATAAAGGAGAAAATATTTATTTGATATATCTAAATTTTGTCAAAGTGGGATTAAACAGTATCAAAATTACAGAATATCAGAGATTTCGATGCACCTTTATGGCTTATATAAAATAAAGTATATATACTTGTGTATACTATATACATAACCACATATTCGTATAAACAAACTCCTCATTTTAATTAACTACCTTCTCTCTCTTTTCTCAAGGCATTGCTCACAATAGCTTTTAACTGCTATTGTTCGTCAAACTAAGGGAAATTTAGATGGCATATAAAATACCAGTTTTGTTGTTGTTGTTATACTTAAATCCTTGCATTTTAACTATCGTACTAAAAATAAGACCGCTATTATAAAAAACGTGTTCCGTATTTTGGTGTTTCACGGTGATTCGAACCAACGTAATCCGAATTCCGTATGGTACTCACGCATCAACCCATTCGGCTGCGGCGGCCGAATCATTAATCAATATTTATTTATAACTTCAAAAATACGTCTTGGCATTGATTTCACTAAATTTTGCAACAAAGTACGGTCCAAATCATCCCAAGCTTCAATAATGCCCAATTTTAGCTCCAGTAAAGTTTTATATGAGCTTTTTGTACTTAATTGTACATTTTTATCCCTAATATTTTTCCATTTATATTTTGTATTATTTTTCCATTACAAGGAATTGTATTTTGAGATAAGAATTAATTATATGACAGTAAGGAAATTTTTTCCAGTACTTTGAAAGAATTAGGAATGTTATAAATTTGTTTAGCCCGTTGTAAGGAATTGTAAAATATAAATATTTTGCTTCCAATTCCATTGGCGAATCCACAAAGTGGTTTAAATAGTAATTGAAAATAATTTATTAAATTATTAGTTAGTTGATGACTAGAAGATCAGTAGATGCAGTAAAAAAATTGTCATAGGGCTATCGTTCAGTCGAATATCATGTGAACAACGCACCAGCGGGAACGAGGATCTGGTTCGCCCAAAGAACAACACTTTCTACGACTTTGGCGATTTACAAAATATTCTTAGAATTTTCAGTAAATCGATTTTTTTTTTACAGATTATTATTTTTGATAGTTTTAGGAGTATTTCTGTGGAAGTCGATTGTAAAAATTTCCCATAGATACAAGGGTAGAAAATGTAATTGCCCGACGAGAGTTTATGCACACAGGTAGCTGTCCTTCGTTTGAAGCACTTGAAAGTTTGAACTCGTTTTTCTCGAAACTTTTTTTCCGGCACAGTCTGCATGATAACTTACACAGTTTTTAATATTTTTTGATGCGGTTTTTTGTAATATTCGAAAGTGTTTTCTCTATAGTTTGTAGAGCCAGATTTTTGATATTTTTATTAAAAATTTTATAAATATAATTAAAGTGTGAATAAACTTTTTTTTATATTTATTCCTATTGTTATCCCTTCTAAAAACAGTTTTTCTTTTAGCGTATTTTTGGCGCTGCTGGATGTATGTAACCCCTTAAAGAACTTAAATATTCCTGCAATTCTACCACCAGGAAATTAAAAATTTCTTTTTAACTGTGATGACTTGGTTGAAATTGTACTGATGATTTTTATTAATTGACATACTAACTAAATTTTAACTGAAAGCAGATAAAATTTGACCCTTGCACTGACATTTAAAAAATAGTAGACGTATGCAAAAAAAAATACTTTTTAATAATCTGCAAAATCGAATATCGTAGTTTCCGGCACTTCGTCCCCGTCTATGTTCTCTAGAATTATGTAGCGTATATAGCTCATTGATAAAGCTATGTGAACAGTTTTCGGTATTTCAACAGCTTCGTTATATATCGGGTGTTTTTTGGCTGTTTTGACAGCTGAGACTGGCAAACTGTGTTGATACTTCTGTTCAGTAAGGCTTGGCAAGGCATCATGTATCGTTTAACGCCAGAACAACGCCTAGAAATTGTGGACATTTAAAAAAAAAACAGAAATATGTGGCTCGATAGCTCTCACCATTCACGTAACGGCCCATCGGCCCTTAATTCTTTCGAAATGAGGAAGGAACTGCCGTTACGTGAATGGCGAGCGCTATCGAGCCATGCTGACTAAATTGGTGTTTCCCACGTTGACGTTTCCAACAAGACAGTGCAACAACTGCTACTTGGGGAGTGCTTGAGTTTTTTTAAATTAATATTATTTATTAATTAATTTCTTCATTTATGAACAGCTAAAAATTATTTTAATTAAACTTTCCTTCAGCAGATATTCTCTAATGAAATGTGGTATAAGCTGCTATTAATGCAATGAAAAGAATGTGGCAAAACGTGACCAAAATAATTTTTTTTAAGTTTGTTTAAGCGCCTTTAACTCGATGCCTATATCTTAGTACATATTGAAGTGAAATAAGTAGATGTTTTTGCTGCAGGAGGTAACGTTGCACAAAAATTGTTTTTGGAATAGATTTTTGTTACAAGTATTTGTCTTGATATCCATATTGTAATATATTAAGTTTTTTTTGAATACAAACAGGTGGCAACACTCCGCTCAAGTTAGTGGTACACATAAATAATGCTCTTTCGAAGAAATTTTCTACGTTTTTACATATGCACATATACACGGTGGCGCAAAATTAATCATGCAGACTTGTTTTTGAGTAACTTTTTTACTAAATAAAAACATAACTTGTACTGATGGAAATCTTTATTTTGACCCTGTATGTTTGTATAGCGCAGCTGTATAGTTCGCAAGTATCAAATATGATAGACATACGACGCTATTTGCCAAAAATATAAATCTTCCGAGAGGTTGATTTATTTTGCGCCACCTTGTACTTATGTATATAGTGATTGCATCTTAGTTTTTATGACGATTATTTATGCACTCACATTAAGATAAAAAATGAATTACTGCATTTAAAATGATTTACTCCAGAAGAACTTACTTACATAGATCCGGGGAAGGAAGATTGAAATCATGCATGACTTAGAACAAAAATAAGGAAAAGCAAATGTTTTCTTATCATGGGTTGTTTTAGAATGCAATGCAATAGATTTTGATCGTACTTACCGATGAATTCTCATCACAGTTAAGCATTCCGTAGAAGTCCTCGTCGGGACTTCGTTTGAAACTCAACACCGCATCGACTGCACTCATGTTGCTATTGTTATTGTTGCTGACGTTCTAGGCTTGATTTATTTGAAATACTAAGATAGTAAGTACTTAGCACTGTGGAATTAAATGAAAACAATAAGAAGGCACACAAAATAAAAAAAGTAATTCATTAAATATTTGATCAAACGTACACCCAATTTCATTTAAGCCAAGCTTTCAAACGATATTTTGTTTGATAAGCGCGGGCACAATTGCAAAAACAATAACAGCAAGAGTTTTTATTTACTCGTATCATTACTTTCTTGATTTTAGTTATTTATTCTTCTAAGATAAGCCTCTATTCAAACTGAATTGTGCTTATTTAAAGTAAATATAGAATACATTTTCTTACGAATAGTTGTTTGTACACAAATCCAAGTGTGTGTACGTGCTTGAGTAGCTGGGAGATAATCCGACACAAAACAAACACATTATGTTAAAGAGTATGAAATTCAAGAGTAGGGGAAGGGCAGGAAAAATAAAAATTCTTGACTGAAGTCAGCAAAAATAAATTGACCTTCGGCTTAAGAATAACAATTTTGCTAAGTTTTTGAATAACAAAGTCGATAGACTAACAAAAAAATTGATTGGTATCGCATACAGAAATGCTGTTTGCTGCTTTTGCGATGCGATATTAGCTAAGGCGTCAAAAAATAAAGCATGAACTGCGAAAAAAACCACAACAAAACAGAAAAACTGAAAAGCTAGCAACCGTCACTTTCACTTCAATACACGTTGTAACGCTTATAAACACATTCTTTGTATAAGTCTATATTTTTTATATGTATATACATACAAGTTCATATACGAATAATATTTTAATAACTGAAGAAACACCAGAAAACGCGCGTAACACGATTTATAAAAAATAAGTTTATACAACGTCAAAAACAGGTTCTTTCCATTAAATTAACAAACCTTTTTTCAAAAAAAACTTTAAAAAATATATTTATAATTAGTAATTTTCCTATATGAATTTTTCAGTTGATGTTGCACGCGCGCGCCACGTTGTTATTAACAGCACGACGATTTAATAACTGCCACAGGCTCACAGTCGCTCAATCGCTCAGCGAATCAATTGCTCAACTTGCTCAGCTACTCAGCTGCTGCTGTTGCAGTTTCGCCTTCACCTTCGCCAGCGCACTCGCAATCTGATTTTATTTCTTTATTTGCTACTGTTAATGGCAACAATAGCAATCTCGTTCAACATTGAAATGCACACCTGCCGGAGTCACCACTGGAAGTCAGCAAAAGCCCCAAATGTTGTTGCTCCACAACTGAGCAGAGATGAAGTTCTCAGCGAATAATTTGAAAGTTGCACAACGAGCTTTAATATACAGCTCATTCCATACAATGTAGTTGTTGGTTGTTTTGTTTTTGTTCGCCACCTTTATTGTACTCCGCATTTGTATTCGTCTATCTGGTGAACAGCAAGCTGAGTTGAGCTAAAAACTGAGCTGTTGTTGAAATGTATTCCATATTATACTTAAATGTAGTTGATAAGGGAGTCCCAGTGTTTATAAAAAAATCTGGTTTGCTATTCTGAAGCACAAATCGATATGGTCAAGTAGAAGCTTGAATACAAATAGATGTTGTGAAAGTGTCAATGAGTCAATGAGTTGATGTTTCATCATATGATGCAGGCATGATGTGATAGTGATGCGTAAAAGTTGTTTCTATAAGTTTATGCACATATTTGTATGTAAACAAATGCAATATTCGATGTTATTTGATTTTTTAGTCATCTCCACTATTTAAATACCAGCATAATGTGGTAATTGTTGGAGAAAACCGCAAAAACTTGTTGCAAAATTAATTCATCTGAATCGCAGTTTGACGTCATTTACACACCGCTGGTATACTTAGGTTTACTCAAATACCAACTAATTTTATATTGAGATACAATATTCTATATTTATTCTATAATTTGTGTCGGTCTGGTTAGGATCTACAAAGTACCCTTTTAAGATAGCTGCAAGCAGAAAGTAAGTAACTTCATAATATTCCATGTACGAGTATGCTTCTAAGACGATTTGCCTGCAGCTTGACATGTGAAGAGGAGGGCGATTGTTTCAGCCGTGAAGTCTGAGGCTGTATGCAACCATATTTCCGTACTTGAAAATTGTCTGTATAAAGTATTATCCGGTTACGCGTGCTTTATATGCATACCTATATCCAGAAACTTATTTTTAAGCGATCTAGTATGGTGGAGAAAGACCCATGGAGGAGTTAGATTACGTAATGTTGAAGTCGCAGAGATGAAGTTGCCCTCCTGTTTTACCATGCCCCTAAATTTTGGCCAGGTAGGAATTGTGCTGGTTTTTCGATTTCTTCCAACTAAATTTTTTATTTTTGTAATGCAGTTTTTATTAGAGAAACTTCTGTATTTCCGATCTTTGCGATCGTCTCTAAGCGCATTCTTGCGTGGGTAGCTTGGCTTCTGTCAGTATGTTTACAATTGGAGTCTATAGTCTTAATGTTAGTTTCGATATATTCCTATTTGAATTGAATGAAGAATTGCCGCTTCAGTTATTTGATACAAGTCTGTTAATATATATTCTTTCTTCTAATAAACATATTTTACGGCATTTAATCAATTTAAGGCACGTGCATAGATGATTCTTGCGATCATTCTAAATTCATTTGTTATTAAAAACCTAGTGTTTTGAGATTATATATATTATATATATTTTTTTTCTTGTTCACTCCTCTCGGGAGCATAGGGCCTCGACAAGACATTTGTCTTGCGTTGGTTACGTGAATTTAATGTATTAGAAGATTACTATATATATTAAGAATTGCATAATACTCTAAAGCATTAGTGCCCACTAGTTTGAACTGTGTGCAAAATAATTTGTAATCGAATCCAATGTTCATGGAAGAGAGACAATTACGGTTTTATTTTCCTTTTCGTTTTTATTCGTAAAAGTGATGGCACCCTGTTTGATTTTTAAACTTTTTCATAAATTTTCCAATTATGTGTCTGCAGTTTTTAGGCTTTAAAACTGATTATTTGCATTTATTTTTATTTAAATAAGCATAAAAACAAAATCTTTTCTGCACATTTTTTATGTATAGGATCCTATTAATATGAATTTGAAATAAGTTCAATACGACTATGGTGACGTTAGTGTACAAAAAATAAATATCAGGTTCTGGGTAAAATAAGCTTTAGGGCAAGGAAATCCAAAAATTATTCAGAAAGGTTGTCCAGAAAATTAAAAAAAGTAATTCAAGAATTTTTGTTCGATATTGTACGCCAATAATATTTAATTGATATTTAATAATATTTATTTCAAAAATTAGAAATTAATCTCAATTCGGACTTAAAATACTTGTGTACCGCTTAAATGTCAACAATAAACTGTATAAGCGATTGGTTTGCATAATATTCAGCTTTCACTACCCTTCACAAAATAAATAGAATATCTTTTCATAAAAAAAAAAAAAAATATTGCGCCTACAAAATAAACTCACAGAAGCTTAAAATATTTTACTTATAATACTAATAATATTATAAAAGCATATTTATGAACTTTATTTGTATTGAAACGAAAAATATTTTCGATTTCTTTATCATTGGGAGTCACTGTACTACATCTATTTTGTTCGCATGTATTTCAATGGATAAGATGTGCTCTAGAAAGCTGCTGTATTTTCCCATGCAAGCGCTTTCCATTGAACTCTCTCTTTTTAGCCAAGCAAAAGCTTTTTGTTTTGTGGGAAGAAAAGCTCTTATGAAAGTGTATAACTTTTATATGAGGTGTTGTTAGAGCTTTCTGCTTTATAAAAGCTTAGTTGTGATAACAGGCTACAGCTTTTGAAAGTACAACATATTTATTGCCAGATTGTTTAGCCAGAAGTTTAGCAAAGGCTTGGGATATTTTTTTTGTGGACTTTAGTGGATTTCTCTAAAATTCGTTCAAATATCTAATTATTTTTAAATTTTAAATGACAAATAAATTGAATACTTTTGGGAAAAATTAAACGTGATGAGATTATTATTTTTTTAAAGCTTGATAACCGTTTTATTAAATTGTGCGATTAACAAAAAGAATTAAACTAAAAATTTAATTTTGGAAAATTCTTAACAAAAATTATGTCTCTATGGCGTTTGGTTTTTTTGCTTTAAATCATAAATCAATGCATGTTGCTAAGGGCTAAAAATTTTCTTAAAAAGCAACAGAGTAATCAATGATAAATAAAATAATGAAAACTTCAAAAACTGTTAATTATATGCTGCATTTAATAAAAAAATATATTTTGGGAAATATTCTTATTTGCGTTCGATAGACTATTACTATGGTCCACTTCTCTTATCTTCTATCTTTGTCGGTTTGGAACTTGCCGAAAATGTTTATTTAAAGTCAGTATAAACCCTTTGTAATTTTTTCATGCTTAGACGCCTTGTTAAAGTCAAAACCTGTTTTAATATTGTGAAACATTTAAGCACAAAGGGGGTGATTTCCATATAATATAAGTAGAAAGAGAAGGACGGCATAAAACAGATGTTGAAAATCTCATGACGGGAGGGCGAAAGCTTATTTTAGCTATAGTTCAGATATATCTTAACTCGATTATTTTGCGTTTTCGTTTGCTTTGATGCCATCCCACTATAGAATGAAACTTTTAAAAGCTTAATAAATAAAATGCCCCCACAACAGCAAAACAGCCGTCCACAAATGCTATTTTAAAATTCAACATGCCAATATATCAATAAAATTGACGAATCAATGCTCATTTTTGAAAAATTTTATGCATTTAGGGTAACTTTATTGTTTATGTAATTTCTGATTAATCATATCGAAAACTCAACCTTTTTCGAGATATTCGATTTTCGAGAGATTACGTAAACTTGTTTCTTTGCTTGCCCACTTTTTCAAATTAAGTTCAAGAGTCTGATTGTGTTTTTTAAGGTCAATTCAAGGGTCCAATGTATTTTTCTGCTTGTTTTTTTTTTAAGTTAACGGATATGCCAATTAACTAAAATCCTCAATAAAATGTTAACCAGCCCTTCTTAGTTAAAAAGGGCTGGTTGATAAAGTTTTGAATTCACACATTTTCACTAAGGGTTTCCTATTTTTCATTAGTAAACAAAAACTTTTTTATTTGGAAACCGTAAATTATTTCGAGACCAGTATGTCTTTTTAGGCTATCC
The DNA here is from genome assembly GCF_028408465.1 of Anastrepha ludens. Taxonomy (NCBI): domain Eukaryota; kingdom Metazoa; phylum Arthropoda; class Insecta; order Diptera; family Tephritidae; genus Anastrepha; species Anastrepha ludens. The sequence goes on along the minus strand of NC_071498.1, from coordinate 84,845,075 downwards.
AAAAATGTATACAACTTAAATTAAATAAGCACCCAGTAGGTGGATTGCGAGCTCACCTAGTGGAGGGTACCATTTCCCTGCAAGCCCATACATGTATACTTTCCCCAACCACTATTAACCCATACATCTACAATCTCTCCTGACATACGCCAGATTGCAAAATTATAAACACACCAATATTTTTCTATTTTAGGCAAAGTTTCAAATTTTGTACAAAATTTTCTCCAATTACATCAAAACTTGCAACCTTTTACTTTATTTAAAACCTTTAGAACTTTCCGGGAGAGCAATTTTATAGATCTTTGAATTTTAATAGAACACAGTTCAAGTTTTCAGGTACTAAAAAATAACAAATTTTCTTCAATTTTTAGCAGTAGTTATTGAAATTTTGCATTTTTGAAAACTATCGGTAAATGTCAGATTTATCCCATTTTCGATAAAAATCGCAGTCCATGGACAATATGCACTTATATGCCAAGTTGCGTTGACATACTATATGTATTTACACTTTTTGATAGAGTTTCCATGCATTCATAGGAATGGAAGTTGTGCACTTTTGCAGACGGTTACACAAAAATAAGTCAGTTTAACAGTGTGCTGGATGTGAAGATATACAAAGTCCGGCACTCGAAGTGTAACCAACTTCAGACAGCTCGTCCAGCTGACGCACGGGTATCAACTGATGCATTTTGCCGAGAGTAAGTGCAAAAAAGAAAATCGGTAATTGATTTGAAACATAATAGTGTGATTGCATTATATTTTGAACGTTACGTGAAATGGTTCAAAAAGTGAAGAAGCAACTTGAGCGAAATCCGCAACGAAGTGCCAATCAAATGGCGAAAGAACTGAAAATATCTGTCCATAGCATCCGAACCAAAATGCGCATTTTCTCACACCAAATCAGGAACAAGTCAGACTTGAGGGAGCGAAGAAGTTGCTTCGTTTGGCCGAAAGCGAACAATTTTCGAATATTGTGTTTTCTAATGAGAAAAGTTTTCAAATTGAGCAATTCCAAAACGATAGAGTTTATTTGACTGATCGTTCATATGAGAATTTGAGTCATCGATTGGCCACCAGGAGGAAGCACCCGCCACATGTAATGGTTTGGGCTGCCGAAACCGTAGATGGGCGCTATTCATTCGTTTTCATCGGGCCTGGTGTCAAGGTAAATACGAAATATTATCGGGAAAGCATTCTGGAGGTTGCTTTGAACCGTAGGCTGACGAACATTTCGGTGGGAGACCATGGACGTTACAACAGGACTCGGCACCATCTTACAAAGCTCGAGTGAACAAAGAATGGCTAAAAAACATCGTTCCGAACTTCATAACGTCCACACAATGGCTCTCAAATCCTCCAGCCGCGAATCCGATGGATTATTCTCTTTGGGTCGTTTTGGAGAGCAAGGTCCGATCTAAAAGATTCACCAGTCTTGAGGCGCTGAAAAATGCCATTGTCTGCGTGTGGGCCAAAGTACCTGCAAGTCACATTCGGGCTACTGGCGATTCATTTCTGGACCGTCTCAAGGCCATAGTAAAGGTAAAAAGTGGTCATGTCGAGCAAAAGTAAATTGATTCTTAATGTTGTGATTGATTCAAAATCTTTGACAACCTCCGCCTCAAAAAGTATAAATTTCCCACAAAACATATATACTTCCCATTCTCAGAATACCTATGCATGTATGCTAAGTCATTGCATATTGCCAGGGCCATATCGTCCCAAGCTTAATGAATTGTTTAAGTTGGGTCATCCAACTTTTTAATCTGCTCGTCAGAAAGTATTCGCCCTCTTCCGATCTGGCCCGGTTTTTTCGCCTAGTTTCAATAAAGTGCCGCACGATTTTGCGCAATCTTTCCTTTCATGTTGTCTTTTGAGGCATGAACAAACGCCCTCTTTTGCTCATGTAGTGTGGCTCAACAAAAGTAGTATTAACCTGCTAACTTTTTTAGCAAAAGTTTTAATTTCTATTCTTTTGAGTACTTTTTCTTAAGAATTTATTCTGAAATAAAAAATAGCTTTTCCAAGAGGGCATCCCAGATTTATTAAAGTAGCTCAAGATGGCTGACACAGGGTGAAAATTATACATATTACAAGACCTTTAATTACACTGTGTGACAAAAAAAAAATTAAATAAACTTTTATGGAGACCTAGCACAACTTGTGGCTATAGAAAAACTAAAAAAAATGGTATAGGAGAAATTTCCAATACACCCCCAATATCTCATTTTATGGCCATAAAACCGTTTTTCAGTAGGTTGATGTAAAGAATAACTCCTAACTTCGCCAATTTCCATCCGATTTCGAATTTGCTTTTTTAGTTCGAAAGAACAAAAACAAGCCTTTTTGACAGTGTGTTGACAATTTTTCTGAAATGACAACTGACGAGACTGTAGACGGAAGTATTTGGAATTTTTTTATTTGTTCTCTATTTTTTCGACTTTGACATAATTTTTACGATATTATCCGATATTGAGGATTTTTTTTAGTACCCTACTGTGTTAGTAAATTTAATTTTGCGTCAAATATTTAACTGTAATTGAATTAAAATTAGTAGAGTTGTGCGAGTTTTAAGATTTTATTTTTTTGTTTTACTAATTTGGAATGTTGGTATAGCTTACGCTAAATGGGAATAAGGACGTGTTTTGATGCGTTATTATAGATACGTAATATTTATTGGAGTGTATATGTATACATAAGAGTACACTGTACTGCATACAACAGAACTGGTTAGAACTTACGAAAATATCTGACATATTATAGCACTTTTTTTCAATAGAAATATGAAAAAGCTCCCAAGTGTACCAAAGTTCACACTGTACATTGATTAACAAAAGAAGTTTGTTATTATAATTTAACCTTATTAAAACGTCAAAGTTGTATTGTTTGTTTCATTGAAATTCAAAAGATATAAATCAAAACATTGCCAGAAAAGTCAAATTTCTCAATATTCTCCGATGATATGGCATCATCAGCCTTATCATAAACCAGATGATTGTTATTTTTGTAAAACGGACGTAAACGGTCATCATTATAAAACTCGAAAGCACATAAAGTATGCTGATGTTGCAACTGTTAAGAACCCCGTAGTCTTGGACGATATGATTGACTCAACTGCAGGTCATGAACTGAAGGAAGTTCAACTCATTGCTGATGATGATCAAACTGATAACAATAAACCTGATGATGAAGAGTACTTTCCGTCTGGTTCTAAGTCTTCAGAACGAGACATGGTATCAAATTCAGATTTTCAGGTTCTTTCTCGTGATTTACATACTTCTATCGGGAAGACAATCTGAAACGCTCGCTTCTCGATTTAAACAATGGAATTTAGTTGATGACGACTTCAGATGAATGATGATGATCGAATTTCTTACAGAGAAGTATTCAAAACTGATGAAGAAATGACAAATGTACCGTACCATACTAAACTCCAAAGGGCCGTTTCCAATGCATTTTTAAGTTTGGAACCAGTGCCGTTGTGTACTGCACCGTACCATACCGTACAGTGCTGCACTGCACAATACTCCAATGAATATTAAGCGTTTATAATGACATTTGTTATTATTTTCATGCTTCGAAACGCATACCAAATCTCGTAGTAAAAAAAAGAAAAAATCTTAAAACCCACACAACTCTATTAATTTTAATTCAATTACAGTCAAATATAGCTCATTCGACGCAAAATTAAATTTACTATAACAGTAGTGTACTAAAAAAATCCTCAATATCGGATAATATCGTAAAAATTATGTCAAAGTCGAAAACATAGAGAAAAAATAAAAAAATTCCAAATACTTCCGTCTACAGTCTCGTCAGTTGTCATTTCAGAAAAAATGTCGACACACTGTCAAAAAGGCTTGTTTTTGTTCTTTCGAACTAAAAAAGCAAATTCGAAATCGGATGGAAATTGGCGAAGTTAGGAGTTATTCTTTACATCAACCTACTGAAAAACGGTTTTATGGCCATAAAATGAGATTTTGGGGGTGTATTGGAAATTTCTCCTATACCATTTTTTTTAGTTTTTCTATAGCCACAAGTTGTGCTAGGTCTCCATAAAAGTTTATTTAATTTTTTTTTTTGTCACACAGTGTTATTGCCACGAAATTTTGACAGCGTGACTTCTTTACAAAGTTATGGCAACTTTGACCTTTCATTCTAAATGTGGTTACCCTTGATTTTGTTGTTCGCCTTCGATGGGTTATTTTCCTCGAGCATTCGTTAAAGTATGTATGATCTTATTGACTCCTTGCTTTTATTTCAATACTGTTTCAGGACAGGTAAGCACCCGTAGAAAATGTATCAATTCTGAACTAAGAATTTATTGCATCATATTAAGGTTGCTCAAAAGGGATAGACGGATAGATTTCCCCTCACTCTTGTAAAGGAATGTCAACTCTCACAATCACCTGTAAGCAAACCAGGTCAAACTAAATTATAAGTAGTAAAGAGCGAAATTTTTGATTTGTAATTCTCCGGTTTTTTTTGGATTCGTTATAGAGAAGTTTGACTGTAGTATTTCATAAATTAAGTGTCGAGTTATGCCAGCAATTTTATTTCCATACATTCGCTTTATACATTTTCATTCAGAAACTTACATTTATTTTATTTTTTAAAAGGAATTCATGTATGCACCAACTCTTGTACACATACATACATAAAATTAGATAAATTCGTCCCTTAATAATTTACGACTAGGAGCCCAATTCCAAGTTAGCCAAATGAGTTAGAGGCGTCAGTTCTCTATTGAGGCTTTTCACGAACCAACGCACACCAACGTAGTAGATATTTACATACAAAAATACTCGCACACAACTTCAACTTCAGATAAAACATGTTCAGTGTGGGAACACATATGCTCTTATATGACAGAATTTTGACAAATGCAAATTAAAGTATAGTACGGAAAACTGATTTAATTGATTGCCACGGCATTGATTGCTGAATGGTTTCGAAATTACGCAATTTACACATACACATGCATATGTTCTTTTATCTGCCGACTATAAGCAGGTTAGTGTGCTCGAACAGTTATGCATGCAAAAGACAAATACTCATACACTCGTATATGGTCTAGATTTCTATACTCGTATCAACTGACCATTTGCAAACAACTGCTCATGTTTCCCAAGGCATTCTAGTTAAAGTAGTTCCTTCCGTTTATGGGGCAATGTTGTTAAAATAATATTTTACTTTCGAATGCTTTTACAATTCCAAATGCAAACATAAAACAATACATAAATACAAACATAATTTCAGATGTTTCCCCAAATATTTGAAAATAACTTTTGTAAACATGCAACTGCATGTAAGCAAACTTACTAGATGTAATACGTACTTTTCCCTCCTGGCTGAACTTTTCTCGCTTCTGTTCTATTTTTACTTTATTATTATTGCTTTTTTTTGTCTGTTTGTTTATTACGGACTATTTTTTTCGTAGCCTTAATTGGAAGAATAATTGCGTAAAAAAATTTTCCATTCAGAAAGTTGCTGCTGAAATCATTGAAAAGGTCATTCGAGTGCATTTATTTTGAATAACTTGGCTATTATTAAACAAACGCATACCAGTATATAAGCGTATAATGCGTATTTTCACAGACATGTTTGTTAGGGAGGGTCGAAACGCGTCGAAAATTTGGATATAATTTGACTAACCAACTTTTAAGATAAAGTTGAAGAAGAAGGGAGAATAAACCATAAAAAAGAGATCATAATAAAGTAAACGAAATACCATTGAAATGTGAACTAGGACCTACAACTCCTTGTCAGCTAGTGATTAAAGTCATTTTAAAAAGTTATTAATCTCCAGTGTATTATTTATATTTTACTTTGTACTTTGGCATCAATTAGATGCATACATATGTATTAGGGTGGTTCGAATTCCAACAAATTTTTCAAATCAAATTCTAATAGTGCGGAAAAGTTGCTATGGAGTAACACAAGTATTTTGGTAAAAAAAAATTGAAATCGGTCAATATCTTCTGTTCGCGCAACTCATTTAAGTTTTGAAAATTTTGTCGAAAAATGCATATTTCCTAATTTTTTTAGAATTATGTTTTAAATGTCGTTTTCCAAAGTTTTACTTATTATTATGTTTAAATTTAATTATTTATAAGGATTAGTTTGTATTTAAACAGTTTATTCATGCATTCTATAAGGCTTTTCACGCTTAGCTTTCCTCAGGATCAACGACGAGGACGTGGTGAAAAATCTGATCCCACTTTTTTTGTTTTTTTTTTTTATATTTTATAATTTTTTTTTGTTTTTTTTAATATTTTATGTTTTTTTTGTTTTTTTAAATATCTTTTTTTGTTTTTTAAATTTTTTGTTTGCTACTATCATTAAAAAAATTTACGATCGTGAAGATTTGTACAGTGAACTCTCTTTATGCGTTAATTACAAACTGGGATTTGTGATCAAATTTAGGCAAACTAGAACGAGAAAATAAAGTTGACCCTATGTGACCATCCCTATTTTGATAACCACATACCTTGTTCGACGCTTCAGTGACAAGCTTAACAGTTCGCTCTACCGCTTGAGTGTGGCATGGAAAGCTTGACAAGTTCCATTGAGAGATAGATGGTTGGTTATCAATGGAAGATAACAGATCTGCATTTAAGACATTTCTTAGTACTGGAGGAGGTGATAGTATTGTAGAAGACCAGTCGATCATTTCATAGTAATTAGTGGCATTAAAGTTCAGTTTTGGCAAAATGAATGAGCGCACCGAATTCTTCGCAGTAGAAGTTGTCTCTCTGGCTTTTAAAATCCTTTGCACCCCAATCTTACGTACATTCCGATTTTCATCTGTGACCATAGATAAAAGCAAATTTTCAGGATGCGCGAAATAAGCATTGTGTTGTATCACAGGATCAACTACTCTCAGAAGATGTTCTGGTAAGTACCGAGAATTTTTAATCATAGTGAATACATGTCTCGCACCATCTGCAATTGAATCGTTCAGTTTTATTTGAAACCACATAGGTAAATACACTTTCATTATAAATGTAACTATGTGAACTAAGTTTTCAGAAGGGTCTTCACTTGATATGTATAATCTCAACGTTCTGTTTTCTAGAGTGAGCCAACGCGCATGGGAGAGTTTTCCTGGATCTCGCAGAGACAGATCAGATGAACAATTACCTAAATGAATAGCTTGCCCAATGTCGTAAAGATATTTTTGATCTTTACTCAAATTGTCTCTGCATGTGACTTGTACTAAATCACACTCAATTTTATTGAAATTAACAACAGGCAAGTGTTCAACGCCCTGAAGTTGTTTTCCGATTGTACCTGAAAATGAATTCGGTCCACTTGTTTTTCCATCAAAATGTTGAAATACGTGTCGCAAAGGTAATTCATTTGCATGAAGCAAGCATATATTCCACTGAATTGGGCTGTTCAAGTATAATTCAATACGCCTAATAATAATATATAAATATTAGTTGCTGTGCCATCACAACCAACTAGGAGAAGTTCACTAAAATCAAATTCCATTTCATTTAAGTGAGATATCATACTTTCAGTGATACCTTTGCTTGTACCAGAAATAGGAATTACATGAGTTATATATTGAGAACCAGGTTCCTTTATAATAGAGACATGTTCTTCCTTGCGTGTTTTGCGATAACGCTTGGAGCCTACTTCCTCCTGGTATAAGGTCTCATCTTTTCTCCCATCAAAATAAAGGGATGTAAGGGCTTCGGACATAGTTTTAGGTTCCTGTTGCAAGGCTTTTCTGATTTTAGATTTCTCCCTTCTGATTTTATTTTTATCTATAACAAAAGTCAAGTCTGTATCAGTAACGATTTGTAGGTCTTTCCGAACTGACGTCGCAATTGCAGCGGTTGCTCTTTCCGAAACACCAAATCGGTCACTAATTACTGCAGTTTCAGGAAGATTAATGCGCATTTGTGAGGTAGAAGGCTTTTGAAGGTATGATGTTGATGGGCTGAGAGCGAATGTTGGATCTTTGACATGTTCTTGTACTTCAGGCGAACGATTCTCAACGAACTCTTCAATGTTGTCATCCAAATCATCTGAAAAACTTTTGGTATTGTCAACAGAAGAAGTGTAAGTACTACAGGATGTCATTTTATGTTTCGTTTTTTCATTTCTTTCAGCTCGACGAGTAAGTTTTGCAGTTTCAAGTACATCTATAGAACCAATCTTTCCGACTCTGGCAGTTCTTTGATCGAAAAGAAATTTACGTTCTATGACAGGAATTTTAGTGCCAGTAAAAGTCAATATTATTTGACTTTTGAATATCGCGTACAAGAGTTACAGTCTCACTCTTTCACCTCCACTGGATCTTAAAAAATAATTGTCTCAAACAACATAAAGTTAATTATTATGAAAAAACCAACAATCTGACAGCATAAGTAACAAAATATTAATAAAAAATAACAATTAAATCTTACTTTCAAAAAGTTCAGAAAATGCACTATTTTCGACAAAATTTTCAAAACTTTAAGTGAGTTGCGCGAACAGAAGATATTAACCGATTTCAATTTTTTTTTTACCAAAATACTTGTGTTACTCCATAGCAACTTTTCCGCACTATTAGAATTTGATTTGAAAAATTTGTTGGAATTCGAACCACCCTAATATGTATATATGTGTATTTCGCTCGTTTTTTTTTACCAACACTGTACACAAGATGGCGCAAAACTAATCATCCAAATTTGTATTTGAATACTTTTTTACTATTAGGTGCGCAACTAAGTTCTCGGTGTTTTTTTTACTTTTTTTGACAATTTTATTCTGGAAAAATGGTTGCAAGTGAATCATTGAAAGTATTGCCCATCGCTGGCTACTACTTTTTCCCATCTTCCTGGTAGATCTCGTATACTGTCGCGGTAAAACTGGTCATCTTTTGAGGCTATCCACGGATCAAGCCATTTTTAGATGTCTTCATATGAATGGAACTGCTGGTCAGCTAGACCATGAGCCATCGATCAGAACAGGTGATAATCGGACGGCGCAAATCTGGAAAATATGGCGGGCGGAGTAGGATTTCCCATTTCAGTGTTTCCAGGTAGGTTTTAACGGGTTTGGCAACGTGAGGCCGAGCGTTGTCATGCTGTAGAATCACTTTTTCATGCCTCTCAGCGTATTGTGGCCGCTTTTTGCACAGTGCTCGACTCAATCGTATCAATTGAAGTCGATACAGATCCCCAGTGACGGTTTCGCTTGGTTTTAACAGTTTATAATAAATAACACCAGCTTGGTCCCACCAAATACAAAGCTTAACCATCGCAGCGCGAATATTCGGCCGAGGCGACGACGTAGAAACATGACCGGGCAATCCCCATGACTTTATTTTCTTTGGATTGCTGTAATGAATCCATTTTTCATCACCCGTCACGATCAGAAAAAGAAATCCCTTCCTTTTTTGCCGCTGGAGCAGTTGTTCAAAAGCGAAAAAACGACGTTCAACATCCTTTGGTTTTAACTCATAACCCAAGTCCCCTGTTTCTGGATCATTCCTAAAGCATGGAATCGCTTGGAAATGGATTGGCGGGTAACTCCTAATACTGAAGCAAATTTGTTTTGCGTTTGACATGGATCCTCATTGAGCATAGGCCTCCAATTCAGCGTCTTCGAAGGTTTTTGGCCTTCTTTCACGCGGATGGTCGTCAACATTAAAGTTAACGTCTTTGAAGCAACGGAACCACTCTCGGTACATTTTTTCATTTAGAGCAGTATCTCCATAAACTTTCTGAGGCTCTCGATGCGCTTCAGCGGCCTTTTTTTCGAATGAAAGGGGAAAATCAACACTTCCCGCAAATGACGATTATTCGGCACAAAATGAGACATTTTCACAAAACCAAAATTATATGATATCAAAACAAAATCACTAATGTGTCGAAGCAGTTTGTTTACCATATGTCTAAGCTTGGTTTATGATGTTTAGGTTATGTTAGAATCGACTAGCACACACTGCTGGCGGCATCTATTGACAAACAGCGGGAACTTAGTTGCGCACCTAATAGATAAAAATAAAAATAATTTTGAGTGACAGAAATTTTTATTTTGATCTTTACCCACTTATAGGGAATTTTGCTTCCCCTTGTATAAGTTTTCTCTGATAGGAGTTTGGCCTAACTTCTTATAGAATTTATGGAGAGTGTCTGCGTGTAGCTTGCAAATTAAAGGATCCTAAATCGATAGGGTGATTTATTTTGCGCCTCCTTGTATTTATATCTTAGTTGTTTACATTATGCTTCATAATATGATATATGTGAAGAAAAGTTTTGAGAGATTGCGCTCATATGGCATGCACAGTATAAAAACAACAAAAGTGAGACATTCTTGAAGAAATTGCCAAATGCCAATTGCCATTTGAAAATATGAAAATCAAAGACAATAATTATGGAAAGTAAGACATTTGTTCGAATCACGAAGCATTTATTCTAAAATTGAAAGTGCGTTAGCAGATTTGTGTGATATTATATGATTTTTCGTGATTTATAGAGAAAATTATTTATCCTATCAGAAAGAAAGTCCCATGGCTAGTTTTAGGGATATTCTAGGCTTAAAAGTTTCATCCATTTTTGACATGTATGTTTGTTTTTATGCCCACCATCAATCAATGTTTCACTATTTACTCGTATTAGATTTTAGAAAAATTTCGTGAATAAACAATTGATTTACACTGCCTATTTGTATATTTGAAACAGGCATTTGAGAGCATGAACCTAGCCAAAATAAAACCTACGCTTATAAGAAATGGCATATCAGCAAAATTAGCAAACTTGGTGAATATTACACTGCAAAACACAATTAGCAAAGTGCTAGTTCAAAACAACCGGTCAGATCCATTCTAAGTGATCACGAGAGACCAAAAATTACGTATGCATCATGCCCTCTTACGTCCAATCCTGACATACGGCTGTGAAGTATAGACGATGAAAATGAATTACCTTGAACCCAATAGCAATATTGGGAAAGAAAATTTGTGGAAAAATGTATGGCCCAATCGAGCTGACAGATGGCACAAATAGTATTCGATACAATCTAGAACTTGAACATCTTATAAAGGGGCGCAACATCAGCAAATGCATAATGGCCCAACGAAGATGCTGGCTTGAACACGTAGAAAGAATGCCAGAGCAAAGACCAACAAAACGAGCCTTCAAGAAGCAACCGTATGGGAAGACCAAAGAAAAATGGATATATTCGGTTATCGATGACCTCAAAGAGATGAACATACAGAACGGTTAACGGCGGATCTAGAAACCTGGAGAAAAATTCGTAACAACTTTTCTGTTATTTTCTCAGATTTGAATGCAGAATATACATTTAGGAGCGTTATATATAAGGGTATGCTTGATACCTCTGTATATATTGATATTGATAGCTCTACCGGTTTCGGAAATGTAGTGAGGTCTCGTATGTCGTCGAAATAGAAAAAAATATACAAATATTATATCAAAGAAGAAGAGTTTTAGAAAGCTTTTTTAGAAGATACTATTAAAGAAGCCAATAGTAAATTTTTTTACATGGGATGTGCATTTGAAGATTCTTGTCAATAGTCCCTACAAATAAATAAGAAAGAAATTTGAAATACCAGTATACCACTGAATACCACATTTCTAAAAAAAAAATCGGAGCACCCTCGTGAGTACCTCTTTTTTTATAAAATATGAAAAGGCTATATCTCAAATGTTTAAAATCAACCAAATAATTTCTGTTCATGTCACAATTATTTTCCATTACTAAAAGTTTTTTGTGATGTTGGCTGAGATGCGACGGTATGCAACGCGTGGTTGAAATTTTAGTCATATAAATATACGGGAGTCCCTCAAAATATTGAACAGCAAAATTGAAATACATGTGCGCAATAGCTTTGGTCTATAAATACTGCAGATGAATTGACACATTGTACCAATATTATATACGTATTTATGGGACATGTTTTGATAGCCAGATACCCCTTACCTTCTAAAATTGAGTGTGCCAGATAGCGTGCGGACTTGGCTCAGAATTTATTGTATTGTTTTTAGAGTTTATTGGCGCATCTATATTAGATAATGTCAATGCAAAGAATTATTTCTTTCAGTTATAATGTTGCTCTTTAGAAATACTTTGATCAAATTCGGCCTATCGTCAAAGGCGCACTCGCAAGAATTCTGCCTAACATAGGCAAGGAGAGAGGAGGCGACTCATATCAACTTTGGCAGACTCTATCATTTCATATGCAGCGCCGATATGGGCTGAGGCCAAACGCAACCATATGCGTGAGGTGATTCATACCCAGATGCACTACGTACTGCATGCGCTTATAGAAGGAAGGCAATATGCGTTGTTGCTACCAGTGGACCATGTTACCAGTGGACCATGCGATGGAGTTTTATCGCCGATATGGAATGAAAGGAGTGAAGCCGACGGTGGCAAAAAAAGCTGCAGAAAGAATGTGATCGACGGCCGAATGGCAAAGAAGATGGGATGAGTCAACCAAAGGCCGGTGGATATTCAAACTCATACCAAATCTTGGAGGGTGGATGAATAGGAGCACGGCGATATCGACTACTATCTAACTCAGATACGTACTGGACACGACTGCATCGTGGAATATTAATCCATTTCTAGCGGGGCGGCAGCCCTTTTTGCCCCAGTTGCTCCAATGCAGTCGAGAGCGCAAAACATGTGACTTTTCAGTGAAAACGTTACAGGGAAGAACGAAAAATGCTGGAGAAGGCATTCGAATGCCTGCCATGCCACACAAGATTTGTTCCGGATATGTGCTCGACCATCGAGAGGAAAGCCCAAAAACGACAGTAGTAGTTGTAACTGCAGCAACAACAGCGGCAGCAGAAAGATAAACTAAGTATTTAATACTATTATTATATTTAATTAATTAGGGTTTTTTTTCAAAACTCAACAATGTATCATTGTTTGAGTTTTCATGAAAAACTCAATTTTGATACTGAAAAATCAGGTTCTAAAGATCTAGAGATCTAATTTAAGCCGCGAGGGGAATGAGTAATTCGGGCATTATGCGCACAGTTCATTTTAGGTCTGCTGAAAGGGATAAGATGATTATTACGTAAATGCTCGGCAGAGACAGGAAAGTCAATACTTCTTAATAATTCGGAACAGACGGTCTAAAAGCAGAAGCAATCGGAAATAATCGCGACTTGCAGGAAAGGACAGGATCGGAGAACTTTAACGAAGATAGTTCAACCCTATCAATGGAGAATGGTAAATAAAAACTGTATAATCTAATCTGGAACGAATGAAAGCCGTAAATAATAATTTTAAGGTACACATTTGAGCTATTCCTTGTTATGGATTCAGAGATTGAAAATGATTTGAGATAAAAGGGGAGCTTAAAAATTGCCGCAAATTATGACACCAATTGGCTATTCTTGGCTAATTGGCAATCCGCTTGAAGTTGCAATTCCATAGAATTAATTTTAACTCAAAATATTTTAAGTCATATAGAGGAAAATCGGCAAGTCAAAAAAAAAAACTAATGATATTATTTATAAGTAAAACAAAGAGCAGGTGATCTGATGTTCCCTTGTGGAACCCGAGAAAACGCGGTGCATGGTCTAAAGGAGACGCCATCAACAGTAACCGTACAGCAACTGTTGTTTAAATTCATGCCAGCCCAGCCAGGAACATGGAGTAAAGTCCAGACTCAAACACAACCAATAAAAGTAACCAAAGAACCAGACTTTCTAGGTATTTTTTAGCATCTATATGTTCTTTAGCATTTATATGTTCTTTTTTCGGTGATTTGAGAAATTCATCCCGCCTAATAGATGGAATTAGGTTAGGCTAGGTTAGGTTAGCCTGGTTGGCAATAAGCCACGCATAGACCATTTGGTCCCTAGCGATACCAGATGGAGACCGACCTCTATGAATACCTAAAGTGGACATCACGTAGGATGTCAGCGCTTTTGGCGAATCTAAGTAGGGCTGGGAGCTCCGCTTTTGAGACGTCTTCCAGACCCTCAAACAGTGGGGCTCCCAGGCATCTTAGTCGCGTTTTTAATAATGCCGGACAAACGCACAGAAGGTCTTCTAAAGTCTCCTCAACATCCTCTCTGCATTTTCTGCATTTGTCCGTGTTAGCAATCCCTATCTTGTACGCATGTGCAGCCAATAGATTGTGACCTGTTAGCATACCTATGATAGTTCTGCAGTCCTTTCGCGAGAGCGTAAGTACGCATTGAGTCAGTTTTTTGTCGTTAGTTCTACACATGACTTTTACTGTTTTGCATGTAGTCAGGTTAGTCCACCTAGCTTCCACTTGCCTTTTCATGTGGTCGTCCATTTCGTTGTATATTGTATAGGGTTATTCAATAGGTGCGCTTAAACTTTTTTCCGATAGGGAGGGCGAACGACGCAATATTTTTTATTTTTCGCTTGCCATTTGTAAACTTCATTAGTATACATTTCATCATGGAACGCTACACACTTGAGCAACGATTGCAAATCGTGCAAATTTTTTATGAAAATAATCGTTCTGTTGCTACTACTTTAAGAGAATTACGGCCATTTTACGGTCCATTTAACAAGCCGTCCCGTTTTGGGGTTATGTGAAGTCATTGGTCTACAGTAACAAGCCGGCGACGATTTGTGAGCTCAGAGCCAATATTGAACGCGAAATTGCTGGAATTTCGGCCGATTTATGCAAAAGTGGTCGAAAATTGGGTTCAACGATTGGACTTCGTAAAACGTGCACGCGGTGGTCATGCAAAAGAAATCGAATTTCATACTTAAATGTATATGTTCAAACTCGATAATAAAAAAAAACTAGTTAAAAAAGTCAAACCGTTTGTGTTTTATTCAAAAAAGTTCAAAAGTTGAAGCGCTCTTACTGAAAAACCCTATATTTAGCGGTTTTGGTATGTCGTTCTCTTGTTCAAATGGTAGTCTCATCTACTATTTCGTTCCCCATAATGCCTTTGTGACCAGGTGCCCAGTAGATATGCAGCCTACTGTTTCCGGCTAGCCTTTCTATGGCCTCCCTGCTCCGCCGAACATTTTTGGACTTAATAGAATATGAGCTTATTGCTCTTATTGCTGCTTGACTATCCACGTATATATTAATTGTTGAGTTCTTTCTTGTTCTAGTGTAGGCTAGCTCCGCGGCCTT
Organism: Anastrepha ludens; assembly: GCF_028408465.1. Taxonomy (NCBI): domain Eukaryota; kingdom Metazoa; phylum Arthropoda; class Insecta; order Diptera; family Tephritidae; genus Anastrepha; species Anastrepha ludens. The sequence goes on along the minus strand of NC_071498.1, from coordinate 84,829,966 downwards.
CCCCACAGCAAAAACTTCCGCTTGGAAAATTCTGCTGTGGTCTGGCAGCTTGATAGGCTGCCTTATTCCTAGTTTGGAGCAGTAAATACCCGCTCCCACTCCGTCTGGAGTTTTCGAGCCGTTTGTATAGATGTGAAAAGTTCTATGGCCAGGCTTCATGCCTTTGTGCCATCCCTCCTCTTCAATTGTAGTGCGAAACCTTCTCTCCCAATTAAAGTACGGAGTCATGTAGTACGTCCCACCTGAACTCCACTTTCCTATTGAGCTGTGACCGAAGGTTCTGCAGGTGAATACCCCCGCAGCCATTAGCCTCCTCGCGGATTTCGCTGCCAGGTTTTCCGCCATGAGGTCAATAGGTGGCATGCTGAGTATCATTTCCAGCGCCGCCGTTGGAGTGGTCTTCATCGCTCCTGTTATGCACAGAGCAGCGAGTCGTTGAATCCTTTCCAGCGGCATTAAGTATGTCAGTTTTTTTGTCGCAGTCTGACTACTGCTCTGTAGCACCAATGCATCAGAGAGGGTGATAGACCCCAAGTAACGAACAGTATTCTTTTACATGCGTACAACGCATTACTGGCCTTTTTCACCCTCTCCTCAACGTTGTGCTTCCACAGCAATTTACTGTCCAGTATTACTCCGAGGTACCTCACATAATCTTTGAGAAGTAGTTCGTTGTTGCCTATCTTCGGGAGGTAATAGATGGAATTAACTCGTGAAAATTTTCGTCTGATGATTTATTTAAATGAGTTGTCCAATTTTCTTGTCTTCATTAATACATTTCATTAGATCTGCCTTCAATTTAATGCCTTTAAAAATATTTTATTATATATATATATATATACTAATGGCTGTGTAGTAACTTGTAAATTGTAAGCTAATATCTACTATGCGTGTTATGTATCATAGAATATAAGAATAGAGGTTCTTCAAATTGAAAAATTAAATCGCTTTAGTAATTTTAAGTATAAAACTAACTAAGAAAATGATTATGTGCTAATAAGAGAAAGTTCTACTGTGTGAGAAATTTCAGAATTGTTTGTTCTCCAGCAATAAATTTGAGGTAATTTTGTAGAAGCTAAAGTTGTTTCTTGCTATTTGTGAAGAATACAGAACAAAGAAAAATTAAGAGAAATCTACGGTCTCTGAGAGGGGCATAAGTCTCCAATGGGAGGTGAAGGAAATAACGAGGACGTACGCTGAATAATGGAAGGTGAACCCATCGGCATAATGTAATAGGATTTTAAAAACTCTGGATAAAAATATCTGAATTATTTAATGTCAGTATTCATCTATTAATTACAATAGATAGTATTTTTAATTAATTTTGAAAATTCGAATTTCATGGCTATAGTTGAATGAATTCAATTTTATGAAACTTCACCTAAATTGAGTCAATGCACGAATACAACTTAATGAAATTTTCGTAATAGCGTGAGCTCCATAAAAATTAAAACAACCACATTCATACATATCCCTATTCATTAGAGGTAGCGTGAAAGCTGTCTGCGCCTCGGCAAATGAACACACGTGCCCCAGACACGTCTGTCGAAGTCATTTGTTAGGAAATAATGCCACAGATCGAAAGTCAAAACACAGGGTACAAACAAAATTAGTACACTATATAAACGTATGTATGTACGTGTCTGCATATGTACTAGTATATGCATGCGTGTATATCTGAAAGAGGCTCCAAGGAACAAGAAACGTTGAATATATAATAAAACTAATTGCTAAACGAAATAATGACGTCAAACAAGTTGAAATAAAAGCAACAAAAAATATGTCTGTATACATTTGCATAGACATATGTATGTGAGCAAGAACTGCAGAAAAGCCAGATATAGAAAAATGGAGTGAACAAATATTAAAAAAGAATAACAAAAGCAATGAAAATGCCCACATGTTCACACGAGGGGCTACTGATTAATTCGTGTAGCCCACGCACATAATGAAAAAATAGTTGGATTTTATTATTTATATTTTCCGAATGAAATAATATTAAAAAAGTTCTTTAATTTACTCTTTAAAATATCTCTCTATGGCTGTCTTAATCTCAGGGACTTTGCTAAATTTTTGGTCCCATGACTTATTTTCGATTTAAAAAAAGGAATAATTAAAATGAAAAGCGGACTAATATATTTGTCCTTTAATGTCGGGAAATCCTTCTCACCACGTGTGTATCGGAGGCGCTCGTGAGATGTGCTGAGGTTAACAAAATTTTTAGTTTCGTGGGTGCTCTTACAGGACAGAGCACAACAGGAATGCATACTATGAGACTCAGCATTACCTCGAGTAATTTTTGGGGAGGATGTTATATGGAGGATGAAGTGGAAGCATCTCCTTAGCGATTCTGCTTACTCGGGGCTAAGATTTAGGTATTTTGTCTTTCATTTATTTGCTACTCCTGCTGATATAGCAGGCCTAAATATTAGCCACTTGATGGATTTAATAGCTGAAATGGTTAAAGGACGCGTTCAGTCGTCAGCCGACGTATGTACAAATAGAGGTAATGTTAAACGACATTTTCAAATGAATTTAACGCCAGTTTAACGCAAAGTGAGGGGAGAAGTACTCATACAGAAGAATTTGATTTAAGAATTTATAATTTTCAATATAAGTCAATGATAACAGTTGTTCTTTTGATTAAAAATAACAATAACAGTTTACTAGAGATATTTGCGAGCGGGTTTTTTATAGGCAGCAAGGAGAAGGTGAAACTAAAAAAAATTGCTAATCTTCGTACGAAGGTTTCATTTTAATTTTAATTATATTTAAAAAAGAATAATAATTGTCGTTAATTAACATTTTTGGCATTTTTTTTTTTGTTATTAAAATTATTTGAAGTTCTATAAAATTGGGTGACCACTTTGCAGCTGATTTTGTGAAGTGTTTCCTATTTTGTTTCTAATGCTTTGGCCCGGTAGTAAGAAAAAGTTACTTCGGCGCTACCCCTCAATGCATATGTATTCCAAGCGCCTCTAAAAAATATGAGAAAGCGGCTTTTGTTAGTCTGCAGTACTTTTCAGTAAATCTACAGAGTTCAGCTTAGTATATTTCGGAATAAATCTTCTCTCCAACAGTTTAGAACTAGAGAATTCGTTTTTAAGAATTTGTTTTTGAGAAAAAATAAATTCGCGAGATTACAATACGTCGGGAATATTTGTAATCGGGCAGAGTGTCTCGAGTTGCCTAAAAATAGTCGTTATGAGCTTTTATGCAAACCTTTTTACTTAAAATTTCTGGTTTATACATAAATATTAGATAAATGGGTTGGTGCGTACCATTTGGTACTGTCCAGATTCGGAATTCCGGATGGCAATGGCAACTCTCCAAGTGTATTTCTGCCATAAAAAAGCAAACAACAAAGTATGTAAACATCAATTATATATACATATTGATATGATATATAGACACAGCAATGACGTATCCATGTTTCAGAGTAGCTGTACCATCTAAATAAGATTTTTCTTGCCGACCTCCAAAAACGTTTTACGACACACTACTTTTTGATCAGTGGCTGGTGCTCAATGGAATTATTTATCATGTTTATATATTTATAGGTAAGGGTGCTACTATTTTCTGAAACTTGTGTACATGGTGTCGACCTCTAAAACTCTATCTAAAAACATCACTCATTCGTTATTTTGGTGACAGAAACGATTAACTCGGCATTCTTCGCGACTACTTTTCGAGGGTTGAAAAATAAGAAGCACCCTAATACACATATGTGTGTGAAATTTTCATTCACATAAAAGTATACTTTGTAGGGTTTATTTGTTCACATGAAAATCGCGATAAGGCTGAATGTGAAAATGCTTTCTTCGTTACATTCCTATCTTTCTATACATTTTCGGATATTTTATAATTCGATCCTTACTGTGATCGATCACCCCAGCTGAGGTCCCATTAGTCCTAGTTGAAATAAGTGGGCACACTTTGTGGTCAACGTTTGTAATTATTGTTCAAGGGATATGTTTTATAAGCATACGAGCAAAGAAAAACGAATGATGTCATTAGTAACTACTCATTATAAAGCCTAAGAAGCTTAGGCCGCGAACTTATCACGCGTTCTTCGTGCGTATGTTTATATACATGTAACATGTTAGATGTATACTTATACATATGTATATATTAGGGTAGGTCAATCTGTATGGAACTATCTTGTTCGGCATTGTTCTTAACAGATTCGAAATCTATAAAATCTAAATTATAAGAAAGAGTGTCCAGTAGCTTTAAAGTCAAAGTACGCCAAATTTTAAAAGAAACTACACTGGTGCTCCCATACACAAGTGACTGAACCTTTTTACAAATCCTCCACCATTTTCCATGCAAATTTTTTTTCTTAAATTTTTTTTTTTATAAAAATATAATTCATTGTATAACTTCATTGTATAACTTTGTACCAAATTTACAAAAATTCGGCAAATTTCACAAAATTGTGGAGATTAATAAATAAAAAATAATTAAATAATTAATAAAAATTCTCGATGTGCAGTTTTATAACTTATTTAATTTTGGTGTAATAAAGTGAAAGTTTAAAGTTCCTTAAAAATTCAGTTTACTTTTGACATTTCTTCCCACGTAAAGCAAATATTCGGTATACTTCTATTTTTAACACACTTTTATTAGGTCGGGTTGTATGTATGTATGTGTGTATGTATGCATGTATCTATGTATGTAACGGAATCTTTGAGCTTAATTTTCACTGGCTTCTAAAAATCTGATCGACTTGAAATTTTGCACACCTATCAAGGACCGATGACAAAGCAATAATTTGATAAAAGCTTTCTATTATCCTTATTAGGATTGCAAGGATTAATATTTTCTTTTTTTACCTGTGGGCAAAAAGTAGGGTGAATTTGGTTGTAAAATGAACAATCTTTATTTATTCTTGTAAATCAATTTCATCCCCTTCAAAATAATCCCCTCTCGATGAAATACATTTATGCTAACGATTTTCCCAATCCCCGAAACATGTCAAATAGTCCATTTCCGGTATAGCCATCAGCACCTTCTTCGATTCAGCTTTTATCTCCTCAATCGACTCGAAACGCGTTCCCCGGAATGGTCTCTTGAGTTTTGGGAATAGCCAGAAGTCACACGGAGCCAAATCAGGCGAATACGGTGGTTGCGGAACGATATGCGTGGAATTTTTGGCGAAATGGTCACGAAGAACGAGTGCCGTGTGAGACGGTGCATTATCGTGATGCAAAAACCAAGAGTTGTTGGCCCATAATTCTGGTCTTTTTAGATGAATTGCTTCACGTAAACGACGTATAACGCTCAAATAATATTCCTTATTAACAGTTTGGCCAGGTGGAAGGAGCTCATAGTGCACCACACCACGAAAATCGAAAAAAACTGGCTAATGGAGTGGGGTAGCCGTTTCTCACTTCACTTTCATAACCTTCTGTACATAGGTAGTTGGTAGAATGATTGTAATATTTACTATATCAAGCATCCCACGCTTTTAACTCTAATTTGAATTACTCTATTTGTATCTTAATTTTTGTTATAATTCTGTTCTGAGGTAGTTGACTATGACTGATCGTTCGATTTGCTATTACTTCATTATAGGTCTCTTTGTCATTAAAATTTATTTTCTACTTTTTAGTTCGATTGGCAATAAAAGCGTGTTTTTTAGTTTTTTTAAAATATTTTTTATTTATTTAAAGAATCACAAGATGGCAGTACGAAACCAATTATATGTAATGTCTTTATGTATTTCTTAATAGGAAAAATGATTGGAAGTAAATTTTTTATAGTCATATATAAGTCATATATTTCTAGTTTCGAGATATTTAATGAACTGCATTTGAATAAATTAAAAAAATATTTTTACATTAAGCGACCTTCTTATTTAAAATTTTATTAGTCTTAAACGAAATTTATTATGAATATGAAATTTTCTGTGAATTTGATACGAAAATACTGTTTTTAAAGTTGGAATTAACTTCGACCATTTTCAAAATTGACTGAATGTCCTATAATCGACTTAAAGCAATGAAGAGCAATGAGTTTTATTTTAAACAATAACTTAAATAAAATAATTCATGAAAAAAAGTATTCCATTTTTATCGACTTTATCTTTTTTCATTTTTACCAAGTTTTTAAAATTTTCAAAAAGATCCTGAAAAACTGGAGAGACATAAACACATAATAAATTCCTGTTTTTCTTCCATTACTGGTCCAGTGGAAGTAGATTAGCATTTCCGTGAATTGTTAGTGAAGGATCCAAAACGACGACCTTAGAATCATCTTAAAAGTATAAAACATTTTATGAGGTTGATTTAATGTTTACTCTTCTTGTTGTTGACTCTTCAAGTGATTTCGTTGAAAGAAAACCCGGCTGTTTTATTGAAAAGGTATTTTATCTTCTACACTTTTCTATCAATTCATAATAATCTGCTTTTTTACTTTCATTTCTATGAACCCATGGTATTCATTCGGTAGAAAGAAATGACCCGATACCAAAAATTTGTGGTTTATTGTTTAAATAGTATTATTTGATGGCTGAGCACTTTTCATCCATGTCAATGTTACTTTAATGTTACGCTTTTGGTTTGTTATGTTAATATAATTTCTTTAAATTTGTGACTTAGACAACTTTCATAATTATAGGCACTTATGTAAATCGAACTAAAACTTGCAAAAGGAAAAAAACATTTGGTTTTTTGCGCCATATAGTGGTTTTTTAAATAAAAAAAATAAATTCTTCGTCCCAAAATCTTCCAAGTTTCCGGACCGTGTTCTTCTTTCTTTGAGGCCACGAGAAAAAGAACGTCTACGTCAATAGCCCAGGGTCGATTCAAGACCTCAAAGATGGAATTCGTAAGGCTATCGAGGACATAGGGCAGCCACTTCTCAATTCGGTTATGGAAAGTTTCATGAAAAGGATATTGTCCTGTAAGTGTGGTCGTGGTGGTCTTTTGCCTGATGATATTTTCTTCTATTAACGGCATACCTTCCACTTTATCATTTATATTAAAAAATAGCAATTTTCTTTGAATATCAAAAGAACACCTCTTATTGGAAAACCCTTTAGTTTTAGGTACAATATGAATCTGCTATGAACAATATTTACCCGCCCTAATGTACATACATACATATGGGTAATAAAAAGTTTAGCATGTGATTTAGCTTTAGTATCTAGAATACAATAGATACGAGAGCAGCTGGGACTTGAAGCATTTTAGTATAGACATAGGAAGATTTCACTAAATAAATGTAGATTAATGTCAATATTCATTGAAAAATCGGAAAATCTTTTGTAAAAACGTAATAAATCATGATTTCCGCAACCCAAATGCAGATGAGTGGAAGTTTATAAAACCTACTTGAGATTCTCTGACAGCACCAAATCAAAGCAACAAAGAAAAATAAAGAGACCACAAGAAAAACAGAAATTAACTGAAAGTAAACTTTGGCAGAAATATGAAAAACGCAAATCGAACTCTCAATTCTCTGCATGCCTGACTCTGCATTTCTTTATATGTATGTATGCACGGATGCCATGTCTGTTGCGCGAGAAACTTTCGAGTTAATTCACATTGACAAGCGCATGCGATCCACCATAAATACCGATAAGTACAACAAATAATAATAATAAATCTCACAGTAAAATACAACTACAAATAAACTGCTTTTAAAGCTGCAGTCAAAGAAAATGTGCGTCAATTGCGTTTTCGGTGGAAATGCAGAAAGAAAACAAGGATTACGTACGAAATGCAACTAACTCGAACGACCTCAAATCAAATATGAAACAGATGAAATGTAGCAAAACGCCAGACATGCACAAAGCTGCAAGATATTGCGTAGCATTTTAGTATTTTGTATTTGTATATATACATATATATATATGTGTATATAATTTATACCTATTTATAATTAGCGCTTATACCCTTAAGTGAGTGTTTGGCCGAGCTCATCCTCCTGTTTTTGATGTGCGTCTTAATTTCTTTTCCTCAAATGGAGATAGCAACAGTATTTTCCCGATTGCAGACGGCAGAAATACACTAGGAGGTTTATCATTGCCTGCCGAGAGCGACCAGCATTAGCAAAACCTTTTTCTATCATTTGGTGCTTCATACCCGGGGTTTCGAACCCGGGCACTACTAAATGGTAGTCAGGCATCAACACATTCGGCTTTGGGCTGAGAGCTCTTACGTGTAACGAGGATAGTTTCACAGGTGCTCAACGCATAGCATGTTAAAAACTCACGGACTTGAATCCAAAGTATACGGCTGCCTTCCCCATTCTATCAAAACTAGAAGATAAGGTTGGCAGTGATCTATCGCAGCGTCTTTCAGGCTATAACAGGCTGTTCGCTGACACGGAAGTACTCCCACATCACTACAGTCTACCGCAGTTTTCTCTGAAGGAGCTGCTTGAATGTGTCAGGCCTGTGAATCATGTAACGAATGTAGAATGGGCCACTTGATACAGCGACATTACTGAAAGCTATGCCACAGCCGATCTAGAAAGGGAAGCAAATATGCTACAGTCCGAAAACTCTGCTCTACTCCTATAATACTCCATACACTCCAGTATAGATCACTCCACTGTTCCTTCATTCGTGATATGGTGGGGATCATCGCTGAGCACTGCCTTTAAGATAAAGTGGTGGTGGATGGTGTCAAGCAATATTTCGGTCATTATCCTACTCTAGACCAAGCGCGACATTTCCATCATAGTAAATATTTCTTTCAACGCTCGTTTAGTAGACTTGGAGTTTGTAACAATCGATCTATGTACCAGGCTAGTGGCCTTTATTAATGTTCCATATGATTGGTCCATAACATTTACTTTGCAGAAGTTTTAACGTTGAAGAGATGTAAAAAAATACAAGTATGTATAAACAGAAACACTCGCTGAACAAATTTTCAGGACATCATCGTCGCTTTGGTTGCGCTCAATTTCATGCGAGGGAGTATGTGAAGTTTCTTTATATAAGCTTTCTCAATTTAATGAACAAAAAAACTTCGAAAATTGCGTGATTAAGGGACTAGAAGGAAATCTTCCATATTTAGAATCGAGCTATTTAACTTTCCTCCATAGAGACTAAAATGGGCTAAAACATTGAGGAGAATTAGATTTACTGTTTATTTGCTTTTACAATTATTAAACAAACCAATGCGGAATTTTGGGGTGTTCCACTTTTGACGTTCGCAGTACACCTTCTATTCGAGTCCATTGACATATCCAACAAAAAGTGTTTTTTTTCTTCATAGTATGTAGTCTGTTTCTATTTGCTATTCGATGGAAAATGGAGCTAGTACATTTGCTGATAGGATAATTTTACGAGCTGTGACTTTTAAAGGCAAGCCAATTTGTTTGAATTGGCTATAGTGAATTAGTCATCACCCTACTTACTTCTTATAATAGACAAATTCAATGGTTGAAAATTAAAGATTATAAATTTTCAATAAATGGTCGATAAAGCTAAGCTAAATGATATATATATGATGAATTTTGTGATCACAAAAATTGTGACTTCATCAAAAATTAGCGGAATTATTTATTTAAATCCAGCGAAGTGGAATTGGGGAGGTCTAAATCGTCGATTTGCAGCACTTTGGAGGATTATTTGTGATAACAAAGGAAGGTGGAGCCATTTGCTCGACATGAATTGATTTTTGCTATTTTGTGACTGATAATGTAACTTAGTGTTTCCAACATGTTTCGGAAATCCAACACCATAGTTCCAAGTCGAATCCTTCAAGCGTTTAATTCGCTAAACAAAATTGCGTTTGTCTTAACAGTTTAGATGGAATAAGTCCATTCCAGCCTACCAAATCAACTGGACCTTTTAAGCTCAAAATATCAAAATAAGTAGATGGCCTCACCAGAAAATCATCTACAGCCAGCGAAAAAAATATAACAGCTAACATTTTAAGTGGCTACCATAGCCATATGAGTTGGTGCGGGAGAGCATTCAGAAGAGCACAGATTCGAAACCCCGGGCACGAAACAAGTTTTTTCAAACAGCGGTCGCTTTTCGGCGAAAAATCTTCATAAAAAATTCCAAAATTTTGACTCATAATTAAAAAAAAAAGAAATTGTGTGAGTATTTTTATAGTCCATTAAATTTTAGTATAATAAAGAACAAATTCGAAGTGGCTCAAAATGTTCGCTCATAAAAAAAAATCAGAGATATTTTGTACTCTTATGGAGAAAATGCAGCTCCAGCGGGTTAGGTGGTTAGAATTTTTCCGCAATAACGGTGGAGCTAGTTATGAGCATTAACTCAACGCTAATAGGATGAGCAAAACATATATAGGGTGGACCATCTAAAATTTGCTTTTTGAATCGACTATAAAGAAAAAACTAATCAATATTTTTTCAAACTTTCTTTTATTTTGAAGATTGAACATTGTCATTTATGAATGAAAAATAATGTCGTTCAAATGACTGTCTCGACTGGCTTTACAGCAGTCCATTCGATCAACCCAATTTTTAAGCACATTTTCGATTGTTTGGGCTCCAATTTCATGAATGGCAACTTCAATTTCGTGTCTTAAAGCATGAATCGTCTCTGGATGGTTCGCATAGCATTTATCCTTAACGGCCCCCCACAAAAAATAGTCCAACGGGCTTAAATCACAGCTACGAGGTGGCCAATTGATATCGGAATTTCGGCTGATTATTCGGTTTTCAAAAACGTTAGCCAAAAGTTCGAGTGTAACTTTGGCAGTGTGACAAGTTGCACCGTCCTGTTGAAACCAAATGTCGTCCATTTCATCCTCCCCTCAATTTTTGGAAACAACTCGTTGAGCATGTCACGGTAACGCTCGCCATTTACTGTTACCGCGGCTCCTCGCTCATTTTCGAAAAAAAATGGCTCGATGATGCCGCCAGACCAAAAACCGCTCCAAACAGTGACTCGTTGTGGATGCATTTGCTTCTCTACAGCAACGTGTGGATTTTCTGAGCCCCAAACCCGACAATTTTGCTTATTGACGTATGTAGCCACCGATGTGAAAATCAGAAAAGAAGAAGAAGACTCACCATTTTGGAAATAGGTTTTCAATATTTCCAAATTTTGTTCAAGCGTATAGCGTCCCATTTCGTAAATGTCACACCTTTAAGTAAATTACGAACACATTTGATATGTCATTTGTGTTTCCAATTCCCAAAAAAATAGGTGGTTCAAAAAGCAAACGCTATATGACCCACCCTGACATTTAAAGCCATTATTAGCTTTTTCACCTTTCGCCAATATCGATTCAGTGCACCTAAGTTGTATATAAAATTTGGAAAAAATTGGTCTCATATCAAAAAATATGGTCCATTTCTGTGCAAATTTATTTCTGAAACTTAATTAAGGTAATGGTATTCAACTTTAGTTACGTATTTAAGTAATGTTGTTGCCTCATGTAGGGCATCCTCTACTATCAATGCAGTTCAACAAGATGCTCATAATACGAAGTCTGACAGCCAATGAATTATTTCGAAAATAATCTGTTGTGTATTCGAAAAACCAGAAACAAAAACAAATATCCATAAAAGAAAACAAAGCATTAATGATTTCTTCGAGTATTATTTTGAGGCAAAAATTAATTTTAGAACGTGCCTCATGTGTATTCTTTTTACTCGTACAAGTTTACTCATTGTCCTGTATTCGGCTCATTTGCCCAATGCGGTACATGAGGCGCAATTGCTTTCAAAAATTAATATGTGTATGTGCATGTAATTGTGGATATGACTCTTGTATATTTTGTATGTGAATTTACTTTGTAAAACAGGGCGCAAAGATGTGAGGTATGATTGCTAGACTAAATTTGAAACTCATAGTCGCCTTAGTCTTATCCGCTATTTGTTGTTATATGTAAATATGTACCTTATAGTTGCTTTCATATTCACAAGAATATTGTAATTTTTGATCTTTCTCGTTGTACACCTCCCCACAAGTAATGCTTTTCGGTAGTTAGACTTCGACTTTGATATCCCAAAATTAAACGGCGTTAGTATAATGCTAAACCAACAAGCAAAATACTTAGGAATTGTCCTTGATCCCAAACTCAGTTGGAGACCCAATGTAGAATACAGGGCGAAGAAAGTTAATATAGCACTTTATACGTGTAAGAGAATGTTGGGTAAAAAATGGGGTTTTCAACCAAAGTTATCCAACTGGTCCTACACAGCCATTGTAAGACCGACAATAACATATACGGCACTAGTCTGGTGGCCCGCGATGCAACAGAAATTCAACCAAACCACGCTAAACAAGATAAAAAGATGAGCATATATCTTAACCACAGGAGCGCTTAGAACCAGTTCTTCTGTTACCACTAGACTTGAGACTCAGAGATGTAGGAAGCTGGACAACAAGATTGTACGGTCACAGCAAGATCCTTCAATAGGGACCCTCACTGCTCAAAATCAAATCGGACTTCACAATCTCCAACATTAACTTTAAGAAAAACTTTACGGTGCGTTTTCCACCGAGTGCCGAATAGCGGAAAGAGAATGTGGTTGGTAGATTTGATGTCGAAATTTATACTGACGGTTCTAATACGAATTGTGGTGTGAGAGCTGACCTCTATTCGGAACCGCTCAGCTTATCCAAATCAATTCGACTTCCTGATTATGCCAGCGTGTTCCAGGCAGAACTGTTAGCAATCAGGAAAGCTTGCAAATCACTGAAATACTATTTACAAAGAAATTGGTGCAAGAGTAGCTATCTTTTCGGACAGTCAAGCAGCTAACAAGGTCTTAGACTCCAACTTCACTTCATCCAAACTAGTTTCACAATATAGAGAGGAACTAGAACTGTTTGATCATTGGTGTCAATTTACCCTGATATGGGTTCCCGGACATTGGAATATAGAAGGTAATGAGAAAGTAGACGAGCTATCAAGAAAAGGTTCGGCACTAGACATAACAGATTGCAGTCGCTACCCCATACACTATAACACCTGTTAAGGTGCTCTCGCTCAAACATTTCACGTATTACTACAACCCTTACAGGGAGAAGAATCATGGTATCATGGAAGGTAAGCGATCATGCAGCCAGACCCAACCTTCCTGTCAATGCCATCTCCAGAAACTGTCAGGCGGAGGGGGTAAAAGAAAGTCTTTTCCACTATTTATGCGAATGTTCGGGTTTCGCCAGAATAAGACTTTTTTTAATTAACAAAATATCAGCTACTAAAATTTTTTCATAGAAACAACCATAATTTCTTTCTTAAAATAATCGAAGTTTTCAATAAAAATTAAAATTGATCGGTTAAGTATCAGTCGCGAAAACAAAAAAATGTATGTAGATCCGTTTAATGACTTTAGCAGCTATGTTACCCATTCCAATTCTGCTAGCTCTACGACATCTTCATTGAAAAGTAGCTACCGGACTAAACATTGTAAGTACGTTTTTTCAACTACCTTTGAAATAATTTAATCGAAGTAAATTCACATGTTTTACATGTTTTCGATCGCCTGAGAATATTTTTAATATATTTTTAACTCTTAATAATGTCGCAATTCTGCTAGCAAAATGAACACAATATAAAGCTTAAAAAATTCCTGTATCCATATGAAAGTTTTAAGTGGAACTTCCTTTTATTTTTCAGCCGAATATTGTTATTAGGCTCATTTGGGTCACTGTTCACAGTGGCATAGCGGGTAATTGCTAGGTAGATGAGTTATCTAGGCAGGGAACCCTCGAGATGGTTTCCCCGCAAAATGAGAGGATTAAGGCTCCTTTGCAAGCAGTCGTCCGCTTCTGAAAAGGTGGGCATGTTAACCCAGTGAGTGATGGGTTAGTGCACAAACGAGTTAAGTTGCGAAATCCTTCTAGCCACGGGTAGCGAGAATGCGCTTGAGAGAACTTCAAATGTTAGTAAAGCCGCAGTTCCCAAATTTTGATATTTAGATATTCTTACCAGGCATTGTCCTTGGTATTGCTTCTAATCTTCCTTGCCTTATTGCAGCATCTGTCTGGCGGAAGAGGTGGAGTCTCAGTACCTTCTCTTCAGCAGTCCTGCTCTTGCCGGTCTAAAATTCTCACTTTTTTGTTACACCTGCGGCTTATATTATATTATATTTTAATCTTTACTTTTCCTCCTCCGTTCTCTGCTTACCTTCTTTTCTTTTCTCGGGATGGTATCACAAAGGACTTGTTTAACTTTTTTGATCAAGGGGCTTTTGCATGGGCAGCTATTTACCCTAACCTAACCTTCTATTTTTATCATGGTATCTCATGCCATCCCATTGTGATGGTTCTTGAAGTAGAGAGGTTACCAAATACGAAAATATAGTTTCGAAAAAAAAAACGGGTTTAGAGTTCTCATTTAGGGGATTGAGGTTCTGAGAGCCCCTCATTAATTGTCGAATATGTCAGAAACTATTCTCTTGAATGGCTTGAAATATTTTTAATGACTTTGAATATTTTTAAAAATTCAGATTACACTCTTACACAGTGTAATGAATTTTATGTTATCTATCCACACATATCTTCATACATCCTGTTCTTGGTTCTCGTATTTCAAATTTCCATTCAAAGTAAAGAAGTGGTTTAAAACTATTTAAATTTGGCTAAATCAACGGATTTCTTAGGATGATGAAAAACAAACCCTCTCTGAGTGTATCAAAAGTTATTTCATACCAGCTCTGACTGCTCAGCAATTATCTCGCGCGTTATATTGACATTATAAATGACAATGAACAAAACTTCTGAGAGAGTTTTTCGTTTGCTTGATAGATACAAACTAGCAAGTGTTGATAAATTTTAAGAAACTGTCGAGTTCGACCACCATGTAAACACTAACGATTGTTCAAATTTGCCTTATTGCACAAAAAACAGTTTGGTACCTCTTGAATATGGCTGGGTACAAAAAGTATTTTGTCCGAGTCTCACTATGCGAATCGCTACTGATTTGCAACAAAAATCTACCCATTTCTGAAGCGGAAACTAAACAGGTCATAGTGGAGGAAGAATTGATCTCTGGATATAATGACTTCATCGATTAGAAAGTTCTTATCAATTCTAATACGAGTTTTGGCATTGTATGTATGTCATTCTAAATATTCTGCTACAGTCCCACCATTTCTTCAGGAAAAATTACTGCCTGAACAAAGCGAGTAATTTAGTTTTTTAGTTATTGTTTCTGTGCGTCGATGGAAGATCTAACTATCTAATTGTCTACTTAACAAAAAGTTACATTTATTGTTACATCAATTTCAAGTACGAAATAATTTTCGTTGTTAAGGAGAGTCCCTAATCAAACGAAGGTGTACAGTCCTATATTATGTACGACAATGGCTTCTTCATCCGTTATTGGTGCTTCACGTTCATATTCAGATTCGTTATGGCAGTTTGATTTCGTCAAATAGGGAATTTAGTTTCTGAGAACACTCAATGCGACTCAACGCGACCTCTGATTCCTTGCGGGTTCCAGTCCCGTGCTATTCTCGTGATGCCATATGGTGGTGTGTGACCTATCCATCGCCACTTTCTGCGTTTGATTTGCCTAAGGATGGGTCCCTCGTTCGTTAATCCCCACAGTGCGTCGTTACTGATGGTTTTTGGCCAGAATATTCTACAGATAATGCGGAGGCATTTGTTGATGAAGGATTGTAGCCTCTGTGTGATGGTGTAAATGTTATATTTAGTTGAATTTCTCAATTTTTTTATTATGGAAGCACAACGACAATGCATTGAGTGCACTATTTGCTCACATCGCTGCTTTGGAATCTTCAGCCAAGTATTTTCAACACTTTGCCAAAGTTATTGATTGTTACTCGATTTGGTACTGTGTAGAGCTCTTTTAAGCCCCCTGCAGATTTTCTATGTGATTGAGGTCGGGAGACTGAGCTGGCTGTTCATAATCTCAATTTTATTTCTAATCCTTGGTGAACCCAATCCTTGGCCCTCCGACATGTGTGTTGGATCATTATCCAGCTGGTCGAACCACTTTATTGTCATTTTTTCTCTGTAATACGGAAACATAACATTCTGCATTATTTGCACTTTAATATTGGTGTTCAATTTTGCGCCATAAATTGGCCCTAGACGTTACCTTGAGGAACATCTGCTACTATTGGAAACTCTTCAGAAATAAATTGAGATATTTTTATAGCAAATAGTGCATCAAATAAATCAGACAACAAGATTTTATGGAATTTGAAAGCCGTTAGTTATGCAAACGTCATTCATGCCCCACTTTGTCAAATGCTTGAGTAACATAATATTTGTCAGCTCTCTAAACATTTTGGAATAATATAATCATAGCCCGATTTCTTTAGATCTATTATTTCTTCTTAATCTCCGTAAGGGATGCCTTGAGAAGCCTGCACAACTCGGTAGAAATATTGCTGATGTCTGTGATGGCAGTGTTAAACCCGAAAAAGATGGAATATAAGATTTGGCCATTCGAAAAAAAATTGTGAGAGTGGCTCTGGCCATAGGTGAGGTGAAAGAGAGAGATGCGAATGAAATGTCTGTAGGAAAGTTAGTTCAATAAAGAGGTTGACGAAACTGCAAGTGGGATGCATTGATAAGCCCAAAGGAACTGAGACTGTATTCATGATATATGAAAAAATTAACACGGCCAATGCCCATGCACATTCGTTGATGCCTGAACAGCGACTGATTGAAAGAGCGTAAAAATACATTTGTAAAAAACCAATGTCATCTCTCTTATTACCTCAAAATTTGCAAAGAGCCGAAAAGCAATTTGATATGGACGACATACTTGCATTCTGTATAGGGTTTTCCAATAACAGGTGTTATTGGTGAATGGATTGCGCTATCGAGAGATGATTAACGATTTTTTATGGCCGGAATTGGATGGTATTGATCTGGACAACGTTTATTTTCAACAAGACGGCGCTACGTGCCACACAAGCAACAAGCCAACCATTGATCTTTTACGGGAAAAGTTTCCGGACCGTGTTATCTCTCGAAGAGGTGATCACAATTGGCCACCGAGATCTTGTGATTTAACACCTTGTGACTTCTTTCTTTGGGGCCACGTGTATAAGAAGGTATACGCCAATAGCCAAGGGTCGATTCAAGACTTTAAAGATGGAAATCGTGAGTCTATCGAGGACATAGGGCAGCCACTTTGCAATTCGGTTATGGAAAATTTCAAGAAAATGATGTTGTCCTGTAAGCGTGGTCGTGGTGGTCATTTGCCTGATGTTATTTTGCAGTATTGACGGCATACCCGCCTCTTTATAATGAAATAAACATCCGACCATTTATATTAAAAAATAGCATTTTTCTTTGAATATCAAAATAACACCGCTGTTTGGAAAACCCTTTACATCCAGTCTAACTCTATTTATTGATAAATTCGGTTGGAAGGGCTTAAGAGTTTTGCAAAACAATTAACTAGCTTTCTATTGATCGCTGCGAGTGCAGTTACCATTTGTGTCTCAAATTGGTATATTTGTTTCTAGAGGTGGGTTGGAACGAGGCTCTGCGTTCGAAAGTGAGTATCTTGGCATACAGTTTTGGGAGAGCTTTAGCACATACATAGTTCCTTATATTTTTCGATTTCAGCCTCCAAGCCCATCTCATAGCAAGTGCCGTTTTTCTACTTCATTATTCGTCAGTGAATGCAATTTAGTTGATATTTTTCTTGGAATTGCTAAGATAATGAAAAAGTTAATAGTAGGCTCCCCTAAATGGTGTTGAGGCGGAGGATCTTCTTTAATTCAGTTTTTGCCTTTCTTGATGTTGCTCTACTGTTCCGTTGCTGTCTGCAGTTTTATGGCATCTTGCAGCGAAAGAGGCTTGTCAAATCATACCGAAGAGCTTCTGAGCGTTTAATTTTTGATGTTCTTTACCCGCTCTGGGGTTCGAAATGCCGATATGACATACAAAAATACAGCAAGTATGTATATTGTACTTACTCTGCCCACCCTGTAATTTATTTACCGCATAACCATTTTAATGAAAAGTACACATGTCGCTTTCCGCGCAAATCTACTACATTCACACACATATATAAATATGTATGTAAGTATAATGAACGCTGTTTTCCATTGCAGCATGTCTTAAAAACCACAGGAAAAAGAACAATAACATAAAAGAGATCTAGGAAAAAGAAAACAGTGCGCGTCGAGCTGTGTGGGCAACAAGCGGCCGACAAACTCAATGACTTTTCCTACCTCACACAGCAAGTCAAGGCGAAATTGTGCATGCATATGTATATATGTATGTATGTATGCAAGTACACGTCTACACTGCATATATGTTTGTAGGGGTGTTGTTAAATGCTGCTGGGCATTTTTCGCCTGCGTCTGATGCTGGGGCAACGCGCGTTCGCCGCGCGGCAGCAAGTATTTTCCTTATTCTCACATACACCAATACAAACTCATGAACACGAAATAGATTTTAAATTTATTTTTGAGTTAATTTTTTTCTGCTGCTTCTATGAAAACACGATCGGCTATTACTTGAGTTGTATGTGAAAATATATGGAGCTGGTGAAGTGAGTGCGCATTCGAAACTGGCGAAGAGAAGGTGTATGTATATGTGTTAGTATGTGAATTTGGGGAAATATGGTAATTGGGGGAAAGACTAAAATCAACTGCGGCATAGAAAGACAAGCGGCCTGTATTGGCGCTAATGTGTTTATTGTTTTTTCTTCTTTTTTTTATTTTTTTGTTTTTGTGCTTGGGGTATATGCTGCTTGCCCGTTTTCGCTGCAAGCGTATGCGTTACTCGATTGTAAAATGCTGACATGGAGGTGTCTTACTCTCAATGAATTTTTATTTTTTGTTTTTGGAGATTTTGTCGGCTTTTTCAAATTGGCGTATTTGCTCAAGTTTTTTTTTTGTTTTTTACTTTCTCATGCTTCTATGTATTTGTTCTCTTCGCTTTTGCTAAATTCATCTAGAACTTTTTATTTTGTCTGACTTTTCCATTGCGTTTCTGACGTTTTCCGCAGGCACTGTTTGCTGTGCTGCTTTTTCAGCAGTTCAAAAAAAGTAGCAGCAGTGGAAGTGCTGATCGTTTGTGTTTGCCCCCAGTTTAAAAACTAGTTTCGAATATTGATCGCATTTGTGCATGTGCATGAGTGCGATGTACCTGCACACATACATATATGCTAGCTTACAAACGCATACTGCCTCTTCCATAAAGTCATTGCTGGGGGTGCTTCATTCAGATTTTTTCTTAGGCAGGTACTTAACCTTAGTAAGAATAGCAAATTTCACGACTATCTACTTTTATTCTGGATAAAGAAAAAGTGTACTCCTTTTTTATTTTTTAAATTCCTATTATTCAGTTTTATTTTACGTTTCTGTTTTAATTATTTGATTTGATAAAAGTGCAGAAAATTTCAAAATTCTTTGTGCAGTTACTGCAAAACTAGCCTAATGTTAAGAGCGATATCATCTCACGAAATTTACGAGGCTTACCTTTCTAGGGCCAATAGCTATGTTCTAAAATGTGGGTAATAAATCAGTTAAAAGTTCTTATTGCCCTATACTTGTTTAAAATACTTGTATATACTCTGTTGTAAAATTAAAAAAGCAGCTCCTATTGGCAAGTTTTGGCCATTTTTATTTTTTACATTGCAACACTTTTTTTTATAAAAATGTAATATAATTCATTCTATCAAATATACCATATTAATCAAAGTTTCAAGCTTTGTACAACATTTATAAAAATTCGAAAAAATTTCATCAAATATTTTCCATAAAATCTCCTGCTATACTTCCTATATACGTACCACTTACTATCGGCAAATCAGCAAGTAACTGCATCTTTTGAAAACGCAACGAATAAGCCATTATTATCTATTATATTTAACTATATATATAGGTATATATATATATATATATATAAGAAATGGAGAATAAAGTTAAACAAAAGCAAGTCAGCGCACAAAGGGTTTTTCTGAAGCTACTCACAAATCAATCTTTATCAATGCGTCGATAAGCCCATACGTCGAGGAAGCCGAATATCGGGAAAGCTCATGTAAAGAAAAAACGAGAAGTGCTTGACTTGAAATTAAATAAACTGTATTACCTCAATGGTAAACGCCAAACGCTAGCAGGCCTTATGGAGAGATAATTTTACCCCTCAAAGTGTTGCCATAATCTTTACGTAACGATTGCTGGTAATTTTTTATATAGGTATATCAAATTTCTAATTGATTTTATTTGAGTTTACTTAGACTGATTGGATATTTTTAGAATATTACAATTTTGCATATTATAATTTCAACTTATGAGTTTTCATGAGGCTGACACATGCACACATTTAAAAATAGACTGATTTAAATATTGATAACAAAAAATAAACTACAATATCGATTTCTTTTCTCAGAAAATTTAATATTTTGCATGGCTTTGGATATGTTTTAACTGGAGGTAAAGTGCCCTCAGATCCCCCTCCAGCGGCTCCGACCTTGCTTGTGGATACATTTAAGCTCTTAAACACATATTCACTAAATTTCGAGTTGCTTGTAGACAATTTGTTCGCTTTCGCCGCCAAACATCGTCGCTCACACGAATTTCCTTTGCCTTCTGCATCTCATTTCAATTCATTTCATTCAGAATAGATGAAAATTATGATTTTTTCATTCTGTTTTATTTCGTATGCGACATAGAGCAAGTTGAAACTACAGAGCAAAGAAATCGCGGAGCGCAAGTAAAATAAAGTCGAAGCAAAAAATTAAATAAGAAAAATTAAGTAAAAGCAAAGTATAATATACATATAGATTCATAAATTTCTGTGTGAAATGTGAATTGGAAAATTTGCTTATGATGGCGGCACAATAATTGCACGCCAGCAGGATTCGAATGCGCGTCAGTAGCGACTTAAAAAATTATCTTATTTTTTCTTTAAATAATAAGCATTAAAGTTTAAATGTTGCTGCCACTGCTGCTGTCACGGCTGCTGCTGAAAACTCAGACGAACGAAGACGAATGTGTTTCATGTGTTTTGGACCGTTCAGAAAATTTTAATTGAATTATATTGAACACGAAAAGCGAACAAATCGTCCGCATTGCTTTCATCAAAATCCAACACCCAGCCAGAGGCGAAAGGAATTTTTGTAATAAAAAATTCGGTGATTTTTTTGCGCGCAAAATCTGTGTATGGAATATAAAAAAAAAATGAATAAATAAATGAAATGCAAAAATAAAGCGTTCTGCAAGGTGTGAAATTCCGAAATTTGTGAGAGAAAAAATTTATGGTAGAAACAAAACGAACTATGTTAACCTGATTGGTGGGAAACAGCTCGCAATTTTGGATAGAGAAAAGGCAAAAAAAATAATAATTAATTAAATGTGACAGCACTTGTGTGCCTTATATTAGAAAAGTTTCTCAATCAGCCATTAAAATGTGACAAATTGAAAATAATACACATGAAACCTAATTAGGGGTGTGGAAATATATATTTTTTTTTGAAAATTTTTGAACGACCATTTCCGTGCATCAAATATTGCAACAATAAAAATCTTATATAAAATAAAAGCGAAAAATAGTTTTGCCGGCCCGATTTCAAAAAAATTGCCAAACCCAAAGCGTCAATACAGGAAATACAAAACGTCGAACGCAGCACGAAATTATTTATGTAATCTAAATAGAGCAATAACAACAACAATGCGAACAACACATTTATTTTCAGGAAGAATGCTATGCTAGATATTGTGCGCGAGTATTTTAAAATTAGAAGTTCAAATTCACTGAAAAAAACAGCCGAAAGGCAAAGGGAAAACTACGAAAAAAAGATAATAAAAACACGAAAACAAAAAACATATGAAAAATGCGGAGAAATATATAAAGTACAAGTTTTAGTGATTGCATGTGTGTATGCTTGTGTCTGTGTACTTGAAGTAAAAATTTAAAAATTTAGTGTCTTCTTTAAGGAAAAATTAAAATTTTATTTTTTGTTTTACTACTCTTTTTGTTTTAATTTGTATTTATAATTATAATTTACAGCTAGTGAAAACTTTCAAATCCTAAAGAAGTGTGCATCGATAAATAAACCATTATTGAAAAACGCATAAATATTAACCAAACAACTCAAACCTCGAAGTGTTTTAAAATCGAAATTTGTGCGAAATGTCGGAAGTTGAAACCGCTGTTAATCCCGCTACCAGCGCTGAGGCGGAGCAAGAGCCTAAGAGCGCCACCCAAGCGGGTGATGATGATGAGGAAATGAGGGAAGAAGTTTCCGCTGAAACGGAGAAAATGGTTACTGAAGCTATCGATGAAGATGGCGATGTGGTCGAAGAGACTACCGAGGTGACTCGTAAGGTTATCAAACGCACCATGAAAATTACTGAGGTGAGCTAACGACAATTACGAATTAGCAAATAATTTTAAGTGGTCAGGAATATTTGTATGTATTTGTAGATATAAGAAGAACGGGAATACTGCGTGAAATAAAGATAAAAGTACTTAAGTTACATCAATTTTGGTAATTTTTTTGTTTAAAGTTTATTACTTATTAAACTAAAAAACATATTACTACCAAATGCTTCTATTTCTGTTCACCTAAATATAAGAAAAAAATTGAATATACTTCAGAATTTTAAAAATTAAATGAAATGGGAAAATATAGTTTTACTTCATTAAATACAAAACAAAAAAAAAAACCTTCCTCATTTCCTACAATTCTTCTTTATTACGCCGCTATCAGACAGCAGTCAGCAGTCAGGGTTAGTGACTTAGTTGTAGCTCTTAGTAGCCTTCACATGCTTTAGCAAGCTCAAAAAAGCTATTAAATATTAGGAACAAAAAAGCACAAGTGAAGGTTTCTTAACACTTAGTTTTTGATAAATTGGTGGAATTTGTCATTGAAAAATATATAGAATATCATTGCAAAAGAGGGCACGTTTATCCTGTTATTCAAGCTTTTTTTCCTGTTATTCCAATTATTCCTGGTATCACTTAGCTGGACTTTTACCGATTAGCAACTAAAGACTGGTTGTCGGCATTAAGAAAGGCCTTTCAAAAGTGACACCTAGAAGCCAGTAGTGAATAATTTCTAGGCCTTACCTTTTTTATATCGTCTTTGATTTTTCTCAAGTAGACAGGTGAGCAATTTTACTCAATAGAACAAGGTATTAAAATTATTTAAACCTATTATGAAAGTGGATAATCTTTAAGAACAATATATCGCATAATATGTGATTTTTTTTAGCAGAAATAATCATCCGAATGAGTTGGCAATTCAAAGGTTGGTGAAAAAATGTGAAGAAACTGATTCTCTTGAGTACAGAAAAAGGACTGGCAAACAAAAAACTAGAGAATATTGCTACACTAGTGCAAAGTGTTGCCGAACAACCTTCAACATTGAAATCTGGACGTCCTCATCAATTAAGCATTCATGAATCGATTGTTTGGCAGATTTTACCTGTAGATGTGCCCGTGGTGGACATTTAAATTATGTTATTTTTCACATATAATAGTTAAAAAACGTATTGAATAAAAATAGTGAAACCTGAGAGAATCTGAATTTATACTTGTTTTGTTGTAAAACCACATCTAGGTGCGTCTTTTGAAAGACTCTTCATATATTTTCAGTTTCCTTTAGTTGAGGTTCCTTCTAAATTTTTTGTTGAAGATGAAAAAATTTCAATTGATGCTTTGATTTTGACGCTTTATATTCTTATGTACGTAATACTGATCTGAATCACTGCCGGTAGTCACGGTGAAACTCACGTGTCTATAATGGCTGCGCATGAACATAAATATAAGAATATTAAAAACTTAAAAAAAAAAAAACAATACAGAAAAAAAAAGTTAAAATTAAATTTTCTATCCTATTTTATTGCTGAACCACAAGATTTTTGTCATTCAAACTCATTTTCGCAATTGCTGTTGTGAGTCTGGATAAGCGATGTACATCGACATATAAATTGATGTTTCTTTCTAAGTACTGCATCGGGCCACTATTTACGAAGCATTGCATAGAATGTGCGAAATGGCAAGTTTAAGAAGTAAAAATGAGATAAAATCCAAAGTTTTTAATCAATGCTGTTTATGTCAAATTCTATGAATTAATCATAAATTCTCTAAAAATCAATGCTCTAGAAATGTCATTCCACGAACTGACGACTGATTTGTAAAATATTAGCGAAAGCACAAGAGTAGATGTTTTGATGCCGAATAACAGTACTTACATATACATATATACATACATACATTAATACGTCTGCGTATTATATTTAATAATATAATTTATAAACAAGTAAGAAGGTTTATAAAACATAAAATAAACAAGAAATTAAGTACTGGGCGGAGGCAAGAAACAAAACATTTTTACTGCCGACATGATTTATGCGCATGATTTTGCGTTCGTTGGGGCTTGCCGCTTTGAATGGCGGCGTTTGTTATGCATAAATTGTACGAAATTTATTGTTGGTTGTAGGTTGGAATATTTTTTTCTTAATTTTTGTTTTTAAAATACGCATTAACTGGAGATGAAATGTATAATATAGACCCAATGTATACTATTTTTCTTTATATTTTGCTCAATAACACAGACAAACGCTGAGCAGCTATTTTTTGGCAAGAGATTATCTGAAAATGTTTAAACTGTTGCAGAGTGAAAAATATCACTGAGTACATTTATAATTATTTATAAACAACAGCTGTTGCTGGGCTAAGCGGAATGCACTGATTTAGGCTGAAATGGTTTTATTGGTTTTCAAAGCAGCTCCAAGTGAGCAATACTTTTGTATCCAGAGCACAACTCCCCTTCATGGAGGGCGCTCCGCTAGTAGTCTCAGAAAGAGTGGAGTACCAGGGAGTAATCCTAGACAGAGAGCTAATGTGGAAGCTCACTATTTAGAATAAGATTAGGAAGGAAACAGTTGTCTTATGTAGAGGGAGGAGTGCCATCGGCAAAATATAGCATAATTATAAATCCAATTTTATTGCACAGGATACTCGTCTAGTGAAACTCCCTGGATAAGGAAAAGTTAGTTAAGCAGTTGAATGAGTGAATCAAACCGAGGTTTACATTTCGATCTCATGGTTTTTCCCCCTTTACTAATCATAGTATCTCATCTAAACTCTGTTTCCTTAATACACCTAAGATAGAGCTGGATTCGGCTGAGCGTGAGTTCATTTTTCTCCATTCGTTTTTGACCGAGATATATCAATCTTCTTCACGCTATAGCGTCATATTCAAGGAAAAGGTGTGGGAAAGTGTCCGGGATCTGGTTGCAGACCGACAGAAGTGAGTGGACCATATCCAACTTCTGTGCTAATGACTTCGCATCCTGCGGTGACCTGTGAGAATGACCGTGAGCATTCTCAGTTTACCTTGAGGGAGTTGTCTGAACCTCTTTTGAGATATACTCCCCAGTAAGGACTTCTCCTGGTGTAGCCCCATAGTTTGGTACCAGCTCATTTCTCTTAGACTTAGCTCTTCACCTCTAAGGTGCTCTTTGATGGTGTGTTGTCCCATAGCAAGGACAGACTCGAGTCGTATTAATAACGGGGCTAAATGCTCTTAAATACCAATGAAGACATAACCTCAAAGGATGACAGCGCCTTGATGCCACCTGATTGTTGCTTAGAATAGCAATTTGCTTATTCCGATGGTTCCTGTCTAAGTTGATCTCTGGACATAGACAGATAGCGTACACTCTTGCTTGGAAGATGCTGGAAAAACTACTCATCGACACAGAGACTAACAGAAAATTTTTTTGGGTCTATATATTCTAGCGCCTTTGCCTTCTGGTGCCTTTGAGCTATAAGTAAAAGTTAGAAAAAGTCCAAAGGCCACATTGGAATCTGTAGGGCGATTCAAACCATTTCTACTCTAGCGCAAAACTGCCGCAGTTCGTGGCGCAATTAGATTGAGGTAGAAACTTTGAGCTCATCTCCATGCTCACTGATAAATGCGTATCCTCTTACTGGATCTAAGCGGGAATTTTTCCATTAACTTTTATTGCATATTCCCACAAATGAAGAGTGAGCTATATGCAGCATTTGGAGACAAAGCATAAACCCCTTCACGGATAGCTCGAAGTTGGATGAAATAGTTGATAAGCGCGTATTTTGCGAGGAGCTCTATGTAAAGCTCAAATATAGGCCACCGAACGACTCTAGTGTCTTCTAAGCGAAGGTAGTCGCAACAAAAGAAGAAGTTGATTGGCTGCATTGTTATGTAACTGCTATTAGAAATATCCTTCTGGCCACTGGTAGATCAAGGGCGCTTGAGGGAAGTTCTATGGTTGACAAAGCCACATTCCTCAAATTTAGTGGGCGTGCTTTCCTGATATTGTCCTTTATGTATTCACGTGGTGAGACTTGGTATTGTTTCGAGAATTTTCTGCACCAGCTGTCTGGCATCTTCTACTTAGCTGAGCTACTCTCCCAGGTTCGGGATTCAGACATCTTTGGCCTCACTTTTTCGCTACACCTGGGGATATGGCAGTTTTAGATATCAAACATCTGATGAAGTAGTCATCTCCGTAACTTTCAATCATAATAATAACAGAGCAAGAGTACTTTTGAATTGAGCCGAAGAGTTCCCAAACTTCACTATTACTCATTATTTTCGAAATAATTTTAAACAGCTCACTTTCATTTTTTTTCTGATAAATTTTCCAGTAATAGCGTAATTCAACCACTTTGCATTATAACAAACGGGGAAGGCTACAAGTTGAAGCATAATTGAAACTTGTATGAAACAAGCCAGGCCAACTCACATCTTGAAATGAACCAAGTATAATGCTGGTATTCAAATATTTAAACAAGACTCAAGTCACTAAATTTTCAATAATATATTAAAGACTATTTTTGTGACTTGAGACGATTACTGTATTCCGTAACCTGCAGTCACGAAATGTTCACTAAATTTGGTGGTGCACCCAAGAGAGACAGTCAGTTGATAGTGTCTTCCAGTAAGAGATGCATAGAAGAACATTTTAGCGGCATAATTATTTATTAGAAAAATAATGCATGTCCGATATAAATAGTTAAGAAAAGTAAGTAAATGCTAGCAAATAGTATTTTTGTTGTTGTTTATTTTCTTGAAAAAAACGACCATTTGCTATGCCGCTTTGATATGAGCCATCTGAAAGGAAGTATAGGACTGAAATGAACTAAATAGCAGAAATATTTAGTGGCGTGTATTTTTATTTAACTAACGAATATTTAACTAACCGAAGTTCAAATTGATTTCTAGATTTCCAAGTGCAGTTATCAGGCGGCTTCAATTCTTAGTAAAGGTCCCAGCGCAATGATTTTGGAAATCTAAAAAGACTTCTGATAATATCTCAAAATTTTCGTACGTGTATTTCTGGAAGATAAATTTTCTTTCATTTATACCTACTTATATTATATATTAACAAAAAATTATTTTCGTTTGAATTTCTTTTTGTTGTTTTACTGTTATTTTATATTTTGCTTTTTGTGGCTTGCTAAAAGTTCGTTGACCCATTAGAGACCAGAGACTGGACATTGTTTGCTGAATCGCAACTGGTCTAAAAATGATACTTCACCACTGAAAGCATCTAAAGGGTGATCTATTTAAATTGAAATAAAACCACAAAGATTCAAATTGATTGCGCAATCTTTATTATTTTTGTGCATAACCATTCATGGCGCTTATTTTTTAAAGATGCGACGTAATTCAGCCATCCGTAAACGCCACTCTTTAATGACCTGCTGGAGGGCTTCGGTCGGTATCTCGTGAATAACTTTAGTAACGTTGGCTTAAAATGCCAGCTTTAATGGTTTACCCACAAAGCATTTATACTCTACATATCCCCACAAAAAGAAGTGCAAAGGTGTGATATCACATGATCTTAGTGGACAATCCACCAGTCCGAGACGAGAGATAAATTGCTCCCAAAAACGACGACGAAGTAAATCCATTGTTTCACGGGCTGTATGGCAAGTAGTATCGTCTTGTCGGAACCAATGTATCTCCACAACATGGGCTTCAATTTTCGTAATACCCTATTGGAGAAAGTACCTCCAATCTGATCACCTACTATTTGTGACTGGAGGCTGCTTGCTGAATGCCGCCATACCTTTGAGTTGTATCACCACCTATCAAATAAGCAAGTCAAGTAAAGACTTGCTGCGAACTAAGTATAGAGAATATGTACAAGAACGCCTTCGAACAGCTTATATTATAAGTAACTTTTTGCAGTTCCTTGGTTTCTATGTATTAATTAAAATTGATATACAAAGTGGCGCAAAATTAATAACCCTTTCAGAAGATGTTATAATTTTCTTTTTCAATCGTATTTAACTTTTTTGAACTAGACAGCTGTAGTATACAAACAGAAAAATAATGGAGCTCGTAAAGGTCAAATAATAATTTATGACTTAAAATATTTTTTCTTTGTATTTAGTAAAAAAGTTATCCAACCACAAATTTCGACAATGATGCGGCATTAGAATTTACCATATCCGTAAGTACATAAATACAAATTTCACTCGGCTAAACTCGCTTAGTTATTGAAGCGTAGACTGAAAAATATTTTGAGATTTTGGGTCCTAAAGTGGGGACGGCGTTGTCAAAACAATTCAAAGTTAAGAAATGTATTTTGGTCGAGATAATACACCACTACGGCTGCTGCAAGTAAATTCGTTTAGAAATATCAAGAATTAAATAATTAAATAGCAACACAAACACAAGAAAATACGAGTAAGAACCAAAAGTTTTGAGGAACAACAATAAGGCACACATCACAAATTGGAGGAGGAGTTTGGCTAAGCACCCAATAAAGATTGTAAGCGCCAATTGTGTACATTTTTTGGGAAGTTTTATATTTTACAGTATTTTACGAAAATGGAAAAACAGAGTATGTTGATATTATTGTCCTGCAAGAAAAAAAAATGTATTTGTAATTTTTTAAATTTTAAGGTATTTCGTACCTTTTTGGGTATTCCTTATTATCAATTACAGCTTGAAGTCTACATGGCATTGAGTCAACCAATTTTTTATGTATTCTGTACTAATTGGGATCTACTCTTCAAGTATCGCTTTTTAAGATCAGATTTGTATGACGTTGAAATCCGGTGATTGGCCAGGAGTTTCAACAATGTGGGAATATTTATAAATTAACCATCTTTGTATCATTTGTGACTTGTGCTTGAGGTCGTCATATTGTTGAGAGTGAAAGTCAACTTAAATTTATAGCTGTTCTTAGATTTAAGGATATAGTATATAGATATACTATACATAGATATAAGGTCACTTAGTTTTTCATAAGTTAGTTTAAAAGTTACATAAAGAAGTTTTATAGCACTTAGTAATAACTATAATCATATAAATATAGTAGATATTAGTCACTT
The DNA here is from genome assembly GCF_028408465.1 of Anastrepha ludens. NCBI lineage: Eukaryota > Metazoa > Arthropoda > Insecta > Diptera > Tephritidae > Anastrepha > Anastrepha ludens. Next base: position 84,800,733 of record NC_071498.1, on the reverse strand, counting down.
ATTACTATACTTATAGCGACAGCTTAAACACTACCCACTTTAGCTCTGCTTTCGTGCTCGTTGTTGTTAGTACCCTGTAATCTATAAAATAAATGCTCGAAATGTGAAGAAAAACACTTACTCCGTCATCAGAAATCAATGTAATTTTTGAGGCACTTGAAACTTGCACTTTTCTACAACAAAATTCAAAATTCAATGGTCTAACTGCATACTCGAAATTTTTCCAGAAATTCTAATTAAAAAGTTTGAAGTTTTGATGAAAATTCGCCGAATAAGTTTTGGACAAAGTTTGAAACTTTGCGTTAGATAGTTTTCGTTATAATAAAAACAAATTGCCTTACAAACTAATACAGATTTTTTAACAAAGAAGTTAAAAGTAATCTTAATGAGCGGCTGCCGTCGTAGATGAATGGGTTGTAGCGTGACTACCATTCGGAAGTGCGCAGGTTTAAAATCCCGTGCATGAAACACCAATTTATAGAAAACGATTTTTCTAATAGCGGCCGCCCCTCGGCAGGGAATGATAAACCTCCGAGTATATTTCTGCCATGAAAAAATTCCTCATAAGAAACTGTCTGCCGTTCGCTAACAACTTTAGGTCCCTCTATTTAAGGAAGAACATCAAATCGCACGCCCCAAATTAGTATGTATCTACATTAAGAAACACAAAATAAGCATAGTTAAGAAGTTTAATGAAAGAGTGTTTAGAGAAAGCAAAGTCAGTCTTAAACATTTTATAGAAATGATTGAATTCCATCAGAGCTCTCTTTATATGTGCATTTCTTTCATATGTGTAAAATATGACGCCCGAAGATAACAGGATTGAGCCAAAGTCAACAGGCGAATTTGCATCTCACTCACGAAGGGAGAATAAAATTGGATATATTTCTTTGTTTTCCATAGCTTATCCAACAAATACTATAGGCACGCAGAGATTACTTATTATTTTTTTTTTGTTTTGCATTTTGTTACATCTTGTAATTGGAGCTTACATCCTTTATTAGGTGCTCCTCCCGAATGTGGGATGCGTATTGGCAAATGGCAATACCTACCTGGCATAAATACAACAATCAGAGGTTTGATATTTATTGCGAAGGAGCGACCGCTATTGGTAAAAAAAGTATACCGTTTAATGTCCACAATGAGCTTCGAAACCGTACCCATCGGATGGTAGTCACATACAAACCCACTAGGCTAAAGCGGACACCGTTTTGACTTACTGTTTAAAAAATAAAGTTAAGCAATTTAAATGCAAAAATTAATAATCGCACACATTTATTTATAAAATATTTTCATTTCGTTAATGGACTCACATATTCATACATATTTGAGCAAGTTTGCTCATCACAAAATGCATCATGACGCACTGGAAAGTTCCAAATGCTTCAGCAAAACAAAACCAAGTATTAATCTTAATGTATTCGATTTAATCGTTTTGCAGTATTCGCAAATAAATGAAATGTAAACATACATATGCACGCATGCTTACTTATACTTCTACAGGGTGGGCCATGTAAAATTTGCTTTTTGAATCGGCTTTAAAAAAAAACTAATCAATATTTTTTCAATTTTTCTTTTCATTTTGAAGATTGAACATTGTCATTTATGAATAAAAAATAATATCGTTCAAATGACTGCCACGACTGGCTTTACAGCAGTCCATTCGATCAACCCAATTTTTAAGCATATTTTCGATTGTTTGGGCTCGAATTTCATGAATGGCAACTTCGGTTTCGTGTTTTAAAACATCAATCATCTCTGGATGATTCGCATAGCATTTGTCCTTAACAGCTCCCCACAAAAAATGGTACAACGCGCTTAAGTCACAGCTCCGAGGCGGCCAATTGATATCGGAATTTCGGCTGATTATTCGGTTTTCAAAAACGGCTACCGTTTGATTGTAACTTTGGCAGTGTGATGAGTTGCATCATCTTGTTGGAACCAAATGCCGTCCATGTCATCCTCTTCAATTTTTGGAAACAACTCGTTGAGCATGTCACGGTAACGCTCGCCATTTACTGTTACCGCGGCTCCTCGCCCATTTTAAAAAAAAAATGGCCCGATGATGCCGCCAGACCAAACACCGCACCAAACCGTGACTCGTTGTGGATGCATTTGCTTCTCTACAGTAACGTGTGGATTTTCTGAGCCCCAAATCCGACAATTTTGCTTATTGACGTAGCCGCCGATGTGAAAATGAGCTTCATCAGAAAATATGATTTTTCGGTAAAAATGCTCATCTTTCCCAATTTCAATATTTCCCAATTTTGTTCAAGCGTATAGCGTCCCATTTCGTAAATGTCAAACCTTTAAGTAAATTATGAACACATTTGACATGTCATTTGTGTTACCATTCTCAAAAAGCAAACGATATATGGCCCACCCTGTATATACATATGCATAAAGCCTCAAATGCATTCACTGAAAATGTAGTAACAGTTACACGCCAACGCTTTGCTCCAAAAAATTTAATCCACTATTCATAGTCTGTTTCGTATATATTTGTGTATGCATGTATGTTGTGAGTTTTTTTCTTGTTTGTTTTTGTAACTTTGTAACATCCGAATTGTTGTATTGCCTCTAATTGCAATTAATTTTATAATTTGGCCAAATTGCTAATTATAATTACTCGTACATTTCCGCTGCCATTAGAATAGTATAAAATGAGGCCTGCAGCGCTGTTGGTGAATACAGTCAGATTGAGCCGGTGGTGTATGGTGCCGGTGGTACATATGCCTTTACATACATATACATATAGATAGTGTGTAATAGTGCACTGTCAAATTTAATATATTTCGTAATTTAATTGAAATGAAACTGCTGGTGCAATCAAAATCATTTAAGCGGCTACGCAATGTTTCGGCGAACGTTGAGAATTACCGCAATAAAATTAAAACGAAATATCACGACTACTCTTCATATGCTTGTATCTGTGTGCGTACGTATGTATGTACGCATGTACATCCGAAAACCCATATGTAATTGTGCAAATGAATGTGTTACAAAATGATCTAAAAACAAATGACGTCTAGAGTTGTTTGTCAGAAATAATGTTACTTACGATTGGCTGGCAAAATTTTTCACCCATCCCATCTAAGAAAAAGTAAGGATCATTTAAAATATTTATAATAATAAATTCGCAGAAAACAGTAAAATTAGATTTTGAAAAGCATTGTGCCCACACCGCACCACACCCATATGCATGTACATATGTATGAACAAATTAATGGTTATTTAACTTCAGAACGTATTGATTTTTAAATTATTTTTCGTTTTTTTTTTAAACACAAATAAAAATAAAATAAAGATGTAGAGAAGCATAAATTCGAGTAGTATTGCAAATTGTATATCCCAGATGAGGAAATATTTCGAGAGTAGATTTCAGTTCTTCTTTCAGTTCATGCACTTTATTATTAGCGGAAAGTGAGTCTGAAATGCAATACCATTCAGCTGCGTTCAATTTAGTACTTAAATCTCATATAAACTTTCTAGCACTAATAGCTCAACTTTTATTGGCATAATCCCTACATAAGTTTAAGGAAGACGTCTACTATGTTTTGCCTTTTCGGTTACTTAATACTTAATATTATAATAATATTGCTATAGCGAAGCCCTCGCATACGAACTCGTATGTTTGTGCACAGGGTCCGGCACTCGAAGTGTAACCAATTAAAAAAGCCATGAATTTAGTTTGGAAAATTACTTCTACTTATTAAAAAGTAAAAAATGTAACTTGCAATTTGAAAAATGTTCTCGTCAGAAATCACACTGTTCGAAAATTGACCGCTGCATCAGCTGTGCGAGCGGTCTGAAGTTGGTTACACTACGAATGCCGGACCCTGCATAATGTTCGTTTGCAAATCAATCGAAGCGTCGCTACGTATACTAGCAAACAGGTACAGTGTATTTTGCACTGGTTCGCTGTACGTACATATTTGAATATAACTCGAAAAATTAATGGAATCGTAGTGCCAAACTTTCAGGAATGACTAACGAACTATTATCAGGGATGCCTTACTAAGACTATTAACGAAAAATATAAGAAATCAGTCTGAGGAGGCGTGTTTTTCAAAAATTACGCAAACAAATTTGTTTGCCAATAATTTTCCTCGAATAAATATCATTTTTTCCAAATTTTTCTTAACATATTTTATACCTAAGAATAGAGTAAAAACATTTATGAAAATGTTAAAAAGGTGTAAGATATTTGACTTTAAAAATACCTTAGCAAAATGTTCAACTTTAAATAAATCTAAATATTTTAAAATTCCATTACAAAATTGTTTCAGTATACTTCGTACTCAAGCTTACCTATTAGAATATTATACAAAAAATTTTCGTCGACTAATACTCTCATTTCATAAATTATTTTGGTTCACTTTTCTTTGAACTCTAGCTGCCGTCAAGCTACAAGGAAGATAGGTTAAAAGGTGGCCAAACCTATCTACCTATCCTAAGCAAAATTGTAAGAATAACTGACTGTTATGTCATAGGGCATTTGGCAGGGCGAGAGTCGAACGAAATAAATAGAGAATGCATAACGTGAGGTTAATTGAATTCAAGGATTTACCAGGCTTCGCTATTAACTATGGTGAAAGCAAAATTATGCGAGCAATTTGGGCTGCCACCTCACAAGGTACTCGGTTGTCGAATTCTACCCGCTAATTTCACACACGCGTCCAAGCAGTCGTTGTTCAGATACGAACGAAGCAACATGAGTGGGGACCGTGTTGATTTTTTTTCGTATATCAACAACATAATCTAGGTTTTTTCGAAAACAAACCGATTCATAACCTCTGCTACGTCACTCCATCAGCTGATTCTGTCTAATATGCTGAGAGTAGGTTAACAGTGTAGTAGGTGGTCACACCTGTAAAAATAGTTTCACCATGAATTGAATATACTAAGCTTCCAATTAATCGTTGTTCCGACGAAATATCTTTTGCAGTGACCAAGACAATCTCAGTTTTTGCCGACCTTTGTTGTAAACAAACCACTGTCACATCCCCTTGGCAAATTAGGTGATCCCTTCAATATCGTTAAGAGCCGGTTAACGTTCCGAAGATGTCAACACCTTCTGTATTATCTCCACAGTGGTCAAACTAGGTACAAGTTGTTAGCTAGTCTTTTTTTTTTGCAATAGCCCAAATGTTTGGAAAATGCTGCTGGAGTGGCAGTCCTTGTACGGATATAAATCCGGGTTGTTCCGTCAACATGTATGTATGTGCAAAAGTAGCATTTGCATGTATATAAAGTAATATTTAAATGCCATTTATCTAAGTAAATCAATGTAATGTATGTAAAATTCTGTGATGAACAACATTTGAAATCGAATTGGGAAATAAAGAAAGCTCCAAGAATTAAGTTGCCTTAGCTGAAAAGCTCTGCCTAGTATTGGAAAGTGCATTTTTCAAATGAGCTCTGTAGTTTATTCAAGCGCGTATTCTCAAATAATTCATTTGAAGCGTAAAGAGCCTTTTTTATCTGACGTGAAATATGTCTACGCTTGTCCGGAAACAGCATTTGCAGGAAGTCATGCTCCATTATTACCTTTTAAAGAAAAGTGCAGCTGAAACGTGTCGTACATTGATCAATATTTACGGTAATCTTGTAAAGAGAGGTTTCGACGCTTCCAAAGTAGCAATTTCGACGTGAGTAATAAAGATCGCGAAGGGGCACCGAAAAATTTCGAAGGTACTCAACTACAAAAACTCTCGATGGTGACGTGTGAGGTGCTTCTTGAACGACAGAAAAGAAAAGGTTTTCTGCATCGCATTGTCACTGGAAATGAAAAATGGATCTATTATGGTAGCCCTAAGCGTCGAAAATGTTGGAGCTTTCCAGGTTAACCAGGTCCATCGACAGCGAAAAAAAAATACATGCTTCAAAGGTTATGTTGTGCATCTGGCGGGATCAGAAGATTGTTATCTGTTATGAACTTCTTAAACTATCTGAAACCATCAGTGGCGATCGTTACCGACTGCAGCTAATGCGTTTGAATCGAGCTCTCAAAGAAAAACGACCGAAATGGGACGGTAGACAAGACGAATTGATTTTGCTGCTTGATAACGCCAGACCCCACCTGCCGTATTCCCCAGATATTGCACCTTCAGATTACCATCCGTTCCAATCAATGCAGTCAGTCCTTAATGGAGAGCGGTTCACTTCTTACGAGGGCATTGCAAACTGGCTCAATGGATGGATGAAGTCAAAAGACGAATTTTTCGTCAGAGGAATCCGTATGCTGTCTGAAAGATGGCGCAAAGTTGTAGCTTCCAATGGCACATACCTTACATAATATCATGATCATATAATAATATCATTTAACCTCACCACCCACCCGCGTGGAGGCGCGCATGCTACTTTTCCGATTTTGTCTACTTTCATAAGTTAAGTAAAAATCGAAATTGATTACTCTCAGGATTATAAATATTTTGTCATAGATATCTCAAGGTAGACTGCTACAAAAAATATAGGTATATTAACTAGGGTTATAGACGTTAGGTGCAAAAAGTTTTCTACGATTTATTTCAGTAAAAACAAATCACGGAATAAAGAAAATTTAACACATATTAAATTTTTCGCCTGGATGCGGTTTTATATTATAAGAATATTAGTACAAATACTTTGGCAACAAAGTCCATCAGAATGACGCTTAATTTGTTTTGTTTTTATTTACCGCGAATATACATACATATATATACTAAATTTTTAATGGAAAATTGCCAAAAAAAAGTAGCTAATACTCGTAAATAATTATGCAAAAAAATATATTGTGTTTTGTGAAAGTGAAATATTCGAAGACAAAGAAGAAAGGAAATTCGTTTGTTCTTTTTAAACATTATTAACTTGAAGAAATAATAGCTGCTTTCGATTCACCAACCACATAGGGCGGAGAGAATAAAAAAGAAGAAATTTCCCTTGAATGGAACGCTCCATGTGATTTGGGAGCACTGCATTATTTTTGTTTTGACAAGCTGTTATGTAATTAAATTACTTTTCAAAGAACTCCGCCTGAAAGTATGTGGAATATAACAAAAAAATACATCTACTCATACTTGGAAGGACTGGTCTAAACATGCCGTTTGTGAACTAAGCGACCAAAAGCAAAGTCATTTAAGCTAAGTTGGTGTTGCTTTCACATAAAATTTCTTTGCTTGGCGAGCAGCGGAAGTTTCTAGGGAGCAGAAAAGTGATAATAATAAAAATTAAAAAATCAATATCAGGTAATAATAAACAAATTGGCTTGAACTCAACTCATCTGTGAACCGATTAACCCAGGCAGGTTCTTTCTTTCTCTAAAATAGGTGTCTCGAAATTTCGAGAAAAATAATGTGCAGGAGTTCATGCGAGTTTCATTTCAACGTCTTATAAAATCTCCGATCCTTTGATCAGAAATATTGTGATGACCTGAGAGTTTTTTGTCTAGTTTTAGGCACCATGTCAAGGAAGCATAGTTGACTGCTAGTTCTATAACAGTAGTAAATTACTAGAGTTACTTAATGCATGAGGTTCTTTATTTTTTCCTTATATTTCCTTGAGATGCAAAATCAGGATATACTTAAATATAACTTAAATGACTGTCGAACTAGCCAAGAGGAACTCACAAAGATCTCCAGGTAAGTTTTCAGTAACTCCCCAACATTTCGGCGCAATTGAGTGAATACCATAGGAACATAGAAATAACGTACAAACCGCGAACTAAATAAAATGTCCACGCTTAAATATCAAACACAGAAGAGATATGTAAAATTTGCACGTAAGTTCTTCTTTCTCCAATTTGTGCATTTCGATGACCGTCCAACCAAGTGACGCGCCTCCGAATGGCAGACAGTTTCGAAGAAAAGTTTCTTCATAGCAAAAGCTCATTCGATATCTGGTACTTGTCTGCCTAGTGGTGACCACTTTTAGAAAACTTCTTGAATCATTTTATACTTCTTTAATTTCTAGTTGGGCATCTAAATGGTAATTGCATACACAGCACTCACCTGCGACTAGCGGCATACGCACTACACTGTATGGTATACCATATACCTACCTTGGAGTATTCTTTTCAATTGTGCTAATTAAACAAAAGTTTGATAAACTTTAGAAGTATTGAAATATATTCTTTGCTATTATTTTCTCCTTCTTTATTGTTGCGATATCCGCTAAAGCGAGCTTAGCCAGCACTTTCTAATGCCAAGGAGGCCTTCCAAAAATCGTCCGCAGAATCTTTCTCTCAAACACTCCAAGGGACGCCTCATCGGCGTCTAAGATTCTGCGCCATACAATAATACAGGCATGATGAGAGATTTATAAAGTGTTAGTCTGGTTCGTCGAAAGATGACTTTATTACTCAAATATTGGTATTTTGTATATTATCAGTACCGAAAGTAGAGAAATAATCTTAAGCTTGTGGAAGTAAATATTTTGTCAATGTCTTAGACAAGTAAGCCAATGCTGAATAAATTGTGTATATCGGTATATATCCGAATGTAAATAATAAATATTCATGAATGGTATACATATACCTACTTCTATAATTGTCGCTTACCCAATTGCATAAAGATTAAAATACATACATGAACAAATATCTATATAAACACAATAATAATGCATCATTTTCCAAGTCATATGAGCCAATCACTTATCTCGATTTTTTATGTGGACATTTTACGTAAGGCCTTTGGCAAAATAGTTCAGTTTGCCGTTCTAAAACCATCCTTATATATGGGTACGAGTATATGATTATACTATTGCGAGACACACGCTTACACATACTCAAAGTACAGTACATTTACCAGGGTATCACTGCTTTATTTTGTTCGACCATTTGTCTTAATTTCCCATAAATATTTATATACATACACGTTATTATTTTTAGTTATATTACAATAACTGAAATCGATACTTTCAGGCAGTAAAGCATTAACCCACTGAATATATGTACTCACATGATGATGTCGCAATGATTTATCAGTTCACAAAATCTTATAAAGGTTCATTAATAATGTGCCAATGTATGTTGAGAGTAAAATCAATCGACTGTAAATAATTGACTTTTACGGAGAGTTAGAAAATATTTGCAGAAATCCTTTGCTTGTATGAGTGATGAATGAGAAGAGAATTGTTAAGGCATGACAAATATATGGCCGACATAAAAACTTTTACAAGCAAATTATATGTGTTGGTGTGAGTAAATCGGCTTCATTTTGAACTATCTAACAGACATCAAAAACTCTTGAAAAATCCCCTTTACTGACAAATGAAAGCAAAAATTTTTATCTGGAAGATCTCAGTTGGACAGTTTGAATCCATTCGCTTACGAAATAGCTTAGCTAGGGCATTGTAATCGGCCACGCGTTTATATAATATATAGTAGATACTATTGATAGTATCAGCATACGCCGGCAATTGTACATTGTAATTGCATTGGTGGCACCTAATAAAGGTAGTTGACAAGCAGACCTATTCTGGGATACTAGTTGCAGGTTGTGATTGTACTAGAGTTAGGTAATATTTTTATTTAGAGTTGTGCGGGTGATTGTAAGTAAGGAAAAATTGGAAGAGGTAGCATGTAGTGAATAGGTAGGGAGAGCGGGAATTTCTCAATTGAATGCTTCACAATTTTTCTATACGACATGCTAAGCGCAATTTTTTACTAATGTAAAATGTAGACTTTAGAAAGTAGTGAGAGGCTTCATTTGTTTATGAAGAATCTCTTTTGAACTAACTAAGCAATTGAGTAGTAAAGGCGCCCCTTGGAGTATTTGAGAAAAAGATTCTGCGGAAAATACTTGAAACTGTGCACGTTGGCAACGATGAGTATCGCAAGCGATGAAGTAATGAACCGTAGGAGCTTTACGGCGACATATGTAGAAATAATGTAGTGGATAAAAATCCTGTTGATTTCGTCGGAATATTTATAAAGATATTAGATTGAGATTAGAGACTGAGAGCGTTCAGAACCACACCCATCGAAAATTTGCTTACGGAAAGTGAATTTCTGACTATTGAAGATCGGATCAATTACATTACATGCCGTCAAATTCCAGTTATGTATTTAACAAATCAATTTTATTCAAAGAGTTGGCATGAAAATCTCATCGACTTTTATTTGTATACTTATGCCCGAATTCTGTAAGCAGACTCAAGTCACTAATTAAGACTTTTTGTGGTGAAATTTGATTTTGAGACTAGTTGCAATTCAGTAAGCAATCTCACGTCATTAGTCTCCAAAAAAAGTCACTAATTAGTGATCTACTTCTGAGCAGCTCACAAAACGAAAAATATGGAAGAGGAATTAATTATTTTATATATTATATATTGCAAAAAAAGCGCGAAAATGAAGCGAAGTAATATGTTTTGGGTAAACATTTCTTAAAAACACGAATAATTGTGTATTTATTGACGTTTTAGAAATATGCGTAGACCCATTCCTTCTGGACGAAGACGTTTTCAGGAGGTTTTTTAGATTCCCGAAATCCCTTTGCTGGGAACCTATTCAAGATCTCAAGCCACTTAACAAGTTTGAGCGGAATTCCCAGCTCGTTCATTTCAACGGAATGTATATAGAGATGCAATTCAACATTTATCGATTAGTAATTTTGTTTGTCTCAATTGAATTGTTGATAAACCGATTCAGGTAAAAGGTTTATAAAACAGAAATTAAAAACGTTATTTTGTATGAGCTTAGTAATATCCATATTCTTTACGTTTTTGATGAAGAATTTCGCGTGATAAATGAGTTTAAAAAATTCCATTACATATGGAATCGATAAGTGAATTTTTGCTCAACTTTTTGACTATCTCTAGTCGATACGTGACATTAGCTGACTACCTCTATTTATTTTCACCATGATATTCGGTGAAATTCTTGTGACTTTCCCTTACTGAATAGCAAAATCGTCTGAAGTCACAAAAAGAGTCACTAATTTATAATCTCAATTTTAGTGACTTGAGATGATATTCGCTTACAGAATTCGGGCATTAATGTGGTTTCTAAATCAAACATCACACCTACACCTTCTCCTACCTGGAAGAACCCTCCGCGGGTAATGCAATTTTTTCTCAACGAACTCACACTTCATGTGAAACAATGCACTAACGCAGTCATCTGTAGACAATTATACTGGCAAATTACTGATCCATTCTTAAGGAAAGGTTGGCAACTATTATTCACTGATGCATCTAAATCTATTTATGGTACATCTTTCGGAGTTGTTGACATCAATGGTAGAACACTAGCGCAAGGCATCTTATCCACAGTTGCAACGGCTTTTGGCGCAGAAGTGCAAGGCATTTTGTCTGCTCTGCTTCTAGTTAAATCATCAAAAGATAAATTCAATGTGGGCACAATAACAGTCTTTCAGTATTTGAAGCCGTTAAAGCAGCAAGTAACTCATCTGAACCAATATTTACCATAAAAGAGCTCATCATTCAAATAGACGACAAGTAAAATTGATGTGACATTAATGGCAATGAGCACGGAAATAAAGCAGCCAAATTAGCTTCAAAAGACCCATTAGTAAATTGTATACCTTTTTCGAGAAAAGATGTGGCGAAAATATTTTCTAAGTTTGTACACCAACGATGCTCTATACAATGCGCAAATCATTCTCATCCTTATAATTCACACAACTCTAACAGAACTGCAGTCAGACTCCCAACCACTACAACCACAGCCATGAACAAATGCTTTATTCACATTAGGTTGGGCCGCACTAATATAACACACGTTCATTTGTTAAATAAGGAATCTCAACCAAGGTTTTGTTGGTCACTCAAGAACAAATCAGACACACGCATATATACGAGTAAAATCGTATAAGTAAATCATGCTTTTTTTGTTTTTTGGCTTTTGCTCGAGCTTCGGTAGCTGAGGATGTGCTTAATGGTGTATCGGATGTTGCCCATAATAATAGTAAAATAAAAGTTCTATCTAGAAAAACATGACTTCAATGCAATATACAACTTGAAAGATATATAATTAGCATTATAGAAAAAACTTAAAGAGGCGTTCGGCAAAACAATGCCAACCATTTGAATAAATATCGAGAATTGAGACGTTGACGGGACTTGCTATAACAAGAACAGTAACCTGAAATGGTATCAAAGTGTTTAAGAACAGCAAAGCAACAGGACCCGATGAATTTCACTATGAAATATTAAATTAATGATGACAATATATGTAGAAAATCTTGAAATAATATTCAATTACATATACGATACGGGAAAATAACCCCAAGATTGGTTAAAATCTACTTTCATTGCCTTTCCAAAAATGATTTCTGCAAAGAAGTGTTATGATTACAGATCCATAAGTCGAATGAATCACTCAGTAAAAATATTTTTAAAAACAGAATATACAAGAAATGAGAGAAATTCAATTCGGCTTCAAAGCAGGCATGGGAAAATGACAAGCTCTGTTCTGTATACACTTTCTGAAGATGTATTTATATGTTTCAATTATTATGAAAAAGCATTCGTGCAGGTTGTTAAAATTTTCAATATTCTAAAAACAGTGGATATTGGTATTAAAGATATTCAAGGTATAAAGAATTCCTTCTGGCAGCAAACCGAAGCATTATATTTTCAAGAGGAGTCAGACAAGGGTGTATTCTCTCACCCTTACATCTACTTGAAAAAAATGTCTAGCAAGACTACAAAATTCGGCTGTCTGTATTAAAATAAACGGTATTAATATTAATAATATCAGGTATGCTGACGACATTACCCTTCCAGCAGACAGTCTCAGTTGATTACAAGCACTGGTGGTCAGCAATGTTGCACTCTGTAGCAAGAATTATGGCTTGAAAATCAATGCCAACAAAACGAAGTGCTTGATAGTTAGCAGAAGAAACACTTACGTAAATGAAAGCTTAACCGTTGACGACTGATATATGTAACGAGTGCAAAATTTTAAATATTTGGGCTGCTTCTAAAGAAATAAGGGCTAGAATGGAGTATTAAAAAGCAATATTTTATAAGTAGAGAGATGTATTAAGTAATCATTGCTTTAATATTAAACTTAAAACCCGTATTGCTAAATGTTACGTATGGTCATTGCTAGGGAGATATGAACAATAAAAACCATTGATTTAATCAAATTGGAATTATGACATGTGGATCTTTCGCAGAATCCCATAAATAAAATAGACATATAGAGTGACAAATGCGGAGGTAATACAAAGAACTCGGCAAGATCGAGATTTGCACACTACTATTAAGAGTCGAAAAGCCGCATACTTAGGACATATTATGAGAAATGACAAATGACAGCAAGAGATCGAGAAGTTTATGATGAAGTTGGTAAACATATAATTTAATGTTATGATTACAAGTCCAGCAATTTCTCAAATGCTATTACTGACACTGCCATGATATTGCTAAACTGGTAAAAATGGAACGATCACAAAGGAACAAACAAAACCGTGCCAATAGGAGTTCATTATGCTTTTGAAAACAAATGAAAGTTTATATTAACATACGATACATGGAAAAAGATGTTACTGGTACATAAAAGACCAGAAAATATTAAGTTAGAATTGAATTCATGTTTTATGTAGATATAAATATAATATTCACTACACTTACATTGGTACATGCACTAAGCAAGCACGTCCTCAGCTCCTCAAACTCGTATAAAAAAAAAATACTACGATTGTATGTACAATGTTATAAGTCTCCCTCCTGCGCTGACGTTCAATGTCAGTTTCATTGTTTTGCATTGTTCTGCTTGTTTGACTCTAAATCGCTCGAAAAAGATCCTTTTGCGCTTCACTTTGATTTGCCTTCACGGCGTTGCTGCTGTCTGTTTCGCAAAGAATGGTGTTGAGAGCACAGCAATTGGCATTCCGCTGCAAGAAATTTTTTTACGTAAGTGTGTATGTATGCAAGTACTTGTAAGTGTGATTTGTGTATAATGTATATTAGAATGACAAATATTTTCGTATAAAAGTACTTATGCAAATGTACTAGTATATGGCAAATAAAATGGAGCGTAGAAAATAATTACATACTTTCTCTGAACATGAGTGATTTAATGCGGGTGGCGGCATGCCAGCATCACAGCGCCTTATGCGTGTCAACTGGCGTCAACTCTATGAAATTACAACTTGACATTGAAATATTTGTAAATGCGTGCGAAAACATTTATTATACCGCTTTTAGCAGCATTCTGTTTCTTTGAAATTTATTATTTGTTGAAAATATCAAGAATAATGCGCATCGGCGAGCATACAAAATAATAATGAAATGCACTAACGCTGAGTGTCACCACAAAAAAATTGCTCCGACATTTGCTCATTTTTTGCATATTCCTCTACATAGGTACTTACACACAAACCACTTTTGAAGTGCGTCCAACAAACGGCAGGTGTCCGCATATGTTTCCGTTTGCATATTTCACACCAAAACCAAAAAGAAAGGTATAACAATAATAATATTTACACATGTAAGCCAGTGCAGAAGACGTATTTAGCATTCGCGGCACCACGGGGCGTATAAGCGACATGGGGAATTTTGCATTGTGTATTTATTTTGTACGTCCTTCGTAATGTCATAGATGACAATGTTTACAAGAAGAAATTAAATGAAGTAAAGAAAAATTAGATAAATGAAAACAGAAAATATATTTAATAATGAAAAGCCGAATAATAAAAGCTATGTGGCAAATGCATAGAGAAAAAAAGAAACCACAAATTGTTATTAATATTTAATTCCATTTATTTTGGTACGTAACTATGTATGTATTTAAAGATTATATTAAAAATGTGGAGGCTCGATTTATGTATACTCAATATATTTTTATTTCTTTAATGTATACGCAAAACTTAACAATAGTGTCGTAAATATTAACTCATAGTAATTTTTAAAAGTAGGCTTTTGTAGAATTTCTTTCGTGTTTGTGAACCCAATAAACCTCTTTTAGCTTTTGGGCTAGTATACGCAAGGGTATTTTAGCCTTGTTCTAATAAGGATTATATGTAAGAGCATACACATAAACTGATTAATATAGATACATACATATATCTTTATGCAGCTATATTAATTAAGAAAATGAATGAATCGCTTACGTTATAGGCACAAATTTATTTTAATTAAATACAATAAATAGTGAGCGAAAGCAGCACATTGCCTCACATCGTTTTGAAAATATTTGAAGTATCTGCGAAATAAATTTCTTCATTGTATTTTTATTTAGAACGGAAATAACTAAAATTGTTAACATTTCAAATTCGTTAAAGGGGGAGGTGCGAAATTGTTGTCAATATTTCATGATTGTGTAATTGATTGTACGCGAAATTTGCACGCAATTAAAATTAAGATGGAATTCTGGAAAATTCTATTTGGGAGTGAGTCAATTATTTTCCCAGTGAAGCAGCCCCCCTGCAAAATTGATGTTTTTAGTACTTGTACCGTTGAATACTGGTGGCCATAAGATCCACAGCCATTGCAGTTATGCCCCAAAATTCTTTAATGAAACTTTGGTCTTCTTAGGCAGACTTCTGGAACCTGACTTACTGGAAATGTGGTAACTGGAATTGTCTTGTTGAAATGTAAACTCAGGGCCCGGGTTCTCTTCCAAATAGTCAATGAGCACATCATTTAACATCTGAATATATTTTTCATAGTTCATATTTGTCGTAATGAAGCATAATTTCAGCTTTCCATGCAAGAAAGTGCACCCCATATCCTGATGAAACCACTTCTGAAATTCCGAGTCATTTTTGGTGAGTGATTTTGGCTAAGATTATATCAGTAATAGCTGAAACCATCACGGTCATCAAAATTGCACTTTCTTTAGTATAGAACTCCTCCACCGTTATTTAGTGTTTTTCTCGATTTGATATAAATGTCTTTTGTTTCTTTTTCTTTTCAAATTGTTTTCGTGATATTTCGTTTTCTCATTGGAGGGGTGGCTATAGAATTTACTGGATTCGATAGCCGAATGATTTGGGGCGTGATTACCATTCGGTAGTGTTCGAAAGTCCGCACAAGAAACACGAAATGATAGAAAAAGTATTTTCTAATAGCGGTCGTCCCTGGGAAGACAATGGCAAACCTCTGGGTTTGTTTCTATACTTTCTGCTTCTCTTAAAAAACCATCTGCCGGTCGAAGGTGGCATAAAATGGTACGTCGCTGCATTTGAGGAAAAACATCAAGACGCACACAACAAAAAGAAGTAAGCTCGGCCACACACGAATGAGATATCTCTGTTAAAATATAGCAAAATTACTTAAATTGATTGAAAATTGGTGGCGCCACGCCCACTTTTTGGGAAATGCATGTATTTCTATAGCGATGTAATATAGTTAGTCTGATGTTACTTCGCATTGCTTATGAGTTTGCTTGATTCCAGAAATTAACTGCCAGCCCAAATTGAATCGTGCTAAAATGTGACTAGACATTTGAAGTTCGATGCAGACAGACTCCTCAACTCTTCAATTTGTTAGTTTTGAAAATATACAGTTCCGGACAAAACTCTGCGTACGACCCCTTTTTTCTTAATTTCTCTCGATCTAAAGCATTTAAAAGAAATGTAATGATGCAATTTTGTTTTAAGTCTAATTATATAACAAATATATTATAAAAAAAAAATTTTTCAGTATGGACTTTAAAATTTATTCACGAAAAACCAAAAAAGGCACTGTCAGAAGTGTACATACGAACTTAGAAAATAAGAAGTATCTACGAAAACTGATTAAATTTGTGGAAATTAATATTTTGTTGGGCCACCACAGGCATCGATGACTGCTCGTAAATGTCTGGGAATTGAAGCTGCTAAGTTTTCAAGCTCCTCCACCGAGATATTCTACCATTCCTCCAGCAACTTATCTTTGAGGATTGGAGCACTAGTAATAGAGTGCTTCCGAATCTTTCGCTCCAAAATTTCCCAAACATGCTTAATAATGTTTAATTTCGGGCTTTGTGGAGGTGAATATAGTTGCCGTGGAGCATAATCCAGCAGCCAGTCCTTGACGATTTGGGCAGCATGCTTCGGGTCATTATGTTTGTCCACGGCTGGCATCAGGTTTTGTTCCAAAATGGTCTTGTATTGGAAGCGATCCATATTTCCTTCAATGAAAACGAGGTTTCCAACTCCTGTAGCTGCAACTGCTCCCTAAACCATGACAATGCCACCACTATGCTTTACAGTCGGAATCAGATTCCTAGGATCCATGGCAGTGTTTGGTTTTCTCCAAACTTTGGATTTGCTATCGTATCCAAATATGTTATATTTGAACTCATCAGTGAATAAAACTAGTTTCCAAAATTCTATTCCCTTATTAAAGTGCTTTTTTGCAAACTCCATACGAAGCTTTCGGGTTTTCTCGCTTATATGAGGCTTCTTGCGAGGAGTTCTGCAGTTGTAACCTTCATTATTAAGGGTCCTGCTTATTGTACGTGGGTGGACAACAATTTGATACCTCTCGGCTACCTCCTGGGCCAAATCAGTAGCATGTAGTTTCGGATTCTGATTCACTGCTTTGCGAATAAAGGATACATCTCTCCGGTTGAGCTTCTTGGGCCGGCCACCACGGGGCTTACTCTCAAGAAAATTGGATGTTTCAAAGTTTTTACAAATAGTTTGTACCATAAACTTGCTTAAATACAATAAATCTGCTATTTCACCAAAGGATTTCTTATTACTTCTGTATTCAACAACTAATTTTCTCAAATCAGTAGAGATTTCTTTGCGGAGCGACATTATTCCGATCGTACACTTTTTCAAACGGCAAAATGCCATAAATTTTAAGAATAATGCAAAGCGTAACCACAAAATAAAACAAACGGTACTTTACGGATAAGTTTTCGCAGAAAAGAAGGGCAAAATAAGTGTCTTAATTTAACGTATGTATACTTTTGTCAGTGCATTTTTTTGATTTTTCGTGAATAACTTTTAAAGTAAATACTGAAAATAGTTTTTTTTTTACATTTGTTACAGACTTAAAACAAAACTGCATCATTACATTTATTTTAGATGCTTTAGATCGGGAGAAATTAAGAAAAAAGGGGTCGTACGGAGAGTTTTGTCCGCAACTGTATATAGAAATAATGCTTTAGGAATACAAGGGGTTTGGAGAGTCCCATGAGTATTCCGATACCAGAAACAGGCAAGCTTTTTTATTAATGTACCCTGGAACTGAGCTTCATCACCCAAGCTGGCTTCGCGACTTAGTGAAAATACAATGGCTTAGTAGCTGCAAAGCCGCTCCATGCAAAAGGGGTAGATGTTAAAAGCTTCGTTGAATCATGGATGCTGGATCACATACCCTTTTGCAATGGCTAAGGTTTCTTTGGTAATAATGGTGTAAGCTTACCTTGTATGAGTAGTTTTCATTCATTCAGAGTATTCATAAATCAATCTTTTATATCCCGAAAAAGCTGTTTACGTATACCCTGCTTATGTGCACGTAACGTAGCCGAAGTGATCTTTAAATGCGAACAGAAATGCCAAATAGCCGAAAGACTACATACACAACGAAAATTAACACCCGGTACAGTGCAAATCTTTTTGCTTTAGAAACTTTAATTAATTGGGTGACTTACTGCTTTGCGTATCTTATTTACGTAATACTACATTTGTATACTTATATACTTCTATATATTTGCACTTGGAATTCCACCCTGCGGGAAAATGGTATATTTCTAGCGAATTCATAACCAGTTTACTCTCTTCCCGGTTTACGGATAAGCATCCACAATTTATATTTTTAAGAAACAAAACTGTAATCCCTGATGTCAATGCCGCAATAATCATTGGACTAGAGCATTGACGTAGGTATATTGAGAGGACCTCAGGTTTGATTTAAGGTTGTACAAGAAAATGCTCCATTTATTTTGGCCGACAATCTCCTAATTTAACTGAAAATGTATCAATTTACATGTATTTTATTTAAATTTAGGAGTGATGCAACAACTTACTTTTACTGAATTCGAAAATCCGCTCATCTTCGAGTGCGAACCGAAAGTTTGCTATATGTAGGAGCTGTGGTTCCACGCCACATTCTCTATGTGTGAGTTGGGTAATTGTTGGTAATTCCCTTTTATCTCTAAATCTGTCACCCTCTTAAAACGGAGTTCCATAATTCCGGCATTCGGAGCGAAGTTCTTCAGAGTGGTTATATCCGGTGCAGTTCAGCACCAGACATTTATTTCATTTGTTCCAAATTTTCCTTCAGGGTCAAAGACTTTGTACAAAACAACTACTAACGCAAGTTGGTATATATTGGTGTTTGAAATTTAAAGTAAACAAATACAATTTAAGTAAATAAGCACAGCAGCAAAAATATGAAGAAATATAGAATTTTAGGACAAGGCAAAATGAGTAAAGTAAATAAGATTTGATTATATAAATAAATATTAAAAATCTAAAATGAATTAACATGGCTGTTTGCGAATATTTCTGCGAACAAGCGCATATGCGAGGGTTGCCTTTATATTTTGCGCCTTTGCAACAATACGTGAGATGAGCCGTAATTTGTTACTTTTATCGAAAACTTTGGTATTTTTATTTTTTCAGTGGGTTCAAAAATTCAATCCCACCTAAAAGATGAAACTATTTCGTAAACATTTTCGTGCAATGACTTACTATGATTTTCGATGGGAATTATCGAGATAGAAGTGCATTGACCAATTTACTTCTACTTTTATCGTTGAAGTACCACACTAAGCCATTGTGAAACGCTGGTACAAAGAGTTCTCACGGGGCCGTCGCTCCAGAATGGATTTCCTGAAGGCCGTCCAAAAACGGTTGTTGTGCCAGAAGCAATCGATGATGTGAATCCATTGATAACACCAGATCGTCATGCAACATACCACGAGATAGAGGTATACCTGGACATTAGTGGGATTAGCATATATTCAGCCCAAAAGTGGGCTCGTACAGAAATGTTGAGGAAATTCAGCTGCATTGGTTCAAAGCACGACTATGACATCGCAACTGGGGACGAATCTTGGATCACTACATATGAGCTGAAAACAAAACAGCCATCGCTGTTGTAAGCAACTTGAAGCAAACGGTAGCCGTTTTTCGAAAAATGGAAAATCTTGTTCCCGAAGATCAAAAGCAAAACGCGAGGTCAACGTTTTCCAACGC
This sequence comes from Anastrepha ludens, assembly GCF_028408465.1. NCBI lineage: Eukaryota > Metazoa > Arthropoda > Insecta > Diptera > Tephritidae > Anastrepha > Anastrepha ludens. The sequence goes on along the minus strand of NC_071498.1, from coordinate 84,780,646 downwards.
CTGAAGAAGCTGACGAAGCTCGTTTTGGAGGTATCCACTTCTGATTAGCAAAAGTGCTTTAAAAATTGGTTCAAATGAATGCTGGTAGAAGTATATTGTTTTCCAAGGAGAATATTTTGAAAAAGAGTAAAGCCATTTGTTTTGCTAATTTGCAGAGTTTTCATTATTGGGCGCAAAATATAAAGGCAACCCTAGTATTACATATCTACACAAATATTACTGAATTCCCAGTAAATTATTTTGATCGGTATCAATTTAAGATGCATCTGATATAAAATAGCTTCCTCAAATACTCGAAGCTAATTTTTACTAGCGACTCAACAAGCGGCAAAAGTTCCCGGAATATATTTAGAAAATTCAAAATACAAGCTTATTAGCTCAAAAGTGATATTATCGCCTTCAAAGTACTTCGGCGTTTGATCCAGCTCTCGAAAAATTTTTGGAACTCTATTTTCGGCATAGCCGTCCTCCATTCCAGAGCTGTTTTCGATTCTTCCACTACTTCTTATTTTACTTTTGGCTGTTTAAACGCATTCCCTGTAGTTTTTTTGACTCAGTCAAACAGACAAAAATCGGAGGGAGCGATATCAGGTGGATTCGATGGCTGTTGGATGTTATTCATTTCGCTCTTGGTCAAAACTCCCGAAAAATTATGGACTGTGCGATGGTAAGTTGTTTTCCCACAAACGGCGAATTGCTTCACCTGAAGATCTCATATTGCCTGAATAATAGCTTTTATTAACTGTCTGAAATTCTGGTAAAAATCAATTAAAATTGAAAAAAATTTTAATTAATGTCTTATTTTATTGGGTTTATTGAGCAATTATTTCTATTAAAAATGAATTATATACACTTTTCTACTTAAAAAAGCAAATTAGTTCCATTTTCAAGTTGTGTACGTTCTGAGCGGAAATACCAGCCTCTTTTTGAACTAATAATTTCAACTTTTTTAAATAAAAGTTTTGCACATAAAATAAAATTGCAAGTAATATGAAAATTGTATATGATCTCTCAAATATTCGTCGACTTGTGCTGAAAGTTTGAAAAACTGGAATGAGAAGGATTGCTGAACCTCAAATTGAGATCTAAGGATTTATCACACGTTGGTGAACATTTTTTCTGATGCTTACTGGGTTATTTTACCTATGGATCTTTACTTATATGTACTAATATACTCGTATGTATGTACATATATATATTTTCATACATTCATTTTCAAATAAAAATTGCGAAAAGCTGAACACTGTATACTATAAGTATGTGTCCAAATATACCATATGTACATATATAAAGTGTAGATATATGTATAGATAAATTGAGCTATACTTGGCAACTATGAATATATGTGTAAATGGGCATCAGTACACACATCTCTATATATGTATGTATATTAGGGCGGGTAAAAGAAATATTACCGATTTTGTTTCGGCGACTAAAGTTTTTTACCGGTAATTCTGTCCGGAAGCATAGTTCTGAAATAAATTTCGAGCCTCCTTATTTCGAATTTTAGTTATTAGTAGCCATCCACTGCTTCCTATTTTGTTAAATTTTTTTGGAAGAAAATCTATGTTTTTGGATTTGTGAACGAGAAAGTAATTTTTCATGTTTCTTTTGCTCAAAACTCAAAACTAGGGTGGGTAGCATTGTAAATTGTTCTGAATTTGACAATTTTTAATTTTCCACTTTTAATTTAAAAACTACTTATTGCTATTATTACAAACATATACAATATATAAAACTTGGAAGTATTTGAAAAACGTTTTAAATTAATATTTTGTTTACCAGTCTATGTATTTGATATTATCTGTGAAGAAACTGCTATGTTCAACACCTTATAAATTATTAAAATCGCTGGAGGCTCGGCGTAGGCATTTGATCATTTTATTTCATTACACAACAATTTAGCATATATACATATTCTGAAAAGAACATAGCAGAGTGATAGCGAATTAAAATGTTCCATAAAAATTTTTGTTACAAAATTGTACAATAAATCTTTTAATAAACGAAAGATCAAAATTCAGCTTAAACGCCAGAAAAAAGTTAAAAGGATGTTACTTGCAATTCTTGAGTAGTTTGTTTCACAAAAATATTCCTCGTTGATTTTTACACAAAACTGCTAAACCTCCCATATATTTGAAATGTAATGTTGACACAGTCTTCTATGCCGATTTGCCATAAGATAATGCATAACGGTGAAAATTTTAAATACATTATAAAGGTCGGAAATTGGCTTTCATTTCATATACATATTTTCAAGAGCGGTAATAAAGATGATATTAGCAACTAATGGCAAATTTCAAATCTTTTCGCCACAGCACAGCACTTTGAATACATCATACAGAATAAGTTGCTTTTTACTGCCAAGAACATGAGGCGTCCGAAGCAGCATGGCTACCTTCCGTCTAATTTAAGAGTGTCTAATTTAGTCTTCGGCGGGCGACGTAGCCGAATGGGTTGGTGCGTGACTACCATTCGGAATTCACAGAGAGAACGTAGGTTCGAATCTCGGTGAAACACCAAAACTAAGAAAAACATTTTTCTAATAGCGGTCGCCTCTTGGCAGGCAATGGCAAACTTCCGAGTGTATTACTGCCATGGAAAAGCTCTTCATAAAAATATTTCATATTCCATTTATGAAACAACATCAAGATGCACACCACAAATAGGAGGAGGAGCTCGGCCAAACACCCAGAAAAGGATGTACGCGCCAATTATAAATATATATATAATTTAGTTTTCCAATCAGGGTACCAAATTTACTTCATTATTTTATACTGACTTTTCTAAGGATTTTGATCGGCTTTCCCATGTAATATTAATTAAAAAATTTGCCCGCATTGGCTTTCACTTAGCCTTCAGAAGTTGGATAACGTCTTACTTTCTCAATCGCCATTGCTTGGTTGTCATCGACAATATTAGGCCTCTTCCCTCCGATGCTGGTTCTGGAGTTTCGCAAGGTAGTATTCCGGAACTCTTTGTTTTTTGTACTGTTTATCAAATATTTTCTCTTCTTTTCGTACACCGTTTTCCTGTTTTATGCAGATTACGTTAAGATTTATTCGGCGATCAATAGCTTTCTCGATTCTGAATTGTTGCAAATTTGTTTAGATAATTTCAGTAAGCAGTGTATCCATAATCGTATATCGCCCAACATAAGTAAGTATTTCCAAATACTCCTTTCAAAGCGAGCCACTTCTGTTGATACCTCTTACCATATATTCAGCATGCCCCTGGCCCGTGTAAGTATAATTAAAGACTTGGGTGCAATATTTGATACGATGCTTACTTTTGCTAGTCATATTAATAACAAATCTAACGCCATGACGTCGGGCGTCAAAGTTCAGATTTCTTCGACGTTTAAACGCTCAGCTTTTGCATAAGGCGTTTTTACGTTCCGAACTTGCCATGCTGCTAGAATTGATCGAATCCAGAAAGTATTCTTAGATTTCGTCTTTCATTTTTGATTTAATCCTTGACGCTGTTGACTGTCCGGTGCTTCTTGAGGAGATTTTCTTTCTTATTCCGGCTCTTCGTAGTCCGGAGTTTGTCTATGTTGGTGTCTCAAAATCTCCTTATGCTAGAAATGCGCCTTTTATTAGAGCCTTAATTTAGTTTAATAAAATCTCTTCATGTTCGAAAGTTCGTCTATTGGAATTTTTGAATATTATTATTAATAGATTATCCTTTTGTCCTTTGCCCTGTTTTTAATTCCTATTAATTCTAAAAGATGTCTTTTTCGCCTATAGACATCTGTTATATTCAATGACTTAGTAAATAAAAAAATTAATAAAATTCAGACGTAATCTTCCAAATCCCCAATACACGTATAATTTTATTTATCCCCACTACGATAATCAATTTTCAGAACTTTGCTTTGTTTATGTATTATAGTAAAATTAGACGATTCGGAATACGGTTAAAAGGACTATTACATTTTTTGCTGCTTTGTCTACAATTCTGTGAGCTACCGTTTCCGCGTCTGTATAATTTAACGGAAAAGTCGAGCACAAGTGGGCCACAGACCTCAACTGATATGTTAGCACCACAGTTGGATTAATGTGAAAAACTGCAGGTTGTAACTGATAATATGCTCTCTAGTGGAGAGTTTTGAGCAAAATAAATATCAAAAATGAATTTCTCGTACCAAAAAAAACCGCACACATATATTTCTTCCAAAAACAACGTGTAACAAAAAATAGAAAAATTATTGGTAATTTATATCCAAAACTAGCTGTACCCGTCGCGCGTTGCTACTCTGTAGCACCACCTCGTGGCGAGTGGCAGCAATGAACATATTCTACAAACCTTCTCCGTGGAAAAATACATATATATACCAATTTTTGTAATAATCGGTCCAGTAGTTTTTGAGTTCATCGATGACATACAGACAAACATTCATCATAATATATTTATAAGATTACAGCTTTACTTCCATGACTTTTTTATGCATAATTACTAGCAATACTTCGGTCGCCACAGCAAAGTCGGTTTTTTTAAGAACAAGTTGACCTGCCTTAATATACACACTTAGATACATATGCGCGTGTACTTTTCGTATTAATCTTTATATCTGTTGTTTTAAAATTGAGACAAATCGCCTCGTGCCCATCTTTTTCATCTCGAGTGCTTCTTGTGGGTGCTGTCTTCTCAAGCACTAATACTAATAAATTATTTATGATGCATGAGAATCACTCGTTCGTTGAAATCTGACGTAACTCAAAAATTTTAATTGTCCACAAACGTAATTTTGTAGTTTTTGAAATGCAATATTTAATTGAAAGGCATCATTTTCTTATGATGCCTAAACGCAAGAGCGATTACCAATTAGGCGAAATAGTTTTCAATTTTAAAAGTACAGGGGCCAAATAAGACCTACTAATGACTAAAGACTACTGCCTAGCAGTATGTGCAGTTGCTCCATCTTGTTGAAACCACAAATTAGGATACTGCTCCGCCATTGGCCGCAAAAAGTTTTCAATCAATGTTCTTTAAGAATTTCCTGAAATCGATTCCGGCGTTTCATCCTCATTTTCGAAGAAATATCGACCGATAACTCTAGTGGCCATAACACCGCACCACACAGTACATTTAGATGGGTCCAACTGACGTTGGTGTGTTGCCCTTGGCTTTTCAGAGTCCCACAATCTACAGTTTTGTTTGTTGACATAACCATTTAAATGGAAATGCGCTTCATCCGACATATGCCGATATTGACGCTGCGTTAAAACACTTGATCGTTGAGAAGAATAGAAAAACTCGATAATTTTAACGCGTTGTGTTGTAGTGTAGGATTCCATAATAAATTTCCAACAATTAAAATATAACCTACAAAAAGAGATAAATAAATATGTCAAAAACTAAAAAAGTTATTTGTGCTTAACATTAGTAGGTCTTATTTGGCCCACCCTGTATTATTAAAAAGTCAGGGTAAATATTCTTCCGAAAACTGTTTGAAGTAAAACATAACGAAATTATTACCAAATATAGCGTATTATTGTATTAACATATAATGCTACATTTCTTGTATATGGAAAAAAACAAATATCAGCGTCAATAAAACATAAAACTCAAAAATCAACGCGATATTTGAGCCACCTTAAACTCACTCCTTGTTGTACCAAAATTCAATAGAAACTGTTGTACCAAAACTGAATACTCAGAATTTTCATAGAAATTCCGATTAAAAAGTGTGAAATTTTGATAAATATTTGCAGACTCCTTAAATTTCCGCAGAATTTTATTTTTTTATTTTTTGTAAAGCTTTAAAAAAATGTAATGTTCATAAACAAATGAAAAACAAATAAATGTTCGAAACATCCCAACAAGTCCTTGTGCTATAGTTATTTAATTACAACATATGAAGTATGTATGTAGTTATTAACTGAAGGCATTACAGAATTGTGAACATAAACACCTAACAATAATAAAAGTCAAAATGTTTCTCACCTAATATTTTTTCTGCTATTTTGCTCAAAAGTTGCTTCAAAGGAGAATTTCAAAATTTTTGATATCTGTCTCATTCAGTACACCGTATTTTATGTATATTTTTACTAAAAAGTACCATTTTTGCCAATTAAGGTGCTCGAATTTAATTATAACTCAGGATAACTGGAAACACTGTCGATAGCTCGCTTCGTTTGTGTTCAGTCGTGTTTTTCGAAAGTAAATTCTTTAAAGGTGCTTTCAAAATAAATGACTCCTTAGCGAAAATCGTTCTCCGCAGATTTATTATTCCTTGCCATCGCAAAGATTGAATGAGTTGAAATATTTATATATATTTCTTAATAGCTTTTAACATAATTTCAGAATAGTTTATATACAACTTTTATTGTAATTTAAAAGGTGTGAAATAGGAAACACTTAGTAGAAAATCGTATAATAAAATAGACAAATAATTTTTCAAAGCATTTCTTTGCTCTACTTCTTTCCTTTCGTTATTTGATTTCAGTGCAAACCGTTAATATTTGTCATGGTCCAAAATCGGTTGCTTCAAAATAAATTAAATTGTTTAATGCAACTATTACAGTTTTTACCGTTTCTCTGTTTCCTGCATCCTTCCATTCCCATCTATTATTTTCGAGCGCGAAAGGAGTCATTATCTTGATTAACAGCAGTGGTTTGTCGCGTCGAATTTTCACTACAACAATGTGCTCTTCGTTCATTATGTCTTCAAAATAAACATTGTGTACTTCAATGCAGATATGACCGAGATATTTGAGTATAAGCTCGATACATTCACACAAAGTCAGCAGTAGATGGAGAAGTGTGAGGAGCAGTATGAACATTTGGTTAGATCTTTTTCCATTTCTCGTGTATTGTTCACCCTATAGCTCCGATATAGCTCACTGCAACTTCCTCTTATTCCTCGTGATGAAGGCAGGCCTCTGGAAACTTGAATCGTGGTATTTAATGAGTCTGCTGTGAACCATTACTAGGGGTACAACAATGGACTCATTGTATGGAGGTCAACATCAGTTTTTTCGTAACTTAATTTGATTGTATTTTTTTCACAAACTCCCAAAACTTAATTGCCACACCTCGTATTTGAATATAAATTGTATGTGCAAGTTCTCAAGGTGTTGTTGGTTGTATTTTACTATATTTCTTTGTATTTCACTGGTGTTGTTAAAAGTCCAAATTGGCAAATGTATGTACAAATATCCCCAAATTCGTAGAAGTGATGTTTTTGAAATTCACCACTTCTTCACTTACTTGTATTCACTACATATTACTTAATATATAAATGTAATATTTAAGCTCTTCAAAATAACCAAAGTAAACTCACAAAACAAACAAAAAATGTATATATTATCCCTTTAAAATTTCTACTGGTATCTCAGTTGAATGTTATTCACTCGTTTTGAGTAGAGCAAGTACCAAATTTGAAATGAAAAAAAAGTAAATAATATATATATATTATAATATTTTTTCTAATCCCCGAGAGCATCGCAAACAGGCTCAATAAATGGATCAAGTCAAAAGAATTTGAATTTTTCGTCAGAGGAATTCGTATGCTGCCTGAAAGATGGAGTAAAGTTGTAGGTTTAATTGTTTAAATAACTCGAAACTTTGGTTAAGAAAGGACGGAAACTTATTCGCTTGGCCGATAATTCAATGAAAATAATGAGAGTTTGTAACAGGAATATATATATAAATGAATAATATATATAAATGTTCTGATTGTTAAGTATTTCGTTTCATTTACGTATTTTTTTCCTTTTTTTGAAACTTTGCTCAACACCAGTTGAACGTGCACCTGCCTCTAACTGCTTTTGGTGTGTTGCCCTTATTGAAAAATCATATAATATTATACAATACACAAATAATTATTCAAAGCATTTCTTTGCTCTACTTCGTTCCTTTCGTAATTTGATTTCAGTGCAAATAATTAATATTCGCCATGGTCCAGAAATAAATTAAATTTTTTAATGCAACTTTTTTTCTATTTCTTGCATCCTTCCATTCCAATCTATTATTTTCGAGGCGCGAAAGGAGTCATTATCTTGATTAGTAGCAGTGGTTTGTCGCGTCGAATTTCTCACATAACAATAAAGCTTTTTTCTGCTCTTCTGTCATTGTGTTTTCAGAAGACATCTATGCACCATCGTAAATATCAGCAACTTACACACTTCAAATTCCACCTTATTTTCTTCAGTTAGGAATCATGATCTGAAACGCTTTTTGTCCGAACGAGTACACAAAGCATAGTTACAAAAAAGTAAAAATAATGCAAAAAATAGCTGTCGCAAACTTTTTATTTGAATAGTTCTATCTTGTGTAACATTCTTCGCTGAAGTAGTCAAGGTAATGGGAAATATTTGCTTGTACTAGTGCGAGCTAAAATTCACATTGGAATTTTAGTGAATAATACCATATATCATACATAAACTCAGAAAAGAAAAAAAAAAAATTTAAATAGCTTAGAGTGAGATGTGGTACAGTGGCTTTTTCAGTGCAATTTATTAACTCAAATAATTTTAGTAAAATATTTCTGCATTACGCAGAAAAAATAACTCCGAGTATTTTAATAGTTCATATAGTTAAGAAGCGGCCGCCGTAGCCGAATGGGTTGGTGCGCGACTACCATTCGGAATTCACAGAGAGAACGTAGGTTCGAATCTCGGTAAAAACACCAAAAAATTAAGAAAAAACATTTTTCTAATAGCGGTCGCCCCTCGGCAGGCAATGGCAAACCTCCGAGTGTAGTTCTGCCGTGAAAAAGCTCCTCATAAAAATATCTGCCGTTCGGAGTCGGCTTGAAACTGTAGGTCCCTCCATTTGTGGAACAACATCAAGGCGCACACCACAAATAGGAGGAGCAGCTCGGCCAAACACCTGAAAAGGGTGTACGCGCCAATTATATATATATATATATATATATATATATATATATGGCAGAAATACCGTCAATATATAGTTAAGAAGTGCAACATTTCTTCATTATCAAAATAACATTGCATGTTATATGTTATTCAAGTATGTACATCGCGATTCATTTTCATGAAATCAAAATTCATGACGAGAGGTATCAAGTATATCCAAATCATCGCCTTTTGGCAAACATCTGGGGTACTTTGTTAGAATACAGGCCTCTTCGAATTGCCAAGCGTTATCAAGTGGTGAATAGATGAAGCTGCTGGTATAAGCAAACATTATAAACAGTGTTTATATGCACCTGAAAAGAGATGGCAAAAATTGCATTTCTTTAAAAGCACTTAATGAGTATTAGTAAGACTACGATCATTCAGGGAAACATTTGTTGCTTCAACTCTTTACTTTTGGCGATGGTTCTCTGTCAAAACAAATTTTGTTCTCGTTATTCTCAATGTTGTTGTTGTCTGTATACCAAAAACTAACAAGTGCAAGGAATGTAAATATGACTGGTAACACCAAAAGAAAATTCGAAATGTTGAAGCAATAAAAGTCTCCCTGTATGACAACTTTGTTGTTGCTTTCATAAGCAAATTTGCCGGCAAACGAGCAGAGCCCAGAGATAGCGAGCAGGGAAGTAGTGCATCAAAGGCGGCTTGTATCTCTTCATTACTTAGATAGTATGTGCATTAGGCCGGGTCGGTGGCCATACAAAAAAATTTATAATAATTGGAAAAGTCCGCTCCAGTATTTAAAGCTCATGCTAAGAGGATCTCGGTGCCACATATTTTTGTGTTACATGCATATTACAATTGGTTAACCACTTTCAGATGCACCTTTTCCCTGGGACATTCGTATCCCATAGCATAGATTTTGGTGCTACTAAGCCTCTGGCCCACTGTGGCAACACAACAACGAAATGTACATTATATTCACCCTAATTCGCGAAAGATACGTTGCCAGGTACTTTGCACTTAAATATGAGTTTCGCTTACGGTTAAATATGTAGATATGTAAATACAAAACTGATTTTCCAAATATTTCACTTGTGCTATTCAATTAACAAAAGCATTTTGCACATCTGCGGAAAATTTTAAATAATTTTTCTATGTTACAAATTTTTCTGCAGTTGTTTGTATCCCCATAATTTCTTTGATGAATTGTGCGCTGATGTCACTTCAATTACGTCTACAAGCGAAATAATTTAACAAAAATAAATCTAGCAAAAAATTATCTGCGGTTGCAAACAAACGTCAATTGAGCGAACAATTGGCAACTACTTTTCAAAGTGACAAGTTGTTTCCTTTTGGCCAGAATGTGACATGGATTAATTAGGCCGCCTAAAACGATTTGGAATTCGCACGTGGTTAAAATTTGTCGAGAGAAAATATTGAAATATGCCTTATTAAGTGATTAATATATGTACTTGCATGTGTATGTGTAATATGTATATGTACATTGTACAAGTATATATATTTAATTGGCGCAGCTGCTCCTCCAATTTGTGTTGTGCGTCTTGCATTTCGCTTTAAAAAAATTTAAGCCACTCAATTAAAAAGTAAGCTACATTTCAAATGCTTATTCCAATAGGTTTATAAATTAAATTATTTGAGCCTTTTTTGCTTTCTTGTGAGTGACTAATAGGAAAGTTTAAAACATAATATTTTTTGTTTCATTTATTCCTACTTATGTACATTAAATGCGGAGCTAATAAGCAAAATTATTCATTTTTAACTCGAGTTGAAGACTGAATAGAGTTACCACCAGATCCGTAATATTTCATTTGTTTTGATCCATTTCGTACGAAGTTCCTTTTGCCATTTCATTTAATTTAATTCAAGTTCCATTAAATTTTATTTCAGTTTATTTATTGTAATTTATCTTTTTTTACTTTTCTGTTATAATTCATTTTATTTTATTTCATTTAAGATTTTTTATCTTATTTTATTCTTTCATTTCATTTGATTTTATATATTAATTATAAAAAAAAAAATTTTTATTTAATTTGCTTAGCTTTTATTTTTTTAATTTTATTTTTTCTTTTTGGATATTTGATTTGTTTCATTTGATTTACAATAATATAATTTATTTATTTTTCTTTTCTTCTTTTTTAACTTAATTTAACAATTTTTATTTTTCTATTTTACATTATTTCATTTGATTTTATTTTATTCGAGTGGTTTATTATTATTTCAATTTATTTTATTTCAGTTTATAAATTTATTTATTTCTTTCATTTCAGTTTATTTATTTAGTTTCTAAAATTTTATGCTTCATTTTAATTTGTTTTATTTGAATGTTTTTTCATATAACTTAATTTTTCTATTTTTTTATTCTTCGTACTATTATTACATAAAACACTTTATTTCTCTATTTTTATTTTTTGTTATTTAATTTGACAATTTTTATTTTTCTATTTGATCTTATACTTAATTTTCTTGCTATTGACTTTATTTTACTCGCATGTTTTATTTTTATTTAATTAATTTAATTCAGTTTTTTATTGTCTTTTTTTGTTGTCATTTCACTTTACTAATTTAGTTTATTTTTATTTGAACTTTACTTTTTATTTTTGTGCCTCGTTTTAGTTTTTTTGTTGTATTCTACATACATTTTCAATTTTTCTATTTATTTTTTAATTTTTTGTCTTAATTGATTTTGTTAAAATAATATAACTTTTTATCTTGTTTTATTTAGTTCGAATTTTTGATTTTTCCATTTTATCTTGGTTTATTTTGTTTTATTTTGTTTTATTTGGTTTTATTTAATTCGGTTATTTTACTTTTTTCAACTTATTTAATTTCATTTTTTTACTTTATTTCAGTTTATTTAATGTCATTCTTTTTTAATTTCTTTTGTTTTTTTATTATTAATTTAATTTTTTATTTTATTTTAGTTTTAGTTTTTTATTAAATATTATTATTTTTTATTTAATATTTTTTTTTATTATTTCAGTTAAATTAATATGAGTACCTTTTATTTTGTATTTCATTTTAATTTTTTCAGTCTACTTAATATTAATTTATGTTATTTCATTTGACTTTCTCTATTTTTTATTGTGTTCTCTTCTTCATTTCAATTTGAAGCAACAGCGAATAAGAGCCACTAAATTAGATTTAGATCAGTGCTACCAAGTATGTACTTATACTCGTACGAGTACATGTACCACACTCTATACGGGGATATTGCCCGAGTTTTCGCTTGGAAAATAGTCGAGGATACTTTTTATTGGTAATGCTGGGGTCGAAATATTATCAATCAATTTATTATGGTCCGTAAGTTGTATGTAAAGAGAAATAGGTTTGCGAGAAATCAAACTGCTATTTGGAGCTGATTCTCGGATACTTTAATTAAAGCCTTCATGAAACTAATTGTTTTTTTGTAAGTTTCCTAACTCAAAGTCTAGTAGCTAATTACTTTGCTAGGTATGTCAATGCGTTTTTCTGAAATATTATGAAAACTTTATAGAATTAAATAGTTACATAAATCAGAAAACTGTTCAAATCTGTTAGAAACTGCAAGGAAGAGGAGCGTTCAGCCTACATTGGTCTCAAAAAATCTGAAATTATGAATTTTTGATTATAAATTTTTAGTTAAAATTTATTTTGTTTCCCCTGGACTAAGGTTTTGTGAGACTTAACTCTAAATTAGGACCAATAAAAAGTATGATGGAAAGTTTTCTTATTTTCTAATACTAGATTTCTGCTACCAATTATAAAGCACCTTAACATTTACCACAAGTAGCTTTACCTCGCGCCAATCAAAAAGAAGCTATACCTCAGGAAAAAGGCAGAAAAGTAGGTGGAAAGAAAATCGATTGATTCTGAGTGAACTAAATTCTATCACACCTCAAGATCCAGTTTCAGCCCATGAACATACGCTTCTTCATGTGTAACAAAATACAGTATATACTTTGCTTGCTTTTTCAAAATTAATCATTCAATTTTGATTTTGAATAAATTTTTTACTAATTAAAAAAAAATGGTTTGAGTGATGCAAATCTTTATTTTGACCTTTACGCGCTCCATTGTTTATCTGTTTGTATACTGCAGCTGTTTAGTTCAGAAGTGCCAAAAATGAATGACGTACTACGCCATTTGCTAAAGTTATAAATCTTATAGGGTGATTAATTTTGTGCCACCTTGTACCATAAGTGTGCTTTGAAAAGAATTTGACCTAACTTCTTCTTCAATTTGTGGAGCACGTCCTAAGGTAGTTCTGCAAATGAAAGGATACTACATTTTTATAATGCCTAAAAGGGCAAATGGTTTTTATAAGTAGCTTTTTCATTGCTATTAAATACAATATTTTCTATTGTTTGATGCTTCATTCAAATGAATGCCCATATCAGGCTTAAGACACACCTTCAAGCATTAAATCAAGCACGAGTGCAAGACTCCAAACATACACATAATTCAACGCATTCTAAAGGAAATCTACTATAAGTGTTAGAAATTTAAGAGTATAAAGAATTTATTGCAAGGAGCAAAAACTAGCGCAGAGTTCTAAGCGAAACTGCAATCTACAGTTAATGTAATTTTGAAAATTTATATTGCACTTTTACAATAAAAACATCAGAACTTTCCAATGGTAGTAGAAAAAATATGAGTAGAAAAAACACAAAACAGTATATTTATACTCGTATATACACACCAGTCACTGCAGTCATAAAAATACACTTGCCATACATGCATACACGTGCTTGTGGCTTTCTAAATAGACAACTAGCACAAAAGTTTCACCCTTCCTTGATGCCTTTGCACAAATGCATTTGCTCTCATAGTTGTTTTCTCTTCTGACAGCGAGTGTTCCTCAAATACACACAAACTTACTCGTATATATATATGTATTAAACTACATGAATAAGATGCATTTAGCTTGGATTTCCTTATTGATTTGCCAACAGCTCAAAAATATGAATTTTAATTCTTTCACTTTTCATTTATTTTTTTGTTTGTTCTACCAACGATAGAATGAAATTTGCAATTATAAGCTTTTCATAATTCTATTTTTATATTAATTGGCGCATTTGCAACACTGTTTTACTTGTTGTCTTCTGCTTATTCTTGTAGTTTTTCTTGTTGTTTTTCTAGTTAGATGCTTTTTCTTAGCCCACAACTGTTGGCAATCATTTGCTGTATGCCACACTTTGAGATTTCTTCACAAATATGACTACCACTATCAACATACGTGTATACCATCACCCTCTTCCTCTTCACGCACCCAGTTGCCGCGTTTTATTAATCTGTCATTTATAGTTTTTATAAGATTTTGGCTGTTGTACACAATTACATTTAGTAAATTCTAATTTGAAATCTAGAACTGCTGCTCATTTCGGTCGTTGGTTTCGTACGCTTGTTGTTGTTGTTGTTGATATATATTATATATTGCAGCTACCTAATATCAAATGCTCTTATGAAGCACTTAATATCGTTGCACTCAGCACCTTGTGTTGCGATGTGAATGACTGCTTTCGACGGCTTTCAGTTTGGCTGCCGCCATTGTGTGCCATAAATCATTGAAAAGGAAGGCAAGCACAATAAAATATGTGAGGTTATTTCCGTTATCTGATTGAAAGATGCTTTTTTTTGTCACATTGCACATTGCAAAGTGTATTAATTTAACAATTTGCTAATTAATACGCCCTTAAAATAAAATTGCGACAAGAAATAAATTTACTAAAAAAATGCATTATTTAGAGGAAATATGCATTTGTATTAAAAACTTTTGAAACACTTGTTTTGAAATGATTACAAACAAATGATATTATTTTGAGACTCAAATTTAAGAATCCAATCGCCCCAATGTTTATCAGCTTTGTTCCCTAACTCGCCAGAAGTTAACCGAATTTACCCAGAGCGCGGGCCCATACCCGATTCTCGGGCAAGTAAAAGCACAATTTGCGATTAATGGAGACTCTTTCTTTGTCCGAAAAGTTTGATAGTGTGAAATTAGTGGCTGTTTTATGTTCTCAAAGGAAAATGAAGAGGAAAACGCACATGAATCTTACATTGTATTTGTATTGAGTTTTTAATTTGAATTTATAAAATATAATTAGTGAGACACAAATGGATTGTAATCAGGAAATATCAGAAGTTCTATTGCACTTATTGAAGTGACGCAGCAACAACAAATATTAACATTTTGTACTTCAGAATTTTTATCGCTTTTATAGAACTCAATATTCCACTACTTTTGCACTTGAAATGAAATATAGCTTGTTTAAGTAAGCAAGGTATTGTATACAATTAAAAGTATCAATAAGTCCTTAGCTTAACTGAAATTGTTATTACAAAAGCAAGGCTCGAAGTTAAACAGATTTATGTACCCTGAAATATTTTGTACTTTTGTTTGAATAGGTTGTTCAATAGGTTTTAATTTATGAACTCCATCCCTGAAGTGGGAATTTGGAAGGGCTGCAAAATACGCTTCCACAGCTGTTATGACCACATCATTTGGTGAAAAACGCTTTCCACGTATGTAGTTTCTAATGTCTGGTGAATGCGGTGGATGCTCCAACAACTCGAACTTTAATTAGTGAATTTTAGTTATTGTCAAAATCCTGTAAAAAAATATTTTGTTCCTTTGTAAACTGGCTCTTTTTTTCACTGGCTCAGCTTTTTCGTTTAGTTAGTTTAAAAGGTTGCAATAATATTCAGAGTTTCTTGTTTCACCAGTTTGCCAGTAATTCCCTCGCAAAAAACTGATGCTTACGCCTCCTTGCCCTATTTCTGCACACGAACTCGTTTCGGAGAGGAAGAACGAGGCTCACCCCACTCTTTGGCCTCGTGTTTTAATTTTGGATCAAAGTGATAGACCGAAGCCATCGACGTGCAATCCACTTTATCCTTTCGAAAACGCCATAAATGTTGCTGAAAAAGTCGCAATCGAGGGTATTTTTGTTCCATTGTAAGTGAATGCGGCACCCCATTGTGCACACAGCTTTCTGAGACCAAATACTTCAGTCCAAATATTGCTTACACTGCCTAATGGGATGCCTAGGGTTTCTACTAAATCTCTTTAGTTACTCAACGATTTTCCAACACAATATCCTGTATTTTTTCTACGATATTTGGTGTTGCTATTGTTTTTCGGTGTCTTTGACGATGATCGTCTTCAAGGCTTGTACGATCAAGTTCAAACATATGTCTTACTAACAATAACTACATTTTCTTACAATTAGATAGGAAGATTTTAAATATATTTCTTCATGACCAGAGTCAAGACGAATACAGTTAAAGACAGAAATTACATTTTACACGGAACAGTTATTTTAGCATAATTTTTTTTAAGTTGTGAGAGTATTTTGTTAAAATATGCTGTTGATATAGTGTTTATTTCCTCGTTGATTGATGTTATTTTAAACGCTTTATGAATGTCACCATTTCTTGTGTCCTTGTCGAACTTTGTTATTATACGTAAGATTTTTGATTATTGAATTTAGACGACGTGAGTTTTTTTTGCAGTTTCCCACACCTGAAGGAGATACGTCAAAATTGGTTTAATGACCACTTTGTGTAGTAATAGGAGGTTGAATTAGTTTTAAAGGTGACACACAGATGGCGCTATTTATCACTTTATCGCGTTGGCAATACTGAATATATATTCATGACAAAGCCTCATCCCTAGGCTTCGTTTATCAGTATCTGTCATTTCGCTGAAGTATAAACAACGCAGTGTTTTCGTGCTCCGAGTATGTCAACTTTCGTGCCGTCGAAACGCAATTTGCGGGAAGCTTTGCTTTTCTGCTTCAATTTGAAAAAAAATACAGCCCAAGCCCGTGAATTGCTGCAGGAGGCCTACCCAGACCATACTCCGTCGATTTCAACATGTGAGTACTGGTTTCGACGATTCAAAAGTGGTGATTTTCACACCGAAGACAAGGAGCGTCTTGGCCAGCCCAAAAAGTTCGAGGACGCGGAATTGGGGGAATTGGTAAACGAGGACTCGTGCCAAACCCAAGAAGAGCTTGCTGAATCATTGGGCGTTGATAAATCAACCGTTTGCAAGCGTCTAAAAGCGATGGGAATGATCCAAAAGCAAGGACATTGGGTCCCGTACGAGTTGAAGCTGCGCGACGTCGAACGGCGACTTTTTACGTGCGAATTGCTGATCAAGCGACAAAATCGGAAGGGTTTTTTGCATCGGGTGGTGACTGGCGACGAAAAATGGATCCACTACGATAACCCAAAACGCAAAAAATCATGGGGTTTGCCCGGCCACGCATCAACGTCGACGGCCAAGCAGAATATTCACGGCAAGAAAATCATGCTCTGCATTTGGTGGGATCAGGTCGGCGTCGTATATTTTGAGCTGCTCCAACCGGGCGAAACAATCACGGGGGATCGTTACCGACTGCAATTGATGCGTTTAAGCCGGGCATTGAAAGAAAAACGGCCGGAAACGGTAAAAAGGCACGACAAGGTTATTTTGCAACATGACAACGCTCGGCCGCATGTTGCTCAACCTGTCAAAAAATACCTTGGAACGCTTGGCTGGGAAGTGTTACCCCACCCGCCGTATAGTCCAGACATAGCTCCCTCCGATTATCATTTGTTCCGGCATATGAGTCTCAATTTGGCGGACCAGCGGTTCTCCTCGTACGAGGCTACCAAAATATGGGTTGAGTCATGGATAGCCAAGCAGCGGCCAGAATTTTGGAGAAACGGCATCCGGAAATTGCCCGAAAGATGGGCGAAAGTTGTAGCTAGCGATGGCCAATACTTCGAATAAAATAATATATTTTGTACCGTTTTTTCACAATAAAGCCCCAAATCTTCGAAAAAACCTTTAAAACTAATTCAACCTCCCTAGTTTTTTGGAAAATGCTGAGTTTCGAATTTCGGTATACTAGCCAGTCAATTGTGAGTCCAGATGGATTCCAATATATTTCTTTTATTTTTATAGTTGAGCTTAACCGTTTGAGCTTAATCATTTGATGACATAGTCAACGCAGGAACAGTTACAAACAACGGGACTTAAAATCAAGATAGGAAAGACAAAAGCATTTTTCCTGAATTGCCCCCATCAGATTCTTTAAAAGTGAGCGCGCAGGTCTTTGAAAGCGTGGATCATTTATGTTACATGGGATATATAATCGCCGCAGATGAAGAAAGTGAGTGTCAACGTCACACTTTTACACACACAATTACTAAAACCAAAGCGGCGTTCAGCACTCTTTCCCCCCTCTGTCAAAATAATAACATAACTACGCACACCAAACTGCGAATTTTCAACGCATGCGTCAAGTCCGTCCTGCTATATGGCTAGAAGGCCACCGCAACGATCACAAGGCGTCTGAAAACGTTCATCGCAACATTGGTTAAGATATCGCTGTGATAAAATACGAATTTTCTGGCCTCGAACTATAACCAAAACCGATTTATGGAGGAAAGCTAATCAATCCAGTATGGCGACTGAAATCCGCAGAAAAAAATGGCAATGGATCAGCCACACTCTGAAGAAGAGTGACGACAACATCGCCAAACAGGCGCTGCATTGGAACGCCTTCCAACACATAAGACGAAGAGCAGGCAGACCACGAACCACCTGGCACCGCTCAACGGAGGCGGAAATGAGGTCCATAAATAAGACCTGAAACGAACTGAGAGCCCTTGCACAAAACCATGTTCGTTGGCGAAAAGGAGTTGTTGATGCCTTATGCTCCAACTAGGAGTTAGAGGACCTTATATATATTAACTGACATAGCAGCAAGCTTGTTCCTGTAAATTTTTCTAAATCTTACTTGTACAAATATGTCCTCATTTATTTTTAAACTCCATTTGTCAAACCACTTCTTTACATTGTTTAGACGTATAGCAATGGTCCTGAAAAAAGTTCTTAAGTCCAATTCCACACTCATTCAAAAATTTTCCTTGCTTTTAAGCCTTAAACTGTGACGCGACGATAATAAATGGTTTGTAAACAAAGAATGAATTAATATACGTTCATATGAAGAATGTAACAACATAACAAAAAAAATGTAGATCAGAAGTAACGCCCTCTCTTATGGGACCACAAAACTTATTGAACAACTCATTTACCCCATAACAACACTGGGTGAATCGGTAGGCAATTATATCTCCAAATATCTTCCATATTCTACGAAATTAGGTATATGAAAAGTGTTAAGAAAGAAAAAAGTTCTGGTGGACACAAAAGAAAGCTTATGGAGTCTTGCGGCCTTTTGCGACAGGAAAAATTTACTTTCAGAAACTAATAATTGTTGTCGTATAGTGTTATCCATTACCTCTTACATTTGGTTGTTGTGCGATAGATACTATTGAACAATAAATACGTATATAAACATTTATAAACTTGTTTTCATTGGAACATTGCAAAATTGTAACTAAAAATAAACTGTTTTTCTTTTCAGGTGAGTACACATCTACCCCACTCGCAGAAGTAACATAAGAAACTTTTTTGTTGTCCTGGTCTGATAAATATTGTGGTGGCAATCGTCAGTTACAGAGGTATATACCAGCTTAAATTTTGTAGTAAGTGATAAAGTAACTTAAAATAACAATATAAGAAAATTTAAATGGAAAAACTGTATCCAAATAAGAGCATTCGAAGCCTTTTTATACTTGGCGACAGTTATTGTTTTAAACTTTTGTTGTTGTTGTGCGCCTTGTTGATTAGCATATTTTTTAATTTATATTGTATATAAAATGGCATACAATTTTATAAATTATGTGCAGCAATTGTCATTTTTTACTTTTTGTTCATATTTTATTTTTTATAACGAAAGCAAAAATTATTATATCAACCAATAAAATATTTTGAATTTTGTCTATGATACGTATCAAGCCAATGATTCCTTGCGAGATGTTCAGTTTGATATTGTTTAAGAAATTGCTGTGATAAAATTTAACAAGGCGTTAGAGGAGAGTGCCTCAGGCTATTGCCAACACTTACACTGACTACCACCTTTCGCTACTATTTAGTGGCAAGTATCTAAATATAATATTTTATTCGCACATGCTAATACATGGCGGCCACCGTCGCCGAATGGGTTGGTGCGTGCTTACCATTCGGAATTCACAGAGAGAACGTTGGTTCGAATCTCGGTGCAACCAAAATCAATAAAAACATTTTTCTAATAGCGGTCGCCCCACGGTAGGCAATGGCAAACCTCCGAGTGTATTTCTGTCATGAAAAAGCTCCTCATAAAAATATCTGCCTTTCGGAGTCGGCTTGAAACTGTAGGTCCCTCCATTTGTGGAAGGAGGAGGAGGAGGAGCTCGGCCGAACACCCAAAAAGGGTGTACGCGCCAATTATATGTATATATATAAAGGGTGTTTTTTTAAGAGGTTAGGTTTTCAAGATGAAATAAAACGTATATAATTTAATGTTTTGGCCAAGAATTTAGCTTTATTATAAAGATAAGGGTTTGCCATTATGTTTTAAAAATGATTTTGGGCAAGTGGCCGCCGCGGCTGGCTCGAATAAATTCCAGCCGAGAGGCCCAATTTTCGACCACTTTTTGCAGCAATTGGGGCCGTATGTCACCAATAACGCGCC
Organism: Anastrepha ludens; assembly: GCF_028408465.1. Taxonomy (NCBI): domain Eukaryota; kingdom Metazoa; phylum Arthropoda; class Insecta; order Diptera; family Tephritidae; genus Anastrepha; species Anastrepha ludens. The sequence goes on along the minus strand of NC_071498.1, from coordinate 84,760,248 downwards.
GAATATTCTCTTCCAAGACGTCAATCGTCTCGGGCTTATCTGCGTAGACAAGCGACTTCACATAGCCCCACAAGAAATAGTCCAGCGGTGTTATATCGCACGATCTTGGAGGCCACGCCACAGGTCCACGGCGCGAGATAATGCGCTCACCAAAAGTTTCCTTCAATAAATCGATTGTTGCGTTGGCTGTATGGCATGTAGCGCCGTCTTGTTGGAACCAAAGGTCGTCCACATCAACACCGTCCAATTCAGGCACGAAAAAGTCATTATGCATGGCTCTATAGCGCTCTCCATTGACTGTAACATTATGGCCGGCTTCAATTTTAAAGAAATATGGACCAATGATTCCCTCTGCCCATAGAGCACACCAAACAGTGACTTTTTGAGGATGTAACGGCGTCTCAGCAATGGCTTGTGGATTATGTTCACTCCAAATGGGACAATTTTGCTTATTGACATACCCATTCAACCAAAAGTGAGCTTCATCGCTGAACAAAATTTTCTTGTGAAAATCGGGAACGGTGGCCATCTCGTTTTGGGCCCATTCACCGAACGTGCGACGCGCTTGATGGTTGTTCGGCTTCAATTCTTGCACGAGTTGGATTTTGTAAGCCCGCAAACCAAGATCCTTCCACAAAATCTTCCATAAAGTGGATGGGCACATCTCCAATTGCTGCGCGCGATGGCGGATGGACTCATTCGGGTCTTCTTCGATACTCTGCTCCACAGCAGCAATAGCGTCTTCGGTGCGCACTGTACGACGTCTCTGAGGATGCATATTATCCACTAGAGCAAAGGTGGTGCGAAACCGATCCATGGTTAATCGAATTAGTGACTCTGATGGACGATTATGTCGACTGAATATTGGACGCAGCGCGCGATGCGTCGCGCGAACCGAACCATTATTTTCGTAATAAATTTGCGCGATTTGCAAACGTTGTTCAGGTGTAAGTCTATTCATTATGAAATGGCAAACCAAACTGAGCATAAATCAAGTGACAGCTGTCAAAAAGACCATCTACGAAAAAAGTAGTGCCAACTTGAAAACCTAACCTCTAAAAAAACACCCTTATTTATATGCTAATGCAATTATTTTGCTGAAAATCATTAAGCAACTTGTAATAGCGATAGTTAAAATGAATGCAAAACTTTTGTGAGGAAAGTATGTCAAATTATTTCCCATACTTCACTAATTAAGCTTCAGACTTCATTACTGGAAATACCAAGTACATTTTGCTAATTAAATCAAAGAAAAATACTCGCATCAGAAAGAATGGCTGGACTGATTAGAAAATACCTAAAAAATCGATAACAACTCCTTATTTTGTACTTACAGTCTGTGTCAGAAAGAAGGAACCGAGATTATTCATGATGTATAAAATATATATATTGTTTACATTAAAGTTTGTACAAAACTACGAGTCGCAATTACTCAATAACCCGTCTTTAACATTGTCGAGTATAGCCTGTCATTTTCTCAGTATGCTTTGAACTAGCTCGTCGTCAAAGAGGACTAGATTTTGCGAACTTGACGCACAAATTGCATTAAATTATGGACTGGCCCTCCGGCAAGATGCGTTTTCATAGTTCCCCATACATTTTCAATTGGGTTGACGTCTGGGATTCGCCTCCTTCAGCCGACGTTCGAGGGTGTTGATACTCACATCCACTGCCTTTTTAGCAAGAATTGGGTCCCGCTTAAAAAGTAGGGCGATCACTTTATCCTGCTTTTTGTCGTCACTCGCTTCAAGCCCCGCTCTTAAAAGTCAACAACATTTTTGTGGACCTTATACCGCTGATTCCACTAACCTGAGTTAGCACTGACGTCGTAACCCTTGAGTGGTACTATTATGCAGCAATGGAAGCAGAACGAAAAATATCTTGAAGTTACAAAAAAAAAAAGCCGGTTCTTTTCTTCTGACGCATACTGTTTATGTCAAAATCACTGCTGGAGCTAGGCCGATGATGACGAAACATATCGACAAATTAGATTTCTACCCATTTTCTATAAAGTCATGCATTTCCGTTTCCTTAAGCGTCAGCTTTCTTTATAGTATAGAAAATAATAATATCGAACTCAAAATGTTTGCTTATAAAAAGTGGTAAGACAGTGGAATTAGTTGCCTTTTTCATTATCTGGCTAATTTGGTAAGTTGATAAATTTTTCGTTAATTAAATATTTATTACAATGCTTATCAAATTATCCAATGCAAAGTGATACTCGTAAAAGATAAATTGTTGATGTAATATGATGAGTGTAATATTGAGATGTAATAATAGATGAGTCTAATTTATTATGGCTGTAGTATATACTCGTAGTATGTAGCTCGAAAAGTTCAAAAATTAAATTCAAACACTATGATGTTTAGGCGTCTGCGTTATTAAATGTGTGCTAGCAGGTGAAGTTACAATTCAAGAGTACATAGGTATGTCTGTAGGTAGTAAGATAACAGAATGAGTATTACATGCATTAGAGGAAAAGCTTATGTTAATGTTTCGGACTTAGTATTGCTAATAGTAATATTAGTGGCAAATGAGTAATTACGTACGTAAACAATGGTTATTTTAATTTATATGGTAACTATTGACCAAATATCTTATATTTTGAATATAACAATGTTTTTTAATGAGCCATGACCGAACAGTATATTCGTAAATATTTCCAAGCAGCTATGTCAGAGAATTCAAGAAAGGGTACTTTGAGATGGTTCAGGGTATGCGATTCTCCTAGATCTTTCAATTTCACAATTTTTGATCTTATTGCTTTCAATACAGTCTGAATTTAACGAAGTTAGTGACGCTTTCAGCTCAAACTGTGCAACCATTTAGAAGGTTAAAGCGTAAATTATCCCTGCAGCTGCCTATCCGACGGTTAGATACGGAGTCACCCCGAAGGGCGAACAGCACTGATTCCTACCTTTATTTTCGATATTTCATGTGCTTTATGCTCCATATGTAAAGGGTTTTTCAATAAGGGCGGGTAGATGTTGAAATGGAATGGAATGTGTGGCACGTAGCGCCGTCCTGCTGGAACCACATGTCGTCTAGGTCCATATGGTTCAATATGGGCCATAAGAAATTGGTTATCATCGTTGTGTAGCGCTCGCTGTTGACGGTGACCGCCTCACCAACGTCGTTTTCAAAAAAGTACGGACCCATGACGCCGCCGGCCCAAAATCCACACCAAACGGTAACTTTTTGAGGATGCATTATCACCTGGTGAACCTCGTGTCGTCCCATATATGGCAATTTTGTTTGTTAACACAGCCATTCCAAACGATTCGAAGCCCAGTCAGCGAACAAACGGCGTTGTCTATGGTTATCAACTTTGAGCTCCTTGGTCAATTGGATCTTGTACGGGTGTAGGCCCAAGTCCCGACGCAAAATTCGCCAAGTTGAAGTCTGCGAAAGGCCAAGTTCTTGTGCACGGCGAGGAATAGATTGCCTCGGGTTCTGCTGTACACTTTCACGGACCGCGGCAATGTTCTCGGCTGATCTTGCGTTCCTTGAACGTATGGGTGTTGGCTGATTGTTTAATGACCCGTTCGTCTCAAATTGGCCACTAAAAGTTGAAGAGTCGACTTTGAAGGGCCACCACGTCTACCGAAAAATGGGCGCAATGCGCGCAACGTTTGCGTTAATGAAGACTCATTTTGATAATAAAGTTTTATCATTTGAACGTGCTGTTCAATTGTGTAACTTGCCATGATGATTTGGCATAAGCAACTGATTAATAAACAAAAGATTTGACAGATGTCACCAAAACAAAATGGCTGCCACAGGGCGCCAAAACCGACCCGCGCCAACTCAAAAACCCTTTATAAGAATACCGTTCCGAAAGCTCCAGACTGCGTCAGGAAAGAAAATTTTTGGCAGTTGCAGAAAAAACTTTAGTTCAACCATCCCCAATCGCGTTACTTATAGCTCTAGAAATGCAACTTTTCGGTGATTTGCTGATTGCTTTCACCAAATCAAAGCTCCATAGCAGCCCAGGGAAATATATAACACCTTCACATTCTGATCAGTTTTGACTATTTTTCTTTGTATTTTAAACTTTCTTTTTAATAAAAGTATATGTCATCGTTTAAAAAAAATTATATACATAAATTCATATTTCAAAATTTATACGAATATTTAAAAAATTTGCGAAATTTTCTTAAAAACTTCAAAGTTTTTAATCAGAACTAAACAAAAAAATACTTGGGTGCGCAATTTTATGGCCCATTAAATTAAAGTGTACATTTGAAGCTTCTAGATAATCTGATAAATTTTTTATATAATTTTTTTCTTATCAGTTTTGCGCATTTTCTTCAATTATCCAAGAAATTTTATTTATGTGGAGAAAATATGCAACACCATCAGCAAAAAAATTAAAATTACTTCAAATTTGCAAATTTCTTTAAATGTGTTTAAAAATTTTGAAATTTGAAACAAAGTTGAATTTGAAAATTTGTCTAATATTTATAAATTTTGTACAAAACTGTAAACTTAGGGTGCGACCAGAGTGAGCGCTGAAAGCCGAGCCGAGATTGTCAGTGCGATAAAGATTGTCAGTGCGATAAAACTGATTACATACAAGTCAATACAAATAAGCTTGTGTATAACACAGTGAACGCCGACAAGAGCAGAGAGCAAAGCCGATGAGTGCGAGAAAACAGTTTCAAAGCGTTTTGCGCGCTTTTTTGCATTGTTGATGTTTACTTTTTAGAGTGCATTTTCATTCGGGTATATTGTTGAAATTTAGCTGGATATTTTCTTAAGGGGTTAGGGGTAGTCAGAATTTTCAAAAAATCGATTTTGTTTTTTTTGCATTTTCTTATAGTATAATGTTTTAAAAATATTGTGTAAAAATTTGAAGTGAATCCGACAAATACTTTTCAAGTTATTCAATAATTAACAAAGGGCGCTCGGCCGCTCCGGAGCCGATAGCAAAACTTAAAATGCGTTTTTCTCAAAACTATGTTTTTCAAACTGGTGAACACTGTAACTTAAAAACCGCTACGTAGATTTCAATAAAATTTATACAGCTTTTGAAAAACACAAAAAACTTGTGCCTGATCGAAGGATTTTTTTGTTTTTCGAAAATTTCGATTTTTTTTTAACAATTAACTGTTGGTTTTTTCCCGAAAATCTGAAAAATATTTCCTGAGGCCGCCATTTTGTTCATTTTGAAAAAAAAAAAAAAAGCTTCGATCCGGCTCGAGATTATCTATCAATAAAAATAATTTTTCTCATCCGATTGGTTTTAGATGAATCTGCAAGGACTTGTGATGTTCACCGCAAGGGACTTCTGGAAACGGGCTTCACACAAACAGCGATAACTTTTGCAATTATTAATTTTTTTGTTTGAAATTTTGGTGAAGTCAAGTTAAAACATGATGTTTTTATGCTATGTTTTTATTTTTGTTAAATAAATTAATTAAGTAGCAAAAAAAATTCGTGAAAATCATCGTTTTTTCGGGCCTCTGACTACCCCTAACCCCTTAAATCATTATATAAATGAAGAAATTCACCAAATTCATTCCTTTTTAGTGTAATTGGATATTTTCCAAACTCTTTTGTGTTAATAATTGCATTAATCACACTAGGAAAAGCAAAATACTCTTCATCAGATGAATCCATTACCGTGTACAGCAATTTTATAAACACAAATGAACAACAAAACTAAATGACATAAGAGCAAAACACATGGAATAAACAGAATTTCAGCGCTGATTCTCGCATTCACTGTGTTATATACATATTTTCTTCTCGCGTGAAAATAAGCGTCAATAAGCTCGGCTCGGCTCCGCTCGGCATCAGCGCTCACTCTGCTCGCACCCTTAGATTAATATCATGTTCTACACAGAATGAACTATATATTTATAAAAAGATTATTTAAATTACGAAGTAAACAAATAAATAAATAATCAACTAATAATTAAAACATTGAGGTGCTATATTTTTTCGCGGGATTTATAATCATTCCAATACCAGTGAGCATTTGTTTCAATTAAGTGACAAATTTGGAAAATTTATTTATTTTGGTTTTTGTGTATGAGTTTCTTGTGATTCGAGAATAGCATGCTTTTAACAAAATAGATTAAAAAATGTTTCTTTTTTGTTGGAAAGGAATTCACAGACCTGAAGTTTCATAGAAAAACAGATATGTAGTGTAGTATGTTCACTTATCGAATGCTCACTGTACTCAGTTGAATGCATAAATATTATTACAAACACATTGTAGCACTTGACTACAATATTCATATAAACAATGTGCAAGCACTTGTGGTAATACGATCCCTTGGACATTGCCCTGCATGGACATTGCCGCGTAGGCATATTTGACATGCGCCGACGGTTCAACAACCAAGTGAACATATTACCTCCTCCCCGCCGTTGCGACCCGCGTCAGCCCTTAGACGTTCTTATGTAAACAATACATAAAGAATTATACATAAGCTGACCGCGCCTCTGCCGGCGTCCCTGACAGCGCAGCCACGCTGTCTTTAGCTGTAAGAACCAAATTGTAACAACTGAAGAGGCATTCAATAAAACACACTCGTAGCAACGAGTCGATTACGATTAATAGAAACAGAATTTCTTTGATTACGATCAATACAGTAGCCATATGCATCGAATAGGAATTGGATTAAAATAAAATTCAGATTTAACCAACACAAATATCAACCAAATGCATTAATATTAGGTATATGAACCTGGTCACATGCCAATATATTTCAAAAATTTCCTTCAAACTATTGGTGCGACTATTTGCTGTCTGGCGCATAAATTTGACAACAAATGTATAGCAAATTTCACAGCAAAGCTGCAAAGCAGGCGAAATAGAATAAGATGCAATTCGGAGAGACATAATGTAAGTATATTTGTATGAGTAAGTGAAAGGAAAATATGTAGAGTAAAATAAATTACATTTTAAATGCTACGAAATATACGCCGAATGCCCAACACCGTCACCGTAGTCCTCACAATCGCCATGCCCCAGACGTCACCCACTCGCTAATACGGTTGATTGATTTTACAACAATCATTGAGTTTTTGGGATTGCGATTGCAATCGCAATTGATGCAAGAAATGCCATAATAGTAACGCAATAAAAAAGAACAGAAGAAAATTAAATAAGTAAATATATGCGCTTAAGTATAGCAACAAATGCAAGGAAGTAATGCTACACAAAGGAAAGCGAACGAATTTCCGCAGTTGAATTTTGAATTCGCTATCGAATCAAACGGCGGAAGAATCGAACTCAACGCGTGAGTGGGAGGCGAAGCAAAGCCAACTGAAGGCAACTAAAAGCCAAAGGATATCGCATAAAGAACCCATAGGACAACTGGCGTTTTGCAAATGCCTTTGTGCTAGCGAGCTAGTGAACCGAGTGAGTCGGTGAATGTAAATCAAGAACTTGTTGTACTGCAGCAAATGGACGCTGCGTCGTGTTGCGATGCGTAGCAAAAGGGTAGTTAACGAGGGAATATATTGATAAGTTCAATAGAATATTTTATAAGTGCAATACAAATTTGAAGAAATTTATACGATTAATAAGTGCAATAAAACGATTACGAGTTAAGTGAGCTGGCAGCGGTAAACCTTTTGGCAATGCAATTTTTTATTGATTGATTACTTTGATTGATACGATTCACGGCAACTGTGTGACCAAAGAAATTTCCATTGAAAATTTAAATGATTTTTTATTATTGTATTTGTATTACATAGTGTACTCTCATCGTAGCTGTAGGAAATTTTCTGAATCAAACAAATAATTATTAAACTGAATAAATCAATCAAACAGTGCAAGTGATTATTGGAAATTTGGATCAAATTCAAGCATTGAATGAAATTGTTTTCATAACTTACCATACTAATATATATGCATATAAGTATTTAATAAACTTAAGCAAAGTACGGAATTGATAGTCAAACTGGTAATTATATCTGTGAAACGAATTAATTTTGGATATTTGACTCGCATTAAACTCTGTAGTTGGACAAGGCAGCAATGGCAATTACTCAAGAGGTGAGTTGATTCTGCACTAGTAATTGAAACCTTGTGAATATGAAAATATTACAATTTTTGAAATTTAGAATATCATTTGATATTCAATCAAATTGCGAAGTACGAATTGAGAGAAAACGTTGCATAATTAATGAGAAAAAAAGTTCTCAGAAGCAAAATTGTTTGAAAATAGTGAATTTGAATCATATTTGTATTAACCATCTAAATATGGAGACACTAGATTTTAAAATGTAAATCTAGAGCATTTGAAATATGAAGGCGATATTTATGAAGGCGAAGAGTTAATATACTGTGGCTCAATAAAGAACTCGGACACCCAAGTGATATGGTTTTAAATCAAAATATATATATTAAAATGCAAGTCTAATGCGTTTATGTGTCACATTTATTTTCGTTCTTCATTCGTAGTTTTCAAAACTACAAAAAACATAAACAAACTTCAACTCATTCGTACATAGAAAATACAAACATAAAAACTTAGCAAAACACATGGCAAAAAAGTAGAGTTAGGCAAATAATATTTAAGAAAAAACCATATAGTTAATACAAAAAAAGAAAATGTTAAAAAAATTTGACAAAATATTGTAACTTAAAAAAAGTCTCTCCTAAACAACAAGGTTCTGGCAATAGGTTCTGGTTGCGGGCACAAAGCCAAGTATACATTCGGTGGTTTGAAAATTTACTTCAGCATTTGTTTACACATTATAATGATATCTCGAATAGCTTTTTTGCTAAATCAAACAGCCGCCAGTTCACGCCATTTGAAAAGATTATAAATCTGCCGATAGCGTGATTTATTTTGCGCTACCTTGTGTTTTATCCTTACATTGTAGCCATATGTCTGATGAGCACAGCAATTATATGTAAACCTTAAAGGAGAACATTTCAACCCTCTAACTTTTTAATATATATGGGTTTTTTTTTATCCTTTGCGAGAAAGGGCCTAAAGCTGCAATTAGTGGTACCGTAACCATAATCATGACCGCAACATTATAACATTTGTTCAGAATTTTTTTTGTGGGTACAGACTATCAAGTATAACACTCAGACAATATTAACATTAACAACATTCTTGAAGCAAAAGCACTTCAGATTAAAATTCCGTTCACTTTACTGGCTACTCAATCAAAAATCTGCATTATCACTGCATAACAAAGTTTTGATGTACAAATCTATTCTTAGGCCAATGTGGACATATGGCGTTCCAGAAGAGAACTCGGTCTCGAAATCAAGCATAGACATCTTTCAAAGGTTTCAATTCACAGTACTGCGCATATGGATAAGTATATATATATATACAATTGGCGCGTACACGCGTTTTGGGTGTTTGACCGAGCTCCTTCTCCTATTTGTGGTGTGCGTCTTGATGTTGTTCCACAAATGCAGTAGTAGTTATGTACAAATGTACCATCGTATGTCTGCAACGAAATAATACACAGAAATTTAAAAGTACCCACTTTATTCGATGAGGTTACCAATATTAGTCACAAATATAATAACCGGCTCCCTATCCATCCAAATCCTGATTGCATTTAATAAATGGAGTTATAAACCAAAATTTTAATTTATTTCTATATCAAATGCTTTTTCAATATGTACTATTTATTTACTACTTATGTATTTAATTTTGCTATTTTTGTTTTTGTATTATTTTGAATACAAGTTTCTATACATTAGGGTTAATCTTCCGGGAAATTTGCTATTTTTGCACGGGAATTTTTCAATTTATTACATTTTTACATTTAAAGACTTCCGCCGAAATATTGCTGAAAAATATTAATATGAGTTGGACCAATTTAAAAACACTTCCAAGAATCGCGCTTTTTAAAGAAATGAAATTAGTTTTCAAAGTTGTTTTTTATCAAAAATAACCTATGATAATAGAAGAGTTTAATCGTAAAAGGTCTGCATGGAAATGATTAAACATTTTATTAAAAAATGCAATCATTCACATTCCAAGCTTTTTTATGTTTGCTTATAACATTTTTAAATAATTTTATTTATTATTTTAGGTGGTACTTTAAAATCGGTCTCGTTCAAGTAAATCTTAGCATATTTCCGAAATATTTTGGTGCAAGTCTTAAAGTATAATACATTTACTAGATCCGATGGGAAAATAGTACCGATTTTTTATATGGAGAGTGATGCTCCCTTGTACACATATGTACGTATTGTAGGTATGAATACCAACATTTAATTTCCGATTGTGTTTTGATGCTCATAGGCTTGACATTTACTTCCTTTACATCCTAGCTCTTTCAATACATATATGCACCCATTTGCGTCACCTTCAACGCACAGCCAAAGCACTTACTAATGAACCATTAGTTTGTATGTATATCAGTTTTACAGAGGCATACACCTACATATTAAATTAAATGAAAGAATCGCGGCCATTCCATTTAATTCAACTGGGCTAAGTATTAGAGCCGCAGCTGTTATCAAAAAAACAGATAAACAAACATGCATACATATTTACATATATTACTATATTCGTATAAGTATGTAGCTTCGAAGCTGTGTGTACTTCAAGGTAAACTAACGCCACTGATACCGCCTGCATTGGTGTCATCATCATTTGTGTTAGCAGCATTGCTGTGGTTGTTTCCGCCAGTGTTTTTAATATCTCCTGACTTTGTTGTTGTTATGATGTTTGCATTTAATTTATTGCTGTTAAATATCTCTCGTGCTCTCACCAACAATACTAGCGCAGCGCTATCGTCAACAAATCTTTCAATCTCATCAGTTTTTCGTCGCCCGTTTTGTTTGCCAAAAAAACACGAAGCCACTGCCAAGGTCTATGACTTGAGTTATTTTCTATTTTTTCATTTTGTTTTTTCTTTCTTTTATAAAATCATTTTTATTGATTCTTCATTGTGGATGAGGGGGTGAAGTCTTGCTTTATCAGAAATCGTGCAATTTGCGTGCATAAACTTTTTATTGATGGGTAATTATTTTCAAAGTTTAATGATATGAGCATATTATCAGAACGTGAGCGGAATTTGGGCCCTTTGAACCGATAAAATGTGTATGCAAATGTATACTCGATTGCACCATTCTTGTACATTTTTTTAATTTCTTTTATTTTATACAATTTTATTTTAATAATCTACCTGTATAGTATAAAGTACCCTACAGAATAGACAAGATGTAAAGAAAATCAATAATAATAATAATTTCTAGAAGTGCGCGAGTAATAGGTGCATTACTCGCGAATTTAGTCTGGAGAGTTTTCGTCATAAAAAAGGGTAACTTCTTTGTGGAACCTTAAAGCTTATCTGCTCAAATAGAACTGGACAGTCGACGATGCCCTTAACAACACTGAAAATAAACAGAAGTGAAAATAATAGGATGGACAGGAGTCACAACGTACGTAATTCTTGTTTAAGAAATTTTTTTTAATTTTCGTATTTATTCATAATTCATAATATATTCATTGAGCAGAAAACTGTAAAGAATTGTATAGTGACATCTAAGTATGTGAAACAAAATATTCTCCGTGAAAGTTGGTAAATTTGCCACTAAACTAGAAATGAGCTTCAAGGGGTTATATACAGATAGAAGGCCGAAAAAAAGCGAAATTTCCAGAATTTTTTCTGAGAAAACATTTTGGCCTAAACATTTGTACACATATTATGTAATCCGTGAACTGAAATTTAAAAACCAAACAGACTTCGGTAAAGTAATGTTAAATCTAGTAATTAATCGAAGAAATAAGCAAAATACATTTTTTTGACAAAGTGGCGGTTTAAAAAAAAATCGATTTTTGACCAAACTTAAATTGTTAACAAAAAAACAAAAAACAATATTTATCGGTGAGAAAAAATCTTGGATCAGTTATTAAAGGATATATTTAAGAAGCTCGTGTTGAAATTTGAGGCTAATCGAGTAATGTTCGTCACCGACTTTGAAAACACCATTTTGAGAAAAACGCGTTTAAAGTTTGAAAAACACTTCACAAACACTTTTCAAATTTGCGCGTAACTGCGAAAACATTCACCGGAACGATATTAAATTTTCTGTGTGTATCCCTAAATACTTGTATATGTACATTAAGAAAAAAAAATTAAAGAAATCGATTTTTTTGAAAATTCTAACTGTATATAACCCCTCAAAACCGCGCATTGGTTTTCATGTTAATTTTAACAATCGCACGTGTACTTTATAAATATGAAATAAAATTCTCAACATCGTATGCAATTTTTGTTTAGCAATGTGATTTTCTAGCGACTTCAAACTTCAACTTTTTTACGTTAAAATTAATTGTGCTATAAAACTGCATACCCCAACATTTTTCCAAAATTCTGACAGAAAGATTGAGAACTATGATGCTAATTTTTTGAAGTTTTTATATTATTTTATATATATTAGCTTTGCGAAACATAAATCCATTATTTTTGAGCAACTTTTTTGCACAAATGCTTTGAAACTGTTTTATGGTCAATCTTTAGCTCCTGGGCGATGCTATGACTACTAACATGTCTTTTTAGAGTTAAATGTTCCTTTGACAACGAGCATAAACTTTAAATTGTTTCATCGATATGATCACTACAGCCATCTACCGAGAAAATAATGGATTTTTTTCCTCAAAATCTCTTTATTCGTTCCATGTGACCAAATGCCTTTATTTCTCCAATTATGATTTAGATTTAATTAGTATCATAAATTTTTATTTTTTATGTTTTGTTTACCATTATTTTATTTCTTTATTAAATTCTTTATACTTTGAGATTAGCAAGAGGTTTTCAAGTACTAATCCAGTGACCCTTACTCAGCATCTACTTAGTTGTTGCTGTTGTGGTTGTAGCATTAACATTTCCCATAAAGTGACATTATTTTAAATACATCAGCACTAAAGATTCCTTTTTGCGCTAAAAATGAATGCTTTCTCATATATAATATCAATAGGTAACTTAATATCTGTGTCTATATCTTCGCTAAAGAGTAGAATCGTCCGAAACGCGAATTTATCAAATAATTAGGAGAACTTTTAGCCTAAAAAAGTTTCTCTTACTTTACAATGACTAGGATTTGAAAGCGCAAAAAGTATCCAAGTACCTTTCCCTAAACGTTTGCCTTTTTTATTAAACATTTTTACAGTTAATATATGACTGCTACTTAACAGTTTATTTACTTTACTTCTTCCTCTGCACCGCAGTTACTTTCATCACCTTCTGTTTCTTGCGATTTCCTGCGCTCATTTCACCGCAAATCAATCAATTTTCGTTTTTTTGCCCGTAATGGAATAAACAATGCGTATCTGTAAGTTCAACACAAACTTTTTATTCGTGTGGTGGAACAAATACGTACACACAATTTTTTTTTATTTATATCCACATGGATTTAATTGATGCAGTTCAATATCTCTACATACGCACACCCACGTTTACAACACAATTTTTTTGCACAATTAATTTTATACATATATGTAAAAATATTAATTAATGTGCAAAATGCTTTGTAAACACTTAAATAACTTTTTGGTATAAACCTTCTCCACTGTTGTCGGTATTTCTTTTACAAAAAATAAATAAATTCAACAATTTATGAATGCCAATTAATCATCCAACTCAATTACAATACCAATACTGAAATAAATTCATATGTACCCTGCAGGAAAAAATACTAGTAGTTAACTTTTCGGTTCAACCAGTTCGTCTTTTAGCTTTTTTCCATATTAGCAAGTGGTATTTTTAACACGGCGATGCCCTACGAAATATCAATTTTACGGCCATGCATCAGCATAATACCAGTTAAAATATCAATTCGTACTGGACAAAAAAGTTCTAGAAATATCCAAATTTAGTATTTTAGAAAATAAAAAAGTAAGCCCTCAATTTCTGTTCGTGAAGGTCTGTATTCAACTTATCAACCTAAGATTTTCTTTCTAAACGAGCGTTCCGCGATATGCGCAGATGAGTTTTAATTTTCTTCAGCAGACTCAGGACTATCTTTATTAGGAGGGGAATGACTGACTTCATAACACTTTCAAGAAATATGAGAAGGCACCACTTGAATTTGCACAATTTTCTGCTCTTGAAAACTGTAAATTCTCTGAATTTCTGTGGGAAAGTAGATTGATTAAACTTGTTTATAATATGCCTCTCTTTGCTTATTTATAAGCCTTCTTACATTTATCTTGTTATTCGTTTTTACTAAAACTTTTAACTCACAATTTTTTACAACTTTGAAGCAAACTTTTAACACAACCGTAATATGGCAGTAATCTTTGTAAGAGATATAATTTGGATATGTGATTATGTCTATACAAAAGTTTTTCAAACGAAATATGTTCACCAGCATCTACTTATACTCGTACATAATCCTTTAATCATCGGGATGCATTGGTGCGTCTACAGGTGAGTCTTAAATTTCCTTGTCTATAAGTACTGAAAAAAATTTAATAATCTGCAAGCAAATTGATAATTTTACTTCTCGTATTAGTATAAGCAATGGCGAACTAGTATGATTTCTTCTATTAAATTCCAGTATCTGAACTAGGCGGTCGCCGTAGCCGAATGGGTTGGTGCGTGACTACCATTCGGAATTCACAGATAGAACGTAGGTAGTAAAACAATATCTGCCGTTCGGAGTTGGCTTGAAACTGTAGGTCCCTCCATTTGTGGAACAACATCAAGACGCATACCACAAACAGGAGGAGGAGCTCGGCCAAACACCCAAAAAGGGTGTACGCGCCAAATATATATATATATATATATATATATATATATATGAACTAGAATGTTTCTATACTAGTTTGGCTTTTCCCTGCAGGGCATCCGGTAGAACTTGAGAGTAGTCGCTTGTGAGCAAATGCAGAGTAGTGGCTCCTTATTGCTCCCTATACTTTTGCGGACCTGTAAGAATTTTGTGTACCGCCTTTACATTGTATGTTCTACATAGAAATCCTATGGTCCTTAAATAGCTTTTAAAATTGTTTGCAGGATTTCAAGTTAAAAAAATTGCTTTCATTGTTTTATTTTGTTCATTTCTTTATTTAATCGATTTGTTTTTCTAGCTCTCGAAATTCTGCGTTCATTTGGTCCCTATAACTAAGATGTTAATAGTATTTGCGAACTATTAACATGTTTGTATACTCATATTTGGGGTATATGATATTTGTTATTTTGAGAATAGTTTTAAAAAATTTTAGTAAAGGAGAACATTCTGTTGTAAAGTTTTCCCAGTAAATGAGTTATGAAATCCAAATTTAATTAAATTTGACAGTTTTAGTGGCTGATTTTCGTTACTGTAACTTTTGAGTTGGCTCTAAGCGAAAAAGCCGAGTCTAACTTGTCAATGATTATGCGCCAATTGTTTTAATGGAACTATTTTAAATAGAATCAAGGATATTTTTTGTGTGATTCAGGTTTATTTTCCTTTTTAATAAAAAAAATATATCCAAAAATGTTAGCCAGAAAATGGTTTATATATTAGTATTTGTGTTTTGTTATGTGTCTTAAAAAATAAATAAAAATATCTTTAATTGAAAATATTAATTGTTCACAAAAACAAAAATGAATGTAATAATATAAATTAGAAAAATTACATTTCTTAAGTGGATTTAATACAATTTCGAAAATTTCATTTCGCAAGCCTGTTTTTTATGATCAGCTGAGTGGAGAATATAGAGCAAAGAGTATTGAATTTCACAAGTGCGAGAAATTTGTTTTTGGAATTTTACTGCATTTCCTAAAACAACCATAAAAACTACAATACAGAATGAAATGGCATATAAAACAAATCTCGAATACGCCTATGTAATTTCTTAGAAGTAAATAAATGCTGTAATTGTCAAGAGCTCGCAACGAGTGGTGGATATCCATATAAATCGATTTAAATTTGCATTGACTTACAATTTTAATTAATTTACTGTTATATGTAGCAAAGGGTGGTTAAGTTTCAAGGGCCGGTGTTGATTTTAAATAAAATACAATTCCTTTAGAAAATTATTGTTATTTCTCTTTATTATGATAATATTGATACGACTCAATTATGCATAAGACAAATTATCCTCCAAACGGTCGCCGCGGCCTTGGCGGCACACCTCCAAAGACCACCAAATGCAAATAGTTCCTTATCTAAAGGGTGGTTAAGTTTTAGGAGCCGGTGTTGGTTTGGAATAAAATACAATTTTTTTAGGAAATTATTATTATTTTTCTTTGTTATGATAATATTGATACGGCTCAATTATGCATAAGATAAAATATTGGCCAAACAGTCGCCGCGGCCTCGGCGGCACACCTCCAAAGACCACCAAATGCAAATAGTTCCTTATCTAAAGGGTGGTTAATTTTTAGGAGCCGGTGTTGGTTTGGAATAAAATACAATTTTTTTAGAAAATTATAGTCAGTTCTCTTTATTATGATAATATTGACGCAGCTCAATTACGTATAGAGCAAAATATCGGCCGAGTGGCTGCCGCGGCCTCGGCGGAGCACTTCCATCCGATGGTCCAAATTTTCGATGACGCTGAGGCATAATTGAGGTTCTATGCCGTTAATGTGCCAAATTATCTCATCCTTTGGCTCTTGAATTGTTGCTGGCTTATCGACGCAAACCTTTTATTTCAAATAACCCCAAAGAAAGAAGTCCAACGGTGTCGTTGACCTTTAGGTGTGGTTCACATTCAACATCGGCCGTTGAAATTTAATCACTCTTTATAAGGTAAACCACAAATTGCTGCAAAGTTTAAATTATCTATAGTTTTATTCGATTGTATTTGCTCATATTGCTTTTCTTTTTTAAAAAAAAAAATTTCTTCTCCCGTTTTTCAAAAGTATTTTCGCATTCCGCGTTCTGGAATTTTTCGAAGTACATTGAATCGAAGTCATTTTTTTTTTGTAATCTGGATTGAGCGATCGTTTTTTTTTCTACTGGGTGGGAAATTTATATGCACATATGCAAATGCTGGAAAGTCATGTGCTATAAAAACAGTCAGATATAGTTATGCCTACGAATTAAATTTAAATATTTTGCATTGCAATTAAAATTATTAAAAAGACGTGAATGTAAATACATATGTATTAATTAATGCCAATCACATTCTGAGCTTGAGAAGGGGGCGTATGAATGATATGTTGAGGGATATTTTTTAAATGTTTACTTTAAAAATGATTGCGTTTTGTAGGCATACGATTGCTGAAAGTGTTTTTATTTATTCAGTCAGGCAGTCAGTTCTAATCCCCTGCTTACCATTTTTTATTTAAACCTGAATCCAAAAAATTTTCCTTGCAAAAGTATTTTTTTAAATAGATTTTTAAAATTCAAATAATAACCAAAGGACAAAATTTTTATTTTATCATACATAGGACAACTAAAAATAAAAATATATCAAACTTTTGTTATTGATTGATGCCTAAGAACAAAAAGATCGGTATTAAATAAAGATATGTTAGTTGGATCGAATAAGAATGAACATTTGGGCATAAAAAATGGCATTAGTTCTCCAGGGTTAAGAATAAAGTAAACTCTATGGCGAAATGGCTCTATTTGTGGCATGAAAGGTAGTGAAATAATTTCAGCAGATTGATACTGTGTTTGCTATATAACCTATTTGTTAAGAAATTTAGGCAACACTTTTATAAAACTAAAGCGCTTCAAGACTTCTGAGGTAGCGTTGATAAGAAGGGGGGATCAGTTATTTCATGGCTTGAAAATGCTATTACGCGAATGACCGGCGTTGCTTGCGTATAATGTTATAGAATCTCTCCCATGTTCTCTTCACCTGTGCTTGCATTAATAGCAGTCTAAAGTTTTGTCTTAAAATTTATTTTTAATTTAATTTTGCTTTTAGTTTTATTTTACTTTTTATTTACAGTTTTATTTATTTTTTTATGAAAATAAAGTTTATACTACAACTTAAATTTCCACACTTTGCAAACAAATTTAAAACATTTCTTACTTTTTTGTTTGGAAATTGGAAAAGAAATTTTTAGGAAAGTAGCTCCAAGGTCGCATTGATTTTTGACAATTTTTTCCAGCGGCCTTGCGCATTTTCTCCATATAAACAATTTGAGAGCATTCGTTATGTGGAAGAAAATGCAGAATACTTAAAAAAACATCAAATACAAAATAAGTAATTAGCAAAACTTTGCCACGTACGCTACGTACTGCTATTATTGTGATCACAGGTGGTTATGTTTATATATAAGTACATATGTCGGGAGTTCAAAACTACCAAGTGTTTGTAATCATGTCCTTTATGTTTATAACAAATTGTTTTAAAGAAAAATAATTTATTAATTGCCTACTTTGATTAAAACATACTATATTTTCTTCAAGCACTGAGCTGCGAGTTCTTATGGATATGAACTTATTATCGCTATACCCATTTAAAATATAAAATTAGAGAATAATAAATATCCAAGGTTTTTCATAATTGTATATTTTAGTGATCTTAGACTTTCTGTTCGATTTTGCCTATTGGCATTGGAAAAAACACAATCATGAAATGAGGTTCGAAGCTAATACGGCAGATCTTTAGGACTTTCAAATACTGCATGAAAATAGTTATAAATGGCGCCCCCCGATAAAACGCGTCAATCCCTCTCGACAATCAATACAATACGTACAACTTTTACTTTTTATCTATAATCACTCCATAGCTTTCAGATGAATGGGTTAAGAAATTATTTTTAGGCAACTTTTGCTGATTGCTTAGTAACAGCAATGAAAACGGCGAAGAAAATGAGTGATGAAGAAAGTCAACATGGTCTAATCATAACCAAGTTTTAAACTCACAATTATAATCTAACTAAACGTTTCCTATCCTGAGGGTCGAACCACCACACCGAGGAAAGAATTTTGTGTTGATTATGAACCAAACTTCCTCTCGAACGAGTCCACCTGTGAAGAAAAAAAAACGGTGAATAAAAAATCATTAATAATAACATTCCGTGTTCACCAGTGAAAAATATGATTGACGTACGATACCATTTCAAAAGCTATAAATCTTTCGATAGGGTGTATATTCTTACCAAAGGGATTGGGGTATATCCTCGCACAAGTCGCGAGACCAGTAAATTTATCAGCATAGGCCAGGAACTTTATTTCTCTGTACAGGAAAAACCATCAAAAGAATCAAATCACAGGACTGAGACGGCCTAAAGGCAGGTGCGTTTTTTGAAGATGATTCGGTCATCAAAAGTTCAACTCAATAAGTTATGGCTTTTTCTGCGGCATACCATATAGCTATAATAAAAACACTAAACGATCAGTCTTGACATAATTACGGTTACACGTTCAGTTTTGGAATAATTGAATACTTACTCATAATGCCTACAGCAATTGAACCATACTAAAAAGGTGACTTTTTAAGGCTATACTATTATTTTATTAGTGAATTTTTGGTGGTCCAAATGCGTAAATTCTCTTTATTACTAAAGCCTCTGAACGGAAAGAAGTAAATCACATTTCTGAACAAAATCTGATATTTTGCACGTATTTTTTATTTAAAAATACAGCCTTTTTGAAATAAATTTCCATAACGTGCAAGCATTGCACGAGTACAACTTTTAATAGCATTCTGCTAAACGATACTGAATAGGAATATGAAAAACATACGTTTTTTTGTATGATACATACAGCTGACTGGACTAGTTCCCCCGGCAAATGCTTTGTACATTTTATTTCACCGGACACTTAAATCATATACTCGTATTCTCAGAATGAACTCAAAATGAATTATGTTCATAAACGCATTCAGTGCGTATCCATAGCAAAAAAAACAAATAAGTAAAAGCAAGAAGAGAATTTTGTGTTCTAGCAATTAAATTCTTATACACATGCTACAACAACTACTAATTCTCTTGCATTAAGTAAGCGACCACTTAAAGGAAAACATCAAAATGCCAATCAGCACCATGCGTAAATGTTTTTGGGCTGCATTCCTACAGCTATGAGCAATTAAATTGCTCCTGTACAAGTATTATCTCTCACGCTTTGCCTTTATCTCGTAAAACATAACTAAATAGTTTAATTTATGTATCTACAAAGTTTAAAACTAAAAAATGTCCCTAAATAATAAATAATAAAAAAATTAAAGATGTCAAATTAGTTTTGTACCTCGCAAACTGAAATTCAAAATATCGGAGATTATTTGTTTGAGTGAACGTTGCAAAGTAGGTAATTAAAATCAATGGTGCACAATTTTTTTTTTATAATTTTCAGTTTTGCTTTCTGTTATATGTTCCGATGCACCATTTCTTCGCCTATTATAATTCTAAATATAGTAAAAATTTACGCAAAAAACAGTAGTCGGCCAGTTATTTTACTACTGCTGGCCGCTATATGCAATAGCAAGCGATTTTTGCTCCTAAGACTAACAATTTTTTTCTCCACCACGATCCTGAACCTTGTTCGTGTACAATAAGTAGGTACTTCGCAGTAGAAGAACTTTCGCTATCCTCAGGAACGTAATCCAATTCAGAAGTAGCGAAGTCATGTTCCCTACAGTCAAAACTTGTTTTTGTGCGGTCTTTTTGGATGAGGATTATTTTTTGCGACTTTTCGTCTATGCTTTTTGCTATGTACGGTGCATATGGTAGTTGGGACATATATGGGCTATAATTTTTCGAAACCATTATTTTTCTTTTTGCTCTTCTTCAAATAAAACATTCATACAATTTAACTCAAGGAATGAAAAGCCATGCAGCTATCATCGCTATATGTGCAAATCACATCGATTTAGAAATCTTGAATTTTTTTAAGTACACCCCTTCAATCGTTCATAAGGTTCACCATGAATTGGAAACAATAAACGGTTATGCAGAATTTATTGAAAGCCCCAAAAAATACTAGGAACATTCTGACACTATCTGATTTGCAGAATTTATTCAACAGGAGATCATTGACGAGGATCGTTCAAAATCAATGAGGGTCCATGCGAGGGAGCCTAATATTTCCATTAAGATCTCCAGTATAAATCCTGCGTTGAGAGCAAAGCAAACACGAGAACAGTGACCAAAATTAAACTGCTTCAAGCGCCTGATATATTACGGTTGTTTCTGACGCAAAAATTGTAACCAAGTTCAAAATACCTACCACAGAATTGCTACGTATAGAGAGAAGTTGCGCGTGAAACTAACAAGAAACATTTATGTTAATTCGGGCATGCAATTGTTTCCTCACTCGGATAAAGAAGGTTATTGCAGCTAATGGAAATTTTATGTAATGATTTTGTAGATATAATATAATAAGTTAATGTTGTGTAAAAGATTCGTTTCATTTAATCTAAGCTTCAGCTAATTGTCCCCAAATACTGTACGCATCCTAGGTTAGGTTAGGTTTGGCAGCCGCATCTCACATAGAGACAGCGATGCCACTTAGACGACGAAATGGGTCCGTTGTGAGCCGCAGCTTTTGACAAAGCCACCATCCTGAGCTTTTGACAAAGCGTAAAAGGTTGTTAATACCTAAAGTGTGAGGATTATCTATATTCATTAATAAATAGGATCTTAAATATCGGTTCCTAGTTCTGGCTAAGGCCGGGCATGTGCAAAAAGGTGTTGAATTGTTTTCAACTCCTCCTCATTCCTGCAGCCATGACAGAAATCATGCATGTAAACGCCTCATCTATCCTTGCGTGATTCCTATGAAATAATGTCCTGTGAAGGCCCCTACTAAGTTTCTAATTTGAAGTCTACTCAGTAATATTCTTGGACAGACGTAGATTTAGCCTTGACCATGTTTGCCTAGCAATATCATACGTATTGGAATTAATCCATCTTTGACTTACAAAACTGATTAGTGTGTCAACTGAATAGTGCTTGCAAGTTGGGAGAGGTACACCCATAAAATTATTTATGTTTGGCATATAGGTACCTTCTCTTGCAAGTTGGTCAGCCCTACAGTTCCCTGGTATATCTCTGTGGTCTGGAATCCAGCATAAGATAATACGATATTGTTTGGCCATCTCATTAAGAGATTGGCGACAATGGCATTGATGTTATTCGGATTGCATCCACGGCGCGTAGGACAGCTTGGCTGTCTGATAGAATGCAGACATTCTTTGACGATATTCTGTTTATCTTTAAGTGAAAAACACTACAGTGATCGGGTTTAAAGGATTCACTGATAAAAAGCTCTTGGCAATATAACCCTGATCCTACACCGGTGTCCATTTTAGATCCTCTCGTGTAGATCTTAACGAGTGTATCGGGTGATCGATCTTCACCCTGTATAATAAATAATATAATTGTACATATTTGTTTGATTTATCCTCAAATGCGTGCGCATTAGGGTCGGTCAGTTTTTTTTTTTAAATATAACAGAATTTATTTCAGCAATTGAATTACTCTACTAGCAGTTCTAGACAAAAAGTTCATTAAAATATGGCTCTAAAATGGATTCCGAGCCTCCCTATTTGTAATTTTAGTTATTAATCCCCAATTACTTTTTTTAATTTTGTTACCTTTTGTTGGGCAAAAATTTATACTAATAATTTTCGGGTACAAGAAGTTAAGAAGTTCATAATGATTAATCTTTATTTTATTCAAAACTCCCCGCCATTACATTCCACAGTTTATTCGATTTGATTGCTATTAAATGGAAAACATCGATCTTCCGTACTTTTGAATAAAAACAAATTTTTATTGGAATTATTTTATAAGTTGTCCTGGATAATGGAATATATTCTTTTTTTTTTTCTAATAAATTTGGTTATATGATATTATATTTAAAACTTAACCGTTTTCGAGATTTTCGATTTTATAGATTATTTGAAAACAAATTTTTTTATTTTCTTTTTTGCTTACTTTTTTATTGATAGTTCAGAGATCCAATTTTTTATTAAGGTGTGTCAATTAATAAAAATCATTAATCGAATTTGAACGAACTTTTGCTTAATAAAGATTTGCATTTACGATTTTATATCATAAAAATTTTTTTTATGAAAACTATTCTAATGACTTTCAAAATTAATATGCCTTTTAGCTATCCAAAAAGGTAGATTTTTTTTGCCTCCTTGCGTAAACCTTTATTGTTTTTTTGTGTCATTCATCCTTATGAAAAATGGTGGTAACAAATATATGTAGGGATGGTATACAACTGAGTGATATGATCTCAAAAATCTGAAAACATATATTCTTAAAAATTCTGAGTTATTAATATTCTTCCACTTATTATTGCATTTTTATTGTTCGCTATTGTATAAATTTGCATGCGTAAGTGAATCTATCCAATGCAATCCAATTCATTGCTTCCGGGATGTGCTAACCAAATTTCGAAGCTTATACATACATAAGTTATATATGTACACATACACGAACAGATATGCGTGAGAAACGGCGTTCGTGTAGCTGCAGTTGCAGTTGCGATGCTGGCTTCGGTGCCGTCCGCATAGTTGTTTCTAATGTAGCTTTGGGGTAGCGGCAGTAACTTGCAAAAATTAACACAAGACGTACTATGTTTACGGAACCAATGTTTGTATGTATGTGTATATATTCAAATGTTTACTTGCATGTATTTGTTTGCATGTCGTCGAGCTGTCCCGGTTCGATGCCGCAGCGTCTACTTATCGCGTCTGGCCCACACAACTGATTTTATATACATACTTATATATTTACTATCTATGTAAAAGCGAATAATTTCTTTGCCTGGCAGCATTGCCACTGGCGTCTTATTGGTTGACTTATTTTTGTGCGGTTCTGCTTAGTGGATTTTGTCACATATGTAGGTAGGTAACTACACACTTTGTGTGAAACCGTCTTGTGTAGAACTAACATAAAGAAATACAAAAAGCTCAACACCGGGTGGTTCAAATAATTTTTAATCATTAAATTATTTATTTTGATATAGGAGTATATTTGAGTTTATATTCCTCAATCTGATTTTCTACTTTTAGCAACAACAGTCATACCATTTCCAGTACGTGGGTAACAATAATAAGGACCTTGAATTTTCACTTGAAAGACACACTCGGGGAAAAAGTCAAAACTTAATTTCATTAGGTTGGGCACCACAGCACCCACTTTGTGATATTTCCCAGTGTTGTTCATACATTATGTTACTTATTTCATGTCGTGGGGGTCTGCTACGCACTCACAGCTAAAACTTTAAGAGGGAAAGAGCAGCCTTATTCTTTTGTGCACCATTTGCAATAAAATATTCCAACTCAGTTAACTCAGTCAAGACAGCACTGGTATAAACTGTCATTGATTCAAAAAATTACACATGCCGGAAACAAAAAAAGATAATTGTTTTGATAAATTACTAAGAACAAAAACTAAATTTTGTTAACATACATTTATAACATAAAAGAATAACTGGGTTATGCCAAAGTAAATATCTCATCCATATACTGACCGAATCACGTGCTTTTGTTGTTATTCTTCCCTGCATTTTAGGATTGCAGTAAGGTGCGCACACCACGAATAGGAGGAGGAGATCGGTCTAATAACCAAAAAGCTCTAAGCGCCAATTATACATATCTGTCTATACATACATATATAATATTTTATTGATGATTAATAAAATGATTACTTACTGTGATGGTTTCTAAGTATCCAAACTCAGCTTTTAGGTAGTATCAAATAATACAGCAAAAGCCCTTCGGACTCCTTCGGTATTCACCTTCTTTTTAATTTTTTCATGACTGAAAAAGTTTTACTTTATAATTTTCAAAATAAGCTTTTTTCCTCCAATTTTTTTATATTTTTTTTGTGTTAGGGGAAAAAATTTTGATGTTTGAAGGGAATTTTTCCAAGCTGCTTTCCGTGATTACTCACAACAGTACTATAATTGAACAGGACATCACCTCACATCAAGTCGCATAGCTTTATAAGAGAGGGATCCAACTGGATTAGCGCATGCGAGTTGTATGTTACTTTATATGTAGAGTTGCATTTAAGCGAGTGTTCTTTTACAACTAGCGTACAAAAAACAAAAATATATTACTTATATTTGTGAAACACCCGGTATTTAAAAGCAAAGTGTGTTTTCTTACGTATTTCATGTTTTCAATGCAGTAAACTTTTACGGATTACTGAAAATATTGCACTAAATATATTTTTTTACTGGTTACTGGAAAAAATGCAGTAAAATTAATTTTTTACTGATTACTGAAAAAAATTGCAGTAAAAAAATATTCACTGTTTATTAGTATTGAAAACGCAATGCAATCTCATAAGGGATATTAAAACATTTATTTACTCAAAAAATATTTTTATTTTTTGCTTACCTTCTGTTCTTCAGAAGAAGAAAAAGGGCATATGGCACACTAAATACTCGTCCGAAAGAGTCAGTGAAGGCTATAATAAAAATTATAAGGAAATATATTTTGTATTATTAACGGACCGATATATGAGATATAAACTATGAGTAAATACACAGAAAACCACGATTGAAAACATTGAGTTATAACTCTTTGCATTTCTTGTACGATATAACAAAGTCCTCACCTCATAACTGTAACTGCCGTATAATCAAAACAAAAAAATTGTATGAAGAAGCAAATGGAAAACAGTCCAATAAATATTTATTGCACGCTACACACATCTATACAGCATAGAAAGAGTAGAGGTTATATGATATATTATTTTACACAATTTATTAGATACTTTGTCAGAATCGGCGTCCGCCCGTCTATCAAATAAAGTTTACTTCAATATAATAATAAGTGTACTTTAAATTGAGAATAATGAATAATTTGCAAACATATTGCAGGGTATCTACAAGTCAGGTTCGATTAACTATAAACTTTGTTGTAATATTTTCCAGTGTGCGATCAATGAATAAAACAGGTGATTCTAATATCATTCGGTCATAGGTTTGCGAGCATAAGTATGTCAAACGTTATACTTGTAACTATTTTAAACATTTAATGTGCAACATTGCAAAAATTAATTTGTGATTTATAATGAATATATAATAATAATGAATGCATTAAAGTGCAGTAGTGATGATTCCAATGGTTCAGATTTCTTTTCCGAACAAAATATTCCAAGTTTTTCAAACTAATAGCAAATAGCAAGTATACGAGTAAAGTACATGTTTCCAGAAAAAAGCCTAGTCGCATTTTTTAAGTAATTCATTGAATCTAGGGGTTGGGAATTGATTTGTAAATATTTTCAGTACAGTGTAAATATTAACTGATAATGTATTATAAATGCTGTATTATATTATCAGCATTTTCACTGGGAATTTTTTTCGAGTGATCAGTAAAAAAATATTTTTACTGTAATATTTTTCAGGAATCAGTAAATTTTTAATGCAGTGTGCCCATCTATGATAATTGGCATTTACACCCTTTACTGGATATTCGGCTGAGCGCCTCCTCATATTTGGGGTGCGCGTCTTGATGTTGTTCTACAAATGGAGGGACCTACAGTTTCAAGCCGACTCCGAACGGCAGATGTTTTTATTGGGAACTTTTGCATGAGAGAAATCCACTCGGAGGTGTGCCATTGGCTGTCGAGAGACGTTTTCTATTAGAAAATACTTTTCCATCGTTCGATGTTTCATATCTGAGAATTCAAACCAAGACATTTTCAATTAGTAATTACGGCGGCAGCTTGTGAAGTCCGAATTAAAATAGATAGTATTTATTTGTCAATTATTAATGAAATTCCATTTATTTGTAGGACGTTTTTTCATGTATTTGGTTATCTACTTATATCCAACCGCGAATTTGTAACTCATCGGCTCAAATAACCATTCCGGTACTATTATCAAGATATAAGAATACGAGGAGAATGTCAGAACATATTTTGATGTTTTAACGTGTTTGCCCAGAAAAATCGGGTATTGAACTCTGAAAATTGGGGAAGTGCTGATGTTTATTCGCAGAGGGTTATACGACTTTGCAAAGTGACCGATTTGGAAGTGTCGAGTGCAATCCTTCCTATAAACAATTGATAATTTGAGAGTACCAAAAGTAATTCATTTTTACATGAACTATAAAGATTTTTATAAGTGTGGTAATGCTGCGAAGTCAGTTTCTCATTTTCTCGTCAACTTCATTGGCTAAAGAACCTCAAATTTTCCACGGACTTAGTTTAAAAAAAATTTTTAATAATCATAGTCATTCTACGTTTCCTGGGACCCCACACAGTGTGGTAATATGGATACTTGCGCACGAGACGCGTACTAGGACAAGCTAGTGAAACGCCATAATTAGATTTTTTTTTTTTTTGTCGGGACAACTAGCAAGTGCAGCACTCAGACATTAATTGAGTCCATTGTACTACACTTGGATTCCCTTTTAATTTTCTTTAAATCTACCCGATCTACGAAGAAATCTTAGTAGATCTTGTGGTGCCAAGGAGCCAAGATGGTCGCTTCTTAACACATCAGTGCCAAAGACCTCAAACCTGATTCGAGCGAAGGCGGGGCAGACACACAGGAAGTGGTCCGCCGTCTCATCCTCCTCTTCACAAGCTGGGCAGAACACAGTGTCTGAGATGCCCAACCTTCCCATGTGCTTTGCCCACAGAAAGTGGCCCGTCATCAGTCCAACCAGCCGTCTGCACTCCGCTTGAAACACAGATGCATGCATTCCAAGAGCAAAGTGCAGTTTTGTCCCGCTGGATTCCACGTAGACCCCAGAGCCGGAGCCATGCTCGGTCCTGGAGCCATCCGTAAAAATGCGAAAACAGTGTTTGCCGGGCTCATTTTCTGAGTCTCCCCATAACTGACATAATTAGATTAGAAACTAAATAATTTTCGATTTATTGTGATGACTAAGTTTACGCGCAAAGTCTCTGAGCCCTTCTACCGGCACGATTTCGCCCCGAAATCTACCCCCACACAGTGTGGTAATATGGATAATGAAATGAAGAAGGATGTATGCAGATAATAAAAATTGTACTTACCTTTCGCAAGCACAAACATAGTACAATGTCGTTTGAAAATTTTTGCTAAATTTTTTTTAAACGCCTTTAAGATTTAAGGGAAAGGTACCAAAAAAGTTTAGGTTTTTTATTTTGTATTGTAGGTATTTAATAAGTTTATGATGTTTAAAAATAAAATTAATTAAAAATAAAACAAAAAATAGTTATACCATTTCGATGTTGCAAACGAGTGTATACAATATAAATAAAATAACTAATAAAATTAGTAATTCAATCAAAAAAGTCGATTTCTTCATGTGCCGTATGTATCACAAATATGTCGAAACCTGCGAGCAGCACTCGGGTAGGTGCGTTTGAGTACGTTCGCGAGCGCTGTTCGTTCAAAATCATTAAGCGGATGAAAATTACATTGTTGAGAAAATGAAAAACTGAGTATGTAGAATTATTATAAGCCGTTGAAAAATTATGAAAATGCCGCATATTGATAAGTTTTTACTATTACTATTTATTTATATTTTAGTATACACTTTTTATAAAAATTTAGAGTTTATTTTTAGAAAAGCCCATAATAAACCAATAAAGCTTTGTACAAGAACTATAAAAGTGTGGCAAATTTTCATTAAAATCTAAAACTTATAAATGATATTTTTATAGTTTTTCAAGAGGAAAAAACGAGATATCAGGAGAAAACTTAACAAAGATTTTGTGTGACTTGCATTTTTTCTGGATAGCATAAAAATGAAATTTTTGTCACACGGTATAACATATAGATCATAGTCATTTTAGTTTTAGACTTTTTATGATTCATTTTCTTATAATTTTATATAATATATTTTTTGGTGTTGACTTAGATAAGGAATATTATTATTACGTGCCTATGTTGGACATCTACCTACGATTCGGCTATGGTCACAACTTTAATATGAACTCCACTAAAAGAAAAGAGAAAAGAATATTTAGAGATGCATTGGAATAGATTGTGACATTTTCTCCTAGTAGCTCTCACTACTAGACTTTCCATTCCATATATCTTTATAAGCGTGAAATCAGATGAAGGCGGTGAATTTGTTTTGTTTAAAACTCGATTTCATTATTTATATTCTGTCTACGGAATGTGTTATTTCTTACGGTAATACTAACAATACCCCCGTATCATGGACGTAAATTTGTACTTGGGAAAGAGCTATGGAGATGTGAAAACATTCAGGTTCGATTTAAAGAAAGTGCTTCGGATTTCGGGAAGACCACTTTTACGGGGAACTGAACAGTCTGGATCAAAAAGAATTGGGAAAATGTTTACTGAGCAGCACAATCACCTTTTGAGCTATTTTAGAGAGCAGTCCGTCTACCTTAAATTATAATTACAACTCTTTACAATAAAAACGCTAACCTTCAAAGTAAAATGTTTTGCAGGTAAATAAACACCTGTACGTATTTATAACACCATTGTACTTCCTGCTTTTTTGTAAGACAGCTGCGGAGAACTTTTATACAAAAATTAATCATCGTAATGCATTTGCGCTCACCTACACTGCGGAAGTGTTTTTGTAATTCAGTGGATCTTATGTTTTGACTTTGTTGCTTTTATTACATTAGTTGCAAGTGCATGAGACAGACATGTGCTAAGTAGCACTATGGGAATATATGAATGAAATATTTCGTGCAATATTTGTATAGGTATTGAGCAAAGTGTTAATGCATAATTATTTACTGTTGCTGGTTTGCTTGTTGCTGAAATTTGATTTGTTTTTAATGCCCTCGAACAACAAATTGAGATATGCGCGCAATGCATGAAGTTTAATCTGGATGATAAAGACGCAGCTTTAGGACTTTTACCTATTCATAATATTGACGTGATACAATTACACAAGATGATGGTCTAAGATAAGGTACTAAGCTTTTAATCTTTGTTTATCTTTTTATTAGAATTTTGCTCTATAAACCTAATACTATTGTAGTATACCCTATGATGAAAAAGTACCGGGAAGGTGATGTTGACTGTTTTCTTCGATTGCCAAGGGGTAGTGCACCATGAGTACCTTCCATCGGGCCAGACTGTCAATAAAGAATATTGCTTATCCGTTTTGAAGCGTTTGAGAGATGATCTTCGTCGCAAACGACCGGAAATGTAGGCAAACAATTCTTAGATTTTGCATGATGATAACGCGCCATCGCACCTAGCTGGATTATTTGACTAAAAACCAAGTAAATACCATCGTGCAAGCACCGTATTCACCTGATATGGCCCCGTGCGACTTCTTTTTGTTTCCCAAGTTGAAGTTATCACTTTGTGGAAGGAGATTTCAGTCGATAGAGAAGATTAAGGACAATGTGTCGAAGGAGCTGAAGACCATCCCTTCGTCGGCCTACCAGCGGTGCATGGAGGACTGGGTTCAACGTTGGCACATGTGTGTTGCTTCAGACGGGTCATATATTGAAGGAGATAAAATCAATTTGCCTAAAATTTAACTCTGTTGTGTTTTATTTAAATATTCCCGGTACTTTCTGATCATAGGGTACATGTGTAAGAAAATAATCTATGTTATTTTTATTGATTAGCAACTGTTTTAAAGTTTTTTTAATATACCTTTGAAATTATTTAGTTTATATAGCTTCGTAAGTCAAATAGAGCTAAATATTGTAGAGAAGGACGAAAAAGCTTAATTATTCTATTAAAACCATTCAAATACTACGCTTGTCTATTATATTTGAACGAAAACACAGTAGAATAATAGCGAATATAGGTTTATAAATATTCTCCCTGGGATACCAAAATTCTGAATTCGCTTGAACAGATTTGCAAAGTACTTTTGCCGCTCAGAAATGGATACCTTCAAAACGAGTTGCTTAAAAGCCTCAACAGCTTCTTCAGGCGTTGAAAAACGTTGAGCTTGCATCTTGTTTTTGAGTTCGGAAACAAAGAGAAATTATTAGGTGCCAAATTAGAGTTATAAGCCCGACGCTTGAAAGCTTCCATTGTTTTGGTGAATCATGATCCGTCTTCGGCAGTTAGTTTTCCTTAATTCTTCGAAAACTGCTGGTAAATAAATGGATGCCTGGCACTAAGAATTGACTGTTTTCAGTTTCTGCAGTGGTAATCGTACAGTTACAACATTATCAGAATTTCCATAATTTCCAAAAAAAACCAGCTTTCAGCTGCGCCTTCCGTGAATAAATTTTGTTAAACTAATATATATTAAGTTCATCCTGGAACAGCACACCCATATTGTCGATTGCTGTTTTGCTTCCGGTTCATATGTATAGATCCAAGACTTATCGCCTGTTATGATGTCATGGATGTGCTTTGAACCACCGCTCTGAATTTCTTCAACATACCTTTACAGCAATCGACACGAGTCTCTGTTTGGGCAATTGTCAAGGATACCTCAATTGCCTTAACTTTTTTCGACATAGCTTTAATATTGGTCCACTTTCAAGCTTTCAGGAAAACTTAGTGATGCTAACGAAAAATTTGTGTAGGAAAATAGTACAACGGCCACTTTTTTTCAGAAATTGAATATATTTATTTCATCCACGTCTTATACGCTATTCAGCTTGCCGGCTCTGAAATAACATACATCTTCCGTTGTACTTTTCTTATAACTAACCTCCTCTTGCGAGCCGCCGTAGCCGAATGGGTTGGTGCGTGATACCATTCGGAATTCACAGAGAGGTCGTTGGTTCGAATCTCGGTGAAAGCAAAATTTATAAAAAAAACATTTTTCTAATAGCGGTCGCCCCTCGGCAGGCAATGGCAAACCTCCGAGTGTATTTCTGCCATGAAAAAGCTCCTCATAAAAATATTTGCCGTTCGGAGTCGGCTTGAAACTGTAGGTCCCTCCATTTGTGGAACAACATCAAAACGCACACCACAAATAGGAGGAGGAGCTCGGCCAAACACCTAACAGAAGTGTACGCGCCAATTATATATTTATTTATTTAACCTCCTCTTGTAATATAAGATTCGCTCTTTCGTAAGCTTAACAAGGTTGCCGCCTGTCTATTCTCGATCCTACAAGTCTAATGATGATCTAATTATATGTGTATACAATTATGAGTTTCATGGCGTTTTCATGGCATAAATATACTCGGAGGTTTGCCATTGCCTGCCGAGAGGCGGCTGCTATTAGAAAACCTTTTTTCAATCAGTGTGGTGTTTCATGTTCGAAGATTCGAATTTAAGCATTTCTGAATGGTAGTTACTCGCCAACTCATTCGGCCGCCGTTGATACGTTAATATAAATATTTTTTTTTGTATGATCTAATTGCCTTACATTTTAATAAATCTGAAGCTTATTTTGTCTTCTCCTACCAGTGATTCGTGAAAAATCAAACTTTTCGTCGTCATTACATAAAAGATTTGTAATTATTTTCAATAGCATGAGTTTTCTCGTGGAATTTAAAAGCAAAGTGTTCATTCGTAGCATCAACATCAGCTAAAACCTCAAATCGCAAATTGTATTTAACACTTAGGTGTTTAGAGGTTTTCCAAAATACTTTTGGCGAGAGATTGAAGTTCAATTTGCGTTGAAAATAACATCTTAAGTTCGAAGAACTTTTGGAGTATTCTAAAAAACTTCAAACGTTGATATAAATATTCGCATGCATTGAATAGATTTGCAACAATAAAAAAAATAAAAATGAATGGTGATAAATCATAAATATAACATAGCATTTGAAGACCAGGGTCTTAAAAGTCTCATAAATCACGTAAGAGGTCAAACACCATTGACCTTAGCAATGGTCATTTGAGTTGTCAAAGATGCTTGAAAGTTGCCACAAGAGAACATAAATAAATCGTAAATAAAAGTAATTTCAGAAATTTGATCAAAACACTTAATTGCGCAGAAATAAATAATAAAAGTAGGAGAAATGCAAAACGCCTATTAACATTTTTATTGCGAGAAACAAAATGACTGAAAACAAAGAAAATTTAAGAAATTTTAACAACTTGCTGCAAAGGCCATAAGTATTTTGATTTTAAATTTTGGCATATATTTTATAGTAATATACTTATACATGAACATGTGAATGATATATTTGAATATATGTATACCTATACATATAATATAGTTTAATAGTAACCCGTCACTGGGCCACTAAACAGAAAATTCATTAGTAACAGTCTGTTAATGGGCTGTTTATTTATGGCGTGAGCAAGTCCAATAAAATATATTTGAAATTCGCTAATGTTCTTTATCTGTTTAATT
The DNA here is from genome assembly GCF_028408465.1 of Anastrepha ludens. Taxonomy (NCBI): domain Eukaryota; kingdom Metazoa; phylum Arthropoda; class Insecta; order Diptera; family Tephritidae; genus Anastrepha; species Anastrepha ludens. Next base: position 84,727,234 of record NC_071498.1, on the reverse strand, counting down.
TTTTTAACTAGTAAATGTACTAATTCAAAAAGGCCGAAATTATAAATGAAAAATAAGATCTGTTGAGTGGCATTAGAGGGTGACTGGCAATACCAATTATCAAATAAATCAAATTTATTTGGTTGACGCCGCAAAGTATGCAATGGAAAATGAATGTGCAATTAAAATACTTTGCGGAATGAGAGAAATACATGCAAACAAACAAACGTACATTCATACATACGTATGCACAATTCTATATAAAGGTATATGAAGAGTAATAAAAAAATCATATATCAGCGAGAACAAATGTTAACAAAAGTGCAAAAATAAAATACATACATATACACTGCGTTAAACAACTGTAGCACTAGGACTTATTGCCACATTTTTCCACTTATTTGTTGCTCATATTATCTGAATTTAATGACTTTTTTCTTCGAGAAAAAAATTCTACTACAAAAACTATATTATTTACATTCAAGTTCTAAACCTTGTGCAAAAATTCAAATCTAAATGCTAAAATTCAAGTGAAATTAAATAAATTTTCATCAAAATTTCAAACTGTTTAATCTGAAGTCTTAGAAAAATTTCATATACGCCCAATGAGTTAAAAAAAAAATTCGATAACAAAGTTCAAGTTTTGAGTTCCTCCAAAATCACGTTGATTTTTTAAATTTGTTTTATCTGGCGGTGTTGGTGTTTCTTTCATATACAAAAATGTCAAACATTCGTTATAGGGAAAAACGTTTTTAGCATAGTGTATGTATGTGTGTATGTATTTATGAGAAGAATTTGTAAATCTAGAGAGGTTTTAGAGAAATTGATCAACAAATTAAAGTTTATACGCACATACACTTATATATGTATGTGTATTTATCGCATCAATTAAAAAACTGCTAACCTAAAAACAAAAAAAAAACAAATAATAAGCTAATTAATAGGCGAATACTTTATGTATGTATTAAAGGAAAATTATTTATATGATAACAGTTTCAACACAACCCCACTAGGAATCACAATGTGAATAGAATATAATAACTCATATCCAATATATAAAGAATATCGGTATTTTGTTTAAGTCGACTTAATCTACTATACTTTAACTTGTTGGTATAAATATGTCCAATTTTGCTTTCAAGAGCATCCCTGTGTTATCCGTGCCAATCTTCACATTTTTGTTTTCTTTTCGTACCGCAAATTCTTAAGTTAGTGCGTGTGAGTAACGAAATAATCTTTTAATTTTTTTCAAGATAAGATTTAAGAATTGGTGTTTAGAACTTGTTTTGGCTGAGCTCCTTCTTCTAGTGTTGACGTAATTACATCCTTTTAACCCACTTGCTTGATGGAACGCAGTAAACATGTATAGTTTTTTTTTGCTGAAAGTTTTTGTTAAAGGGGCAGGCAGCTCTTCCAGCACCCTCAAATTTTCCATATTTTTTTACTTTGAAAATTCATTTACAATCTAAAGAATATCTTTTCAATGTTTTAGTATTAACAGAAAGCCTAAAAAGTCCTTATAAAGTCAGTGAAATGCTGAGCGTCAAACGAAATATGAATAAAAACGAAAACTTTTATCCCGTGATTTTTTGCTATCAAAAATCTATCCAAATATGGGATACAAGTATACTTTTTAGTAAATAATTATTATGCCTTCTGAGTTTTTATTTTTTTCTACTAAACAAGCAAGTAACTAAAGAGATTTGCATACTTTTTTCCACCATAACTCCCATCAACATCTTCGTTTGAATCTAGAACTCAATTTTTCTTTTTATTGTGTTTTATTAAAAAAAAAAATTAGTAAAGTGCTAGCCCTCACCAATTTTTTCCCGTTGTATACAGTCACACTCATTCTGCATCCTTGACGTTGTCTTTGACCGTTTTCCATGTCAATCGTGCACTCTTTAAACTGCGCGAGCACACAATAACCCTCACATTTCTTTAAAAGAATTTTTAAAATCGAAATTACCTTGATTTTGAATTCTCCACTCTGAGCTACATATGTTCATACATACACACATATCTATGTATTTAGATTGTCTGCATATTTTTAGATTAAATTCGTAAAAATAAAATTATCAATCATAAAAAAATTGCCTTGAGCGAGTAAAAGGTTGGCTACTAATGGTGGCGGCGGCTTAGTCGTCTCTTAATTTTTTCTTTTCTCGCTTTGGTTGAACAGAAAAATAAGTAAAAATGTGGCACAAAAGTGTCTTAATATAATTTAGCTAGAAAGTAGGTGTCGACCAATGCTTGTTGTTGGCAAGTACTTACTCTTCAAGAGCTTTGCGCTGTCCACAGGTGACGAAATATTTTCTTTTTTCTATTATTTAATTTTCTCTTTTCTTTTTTGACGTTCACACCTCAGTGTGGAATATAAGCAAGAAAAATTATACTTTTACACTCCGCTGGCGATGGGTGGCTACTTCCCATAAACAGATGAAGAAAGAAATACTAATAAATGAGCATATAACGAATTTGCGTACAGCATACCGATGCGCATACATACATACATATATACATCCGCTAGTGAAGCTAGCAGATGTTTGCATGTACTCGTACTCTTCGTATGTAAATGTGTGTCACGTTTGCTTTGTGTCGACTGACTAAAAGCAGCGGCCAGTCGCCAGCATTGCAAACACCTTCAGCATAACAATGTCAATGATAAACACACGGCAAGCGCACAAAATGTGGGCGTCTCTCGCATGTACCCACACGCACGCTAATGAAAGCAAATATTTGCATACACGTTTAGAGTATTTTGAGTGTTGACTCTACAGCATAAAATTTACTTATGCGAATATGCTAAACGGACTTTCTTGCATAAGTATGACGTCATAGCCTACACATGTGACTGAGTGCTTATAGCCGAGTGTAGTACTTGTGGCCACCATGTCGTATGAGCAACACATTCCTCACAGGTACAAACAGGTGTGATTGTGATGTTGTTAAATTGTGATGATAGCGAGCAGGAATTCTGGACTAATAGCTAATAGGTGCAGCTTAATTGGCATACAGTTGCTCCCACACGGGTCTGAGTGCTTTGCTAATTGCCTATGATTGCCGGTGCATTGATTGTTATTGTTGGTGCTGCTTGCAATCCAAAGCTCAATGGTTTCGTTCTTTGTTGTGACTGCTGTCGTTGGCCTAACTCCATTCAGCTCTCTCACTTACGCATCTATTGATTTCGCACCTAATTTCGTATTGTTGTTGGTGCTTGCGTTTATTGTTCCCTGTTCTTGCCGCTCTGTTTGCTGACGTATGCGGAATCGCATTCACGCTTGATTAGTTTTACCTGGTGTGCGGGCAATTAACCCAGAATAGCAGAAAATGGAAGAAATCGTAAAGCAAAGAAAAATAAGGAAAAATAAAAGCAAAGTAGACTACAGTTTCATTCATAATGGCGCACATACAGGCGTAAATTATGTGTTGTAGGAATATACAATTTTTGTGTACCACTTTTGGGTGCATGCACTTTCACACAACCTTACACAATATTTGGTAGTTACATAATTGCGCTCATATCTGAGGTTAAAGCACTTTTAAGTATTTTTGTTTACATTTACCATTAATTTTATACAGCTGGTTGCTTTCCTCCATATATACATACATTGGAGCATGTAAATACGCATGTGTGTAACATTGGGAGAGGTTTATTTTCACAAAGTGAGTCACCAAATCGAACATTTACATCAGTGAGCTAGATTAGTTCACTTTCATTTTAACCGAAACACAATTTTCATTTTTACTTCAGTTCATTTATATAAAAATCCAATCACTATTTTTGGGGAAGGGGAGAATAAAAATGTCAGAAACATTTTGATTGATGCCGTCTCACCAAAGATATTTGGGTCATGCCCCCACTAACACCAGCCTCCGCTCTTCGACTGAATTCCACCCCGGGACCGCATTTACACTACATCCAGCCTGGAGAAGTGATTGTGTCTATCAGCCACCAAAGAAAACTGCGTCCAGGCTCGACGTTTCGAAGTTATACATCACTGATAGTCTCCATTGCATTCGTTATGAAGCAGATGGAACTTTGAAATGGCACGATAATGTCATATGCATTACAGTCGTGCTTGCGTATGATATGGTCGTGAATCGTTAACTCAAGCGTCTGTACTTGTCGACGGTACGTCTGAATCGAGCTCCTCTGGAACACTGTTGAATGTTTAATCTAGCACCTAAAAACCCAACTTGTAAAATAGTGTCCCAAAATATCATAAAACCCAACCTTTTGAGCAACATAACACAGTGCAAGAACGTGCATAAAAATTGAAATCGCAGAAATTGTATAGTAGTTTAATATTTGAAGGGTTATGGAAAATAGAAGACACATATTTTATCAAATATTTGTATGTATCAAGAATTTTTTTCATCATCACCTCAATTTATTAGAAGTTCTGAGATATTATGGCAAAAATCATACCCAAAATTTCTCACAATTATTTGAAATATTTATAGATCTTGCTCTTAAGTATTTCTAATGTTCACCCTTCAGCTTGAAAGTGCGGTCAATAGTTTTTGCTTTCGTTTTGTTGCACTGTGTAATTAGTTGGATATTCTTCATTTTTCATATCTTAAAAATCACATAAAGGGTTTTCCAATGGCAGGTGTTATTTTGAATAGCCCGCTATTTCGGTAGATGTCACTTTTGACGCTGTCATTTTTCGATATTTGACGAGAAGAAACTACGCCATTAATAAAAATGGAACGATACACGCTTAAACAACGCATTGAAATTACTAAAACTCACTACAAAAATTTAGCAGAGACGGTTCGTAAAACTCGAGCATTTTTGGGTCATCGTGAAGCCCCTTGTCGGATCGCAATACAGAAATTGGTGAAAAAAATCGAGCTATTTGGATAAATTAGTGATGTGAAGAATAAACCCCGTGCACATCGCTCAAAAACAGCCGGAAATATTGCTGTTGAGCCGAAAGTGTTGAAGAAAACCTATGTTTGTCCATTCCCCGTTGTTCTTTGGAATTAGGCATTCCACAAACGTCATTACACGGTATTTTGCATAAAGATTTGGGTCTTAAGGCCTATAAAGTTAAGTTAACACAAGAACTCAAGCCGCCCGATCATCAACAACGTCGGGTCTTTGCTAATTGGGTGGTTGAAATGCATGAAAATGATCCGGAATCCATCGAAAAATCAACTTGAGTGATGAGGCCCATTTCCACCTCGGTGACTTCGTCAACAAGCAAAATTGTTGATTCTGGGGCTCAGAAAATCCAAGAGTTGTTGTTGAAAAGCCTCTCCATCCTCAACGAGTGACTGTTTGATGCGGTTTATGGTCCGACGGAGTCATTGGTTCTTACTGTTTCGAAAATGAAGCTGGGGCAACAGTTATGGTGAATGGATTGCGCTATCGAATGAAACCATTGATCTTTTACGGAAATAGCACCTCTTATTGGAAAACCCTTTATTTATTCCGCTTTAAATTCTTCTCATTACTATGGATTTCCCATCATTTTTTATCCTATAACACTTTAAAAATATATTATTTAACTTGTGAGCTTCATTGAAATTACCGTTTTTCGTTCGCCACGCACTGGCAATACTGATAAATGCTATACCTCTCGGTCCATCTACTATCAGCAGTTTTCTATCGTCACCATAAAAACTAGTGGAATTTTATGTTTAGACTCAACCCTTACAGTCCTGGCTTGCAACTCTGTGACGAAACGATAGACAATCAACATTTTGAACATTTTTCTTTTTTTATGAATGAAAGTGGAGTTCATTGTTTAAAAAACCATATAAATCTAATTTTATAATTTTATACAAAATAAGAAGACATTCCATAAACTTGCCATACCATTTTCATGGTTTTCAATTAGAATTTCTAAAAATATTTTTAGTAGGTATGTATGTAGTTGTATAGCTAATTAAATTTTAGTATAATAAAGCGCCAATATTGCGCAGTGTTGAAGTTGCTGGAAAATCCAGTTGATTTTTTATAATTTTTTTACAGACATTGTTGCGCATTTACCCCATATATTAAATTTAAAGAGCTATAAAACTGCGTTTCAAAAAATTTTCCAGAAATTTTAATAAAAATCTGTGGAATTCCGATGGAAAGTTTGTGGAGTTTTCCTATTTTTTTTTTTTATAAATCTAGAAAATTTTATTTATGTAGTTTTTTTAGACAATGCGCTAAGTTTTCAATTCAGATGAAATTTATTTTCCAAATATGAAGTACGCCTTAGAAATGATTGGTGTGTTGGAAGGTTTCACAAGTCAATTAGGGCAGGGCAGCCACATCATTGCACTTCGCGTAAGTAATCAGCTTGAATTCAATTTACTACATTTTGCAATGTTGTTCAGCTATGAAGCACTTAACTTAAATCCACCGAATGTGTGGGGATTAAAATATCAGCTATAATTTCAAGTACAACAAAAAACAAAACGCCAATAAAATTAATTATAAGAAGGGTAAGGGTATTATTCCAGCTATCATCCAGTTGATGATCATTTTAATATTTTAAGCATAGTCGTAGATATTTCACCGAGATATCCATAGTGCTAAAAATATATTTGTTCATTTTGTGAAAATAGTTCAGTTCTAACAAAATATAAGAAATTTTACCACATTTTCTCAGAAAGACTTGAAAAAAATATTTATCTGTAAAATATAAAAAAACAATATTTCAAATATAGTATAAAAAATATAAAAAAGGAAATTCGAGATGGATGGAAATGCCCACTAAAAAATAACAAAGTTCATGGCAAATGAAAAAATCATACTAAATATTTAAAATCGCATCGTAAATTAGCCAATATCTGCTCAACGGTAAGACGATTAGAAAGTAACACAAACTAAAGATTTGTGAAATTAAAGGTGTATAAAGAAAATAATTTCATGAGTTTCTGAAAAGTAGTGTCTTTTTAAACATAGACTATGCGCTCTTTCCAAGTATTTGCTTACTTCAAGCCCTTTTTTCATAAGAGATTTTCGTAAGAGATAAGAAAAGTTGTCCTACGGTTATAATCAATGAATAGAATCCGAAATACTGTCTCAAGCTCCTTCATAGCATTAGGGTAGCATTAAAAAAGCAAGCTTAGCTAAATATGTTGATATATACTCGTACATATATACAAGATGACGTAAAATTTGGTTCTTAATAGTTTTCGATGATCTGTTTTGAATGATTTTGAGGGATGGTACTCTTTCTATCCGGTGGCTGCAGCCTAATTGTGCCCGTTTTGTCGCACTTTCCTAATTTTCCGCAAGACTTCCGGTAATAACTGCATTTCTGTTGAGTTTTCTCCTTAAGTTCGGCCTGCAAGTTCAAGCAGCGCCAAAGACAGAAGATGGTTAAATTAGGCGATCTTGTTGGCTTTGCTAAATCGCTAAAATAAGAGATTACGCGACTAAGAAACGCTTCCTTCCCAATATCCTTCGACCCGTGCTGTATGGGCGATTGCACTATCTTCACTCCTCTTGCGTGAACGCCCCGCCACACAGTAAGCTTGAGTGGATGCAATGGCTCTTTGTGCATCACACGCGGACTTTTAGCGTACCAAAATAAATTCAGTGGCATTCGTCTCGTCGCTCATAATAATTTTGACACAAAATCGTTCTCTTCGTTGTTGAGATTGAGAATTGTCTTTACAGTAACTCGCGACTGGCGGTCAGCAGGCATTAGCTGATGCACTATTCACACTTTAGAAAGGAACCTCTGTTTGTCTTTCACTAAAATTAGGATCTGTCTGGTGATGCTCGATTGCATCCCCGTCATCCGTTTGATGTTTTTTTTTTCGTTCTCAGCGGCAAAAGTTGTCACAGCAGTGATATTCTAACGACCAGTTCGGTGAAGGCCACAAGTCGAGCAGACAAGCGGCGGGATGTTTGCCCAGTTGGCGGGACTCGAGAAGAAACCCGATGCCGATATTCACGTCGACATCACCAACAAGCGTATGTTCATGTGGTCAAAAAAGTCGATGAATATTTCATTCCGCACACGTAATGATACTAATGATGCCACACACGTACGAGTGCATGCAATTCCAAATGCAACTAGCCATCCTTAATTAGTGATATACTATTTTAGTAAAATAGGTAACGGAAATCTCCAGATATGGCTGTATAATTTTTACTTCTTTTGGCTTACCATAAATAAGCAAAACTATTTTTCCGCCATCACAAATTTGTTTTCAATCAGTGAAATTTATTTGCACATCCCACCTCTCCTGTGCGTACACATTTGCTTATTTGTTTATGCGTGTTTATTCGCAGCGTATCCGCCTGTTTGCATTTGTGCACTTGTATCGGTGGGTGACGCAAGTGGGAGAAATCAAAATTTAAATTTACATTTGCTGGATATATTTGACCCGATTTTATATGCCGCAGGCAACATGCAAATAAATGGCAATAAATGCATGAGTAAATTCTATGCTTGTAGTAGTAGCGTGTATATAGTATGTGGTGCATCCACGCATTTCTAGATTTGCCTGGGATGTGACAAGGCAACGTACGATGTAGTGGCCCACAGCTTTGCGGTAGCGTAATAAAATTCAAATTAAATAACGGTCAAGCAAACCGCCATCGAACTGCAGCAGCAGTGAACACAGGAGTTACCTATTTCGTATTACTAGCCAGCTGCAGCAATATAATATGTTAGTGTGTATATGGTCCCCTACATAAACATAAACATGAATTAATGTATGAGTGGCGAACCGCTTTCAACAGTGGCTCGAGCTAAGCATTTGCATTTGAATTTAATCGGTGACTAATATTTGCCACAAATTGTGTGACTACATATTCATGTTCAAACCAAAATAAATATAAATATGTAAGTAAATGTATGTGAGTGCTTATATGCTTGTTATTTGCCTAGCCAGCTACGCGATTTGGGTAAAATCAATGTAATTATTGAGGCGTTACATAGCTGAAATGTGAATCATGAAATACACCAACACACATACATATGCATGTATGTAAGGAAGGAATTTCAGCTAACGTATGCTTGCAACATAATGTCTTGCATATGTATATGTGTGTACATTAGAGCGGGTCGATTTCCACATCTAAGAGCATAGCTCACATAAAAAATCAACACCTCAGAGTAAACTCTATAACTAATTTCAGCAGACCCTAATTATTTAAAAATGCAATACCACTTTGATCGAAAAGTTCCCGGAATATATTCAAAAAGTTGTATTCAAAATTCAAGTTTCCCATCAACTGCAACGCATTCATCTCAGCGTTTGAACCAGCTCTGAAGGTGCACAATCTGCTAGTCCTTTTCCCGCAAATCCTTGTAAAAGTCTCATAACGGCCAAATAATAGTCCTTATTAATTGTTTGATCGTCTGGAAAAAATGCGTGGTGGTGTACCGCTATACCGTTATAATCCCTAAGCGTGAGCATCGCTACCTTTTTAGACTTAAACCGAGGTTTTTTTTTTGTTTTTTGGTCTTAATTCATTCGGAGCTCTTTACTCACTTCATTTAAATGTATTTGGATTGCGTGTTGTATACATAAGCCCATGTCCCGTCTCCAGTAATGATGCGTTTAATGAATGTTGGGTCGGATTCAGCCTTGGGAATCATATCCTTGGCGATATCAACGTGGTTCGTTTTTTTTGCATGAAATTCACGACCAACATTGCAGCAACACGGCGCAAGACCAAATCAATAACAATAATCTCTTGAACAGGTCCATAAGTCCATATAATCTCTTGCCAGCTCCCTGGTAGTTAATTTGCGGTTATTGATAAACTGAAAGAAAAGTTTGATCATGTTTTCATCATTTTCGATGTCGACGGCCTACCACTATATTCTTCATCCTCGATAGACTTATGATCACTTCTGAAGCGTTCATGCGACTCGTAAACGGCTGTTTCCATTAGAGTATCATTATCGAAACAGTTTCCCAGCATTTCTAAGGTTTTCGCACCATTCAACCTATTTTTAGCCCAAAGTTTAGTACAAACTCGTTGTTTCATGCTCAAATTCATTTTTGAAACAATAAAAAATCTAAAAAACGTGCGTAGGTAAATCTACCCAAACCAGACAGACTGGTACTTAATTTTTTTTGCATTTGTTATTTATATGAGAATTTGAATATTTTTTTAAACTGAATATTTAAGATGTTCCTTTATATAATACTAGCGTACCCTCGCCCACTTCGCTAGGCGATAAATTCAATGATTTGCTGAAAGAGAATAAAATTAATACGAAACAAAGCAAATTCTTTGATACAATTTCATTCGAACTTTATTGTAACACTTTATGGTAAACAACGTTTTTGGTTTTTCCATCTTTCGCGTAAATGAATAATGACGATGGTTTGCCTACTCGTGAGCAAGCTGCATACAATTGTCCATGAGAAAAAATTGGGTTACCTAAATTAATGCCGCACATTTGTAGAGACTGCCCTTGCGCCTATTAATTGTCATAGCGAGGGCAAGGTGAATAGGGAACTGCAAACGTTTGAAATCGAATGGTAAATCCGTTGGAATCAGTGGAATTCTGGGTATCAAAACGTCTTCTCCTTCTTTGTACTTCCCTTTCAAAGTCTGGTACCGTTGCAAAGTCGTGGCACATTAATGTTGCGCAGCATAATAATCGGTGCTCCAATTTTTAATCGTAAATTATGAGGTGGTAGGCCTGGCAAATCGAGTGAGTTTAAGAATTCAGTTGCATAATTTACGACATCATCTTGATCAGTAAATAGTGGCCATTGACTTACTTATATGCAACTATGTCACCAGGTATTTGATCCAAAATAGCTACATTTATATCATTTACGTCCTTATTTTTCCCAGCTAAAATTGCTCTTTCGCTGAGCCAATCATTGTTTTTGTAGTGTTGAACTATGTTTGGAAATACACTCTGTATCAATGCCTCTTTAGACTGTGCAAAAGTGCAGAAATTGTTAGGCAATGAAATCATTCCTGTTGGATCGACAGACATTTGGCCATTTCCGATTTTCAGTAATTGGTGTGAAAATTCAGCTGCTGACGGATCGTTCTGTAGTTGAACACGTACGTTTGTGGTAAGTGTAAGCGTGTTTACATGTCTCCATAAATACGATGATTTTAAACATGCATTGATTTCATCTGCAGCCGTAGATTTTGGGATCACAGGTAACGTTTGCCTGAAATCATGGCCATACGATGAGCTTACATACTTTAAGAACTTTTGCCATTCCAGATGTTTTCGAAATATTACATGTTGGTGTTTCATTTACCTGCATATTCAAAGGCAACTTTAATGCAGAATGTGCTGTGCGACCGCCTTCAAGTAATGTAGCCGCAATTCCGGAAATAGCGAGTGCCAATGCAATGTTGTTAATATCAATGAAATCAAAAAGGTCTTTTCTGTTCCCCCAGGAGCATCGAAGAAAAACAATCCGCCAGTTCCATGGCTAACATTATTCATAATTGTATCACCAACAGCAACATGGGTCATTCAGTTTCGTTAAATTTGATATTACAAATGTGTTTAATTCATTACAACAACTCGATTGAGAACTTCGGATTGTGTTTTCGTTTCGTGATGAACAATTTCAACGATGAAAATTTAGTTTATAACATTGATCAATTTATAGCCAAATAAATTATAGAAGTTTATTATACGTTATCTCCTTTTTAAGCCCTTTTTGGGAGAATATAAATAAGTTTTAAAATTATGCCAAAGACATACAAAATAATAATCATAACCTATTGTATATATCGAAAGAAAAATAAGTTTTAAACTCCTAGATAAATACAAATGTATGATAGGATAATGCTAAATAATCTAATTTTATCATAACTTTGTAAACTCCTATGTTAAAATGATTTTGGGCAATAAATGAAATGAAATGAAAATTGAGAACTGGAGCGTGAATACCATTATGATTGTAATGAACTAAACACAACAACAGCAACATGTTTATGATACAATCATGAATAATGTTAGCCATGGAACTGGTGGATTGTTTTTCTTGGATGATCCTGGGGGAACAGGAAAGACCTTTTTGATTTCATTGCTATTAGCAACAATTCGATCAAATAATAACGTTGCATTGGCACTCGCTTCTTCCGGAATTGCGGCTACATTACTGGAAGGCGGTCGCACAGCACATTCTGCATTAAAGTTGCCTTTGAATATGCAGGTAAATGAAACACCAACATGCAATATTTCGAAAACTTCTGGAATGGCAAAAGTTCTTAAAGTATGTAAGCTCATCGTATGGGACGAGTGTACTATGGCACAGAAGAAATCATTAGAAACACTTGATAGAACTTTGAAAGATCTACGAGGAAGCCAAACAGTCTTTGGAGGTGCCATGATTTTATTGGCTGGAGATTTCAGGCAAACATTACCTGTGATCCCAAAATCTACGGCTGCAGATGAAATCAATGCATGTTTAAAATCATCGTATTTATGGAGACATGTAAACACGCTTACACTTACCACAAACGTACGTGTTCAACTACAGAACGATCCGTCAGCAGCTGAATTTTCACACCAATTACTGAAAATCGGAAATGGCCAAATGTCTGTCGATCCAACAGGAATGATTTCATTGCCTAACAATTTCTGCACTTTTGCACAGTCTAAAGAGGCATTGATACAGAGTGTATTTCCAAACATAGTTCAACACTACAAAAACAATGATTGGCTCAGCGAAAGAGCAATTTTAGCTGGGAAAAATAAGGACGTAAATGATATAAATGTAGCTATTTTGGATCAAATACCTGGTGACATAGTTGCATATAAGTAAGTCAATGGTCACTATTTACTGATCAAGATGATGTCGTAAATTATGCAACTGAATTCTTAAACTCACTCGATTTGTCAGGCCTACTACCTCATAATTTACGATTAAAAATTGGAGCACCGATTATATGCTGCGCAACATTAATGTGCCACGGCTTTCCAACGGTACCAGACTCGCTGTGAAGAAGCTAATGGGTAACGTTATCGAAGCAACAATTTTGAAATGGAAGTACAAAGGAGAAGACGTTTTGATACCCAGAATTCCACTGATTCCAACGGATTTACCATTCGATTTCAAACGTTTGCTGTTCCCATTCGCCTTGCCTTCGCTATGACAATTTTATTTTATTTTATTTGTTTAAAATTTTTGAAACTTTTTTTTTTTAATTTTAGAAAAACACCTCTTCGAAGAAATTTCTTTTATCTTTTTGAGGAAAATTTGGTTTTGAAAAAATTTCATGCTTTCGAAATTTTTTTATTTTACTTTATTTCTTCAAAATTTTTTAAAACAATTTTTTTTATAATTTTCGAAAAACACCCCTTTGAAAAAATGTTTTCTATGTGTCATAGTGGTATTCCATTAACTTTTAGGATTATAGTCAAATACTTACAAATATCTACGCTTTCACAAATAGCAACAATAAACAAATTTCCTCAAAACCAAAAAATTTACTTTTTTTCTAAAAAAATTCTAAACAAACAACGTAATAAATTTAGAATTTTGTGTTCACGAAAAAACAGTATTGTTTTTATTGTATTAACTGAAAACCAAAATGTTGCAAAAAATCAAAACAAAACTAAATAATTTTTTTGTGTTCATTTGGTCCATATGTTCCATAAAAAGTTGATATGGTAAATAATATGCAGGGTCTGATACACGCAAATTTCCATTGACCATTATAGTGACAAAATTATCGATCACCAATTCCAACAGGATTTCAAAATCAGAGTTGGAATGAGTTGTTGTGTGGTGTACTTCTGAAAAAATGAGGAATAAACAAAATAAATCTAAAAATTCGAATTCTAACTTTATCTTGTGTATGTTCTTATTACCTTTGAATTTTTCCAATGAAGCACCATTCATTTTAATTAAATTTTAAATTTAAAATTACTTATTGTCTAACGACAGGTGTAATATTTTATGGAAGAAATAAAAAAAAAAAAAAAAAATTTTCATTCGAATCATTTGAAATTTCTGTATACAATACATTTCTGTATCACAATACAAATACAAAAAATTCAAAAAAAGTTGTACACATAAAATGAATGTCGATTCGAAACTTACTTTAATCTAACAATCGAGCAAGTTTTGTTTTGGACAATATTTTGATTTTTTCTTTTTTTTATATGAAGAAAATATTTAAAAGAAAATTTTTTTTGCTAAAAACCTTCCCCTAGTGGATCCCTATAATATGAAAAAAGAACGAATAAAATTGGCCTCGTATCGGCCCAAAAAAATGCGGACAAACGAACATCATTTCATTTTTATATATATAGATACAGATAATAGCGTTAAACTGGAATATCTTTTCTGTTTTTAAAATTCAAATATTTGTTTTTTCATTAAATTAAATCAAATATAATAGCAGAAAGTTCATGCATTTGCAACCAGCTCCGCCCATTCATGCTAATGCATGGTAATGGTACGGCCCAGGAAACATGCTGATGCTACAGGTTGGGTCCAAAAGGAGAGGGGTGTTAAGGAAACGTATGAATAGGTGGTTAGTGTCGTGCGGGTTACTTTCACATCGATTCAGGGTCGATTTGGATAGATATGAGTTTAACTTTCTAAATTATCCAAAGGGGTTCAACATGCTACAAAGTTGACAACATTCTAGTAAATTCTTTCGGTTAAGAGCCAGCTGAGTTGTTCGGTGCCTACTAGAGAAAATCGATTTTAAACATTTCTTAGTTGCTTCCACTAAAATGATTGAAAACATGATTTAAGTTTATTGTAGTTTAATGGTTTGTGTATTAAATGAAATTCATGGCAATTTAACAATTATAGAAAATTAAGTTTTGAAAGATATCCTCAGTATCTGAGAAGAAAGCCTAAATATTTTGGGCAACAAGCGCAAGCATTTTAATTTTCCCGATTATTATCTCGGTGTAAGGTAAAACTTTAATATAAAAACTTTATAAAAAGTCATACAATTTCATACGGTCATTCGATGTTAAAGGGAATAGAGAAGTCCAGTTTATTTAGTTTATTTTAAGATTTCATAAATACAAAACAGATCTTATACGAAAGTTATGTGTCAAATACCGGAACAGTGTTATTACTATTATTATTGTAATACTATAAACCTGATAGGCGTATTGCTGTTATGTTTTACCCGTGCATAGAAAAATAAAATCACCCTAAAATTAGTTAACCTATCGGAAGATTTATGGCGGCCGCCGTAGCCGAATGGGTTGGTGCGTGACTACCATTCGGAATTCACAGAGAGGACGTTGGTTCGAATCTCGGTGAAACACCAAAATTAAGAAAAACATTTTTCTAATAGCGGTCGCCCCTCGGCAGTCAATGGCAAACCTCCGAGTGTATTTCTGCCAGGAAAAGGCTCCTCATAAAAATATCTGCCGTTCGGAGTCGGCTTGAAACTGTAGTTCCCTCCATTTGTGGAACAACATCAAGACGCACACCACAAATAGGAGGAGGAGCTCGGCCAAACACCCAAAAAGGGTGTACGCGCCAATTGACCCGATTTACACGAGGAGACATCTGGAAGGGAAACATTTTGTTTGGAGGCGAAGGACGGTCGGGGAAGAAAGAAGGGATTTTGTCTCCCGTACTCGGCGACACGCTTTGCTCTTCTTATTCGTATTTCCAATCTTTCCAATTTTTGACAGTTGCTTCATTCGTTTTTTTCTTTTGTGGGAGAAGGTTCTGAGTTATGTGTTGGTTTTCAAGCAAACGGAAGATAACAAAGATGACAAACATCCGAACACTGCTTGGGAAATGCACGATTATTTTTGCTAGTAAAGTAGGTATAATTTAAAATATATTATGGGGCATGTTTATGTTGAATTCTAATTTTCCTCGCATTTCTATTTACTCAAGTTAATTTTAAGTTAATTATTTACATATGAAGTATTTTTAATTTTTTTTTTTTTATTCAAGTATAAGAATTTATAAATATATTTCAATAAAAAAACAACAAATTATTTATTATTTAACCAGTTTGCATTTTTCATTCATATATTTAAGAAACTGTTGTCGAACGCTCTCTGCTTTACATGTAAGCGCGTGCTAGAATACATCCGAACCAGACGATGCTAAAGTGTTAAATGTCAAAATGTCGCGGAAACATTTTGCCCGTGTGAACGCGAATGAAACTTCAAAAGGGAATTTCCAGTGTCTCCCTTCCAGATGTCTCCTCGCGTAAATCGGGTCATTATATATATATATCGGAAGATTTATAATTCTTGCAAATGGCGTCGTACGTTAATCACATTTGACACTTGTGAATTAGACAGCTGCAGTAGACAAACAGATAAACAATGAAGCGCGTAAAGTTCAAAATGAATATTTCCATCACTCAAAAGCATATTTTTTGTTTAATGAAAAATATATGCAAAAATAAAATTGGATTATTAATTTTGCAGCACTTTGTATACTAAATTTCCAAAAAAAAAATTTTGTTATCAAAATTTGGCCACACTTATAAAAGTTGACCCACCGTAATTCTCAAATTTTGGAAATTGCTTTCATGAGTTTAGATATTTTGGCATTGTGTAGTGGTTATAGCATTGCGGCCGCTGCTCGCTTTCCACTTTATTGGCTGATCGCTGAATTGCCGAGGATGAGTCTTGCTCCTTTGTATCCTAGCACCATTTAACGCTGTGTGCATAAGCCTGCCGGCTAATCGGCCTATTGCTCAGACTTCCAATGAAGAATTTTTTGTTTGCACGCCGGCTCGTCTGCAAATAATACTTTTTATATTTTTAGCTGTTGGGCAAAAAGTGTTTCATATAATCGTGTGGCAAGTGGCAGGTGGCAACATCGTTGCTTGCTCTTTTTTGTTGTTAATTTTTCTTTCATTTGTTTTTGCGTAGCATCCAAAATGTGCCATTTATGTATTTGATTTGCATCTGCTTCAATAAATTTCATACAAATATTACATTGTCAAGTATTGTTGTTTTTATTTGTATGAAGAGATGATGACTATTCCTTCGTTTTAATGAAGATTCATATTTGTTAGGATACTATCATATAGTGGGGCATTGCGCGTGATTATTATGATAATTTGGTTTCGCTCATTCAAAACATGGTCATATCAACAGCTGTTGCCATGTACTCTCATAAGTTTCTAATTCCCCATCCGATTTAGCCGAAGTTTCCAGCTCAATGCGATAGCTACACCTTCTATTACCCTTTTCAAAATCCTATTTTTACATTTTCCCACTTACCTAGATTTTGTGGTTCGTTTGTTATATTCTTACTTTGTAGTCTTGTTTGTGCAAATATTTTCTACAACAGCAGCAATGTGGCAAGGCAGAAGCATATGGTCGGCGACTTAACCGGTATGCAATGGCATGAACTAAATAGCAACAAATTAGGGCAGTAAGAGGGAAAGGATCTTTCGAATTAGATTGCTTATTCCATCGAGTGTAAATAATGCACATCGATTTTTATTGCTATATTATGATTATTATTTTTTCCTTCCACTTCTGTTTTCTTTTGGCACAACATTGTTGGCTTGTAAATGGCTTATAGCATACAACTGTGTACTGGTATTTCTGAGTAAAAGCGCGCTTGATAAAATATTTGCACGTAGTTGGGTGTTAGTTAAATACCCAAAGGGGTCCGAATGGTAAGCCCGAAGCTTGAAGTGCATTTTAAGAAATGAAGCACAACATAAAAACAAACATACAAACGCTCCGGCTTTGAAAGTATTCGATGCGGTACCAGCTGGTGGTAGCAGAGGAAGAGGAAGGCCTCCTCTGCGTTGGAAAGATCAGGTGGAGAAGGACTTAGCTTCACTTGGTGTGTCCAATTGGCGCCGGTTAGCACGAGAAAGGAACGACTGGCGCGCTTTGTTAAGCTCGGCCAAAATAGCGTAAGCTGTTATCGCGTCAATTAAGAAGAAGAAATTAATATCAGCTTCACACAGCTCGTGATCAAATGAAATTAAATCAGCTTTCGCACAATTCTCTTTTTAATATACATATCTTAATAAAAGGAGATCCCATTGTCAAATCCAGTTTTAAAACTTTACACAAAAATCAGAAAAATTTCATAAATTTTTTAATCTAATTCCACCGTTTTTAAGTAGAATTTCAAAAAAAATGTTGGGTAAAAAGTTGTATAGCTTGTAGAATTTTTTAAAATTGCTAACACATCTTGTCCGTTTTTGACAATTTTTGCAGGAGTATTCTTTCAACCTGATTTGTCTTTGATACCGTCACTATTGCAATTGGCTGTTCTTTTCTTTTAGAGCGCATTTAATTTTACATTCCACAAAAAACCTGAAGAGCAGATATTTATTCTTTCAGGAGCGGGCTACAACGGTTTGTGCTTCTTACGTTTCGATACATATAACCAAGAATGACAGAAACAAGATTATATACATCAGGGAGTGCGTGGCAAGGCGAATATATTCAAGGTGGTAGCATTCGAATAACAACAACATTTTTTAAATGAGAACGTTAGAGGATTATTATAATTCTTTACAATTTCTACAAATTGTTGCAGTATTGTAGTTTTTCACTTGAAGTAGCAATGCATCTAATGTCTTGTTACCTTTTATACGTACTTGAGGAATCTTGTGGTTGATTGACAACGTCTGGTTGGCGCTGTTGTAGATCGGGTTTATTAATCAGTTGGTGCTATTCTAGTTGGCGTTTCTTTTTATCTGAATGAGATGACCATATTTTTCTTTATAGTTGTTTGTTGGCTTAATGCCAGACTTAGTGGTAGCTGGTGGTTAGGTGGAAGTATGTTGCAGTCTACATTCACTTCCCAACAATTGAATGATGATCGATATCCTCGCGACTAAAACTCGTTGCCATAAAATCACCGAATTCAGCTCCATCATGTGTAATGGCACGGTGAACCTTGTCTGGTGGTTGTTTTTCAACCAATTTTGTTTGTTGCTCTTCGAAAAAAGTCTGAGTCATAGCTGAATGAAAAATATATGCATATCATATCCGTGTATAAAAAATGATCCGAAGATGCGAAACTTTCAATTTCAAGCTGCGTCCGACATGCTCTGGACCAAAGCTGTCGTTCAGCTTCGCTAATTGAAACTTACAAAAAAGTCCTTTTCCGCGTTCATATTATTTTAGACACACAGCACACTTAACCATTTTTTACTCACAGTATTCAAAATCATTTACAAAATTACATGTAAGCCTTTACTCAATCTCAAATAAAGATTTTAATGTAAACAAAACCTTCCGTCACTCAGTTTTACTGACATCCTCAATTAAAGGCGAAATGAAGAACAAGCAATATACTACTCTAATCACACCACCTCGAATAAATACGCCTTGGGGCGTGGCGTCACAATAGTCTAGTTGTGTAGTGGTACAATTTTTGAATTTGGTGTTTGTTTCTTTTCTTAATTTGAAGCTACCAAAAGTGTAAGTTAAACAATTACTTGTATAATTAAAACAGAATCTCAAAAATGCCACTCTGACAAGATTTTAGTGCTATTGAAAATTTGTTGATTATTATAAAATTGATTGCTTTGAAAGTATGAATTTAATTTTTTGCTCCTTTTAACGTTATGCAAGAACATTGGATCTACTTCTCGCATCCCTTCCTAATATTTACTCTTAATCTCAATCTTAATGAACACGGAATAAAGCCAAAAGTGTATTCATAGTAAAAATAAACAAAAACCAGCAGATAATACTGAAGAAACCATAACGACCTTTTAAAACAGTAGGAGGAGTATCTTATCTTGTTAATATACATAACCTCAATTATAGCAAAAAGTGTTTTTCGACCCCTTTATAAAGAGATTCTCATTTCCACACAGTTATTGTGCATAACCATAACACATTAATTTAGAACACGCACATTTTAAAGACAATTTGTCACGCATACACAGTTCTTCAATTAATTCAAGAAAAATTTCACTGTAGTTGCGAGCGAGAGAAATAAAATTTCAAATTCTTTACCTTTTGCTTTATCGTCTTGCAAATTATTTTTTTGCAAATTTCTTGAAAATATCTTTTCTAAGTCATCAGTAAAAAAAATGAAATTTCATGTGATTGAAAGCCAATAAGTAAATCTTTTTTTTTTGAAAATCTATGTTATTGTATTTTGAAAAGAATCTAAAATGTAAAAATCCAAACTTTGTTATACCATAATAAGCAGCAAAGCTTGGTATTTTAGAAAACGAATACTGCGTTTGTTTTTTACAAATAGCCGAATGTGTTGGTGCGTGCCTACTATTCGGAATTCAGAGAGAACGTATGTTCGAACTCGGTGAAACACCAAAATTAAGAAAACGTTTTTTTTTTTTTCTAATCACGGCCTCCCTCAGCAGGCAATGGCAAACCTCCGAGCGTATTTTTGCCATGAAAAAGCTGCTCATAAGAAATATGTAGGCCCCTCCATTTGTGGAACAACATCTAGACGCACGCCACAAATAAGAGGAGGAGCTCGGCCAAACACCCAGAAAGGGTGTACGCGCCAATTATGCATACATACATACATACATACATTAATATCAGCTTGCTTCTCTGCATTACTATGTAATTTTTTAAATTCAACGTTGACTTTTTTCTTAGAGGAATCATCACGTCGTCCACACACATCGTTATCGTTGGTGTAAAAGCACGAAGGTAAACTGCAGAGCTTTCATGTAAATATAATCCTTCAACTTTATAAATGTCAAAGTTAATTATAATTAATTACTAGCGTTGTCTACCACTTTTGACACCATTGAACTTGGTAGCCTTTGATGTCGCATCCATAATTTGCATATTTTCTTCGTTTCAAATTTTAAGTAAATTCCCGAAAGTAAATAAATAAAAAAGGCAGAGCAAGCTTAATTTAGTTTAACTTGTGAATTTACGTGAGAAAAACACAAACAAGCGGTTGAAAAAGCAAAATGCAAGAATTAGAAGGAATTTCATTAAAATCGAAAACATTTTTGTTTTTTATGGAAATTTCCTGTCCGAACTTTGTTAGCAGAACGGGCGGGATTTTAGCAGCTTGTCTTTATAAATTGTTTTATCGGCAAATAGCAATTATATCTAAGCACTAGACAAAACATTTTTTTCGCTTTTGTGTCTTACGCAGATCGAAGAAGCATTCGCCGATAATCATTAGTATGATGTGTTGAAGACTCTGTGTATACTATAATTTTAATGAGTTAAAATAATTATTTTGATGCAATAATGCAAATTACCGAAATACTTATAAGCACATGCAACTAATTCTTACCGCAATATTAACGATTATAAATTGAGCGCATATTCATTAAAAGTTTCCGCAAAATTTTTCAAGTAGACGCTGACTGAAGCAAGTATCTAGTATTTTTTAGGTAAAATATCAAAAGATGAAAGTCATTTAGTAAAAACAATAATAAGTGCAACTGCAATAACAGCATTGAACTAAGCAGGATATTTTTAATGCAAAGAAAACAATGATTAATATACTCATACTTACATGCATCTAAGCACTGTCAGACAAGTTCACTCACTATGGCGCATTGTGAAACCATAATGCACCATCCGTACAAGTACATGAGTACCTACATATTCATATGTATATTCATCACCCATATTGCGGGAAAATAATGAAGATGTATTAAACAAAATTGATGAATAAAGTTCAACAGACGACGGAAAACGTTAATCAGGTATTAAAGATGGTCGATGGTGTACGGATGAAAATGTGCGGTGACTTATGGAGCCTTGACTGTTGATAATGATGATTCATTTTTACAGAAATTACGAGGTTACGACACGTCTCAGTAGATTAAAGAACACAAACACACATACTCTGCGAAGCTAAGAAGAAAGCAGGGTAAGTGAGTAATAATGAAAAGCAGCAAACAAAGATGACTGAATGCTAAGTGCGTCGCAATAATCAATTTCACACAAAGCGCCAGTGACAGTTACGCGGCAAAGGTGAAAAGTGAAATAGCAAAGTAAACGAGAAGAAAAAAAGCAAAAAACAAATAAAAACAAAAAAAACAAAGGAAAAAACAAAAACTCAAAGTATATCATAGATAATATTCAATTGAAGTGAGTAGAGAGCAGCGCGTTCAAAGGAAGTGCCTTGGAGGTGCATTGCACTGATTGTTTTATCCTTTTAATATTCAGCGTGTATGGTTTCCCATATACGGCACAAAGAACAAAGCAGAGATAGGGGAAACAAAGAAAAATGTGTTTGCTTTTGTAGAAGCGCATACAAATACACACACACACGCACGCAGCAGCACACATTCGCGCTTTTGTAAGTGCCCATGTAAACGCATGTGTGCAGCGCCGACACAGTTACTTGAAATTGCGCTGGCCTGACGCTAAACCGTTTAACCGCTACTCGCGTGGTTTATTGCACTCGCCTGTGGTGCGGTCAGGACAGCCACAACAACCGTTCTCATCAGCAGAGTTCGCTACATTGTATAGCTTAGCTCAGTGTTGAACAGTAAGCGTTGCTATAACAACTTCGCGAAAATATTCAAGTACGAGCAATTTTAAAAAATAATTCAAGTTGAAATAAGTTTTGAAGGCTTACAATTTTTTTAGTGTAAAGGTGTGAAATAATAACTCATAACAGTGCGAAGCTTAATGTGTTTTAAAGTGGAATACGTGCTCAAAACTGTATCATAATAAAAGCAATACTTGTAGATTTAAAATAATTTGAGTACTTCAGAAAGCGACAAAGTTTACTTTTTGAAGCTTGTAAAATTCAAAATTTTAGGTGCTTTTTGAAAAATATTAAATCTAATATACCCATAAAAAATAAAATGAGTTCGTAACTTCATTGCTCCCAATTCACTTGTAACTGCAATAGTTTTTTCCATGCTCAACATGCGTTTATCAATAAACCAAATACGAGCGCAGACATTCCACGTTTAACATTTGGTGCAAATAAACATTAATTTAAATTAATAAAGCGGTCTGACGAATTAAGAGAAACAAACATTATTTATGGAACACAATTTCAATTATGTACATATGTATGCACATTTGTGCCTGGCTCGGCTAGAATCGCAGTAGCGCATACTTTTAACCACAATTTTTACGGTTTCTGGCTTTTATATCCAAATTTAAACCACGCTCAAAAACACGCGTAAAATATCTGGAGGCAGCACAGTTGTATGTACATATGTATTGGAAAATATCTCAGCAGTAAGTTCGAAATAGGCACCATGCGGGTGGACTACTTCCAAACACAAAACGCATAACTAATGAACTCGATCTGGTACAGTTATGGGCCGAACCGGTCCATGCGTGTCTACAAGTCAACCAGTTCAACCGAACCTAAACTACCCTCTACTACTTTCCTTAAAGTGAGCTCGCGACTACTTTAAAACAGTAATGGCTACAAATAAAGCTCTCTTCATTAGCTTTAATTCATTATTACCCTTTGGAAACATAAAACGAAGACCCAAATCACTTTTTAATCACTCTCCTACATAGAAATGTGTACTAAGAATCATATAAAATGCAATTCTACTTTTGGGCACGTACCTAACGAACAAAAAAATATTCCAAATTAAAAAAAAAAATATTAAATTTTTCTCGCTTCTTCTTCAAACTTACTTCTCTAGTTATGCGTGTGCTTTGCTTTATTTTTTGCTCATCCACTTTTCTCAAAACATTCTGTTCACTAGCAGTGCTTTTAGCAATGTTTGTTTTTTACAATCCTTCAAAGTTAAAAAAAATAAAAAGCTAATAAGCGCGAAACCCCATGTATGTTGGCATAACTGAGCATGAATGTGTAAACAATTGATTGGGGCTCTTAAGAGTAGTACTGGTACTAAAAATAAACGTATGGGAGGAATCAAAATTATGGGTAAGGATTCAAATATTTGAAATTCGATGCCCATAAAAGATATTCATGCGAATATTACTTATATATACACAAACACATCAACTCTGCGAAGCTAAGAAGAAAGCAGGGTAAGTGAGTAATAATGAAAAGCAGCAAACAAAGATGACTGAATGCTAAGTGCGTCGTAATAATCAATTTCACACAAAGCGCCAGTGACAGTTACGCGGCAAAGGTGAAAAGTGAAATAGCGAAGTAATCGAGCTAGAAAAAAGTGAGGTGAATTTAGTTGTAAAATGAAAAATCTTTATTTATTCTTGTAAATCAATTTCATCCCCTTCAAAATAATCCCCTCTCGATGAAATTCACTTATGCCAACGATTTTTCCAATCCCCGAAATATGCCAAATAGTCCATTTCCGGTATAGCCATCAGCACTTTCTTCGATTCAGCTTTTATCTCCTCAATCGACTCGAAACGCGTTCCCCGGAGTGGTTTCTTGAATTTTGGGAATAGCCAGAAGTCACACGGAGCCAAATTAGGCGAATACGTTGGTTGCGGAACGATATGCGAGGGATTTTTGGCGAAATGGTCACGAAGAACGAGTGCAGTGTGAGACGGTGCATTATCGTGATGCAAAAACCAAGAGTTGTTGGCCCATAATTCTGGTCTTTTTAGACGAATTGCTCCACGTAAACGACGCATAACGCTCAAATAATATTCCTTATTAACAGTTTGGCCCGGTGGAAGGAGTTCATAGTGCACGACACCACGAAAATCGAAAAAAACTGTCATCATGACCTTTATTTTTGAACGACTTTGACGTGCTCTTTTCGGTCTGGCCTCGCCTTTAGCACGATATTCGCTTGATTGGTCGGTTGTTTCAGGGTCATAAGCATAAATCCAAGTCTCATCTCCAGTAATGATGCATTTGAGGTTGTCCTGATAGTCTGAAAGCATTGTTTCACACACATCAACGCGACGACTTTTTTCCAAGAAATTGAGAGTTTTCGGTACCAAACGAGATTTGACTTTTCGTAGGCCCAAATGGTCTTTCAAAATGGTTTTCACAGATCCTTTTGATATCCGATCATATCAGTAAGGTCTTTAACAGTCAACCGACGATTTTTGAGCACTAACTCCTTCACTTTATTGACGTGTTGGTCATCTGTTGACGTCGATGGTCGTCCGGAGCGCTCCAAGTCATCAACACGTTCTCGACCCTCTTTGAAGTCTTTGTACCACTTATAAACATTTTTCTGCGACATGGTGGAATCATCAAATGCCTTCTGCAATATGCTAAACGTTTCCGCAGCCGAAATTTCATTCCGCAAACAAAATTTGATGGCACTTCTCTGCTCAATCAAATCAGACATTGTAAAAATCGAAAAATGCACTCTTGGTCGTTTGGTACAAGCGTAAATACCAAAGTTGGCCCAGATGTTTATTAACAGTGCAGCCAACTCATGAAAAAAATAGCTAGAGCGAAATTTTAATCCCGCGAAGTTTGACAAATAAATTCGCCTTACTTTTTGCCCGCAGTAGTATATATATATATAACAATATATATATATATATATATATATATATATATATATATATATATATACATATATAATTGGCGCGTACACCCCTTTTGGGTGTTTGGCCGAGCTCCTCCTCCTATTTGTGGTGTGCGTCTTGATGTTGTTCCACAAATGGAGGGACCTACAGTTTCAAGACAACTCCGAACGGCATATATTTGTTTTTTTTTATGAGGAGCTTTTTTCATGGCGGAAATACACTCGGAGGTTTGCCATTGCCTGCCGAGGGGCGACCGCTATTAGAAAAATGTTTTATTAATTTTGGTTTCACCGGGATTCGAAACAACGTTCCCTCTGTGAATTCCGAATGGTAATCACGCATCAACCCATTCGGCTACGGTGGCCGCCGCGAATATTACTTACACTTTGAATATTACTACACTGATCGACAAAAAATGAATTTTAATTTGTCACTTCCATGTTTTTGATATTTTTTACTTTATTTTGACTCCTTCAGCGTCCTATATGATATGCGTGGGTACTTTACCGCACGATGCTGAAAAAGCGGATCAGAGCTTCGAATACAATGGGCTTTTTAGCCATGCGTGTTAGGAGTTACCATTCTCTCGATGCTCGCCTTTTTTCAAATTTCAAGATCAACGTGATTAAGTGGAACCACTTTTATTTTTTGGCTGAATAACGGTAATTAATCTCGATTTTCGGAATAAGCGAGCAATTCTACGAAAGAATTGGATAGTGACATCTGCTGCGCATTTACACTGTAAACCGGTGTAGTCAATAGAGAATTATTTCTCCTTATTATGCTATTTGTTATTTCTTGCAATAGCCGTACTAGTGACCATCTTGCGCAACAAAACAAAACTTATAATAGGACTATGAATAAGTTCGTGCGGTTTTTTTTCGAAATTTGAAACTTTATTGACGTAAAATGGTTACAAATTTAATATTCAAAATATTGTCCATCGCTTACTACTACTTTTTCCCATCTTTCTGGCAATTCACGGATTCCCTTTGTGAAAAATTCGGTCGGTTTTGCCGCAATCCACGAATCGATCCATTTTTTGACTTCATCGTAATTACGGAAGTGCTGGTCAGCCAGGCCATGTTGCATCGATCGGAAGAGATAGTAATCGGATGGCGCAAGGTCTGGACTATACGGCGGGTGGGGTAGGACATCCCATTTGAGCGTTTCTAAGTATGTTTTGACCACTTGTGCAACATGTGGCCGAGCATTGTCATGTTGCAAAATAACTTTGTCGTGTCTATCGGCGTATTGCGGCCGTTTTTCTCGCAGTGCTCGGCTCAAACGCATCAATTGTCGTCGGTAGACATCCCCCGTAATCGTTTCATTCGGTTTCAGTAGCTCATAATACACAACACCCAGCTGGTCCCACCAGATACACAGCATAACCTTCAGGCCATGAATATTCTGCGCCGACGTCGATGTTGAAGCATGGCCAGGGTATCCATACGTTGCCCGACGTTTTGGATTGTCGTAATGGACCCACTTTTCATCGCCAGTCACAATTCGATGCAAAAAACCCTTTCTTTTGTGCCGTTGAAGCAGTTGTTCGCATGCCATAAAACGGCGTTCAACGTCTCTTGGCTTCAATTCATACGGCACCCAATGGCCTACCTTTCGGATCATTCCCATGGCTTTTAAACGTTTGGAAATGGTTGATTGATCAACTCCCAAAGTTTTTGCAACCTCTTCTTGCGTTTGAGCCGGATCTTGATCGAGCAATTCCTCCAATTCGGTATCCATGAACTTTGGCGGCGCACCCTCGCGTTCTTCGTCTTCCAAGCCAAAATCACCACTTTTAAAGCGTGCAAACCACTTCTGGCACGTTCGCTCAGATAGAGCATGCTCACCATAAACTTCCACCAAGATACGATGACTTTCGGCTGCTTTTTTCTTCATATTAAAATAATGAAGAAGAATTCCCCGCAAAAACACATTATTTGGCACGAAATTCGACATTTTCAAGTGTGGTAAAAATATTGTTGTTTACGCTTCAAATAAAAAACTTATACTGACGTTTGTGCCTTACGACAGTAGCTCTCCAATGAATGTTTGGAAATGTGGATCGATGAAATAATAATCAAGTTACGCCATCTGTTGTAAAACCGCACGAACTTATAAATAGACCTATTAGTATATGGGGCTTCAGATAGAACTTTAATTTTTTAAGAGCTTAATTTGCTACTTTATAATTTAATTTGTATACTCAATTTTGTATTTTACAAAACTTACTCATACCTCTTGTCTTATACACTTCACATATTTATCTCTTTGCTGGGTTGTCTGGTCTAGTGATCGGAATCTTCTTCGGGGTATTTTAAATCAATTAATTCTGGCCATAGCTTTCGAATCAATAGCAAGTAATGAATAAACTAGAGCGTTTCCTTTCAATATAACATTGCACATGCCTTGGGAGTAAATTTTGATTGCTTTTCAAAGCGTCCCGAATTTCAAATACATAGTTTGATCCGTTGCAGCACGGTCAAACCACAAGCATCCTGCTCCCCCCATATGTCGCACAAACTGCTATCTAACGTCATCGCTTTTCAAAGTATCCCGCCTGAAACTATGCAAAATATTCTACAATAAAATATCGATACTTATACTTGGAGCCGCGCTTTTATAGATAAATTTTTGACTTAGCGAGCAGTGGAATTCTGTAACGAGCAAAGCTTTCGATTCACCACAGCTGTGAATATTATCTACCTCTATTACAAAGTTTACGAAACTAGTAGCAACAGAAATCAGCTGCTACAGCTCAACATAATACCACATCTAGGCTTCGAAAACGTAGATTTAGCAGTGGTGCCCAAAAAAAACAACTGTTTCAAAACAAATTTTTATTACAAATGTTTCAGCTTATTTCCGTATGTGTCTAATTTAGTTGACCGCAAAGCAATGCGGCATTCATAGTAGTGCCACGGTACAAATTTGCTTTTTTGTGAGCAAACAATTGTTTATTTTTGAAATATTCTTTTATATAAAATATAACTGATCAGAGGCCCCCACTTACATTATGATTGGAAAAAAGCGCTGATCCCTACCTCACCATTATCTCATTTATTGATTTTGGTTAAGTGAGGGATATTAACATTAAAATATCCTTGTGAAATGATATTTTACTAGCATTTTAATTAATGAATTTATTTTACTTTTGAGTTTTTAAGTGAAAATTGCATTGTTTTTCGCAAATAATTTAAGCTTGCCGATTTGAAGTACCCAAGAAAAACCCAAGAGCTATACCATCCAATTCTACGTAAACCAGTATCTGAGAGTGAAAAACCACTTATTTTCTGTCATATAATTTTTAAGATATTGCCAAATATTGATTTTGGTTAGAGCAGAAAAATGACTTATATCTTGAGAATCCGCTAACCGATGAAGACTGTTAATATATCAAATTTAAGGTTAAATTTGACATAATCTGCTAAAGTGACCTCCACAACTGAGGAGATTGATTCCTGGCTACCACTTGGTAGAGCCTAGGTTCAAAATCCAGTGTGGGCCTGGGTTTTTTGTAATAAAGGCCGTCCTCACATCAGGCAATGGCAAACTTCATAGCACATTTCTGTAATAAAACAGCTCCTTATTAAAACCCATCTACTAGTCGGAAGAGGTATAAAATTGTAGGTCCCTCCATTTGAGAAAGAGGAGGAAGTGCATTATATATTTTAATGATACTTTTTCGTGAAAATTTAAATTTTTTTGGGATATTCATTTACAAAAATTATAAAAAAAATAGTTTTCATTTGCCAAAAAATATGAAACTGTACAGTCAGCTACAAAAGAAAGCTTATGCTACACATTGACAAGTTTTGACTGTTTAGTTATTTGTTTTTTAATTTCAGATAATGTAAGATACCTAGAAAAAATTTAAAATATAAATGAAAAATATATCCGCTTAAGTGAAATGTAATAAGTGGCCAGGATTTTTGGTATATCATTGCTTGATTTTGCTCCTAGAAACAAATTACTTAGGTCAATAAATTTAAATCGGAAAACCACATATTAAAAACATAATCAAATTATGATTAATGGTGTCAATCCAGTATCAGTAAATATTCCACGGGGGCATGGACACGTCATGTTTTTACATACATACGTATGTTCACACTCGGCATCAACCTCAACAGCTGATGCTCAATATCATTGTCGTACACATATGGGAAATGCAATGGATGATACTTGCTCGCGTTTGTGGATTGTGGCCTTAGTAAACCAGAAAGTACGCCATAGTTATTTCCAACCTGATAAAGTTTAAAATATTTATAGTAATCTTATGGATGAAATAGTGAAAGCAAGTTGATCATCGTATGAGTGTGAACTGGAGTGCCCTTAAATTTCAATTAGGCGAAGCTGATCTAATTGAGCCAGGCGTCGAACTTTTTTCTGTAGCCCTGTGTCAATCCTTAATTCTTATTTGGCACTTAAATATTTTTTTACGATTTTTTGGAATATATTTTATAAAATAATAATTTTGTTTATAAATAAAGTAGTAATTTATTCTATGTTTCAAACATATTTTTGTGTTTATTTCTATCAGTATGAGACAACGCACATAATATTCTTTATTATTTATTAGCTAACAAAATCGTTATTATTTCTCAGACCGCTTTCCAATACTGAATAGTTGAATATGATTTTTGATTTCGCAAAATTAAACTAACATATCCCCTTGGGGGCACAGAAGACAGTGAAACTCACACTCATATGTGCATACTCCCGCTTACTCATGCACTCACACAAAGAAACATTTTTGTTCGCACATTTAAAAATAAGTGCAAAGGAATTATAAGCTAATTTTTAGTCATTTCTCACGCTGTTGAGCGAAGTGGCTGCGTCAAGTTGCTCTGTTGGTCATTTCAAAGTGCCAACGGTAGCGGCAACCGCTCCGTACGCCGTAGCGCAAATACAAAAACAAATCAGACAAACAGAGATAAAATCAAAACGCCATTGCAAAAAAGCAGAAAAAAAAACACAAAAACAAAAATTAAAAAAAAATTGAAAATTAAATAAAAATATCTAAAATGAAAAGGCCAAATTGGAAAAAAGTTGGTGTGGAGAAATTGTGCGGCCAACGGCTGCCAGTTGGATTTGTGCGCGCGGTGAAAAGTATTTCGCATAGATTTCAGAAATTTGGCCGCGCTGAAGAATTAGAATATTTTCGTTAAAAAAATATTCGCATGAAAATTAGGCAAAAGTAAGGGTTTCTTTTATAGGAAAATGCTTATTAAATATTAAAATAGCATTTTATAACCTTCATGAAACGAATACACATATATGAAAACTAAAGAACAAAACCAAAAAACAGAAAAAAAACAAAAAAAAACACACAAACACATTTTGAGATTCAAACATAATAGTGCATAATAACAAATAAAAATAAAAAATGCACAAAAAACTGAGTATTACCTATTAAAATCCCCAAAAAATTAGCATAACATCAAGCAAACAACCAACAAAAATAAACAAATGAAAATAAAAAGTGCATTCAGTACTAAAACACACACACAACTATAATACCACATAAAAAAAAAAACATAAAAAATATCTACAAAATCCACAACACCAATAAGCTAATATTTAATATTAAAAGAACACTACCTACACACACAAACCTCAAGTTCCGGGGGCGTATACGTAACATAAACAAAGCCACGGAAACTACTGACAACAATTCAGCAAAGTTCTAACCATAAACACAAAACACGGAAATCAATTAAATGCAATTAAGTTGCAGTCATGCTATGCTGCAAAGTGACACTCAACCCACAAATACAAATACATATAATAAAATATATACAGACACTGCCATTTAGCCTGACATCTCACTAAATTTCAACAAAAAATATTGCACATCCATTGGTTACTAGTTGATTCAGTTCAAGTGCACGCTTTGGCATCCTTTTGTATTGCGTAGCAATTTAACGAGCGATTTGGCAATGCAGCAAGCGTAAAATAGGAGATAGCAAAGCATTTTTAAAAGCTTCCTCCTCTTCGGGAAGATGACTTTTGTGCAAAGTCCACACAAAGCTAATAAAAGAGATTTCCAAAGATTTAACTGAAGTACTTTTCATAACTTTTCTTTTAAGTTCACAATTGCTTAACGAAGAAGAGGCATACATTTGTTGCAATATTTAAAATTTAAATGCGTACTAATGTCTTAATAAGGAATTAAAAATAGCCGCTGGTCAGCTATTAAGTCATTGGAAATGATTTATAGTTTAATAAATTAAATTTTATAAACACCGGCTAATTTCCGTAATAATTTTTGTTAAGGAATTTTTACGGGTTCTCAAACCAAATGTAGAATAATGCAATAAAATATTTTACTCACAAAAGTTGTGAACCGCCTACAATTATATGAGGTGAATGAATGCGTTTAAAAAACAAATGTTCATATGTACATACATATAAATACAAAGCGATTGTGAAGGTTTAACTGTGTTTACAAATAAATTCCAGAAAAGGTCCTGTGCCTTTGGATTTGAACTCTGCATTTATGTAATAATTTGTGTTGTGCGTGTAGATGTGTGCCTACAAAGAAGAACTTACAAATGGTAAAACTTAAATTTTTGCATCTGACATCTCAAAATAGAAGGACAGAAAATCACTCATTGGCTTCACTCCACTGCTAAATAATTGCGTTGTATTTTTTCACCCAGAATCAAACACGCATTTAGCTGGATACGGGGGTGGCCGATTATTACTTACTTCGATTATTTATTTCTTTCTCTTTATATTCAATTGGCTAAATTTCAATTTCCGTCGGCATGCAAAGTATTTTATATTGTTAGTATGCGTTCTTCTTTCCCACGCTACGTGCCAGAGGCGCTGCTAATAGTTAAACAAAATTAGTTTACTGTAGAATCAAGCACTTTAAGCAAAGATTGTGGAAAAGGCAAATTTTATCAAAAGCTATTTGTTGTTGTAAAGCATATCGTATCTACACTTCATTTCTTTATTTTGTACTGTGACAGACCGTGTATCTCCTTATTGATTTTGAACTGCAACTGCAATGCCATAGCACATCCCATCATTTCGCTTTGAAATTGTACCGAAACTGCAAATCCTTCTGCAAAGAAAAATTCAGATATACAATTGGTTCAAAATATATATAAGTGCACCATTTGCTCCCACAAAGGAACTTAATATTTTACGTTTTATTAAATTAAAATAAAACCTAATATTTGGCAGTGGATTGGATGTTCGATCGCGTAATGTCAATGCAATTACAATTTAGAAGATTTTGGCTAGAACTTTTTGGTTGCTAGCACAAAAGAAAGTGATAAATGAACAGCTGGTATTGTGTAGTGCTTAGTTAAATATAGCTCTGAAATAACAGGAATTTTTTTATTGTACCTAAACGATGGAATTTATGAATGCCCGAAGCCAGTTAAGAAATGCGCAGCAGTTTTTATATTGAAGAAATTTTTTTCAATAGAAATTTTAAACTACTTGAAACTTGCACTTTATTATATAAAGTTTAGTGGACTATATTGTAAAATTGTGTCCCCAACATTTTTTTTAAAAACCTGATTAAAAAGTATGAAATTTTGACGAAAATTGTTGAATTTTTTTTATTTGCACAAAGTTTTCTACTTGGATTTTCAAGATTTTTAAGGTAGAATCAACTATATTTTCATAAACAAATTTTAAAAGTAAATATAAAACAACTTAGGTGTCGAAAATAGTCGATAACTCCATGTGCTATAGTTATTTAACGTAGTGTATTATTTTCTAGGTCCAATTATTTTAGTCCGGCTTCTCGAAACCACAGCCACAGCTAGTGTTCCAGTTATATATACACGAAATGCAGGACTACTGCCAAAGCTGGGAAAGGAAATTAAACTTTCCTTTCATGGCATGCAGATTGTCGTGAAAGGGAATATCTAGGCCTTCTGGTTTATGATTAACACTAGCAGCCAATGATTTCCAAAAGCGAGCAGAAGCATATGTCCTCAGAGGCAAGTTCTCCAGGGCTGAAGTTTTATTGTTCCCAAGACGATATCAAGATAAATTGTTTACCATTAGCTGACCAATTCAATATTACTAATTTTATTTTTGTTGTTTGTATCGGAATTTCGATATAATATAATATAGTTTGAGAGAAATATTTGCACTCAATGCTTTCCTTGATAATCTTCCTTGATATCTTTTCCAATGTAATGGGAAACTATAAATTGCATTGCAGTACTAATAACTATTCAGAATTCGAAAAATTTGCTGTTGGAAATATCTAATACACGCCAAATTGTAAAATTAACAAAAACAAAAAAAAATAATAATAAAAAAACATAATATAATGTATGCTGATACCTATATAAAATAATTTTGCCTGACAACGAAATACATACACTTACTTTTTGTGAAATCGACATTTTTGAATTTTCCGTGTTTTAGGTGCTTAGTCGTAAGAGTGTACATGCAAATATTTTTGTGCTTAAATATATTTGATTATCTACACGGAATTCCACTTTAAAATATATCATAAATCGTAGTAGCAATATATTTTATTTCTACATAAATACATACAAACGCTGGTGTGCAAAACCTCGACGCAAATGTTATGTGTTCGTAATTTTCTAAAACGTGTTAAAAATATGACTTATTCTATATAATCAATTAAAGTAACTTCAATAAATTTTTTTTTTGGTGTTTTGAATAATAAATGACCGATAAAAATTAAATTTTCCTTAAATTTTTTCCCAATACACAAGAATATAAATTCAATAGTACATATTTTTTTGGTCTGACATACTAAGTCACGAAAAATATTTTTTTTTTTAATTTTTTCAACTTGTTTATTATTCTATTTGAAAATTATTTGAATTTTTAGTGTGACAAACGTGTTTGTGATATGATTTGTTGATGGAAACAAAATAGTTACAAACTAAAAGTAAAGTCCGCAAAAAATGTTGAGCGGCTACATTAAGTCACTTAGTGATATAACGTGAAATACGCCAAATAAACTTAAAAAGCTGTGCTGATTTTTATTAAAAAAAAATTAATAAATAAATAAATACAAAAAACGAAACGCCTTGTCCCTGGCAGCTACAGTCAGTCGCATTTCAAGGTCATACGCTTAAAAAATTAACAAAAGCATATTACTGCATTCTATTCACATTTCACATATATACACATATGTATGTATTTATGAATGTCTGTATGCACGATTGCGCATTAAATGCTATAATAACCGAAACAAAATAAAAGAGGCAAACAACACAAAAGCGCTGGATTACTATATGCACGCGTGTATGTGCATATACGGTATATCAACACGCATACTTAAAGCATAGGCATAACGAGCATCATCACGTTCACTAGCAGAAAGGATTACAAATATACATAATTTATCTCCAAGAAGATACATCATACGCCGCGGCAGGCAGCCGTGCACAAATACAAAACCAACGCAGACATCCGCACACATATATACATATCAAGGGAGTAAATAGCTAACGTTTTTGCAAAACTTAAAACACACTCAACCCTCATATATACACACGCACATATACGCAAAATGGATGATAATAATGTTATCGAGGAGCAGGAGGAGACGACCCAATCAACTTCGAAATGGCGGAAAAGGCGTACCACAGTTAAGGTAAATATTTTAGCACCTTTAAGCCATAAATGGGTAGCAAATATGTGTGCCGTTAGAGTGCATAAAAGTAATCATCACATAAATATATTTTCATATATGGAAAAGCAGGAAAAGAAGGGTCAGCTTTGCTTTTTTGTAAGTTGCTGTCAATAAAACTTTAAACTTAAATAAATCAGGAAAGCGAGCAAAAATTAAAAAAAGTTTTTTTCTCTCAATCGACAGTGACTTTATAAATGGTAAATGAATAATTTGCACGTTTACCCGTTTCTGTGAGTATTGCGTCGTTGACTGTGAGGTAGCTCAGCCCATACTTAGTGTCAAATGGAATTCAGCTAATCCTGATGGTGGTCATACTAAGTTTCACAAATGCTTGATACCAAAAATTTTACCACAACTTATACTTTTACTACTATCGACCGATTGCAATATTGCCGTTTATGACTAAATTTCTTGAGCGCAGCAGGCATCGCCATGTAAATTGCTTTCTGGTTAGCAACTCTTCGATGAACCCATTGCACTCCGGAAGTATAAGTAGACCCAATAGCTCCATTACGGCACTCTTTAAAGTTTCGCGCGATATTATAATTAGTATTGCCAAAAATTATGTGACTTTTTAATTTTTTAACCATTTCAAAGCATTTGGCTCTACGAACCCCTTACTTTTAAGTTTAAAACTTAAAAGTTTTCTAATTTTCCTGCGTCGGCATCAACTCTTATGAAAGCATGCGTCATTGACCATCTCAAGGCAATTTGTGCTTGTAGCACTATTTACAACTGCTTACCTATAACTGAAAGGGTCCAACAAGGCTTTATTTTTGGGCCTGTGCTGTTTGTATTGTACATTATTGACCTGATTATTTGTTCCCTTGATTTTATTGTACGTATTGTTTGTATTAAAGTATTTAAATACATTTTTAAAATTTATGAGAACTGAACAAAGGATTACTTGTTAATCCAGATAAATCTTAGTGCATCACTAATTAGTCACCCAATTTTGTTTTTGAGCAACTTCTTACTAAATAGAAAAAGGGATTTTGAGTGATGGAAATATTTATTTTGACTTTTACGCGCTCCATTGCTTATCTCTTTGTATGCTGCAGCTGTCTAGTTCAAAAGTGTCAAATATGACTGACGTACGACGCCATTTGCAAAAATTATAAACCTTCTGAGAGGTAGAAAACAGAAAGAAAATGTTCAAATTTGTTGACAATACGGAAGTTAGACAAAATAATTTATAAAAATAACAAAATTTAGGGGTCACATTTAATAGAACTTTGACATGGAGTAACCAGATTTTTAGCGCTTTGCTTTTAACTAAATCGTTTTTATTACCCACTTTACTTTGCGTTTATGAGCCGCATTCTTATCTTAAAAGTAGAGGATTTAATGCATTCCACAATAACACTGCTGGATATGTCTACTATAAAAAAAAGTGATAACCACATTTCTGTGCTTTGGAATGAAATTGTATGTGTATCTTTTGACGATTGACTAAAGTTTAAATATTTATTTCATTACACCGCTATCCCATCGACGTCAGTTTTTCAAATCCTCCCGTTTACATAACTGAGTCCCAACGAATTATGTTGTTTGGCGACTGAACGTCAACATTGTATTGTTTGTCCGCTTATGGAAAACTTGACCCCTAAAAATTAGAAAGATAAAGGGGGACTTTGCGTTTCAGATATGAACTACTTTATTCTTCTTCTTCCTTAGCATGACACTACTGGTTCGAACACTGCTTCCACAACCATTTTCTTCAGCTTTCTCGATCCACTGCTAAGCACCAGCAGTTTTGCGCGTTCATCTCTTCAAGGTCATCGATAAATGCATCTACCCACCTTTTGCCTGCCCTTAGTTCGCTTCCCAAACGGTTATTTATCGAAAGCTCGTTTTGTTGCTCTTTGTTCTGGCATTCTTTCTACGTGTCCAAGCGTATTCATT
This sequence comes from Anastrepha ludens, assembly GCF_028408465.1. Taxonomy (NCBI): domain Eukaryota; kingdom Metazoa; phylum Arthropoda; class Insecta; order Diptera; family Tephritidae; genus Anastrepha; species Anastrepha ludens. The sequence continues at coordinate 84,690,448 of NC_071498.1, read as the reverse complement.
GGGCTCAAGTTTAGAGTTGTATCTAATACGACTTGTGCATCTTCCAGCCTGATTGGACGATATATTTTTCTAAGTATTTTCCTTACGAACATTATTATTTGGTTCACGTCATTCATCTTCATGGTCCACACTTCACAACCGTTTGTCATGATTGGGCGTAAGAGAGCGTCTTGACAGGAGTTTGGATTTGAAGAGCTATATATGCGCAAAGTATGCCCTTTTTGCTGCTTGTCGCCTGCCTTGTATGGCAATCGTTGTGTTCTCTTTGGCGCTAAGCACAACTCCAAAGTCCATTTTCTCCTACTGCTTCGAAACGTGCATTGCCAAGAACTGCTTTGTTACTTTGCCGAATATTTCTGAACGTAGGAATAAGTTCTGTCTCCTCTACTTTGTATATTCTTTTTATTCCATGTATATGTTATATATATGAATTCTACACCTTTACTTAATCCTTACTATGACTACTTTTATCACTATTAACTTATATTTCATAATCGGAGGTCTAAATGTAATAAGGAACAAATATATTGTCAAAGTTTGTCTATAACTTCTATTGCTATAGTTACTTAACGCGTGGAACACATTATGGTTTCTTCTAACCAGAGCAGAGCTGACCTGCAGCACTGAACAATTGCTCGCTAGCCGCACTAGATGAAGTTGCAGTTAGATATTTAGAAGCAATCTTTTGAACAGAAAATATGTGAAAACATGTGATCAAGTGAAACAAATAACCCAAAAATTATACGAGAGTTCAAAATTTATAAGTTTTCTAACAAAAAAAATTTAACGAAATGTTCGACCGAAACGAACTATACTTTTATGGCCGAACATGGCCGAACACGGCCGAAGCCGAAGTTTGTTTTTGTTAAAGTTTACTTACAAACTTACAGATCACTTTGTCGATTTACTGATTCATGCAATTTCTGGGCTTAATTGCTGCGAGAACTAACAAAATTGTTATGCGCAGAGGTATGCAGCCGTAGTTCTACCTTAAAGATGTGTTAGATGATTTCAGGAATTTTGCTTTCCCACCTCAATCATCAAAGTAATAAATAGTTCCTCCACAGCAAAGCAATAGGCCATACAGGGCCTTGTTGACACGAACTTCTGGTGGCGATATCATCTCAAGAAATAGGTCTACCCGTTGGTCGCCTAGTTATGTGACTTGAATCCTTTGGTTGATTGGTTAATTCATTAATTAAGGGTAATCGAATGGGTTGCTGCGTAACTATCCTTCAGAAGTGTATCAGTCCGAATCTTCGGACATGAAATATCAAATCATAGAAGAAAAAGTTGTTTATAAAAGCGGTCGTCCTTCGGCAAAATTTGCAAACCCTCCGAGTGCATTTGTGCTATAAAAAAGCTTCTCATAAAAAACCATATGCCGTTCGCAGACGGCGTACAACTTTAGATCCCTCCATTTGTGGAACAACATCAAGACACACACCACAAATAGGAGGAGCAACCCGGCCGAACACCAAATAAAGGATGTAAGCGCCAAGTGTTGTATTTGATAAGGAATATATAAGAAACCAATACATAGATATGAATGAATATAAATAATAAACTAATAAGGACTATTAATCTGAAGAAGCTGGCAATAAAAAAAAATCATTAAGCTACTTGAACTCAACATCATATTAATCCAAATGAACTCCTACAATAGCTTTTGTACCATAGACAATGCTCATCCCAGATGTGCCTCTAAGTATATATGTTTCTCATGAAATTGAAATTTTATTTAATAAGAAACAAATGTTGGCTTAAGGTCCATCTTTTTCAATGCTCTGTTATTTAGTATACTACTTTGAATATTTAGGCAATGGGGTGGAATTCTTAAGTGCTTTCCACTTATATTTTTTTTTATTTCTAGCAATAAAATTAAAAATAAGATGTAAAAAATCGATCGAAGTGGTCCAGGGTGTCTGGAACAAAGTGATAAATAGGAAATACAGAAAAGTTCCGTTTTACCCTCTTTCATCCTATCTATATTCAACGAATGCATACATACGCATTAGTAAGCTAAAAAAATGTGCGTCTGGGCCATTCATATTGCATGCAAATAACAAAAACACCACCCAGATGAGCAATACTGCTGAAATTTAAATAACATTTCAATTTGATAAATTTGAGTTGTAAAGTAAAAAAATAAGGATTTTCAAATTGAAATGTTTAAAATGTGGTAAAACCCGAAAGCAATTTGCAGAAGGCCAACGACAGTTAAATGTGAATTTAATGCTTCATAAAAAATCACTTAAGTAGACAACATCGAATTCGCTAGATGGCAGCGATAAAAGCCACAAACAAACAAGCTTTTGTTCATCTGTAATGGACAATGAAATACTTTAAAAAACTCGTTGTTGGCTTTCTGTTCAATTCAACACTTCGAAAGCAATTTTGCTCATGTTTTCGCAAAAGCAATTGCTTCAGATGTCACATGAAATTTATCGCCAATAATCAGACACTTTTCGAACGCCCACACCGAAATGTTAGTCGGTACCCTGCAGAAAATCCACTACTAAAGATATGATGAGCATCTAGTGAATTTAGGGGAATGACTAATTCGCGTGCCGTTATCCAATTGACAATTTTTAATATTTCATGGATACGATCTAGCAAATTGTATATAGCTTTTTCGACAGTTTCATGCCTGTCTTAAATTCGACAAATTTTCTCTATGGGAAACAAAGCTTTGTCCAAGGTAAAATCAATAGGGCGGAAGTGACAACCCAGTCGTTCTTTCTCGTACCTGACTATTATGGATGTGCCTTTCGAGTAACCTAGTTTGCACTGACAGCATCACATTCTGAAGCCAGATGTCGCTATGCGCAACACGAGTACGAAAGTGAGGCGCAATTGCGTACAGGTACGTAGTTCTAACTCAGAAATTCGTTTGCGTAGTTTCGCTTTTTCCTCTTGGGTACATGTTGATTTTGAAATTAAACAATTCGACTTTTCCAACTAACTATACTATATACAGATTGATGAATTTGAATAGCGCAGCTACAAAGAAAAGTTGAGCGAAAATAATAAATTGAAAGCGAAATTATTTAAACAAAAAATTCAAATGTTCTGTATTTAGAAATTAAGAAGATAAATAAACTACAAAAATTATTACAAAGAAAAAAACATCCATAGAATGCTATTGTTCGAAAAAAGTAAATTCTTGACATTGCCACAGAAACTTTCACTCAAAATCAGCATAATTTGTTTGTGCTTTTTATTATTGTTTTTAATTTTTTTATTTTTATCTTTGCATAGTATTTTTATTGCTCACATTCGTTCAATTGCTTACAGATGTGCTACTTGTCGCGGCTCTCACGTTTTAGTCCTTGATTGATGTCATTCCTGCGCTTTGATGTCTTTTCGTCCATTTTCGAACACGACTCTATTTTTTCTTGTTTTTTATCTTTCTCTGTAAGTGCTCGTTTGCTGCCAGCTTAACGGCTTCCATATGCCACGTGTGTGAGACACTCAATCAGCACTCGGCAGCAACAACAAGAAGCAATGTCGTCAGCGTGACGATGTGACGGTAGCGGGCAAAAAAAGTCAATTATAAAAAAATTAATTTGAATGAAGACTGTCTGCTGCTATTCACGCTTTTCGAAATACCCTGTTGTGAACTTTGCTTAAGATGCAGTACCTCATTGCTTGCCCGAAAAGGCGGTCAATTCGCATGGGAAAACGCTGACGGTAGGGATGAAGTAGCACAGTTAGGGTGTCTCATATTTTCCTCAAATCAATATTGTTTTTTTTTATATGCAATCAAAATGTATTCTCACAAAATTTAGTTTAACATCTGTTTATGTTTTCTTTAAGTTTTCGCAATTTACTTTTATGAAAAAAAGTATCAGTGTTGTATGTAAAATTTATGTGCATTCGGTTACCAAAAATTTCCCCTTCCGTTTGAACTAAGGCTAAGTCAGGTTTATTTGGTGATGGGAAATTTAACAAAATACTTTTGATACAAAACAATGTATTTTAAACAAAATAGTTTATAATAACTACTGGCGATTTGGCCTTTCTGTGCCCAAAGAACAATCAAGAAAAACATTTTAGATCCCAAAATGATAGTTAAATTTAAGGGCAAGCTACTAATTTTGTTGGAGACATCTTTACTTATATTTGCGGCACATTTAGGCCGCATGTCTGTGTTGCCAAGTTTTGCTTGCAAAACGCTTTGTCTTTAAGGAATTTGAGCAGATCCTCCAAATAAATTTTCACCAACTGCCCGAAGTGCCCAAAGCTTATGGTATAAAATATCACATATCAATGTATATTTCGTGACAAAAATTATCAATAAAATAAGAAAAGCATTTTAATAAAAAGTGTATTCTTCGGCAATCTTTCTTGAAGTTTTCGACACATTTCACAAGGTTTGGGCCTTTTATAAAATTAGCGAATTACAACCTTCCTACCTCCATAGTATTGTATTTTCCAGTCTGAAGACTAAACTATTTTGTTTTCTTTCAGCTGGTGGGTCTCAGCAAAGCATTTTTGATGCTTTTCTTTAAATCTGATATTCATACATAAATATAAAAGTGTTAACACTCATAAGTGATACTGCACCTGTGTACCGAAAAGCCCAAAATAGGCTCCAAAAGTCTTGAAAAATTACTTACCACAAACCACAGTGTGGGCGTAGAACACCAATTCTTAGAAAATGGTTTTTCAATGAGTATTAGCGGTCGCTCAGCGGCAAGCCTCCGAGTGTATTTCTGTCATGCAAAAGCTTCTCATAGAAATCATCTGCCGTTCAGATGCGGCATAAATCGACATCAAGACGCGCACCACTCGACCAAAAACTCTTATTTATGAATTATAAATTAAAAAAATAATTTCTAAGGAAAATTTACTTAAATTATTATTTCCTCAGCGAATATTAAAATATCAAAATATTAAACGGAGAATTTTCGTAAATTCTTCACAAAACTATACCAATGCACTTACTTGGAGTATACCAGTACCTATTTTATATTAATATGCGCACAAGTCATTACCACTTACTGCTAAACACAACTAATACAAGTTAGTAAAACTTTAATTATAAAATACCACAAACTACTCGCCTTTAAAATTCAAGTAATTGTAAGAAGTTATGTTGTTATATTTATTAACTGTATAACCACACATGTGATATTGAAGGCATGCCAATGGGAAGAATAGCTTGCTAAAGATTAAACTGAAGCTAGGCTGTGGAAATTCTGATGAACTTTCGTTCTTTTCCTCCATGCCAAAATTGTAAAATCACCACATATTGCTTGCTAAAGATTAAACTGAAGCTAGGCTGTGGAAATTCTGATGAACTTTCGTTCTTTTCCTCCATGCCAAAATTGTAAAATCACCACATATTGGCAAGTTCTGACTATTCATTTATTTATTTTTTAGTTTAAGTTATTTGAAAAAATTTAGTTAATTTTATAACAAAGCTTGTATTAATCCTAGCTCCTAGTTTTGTACAAGATTCATAATAAATTGAAAAACTCTCGTCAAAATTTTAACATTTTGTATAAGAATTAAAAACAATTTGGATACGCGGTTATATAGCCTCCTCAATTATAATATAGCATAAAGCGAATTTGAATTGGCTCGAAACTCTCCTTGATAATTGATGATTATTTCTCCTGATAGTAATGCAATTTTTCTTCACATATGGGAAAATAAGAACTTAGTTCTAAGTTTCCTTATAAAATGGCCCTAACTGCATTGGTTTTTGTAAGATCAATCAAAAACGGTTTATTGTTATTATCCGTGTTTTTCAAATGAATGGGATTCCACATAAATCAATACGACACACAGTTTGAGATTGTGGCCATAAATAGAAAAAAGTGTTGTGTTAGTAAAATCATTGTTTTGAAGCGATCCTCAGAGATCACGCGAAATAAGAAAAAGAAAAATAGGAAGTTTGGAAATGCTTGAAATATTTGACTCCCAATTTTTTTATAAATTTGAACCAACGTATGCCTTGTCGAACCCCATAGTAAGTTATGAAATTCCCTTGCGAGTAAAAGAGTAAGCATCTTACATACATATATACTTTAATTTATGTATGTAAGAGACAAATCTACATAGCTGCATGAATTTGTCGCTGGCAAAACGTAGGTTCGAGCCCCTGTGCAAGAAACATCAAAATTACAGAAAACGGTAAACCTACTCTCCAACGAAAAAGCTCCTCACAAAAAATATCTGCCGTTCGAAGTCGGCTTAAAACTGTAGGACACTCATTTTGTGGAACAACATCATGACACACACAGTAGGAAGACTTTTGCGGTTTCATGCACGGAGACAGGCGCTCCCGAATCGTAGTCACGCACCAGCCACCCGGCTACGTCGGCCGCCACTTAACGTCTGATAAAAAGCTCAACTATTTTCAACGTGATCCAGTAGGTAATTTTATTGGCTATCGAATCATAATGGTAAGCATATGACTTATAAGGATGGTGCAAAATTAATCACCCTATCGGAGATATAACACAATTTTTGCAAATGGCGTCATACGGCAACCGTATTTGACACTTGTGAACAAGACATCTGTACTTAGTATACAAACGGACAAGCAATGGAGCGCGTAAAGTTCAAAATAAAGATTTTCGTTATTATAATTTATATTTTTATATTTAGTAAAGAGTTATTTAAAAAGAAAATTGCATAAGTAACTTTGCGCGACCATATGCATTAAATACAGCGTAACATTCAGAGGCAAGAAAAATATGTAAAAAATGTAAAACGCCTTCAACTGGAAATTACACACAAATTACAAAATATAACCACATTCAACAATATTTCTATTAGCTCTGTGAGTAAAGGGTCGTTTTGGCTCCCTCTGTAGAAAGTCCAAATGAAATTTGCTAACACTAGAGGGTTAAACTATTTTAGAAAATTATTTTCCAGAAAATTTTAGAAATACAGCCGCATACAATCGGAAATGTGTTGAAAAATTGGACCGATCGTATGGGATGGTGCATGGCTAGCCGAGGCAGCCATATGAATGAAGTTGTGTTCCATCATTAACCGGAAGGATTGTACTTCAAAATAAAAAAAACAGTTTGGAAAAATATTGAGTAGTTTCTTTTTTATCGCATTTTTAATTCCGTAAAGTTATATGGCGGACCACCTTAAGAACATTTTTATTTTCGTTGCCATAGCAAAGAAATATTACCAAAGAATGCAAAACGATTTTGAAGTTTTACAATATGGGTATACTCGTAGTTCTTTCATTCAGAGTTGAAATCATTCCGTCCCCGGACAATGACCATCAAACTGTTGCACAGTGTAGATAGAACGTAAACAATCCATATACTACAATATATTTGTTTAAATCAACTCTTTTTCGAATTAAACTACATGATCTATATCTGTATATGAAGGCATTATGGTTTAACGAACTACAACATACTGGCTTCACTTGTTGGGTCAACACATTTGACGAATTTTTTCTGTACAGTGTTCTTTTTTTTCAGGTCTTCACTATTAAAAAACTCCTGCCTCACCTTTTGCTGTCTGCATTGCTCGTGAGGATTGGGCGGCAGGAAGGAAACCGTTGAGTTCATTAATATTATATTACTTGAGTTACAGATAAATTCAATAGGCTTCGAACTCATGCCATGTCTTTACTCGACAGATTAAATTACTTTACGGTGGATTGTTTCATATTTCGTAAAATACAATAGATTAGTTACAAACTTGAAACTTGCTCACAAATTAGGCAATATTCTAAGTTTTATTATCTTTAATGTACTTACATAAGTATAAATGCAAAGCTATTAGCAGTTACATCAGCCATATTCATGTTAGAAACTCAGCAAGGCGAATCCTTTATACTCGTATACCTCAAGTACAAGGTTAACCCTTTAGAGTGTTGCCATCTATCTCACATTGGTCATATATTCGACCACGCAAATGTGCATGCGAATTCACATACATATATACATATGAGTGCTGCAATACTCATAAAAAACCACATAAAAGCTCGTCAAGTGGTACAAAATTCCAATTTCTAGGTCAGTGGTTTTCTATGCTTCTCACATTGGCCAGCTCCCATGTGAATGTACGTACATCTACATGCATAGTTAAAGCACCAAAGAGATTCATAACACACAGTTAACAAGTTTATTCGAGAAATTTTGAATGTCAATCCCCATAAACGTACATCCAAACATAAATTGCTAGTCATTGTCGCTCATATAAAAGGCTGGCTTTGTACATACATATGTAGCTACGTATACTTTACATACATAAGCACGTGCCCTTATGTGACATGGCCTTTGTATGAAATACACATAAAACAAGTTTTTAACCCACATTCTCTTTCGTTTTCCCTTTTACGATGCATTTATGTTTGCTCAATATACCCGCATCTATTTGTAACTCTTCACTTCCACTATATAGGCGTTTCCAATATTTGTCATATCCTTAGGACATCTTCTTTGTCTCTGCTGTCATTGAAGCGCATAAATCCGTGTGTATGTATGTTTGTATAGTGTATCAGCTGTTCTATCTCTATGATATACAGAAATATGTATGTACTCGTGAAACAACAAAGATACTAAAGAAAATTGAATTACTTTACTTGAGGGTTTCAATAACTTGCCTACGGTGGCTTTTTGGTAGGCTATTAATTAGCGCAGGTCGATATTTAATTTGTTATATGTCACCGCATAAATTAACGTCATTGACATTCAAAAAATTCCGGCCGGTCCATATCATGTATAATAAAAGTTATTTTATGGCTTGGAAAATCAAGTGGGCGTTTTGAAGAATTTCGAATTTTTGGTATGTTTTAGACTTGGAGTTCTCCGAAGCATTCAAAGTAATGTAATCCCAAGAATGATATTCTATACATCGCGCTGATATCCCATACATGATTATTTGTGTAAATATTTAATAGTTTTCTGCTGCATAGCAACAGCAAACAATTTAGGAATTGCATCCAAGTGCAGCCTCCTACAAGTACAGATTTGCATTCCCCACACTTTATTATTGAATTATTTTCAAAACACAAAAAACACTATTTTGATCTACAGTGCGTCAAGTAAATTTGTGTAAATGTGCACCAATGCTCAGGTGTTGGTGCCAAATGTAAATTCAGTCCATAATCAGTTAATCAATCAATACAGCCATTTTTTTATTTTTTATTAATTAAATGAGAAATTCTCTCGTTATTTTTTACCTTTCAGTGCATAAGTAAGATAAATTTATTTTTAGTTGACCTAAATGATTGACAGTTCAATTTACAGTTATTTTTAAATGTCAACCATGAGCGATGTTCTCGTATTTATTAAGAATCCCTTCAACTAGCAGCGGTGACCATTACCCGACCATTACACAACATAAACAAATGGATGTTTATGTGTTCCTATTCTTGAACCGCTGTTTAGGTTAAGATGCACAACAGTACGTATCATATTAGTACGGGGCGCTGTTTGGCATATAAAATAAATGTGGACAACATGTAGTATTCGACGAAAATTAAAAAAACGAAATATCTTTAAAAATTAAAGTACATCTTCCGTAGAATATTTCAACCATATTTAATTACTAAGGTTAAGTTATGATGACAGTGCAAAACGCAAACGTCGGCTCTGCTCGCTTGATGGTAAATTTGCATGTGAAAGCAACAACAAAGTTATCGAGCAATATTCGCCGCCAACGAGTATACATAGCTATAATTCATAACACTAGTCTCACTATATTCAATTCCGTCAAATATCGTTTCTGGTATTAGGCAAGTTTCATTAAATTGCGATCATACAGAAGAAATTTTGTTTCTTGAATTTTGCAAATTGTCTTTTAATGTTGGCCGTCGTATTCACATACGACAACTCCGTTGCTTACAATTATTAAACTTTTGGTCTACAGTCAACAACAAGATTGAGAAAAACGAGAATACGAAGGGTGTTGATAGAACACGCGCATCACAAATAACGAGTTGAAGCAACAAATGTTTCCCTGTATGGGCGCGGTCTTACTAATACTCATTCCAGTGCTGACAATATGTGCTTTTTTATGCCTGCTGCTTCATCTATTGAACACTTGCTGGCGAATCAAAGACGCCTAATAGAGCACTAACTGAGTTTATAAAATTTTGCTGAGGTTATGTTTCCACAAATCATGCCAAAGCGAATACTTTCACAGTCTTCCACTTACTCACGCTTATAACTATATATATATAATTGGTGTTTCTTTCTGGGTGTTTGGCCGAGCTCCTCCTCCTATTTGTGGTGTGCGTCTTGATGTTATTCCACAAATGGAGAGACCTACAGTTTCAAACCGACTCCGAGCGGCAGATATTTTTTTATTTTTGTTTTTATGAGGAGCTTTTTCTTGGCAGAAATACACTCGGAGGTTTGCCATTGCCTGCCGAAGAGCGACCACTATTAAAAAACACTTTTTCTTCATATTGGTGTTTCACCGAAACTCGAACCGAATTTCTTTACATTATTATGTAGCAATTGAACAACTGGGCCTTTTTATTTTCATCGGTCTTCTACCGAGCTTCCGAACTTTGGGCTTAACTCCGTTTCTATTTAGATCATATTCGATGAAACATAATAATTTTTCCTTATTTTCGTATTTTTATTTTGTAAGCTCAAGGTCGGATTAACAATACAATAACGATTAATTGCTTTTATTTATTTGTTTTATTTTTATGTCGATGATTCCACCTCAATTATCAGGAGCTCTTGGTTGTAGGTGATCGAGGACTAAATATTTGAAGGCAACTAATAGTTTAAATACGTTTTTCGTTATTTAAAGATATTCAAAATAAAGTTTCAATACAATATTCTTTAAAAAATGGTTGTAAAATGCTAACAGCATCAATTCGACCTAAAATTATTCTTCCTGCAAAAATGCAATTAAAAATTGAAAGGCTTTTTTAGTAGATTGGAATGAGTTTTGGTAGGTTTTAAAAATAAAAAAATTAAATGGCTCAATATGATCTGCTCTTATGCACAACTTATGTACTTCCTTACAAATGGATTCGCTTAAGTCCGAGGTGAGTTCAAAAAATAAGTTGCCTTCGTGGACAGCATAAGTTAGATATTTTTGTTTTTCTTTCGTGTCGGTACAAATGTCCTGAACATATACGAGCACTTATAGTTTCAAATGGCATATTTACTTTGTTTTTGCCATGTTCCGGTGTATTCAGCTAATTTTGGCTAACGAAAACGGTTAAATAAAGCTGAATATTTCGGCCAAAAATAACTTCGTAAGTTTCTTTCAACCACCGTAATCAACGTACATGGACCTCCCGTGACTGTTTATTGTTCCAAAAACAGAAAATACCTGCGAAAAAACGGAGTTTTGCTCAAATTTCCTCATCGCAGGAAAAGTTCACGCCATAACAACATAACAGCACTTTTAGGTCAATGTTGGTTCGAGAACAAGCGTTGGCACAAGTGTATCTGAATTTAGAGAGGAATTACATAGAAGGAGACATATTTTTTGAACACACCTTGTATGTACTCGTATAAGTATGCGCTTTGTGTCACTGAGCTTTCATTGTATACACACATAATAAAGTTTAAATGAACGCCAAAGTCATAACAGGTCTTCATTCATTAGTTTCTACCTGTGTGTATATTATATATTCCATTTAATGGCATTCCTTTGCTAAACGTGCTTTTTGTCGCTTTTCTTTTTTCCACTACACTCTCTATTAATAGCTTTTTATTTTCAAAGTCATTTTGGTGCTGATTTATCTTTTAATTAAAATGAACAGCCTCTCGCTGGAAATATAGACGTATACCTTTACATACATACGAATGTATAATAATTCTTTTTTATTAGTACTCAGTAGTAGTTTTCTCTTTGGTATTTTTTTAGCCAGGCCATTCTCTTTTGGATGAATGTCTTGCAAATTTCCAGATTAATTCAAGAGGTTGTTTTATTGGCTTTCTAAAATTTCATATTTTTTTCTTTTATGATACGCCGTCGAGTCCCGCACAAATGTATAGATGCCGTCTGGACACCATTCCATCATATTTGGAAGCCGTCGAGTTCCCAAAACTCGTCAGTCATAGTGTCTTCAGCCAAATCAAGTCGGCCGTTCCTCGGCGAGCTAATCTGAGTAATGCCGTATCATAATGATATACATCGGAATTTTCATGGAATTTTTCAGGAGAGACGAACTATTTTATCCATAGAAATAGCAAGATGTTTACAGTTGTGTGTATAAAACAAAAATTATTAGGCAAATTTTCAAGCTGTATAGCTCAAATAAAAAAAATTATAAGGAGCATTTTAAATAAGATTTACAAATATTAAAAATTATATTAGATGATGTCGGATATAGATTTTGTTATAATATTTCATTTAAAACGAGGCTTGTAAAACTTGAGGTGGCATACAACGAAAAACATTACTGTTATAAATATTTGATGACATACTGTTTTTTTTTATTTTCGATAATTTATCATAAAAACTATAATATGAGATGACAGGGAGCTCATTTTCTTTTAAATTTTTTTCCACTGTGTAATCATCCCGGCGTATCTTAATACACGAATTATGGTAGAAACAGATCAAAAGTATCATCATTTCATAATTGTGGACATGCCTTTCAACACATATATTTAACTTGACCCAGTCCACTGTCTTCCAAGGTATATAAATTTTTGCAAATACCAGTTATTTAGTGGCGGCCACCGTAGCCGAATGCGTTGGTGCGTGATTGGAAGCCCCGGCATGAAACATCGCATAATAGAAAAAAAATTCCGGTCGCCTCTCGGCAGGCAATGGTAAGCCTCCGTGTGTATTTCTGCCATTAAAAAGGTCCTCATAAAAAACCATTTACCATTCGGGGTCGGCTTAAAATTGTAGGCTCCTTCATTTGTGGAACAACATTAAGACGTACACTTCACATAGGAGGAGAAGCTTACCCAAACACTCAAAAAGAGTGTGAGCGCCAAAGGGGCTACATTCTTTCGTCAGCAAATGCCTTGGCATCATCTGTAGAATATGATACGCTGTGGAGATAACGAATGAGGAACCCATCCTATGGCAAATCAAACCCAGAAAGTGACGATGTCACTCGCTTAAAAAACCACCAGATAGCATCAAGAGAATGACACTGGACTGGAACCCGCAAGGGAGCAGAGATCGGCCAAAGAATACTTGGAGAAGGGAAACTTATAAATCGTTATTTAGTGTGCATCACAATCTTTTTCAGAGGTCAACAATGGTCCAAATTGGCAATGATAATTTGTACTTGTATAATACCTTCTTGAGACGTTAAACTTCGAAATACATTTACAATTATTCATATGATTTAGAAGTGTTTTTATTTTGACTTTTTCCTAGGGAAGTGCCTGAAAACTTTTCCTTGGCTACATTACCAACAAAAATATAAAAAACTCATGAAACGATACAAAACAATCATCTAATATCTATTATATCCAATTTAAATGAAGTAATAAAACTCATCTCAAACCAACAGTTTTTGCAATAAAAAATACGATTAAAGCACCCTTCTCAATACCACAATCTTACTCTATAATAATTTAGCCACCAACTGTGTGCTGCACTTGTACCCGTAATTAAAAGGATATCTGGATCTGCATGTTCGCCAGTTTTACACCCGCAAAACCAAAAGACTTTTGGTGCATATGTTAAGTTTTCGGCATGCACACGTACGTCTGAATCTACCTAGTGCTAGTTATATACATATGTACATACCTGATTTGGAAATATTTGTGTAAGGGGTGCCAGCAACTACATTGCGGCTACAATTAGAATTCATTTAAATTTCAATTTTTACCCCCATTAGAAATGAAGGAACTTTCAAGCATGCACACATTCATTCGTACCTACATATGATGAAAATTTTTACATGCCATGAAGTTTGCGTTTAATTTGTGAGCGCTTGTGAACAAAAGTTAGATCGAAAAAAAGTATTTTATTTTATTTTATACTAACTGATGTTTGCGGTTTCGCTAGCATACTTGTATACGAACTGATATGCTTAATTTATTTAAATTTTTGGAAGTGAAAGGCAAATAACATCTGTTATTACAGATGGCTCAAAATTAATCATCCCATGGGAAGATTTATAATTTTTGCAAATGGCGTCGTGAACTAGACAGCTGTAGTGTACAAGCAGATAGGAAATAAAGCTCGTAAAGATCAAAATAAATCGCCAACACTCAAATCATTTTTTTTATTTAATAAGAAAACAAAATTGGATAATTAATTTTGTACCGCCTTGTACGACCCATAGGTTTTTCAACACTTTAAAAAGTTAAAAAAACGGGAACCAGTTTTTAAGTGACGCTCTTTCGAAGAAATGATCTTCGTTTTTATGTTACATATATCCGCTAGATTAGAGTGGCAAGTTGCTAAGTTCATTTGTTTTCAATCTAGAGGCAAGGAAGTGAAAAATTGCATACTTATTCTATTTCTAACCTATTCTTTTGAGTTATAAGCAACTTTGCTAAACACAAAATACTCACCAAAAATGTGATAAGTCCTAAAGAATGGAAAAACTTTTCGTCATCGTAGTGGAAGTTAATTCGTATGGAGTATTTTAAGCTTGAAGTTTGCTATCATTTAGCATTTAGCATTAGGAGTATTAAGAAGCATCTTAACTGGTTGCGTAACAGTGCGTTGAAGTCGGCAATTATCAGCACTACATCAGGGCCGATGTCTGCAACTCCCGAAAATAAAGTTCACGTTTGCCCAATTCTATTTTGAATTTGCCTTAGCCCGAAATTTGAAGCATTCTACCAGAAAACGACCTAGAATCGCGTATTTGGATACATTAACACCAATTTTCAATAAAACTGCTTCAGCTTCATGCAGCAATAAGTTCGGCTTTCTCACAAACAAATCAATGATCTCCTCATCTTGCTTTGGAGAGGTACTTCTTTTGCGCCTTGATTGGGTAGGTCGTCAACATTTTTAATCTCGCCATACCGTTGCACTCATTTATTTATGAACGTTTTTTGACTTCTTCAAATATTTTGCTGCATATGCACATTCAATTTGTGGACCTTTAGGGTGTATACATAGGAATACTGCTTCAAATCGTTCTTCATACGCGGAACTCATTTTGTGCTATAAACTTCTAACTTTCTAAATTTCTCACAAAACTAACGAATTTCACTACATGTACTGCAAAAGAATACATCTATCTAGCAGCGTACCGAAACTCAAAATTTGAATTTTGCCAGTTGTGCTTTTATTAGACAGCCTCTACATACAAACAGGTAGGTACCTAAATTCAAAACCAGTCTCAATCCTTTTTTTCTTTTTTACCTGTTTGTCTTTGCCCAAGAAAAATGTTATGGCAAGAAAATTAAAAAAAAATTCCCAGAACATAGGAAATTCAGAAAACATCGAGTGGTTTATACATTTTGTATGACATATTTCATTTTCATCCGATTGAAACGAAATTTGAAAGATTTATTTTGTTATGCTCTGAATGGGCTTCGCTAGATGGCATTGGAGCTGAATTATTTGTTAAAAAATATATATGTATGTCGTGTTCGTGTTTTGGAAAACCGTCTTCTTTACTTATTTACGTGCTGGTCAACCAAACCGAGTTGATTCGTTCATTTGAAGTCTAAAACATAGTTTTAGTGTTTACAGATCACTTAGAGCCGGCCGGCCGCCGTAGCCGAATAAGTTGGTGCGTTACTACTATTCGGAATTCATAGAGGCAATGTAGGTTCGAAACTCGGTGAAACACCAAAATTAAGAGAAAACAAAGCTTTTTCTAATAGCGGTCGCCCCTTAGCAGGCAATGGCAAACCGTCGAGTATATTTCTGCCATGAAAAATATCCTCATAAAAAATATCTGCCGTTCAGAGTCGGCTTGAAACTGTAGGTCCCTCCATTTCTGGAACAACATCAAGAGGCACACCACAAATAGGAGGAGGAGCTCGGCCAAACACCCAAAAAAGCTGTATGCGCCAATTATATACATATATATGGCAACTTGCAAATTAAGGATAAGATATAATATTCTCTAGGAAGTCATTAGGTTGTGGAAAAAATAAAATACTTGTGCTATAACCATTCTAATTTGGCCACAAATAGATAAGAAAAGGTCAGACGAATTGCTCAACCTCTAAAGAGAGAACATCTCGATGGCTTGTGTCACCGGTCATTGGCTTTTAGGTAGGCACTCTTCTAGGCTAAGAGTATTTTCTCATGAATACTGCAGAAGTTGTAGAGATGAGGAAGAGGAAGAAACCGGCGAACACTTTCTCTCGACTCTCTTACGGAACTATCCGGTGTTGGGATAAAACCTATCCTCTGCTTCATAAGAGAGTTTAAATGATTCCATGCTAAAAAAACAGTAAGGTTCCCGTGTTACACAATAGCATCATAACGGACTTATATGCTTTAAGTTAGTTGGCTACTCCAAGCGGAGCGCCACCACAGGTACAGGTAGGGTTACAAATTAAATTCATTTTGTGCACTGAAAAGTCAAGCTCTTTGAATCCCGGGCTATAAAAGGCTTTAAATACGACCGAATTCAAAAAGTGTTTGATTCTTTTTATACCGATTTTGGACAGGACGAAGTTTGTCGTTTCTGTTGATATAATAGTAAATACCTAAAATATATAATATTAATGAACGAGTGCATATAATCTGTGCTGATTTTTTCAAGATACTTTTCAATTTACTAACATAAAAAATATTAAATACTAAAATGAAAATTTTTTCTACTTTCAGGTATGTTGATGTTTAAGTATATATCTGTTTAAGCTGTAAGTAAAATTGATATATTTTTCTACGGATTTTTAGATTTATAAATATTATACAAATATTCGAAATGAACGTCAAAACACTTAGAACAAATTAAGTATTCGAAATAGATCGATAAATATTGAAAACGATTTGTGAGAGCACACCGCAACAGCTGTCCTTGGCAATTTAACGAAGCAAAAATATTAACAATGAAACAAACAAATATACATACACTAAATGAATGATTCACATTAAAGATGGGGCACAGATTGCGAATTTTCGATAGACCCACTTAGAAATACATATTTACATATTTGCATATAGAAAAATACTGCTAAATAAAATAAAAATAATGAACTTTTATTCTGCTCCCTATTAACATACACATCAAAGTACATATGTATGAATATTTGCATATTTATATATAAGTTTATAATTATATACTAGCTACATTATACATTTCGGCTTATGAACGTCTGCCGGTAAACAAAAATCAATTTAATGACGGTAAGCCATCAAAATATTGGGCTTTTGTTCTACAAAACAAAAGTCAACAATAGCAACACTTATGCATGCACGCATACAGACATGCATGCACACATATTTACGTACCTATATGAACTAAAAAAAAGTACGGTAAACTTGTCAATTTCTGACAGCTACGGAAATAAACGAAATTGCAAAAGAGTACGAAAATTAGCAAATTTTCTTTAAGTAGTATGAAAAAAATTGCATGCGAGAAAATTTAACAAGAAATGCCCAGCATGTATTTCTTGAACTTTTCAACACAAAGCAAATTTTTTTTTTGTTTAATTGGTTATATTTTCACATATTTGCTATTGTTTTCTTTATTAATGTACATGTGTGCGATCTTACTGCACAAGCATGGAAGTGTGTGAGAGTGTACGTGCAGTTCGCCGTTTGTACGCCGCTGAAAAAAGCCAACTATATTTGCTATTTTCGCTTTGACAGCCATGTGTGCAAAAGAGCAGGCAAATAAATTAGTTATAAATAATTTCTGGCAAAAATTCAGAAATTTTCCCAACGATCTCCAAGTATAGCGCTTTGGCAGCAAGCCAACAACGCGTTGTTGAGACTTTTCACTTTTGGACGAAGCTGCGCAGTTGCTACAAAAGCAGATGTGTGTGGATAAGTAAAAGAGGGTAGGGGGCGGTAAAATGAGCGGGGATGAAGGAGAAAAGGAAAGTTAAAAGAAGAAATGGAAAAGTGGAAAAATAGTCGATGGAAGAGCGAAAAAAATATTTGTAAAAGATAATACAAAAAATACTGTAGAACATCACGCAAAGACATAATAATGTAAGAGACTACAAATGAGAAGAGTGATCGTGATTTTGCCACTCTTTATGTTTGTATGGAAGAAAACTTGATTTTAGTTTTTTTTTTTTTAATTTTTGCTTTAGTAGAAACAACAGAATTGTGCGTGCCTTGAGTTTTCATACTTTCTGCGCTCTTTCAACAATTTTTCTCACTCTCCAAATTATAATACATGCATAAGTTAAGTTGTTTTTTTTCTTAACTTGAATACACATTAATACGAGTGTACATATATGCATATTTTGCATTTGTATGCGAGTGTTTTTTAAACTTTATTTCACTTTTATTTGAAAATTTAAAAATAGACACCTGTAAATACTTGTCAGCGTTCATTTCAATGTATTTGTAGGCAGGCGGAGGCGCCGCGACAAAACATAATTTTTGTAATGCATAAATATAAACAAAAGGTGAAGGACGTTGAAAAGGAATATTTTTTTTACCAAATATTTTATGCATTCGCATACATACATATGTACGTGTGTATGTTCATATATGTATAAATTAACACTTTGGCACAAAATTCAAAGAACAAAACACAATTCAAAATAAGCCACAGATTTTAATCGAGACATACAGGTGTAAAGAAATAAAAAGTTATTACATGCAATAAATTTTATTTATTTTTCTATGCAAATATTTTTGCTTGTAAATGTAGATAATAATTTTATTTCACTCTTAAAATAATGTTGTCATTACTTACACATACTTGGAGAATAATATTTCAACCACGCGAAAATTTCATAAATTAAAAAAAAAATATAAATTTTCTGCCCTTACCGCAGACTAACCAATATAACTCTTTTTCTTTAAAATGTGGTAAAAGCCAGCAAGCAGTTGTAAATTAATTAATTTTTTTCTTACTTAAATTTTATTTGTTATTAGCATTTCTCACTAATGGCCTTTGTACGTGCCCACATATATTACATTTACATACATACGTACTCACGCACATACATACATTACGAAATATATTTTCGGCTATGCTACATAATATATAAAGTGGCCGACATAAACATCCGGACGGGTTTAGATTTAGCACGCAGGCTAATTTTTTAAATGATAAAATGGAGAGACTTACTAACCTATGACACTTTTGAATGGCAGATTGTTTTCGTGAGAGGCTTTTTTATGGTAGAAATTCACACGAAATTATTATTACCTGCCAAGAGCAATAGCTGATAGCAACACTCTTTCAATAGTTCAATGGTTGCTCCAATGGCTGCTTCAATGCTCCCTATTTCGCAATGGGTGCACCGCCAGTGGTAATCACGTGGACTGAAACTGAAAACTGAAACTTTATGAGTGTGTAAAAAACTACGAGAAAAGTGTTCATAGAATACAGCCGCAATGAACTCTAAATTCTCAAACAAACTCTAGATATTAATTTAACCCAAAGTTTCTGTCATACTTTATCAGCAATGAAAGTGCACCAAACTAGTATTAATTGGAGCAAAGAATACCACAATTGAAAAAAATTAATTTCCTCAGACTATACCAAATTAACTCTTTTGATTCTGACCAGATTGCAGAAATGAAATCTCTCGGCCTAACATGGAACGAATTGAGATCGCTAGCACATAATCGTGTTCGTTGGCGAAGAGGAGTAGCTGAGGCCCTATGCCCGAGTTAGAAATTGAAGCAACCTGTGCATATGAATACATTGATTCTGATTCTAGTTGATAAAAGTTCTGCGAAAAAAAAAAACCTGTGTTAATACTAAATTGAAATGCAATTAAAAGCTGGACTTTAACTCATGAAGAAGAATTAACGCGCTTATGTCAGTATATTTTTGCCTCCAATGAAAATTATGCGAAATAAATTCAAATTCTCATATTTAATATTTTTTTTATATTCCCATTAACTACAAAGAAAGGGTCGCATGGGAAGTGCTATGCAGCAAAAACTAAAACTCATAAGTGTTTGGATTTTTGTGTACGCAACTGTACAAAGGCATATACATACACACATACATACCTCGAGTGTATATTTAATTTGACAAGGACGCGCCTTTGGCATAGAACTTGATTGAAATGTGTTGTCGCAGTTCGATAAGTAATAGAGAGTCAACGGAAAATAAAATTACAACAATACATTACTAAGAAAACAATTTCAAAACAAATTAGAAAAGAACGAAATGCGTTTATGTTTTGCCCATCACATATTTGCCTACTCATTTCAAAAAATATCATATTTATTTGTTTCCCTTTTCAGTCCGTCTGCTTTCATTTTTTAAGCTATTTAGTTTTGTCATAATTCATTAATTCCTAAGGTTTAATCTTGAAAAATACACAAAATGTATGCTGTACGCTGGATGCATG
Source organism: Anastrepha ludens (assembly GCF_028408465.1). Lineage (NCBI taxonomy): Eukaryota > Metazoa > Arthropoda > Insecta > Diptera > Tephritidae > Anastrepha > Anastrepha ludens. The sequence continues at coordinate 84,670,100 of NC_071498.1, read as the reverse complement.
TGCTTCCCTTTTAATACGAGTAAATACAATTTATGACACGACCGTCGAACCTTGTAATGCTTTCTTAGAGATTTTGTAAAGTGAACTTCTTGGTGTTCATTCTTTTACAGAATTACTTGTTTTTATCAACCAAAATAACGGTGTTTTTCATTACATAACGCTTTTACGTGCCCACACCTTTACGCTAGATGAGGTTGCCACTTAGCTTAAAACACCGCAATTTATTGCACCATTGCAATAGATTCATCTATGATCATCTGCGTGGGTAATTGCGCTTAGCAGAGCTCCAGCTAGCGGAATACTTATCGGTGGTCCAAATAATCATTATCTTTGCACAGCTTTTGAATATTGAAAGCCTTGATTGGCAAGAAGCAATTAACAAATTCGCCTATGTTCTCTCCTTTACCGTTCAAAACAACATTGACATGCCCCACACGAAAAATATTTTAAGACCCACTAAATTTCTTATATTTTTATTATCAGTTTAGTGCTAAAAATCTAAATTTTTTAATATTTAAACTTTTAATCGTAAATGTTTCAAAAATATCTACAATTAAGCACATTTTTCACGAAACTTAAATTAATTATTAAGAAAAGTAAAATCTATAGAAGGAAAAAAGTATAAGGTCACTGTTATTATATTATTTAAAATAAGCAACTAGAATTCTCGGGGTTAGTGTATGATTTGGAGCTTAGTAATTTGTGTCGGATACGCCTTTAAATATAATTTTTTTAAGTCGTCGAGACAACGATTTTTTAAATTTTTTATAATATTTGGATCAATTTTTTACCATTCGATCTTAGTCGCACTTCTAAAGGTTTTAGTGCTATCAAACTGTCTTGAATTTTTTAAAACCGATTGAGAAAGCATTTCCCACATATTTTTCGATTTGGTTAAGGTCAGAGCTGCAGGCAGACCATTCTACAATTTGTATCTTTTCGTTGTAAAAAAATGCTTTTGTTGCTTTGGAAACATGAACGGTTGCGTTGGTATGCTGTAAAATCCACTCCTCATCGAAATTGTAACCAAAAAAGACAATAAGTATTTCATCAAGAAGTTCTATTTGCTTGACACTATTCGTTTTGGTGGATATGAAACATATACATTTTTACGTGTTTTGCCTATGCCATTACTGACTGTCCAAACCATGACAAAAGCCTCTCCGAAAGTACGAGCCATTCTGTCCTTCTTTTTCTTCCGTTTATAACACCAATACATTTGAGAACCATCTGGTCCGTTTAGATTAATTTTTTTTCATCGGAAAAAATTACCCTTTCCCATTCATTTTCCCAACGCAGGTACTTCTGCAAATGTCAATCTGGTGTCGTCTGGTTACCTTAGGTTAAGGTAGTCGTTTTACATATTCCAGACTTGAACCCGCTTGCAAAATATCTTTCGCACCACGGGTAAAAAATTCCAAATTAAGAATTTTTTTGAACATCTCTCTAGAGCTAAGTTTTGGTTTTCTACCTGTTATCTTGGTATGTACATATGTACATATTTTTTTTCAAATGGAAGTAATGAAAAATCCACGTTTTGCTTCTTTTTAATTTTGAAGCAATCTCTTCATGAACAAATTTGTCCCAGCTCAAATACAAACATATTTTGCCCACGCGGAATATTTTTTGTTTCTATAAAAATAAAAGATAATATTGTAATTTTAACGTAATAAGTTACAATGCTTCTAAATTAAAAGCAAACGCTTTGGTCTTATAATTATTTCGTTTTGCACAGAACAAGAATTTGCGCGTTTCTGAAATACCAGCAATAAATGCGGAAGAATTCCCATAACGAGATACCGTTCTAAACGTGCAATCAACAAAACGAGATTGGGACATTTTTTATTGCTTTAATAGATATCATCATAATCACCTTGGGCTTATACTTTTTTCGTGCGGTGTATATAAGTGAACCATAAAACAATTCCATCGATCAGTGGTTACTGACGTACCGGGTGTTGCCATCAACTCCGTCAAATTTGCAAGAGCTTCTCTGAATAGCGAAATTTAGATTCTTCCAAGTTCCACAATTTTTACTCAAAATACGGTTCTTAACAAATTATATGTGAAAAATCAGAAGATTTCAATGTATGTACACCATGAGTACGTCTATAGGTAAAATCCGCCAAAGATATCGACATTAAAGATAACCGAGACATCGATGATAAAGATGGATCAGCAACACGTTTTGCTACATCAGCAATATTCTCCACAGAACGTTTAGCTCTTGGACTGCCAGTTCTTTTTCTATCCATACAGAACCAGTTTCTTGATATTTTTTCACCAACCTTTCAATTTTTATTAATTCAAACGAAAAATTATGAACTTTGCGATAAGTTGTTCTTAAAAATCGACCATTTTCATAATAAGTTTAAATAATTTTAACGCATTGTACTATCGTGTAAAATTTGACTGTCTAATTGATAAATGCCAAAGATGGCATAAAAACAGGTACCGTCTAGGTAGGCCACAGGTTCCTATGCCACACTGTTACTTACTAACTTACTTATATTAGCTTTTATATATTCTAAAGATCATATTCAGGCAACTTTCCATTAATAAATATAAGGACTCAAATATTCTGTAAATAGTTACTGAGTTACTGTTTGCACTCCATAGCTTGCACGGATTTAAAAAAACAATATAAAGTATATCCATTCTGCACTTAAGGGTCAAATATTATATGTCTGTGTACGTACAAGCATAACTGTATGCGCCAGCTGTTTACATATGTTCATATTTTCAGAGATTTGCTGACTTTCCAAATTATCATAGCTAAGCCACTTCCATTGAATCTATTGCGGTTAACTAGCCTCATCAAATTCAATTTCACATACACTAATCATAATCATGAATTTTCGGGAATGTGGGGTAGGTAAGGGCATGAGTATATTACTGCTACCAACAAATTGCCACACATCTGTTGACAACAAAGGCAAGGTTGAAGCTATAAAAAATAATCTTAACAAATTAATTTCCTTAAATGCGTGAAAGCAGTTAATGCAACGGGAAGAAGAGAAGATTAAGCCAGATAGGACAAATGCCGAAGCAGACAATATTTATTAATATAAACAGCTACACACATACGCGTAATACTTGTACTGCTATGGGAGTTTAACGCAAGCTGGAGGATATATTAGCTGCAAGAATAGATAAGTTAGGCTAATGTTGTGCGGAAACTTTTTAGCACACTTGGACGATACCAGCACATAGATAAGAATTATTGCCGGACACGAAAAGAAAAGGCCAAATGAAATGGGGGAAAATGGGCAAATATTTTAATGAACAAAATAAACTAAGCAAAATATTGCAGAAGAAATAATTACATGTTATAATCTAAATTAATATAAGCACTTTTGTTCAGGTTGTAGAGGTAGTAGTCAAGAAGCCCGCCCGATTACAAGACCGAACTATTTTGCCCAAAAATTCTACCAAAAATTACTTTTATTAAGATTCCATACGAAACAGAGTCGAGAAAGTATTCAGAGTCAGAGTAATTTATCAATACACGCAGGCGGGATTTTCTGAAAAGCAATGTTATTACATAGCAGCTTGAACGACATGCCGTGTCAATAAAAAAAATCAAATCAAAAATCAGCGCGAAATTTGAACAGAAATTTAATTTTTATTTTATTTTTAATTTATTTTTTATTTTTTTATATTGTACCGAAATTTAAACTATATATTAGACCGGGTCGATTTCCCTACAAAAACTTAATTTCGAAGAGGATTTCGGTACCAAAATGTTGTTTGATCCTTCTAAAACCCTGGAAAGGATTTTTTTATAACAACTTTATTATTTATTAGCCGATTTTCAAAAGCAATACTCCATTATTCTGGTTTTGAAAAGTTAAATATGTATATCGTTCTTATGTATTTTTGAGCGCTCAAGTAGTTCTCAAAGTTGGGTCAGTTGCGCAGAATTGTACCCCTTAAGATATCCTTTTTGCTTATGTTTTGTTTATATACATTTTTGTTTACGAATTTAGCAACACAGTGTAAAAGCAAACTTTTAATGAATTTTAAAGTAGTTAAGATCGATCCATTTGTGGAACAACATCAAGGCACACACCACAAGTACGAGGAGGAGCTCGGCCAAACACCCAAAACGGGTGTACGCGCCAATTATAGGTATATATATATACATATATATATATATAGGTATATATATATACATATATATATACATATATATACATATATATATACATATATATATATATATATATATAAAAGATCGATGAAAACTTTGTTGATGTGCCGAAATCTTCTCAACATAAGCTTGAATAAAATGGATGGGCATTTGCAACTTTTTCTTCGACTTAGTCTTACTACATACCTAAAGAAAAAAATCCTTTTTTTTTAATTTTGTACAAAGTTTTACGAACTATATTATATTTTTCGAAAAATTTAAAAAAAAATTAAAATAACTACATACTCGATAATTTGCAATATGCCACGCTACTAAGGATTGACTAAGGCTAATGCAATCCTAAGGATTTTGTGCGTTTCCTTCGGTGTCAAAGTCATCGCAGTTCTATCTTTGTAGTTTTTACCAAAGAAGACACCTTGTTTCACGTAAAAATCCTGAACGTTTGGACTTCGGCGAATCGTTTTTGGCAATTTGGCAATTTGAAAGTCCTTCTGAGGTCAAGATATCGATCTGTTCTCTTTTACGGTCTGTTAAATCTTCCCATTTTATTGGAATTAAGAAGTTTTCAAGCAAACGCAATGAATGCTTAAAAAACGATCCCTTTTCATAGCTTTAGTGGCGCAAGTAATGAAAGCAAACTGTGTGCCTCTATTCAAGTGAATACACAATATTACAACTGCTGAAGTTTTACCTCGGCAAAATACGGTTAGATGCAATAATATTTTGATGCGTGTTTATTTTCGAGCAAAGTACAGTCTTCACTTGAATTATCAGAAAACCTAGTAGTCTATCAAATACGATTGCTTTAATTCCCATTTTCTTCCATAAAATTTTTGCCTCTAATCAAGTGAGCCAGACTATAGGAATCCCCAGTAGTTCGGAATTTTGATTTTAAGCTAATTATTAAATAAATAGCAAAATATGCTTATGTAACTAAAAACTTGGCTAATGCAATACAATGTAAATATAAACTCGCAAAAATATAATATATTAAAACTAGAATTGCTCCCCAACCATTTTTGCTAACATATGCGTCTATGCTAGACAGCGTTTAAAAACCGAGAGCATTACTAATATATATATCATGCTTCCACATCGTTATCGTTAGTGTAAATACACGAGGGCAAACTATTATATTATTTCGAGCATAACTTTTGACCAATGGTTGTGTCTTTCACTATTTTTTCTCGTGCTAAGTATGACGAAAAGTATGTTTGAACCCCAGAACCCCCCGTGGTTGCACGCAAGAGATGCATACATACGTATGTATATACAAAATATATTCACTATAACCGCCCAATTTCCTTACTTTTGTTTCCAATTTTGGGTGTTACGTTTGAAGCGGATGTCGCTTTTGATTTATATAAAATTAGGCTGTCAATCATTTCAACGCGTTCCACTGCTTGAAACCTTTGACAACAAAAGCGGCAACTCAGCTAATAGCAACAAAACTCGAGAAAACATGAAAACAATTTGCGATAAAACAATAAAAACTGTCAGCACCCAAGAGTTCTTCAAGAAGGGCATTATTTGCTTCCCAAGAAACATACATACATATAACTTACATAAATGATACACTTGTATGAGTTATTGATATATTTTATAAGTTTACTCTAAGCGCACTTCATTGTTACTTGCTTATGTATGTAAGTACATACATATGTATGTATTTTTCTCACTGTTGTGCCTTGCAATTTATTGTTTGGTTTTGTTGATTTCTTGTTTCTTTTAATTAATTTTGTTAGCCTGTTCTCTACTCAGTTGGCATTTGCCATTTTACAGGAAATGCGTTTTGCATTTGGCTGTGAGCCAATGCTAGGCAGCTGCCGACTTTTGCTCAACTGTGACTGTGACGAATGCCGCGATGGGGGGAGGTTCGGTTGCCTGAAGGACTTGCCTATCACCACTAAATGCCGTAAAATTCATTCCACACTCATTACAATAGCAACAGCAAGCATTTTTTAAAAGCGAGATAATTGCAAAATGGTTCGCAGCAGTTTCAAAATTGACAGCTAAATATTTAAAAGGCTTTAATACAAATTTCAAAAATAACAATATACATTTGGCAACTGAGAGGAATGCTTCAATGGTGATGAGTGCTCGGAGCACCGCACCTGGTAACCACAAGTCCAATAGTCCAGTGCTATTTTCTTTTTCAAGAGCCTTAGTAACTTACGTGCTAAGCATTTATAGAGTGCTACTCAAGATGTGTATACTATTCAACTATACTACGGAGTTGTCCAAGTTAGTTCACTTGCTGTTTCACATCCTTTCCAAAAATACTTCCGAATTTATCAATTCTATTTCAGAAAGCATCAATTTGATTTTAGTTTTAGTTCATATGGACTTTAGAAGAGTCAAAAGTCCTTTGTATGACATCAAATGCAATTTAGAAAACAATATGAAAATTCAGCATACGCTTACGCTATGGCATACACCAATCAATATATTATAAGTTTAAAGCATTTGAAAGATATATTTTGACAGTTTTCAACACTCATACTCTCTTCTATTGCTGTTTCCGCAAAACGAGATGATATTAACAATAAAATGAGACTAAGTTTTACCCTCAATTTTCAGAAGTGGTGTCGAAATTACATTTTTGCAGGTAACTTCGCGAAAAAATATTTATTTTATTGCAATTATTACTCTGATAATTTCAAACATTAATTAAAGTTTTCCGATATGATATATTGATTTTTTGAATTTTATTAGTGCACTAAAGATTTTATTGAATAATAAATACAAATTTTTTAACAAAGAAGCGAAAATCGCGCATTTAAGGCCTGACTGTGCATAAAGACTGCGAATTTTCAAAGAAAAAATCTGTCATCATTACCTAAGAGTTTTCCCGCCATGTTAATTGTTTTGATCTCAGCTTGAAAAACACTACATCTTAATGAGCGTTGCTGAGAACAGTTACCAGATACCGTCCAATATTCTATTTTGAGCCATCTGCGAAGATTGGAATTCCGTCAGGACTGCACAGTTTGTAATCCTTGTTCAAGTAATCTGAGTAGTCGAGTAAACTCCTTTTTAATATAAACTTAAACTTGAAGTAATATTCTTTTTCCTTCTTTTGACACATTTTAATAAAATTCATTTAAGGGGTTACACCAATGTAGCGGCGAATAAAAATACTGTGACCGTACTTTCATGCAGAATGTTATTAAAAATATGCCGTTAAAATTTAAAAATTTGTTCGAGTTACGAATCTGACCTGCTGTGAGAAATGTAGTTTTTAAAAACACAGTTTTCAAATTTTTGTTTTCAGATGCTCAAATTGAACGCTAAAATTCAAAATTAGTCGAAGTATTTATTGAGTATGCCATTTTTAAAGTATTGGAACGATTCCATGGCAAGTGGTTAAAGTAGACATATTTTTAAATTTTTCTAAAATTTAATTTCTTTATTGGTTTGATTCTAACAAGAAGTAAATTGAAAAAGTTTGGAAAAAAATTTAGTCATTTTGATATTTATTCAATGTTGAAAATTTTGGTATAGATTTTTTTAAAATTAAATATCTTCGGTTCATTTTAATATTTTTATCAAATTTGTTTGTTTAATCTTTGGGATAAAATATAAATACTTTTAAAATATTTTTTTTTTTTTTAAATATGACGTACATTTTTTGTGATAAAAAATTTACTTTTGAAAAAACACCTCACTCCTTAGATTTGTTCCTTTCTTTATTAATAGCGTCCAGTAATTCCTGAAAGCTTCACAGCGAGATTCCATTAACTTTGCGATTTACAATATATTCAAATTCGTACGCATGTAAGCTGCAGAACCAATAAACAAATAATGAATTCCGATTCAGATTATGAGCTAACTTTGAATTTAGCACCTTCCCTGGCATGCTGTTTACGAGTAGGTGTCATTTCAAAGGCGCGTGTACCATTTTCAATACACGGTAACCACTTTAATTATGTTTCCTTTCTTTTTTTTCTTGTTTTTGAGAGAATATGTATTATTTTCATAATTATAAATATTAAAATTAATTTAATTGAATAAATTGCTGTATACAACGTTACGTCACATAAAACAATGTTATCATACATTATGGGGGGAGCCTGGTTTATAAGGTCAAAAAAAATCAATTTTTTTTTTTCGTTTTAAGCGATTCCTAATATATTTCAGAATATTCACACAAAGTTACAAAGCCTAATTCTCAATATTTCCGTAGATACAAAGCCAAAGGTAGGCGAGCGTTAGGTAGTTACGCTGTGACCGGACAGCTATAGTACAAACTTTATCTTCTTTTCTCGACTTTTAGTTTTTATGATTTCTTTGAATTGGCGTACATGAATGAAAAAAAACTAATGAACTTTTTGAAATGAATCATAGCTTGTTCCCTTCAGTATTACATTCTCTTCTATTTGAACTAGCAATAGATAAAAAAAAATGTTTCAAGATTTTTATACAAGTTGAAGTGAATTTTTTTTTGTATAGAAAGCCATTTTTTTCTTTAAAACCTCCAAAAAGTTGAAATTTTGGAATTTCTCTCAGTTTTCTTAGTTCATCTAGAATAAAAAATCATGATAATTAGAAATCCATTTGAATTTTTTGCTTTAGATAATAATTACGAGCTGTATCTTGTACGCCAGTTGGAAACTCCAGCGTTGCAGCGCTCTACTAATTTCTATATTAAACAGTTTTTTCAACTTATTTTAACCAGTACAAAAATGTTTTATACTTTTTAAATGTTCATTAAAAGATAGAAAAAACTTTGCAGTGCTAAATTAATTTTTTCCTTAAAAAAAAATCGCAAAGAGATGAAATTTTTAGACCTCATAAACCAGGCTCCCCCCTTAAATTTTAGGTGAAAACATTTTATGTTCAAAAATTCAGCTTGCGGTGCAATTGCAGTTCAGCGTATACCGAAAACGATTTGTTAAAAAACAAACTCAAACTTGAAGGATCCTGCATGTTCTCGTAGTAACAAAATAGTAGAGCTTCTCTGACTTCATTTTGGGTAGATATCAACATGAAGCGGCAATCAACAGAAGATCTGCATGTTATTTTCGTTGAAACTTCTGAATTATTCAACGAAAATAACATGCAAGAGAGATGTCTACTGGGTGAATTTGAGCTAGAATTCCATACAAAGTGTTTTCACGCTTTATTTAGCTACAAGATTTGTCAGCACTGAGATTAGTTTTCAATAATAATAAAAATTAATTTCAAATGATCTAAAAAGTAAAAATAAAACCAGCTAAGGGTTCTGATACCTTTTTACTTTCCGATGTTGCAAAGCAATTTTGTATAATTCAAACTCAAGAGGCTTTTTTTATATCTCAGTGGTGGTTTCGGTTATTTAAATGAATTATATTTTTTTACGAATTGCTGATACAATCAAAAATTAATTGCGATGAATCGATAGAATGAATAGAGTAATTCATGTATATAATTAATGAAGCAAGCTGTAAAAACATTTTCATTACTAGTCACTTTTATTTGACAATTTTCACATTATTTTATATGATTCTTTTATCATGCAATGATATTTAATTTCAAAACAATTTAACAAAAACTTTAGCTGGTAAATAATTTACAGCAACAATGCATTTTTCTTGCTCCAGGACTTTTTTTGCGATATTCCTTTCAGGATTTTTTACTACATTTATGGATGCTACGTTGATTGAAATTTAAACTAAAATCAGCCAACAAAAAAATTTAAAAAGGAATGTTTAGTAAATAAAAATATACTCATGGTGTTAGAGTTCTCCATAAAAATCACTACAAAATCCTAATTTAAAATTGTATACACAAATAAATTTTCATCAGAATTTCCAACCCTTAATCATACTAAAAATATGATAATAGGAACGCTGCTTGTAGCCCATTGTATACAGCCTTTTTAATAGAAGCGTGACCGCCATAACACATAAACCATTTGAGCAATTCGATAAGATCCAAATCAGCCGAATTTGCTTTCAAATCTGCCAAATTTGCCTTGATAGCTATGTGGCCGTCCCTATTTGCTTTATGCTTTTGCATAACTACTGTCCAAACATTTTCAACAGGGTTGACATCAGGCGACTATGAAGGCCAATCCAACATTTCAATCCCATTTTGCTTTTCCCGCTCTACTCACCTTTATCTTCGATGCTTAGGATCGTTGTCTTCTCGCAAAATGCAAGGTTGGCTAGTTCCTCACAACTTCGCAGCTGATGGTAATAAAGTTCACAAACGGCTTTGTCACAAACAAATCAATGATTTTCTGATCTTACTTTAGGTAGACATTTTTTAAGCATCGTCCGGGAAGTCGTCAAAGCTTTCACCTCGGTGTATCATTGCACCCGTTTATTTATGAACATATTCGACTTCGCCAAATATTTGAATGCAGATGCTCGTGACATATTTAGCCCTTTAGGATGTGTGTTTAGGAACACAGCTCCAACTCGTTTTTCATACCTGGAACTCACTTTGTAAAAACAACGTACGATTTCTAAACTTCTCACAAAACTAACAAACTGCGAAAAGGATATGCTTATTTATCAAAGTTCAGAGTCAAACGGAACTCGAAGTTTGAATTTTGCCGGCCCCGCATCTGTTAGGCAGACTGTACATTTTTTGTTTCTTATAATAGAGTTCCAGTTTGAAGTATCTAGAAAACTCCGTCGTTTTACTTTAATTTTTTCCCTTGGCGGTGTTATATAGTTTTCCCTTATAAAAAATCTACGATTTTTCTTTTTTGTGAGATGAAAATACATAGCACCATCGGGAAAAAAATTACAAAACTCAATAAAAGTTTGAGCCACATCAAACCTGAGCTTAAAATTTAGGGGCTATAAAACTACATGCACAATTTTTTTTTTTTTTGTTTTTTTTTTTTAATTTTTTAATTTAAAAATTATAACTAATGAAAGCCAGGGCTAGCGGCTGTGTTACATAATGTTTTAAATTTTTACTTATCCCCTAAACCAAAGAAAAATATGTGACATAAATTATTAGCTAATAAAGTAATTACTTAATTTTCGCAATTGATTTATTGTGAGCTTTCATATAGCATATTACATATAATGCAAAAAAATTCAATAAAAAGTGAACTGTTAGCTAAATATTTTTGGTGCTTTTTTTTGTGTGTGTGTCTTTTTACACATTAAAAACCTAGCTCACTTACCTGCTCACCCCTTATTTTAAACGATAAACCATAGCAGACAACTTAATTTGCTTTTCATTCATATATCTGTACAACTGATAAATCCGTTTTATTAAACAATTTAATAGCACAATTCATTATTTACTATTAAAGAGTAGCTGAAAAAAACACGAAACTAAAATGAGTTCCACTGCGCCACAAAAATTCAAAGTAAATTTTCACTTATTACCCACCTCCATTTTTCTAGCCAAAATTAAGTTATACATTTTTCCATAATTATTCATACAATTGTACAAGTCATTAATTTAGTTGAGATTTTATTAAATACCACGTTTTTTATTGTATATAATTCCATTACATAATTTTTTTAAGCAACTAGCTACATATTTGTTCTAAGTAATCGTTTCATGTGTATTTCGCTGTTGATGTGTGTATATAATTAAGTGATGTGTGCATGTGTGTGTATATTAAAAGCTACAGGGTGCGTTTTAAATTCCTTGCACATATTTGTTAATTGGCATTTGACAGTAATCGAGAATGATGCATAGCAATATTTTATAGAATATCCAACAAATGCAAATAATTATTCAATATATTTATTACGTGACTTTTTTTTAAATGTATAATTGCAAAAATTTGCGTGTTAGAAGGAAGACTGGCCTTCAATTATGCCGACTACACCAGAAATGATTGGCGCTGTGAAGCACAGTGAAGCTTACCGTTGCCGGGTACTTCTCGTTTGCCTAAAAAGTTCGCATTTACATACGTCATGCCGCTTTGTCGATATCATATTCTATATAAACTGGGTTAAATAACCATAGCGTGGTGACTTTTTGACAAATTTTGACAATTAATTAATTTATGAATTTTTTTATGAAAATATGGCGTACTTCTCTTGGAAACTAATATATATAAATCCAAATTTCACACTGTGTGCAAATTAAAAAAAAATTAAACAAATTTTCAAAATGTCTATTCAAAATTTTTAGAAAACTGTCCAGAAATCAGTTTTTGAATTCTAATACTATATAAAAGTAATAAAGTGCAAGTTTCAAGTGGCGAGTTGAATTTTTTTTTAATTTATTTTTGGCTCACGGTGTGCATCCATTCATGGAAACTCTTCACTCGCTATTGTCGCGCCTCTATGGCGCAACAGCAAAAACTTTAATATGAAATTAAAAATATTCAGTTCGTGTGTTAAATTTGTGTTACTATATGAGTGCATCACTTAGAAAGTTACAGTTGTAATCACAAAACGCATCCAAACTTTCAGCAACCGCTGCCTCCGACGCATACTATGAATCTTCTGGCCCTGAAAAATTAGCAATTCAAAGTTGCTTAGAATAAACAATCAGGTCGAGATTGCCTGTGAAGTGCGAATAAGCAAATGTCAATGGATTGGTCACACATATATTACTTGGAAAGGATGACGACAACGTAGGCCAAACATACATTGTGGTCGAACCCGTTTCCTACAAGTAGGACGTGCAATTGGAAGACCTCAAATAATCTGGCGAAGATCAACCGAATATGAAATGGCAACTCTCGGCTTATAAGGGAACGAATTGATGGTCATATCGAAGAACCGTATCCAATAGTTGACGTCCTATGCTTCACTAGGAGTTACAGGAAAACATATATATAAGTATATACATATATATACTCGTATATGACGGTTTTGAGTGTTAAATTCCACATACAAAATATTCGCGCATTCATTAAATGTTACGTAGCGATTTTTGAGCCTCTTCAAACTTGCACTGCATTATCCGAAAATTCAGTGGTGTATAAAACTGCATGCATGAAATTAGTATACAAATTCGAATTAAAAGTTGTGAAACTTTTATAAAAATTGTTTGAATTTTTTTTGTGCAAAGCTTGGACTTATATGGTTTTTATAGGAAAATTAACCATATTTGCATTAGAAATTAGTAAAAGTAGGTAGTCAAAAATTGTCAATAAGTACCTGTGCTTTAGTTATTTAACGTAGTGTATGTGCTTATAACTACATATAGAAAGTAGCACAAACTTAATCACCCTACCGGAAAATTTATAATTTTCGCAAATGACATCGTACGTCAATCATATTTGACGCATGTGAACTAAGTGAACAGTAGCAGCATACAAACAGATAATCAATGGAGCTCATAATAGTCAAAGTAAATAATTCTATCCCTTAAAATATTTTTTTTACTTAGTAAAAAAGTTATTCAAAACCACAATACAACATATAATGTTAATAGCCACATAACCAAAAAAAAAAAACAAATATAAATTACGAAGTTCTGTTTCACTTAACAGTAATTTAGTTGAAACAAGCAAGTTAAAACTCACCCTATGCTTCTATACGAATATGTATGTATATGTGTTAAAATTATTATCTTTTTGCATATATTTGCAGCAATACTTAATAAATACTAAAACTATTATTGTTCAATATTGTTCGGAAATTTTCTAGTCTAAATAAGTAACATAATACTTATGTCTGTTATCTACTGTACTGAGTATATTGTACAGACGAACTTATATATGTTATATGTATAGATTATTCCACGTATGCTAATGCTATAACATACCACATTACAAAATTTAATATTACGAATTTTATAAATTCTTGCCTATTTATACTTGAATTGCGTAGATTGAATTGAAATTTCTATTACAATAATATGGTTTTACCATTAGATTTAAAAATATAACTTCGTTTATGTATGGTGTTGTACAGTTAATAACAGTTTCAAATTTCTGTTAATTAACAGAGAGTAATTGCAGTTATTATAAGTAATTTAGATTGTTATAGCTCGTAATTAAATTCGTTGCCTCTGGTGTTCCTATTTTAAATTAGCTTGCGCTAGAATAGAAATTAGTAAAAGCATCTATACCAACATATTATTACAAGGTAGATTGATTTACACGCTGCTTACGTTTTAATAATTGCCATTCTTCCTTCCTGTGCACAGCGATGAACCATTATATACCATGGATCATATTAATATAATTAGCGCTTACACCCTTTTTGGGTGTTTGGCCGAGCTCCTCCAATTTGTGGTGTGCGGCTTGATGGCGTTTCACAAATGGAGGGACCTACAGTTTCAAGCCGACTCCGAATGGCAGATATTTTTATGAGGAGCTTTTTCATGACAGAAATGCTATTAGAAAAAACTTTTACTATCATTTCGCTGTTTCATACACGGAAACGCGAACCTACGTACTCCCGAGGGGTAGTCACACACCAACCCATTCGGCTACGGCGGCCGACACCATGAATCATATTAGCGACATCAAAAAGGCGAAAGCACAGTTTTATAATACTTATTATGGTGAGTGAAGGAAAAAGATTAAAATGGCAAATTATTATTATATGATGGCTCGTCATAATAATAATAATAATAATATCTGATAATAATAATGCCACGCATTGTCGATATGCCATCGAAGACTAAAGTGTATCTTATTTGAGCAGTCACGTAAAGCACACATTCTAATTTGAAAACAATACTAAATTATGGAAAATAGTACGCCCCTTAATTAAACAAAAATAAGCTTAAATAATAATAAATCTTAAATTATTGAGAAATAATTGAAAACCAATAACAGCCAGGCTTGGCACAAATACTAGCTATTCAACCGATCTAGTGACTATACCCTTATCGCTTTCAAGGCAGCTCCGGTGTTGTACCATTAAAAATAATTACTTTACTTTAAATTTTAGTAGTGAGAGGACACAGTAGGTTACCATGCGTAAATAAAAAAATATTTTAGTGATAACCTTAATAGTGTAGCACTGGCAGTGCTTTGATTGCGCAAAGGGCTCGAAACAGAGGATATATCATCAGAAAAAACTAAAAAGGCCCTATAGAGAAAAACAAATTATCCAAAATTATTTAAAAAAGCTTTGAAAATCACAAATAATATAATTCAGAAAATCAGAAATTATATTTATTACTTTGCCATCCTGCGAGAGTTCTCGTGTTTGGCATGAGAGTTACGTTAACACTGCCACCATCAAAAATGGTCAAATGTGCATTTAATTTAACTTAACTTAAGCAGATGGTGTATGCTGTGCATAGAACGTGGTTCACTCAAGAAAAAGAGCGGTTCTGAGTTCTTTAAAAAATCTGCCGGTAGTTGCGACCTGCTCGGATTGGTTGATTCATCAAGCAAGAGAAACTCTTTACTTGTTTTCTTTCTTACGAGTGTTGCCTTGTTGCTGCTCATAACTGCTTTATTTAATTTGTTCGAAAAGCAGAATAATCTTTTGTTAAAGCTCCAGAAACTTCTATATTTCGCTCCGCAATAAAGAGGGCATCAGCAGACTTTTTTAAGACATGACAATGAAAAATTATTTCATAAAAATCTAAAAATATATTTTTGTAATATATTTGAATTTTTCTGAAATATTGTCGTGTTTTTTGCAAAATTTATTTTGGAAAACTTTCTCCAAATATCTAAACTACTTTGATTTGAATTACATCCGCGATTTTCTGGTGGTGGTGGAAATGCATTTTCTTCGATTTGAATTTCGGCTAAGATAATTAGCGCTCACTTTGGCAAAACCATTTTTAAAATAATATGCAACTCCAATGTGATTTGGCAATTGAGTCTCTAAGGGCCACTTGTCCGACTGCTTATTAATGTGAGGATCAGGAGACAGTTATTTGTATAACACTATAGAAATAATGAAGCACTCTGTGAGCTCAGCAAAATAGCCCACTTGGTTCAGAAAAATGCATATGTGGCGGTCTAGGGTTCATTCAAGTATTTTCTCATGCACATGAGTTTAGAAAGCCTGTACCGCTTCGATTTTATTATAAGAACAGGGCACCTATGAATATTATTTAAACCTATCAATCAGCAATTTTGACGTCCTATGTTCCAATAGGAGTTAAAGAAAAAATTCAAAAATAATAGTCAGCTATTTTATGTATCTAAACAAACCGTATGGCACTATCGAAGCGACAATTGTTAACCGGAATTATGTTTATAAGAGACAGTTTATAAAACGATAATGTGTTAAAAAGAAGCTAAATCTGTGCGCGAAGTCGAGAAAAAAGCTCTACAAATACTTTAATTCTTGTACCGAGTTCAAGTCTCTCACTTAAGGATTGAAGTTTCATTACTCCCATGGCTATAGGTCTTGTAGACAGCTCTCTAATTACTACAATATTAGTCACATATTGCAACTCATGGCTTACCTAATGTTGGAAAGCATACTCGTAAAAAGTGTTTTTGTTCAGGGCGCTCATATTAGAGTATCGAAAAGAGAGAGCGTTTTAATTAGTTTTCATTTGGGTCACAATCAGTAATAGGTGATATGCCTCGGCTGTGGCTGGTTGTAAGTTCAGCAGGTATTTGAGCAACTATTTTTCAAAAGTGTATTAAACTATTTTCTGTTTTGCTTGAGCTTTAAATATAGCCAATCAATCTTAATTTCGGAGTCTGATTAATGTCAGCTCACTTGTGATGAAAGCTTTGCTTGGTTGGACATAATCATTTAAAATTGCTCTGGATCTACTAGATATTCTGCAAGCAATTTTTGAATGCATACAATGATTCAAAGTTTAAAGTTTATTGAAAAAAGAACGGCATTATTAAAATGCAACCAAAAAAGTGGAAATGAAATAAAAAAATGTATTATTGTAGTTGTAGTGGATTTAGACCACACCTAAGTATTTGCCAATTTATTCGAGCCATACTAAGCTGTCTACAAAGCAAATTATGGAAAATGATATTAAAAACGTTTGCCAATAGGTTTGTACGATATTTAAAAAAATTTAACACATTTTATTAAAAATTTTAAACTTTTCAATAAGAGTTAAAAAAATCGATTATGCAGGTCTATTTCATTGTATTTTAGAGTAATAAAGTGTAATTTTGAAGTGTTCAGAAATCGCTTGGGTTTTTTATAATTTTTTTACGAATGCTTGAAATATTTTTTGTATGGCGAAAATTCACAAGACAGCCAGCAAACAAAAACTCTTAAAAATTAGCGTAATTTTTGAGCATCTTCAAACTTATACCCTAAAATTCATTGAGCCATAAAACCCCATATAAATAATTTAAAATTTTTCAGAAAATTTCTTAAATTTTTTTTTAAATTTTGTAGGTTTGAAACTTTGAGCTATATGATGTATATTGTAGTATATAAAAGAAGAAAATAAGTAAAAGATAAATAAATAATCAAAACATATTGCTAAAACGCGTTATTATTGTGAACAAAGGTGTATATGTAATAGGACTATGAATAAGTTCGTGCGGTTTTTTTTCGAAATTTGAAACTTTATTGACGTAAAATGGTTACAAATTTAATATTCAAAATATTGTCCATCGCTTACTACTACTTTTTCCCATCTTTCTGGCAATTCACGGATTCCCTTTGTGAAAAATTCGGTCGGTTTTGCCGCAATCCACGAATCGATCCATTTTTTGACTTCATCGTAATTACGGAAGTGCTGGTCAGCCAGGCCATGTTGCATCGATCGGAAGAGATAGTAATCGGATGGCGCAAGGTCTGGACTATACGGCGGGTGGGGTAGGACATCCCATTTGAGCGTTTCTAAGTATGTTTTGACCACTTGTGCAACATGTGGCCGAGCATTGTCATGTTGCAAAATAACTTTGTCGTGTCTATCGGCGTATTGCGGCCGTTTTTCTCGCAGTGCTCGGCTCAAACGCATCAATTGTCGTCGGTAGACATCCCCCGTAATCGTTTCATTCGGTTTCAGTAGCTCATAATACACAACACCCAGCTGGTCCCACCAGATACACAGCATAACCTTCAGGCCATGAATATTCTGCGCCGACGTCGATGTTGAAGCATGGCCAGGGTATCCATACGTTGCCCGACGTTTTGGATTGTCGTAATGGACCCACTTTTCATCGCCAGTCACAATTCGATGCAAAAAACCCTTTCTTTTGTGCCGTTGAAGCAGTTGTTCGCATGCCATAAAACGGCGTTCAACGTCTCTTGGCTTCAATTCATACGGCACCCAATGGCCTACCTTTCGGATCATTCCCATGGCTTTTAAACGTTTGGAAATGGTTGATTGATCAACTCCCAAAGTTTTTGCAACCTCTTCTTGCGTTTGAGCCGGATCTTGATCGAGCAATTCCTCCAATTCGGTATCCATGAACTTTGGCGGCGCACCCTCGCGTTCTTCGTCTTCCAAGCCAAAATCACCACTTTTAAAGCGTGCAAACCACTTCTGGCACGTTCGCTCAGATAGAGCATGCTCACCATAAACTTCCACCAAGATACGATGACTTTCGGCTGCTTTTTTCTTCATATTAAAATAATGAAGAAGAATTCCCCGCAAAAACACATTATTTGGCACGAAATTCGACATTTTCAAGTGTGGTAAAAATATTGTTGTTTACGCTTCAAATAAAAAACTTATACTGACGTTTGTGCCTTACGACAGTAGCTCTCCAATGAATGTTTGGAAATGTGGATCGATGGAATAATAATCAAGTTACGCCATCTGTTGTAAAACCGAAACGAACTTATTCATAGTCCTATTATATATATTTGTATATAGCATCCTACCAGGTTCATTCAAGTACCTACCAATTTTCAATGTGTATTTATGTAAGATAATGTGTCTAGGCCCTACAAATTCAATCTCACTATTTATACAAGAACGCTCTTTCTTTACAAACTATTTACTTAATTATAAGTTACTTACACAAATAATTTGCATACCAGTTAAAATAATCCTTGCACCCAACTACTTACACATACCGACATTCTTGCGTATACCCACTTTCTATTTGAAGACTTTACTATATTCGCATTCAAATACAATTTACTACACTTAATTATGAGCACAATTACATTAGCAAATTTTCGCATGAAAATTAAAACCGAATGACGTCGAAAAACGGCGTAAAATGAGCATCCAAGCAGATGAGCAGATAATATGACTGGCGATGGGGAAAGGAGTATATTTTATCAGTTTCCAAAATAAAAATAAGCAAGAGAAAATGTTAAGCGTGAAAATCTCAGTATGGTTGTATGTGAGTATGTAAGTGGGAATTAATGTGAAATTGTCACTTTGGGTGTTGTGTTAAAAGTACGTTAAGCTTTGGCTTGGTTAAACAGCTTCGGTTGAGAAATGAAACGGTGTGTGCATTGCGTAGTTGAAAAAGCATGTTGCTATTGGTGATGATGATGCTACGCTCAAATACAATGCTGGCGCTTATGTTGATGAAAACGAAGTTGGAGATGGAAGTGCAGATGGTGAGGAAAATGAAGTTGTATATGTAGTCGTTGCTGCTGTCATCGCTTATTATGCTGCTGATGCTGATTGTGCTGTGCTGCTTTCCACACAAATTTAATAATTTAGATGATTTAAATGTTTACTTAAAATTAATTATTTTTGCTTGAATGGCGCACACAAAAATTCATGGTCATAAATACTTCTTTAACTACCCTGGAGTAAAAAATGCGGGAGTTACATTAAACGAATACTCGGCGAGAACTGTATATCAAATCCATACAAGTGCATGAATTATTTAGACTTTTGCTAACGATATCCAATTGACATTACTATGAACACCCTGTCGACACACTGCCAAATGTGCTTTGCTAGGCCTGATTACCATTTGATTTCATTGGTGGCATACCTGCTTAAATACTAAAAAATGACTCAATTACTTGCTTCGCTTAAAAAAAACAGGGCAGATAGAAAAACTGAGAAAACTGATAGAAAAAAAACCAAATAGAAAAACTAATTATTTTAGATATTTTTTTTATTAATTTTTAACCTAATCTCCATCTAGCTCTACACTCCAAGCGTTTATCTAACTTTTTTTACATCGTCAAAAATGTAAGATTTCGTAAGGTCCTCAAAATAGTTATCATTTGGTGTGAGTCGTTGTCCACTATACCATTTTCCTTAAGGTTGGATAAAAAAAAGTGACTACTGGTCAACCCTGTTTTAATACCTGAAACATTAATTCTATGATTTAAGCCATTGAAATTGCACTGGCATGACTGATGGCGTGCTTCTATGCGAGTAAATACCCCACCACAGACTTTCGGCTTCCAAATTTAACAAAATTTATTGAGTAAAGAAGAAAGTAGTTTCAAACTTCGGTCTATAAAAAGATTGGGCTTTGGCTAAAAAAATAGTTCTTTAATACTACAAACCCAAAATTCCTCTTTACGAGTATACCGACATTTCGTTAAGAGCAATTATGTGCCAACAATTTATCATATCGATTTGTATTGTCCTCATAGGTATATAAGATATATGAGCAATTTCATGTCAAGTAATCTAAGTATATTAGATATTGTTTTAACTTTTCTGAAAATTGGGTAATTTTGAACATTATTAAGCCGTAAACTGAAAAAGCTTAGCAGAAATGTTGAAAATTATGGTGTGAAGTTTTTTAAAGGTAAATTTCGATTATTTTTAAAAATTTTTATAAAATTTGGTTTTTAAGTTTTTATGATAAAATATATCGCACCCTAAATACAAAAAGGTCACAACTCAAAATGTACGTTCTGCTCAAATATGGACGAGACGTTATCAATAAAACGGTCCGCGGATGACATATGGCAAAAATAATTTTTTTGTTTTTTGGTAGAACTGTTATAAGCTTACGTGGCAAATTTCAGCGTGATATGTCACATAGTTTGTTTTCTGTGCTACTGTAAACAAGTCAAGCTCGAGTGTGGAAAATTTAGAGTTGTGACCCTTTTGTATTTATAGTGCGATATGTTTAAAAAAAAAATTTTTTGTGATAAAACGATATTTTCCTTTTTATTATGCACAGCAATCCAACATTTTATAATTTGATTCCATTAATTTTTTGAGATATATTCAAATACAGGTACGTACAGTACACAATCAGTGCAAATTACTGTTCTAGTGCAGCGCTAACACGCGCGTGTATTACACCCGTTTGCAAATCGATCGAAGCAGATACATGGTTTTTTCATTGGTTGGCTATACTTTTCTGAATATACATATACATACACACATAAGGGGAATTCCGTTATGAAACTTGCAAGCAAAACTCAGTCTCAATTAATATTACAACAAATTAGAAAAAGCTGATGGGAGTATTTTTATTTTCAAAAAAATATAATTATTTTCCAAAAACATTTTTTGAAGAAATATTGTTTATCGTAAAATATTATATTAAAAAAAATGCCGAAGAAATTTCCCTTTAAAAACTCTATACTCGAATTTCCAACCTTGAATAGGTATATCTCAAAATTATAATTTTTTTCAGTTTACTTCTTAATATTGCTCAAACTTCCAATTCAACCAATTTTTAGAAAAAAATACGCCAATGTACAATATAAAACACTTGATACGGAATCGCTCATATGTGAGCGACCCTAGTAAAAGTTGGTGAACGACCAAAAACTCAAGCTTCACTTATTGGTGGTTTCTTCCCTCAAATTAAAAAAAAAACAATTTGCAATTGCATAAACACTGTTACTTACAAATATATATGTATCATAAATTTCGCTACGACGATGAGAAAAAATTATTTAAAAAATAAAAGCAGCCACAAAACCCTAAATTACAACATTATTACTTAACGCTGAAGGCTGCGTGTATAATTTTACACAATAGAATTATTTTTAGTACAATAATTATTTAAAAATTTAAAAAAAATTATAAATATTTAATGCCCTTCTTTCTTCCGCATTTTTACTATTTCATTGTCTTCGGATCCACGCTCATTTTCTCATGCTTACAAGCATTTTTCTGGTTTTGTCTCTTCATCTCTCAGCCTTCTGCTTTAACTTCTTTCAAATTACTAAGCGAGTACAATTTTCTATCTTGCAGCTCTCAATTAAGCAGCTAAATTTATATGCGATGAGTTTTGTGGAATAAAATAATTTGCTAAAATTAATCTGCATCAAGGAATTTCTGCAAAACTTTTCTTTACCATTTTTAGCCAGTCATTGAAGTTATATTATATATGAAATTGTCATAGTTACACTTTTACTTAAAGTTAATTAAAACTCGTCTTTGTATTTATTTCTGTTGTAAGTTTTCTCATTGCATGTCGTGGTTTGTCTTATTGTTATAAACTGTTGTTATTCTCGTAATTTTATGCATTTGCTGCTCGAATGCTCTGATTCATTCCACTTTCTATTAGCATTTTGTTTTTATTGCATACATTTTTTCTTTTTATTATTGCGCTTAAATCTTGTTTTTCCTTCAATTTTTTTCTCTGCGTAAGTCTTAATTAGCTCAAGCTCTGCATTTGTACTCTGATTCCTCGTCAGTGCAACCAAAGTTTTTTTCTCTCTCCACCCAACTGGATGCGGTGTCCACTGCCTTTGATACGCTGTCATTTAATTGAAACCGTCACTTTGCCGCAAGCTACACAGTTATATGGTCACCACCGTCGCCATCGGCTTACGCATAGATTGGTTTATCCTATGAGCTTATTAATGTGACTTTTGCGAGCTTCCTGATTGTCCTCCACTTAAAGCAATGTATTGGTGTTTTTTCTCTTATTTCTCTGTTATGCGCTTTGCCATCGGATCCCTCCCCGCCACGCAGCTGCTCTCCATACGCACTCATTACCCGCCGCCCAGTCTGTGTTCCGTCTTCAAACGCCTTTTGACTCGTGAAGCGTTGACGCGCTTCCCTCATGGTACACTGTATTTTAGTTGACCGGGTTTGTCCAATTCGTGGTATGGCACGTACTCCGGCAAGTCTACACAAAAATAATGTCTGCACGATCTGATTTCGTGGTGGGCGGTTGTCGTTGGAAGGCGTAGACATTAACAAGTAATTGCGCCATGAAAATCAGGCAAAATAAAACGATTAAAAGGATATATAGAAGAATATCGCGCACCATACCGACGCGTCGACCCAATTCGCTATACGCAACGCGATGCAGACGGCCTTTTGCAGCGAGGCGGAAATGTAAGAGTGTTGGCCTCGTAACGTATTTGCAGCACGCGCTTTTGTCTTTCTACCTGCTTGCAAGCCGCCGTAAAATCGCTTTGTTTATAGGTGAGAATTCAAGAAACTCCCAAAACGTATTTTGTTTATTCGAGACAAAGTGCGGTACTCAAAGGTTGAGCATATAGTTGCCAACGTATCAAATGGTAAAGGCGTAACGAATAATCAGGGCGCTTTGTAGGGGTGACAGCTGTCTCCGTCGACGCCGCAGCTATCGTTTTTTACTGCCCTCCTTACTTGAGTTGCTAGAGGA
The DNA here is from genome assembly GCF_028408465.1 of Anastrepha ludens. Lineage (NCBI taxonomy): Eukaryota > Metazoa > Arthropoda > Insecta > Diptera > Tephritidae > Anastrepha > Anastrepha ludens. The sequence continues at coordinate 84,646,647 of NC_071498.1, read as the reverse complement.
AACGTTTGCATTCGTTGTTTCCGCTGCAGCCAACGTCGCCTTCACCGACTCGTGCGATTGAGTTCAACAATTATTTGCGCCGTCTCAGCGCATGACGCTGCTCAGCAACGCTGTTAATTTCGCAAGCTTGCTAATGTAGTTCTGCGCTTTGTTTGAACTTATTAGAACGGGAAAAATGTGGAAATCGTGTCGCGCTGCCTTCAAGTGGCCCATCTTATGCGTGCATTACTTTCAAGAGCCGCACTTGCCACTACTGCAATTGATTTTTCACCTGCGTCTGATCCGATTGCTCAGCTGTCTGGTGCCGGTTTCTGCCTTCTTCTTCGTCTTAGAAACTTTGTGTCAGCCTGTGATGGCTACGTCAACGTCGTCACTGCGCTTCCGTTACTCGAAAGAGTTGAGTGAGGGTGTTTGCTCTACTTTACTTCCTACCTTTTTTCCTGATATTTCTTCGACGTGGTTAAGACTGCAAATAGAAAGTAGAAAAAACGATTATCATGAAATACTTTCCTCCACACAAACAAACATTTAAACTGAAATGCTATAAAAAAGCTGGCAATATGTTGAAGCTAGAAAAAGTAGTAAAAATGGCGAAAATGGCGAAAAACAAAAGCGTTATAAAGGTAAACACCAACTGTGCGGGCACAATAAAAAAATCAACAAACAAGCGGCAGCTGGAAAAAATTGAAATAAAAGTAAAAGCACAAAGTCCTTACATCTAGTTGAATGTCTATGAGTATTTAGTAATTGTGTATGCACCAACAAAAGCAATGTAGTAAAATTGTTGAATTTATATGCAACTATGCATGCAACATGCTCAGCTATTGTAAGTACTACCGAACAAAGCGGCAGCAATATGCACTTCATGGTACTTCATGTGGCAGTACAACAACAGAAGCAAGCAACTTGTGTACCTATACACATACAAACAGATTTACATATCTTGCATTTGCAACATGAAGTGGTATGCACGTAGCATGAGTGAGTGCTGCTTGTCGCATGCGCCACCTATAGCGAAGTATTGCAACATAATAGTGCATCGGCACGGAATTCTGCATGCAAATTTTACATTTACGAATGCAGAAAAGCAATAGAGAGCTGTAAAATAGCATTACCAACGATGAGAATCTAGAAAATATGACCAGTGTCACGAATTTTTAAGAATGTGTGGAGATACTGGAAGAAACTACCAATCAAAAACAAAATAATAGAAGTATGGTTTTTACTCTCATCGGCTCGTACCCCTTTACAGTGTAACTGTGGGTAGTGGAAAAACGTGTAGTGGGAGGTATGAACGCCTCAAGTGCGGTGAGTTTGATGTCGAAGACAAACATAGCGATGAAAAACAGAAAACCATCTTAGAATCTTAATTGGAGGCACTACTTGATGCAGAGTCGTATGAAGAAAAAAAAAAATACGTTATTGATATGACAGCATTATTAGAACGATTCCATGTCAAGTGAGCCAAGTATTTTGGATATTGTCGTACATTTTTTTCTGATTTTCTGAAATCCGGTTTATTTGTAAATTCGAGCATAATAATAAATAAACTGAAATAATTAAAATGTTGAAATTTATTCAATATTGAAAATTTCGGTATAATGCTTTTTAAAGTGAAATACTATATGTACTCGGTTCTCTCTTAGATTTTTTTCTAATTTTTTTGGTCGAAATATATCTTGTAAAAAGTTTGGAGGAAAAAAAGTTGTTTCTATTCTGAGAGTAGGCTCAGTAATCCCAGAAAGTTTCATAGTGGGATTCTCAAAAGTTTTCGAGTTATATTCAAATATGTACAGTTAAAATTCAGCGCAAAATACTGTCCCAAGAAATAGTCTTCGCATATTAAATCCATTGCGAATCGATCGAAGTGTTGCTACGTACACACACAAATAGAAGGCACTTTTTATGGTATTAATTATGCCATCCACTTTTGAATTTCCACTCTTATAACCTCAATAAGATTGTCTACATTTATTACTATCAGAAGCTACCACTCAACCATAATCTACAGCGTCCAATCACTCTAATTTTCAATAATAAAAAAAAATGGAATCACTCCTTGAGTGACTAATATTTTTTCCTTATTCATATTCCTTTCCGTCTGTTAAACTTCACTTTTAAAAATGCTATTGACAACGATTTTCATCACGGTAACCATAATGGCCTAGGATAGTTTTCTCGATCAATAGGACTAAAAATAATAATAGTCTTTGTAGATAGGGGGCCAAAAAATTAGAACGTTGTAAACGAGGACTGAAAATAATGTATATTTTCAAATTTTCAACGAAAAAATCAAAAGCTTCCAAATATCACAGAGCAATTCGAATATACGCAAAATGAATCGGCCCATCGGAAGATTTTTAATTTTTGCAAATGACGTCGTACGCCAAAAATATTTGATGCTTGTAAACTAGACGGCAGCAGCATACAAACAGATAAGCAACGGAGCGCTTAAATAAAGATTTCCATCACGAAAAATCGTACTTTTTTATATTTAGTAATGAAAGATATTCGAAAACAAAATTGGATGATTAATTTTGCGCCATCTTGTAAATATGTACTTACAAATCAATTAATTTGATATGTAAGAAATGCTGCAAAAAATTTTTTTTGTGGTATGGAAGAAAGCACTCAAAACGGTCGCAAAAAATGTTTAATCAACGCGATTTCGGAACCTCTTTAAACTTGCGCCTCAAAATGTAATGAACTATAAAATTTCATACTCGAGATATTTCTAAAAATTCGGATGGAAAAGCTTGCAATTGTAATTAAAATTTGTTGAAAGTTTAGGTTGTAAATTTAGATCTATTTGGTTTTCGTAATACAAAAAGTTATTAAAATTAAATAAGAAACAAATAATATAAGTTAACAAAACTTGTCAATAAGCCCCTGCGCTACAGATATGAAGCCAACTTTATATGCGTAAGGATAGGGTGAGTTGAAGTGAGCTGTGACCTTTTGATTTGAAACACTAAATTTTATTTTTGAAAGAAAAAATAACGGTCCAAAAATGAGTTTTTTTTTCGATTAAATAAAAAACTCAAAAAGTGATCAATATTTTAAATTGAAACTCAAAAAATATTTATTATTTCTTTTCAAAAAATAACGACTCTCAAACTAAATTGCGAAAAAATACGAAATCAGATATTTATCTAAATATATCTATACATATATTTATATTGGCAATCCACACCCTTTTTGGGTGTTTGGCAGAGTTCCTTCTAAATATGGTGGGCGTCTTAGTGTCGTTCCACAAGTGGAAGAACCCACCTGTACAGTTTTAAGCCAACTCCGAACTGCAGATACTTTTTCATGGCAGAAATACACTCGGAGGCTTGCCAATGTCTGCCGAGGGGCGACCGCTATGAGAGAAAAATGTTTCTATCATTTGATTTTATCCGTCAAAGATTCGAACCTGGGCACTTCCGAATGGTAATCGCGCACCAACTCAAAGTAAAGATTAAATATTAATATCTCTGACAAAACTTGTAAAAATTACAGTGCCTGGAAATAAACACAATACGTGAACTGCCATTTTTTCACACACCACTGTACTCATCTGCATATGATGAATAGCAAATGATATTCAACCGCATTGAATGCAATGGCTAGCAAAGATTCACAAACGAAAAGCGGCAAGTGCAAACGGCAGTAGGAAATTGGAATGTAAAATGAGGAAATGAGAAATAAAAAAGTAAATTTCTTAGTAAATATTTACTACACTACAAATGTCGTATGATGTGACATCACTGCTATAAAAACTTACAAGTGCTTGTACCAGGCACTGAGATTGTTAGTGCAATAGCAATCGGCCAGTGGTTTTACACTACCATCATTTGCGCCAACGCGGAAATAGCTGTACATCTAACTATATGAAAGACCCAAAAGGGTAGATGGTGTGTGCGTAAATGGAACATTTTAAAATGTAGAGCAAACTCATTTCAAGTGAGTGGGTGATGGATGTGGATTGCGAAGTTTGTATTGCCACGAGGCAATAAGCCGGTGCTGCTTACCTGCATCAGGTAGCAGCTGCTGGAAACCACGTGAAATAGAGTATCTCAGGGAACACTTAGCAACTGTATATATATAAGTAGATATACATATATATATATCGGTATGCACAGATGTATCCATTGCAGTGTTGTTTGCACTGGAACTTCTTAGAACTGATACTCATTATTGGTTTTTTTTTGGTTTTTGTTAATTCTCTTCGTATGCGTTTTAGTATAGTCTGCTCTTCTTACCTGAAATCATAGAGTTGTTTCGGCTTCTTGAAGTTTTATTGCATCGATTACTTTTGTGAGCGATTCTCATTTCAACCACAAAGTTACTTACACACTTCAAAATAGTAAAATGCAAGTTGTGAAGCGAGACTACTTTTCATTTTTTGTTTAATTACTTTCGCTTGAATTCAAGTGAACTTTTGTCTTTATAGTTAAAATAATTAAATAGTAAAACTGTTTCAAATGTATATATTTCAGTAGGAAAATATATCGAAATAAATTCAATAATTTTAGTTTGGTCCTTTTATCAATGCAACAAATTGTTTGTAGTTGTTGTGGAAACAAAAACTATTGGCACACGAAGCCAAAGTAAAATTCAAGCAAAAGCTTTTACTTCAATAAAGTTTCAAGTATAGGCATTCACTTAGTTTTCAATTATTTTACTAAATTTCACCTACATAACTTTATTTTCGGAGAAACTTTTCCATTTTTGTTACATCGCCATTATTTTTATGGTTTTTGTTTTGTGCAGGTTTGACCCAAAAAGACTGTCTATTTTGCATTCATTTTCTTGTTGTAGTTACACCCGTGCAGCAGCTGTCGGATGTGAATGTTGAGTTTAGTCATTGCTGTGATTTTTGAGTGGAGGTTCAATAATTCCTTATTCCGCGCTCCGAAGAGAAAGAGATATGGTAATAATATAAGAATAATCTCAGAATTGCAAAGCGCACAAGTTTCAAAAATCGTGTTGCACTAACTTAAATAACCAACTTATTTCACTAAAAGAGTTTTTTAATTTTGAAATTGAGTTCAATAATCGTTTGCACGTGCAGAAATCATATAGCATATCTTAGCCTCTTCCTAAAATTTAACACATTTTTGCGCCTCTACCCAAGGGATTTCAAAGATCCGTAGATCATAAAACTTCTACACAATACTTTAATTCGTTCAAAACTCGATTAATTATGTGCAATCCAATTTATAATTGCCATGCCACTCGTAGAATTATAAAGGTTCATTTGCTTTACACTCCCATCAGGACAATTTTAAGACCTGCAACCCTCTAACAGTGCACCCTGTATGTTAATAAATCTATGTAACAGTACTTAAAAGCAGAAGAATAATCTACTCTTTTACGTTTGTGTAAGAGTTGTAATGTAAAAAAAATATTGATTTTTCAGTTCCCAGATCGCTTTTAAATCTTCCATTTACGCTCTGTTCTGATAGTTTTTATTGCCTCCTTATGCAGCAGTTATTTACATTTTTTTCGTTTTATATAAGTAAATATATATAAATAAGTATATATACCTCTTGTCTATTAGATATTATTTACTTAATATTTATTTATTTACTTATTCTACAGACATAATTAATTTGGTCGAGTAGGGATGGGAAGTCAATCGCCCCACTTATCACATCGAAAACGAGGGAGAGAATAGTCCTTCTAATATGTGATGTTTTTAGATTAAAGAGCAAGCACTTTTATGAGATGGAATTGGATCAGTGAAAATCAAAGAGGGCAAAGCATAACGACCAAACGGCTTTCTGAACACGATCAAGCCTACTAATATGTCAAGCATAATGTGGCGGCGTATTCCGGCTCGTCATATACCAGTCATGTCATTGACTAAATAATGCGAAATGCAAATGAAAACTACTTTTAAGTCTTATCTTCAAATGATATCTTTAAATTATTTTGTATCTCTATTCAGTAATGTTTTGTAGCCATAGAATTAATAAAATGAACTGAAAAAATTAAAACTAAAAAAAAAGAGTGCAACATATCATTGGAGAAATAGAGCTGGTCCTATATCGAATGTAATCGAAAATATCAACAAATAACCAATTAGCACCGAGACAGCCCTTTATCGGGTACCCTGTTTTTTTATGAATAGCCTCCATGTACTCACTTCTTATTACAATCAAAACTTAACAATTTTTCAACTAACGAGTTTTTTCAAATTTCAAAAATTCCAATTTTCAAATTGTCTATAACACCCTATATTTCATTTGTATGTGTGCGTAGGTAGCAGTCAGCCATACCACAGACTGCCCTATTGAATTCTGCGGTCAGTTTATGATGCAGAAAATTCGTTTAGTTAAATTTTATACTGAAATGATATGGTATTGTAATAAATGGTTTTTATTTTCAGGAGAAAATTGTGGTTAGTTGGTTTTAAAAATTTTAACAGTACTCGTACACTCGGTATGCTTTTGTACAATACTTTGAAAAAAAAGAAAATTTTTTGTGTTATTGAGAAGTCAGTTTTTATCTAAAATTAAAAGTATTTCTTTACAATAAACTTGTGCATGTTAAGCACCCATACGCCCATACCGCTATCTACCTACATCTCTTACACCCATGAGCGCAACATATTGTGTTGACACCCACTAAATTGCTCTCCAAAGGTTATGCTTATAAGTATAAATAAAACTTTATTTTATTTTTATTTCGGATTCCTGTATATTATATCAAGTATCTATAAAATTTACTTGGTTGATTTCATAGAAGGAAAGTGCCTTTATAGTGTCGCAAATACAAAAGGTGTGAAAAACTAAGAAGTCACCTTTCATTGCGCATTTATATGGGTACCGTCAATTCATTTTTATTCAGTTAAATCAAGTTATTTTTTTACCTTTTAAATAAGAAGTAATAGTAGTACCACAAGGTTGTTCTTGCAGAATTGAAAGTATTTCTAACTTTAGTTTGTGGAAAAATGTCACTCATATTGGAAGTGGGTGCTTCTTAAATTTCTTAAACGGGGTAAACTACAGAAATTTAAAAAAATTGTTACCCTACTTGACTAATGAGAAAGTACTCGAAAAAATCTCTCCAAGATCCTTAATTTCATCCCAACTTTGCAACAATGAATGAGAAATACTGCAAAACGTCTGTAAGAGAGTTTTTAGATACGTTAATTTGAAGCACTTTTTTATGTTTAAAGATAGCCGAGAACTAAACACCTCAGTTCCAAGCTGTCAATGTCATTTTACTGTACTAACTAACACTTTGCGTGCAACGTCATCGTGTGTTAGGTTATGTGCACTTCACTGCGACCAGATATTTAATTTAGTCTCTATTCGGTTATCGGATATTAAGTAGCTGGTCCGCTGACTCTCTATTTATTCCCATTTTTCAACCTAGTCGCCTGGCATCTGGTGTTACAGGTAAGTCGCAGCTCGTTAAAGAAGAATTCGTCATGGCGACTGCTCTTAATTTTTCTATATTAAATTTTGAACCAAGTAAACCTACTTCATCTTCAAGTCTTTAACTTGATTTTAAATAATGTAAGTGGAGCGCAAAGTGCAAGCCAAGCCATTTCACGTTTCAATCAGCAAACACGCGACAACTTAGAGAACGCCTCAAATTCAAAATTATTGTGGGAGAGTCATTCATCTGATGGAATATGGAGCCTAGTCAATAGACTCAAATAAAAAGCATTTTATATGAAAGAAGTATTAAGAAAATTGCACGATAATAAAATTTGGCACAAGCGATCTCTGATATAGTCGAAGTAGTTTTATAACTCTTTAAATCATTCATAATACCAATTTTTTAAAGGGCGTAGCATTAAAAAGAAAATAAAAAAGCATGCACACGTTTGTATGTATTACGTGCTCATAAATTTATAAGCCACATAGGTACATAAATATTTTCACAAAAAGTGCGTGCCGATGAGCGCTTTAAATCCACCTGAATATCCTTTTAAATGTTCATTGCAGTAAAATACGGCACACTTGAGTTCATAGTGGGTATGCGCAAACATACTTTTACTTATAAAATACTTGCACTTTTATTTGTGTGCCAATGGGAAAGTATCTTAAATGGAGTGGCTCTGTTCAACCCATCTGTGACTGCTCTCGAACTGATCCAAAAAGGTTCTAGCCGTGAAGTTACATGAGACTTTTATGAATTTTTCCAGTTAGCCGAATAGAGAAACCACAATTGTGTAAAGAAAATGAGCCATATATTCATATGCCAGGTATTCATATGTTTTTGTATTGCTTTTGACATTTTTTTTTTGTTCCTTGCTAAATTATATACAATGATATTCTCAATTGAAAATAAAAAACTATTTACGAAAATCACCATTGGATTTTAGAATTTAGATAAACAAAAAATTAAATTAAGAGTCCTACAAACATCACCGCGCTGGAAATTATTATAATAACGACAACTAACATATTTCGTATGCAGAGAGAAATTCGAAAGATTTTATACTGGTTTTTTGGGTCTTCAGCAAGTCTAAAATCGATATATGTAGTCTGATTTATTTTTGGTGATATTAATTGATGTAACTTGTGTTTAAATAAATAAAAAAATGACGATTTCCTAGTAATTTTTTGATTGCTTGTATGTGTTTCAGCTATCATAGTATATATCACAATGAAAATGAATAAATTTTTTAACAAAAATGCAGGTAGCATAAAGTAAATCAAATAAGGAAACATTTTAAATATAGACATTAAATAACAATTTTTACTGTAGAGAATTTTTCATCTGATATGAAGAATTAAATAAGATTGTCACTTGGCATTATTTGCTAGGCATACCCGTGACTAACCATTAGCAAAATATATAATGAGAAGTACAAATAGGAAAAATTGTTAATCTGCACTACATTCCATTAAATAATTACAGGACAGGAACTTATTGACAAGTTTTTCATAACTTATCCGTTTCTCGTTAAATTTTAATAATTTTTTTATGCAAATATAATTTATTCTCCTTATAAAATCTGGCTTTAAATTTTATGGAAATTAAAAAAAATATATTCATCAAAATTTCAAAAATATCAAAAATAGAGCAAATGCCCAAGACTGCCGGCAAAAATAAATTCGAAAAAATCAACTCAATTTTCGAACAACTTTATTTGTATAATAGAAAAATTCAGTAGGTTATAAAACTGCACCATATACTCGAAATTTTTCTAAAAATTCTGATTTAAAAAGGTGCAATTTCGAAATTTTTGTACTTGCACAAAGTTTGAAGCTTGAATTTATATGACTTTTGTAGGAGAAAGAATCGTATTTTCCTAAAACAAATATAAGAATTAAATGAGAAACAAATGAATTGCAAAACTTTTCCATAAGTGGTTTCTTCTATAAAGTAAAATAAAGTTCAATATAGCTGAAAATGTATTCAAGAGGAACTCGGAGTTTCTCAAGAAAATGAAAACGGTTCAATAACATTTATTTTCTTCACTTCAAAGTAATCTCTATGGTAACACAGGCCGACAAAATTTAACCAACATTCAGACCCAGAAACCAGACTATATATTTCCGAAGGTTTATGATGCGCTGAATCCAAATCTGGCCTCAGAATTGCTCTATTAGTTTGAGTTTTCGAGATATCCTAACCTAAAAGTGCAAAAAACCCCATTTTTGCCCATATTTGAGGTTATGCAGCCTTGCAGATGTTTTCTTTCACCAAAATTAAAGGATGGCATCTTTAAATACAATCCTTCTTTTTTCAAATGGCGTTTTGTTTGCTCAAATATCATTTTTTTTCGCAGAGATATCGCATTTTGAAATTTTCATGTTTCGAAATTTTCCTACACCTGAAAATCGATTAAGATAACATAGACATGATATAGTCGCTTACTAATTTTCTTGGGTTTGAGGGCCTGAAATATATGGATTAATAGTATGTAAATTTGGAGTTTGTGGGAAAGCCTGCTTGCGGTTATGTGGGTTAGCCTGCTCGCGGTATGATAGGGGTGGTTTCTAGGGGTTAGGGCTGTGTGTGACTCGGTACCCAAAGGTTAGATAGTGTAGAGATGTGGTGAGTCAGCACACTTATGGTGTGAGACAAAATTTTAAGAAAAATAAGACTCAATTCAAGAAAATTAGTAATCGAATATATCATGTCTATGTTATCTTAATCGATTTTCAGGTGTATGAAAATTTCGAAACATGAAAATTTCAAAATGCGATATCTCTGCGAAAAAAAATGATATTTGAGCAAACAAAACGCCATTTGAAAAAAGAAGGATTGTATTTAAAGATGCCATCCTTTAATTTTGGTGAAAGAAAACATCTGCAAGGCTGCATAACCTCAAATATGGGCAAAAATGGGGTTTTTTGCACTTTTAGGTTAGGATATCTCGAAAACTCAAACTAATAAATTAATTTTAGTTATCAATCCGAATTTTGCATGGACAGAGAAGCAGATATTAGTTTAAATTATTTCGGATACTTTTCCTTGTAGACTAGTGTAATCAATACCAATCTTCAAAGCTATTTTCATTGGCCAAATTCGAGAATCGCCTTCAGCTCATTTATCATCTGAGGCTGTTAGACTTTTCGCGTCGCCACGTGTTAACTTGGGAAAGGGCATAATAAAAACTTGAACGGGATCCCAACTGATGAATACGTAGCTTGTGGGAGGTAATAACGTTGGTGCATTTCTGGACTCCTTCTATTGATTGTGTTGATGTTGTATCACAAATGATGGGGCCTACAGTTTTAAGCTGACCCCGAACGGCAAAAGGTTTTTATGAGGACCTTTTTGCCTGGCAGAAATACACTCAGAGGCTCCCTATTGCCTGGAGAGGGACAACAGCTATTAGAAAGAACATTTTTCATCATTTGGTGTTTCATGCCCGGATATTCGAACTTGCGCACTTTCGAATGGTAGTTACGCACCAACCCATTCGGCTAAGCCGGCCACCAACTTTACTGCTGGGAATGATAAAACCGTACTCGTGAAGGTGTGGTACTACTTGCATTGTGCCAATAACTCTATATAACACACAAACAAAAAGCGCGATAAAAAGGTGGCTATGAAATACGAGAAACGGAGACCAAAACTTTCAAACAAAAAATCAACAAAGGAAAATTAGCAAGCGAAATCGAAAAAATCCTGGTTTCTTCTACAAAGTGAAATAAAGTTCAATATAGCTGAAAATGTATTCAAGAGGAACTCGGAGTTTCTCAATAAAATGAAAACGGTTCAATAACATTTATTTTCTTCCCTCCAAAGTAGTCCCTATGGTAATCAATACCTATCTTCAAAGCTATTTTCATAGGCCAAATTCGAGAATCGCCTTCAGCTCATTTATCATCTGAGGCTGTTAGACTTTTCGCGTCGAAACGTGTTAACTTGGGATATGAATACGTAGCTTGTGGGAGGTAATAACGTTGGTGCATTTCTGGACTCCAGTGTACACAGTGACCCAGCCATTGACAACAAGCTTATTTGACAATTTGTGTGTGAAGTGATTTATATGTGTTAGTTGTTTGCTTCCAGTAATGAAAATTGTTTCTACTACCCTTAATGAAACTTTTCAAACAATACATTCGAACGAACTGTTCTGGCTACTTGGCTCACTGTGTATGTATACTGTGGTTTACCCTATCGAAAAAATGTCAGAGTGGACCACAATAAAGCAGTCATACGAAATGGCCGCTAAAAGCTGAATTTTAATTTGACTTTGTCGTGGTTTTTTGAGTTCTACCTCATCTAATAAGCTTCATTCTAACCAATGTTTGCTTGTTTTATAGACCCATGTCTATGAAGCACCGATGTTAGCAAAATATTAATACCACGCATCGCTCAGTGAGTATGTATAATTTTCTGAATTTTTTCGCTAAGGGTGATGGATGAGTGGAATTCCGCAACGCGACACAGAGTACTATTAAACACTTTATAGCCCTCAAATGGTTGTGTTTTTTGGTATTGTCTAGTCACCGTCGGCTTATGTTAGCATTCCTCATGCGAAGCTATCTATCGGACAGATTGCACTCAAAAGTAGCAAATTACATACAACTATAAGCTTAGGAAAAATTATTTTGACAACGTCTCAAGCACGGCCCGTTTAACTGAGAAATTCTGACTACTTTTCGAACAGAAGTTTTTATGCGAGCAAATGTGTGCAGTTGCGTTGGCTTCTGTTGCAAAAAGGGAAGTGAACTTTAAATCGGAAGCATCGGCAGGGGGCGCCAGTGCGTGTGCCATGAAGCGCATCATGGCGTCCGATTTGTTTTATTCACTTATTCATTCATTCATTTATGCGCTCAGTCATTCTTATAATCCACCACTTGCACTGGTGACAATCCATCCAAACCAATCAAGCAACGAGCCTGCGAGTCAACTAGTAACAAAAGAGTTTTGCTATCAGCTTTATGCATATAGCCAGCCAGGATGCTGAGCATTCAAGCGGTTAAAAAGCTGACGCAGAGTGCACAAGTAGTGTCAGTTACTCATACATACATTCATATATACTTTATATACATACGGTGGAATTTTTTGTGTAAAGAAAGCAACTGGCATTCACTTCACTTTTATGTTTCTTTTTTGTGTGGATATTCCTTTTATTTATTTCTGAGCGCTTATCGCATATACTCAGACCTCGAGTGGTGTAGATGATTTTTGTGTTTTACTTTTCCTCCATTTATATTTTATGAATTTTCAAACATACGTACGGCTGACTTTTTCAGTGGTAGAAGCGCTTGTATGTCATGTAGAAAGTACTGCTCAGGCGTCTACGCAGTCTGGCGACATCTTCTTCCGTAACTTATGTAAGATATATTTAATTAATGACTTCGAGTTCACGGAAAGTTCAAGTAACCTGCATCAAAGTTGTTATACAATTAATTGCGAGAGGAGCCCCAAGCTAGACAGCCAGCTGTGTGGAATCAGTGGCATACGAACTCCCTAAGACTGCCGAAGACTATTAAAGATTTGCAAATACTCCAATTAGGCAGCTAGCGAGTGCGTTGAGGAGTCCCCAAAGGCTTCCTCAACAAATTATGGAAGCTAAAACAGTTTCGCAAGAGGGCATAGTGTACAAGTAGACAACAGTCTGCAGTGGAAGGAAAAAACATGATGCAGCCGCATGTAATATGCACTGGGTTAGATACTGTCTTACATGAAATTTACTATGGCATGTCAATACAGAAATCTCCACCTTAAATCAAAATAAAGTAAATAAAAAGTCATCTACCTACCCTCCAATTCCTACCAACTCACGCAAATACGAGTGAAAAAATGAAAGAAAATCAAAACTGTAGCTTACAGCCTTAGCGGATGTTTGAGCTATTAATAGGGGGAAGGTTGGGAAATCAACAATCCCACAATAAAAATGGTGGTGAGGGTGTGCAAAAAAAAAATCAGTTGGGGAAGTACAGTGAATCGTCAAGTACCAAATGTGCTCCCCAGTGAAACTCATTAAAAAAGTTTGCCAAATAAGAATGCACGAAAGAATTTGACAAACCAAAAGGAATGCGAAGAGATAGAGACGAAATAGAAAAGTGAGGAAATTAACAGCAGACATAGGCGTTAACTGTAGCAGTTATAAAAACTAATAACAATGGTGGTGAAAATTCTGTGCGCAGATGTAAAGCTCGATTTCTTTACGAGAAAAAGTCTGAAGAATGTCAAAGTTGCTGTGGTAGATATTAAAGAAAAAATTAGAATTAATAAAAATATAAATAAATAAAATACTTATAATATGTAGAAAAGTATCATAACTTATTGTAAAAAATTCCAGTATTCTTTACATTAAGAGTTTTTCAAAAGTGGCAGTCAGTAGTGAATAATTCCCAGATGGTATATTTCTTTATGTCTTCTTTGATATTTGTCAAGTATACAGATGTACAATTTTACAAGATAGTATAATGCGTTAAAATTATTGTACCTTGTTATGAAAATGCGGCCGCCGTAGCCGAATGGGTTGGTGCGTGATTACCATTCGGAATTCACAGAGAGGTCGTTGGTTCGAATCTCGGTGAAAGCAAAATTAATAAAAACATTTTTCTAATAGCGGTCGCCCCTCGGCAGGCAATGGCAAACCTCCGAGTGTATTTCTGCCATGAAAAATCTCCTCATAAAAATATCTGCCGTTCGGAGTCGGCTTGAAACTGTAGGTCTCTCCATTTGTGGAACAACATCAAGACGCACACCACAAATAGAAGGAGGAGCTCGACTAAACACCCAAAAAGGATGTACGCGCCAATTATTTATTTTTTATTTTTTTGTTATGAAAATAGTCGATCTTTAAAAAAATATATCGCAAAATTCATGACTTTTCTTGTGGGAATAATCGTCCGATAAGTTGACGGCGTTGACGCATAAAGAAATACCGTCTAGGAATTATTCATTACTGACTTTTAGGCGGCACTTTTCCAATACCCTTTAGTTCTTAAAAATGAAATTAAACAACAACTATAGTTACTGTTATAAATACAAATCAATATATACCTATATATATTATATAGCGCTTACATTCTTCGTTGGTGGTTTGTCGGAACTCCTTGATGTTTTTTCTACAAATTTATACAGACTCCGAACGGCAGAATGTTGAGGAGCGCTTACCAGACATAAAAAAGTTTGTGATGGCCTGTGGGCGTTGAAATACTTATAACATCATTCATAACAGAAAAACAAAGGTGTCCTCCAGAAGGATTGCAAAGCAAGGTAGCACTGGCCGCTTTGTGGTACTGGGATACAAAAAAAGAAATAACATAGAAACGCGGAAGAAGCAAAATGCATTAGGCTAGCAAAAAGCAGAAAACCCATAAAAACCATGCCCTAAAAACTTGCATAATTTTGGACAATGAAGTCTACATCGAAGCAGCCTACTCCCAGAACCACAATACTACTCGAAGTTGAAGGCGAATCACTTTTGGGAGCTAAGTTTTCAATAATATTGAAAAGTTTGAACGTAAATATCTAATTAGCAATTTGCCAATAAGGCAAAATGATGTCCTCGTTTGTGGCAACTGGCACAATATATAAAGAGTTTTCCAATAAAAGGTGTTATGAAATGAATCGATGGTGGTGCGTACCACACAGGCAACGAAACCATTGATCTTTTACGGGAAAAGTTTCCGGACAGTGTTATCTCTCGAAGAGGTGAGCACTTTCAGCCACCGAGATCTTGTGACTTAACACCTTGTGACTTTCTTCTTTGGGGCCACGTGAAAGAGAAGGTCTACACCAACAGCCCAGGGTCGATTCAAGACCTTAAAGATGGAATTCGTGAGGCTATCGAGGACATAGGGTAGCCCATTTACAATTCGGTTATGTAAAATTTCATAAAAAGGATGTTGTCCTGTAAGCGTGGTCGTGGTGCTAATTTATATTAAAAAATAGCATTTTTCTTTAGTACTAAAAATTGTTAAAAGTGTTAAAAAAACATTACTGCTGGTTATAAAAACTTAAGGAGGAGCCACACTGTTTTGGCCAGATTCAGGCTCAGCTTCAGTTCACTACGTGAAATTTACCATTGACTCCCATATCAACACTGTTAGGAATGCAATTTTTGATCCACTTCAAACTTGATTTTTCCTATACCAAAATTTAATGAGCTATAATACTGAATACACGGAATGTTTCTAAACACTGCAATTAAAATTTTAAATTTTAAATTTCCACAAAGTGTGAACTGAGATTTATTTATATTAGTTTCATAGAAGAATAAACTCTACTTTCATACAAAAGTTCTTAGAATTAAATGGGAAACAATTAAATTGAGAAAATTTGTCAATAATTCCTTTTGCTATAGTTATGAGACGTACTTTATGTATATTAGTATACAAGTCTTAGGGGAATTAGGGTAAGTTAGTGGGGGTGAAGCGAATTAAGGTGACTTCCTGTAAGGTAAATTCAGGTAAGCTTAGTTGAGTTTATGAGAGGTGTGACAATTTAATTTTCTCGATCTGTCTAGAGAAATAAATCTCGAAAATTAATTGTTAATTTTGAGATAACAGATAATACTCAAGAAATAAGTTTTATTACCAATAAAAAAATAAAACTCAAACATAACAACGCACAAAATAATCGTTATTTTAGGACGAAAAATCGAAAGATTGAAAAAATATAATTCGGCACATGATAGTGTTAATTGAAAATTGTAATTTTAGTCTTAATATTATAATATTTTTTAAGGTCAGTCAACAATTTTTAGATCATATATTTATATATAATTGGCGCATACACCCGAGCTCCTCCTCGTATTTGTGGTGTGCGTCTTGATGTTGTTCTACAAATGGAGGGACCTACAGTTTCAAGCCGACTCCGAACGGCTAATATTTTTATGAGGAGCTTTTCCATAGCAGAAATACACTCGGAGGCTTGCCATTGCCAGCCGAGGGGCGACCGCTATTAGAAAAATGTTTTCTTAATTTTGGTGCTTTCACCGAGATTCGAACCGACGTTCTCTCTGTGAATTCCGAATGGTAGTCACGCACCAACCCATTCGGCTACGGTGGCCGCCTGGATCATAGGCCCACATATAAATATTTTCGAAACTATTCTACAATATTTGAAGCTTTTAATTTATTTATTGAAAATTTGATAATAATGATTATTCTCGTTCACTGAAAGGAACAAGTCGTAAAACCTGCTTGCATATTACAATTTCTTAAGCTGTGAATTGGATTGACAAACAAGATATGAAGTGGCATAGAAACAAAGAAGTTAACTTGGACATCTTAACGCCGGTATATACGCGCATGAAACTCCATGCTCCTGCAAAATTTGGAGCTTAATAACGCCAAAAATCTCGTCGATATACATTCCACTTGGCCACATAATCAGAACCAGAACAAATCATTGCGGCTTGTAAAAATTATCAAATGAGTTACCCCGATCTAAATATTGGGATACACCTAACTACGATCGCCAAAACATTACTTTAACAGAGATAATGCACGACTGATGTTTAGTGCTCGCTGTCTTTAGCATTTGTTACAAAATTTTTTAAGCCATGCCAGACAACATCAATATAAATCTAACGTAGAGCTACAGTAGGGAAGCAGGCACAGGGAGATGTAGGGTGGCTCTATTTACTCCTACCGTGACATATTGACACATTAAGCTTGAAGCATCATTCAACTGACAAGCATAATGTATGAAATTTATTATGGCACATACTGATAATATTTAATATAAAATAATAAATATTTCAACCTTCATTAAATATAAAGGGATCGGGCTAGAATCATTTAAAACTGTTTTTATAGGCTTTTTAAAAAGGTTAAAAGTAAATACTTTAATTTTACAACAACTGAAGCAACTATATTAAATGAACAAAAACAACTGAAGCAAGATACATAATATATATTAAATTAAATTTTCAAAAAAGTACTCCCTGTACGAGTAATACCATAAATACAATAAAATGTATTACAATGACACCAAATCACTCACGTATAAAAACACCCACATGAGTATGAACGCCTTTAACCCGGAGCGAAACTGTCAACAGACGTACGTATATAAATCCATACACACATACATACATACATATAGAAGTATGTGTAATCAAATTAATTTTCAGCCAAACATTTTAAACATTTTGGGGTAGGGGTTACAAAACTATTCCGTAGACAAATTCATATAGATTTTATGCAAACAAACAGAAGAGCTTATGGAAGGTATATTACTACGTAGGATGAGCAGACAACAGGAACAACACCAATGCAGCTGTTTATTCCTCCAAGTCAGTCAGTCAGTCAGTCAGTCAGTCAATCACACGCTGCCATATATTTGCGTCGACATTTAGACCTACAACTACGGAAGTAATTATTCACTCAGCCATATCCATAGTCATCCATACATGGAAACATTCGCATATAGTCAGCAAAGTCGACAGCCAGCGAACCGTTTCCAGTCATCACTGTCCGCAGCTGGCTGTTATTCATTACCTTTGTCGTTTAGGCGCTCGGTTGCTTAGTCATTCGGGTGTTAGTAATCTGGTCGCCTTGTCTAATTGTCCAATGTTGAGTTCAACAAGTCGCTGAAGAAATAATGGCATTGCCTCCTACATCTTCTACTGCTACAAATGACAAGATTCATAAATTAGAACTGCAGTATTTGAGTTGACGGGGATGAAGAGTCTTGACGGCAAGCAAATATTTCTACTATTAGCAGATATTAACTACTGAAGTAAATTAAAGTACACAGTAAAATTCGCATTTGAATGCAATAATAACAAAAAGGAATAATGATTATGTGGCATGAAATTTTGTAATTTACTTTGAGTATTTCTGGCCAACTAATATGAAAATACAATATTAAGAGATTTACCAAATATACTTTGGATGTTGAATGTTTTTCAAAAATCTCTTCCATGATATTTCATATCAACAGCTGCCAACGAACAGTAGTCATGCACCAATCCATTCGGCTAATTAGATTTCTCTTAATTATATTTCAAGTTATGCTTACTTGCCTTCAAATTCTCCATAATCTTTCGATCCCGATTTATTTTTAATAATTTTATCTTATTTTTTCTTTTTTTATTTATATGTTTCTTTACATATTGCATAATGTTTTTTAACTTTTTATCCATACATTGAATGTATTCGAAAACAGCTTCCTGTGCTCAAGTTTTCTTCTGAATGTTTCTTATTGTATAACGATTGTCTACTCCTTGATTCGGCGTTGCGAAATGGTGTTAAGAGGTACATTAGCCAATCAGGTTGGGTATTTGAGACTATGTATTCTAGTATTCTGATATAATGTGAAATTATTTGTTTTGAGTACGAAGAAAATCATCCAATGTTCATTTTTTACAGAAAATAGCTCACAAACCATCGAGAGTAAAGTATAAACCATCAATAAGAATTTTAAGTGTACTTCAAGATGAGAAGTTGATATTGTGGACTATATGGTTCCTGGACGACTGTACTCCAGTTCATATTTCGATTAGAGATCATTTACACCAAACTTTTCCACGTAGGAGGCTAGGTCGGGCAAACCTGCATTATGGTATGCAGCCGACTGATTTCAACCCTACAAATTTCTTATTTAGGAAATATTTGAAAATATTAATCTATGGTAATCTGAATAGTTAAAGGCTGCAATGATGAACTAATCAAAAATACCAACAAATCTTAGCCACTCAGGTGGTTTTAGAAAGCGTTCGAATATCCTTCAGACACCGAATTTATGCCTGATTGGAAATGGAAGAGGGTACTTTGAATGTATCTTTTGAAAAGACTTTGTTTTTTGCTTTATTGTTTTGTTTATTTGTACATAATAAATAAATAGGTGATTGAAAATAAATGTTTCAAGGAAAAATAACTTGCTATTTCCCCAAACCGGGTGTTTGGCCGAGCTCATCCTCCTAATTCTGGTGCGCGCCTTGACGTTCTCCACAAATGGAGAGGCTTAATGTTTTACCCCACCTCCGAACCATAGATGGTTTTTTATGAGGAGGTTTTTCATGGCAGAAATACACTCGGAGCTCCGCCATAGTCTACCGAGGGCTAGCGCTATTAGAAAAAAATTTCGTGTCCGGGTCCCGCATCAACCCATTCGGCTACGCCGGCTGGCTTAAACATCTTATATCCTTTTTATAACAACCATGCATCAAGTGTGTGGCGGATTTCACATAAGGATTTGCATTTGCATCCTTACAAAATTCAATTAACACAAGAATTGTAACCAATAGATAAGTATCAAAGTAAAAATTTCGACAATTGAGTCTTGAGCTTATTTCACGGATGGTTTTGTCAAGAGACAAAAGTGCCGCAACCGGGGAGAAGAAAGCCCTCGAGTAATTTCGGAAAAATCATTTAATTTGATAAATTGTACAATTTGGTATTCCCTTTTTTGGCCCATTTTTATGCGAAAATAAAAATTATTGGTACTGTCAATGGGCATTGCTATAAGCAGCTTATTGGAGATTTTTGTGACCTGCTTTTTGGGTGTTTGGCCGAGTTCCTCCTCCTGTTTGTGGTGTGCGCCTTGACGTTCTCCACAAATGGAGAAGCCTATAGCTTTACGCCGACTCCGAACGGCAGATATTTTTTATGAGGAGCTTTTTTATGGCAGAAATACACTCGGAGGTTTGCCATTGCCTGCCGAGGGGAAAGGAATCTTTATTTTCAACAGGATGGCGACACAAGTCACACAACACGGAAAAGCATTCCATTATTGCGATCTAAGTTAACCGGTGGATTAATTTCACGTAATGTTGACATAAATCTTGCAATCTAGCTATACTAGGCTACTTTGTGTGGGCTTTTTTTAAGGTAAAGTCCTCGTGAATAAGTCAGAAATGATTCCAGAGCTGAAACGCAACATTCGGATAGCGACTGCCGAACTCAATGCGATTATGTCTGAGCGAGTCCTTGAAAATTTTAATTCTCGCATAAGAGCTGTAGATGTGCCCGTGGGAGACATTTAAATGTTGTAATTTTTCACATATAATTCTTAAGAGTTTTATTTTGAATAAAAATTTTGAAACCTGAAAGAATCTAAATTTGTATAATTTTATTGTAGGCGTGTCTATGAAAGACCTCTTACTAAAACTTGACGCTGCTTACATATAATTACCGGCATTGCATACGTCTAGAATAAGGCTAACCATATTATCTATATGAATCACATTAATCAAATCTGCGCAGATATTTAAACATAACAAATATTATTAAACCATTTATTAGTTTCACACTTATTTTGTGCCAATTTTACTGTGTTTTAAAAGTAAATCTTTTAATTTCGTAGACAACTTCTTGACAACTATTCCAAATCTTCATATGTTGATTAATGGTCAACTAATTCGAAGCGCATATTAAGAAATAAATATCATAGAATACTTGCTAAAATAAAAGCTCTGATTGATCAATTAAATCATTATCGAAAGAAAATTCTGAAATTATTATATTTTTTAAACAAAATGGTCGTTTGAGTCATTCGAATAAATTTATGTGAATATAATCTCCCCTTATAGATTTGATCTAAATATGCGCATTGCAATAAATAATCAGGTATTTCGCTCTAATTATTTCTCAAGAGTTGGTATTAAATTTCCGACAGGCACACGAACATTGCGCTGCCTCTTTCTCTTACATGCATACTTATCTGCATCAGTATCACAAACTTTAAGCATTAAAAATTTACCAATGAATGACATTATTTAGATATTTTTAAATTTTACCAAACAGTTCGAATACAAAGTGCTTCGCATTTCAGAATACAATAATTCCCCCAAGGGATCTCATTAATACACTAACATAAGGGAGTGAGTAAAACTCAAATACATCAAACTTCATTCCAATACATACAAAGCCAAGTGAACATAACAATACTCACACAAAACTAATACAATTCGAATCAATGATATGTATACAAATACTTAAAAAGGCCAACGGTATAAACATACGCACGCAACAGCCACTAAAATACGAATGTGCAAAGTAGAGCAGCGGAAGAGAAGCACAGTTACTTTCACGCAGATGAATACTGCAACGGAGTGTAAGTGTAAATATACTGAAAAAGGTGCAATCCTTTGGTAAGGCTTAACTCCTACACAAATACTCAGGGATAAGTATGTTTGTATATGCGAGTAAAGGATAACTTAATATTTTGCTGCAGGCATATTTATTACATACCTAAAAGTCGTTGGGGTGTTAAATGTCCTGCGGTTATGGTAAACACTCAACGAAAATGATCCTTTCTTTTCTTTGCACAATGCGGCTCTGTAACTGATGATGTTGCAGGCGTAAAGCTACCCGATGAACCATTCATGTGTGCTTAATTTGGCCAAATATTACAATGTTTTTTTATTTTATTTGTTTTTTTACAGTGTTTCACATGAAAAGGTGCGCGCACGACCACTGCCACATTGGGATTATTTGCCAGCTTCTTAGCTGTTTTATGCACTCATTAATTTGAACAATCTCATTGCTTTAGTATTGCTGGCAGATCAAGCGGAAAACCCGTCTGTAATGTGTATGCCACAAACCAATCACCAAAAGTACACCTGCGGCGCGCAAGCACACGTGCAAAAAGCACAAAACAAAAGCAACAAAAAAAGAACACGCGCACACTTTTAAATGAAGCAGCTGTTTTTAGAGATTAAATTATTTATTTCTTAGCTCTTCGTCTCTTCACTTGATCCTTTTATGCACCGCTGGGGCTTATTAAGCAGCCTTGGCGACTAGCATATTCACGCAATCCATGTTCGCATTCCATTGCTTTTACAGCGACCGTACAACGTGTCGTATACTTAACTTCTATTAACAAAGTATCACTTTCGCTTGCACTTTGTGTGCCTCATCCGTTCAATATTTGTTATAACTGTAGTTGTTATGCTGTCAAATTCATTCACAAAATTTCACGTACGTGGCTTTTAGCATTTATTCTTCTTCTTCTTACTGTTGTATCGCAAATTTGTGCCGACTTTACGAAAATATCAGCAAATTGCTCGCTCAGTGCGCTTATCGCAATTCGTCCTGTCGCTTCGAGCTTTCTTACGCGACTCTGCCGTTATGTTTGCCTTCACTGTGTCTTATATCGTCGTACGCCTGTCCATTTGTTTGTTGGAGTCCTTTCGTTTCTGATCGTTTCGGATTGTTTTCCGCCTGCTACTTTTTGGGCCAACAACTCTACAATTGTTGCTATTGTTGTAGCTGTTGCTGTTGCGTTCGTCAACATTTTCGTTTTCACACTGCAATATTGTGTCGGTTTGTTGAATGGTGGGTGGCTGTCGTGGGTGGTTATAGCTGCAAAAGCATCAACAACGACAACGACAACAAAACGTACAGAACAACCGGCTGGGTTTGTTTCTGTTTGTAGTTTGGCACGAAAGCCGATTTGCTTGTTACTGGTATTGTTGCCGCTATAATTTTTTTTTTGCTATTGTTTTTGCCACTTGCCTATTACTTTTCCATTTCTTGCCACTTTCAAGCTAGTCTATGTTATTTCTCTGCTACTTACTGCCACTTGGTGCACTTTTTCCAGATTTTGCTTTACTTCCTTCCCAACT
Source organism: Anastrepha ludens (assembly GCF_028408465.1). NCBI lineage: Eukaryota > Metazoa > Arthropoda > Insecta > Diptera > Tephritidae > Anastrepha > Anastrepha ludens. Next base: position 84,623,699 of record NC_071498.1, on the reverse strand, counting down.
TTTCCGGTCTTTCCGCAAATATCTTTGGACAGACATTTTTGTTGTTTTGTTCTATTTTTCATTTTGTTATTCTGCTGTGCATATGTATTGTTGTTTGTAATTTGACGTTATTAGTTTTCATTTTATTTCTCGAGTACTTTCCAGCAAAAAGTCATATTACTGCGCCGGCTTCGATGAAGTAACTTAATTTGTCTGTTTGTTTCCGCATATTTTATATAAATCAACGCTAACTTTAATGAATTTGGCCTTATGCCCTGACAAAGGTCTCCCTGACTTTGACCTGACCGCATGTTATTTATTTTAATTGAAGCAACTAGAGTGTTAATTTGGTTATAAAAGCGCCCTATAAATCCCTTCGACTGCTTAAGCCAATTTCACACCATTTAACTTCATTTTTAAGGCTTTGGTTGTACCCAAACTCAAAAGTTTTTACTCGAACCGACGTCTAATGAAGGTAGAATTCCAGAATATTTAATCAGAACCAACTAAGTTCCATGCCCATGTCTTCTATTAGAAGTTACTTCACTCTTCAGTTCTGTCTTAAAATTTATGCACTTTGAGGTTCTTCGAAAAAGGGTTTTTGGTATTTTCATTTCACGCTGCGCTCTGCTAGTTATTGTAAACTTTAGCTGCCATTCAAGCTCAAACTGTTGCTGCTCTTTCATTTCATTTTGTTGTTCGTTTCAGTGGTGCACTGTGTTGCAAGTGTGAACAAAAATAGATTACCAAAAGATATTGCAAGGATAGCTTATATTTTCCTTCGTAAATAAAAGATAAGACATCACCACTGTTTTTTTTTTAAAGAACAAAGAAAATACTTTGAGTGGGTTTGGAAAATACTGAAAGAGTGGGTGTTTTAAAATGGAATTTAAAAAAGAATTCATTATACCTCGTATGCGTAAATTTGTGAAAAATGTTCGGAAATTAGCATAGCATAGCATAGCAACAGCAAAAGATATCCATTTGATCGTCCCGCCAACACAATCGAGAATATTGCTGTTGTTGCAAATAGTGTGCGCATGAAAATGAGATCCTCAGCTTGTCGTAGATCTCATCGGATCAACATTAACTGCACTATTCTGAAGATAACTCTACGTAAAGGCTTTGGCTCTTTCGCTTCAAAGCATCAATTAACTCAGGTACATAATTTAATGCAATACTTTACAGAACTCAACAAAAATATGATGGTACCCAATACTCCGCACGAGCAGCCAAAAAGTTGTTTTATACGCAACTCAGATATACGGTTTAGTGCAGTTAGGAAATGGCGGTGATTTTGCTAAAGAAATCATCTTTTCAGACGAGATACCATTTTCCGAAAGCCGATTTATTCTCGACGTATAAGTTAATCAGTTAATTTTCCATATTTTGATCTAGAAAACAGACGCCAGGATGCTACAATGTCAATACTCTGCCTCTTTGGTATAGCTTTTGGAGCAGCGAAGTTATCAACTATTTTTTTTTCTCAAAGATAAAAATTTGCTAACTTTTTTACAAAAACCTAAAATGTGAATTTAAAAAAATATGGCTGCATGCTACAAAAGTCATGCCTCTGAGTTCAATAATTATGTAATCAGTCGTTTCAATAAGTCATTTGAACATCACAAAACTCGGTATAGTTATCCAGACAAGCCAACAATTGTAAGGCAGTTAAAAACAATATTTTTCGTTCCAGCATCCATTTAAATAGAATTTGTAGCGCAAAATCATTCATCCAATTTTATTTTTTAATATCTTCTTTACTAAGTAAACAAAATAATTTTGAGTGATGGAAAGTCTTACCTTGACCTTTATGGTCTTCATTTCCCATCTTTTTGAATGCATCACAGTCCTTGATGAACCATTGCTTCATTCACACCCTTTCGCCACCCGTCTCTATCTAAGGTTACTTCCTTCTACCGCCGCACATTCAGCTTTGCAAGGTCATCTTCAATGTCTTCAAACCATCTTTTTCTGGGGCATCCTCTTCTTCGGCCTCCAACAGGGCGCTATTCAACAATAACAGCTCATTATTATATCTCATGCAATAAGTACCGTCCTGCAGTCTTATTGGCCCATAAATGTTTCGCAAAATTTTTTTTTCGAAGGCTATTAGCTGATTAATGTCAGTAGTTTTTAGCGTCCATAGTTCGCAACCATAGGCAAGCACAGGACGGATCAATGTTTTGTACATGCTTAACTTTTGGTCGCAAGATAACAATTTTGACTTAAGCAGTTTCAAATTAGAGTAATAAGACTTATTTGCTGCTAAAACTCTGTCACTAAATATCACATGAAATATCCTTATTGGCTGAAAATTTGATACCCACATAGGCAAATCCTTGCACACTCTCGAATGCATAGTCTCCGATCAGCAAGTCATCATGCCTTAAACCGGAGCTGGACCAGACTATGAACTTTGTTTTTTCTGTATTAATTCCTAGCCCAGTAGTCCGTACTATTTTTTCTAGTTTTTTGAACGAACTCTGTAATGTAATGTACTTTTCGCCATGATAAGTATATCATCTGCATATGCAAAAAAGGTAATTAATTTTGGACCACCTTGTATATGACAACTAACTGTGTTTTGTAGTAGAGCTCTAAATATCCGGGTATCGAGCAGTGTACTTTGATCTATACTCGCATGAATTTTATTTGTTGCTAGTGGACTCATCTTTTATATTTTGTACTAAAGGCTCATTAAGTGGTATTTTGCAAAATATTATTGTATCGAAAGTTGTGGAATTTATTGGTTTATATTCCAAACTTTGAATTTTCAATAGCCCACAGTTGATATAATTTTTTCCCGAAATTAAAATTTAAATATTAGAGCTGACTTTTTATTACTTATAAGTTAAGCCTTTTCAAAAACTTTCCAGCTAAATAAGGTAAGCATTTTTGAAATTTGTGTAAGCGCTTACCAAACTCGCGATAAAATACTTTGCCACTGATACTGGCAGAGTAAATTTTTTTATGAGTTCCTGTGAAAACAATTTTTTTCATTTTGGCTGAAAATAAAAGCCTTCTACACCCCATGACAAAAATGAAGCACTTTTTACAAAATACTATTTCTTTTTTTCCTCGATTCTTTGAATATGCGTCAGATACTTCTAGGAAATATTTATATACATACATATTCTTCTTTTGCATTAGAAGATTTCAAAATCTATACTTAATTTAATTTTTTTCTCTTTCTCTTTCTAGGTGAGTACAAATTAATTATGATGAATTAAAAGGCAAGCACTATTATTGACATTTTATTATTATGCGATTAGCGTTAAATGGGCTGAATTTCTAAAGTAGAATGATAGACTTATAATATTTAGATTTCTTATGAATATTTATGCAGATTGCAAATTTGTTTATTCTTTTGTAAGACATTTAAATACTATTAGCAGCAAATTCAGGTATATTAGTTGTCTTATTTCACTATCAGATTGCCTTGCATTGCATTCTTAGAACTAAATTGTATTGATACTTATTTGGTTATGCGACACTGTCCATTGCGCAATTACTAATGCAATGTGAAAGAATTTATTTTATTTGCTCGTAAACATGTTCGTGCACGCTCATCATCCAGTAGACCAGCAGTACTTAACCCTGTCCACGAAGGCAGGCATGAAGTGGCTTTTTTAGTAGTTTTGCTTTAATAATAAAAATTGTTTAATGAAAAATATTTGTGAAACTTGTTCCGAATGCACTTCAAAACAGCAAAGAAAAAAGGCAATCTGTGAATAAATTAATATGAAATATGAGAATGAACATTTCCAAATGCAAAATTCCTTAGTTCGCACGGCTTTTAAAATTTTTTGGACCTGTTGATAAATGACTTGAATAGGCCGCTTTTGTGTCATATATCCACTAGGGTTGATCTCTTGTTACCTTTCCTTGCATTATCGCTATCGGTTACTGTTATCTACATAGAGGGAATAAATCATTTGGTTAGATAATTAAACGTAATTTTTCAGGACAAGCCTCTTTAGAATCGATCTGCTGTTCTGTATTCATCTACCACTATTTTACATTCAAGTATTTAACACTTTCCGGAAGTTTGTACAATTCAAAAAGGCGTAAATTGGCAGCCTACTTTATAACTAAACTCTTGTTTTCAAAAAATAGCCAATATCACAATAAAATAAGGAATTCTGCAGCTCCAGTATAAATTTCTATGCAAACAGTTCCGAATACTTTTACGCGACTCTTTTTACAAACAGTAATTTTTTTACATTCCACTGCAGAGCAAGTGATAAAGATTATGTGCAAAAAAACCACGTAGGTAAAAACTACTTCCTGAAAAAAAGTAGAAAATATCAAAATTTTATCTTCATTTGTTCATTTAATAAAAAAACGGTTGTAAGTATATTATTTTTAACGAATGGTCGCAAAAAGTGTATATTTTACAAATATACGCAAGGGGTGAAGATATTTTCTGAGTGACATTTCTGTGTACATCCCTGTGGCATTTCGCTGTAAAATCTGGGATGTAATGGACGCACTTATTTTATATGCATCCGATGCAATATTCACATACGCATCGCTCATGAAACAAATTGTTTCATGTTTCCACATAGTATCACATAAATGTGGCTTTTTCTTTAGAAGAATATTCATAATTAGTTTTTATGTTAAACACAATGAATTATTATTATTTTTTTTTTTTTAAATCAATAGAGGGAGTAAATTGTAGTTATTTTATTTATTAGCATATTAAAACGATAAACTTTAACAAATACGCCTTTAATTGTACATTTTTTGCTCCTTTTCCGGAAAATGTACAATTTATTGTACAAATTTGAGGAGGCTTTATTTTTTACTGCGTAGAGTTGATATTTAAAATGATAAATTTGTATCTTCATAAATGGTGATCATGGCCAGAAAGGCGCAAAAGGATTGCTAAACGTATTTAAACAATAAAGATAATTCAAATAAGACATTTCTCATGTTTTTCGAAGCTCTCTGAGTAATTTTCAATAAAACCCGTTTATTAACTTTGCTCAGATAAAAACTAAATTTGAACCGGAATTAAATAGTTTCGAAAATATTGCAAGAACTCTTATGCTTTAAATATCTGTAAGAGGTCAGATTTGAGCTCAGCAAACATTCATGAATTATTCAGCTGGGTATGTTTTGATGTTTACAAGATATGATTGTCTACAGTATTTTCATTAAAGCAATCGAATAGAAGTACAAATCAGAATCGCATTACGAATCCAAATACGATTAGTAGCACAGACGTCCGAGCATCGGCTATAGTTTCGGCATAAAAAAGCGAGATCAATTAATAATTAGTATCAGAAATAGGCAATCAATATCACCCTTAATAACATTGGAAACCGAAGAAGGAGCGAGAATCGGTTTTCTGCTTTCTGAAGACTGTTGAGTAGTGGCAAACGGAATGTGTAGAATGCGAGAAGATCAGAAAACGTTTATTATGTTAATATGCACTTCAGAGAAACCTTTTGCACACGTTCAATCCTGTTAATTAATTATCTTATGGCGGCATATTCCAAACTAAACTTACGTTCACATATGCAATGATTAGTAATAAGTCCACAACACATAATCTACCCGTTCACATATGACAGATTAGCAGCAAAATTGACAGTCAGCTATCAGGACTGTTTTGAAACGTTTTTCGCCGTAGAAATTGATTTGGTGGAATATTTTAGCGTTTCTGGATTGTTTAATTATTGTTACCGATATGAAGAAAATACAAAGAGAAGTAATAGTTAATTTAATTGCGCAATTTGCTGCTATTAATAGATAATTAGAGGAAATCCGTAAACGACGACTATTAATGGTGCAAAAAATTATGGCAGCATAGGCATGCGAAATTCGATATTACATTTTATAATAAGCAATAACAGGTCAAAGCAACTATGAACACACGCCTTTTTCTATAATATGAATACATAATTAATAATGTCTAACAACAACTTTATTATAATTATGTATACAAACCACTTTTGTTTCTGAAATTAATGTGAAATATCTTCTATTCCTCTACCGATTTGTGATAGTAGCAATTTTGAGAGTTGAAGTGCCGATAAACTATTGTAAATTTTTCGTTTGTTTTTTTTTTCAACATAATTATATGTTATGTGATGAAATTATGTGATTACTTATTTTTTACTAAAAAAATACTAGATTTTAAAAAGTGTCATTCGTGTTTTATTACTTGGACCTCTGAAAATGTTCGATTTGGCCATCAAAATCAATGTTCAGTCAACATCGGAAAAAGATTCCACAACGTATTTTAATCTAGGTTTACATACCAATACGAGTCATATTTAACTGACACCAACCAATAGTCGCTTGAAGGACTATTACAAATATTTACTTACGTATTCCTAAAATAGTTCAACCTCTGTTCCTTCCAAAGTTACATAGCAACATATTCACATCAAAACTTCATGAGTGCTAAGCAGCCTCATATCTAAACCATTTGGTGTAATTACGTTCACATAAAATTCGAATACTCCTTCACAAATTTGTCACGCGCTGCTCCACTATTTTATTCCAATTACTTCTCAATCACTCTCTGCAAAATCGTTCGCTTTTTACACCCATGCACGTCATGGTTTTACACAAAAGAGCAGTAACCAACATCGCTCTCATCATACAGCAAGCAACAACATCACCCAAAAACGTGTTATATTATTTATGTACTCGGAGTTATGCTCATCAAGGGTTTTAATAAAAACAAAAAAAAAAATGAACTACCAAACGTTTTTACCCTTACAGTCGTAAAATGTATACAAAGCCAAAGGCATTAATGTTCTATTACAGAACGAAGTAAAAAAAGTAGTTTGGATTGAAAACATTCGATATTGGTCAGCTTTTATACGATTTGCATAAGCGAGGCTGTATAAAACCCAAAAGAGCCTGCCCACCAACAGGCATTTCTGCTTTCCTGTTGCGTCATATCCTCACAAAAATGTCTATATTAAAACGCTGCTTTCCTATTTTCAATTTTTCACTTCCTATTTTTTTATTTTTGTTTGCTTTTTTGTTGCCGTGACGATTGCTGCCAGTAGTTCTGATACAGCAGTGAGGAATACTATGTGGTAACCCACATAGCAGGACCACACGGCGTATGAGTATCGGTTTATTTGCGAATATGAGCTTTGCAGTGCCGGTATGTTAGTTTGGTTCATTGTGTCTACCTTTGTAGGTGCTTGACATGTTGTATGACCCATAAACATACAAATCATGCAATGACTCAACACGTCAAGTCGTTAGTTGGCTAACAAATTGACTCTCAAAGTGTACGTGGGGGCTTAAAGGGTGTAAAAGAGCTCGATAGGGCGTAGTAGTAAATTGGAACGTGGAAAAATGTCAAATATGCGTTAGGGTCGCTTAAAGAAGAAAATTAAACAATATTGCTTTGCTACATCCTTTTACAATATTTTCAAAATTCATCAAGAATTTAGTTTAGCAAATCGTTTCATTTTCAAAAATTTGAATTAGAAATCGTAAATAACGCACTTAAAATATAAATATTTGTTATTGTAGCAGTGCACCAGACTCTGTCAGTGCGGTATAGTGGCCGATCGTCATCGTCGAACTTATTTAACGGTGGTTAAATTTATTCTAAGTATACCATTGCTAAATAGAGCTTTAGAAATATTGTTAGAACGATTTTTTTATTGTATTTGGAAAATAATTTTATGGTGATGATTTTTTTTTGAATATGATATCCTACATATACCTGCTGTGGCTACGAATGGACCATGTCATTCGATCAGCCCGATTTTTGACTACTTTTTTCAATAAATCTGCAATAAATCGATGCGCTGTGTGGTAAGTTTTGCCATTTTGTTGGAACCAAATGTCGTCGATGTTTATCTGCTTAATTTTGGAAACAAAAATACAGTTAACGGCAGCCTTTCACCGCTACGGCAGCTCCTTCCTCATTTCGAAAGAAATAAAGGCCGATGATGCCGCCGGTGCTTTATAAACACCCGGTATTAATAATCAAACCATAAACTGTCTCTCCAGCAGTAAAGTCGAAGAAACCGAAATTCTGGAAAGATCAGTAATATTCCTATATGTCCTTAAGGCATCCCGATCTTTTCGAGAATTATATCAGCAACTCTAGCAAGAAATCGACTAAGCTATCTAGATTCTCAAAGAAGTGATTTTGCAGGAATCGAAAGCGCGTTCTTTGAAATACAGCTCATTCGTATTAGAAGTATTGCACGCATTTTACCTCCACTATACCGCTTAAGCTTCTACCGAAATCGTTACACGGAGCTCTGAATCTAGTGGCAATTTGGACAGTAAGTCATTTATTAATAAGTCCACTACAAAACGTATATACTCATAGTTTTTTTTTTACAAGATGTAAAAGCAATCGAAAGCCTTAGTCAGTGTGGGACTCTAACGCCACTAAAAGCACATCAAGTCCGACGGTTTATCCTACAGGGATACCGTTTTGTAATTACGTCTGGAGGCCGTCGTGAGCAATAAGCTCAATCGGCAGTTATATTCGTCTACTGTGACAGTTGTGGTTGCTGCCGCGTTCATCTTGCATCGTTCCTTCGCCTCCAATCAATGTTGCGAAGTTCCACGATAATTCGAGTTGCAAAAGCTTGCACTGCCCTCCATTTTCATTCGAGCATTTGTGGAACTAGGTTAATGGGCGTCAGAAACACACCAGTTGTTCTTGCTAGGTCATCGCGTTCCTTTACGAACCTGCTACAATAGAAAGCCTCATGTTCGACCATTTCCTCTTCGTCCAAGCATTCTGGACAATAAGGGCTACCCGCTAAGTCTAGGCGATGCAGATATTTTTGGAAACATCCGTGACCACTTAATAGCTGCGTTAGGAAGAAATCAACGTCTCAGTGTTTCCGACAGATCCACTCGTTAATCCGTGGGATCAACCTATGCGTCCACCGGGCTTTTGATGACTGGTCCCACTTTGATTGCCAGTCAGCTATCAAGATAGAACGTTCTGCTTGTTTGAATTCGTCTGTAGGCTTCATACCTTGCAAGCAGTACAACCTCTTCTGTAAGTTTGCCCGGATGTTTATAGGCTTTTTGCTAGCTATGACGCAGATTGCATAGTTCTTTAAAATGGCATTTTTATACTCCAGCCCAGATTGGAGAGGTGTGCAACATTATGGAGTCTGTCACAGTGGAAAGAATTTTTCTCCTGGCACCCTGTGGTGCTCCTAAGTTCGGTAGCATGAATGTTAGTCTGGCATCAATGTACATCCCAAAATATTTTATAGACTTCTGGGATTCTATATCGTGGCCACCAACTGATATTGGCAGCTTTTCTTCCTGCTTGCTTCTGCTTATCAGCACCAGTTCTGTTTTTTCGGCAGCTAGTTCCAGACTGGCGTTATTCAACCACCTTTGTATTCTTGTTATAGCATCATTACATACATGTTTCAACCTATCTATGTGCTTTTTAATCACTACCAGTGCGATATCGTTGGCGAATCTCACTATGGTTGTATTAGCGGGCATTTCGATTTTAAGAATGCCATCATACATAGCGTTCCATAGGGTTGGTCCAAGAATAGTTCCTTGCGGTACTCCACCTGACACGCTGTAGCTCTTTGGGCCCTTCTCTGTATCATACTGCAGTACTCTCTGGTTTAAGTAGCTGCGGATGATAAGATACTTTGGTACCGAGAAGCTACTGAGTGCATTCAAAATATTTGCCCAATTGGCCGTATTAAATGCGTTTTTTATGTCTAATGTTATAACTGCATATTTTTTCTTCGCTCTGGTGCTATTGAATTTATTAACAGCCATTTTAGACAAATCAACTACCATCCCTATTGCATCAACAGTGGATCTGGCTCTACAAAAACCGAACTGATTGTCTGAGAGATCTCCTGGCCCTCCAGATACTCCCGTAATCTTTCGCTTAATATTCTTTCGAATACCTTCCCAACGGGATCGAGCATACACAGCGGTCTGTATGACGATCTGTGATCCGGTTGCTTTCCCGGTTTTAGCAATAATACTAGACGCTGCTTTTTCCACTTCTTTGGGAATGTACCTTCGGTCAGGCACAAATTATACAGATTTACAAACACGGCCGGATTTGAGTACACCGCCGCTTTAAATGCCGCATTCGGTATGCCATCGGACCCAGATGCTTTGTTGTCATTGTTGTTATATGTTATTGAAAGTCATTGATAGTTCAATATCCTTTGTGTATATTGACCAAAGTGAATGCCCAGCCCTGCAGGTGTACAGATTAGTTCACCTGCTTTTGGGAGCAGCCCTCTGATTAACCTGTAAGAGCAGCAATCTTAGTGGGTCTTGTATATTTCTACTTGTAACTCTTTCTCAGCGCGCTCATCTGCTTCCTCATTTTACAAAACAAACTACAGTTTGTACAGAGTGACTCGAAATTAATCATATTAAACATATGAGAACTAGACAGCTGCAGTAGGTAAGTAGACACCATGACTTGCCCCCAAAGATCAAAATAAAGATTTCCATTACTTAAAAATTTTTTTTTTTATTTAGTAAAAAAAACTATTCAAAAACAAAATTGGATGATTAATTTTGTGTTGTGTTCTGAATTTAGTACGAACACTTTTCAATACCTCAAATCAGTTTAGACGGAAATGGACCAGAGAACTGTGTTATACACCTAATTCATTTTCAGCGGTCGCAGTTAAAGTCTTTGTTCATTGTACGCCCACAGGAGTACTGGCATTAAGCTGCCCTCCTCCCCTTTTTCAGGAAAATTTAGAGTTAGAAATATGTCCAGAAATAGCACTGCATTTTGCAGCTTTAGATTTGTAACATTAACTGCCGAAATTCTGAAAACTACTACTTTATATATATCTGTAAAAGAACTGCATCTCTCTAAATGTAATTTCTAGTAAGTTAAAACTATTTTTTCCATAGCTAGTCACCAAACTATTTCAACAAGTTCTCCTGCACTTGTGTTTACTGGGTATTTTGTCAAAAATTAGCGACGTGTGAAAGCCATCAACAGCTGCCAAAGCCGAACAACACCAAGCAAATTGAACTTAGTCTACATCATCACTGTTTCTTTTTTTCTTATCGTAGTGTTAGCTTATTTTTTCTCCACCCCTACTTTTAACCATTAGTGTTACTGTATTCTGTATGTACTATAGTCACAGTCCTAAGCATGTTGTGTCATAAAATTGTTATTTTAATCCGGAAGTTGATGAAATTTCCTGAGCGCAACATTTTACTTGTGTGTCATACAACGTGTGCAACAGCTTGTTTTCATGAAAAATCCAGCTTTGGACTGGCGTAGCGTGCGATTTACTTAGTTGCCCTCGACATAGGCATTCAGTGTGTCCCTTAAGCTCACAGCCCACAGGCGTAGGTTGATTACGTTTACTCTCGTTTTTCCTTTTTTTCTTTTTTAAGGCGAAATATTTACAAATACGTTATTTTTTACTGGCAGTAAAATTTATAGACCTGTTTGTTGTTGCTGCTATTTTTTCTTGTTTTTCCGCCTATGGTAATTACTCTTCACCAATTGAAGTGCGGAAATAACGTTCAACTTCCGGTTCAGCATTTAAGTGAATTTTGAGTAACCATGTTGATTGCCCCTACGAAGGGTGTATAGGGTTGCCATAGTAAATAGGAAATTATTATCTTAAATGCTATAAAAAAGTAATACCAATTGGTTATAAGTAGTAATACTAATTGGTTATAAGTACATAGTAACTGTCTTCATCCCGAGCTAGGAAAGTGGCACACTTAGGCCCTTAAAATACGTTGTAATACCATTTAATCATTTAATAAGCAAGGAAATTTATAAATGTTTGTCAAACTGAAGCCCACCAGTCAGTCAAAGAAATGTTGTCGTAGCCGGAGCCGTCTTAATTTCGCTACAGCATGGAAGTGCTGCTCCTCGTGGCGGCAGCTGTGACAAACCTCGTTTGCCGAAAGGCCTGTTCTACTAGCAAGCGTCTTCATTAGGCAGCGACTAGTGATGATGATAGGAAAATAAAATTTTAAGCGCATATGTGTCGTTTAATTAGTATTCAAAGGTACCACGAGTACTACTAAAGGGTGAGTTTTTAGCTATTATCTTTTTAAACAGTTGGTTTAAACAGCTGACGCACGTTTCACTGTCAAACATCTTTAGTTTAGTCTATAATTTAACCATGAATCGTCTTACAAACGAACAACGCTTGCAAATCATTGAATTTTATTATAAAAATGCGTGTTCTGTTAAGAAAGTTTAAAGTCGAAAAATTGTGCTCAGCGACGAAGCTCATTTTTGGATCAACGGGTACGTAAATAAGCAGAATTGTCGATTTTGAAGTGAAGATCAGTCAGAAGAATTGCAAGAGCTACCAATGTATCCAGAAAAGGTCATAGTTTGGTGCGGTTTATGGGCTGGAGGTATCATTGGACCGTACTTCTTCAAAGATGCTGCGAATCGTAACGTAACTGTGAATGGTGAGCGCTACCGTGAAATGATATCCAACTTTTTTTTGCCCAAAATGCAAGAGCTTGACTTGCATGGCATCTGGTTTCAGCAAGACGGTGCCACATGCCACACAGCACGCGTAATAATGGACTTGTTGAGAGGCGAGTTCAATGAACATTTTATTTCACGTTCGGGACCTGTCGTGGCCAATTGACAGATCGTGCGATATAACGGCTTTAGATTATTTTTTGTAGGGCTATGTTAAAGCTCATATCTATTCAGACAAGCCTGCTTCAATTAACGTATTGGAAGACAACATTAAAGCATTTATATGTGAGATACCGGCCGAAACATTGGAAAGGGTATGCTAAAATTGGACTAAGCGGATGGATCATTTGAAGCGTAGTCGCGGTCAACATTTGCATGAAATAATCTTCAAACATTAAATTATATGGACTATGGATTTAAATAAAAGTTGCATGCATTTTTCTGAAGTTTACGTGTGTTTTTTTGAAAAACTTTCTTATAGCTTTTAAAGAATCACCCTCTATATTGTTAAGGCAGCAAAGTTTTGAGACACCTTGCGTAATCAGTTGCTGCGAGTGTTTTCTGAGCCCTTCCTTGCAATGAGACAACGCACCATCAAACAAGTACTTAGAAACGAAGAGTTAAAGCCAAGAGACGTGAACTGGCACCAAGTTATGGAGCTACGCCAGGCAAAGTACTTACTGGTGGGATATAATCAAAAGAGATTCAAGTAACTCATAAAACGCTCCCTAAGGATAAACTGAGAATGCTCACGTCATTCCCACAAGCCACTGCAGATTGCGCAGCCATATACACAGGATTGTGATATGGTCCACTGGCTCCTGGCATTTCCGCGAGCAGTCTCTGGAGACTTTAGGGCATCTTCTTCGCGAATGTAACGCCATAGCGTGAAGAAGGATAAGATATCTGAAAAAAGGTACATTTGATCTGAGTTGGGCTGGGTTTGGATGAGGTACGGTGATGAGTAGAAGGCATAAAAGACCATGAGGAGGAAGTGTAAACCTCATTGTCATTCATTCATTTTTGGCATTACTAAAGTTGTCTGTGTTCGCTGTAAAAGTGTAATATTTTTTTTTTTAACATACATGAAGCGGCTGTCCACTATAGGACATACTCAGGCTCATAGCCCATTGTGATGTGATGTACTTTTCAAAAATTTTAGGAGATCGTTGATTTCCACAGTGCAGGGATCTTCCAATGCATTAGAAAAGTTGTCTACCTAAAATAGTAAATATACGTCTGGATAGAGCAGGACAATGACACAGGAGGTGCGACATCGTACGTTCCTCTTCCTCAACTAGACAGCTTCTGCAGAAGTCACGTGGTTGCACGCAATGTCTCTGGGTGCGTCTGCCTCTCAGACAGTGCCCTGTTATAACAGAAATCAGTAGATTACACTTCAAATTTACTTTTGGCAACCCTGTCCAATAATGGCAACATAAGCAGTTTGTGGTGCTTGTCTCTCAGAATTACATTTCATATTTTCATATTTTGGAAATAGTAGTAACAGATAAATATGGAATTCAAACATCTGCAACTCACTTTCGATCCCATTCGTTCATTTACTCTATTTTATTTGTGTGTATTTACACCAATGACTCAACTGGCGTGCAACTACTCTTGCATGCATTTGTGCTCGTTCATTTCGAGGCAGTATACATGTCAGGAGGCCGGGTGTGAGTAACTAGCATCGACTTTTGTATGCTGAGGAGGACAGGTTGGCAAAGCCGCTTTTGCTGATATTCAATCCCAACTCAGTTTGAGTTATACAGCTATACGCACACATACACACACACTTATGTATATATTCGCATTTAAATAGCTGAAAATGTTTGAATGCAAGTTGGGTTACGCACTTGAATATGAGCGTTAGCGGTCGCTTAGCACTGCCTAATGGGAAATCGATTGCTGTAAATAAATCCCGCATCTACAATTCAATTTTGGCGCTGAGTTTATTATATTCTTGTTTTCTTATTTCGCTGCAGTTTCCCATTTAGTAATCGTAATTAAATTTGTTGACGGCGTGGAAATTTGTGTGTACATTCGGCCATGAAAAGCGCTCGTGACGGAAGCACTTGAAATTGGATGGAGCGGTAACGGCTTTGTGGCGCCCAATGTGGCCATGCAAATTGGAATTTCCATTTTTGAAGTTAGCGGCACTGATTTATTTATGGCAATTTCACGGCGAAAATTATAACGACCGCGTTGAGGAACCAGACGTGTTATACGAATGGGCAAAGAGCGGCTGGAAACTGATGACCACTTATTTTGTTGTACCTTTTTTTGCGCAACAGCTGCTTCTGTAGTCTGGAAGCATCACTAAATTTTGGTTTTTTTTTTTTCAAGGCGCTTATCGATTTTTCAATTAGCGCCACATCCAGCAACACTCACAGAAAATGGAGACACTTAACCGTTTTCAGCAGCAATCTGCTTTCGCTTGCCGCAGTGTTGGGTGCAATGTGTAAGTGGCTGTCTCAAAGTGGTAAGAGTCTGCCTTCATGATCTTTGCAGCCCTTTTTCAACATTTTTTTTGTATACATAAAGTGTTTTTTAATACCTTGCCTAACCCTTTACCACTTTTTTTGCTGTTAACTCTACATAAATCACTTTTTTGTTTTGTTTTCTTTTTTTTCTTAATGTCAATTATCTGCTAAAAATACTTGCAACCTTAAGCTCTCATAAAAAGTGTTTGTGTATGCTGGAGATTTTTTTTTTTTCGTTTTTAATATTACGCATTCTGTACATAGTTTACACTTTTATTATCATTGTTTGTGTGCATTTGATTATATCTACTGGTATTTGAAGTGTTGGAACGTACACACACATATTCATATGTACATAAGTATGCCTGCAGGGAGAATGATTTTCAGTTAATTTCTTTGTGTCAGCCAGTCATTTAGTTTGCAAGTGATTGCGTGTTGTGATGCTCTTAAGAGTGCAGCTTTATTGAGTTTGTTAATGCCTCGAGCATTTTGGCACAGTGTATTTGATTTCTCAAAATTGTTGTACACAAATTTATTGACGACTGAAAAGGCCATGAATAACAGCACTGGGTTAAAAAACAGCATTTTTGAAATGAAATTATGAACTATTTTTGGTATTTTCTGTACTTATAAAATAAATTTCATGACGAAAAGCTAACTTACATTTTTAGCAGACAACTCTTGGTTGAAATATAAAGCTCGGTTTAGCGTGGAACTGAGTTGATGTTGCTATTGTTGTTGTTGTCGTTGTAGCTTACTAATCCCTTAGACACCGAAAACGTGCGTGTTTCGACAGGTTGAGTCCAGAGGGAGAGAAGTGTTGGGTGAGTAGGTTGGCTAGGGCATGTGAATGGGTTAATCATGACGTACGGTGTGTCTTCACATGTTGAGCATATAGCCGAGAGAAGGATATCAATGAACTTGGGATAAGGCATTGGAAACAAATCGCAAGCGACCAAAATATATGGATATCCCACGTGCAGCAGACCAAAGCTCACAAAGAGCTATAGTGCCAAAAGATGATGGGATGATGATGATGAACAATAGCCATATTGAGATAATCTGAGAGTATGGTCTCTGTCCTATTACCTCACAGTCCAAAGTGACATTAATTCGCATGAGTAATTATTCTAGGAAATTCAATGTTGCATTCGCAGTTGCTGCCTCGTGTAAACCTCGCAAAGGCCTGCAGAGGTGGTTCCTGCGGTAGTAACCTAGCAATACGTATTAGCATCACTCGGGGTTTTCTGAACAATAACTGCCGTCTCAGTAAACTAGTCCTGTCTAGTGCGCTAAACCTCACTCATGCCTATCGTCCCCGGAGCAGCTCCGATCAGCAAGGCAGCTCCTAATACTTCTTCTTAGGGCTTGTATTGAGCCCAACCCTGAACTGGAAGTTTATTTTTGCTGCATATGTCAAAGATAGCTGCTCCCGAACTTAACTGTGGTTATACCTATGTAATCGGTGCATCGGGTGGTGCCTTCTTAAGACCTGCTTAAGTCTTACAGCTCACAGGAAGTGGTCCGCACGGTTTGTGGCCACATGTTCTCGCCATCAGACGCACCTAACCTCCCCGGCTTCTACTTCTCATAATGCGCTTGTAGTGCCATAAAACACCGCAAATGGAACCTCCACGGTTCCTCGGAGCTTACCAGAGCAACATCACTACCCGCTTCTTTCTGAATGTGAGATCATCCAAAATTGGACTCGGAAAGTCAGTCTATAATCATAGTAACGCCCTCTTTTCCGAAGCTCTTTTTTCGGCACTTTTTATTAAAGCTTGAAAAATGTCATAAGGATTTAGAATTTAAGAATATATAATATATAAACTATCAGTTTACGATAGTTAGGCTTTTTACCGAGCCAGAATAGGGCCCTTAATTTCTTTTTGTTTTTTTAAGAGACAACAATTTAATTTTTCTTGCACTTCATCGCTACTTTACTCTTTTCGCAATATATTTTCTCCACTATGGCTACAATTCCACGAGCAGTGTTGGTTTGTGGCAATTTATGTGGTAATTATTTTTTTAAGCATACGCGTATTTATCTTCCCGGCAACTTGGTAAATGAGTTTCACAGGCGCTAACACAGTTCGCGTAGTTGTTGTCGTTTGGAACGTACGCTGCTTTATGCTGACAATTGTTATCACTTCTGGCATGGCGGCCATCAACAACTGTGTAAGCATGGCGTGTGTTGAGAAACATCTTTTTCGAGTGAAGAGCTCCCCTTATTCCCCACATATATACATATATACACACATCAATTTATAAGTAAAAGTACTTTGTTCTCATTGTCGGTTGATGCTTTATAAAATATAAAAAAAGTACAATTTTTGTGTGTTGTTGCTGTTTACTTTGTTGTTGTTCTTGCTGTTTTATGTGCAATGGTAATTGCTGCTCGTCAAAGAAGCAACAGTATTTGTATGACACTTTGTCCAAATTCTTTGCCCCACTGCGCTTCTCTCACTCACCTAGAATGATGAACTAGACTTGTAGGAAAAAATTTACTTCGTAAGTAAATAAGATAAGTTTTTAGTATAAATATGAAAAAGTGATACAGTATTTGGGCATAGAGTGTATTACCATATAAAAGTACCAAGTATTACCA
Organism: Anastrepha ludens; assembly: GCF_028408465.1. Taxonomy (NCBI): domain Eukaryota; kingdom Metazoa; phylum Arthropoda; class Insecta; order Diptera; family Tephritidae; genus Anastrepha; species Anastrepha ludens. The sequence goes on along the minus strand of NC_071498.1, from coordinate 84,606,187 downwards.
ACATAAATTAAATTCGTTAAATTTCAATTGAAACTTGTATATATTTTTAGCACTTCAATTGTTTCTTGTTTGATAATTTAATTTTAGTACTGTTTTTGATACTAAATATTGTAAAATTCGAATTTTATGTTTCGAATTTATATCTTAAATGTCTGTTATGAATTTTGTTACACATTAATGAATAAATAAATAAGCATAAATGCATCTATTAGCTGCTTTCGTGTCACCAATTCTCTGCTCGTTAGTGAATTCCGCTACTCACCAAACGAAAATCTTGTATGTGAAAGCAAGAGCAGTTTAGCGATGGTCAAGCAATCTTGCTTTCTGCTTTCAAGTATAGGGTTATTCAATAGGTGCGCTTCAACTTTTTTCCGATAGGGAGAGCGAACGACGCAATATTTTTTATTTTTCGCTTGTCATTTGTAAACTTCATTAGTATACATTTCATCATGGAACGCTACACACTTGAGCAACGATTGCAAATCGTGCAAATTTTTAATGAAAATAATCGTTCTGTTGCTGCTACTTTAAGAGCATTACGGCCATTTCACGGTCCATTTAACAAGCCGTCCCGTTTTGGGGTTATGTGAAGTCATTGGTCTACAGTACAACGCGAAATTGCTGGAATTTCGGCCGATTTATGCAAAAGAGTGGTCGAAAACTGGGTTCAACGATTGGACTTCGTAAAACGTGCACGCGGTGGTCATGCAAAAGAAATCGAATTTCATACTTAAATGTATATGTTCAAACTCGGTAATAAAAAAAAAATTAGTTACAAAAGTCAAACCGTTTGTGTTTTATTCAAAAAAGTTCAAAAGTTGTAGCGCTCTTACTGAAAACCCCTATATAAGTGCGAGCATTTTTTATTTGCTCACTGAATTTAATCGTTCATAGTCCATTTGATTAATTTCAAATATATTTTATTAAATATTTGTTCTTTGATCGCAACAAATAGCATTGATTTAAAGCTCGATATATCTTCTTAATTTTGATATCCATTTGATCATAGAGGAAGCACAAGTATTTAAATTAATTTTTTGAAACTTTGGTCTTTGGTAACTTTAAAGCCTTTTAAAAAATTAAATTGATGACAAAATGAAAAACTCAGTATGCAGTTTTACTATATGAAGCACATGACATTTTTTTCAGGATAACTTTTACAGGCAGTCGCACGGTGTAATATATTAGTAATACTGTATACCGAACCACAGTGACCATGGAAACTACGCTGAGAATAGTCCAGCAATTAAAGACCACATTTTACAAGATTCAAAATATTTCAATTGTTATCTGGCCAAGACTTTCAAGGGTCTGGCCAAGACTCAAGGCAAATCTATCGAGGTGCTATTACTTGTACATCTACGAAAACCTCTATGCATTTTGATGGTATTAATAACAAAAATCTGTATTTTTCCCTAGGCTCTCTGGCTGTTAACATTACACCCACCAAGTTAAAAAAAAAAAATTTTAAAAGTCGCATCACAAGTAATACCTCATTGATATGTTCGCCTTTAACATCTGTATATCTTCCATACAAAATAGGCTTTCTGTCATAGTATACCACTCACTGCTCCCGCTACTCCAGTAATTAGTTTTATTGCAGATTAGTTAATTGTGGGAACCAATGGGACGCAATAGTTTTCCCTAGTGGGCTATGCACTCATGGCTGCAACATTATTTTGTTTATCAGGTGCGTAAGTAGGCGAAATTAAGCATTTAAGCGTCCACTTATGTACATGTCCATGCACATACACACGCAAACACACACATTCGAAAGGATGTTTGCAAGTTAAAGTTTCGCAAGTTCTCAAGGTGAAGGTAATAACGATTCCTTTTTATCAGCATTCTCGCAATGGCTTTTAATTATTTTTAATAAATGGCGAAAAATTCGAGGGTAGCTATTTTAAACTTTTTAATGGCAAGCACCATTAGCAATGACAAACACCAGTACTGTTTACTCAAATAAAGGAACTGAGCATCCATGTTGCACAGTTACCTCTGTACCTCTTATATATATACGCATGTGTGTATGTACGAATGCATGGTATATCGCTCGTCCATGTATCTTTTGCTCCATTCTTCACTTTAACTCTATTGTAAATCTCATATTCATAGAAAAATGCCCCTTTTGAAATATTCCGAATTGATTTATAGGTTTGAGGGCGAGGGAGAGTCAGGGCGCTCAACATATTACACAAATTGGCCTCAACGATGCAAAATCAACGTTTAATAAGGAATCGTATCAACGGCGCATATTTATGTGCATGCAAATGGATGCATGTAAATATGTATGTATCCATTTACAAAAGCAATAAAATTGGGAAAATATTTTGCTTTCCTGTGTCTACAATTGATTTATGTATGCAGCCAATATTTAAACATAACCGGCACTATGCAAGAGTTCAAATTAAAATTGGAATGTTAAAGAGTAAACATGAACACTCCACTCAACTTCCATCGAAAATACAGTAGTGTGTATCACAATGTGGTATGTAAGGTTTCACTGGAGGAAAATCGGAACAGGATGTAGAAGAAAAAGTAAAGGCAATAGAATAGTTCATATTAATTGATGCGGGAAACGTCTGGAGTGGCTCTTAGAATACCCAAAATTACTTTGAAACATAAATGCCCCCGAAGTTGTTTGCAAAAAAAAAACAACAAAGTACAGCTCTCATTGAAGTGTATTTTATGGGTAAACCGAGGTAAATTTTATTGCACTTTTCCGTTATGGATGATTTTATTCGATTTCGATATTTTGCCTTAACAACAGCGTCTTTTGTTCCTCTCTAGACTGCATAAAGAAGCAAAGCAAATGGATCTAGGGATTAACGGGCGCAAGAAGAATTACCCGAGCAAACAGTCATACCACCTTGATCAAAAAGTTCCCGAAACAGCCACCAGGTGACGCTCTAAGTTAATTGATTTGAGTTCTGTTTTTTTTCCACATTTGTAAAAGTATTGAGTAAATTTACCTCTGCAAAGTTTTATGATTTTTTGTAGTTTTGAAAATGGATTTGAATTTGCAACAAAGAGTTTGTATTAAATTTTGCGTTAAAAATGGGTTCAATGGAAATTGTTTCGGTTGAGTTGATGGGGAGTACTCTTAACTCTGAGTAAAAAATTTCTCTATTACGGTGGGTCCTGTTTAGAATATGGAAACAAATGCATTCGAGGGAGTATTGTGAATTAATTACACCTTAAAACTGTCAAAAATAAAGGTGATGTTTTAAGCTAATTAGCGCACTCTAGCTCCATATGGAGGAATTCTTCTATTTGATTGGTGCGATAACAGCTACGGAATTTAGGCCGAGTTTAACAAAGCGCGCTAGTCGTTCATTTCTCGTGCTAATCGGCGCCAGTTGGAAACACCAAGGGAAGTCAAGACCTTCTCGACCTGATCTTTCCAACATAGAGGAGCGTTTCCTCTTCCTCGGCTACCACCAGCCAGTACCGCATCGAATATTTGCAGAACCGGAGCGCTTGTATCCATTCGGACGACATGACCCAGCCAACGTATCCACTCGTCGTAAAGCTCATACAGCTGATCGTTCCATCACCTGCGATATTCGCCGTTGCCAAAGCGCAAAGGTCCAAAATTCTTGCGCAGAATCCTCCTCTCAAACACTCCAAGCGTCGCTTCATCGGATGTTTTCATCGTCCACGCTTCGGCGCCATTCGTTAGAACGGGCATGATGAGAGCCATGTAGAGTGTTATTTTTGTTCGTCGAGAGAGGACTTTACTACTCAATTGCCTACTTAGTCCAAAGTAGCATTTGTTGGCAAGAGGGATTCTACGTTGGATTTCCAGGCTGACATTGTTATCGGTGTTAATGCTGGTTCCTAAATATACGAAGTCTTTTACAACCTCGAAATCATAGCTGTCAACAGTGACTTGGGTGCCGATACGCGAGGGCGCCGACTGTTTGTTTGATGACAGGAGGTACTTCGTTTTGTTCCCGTTCACCACCATACCAATTCACTTTGCCTCTTTGTTCGCGGTTGTTTAAGCCGACGACATCAATATCATGAATGCCTGGATAACTTATGAGTGAAAAAATGTATCTGGGATAAATTAATACCTAAAGAATCTACCACATACGATTCAGAGGTACTATTAACATATTTTAGGAATAAGGTAAAACTATTGTCTATGTATGACCATTCCACATTCCGTAAATTTAAGTCCTTGAGAATGCAGAAGTTATTGCCGTCATTAATACGAACTAGTTCCACTATGCAGTGGCCGTGCGATTTGTAGGTGGATTATATAGAACTGCATATAGAGTCGTGTAACCAGAATTAAGTACAAAGTAGAGGTACCATAACCATAACGCCATAAATTTGCTAATCGCACCCACCAACATTTGTAAGTGCAAAGTGAAATCGATTAGACATACCATAATTCCGTACACATAACCATAACCTCAAAGACCAAATAATTTTGGTTTTTCGCCGTGACCATAACCAGTTGCATTGTGTTGCATGGTGATTTGCTGCATTGTGGTATATAATGTCATTATATTAATACGTAAAATACTAATTACTAAATTAATTTCCTCGTCAATGTTTACGTTGTTATCTTTTCTTTAGGTTCTGTTCTTCGAAATGAACAAATTAATAATAATATTATATATGTAAATAACATCTGTTTATGGCTATGGCACCAATAATAGGTGACATAAATATCGTTTTGGTTAATACTACGGTTATGGTGTTGTGATATGGCCCTCACTTCTATTTTGAGCTTAAGTTGTATGTGAAATTCTCTCAATATTCAAATTAATTATAAAAGAAACAAACATATTTTTAATGAAAACAAATTAAACCCAAATCCGAATGGAACAAGTGCTTATCCTGCTTAATTCTGGTTGATAACTGATCAAAAGATAAAACTTTTCAAACTTTTCAATATAAAAAATTACAATATAATTTTGTTTTGAAGTTCTTCAAGAGGAGTATGCTACTAATAGTCAATTGAGTTTGGGTTTTTAATTTTTTTTAATAGTTTTAATACAATTTAATAATTTAATTTTCATAAATAAATTTTTTTGTTTAAATTGTGTAATTATATTTTATTTCATTTGATTTAACTTAGTGAAATTTTATTTGATTTTATTTAACTATATTTTATTACTTTTTTGTTACATTATTGTTTTATTTCATTTCGTTACTTTATTATTATTTTTTACTAAATTTTTGCATATGTTTTAATATTCCACATGTGAAATACTTTCCGAACGCTTCTAAAACATATTAAAATTTATTTTCGTGCGACTGTGTCACCCTGTGAAATTGTGTCGGTTTTGGCGTTTCATGTTCCAGCGTAAAGTTGCAACCCAGTTAACTTTCTTCTTACGGTTGGTTATTTTGTTGTTTTTATTTCTTATTAGACATCAAATGCGTCCGGATCGTTTTCGCAGTTTGTTATTGGAATTATTTCTATTGAAGTTCAATTATTAACGTTTATCGAATAAATAATCATTGAAGTGTTTAGAGGTATACAGTGTAGTGCCGGCTTGTGCATATACAACAATTTCCTTTAACCATCGGTACGGAGAAGTGTATCCCTTCATAGGGACAAGTGGAAACTGTGTCGAGTGTGTGTGTCACAGCGTTTACGTTCACGCCCAAACCAAAAAGTAGCAATTATTACAATTAATTAAAGTGATTGTGCCTTGAAGCACTAAATATATATTAAACTTGATTCAAGTAGAAGGTTGAATTAATCAAAAAGTTTTCAGTTTGAATTTGGTCACTGAAAAAGGACAGCTGGAAAATGGAGGTGAGTTATCGAGTCAAACTTTGTGTTTGCTTGTTGGATCAACAATAAGGCAGCAGATTGTTTAGTTTATCAAACTTTTAACGAAATTTTTAGTTCGAATTTAAAGAATTTTAGTTGTTACTTATTAATATAGAAACCCATTAAAGATGTTAGGAGGATGGGACGGGACTGCTATAATAAAAAACCTGGCGACAGACGATTCAGAAAAAAGTCAGTGTCGCCGTATTTACTGTTGTTGCGATTACGTCAGTTCACAATGATTGGTGACTACTGTTGCTATCGCATTTGCTCGCATAAAAACTTAGGGGATCTGGTCAGTTGTTTGTTGTTGCTCTTCTTTTGGAGTTGGCTTGTTTCTGTGTTTTCGCTCATTGCCGGTGTGGTGCTTCAGTGCTTGGAATTTTGTGTTGGCTCCATGCAATTTTGTTAAGATGTCAAAGGTGGTGGATGTATACGCTTATGGATGTATTATGAATGTTATAATCGATTTTGTTACGAGGTAGAAGAAGCAAAAGCAGTCGTCATCAATATTTTCGTTTTTTAGTAGTGTTCGTCATCAATTAATCGCTCAAGATATCTCCAACTATTTGGCTTCATAGTACTACCGACGTTATATATACATACATATATTATATTAGCTATTGATTTAGTTACTAGCAGCGTAGCTAAGGAGTGTCTGTAATAACGCAAAAATGCCGGCATTCGGTTACCTATGGGCTTCCATGGAATGGCAGTTGACTCCTTTCGCACACCGGTACGCTTTGTGCGGGCCAGTAATAACTCACCTACTCAATGCGGTACTCTTGTGTCAGCATTATACCAATTAAAGTTGGCACTAAGTTTTTAGCTTTTCAACTATTTTATTATGCAAGTTACCTACATATAGTAACTTGATTTGGTGGATTTGTTTTGTTTGTTTCCTTTGCGGTAAATCTTTTATTGATATTGTGTAATTTTGAAGCACTTTCGTTCATTGGAAATGTTTATTGATTGGCCCTGTTGTTGTGGGCATAATTTTGCACTTTTTTGAAAACAGTCAAACTAAAAATTATTATGTTTACATAAAACCACAAGGTAGTAATTGCAAAGCCATATTGATATTTTATTTAAATGTGGGCATGCATGCATACATATGTATGTATATGTACAGTGTCGAACAAAACATTGGACTAAGTATTAATATAAAGTTATTACAATATAATATATCTAAAAAATTAAACAAAGCCCCTTGGGACTAATGATTATTCACAATCGAATACGATTAGAATTGTTATCAAACATTTTTTTTACAAATTTGAATTAAACAGGAATTTCAAAACGTTCACGACAAAACATATTGCACTAGTCGCAATTTATCATAGTAAGCCACGAAAATGCCGTTATTGGTGTACGATTGTACGTACAATGCGTAATTTAAATATTGTTAGTGAAATTTTATTTTATTCGATTGAATGTAAAAGTTATGACGCATTTAATTTTTTTAATATTTCACTAAAAATCTAGTAAATACATAAGTGATTATGGCTATAAACAAATTTTCAGTTCAATAGAAAAAAGTAGTTATAAATAATTACTAGAAAAGAATTAGTAAAAAAATTTCATTAACAACAGAATAGGCCGTGATATCTCATTATCGAGAAAGACGTCCTAAAGCTACAAAGTAACTTTGACTCAATAACAGTCTGGATTTTTAACTAGGTTAAACTCCTACTTATCTAGTATCGACCTCGACATACTCAATATAGGTATGTATTTCCTGCATGTGAAGGTACATCGAAGTATTAACTACATACTTATCCATTTCATGGTCGTTCCAGCATGATAACAGGAGCTCGGTCACCGGACCATAATCCAATAAGAAATCTCTGAAAAATATTAAACGGGAGAAAAGGCGAAGAGGTTGTCAATATATACAAAACTATTAGTTGAAACTGCAGGTCAAGCCTAGTTGAGTATTCCTCCAGAAACCTTATTCCTTATTAACCTTATAGGTCCTTTATTATAATATAGGCCATTTAGACTCCCAGACTGGTGTAGTGTCTTCCAAGCTGAGATCTACGCTATGCACAAAATAGGAAAAACGATAAAGCTGATGCACCTACCTCCAGGCATCCTTACCATTTTTGTTTATAGTCAAGCATTGGTCAAGGCACTGGCCGCAACGCACATCAATTCAAGAATGCAAGAGGTCGGTCTCGCTTATCCACACTTTGGTGGTTTCCCGCCCGCTCTGGAGCGGAGGGAAATGGAATAGCGAATGAATGTGCAAAGAAAGACTCTGAGCTTGGCCTTCAGCGAGTGGTAGATGGCATAAGCATTCCTCTAAACGAGCTATACGCTGCCAATAACTTGAGCGTAATAGTGGAACCCATAGGAGGTAGTTTCTGACTGCTAACTGAGGGGTATCCAAAGCGCTCAGACCAAAACTGAATGTTAAAAGGACAATATGACTGCTTGTATTCAACAAATCAACTGTCAGCGTCCTCATAGGTGTTGTAACAGATCACTGCGCTATTGCAACCCTAGCGAGTATAATGAGTGTACCCCACAATGACTTCTGCAGGAGCTGTGGAGATGTAGAACAAATTTAGTCGGTGCAACACCTTCTCTGTGAATGTCTTGCACTTTAAAGAAACCGTGCCAAATATCTTGGGAATTATTTATTTGCAGACCTGGGAAATTTGCAAAATGTCTCACTGGAGGGGCTCACTCAGTGGAGGGACTAGTTACCTTCTTCTTCTAAGTGAGTTAAGAAACTTAATTACGGGATGGAAATCAATTGCAGGTATCACAATGGGCCTTAGGGCCACCGAGTGTCTTGCCTTGGATTAACAACCTGGCTAATCTAAGCCCTAACATATAGATCCTTTGCCTCTATGCTTCTATGGAGATGCATATCTCATTAAAAAAAAATTGTTGTGCTATGAAATATTAAATAGTATATTAATAATTAGTCGAATTTGTTTTGTCGCACTGCATAGTAAATAAGTGCAATTTTTTTAGTATATAATGTCATGGAATGATACAAATTCTACGATTGTTAATGTTCCCTTAAAATAACTATTTATTCCTTATTTTTTAATAATTTTATTTTATTCTGAACAATCTTTGTCAGTGCAAGAGATGCCAATAAGAGCCACCAATCCAATATGTTTTATCCGGCAGTATATGCATATGTATCTATCTTTCATTATATGGTGATACATCGAAATTCCGTCAGGAACCAAAAGCCACAATAACAAGCCAGTCATATTTGCTATGAAATTTTGAAGTTACAACTATCCATACATTTCTTTTTCAATTGTCTTAAAAGCGTTGGCCTTTGTTGGTCATTGTAGACCTTTAATTATTAGCAATCGTGGGTTGATGGTGTTAATTACGTCTTATTATTCGAACCCCGATATCCGTATAACGTAACGTGCATTCCAAAATTTAAGATCCATAAAATTATTTAATTTTGATTCCCAAAATTTATTGCGAAAGTATGTATTAAAAATTTGGACTAAATTTTCTATGATTTTGTTTTTTTAATTTCACTTAATTAAAGCTAGAGCAATGAGAAATAAAACTAGTCTGTTTACATACTTTGTTAATATTCGCTATTTCGAGTCTAGGCAACAGAATCACAAAGACCAAAATTGCCACTTCCGAATCCATACACTTAAGAGAACTCTTTAAATTTAACCTATCACCAAAATTGAGCAAAATTTGCAGATGTATGTAAATACATTAAATGTACACTTGTGCTCACATAATTAAATCTCTATATCTCTTTACATTAATATAACATTCGCAATATATTTCTTGCTAAAGTTTTTCGCTATTTTTTTTATAAAAATATAGTTAATTGTGTAATTGTAATATTGAATACCTGTACATAAAATATGGATTCATCGCTTGGTGCAGTCCATGCACGTTATTTCTTAATTATTTAATTTGAAATTAATTAATTTTTAATTTTAAATGCATGAAAAACAGATTGCAAAAAATAAAATTTATTTAAAAAAAATACATAAAATAAACTTAAGAAATCAACATTCCAACTTTGTTTAAAATTCACAAAAATTTAGCAAATTTCAAGAGTGTTGTTAAGGCCGGCGGGCCAATTAAAAGGTCAAAAAAATCGATTTTTTTTTTTCCTGAAATCAATAGCTTAGATATTCAAGAACATAAGACACAAATTTTCAGAGTTAAATTCCAAGTATTTGCAGAGCTACAGAGCCGAGCGTAGTGCGGCGTCGAGCAACCGTGCGCTTATTGTTGTAGTTTGAAGCGCGTTTTCTCGGCTTTTCATTTTCACGATTTTACCTAATTTATGTACACGATTGCAAAAAAACCAAACGAGCTATCCATTTCATTCAAAATGCGTTATCTTCAGTATTGTTTTCTCTTCTATGTGAACTAAAAAAAACATCCAAAAACTTTTTTAAGCGACTTTTTTACCCAGTTGAAGAGTTTTTTTTTCCTTGAAAAACCACTTTTTTTTCTACCTTCCCCAAAAATTCGAATTTTACGTGTTTCTCCCAATTTTCTTAGTTCACATCGAAGATAATTACATCAAAATTAATAATCTTTTTTTTTTTGTTTTCAGATGAAAATTGCAAATTGTATCTTGTACAGAAGTTGGATACTTCAGTGGCAAGGCGCTCTGGGAATCTATTGATAACTCGGCTTACAATATATTGTTGGAGATTGTACAAATTTTTTTTTTTTAGTTCAAATATATATTAAACTATCCCCAAAACTTCATTTGGCTAATTGTTTTTTTTCTCATCCTACAACGCTTCGCGAAAACTACTGCATTTAGGACATCTAATTGGCCCGCCGGCCTTAATTATAATCTTTAGAAAAGTTCTAGGCATGCAGTTTTATTTATAGCCCATTAAATTTTATTACACTAAAATTGTAACTTTGAATCTTTGATTTTTGAAATTTATTTTTGCATGCAAAGTTGTGCATTTTCTGCCATATAAAAGGCTTTCGAAGACTGCCCCAACTTGAAGCAGTATTTTCGGTGAAACTTCTGATTTCCGATAGAAAGCTATGTCGGAGTCGGCTTATTCGCCCCCGAGATCAGCGTGTTCAAACAGGCAGACAAAATTTCCTTGGACTCCCAACATCATCAATAATAGGTATATATATTTTTTTTAATTTTCAATGCCGTACAGTTTTTATATCTATATTCTATATACATATATAAAAAGAAGTTACATTTCCTTGGTAATCTTATAACTCAAGAACGGGCTCACCTATCCAAACCAAATGTTTAGGCTTTGTTTGGACTATTCAGTAGATGGTTTGTGTTTTGAAATTTTAAAAATCGGATACCAGGGTCTCGAGAAATAGGCCAAAACGTAAACCCGGGTAACCCTATGATGTGTTTGTACAATATGGGTAGCAAATGGAAGCTGCTGATGATTCTATAGTATAGAGTATTTTTGATGCCGCTCCGTGACTGGGGTCTCGAGATATCGGCCAAAATGTGGACCCCGATAACTTAAGGATGTGTTCGTACAATATGGGTAGCAAATGGGAGCTGTTGATGATTGCTATAGTTAGAGTATTTTTAATGCCCCTCCGTAACTAGGGTCTCGAGATATAGACCAAAACGTGGACCTGGATAACCCTAGGATGTGTTTGTACAATATGGGTAGCAAATGGAAGCTGCTGATGATTCTATAGTATAGAGTATTTTTGATGCCGCTCCGTGACTAGGGTCTCGAGATATCGGCCAAAATGTGGACCCCGTTAACTTAAGGATGTGTTCGTACAATATGGATAGCAAATGGGAGCTGTTGATGATTGCTATAGTATAGAGTATTTTTAATGCCCCTCCGTAACTAGGGTCTCGAGATATAGACCAAAACGTGGACCTGGATAACCCTAGGATGTGTTTGAACCACATGAGTATCCATTGTAAGTTGTTGATAAATGCTAATGAAAAGAGGACTTTTCTTTTCGCTGGGTAACTAAGGACTCCAGATATAGACCAATTGGGAACTCGCCTTCAGGTTAAGAGATTGCATTCTTATGTACTACAACCAGTTAAAATGTTTTTAAAAATTCTGAACCGTTATCTACATATATTTCTCGAACTTTACAGATTCAAGGTCAAATATACCATAGAGCTGGGTCTTTGCTACCATTCCCAGATGGTGACCATCAATTTTTGCAAATATGTTTTATTGGTGATGAGAATCGTGAATTAGATCAGCGCTGTGCAATTTCGACGAATACGAGAAGATCAATCGTGAATGAATTGCAAACAATGTTCCATCAACACAATGAATTGGTGAAATTGTTCAAAGTGGCACTCGATCTGATGCCCACCGATGGCCACAAAATCATAATAAAAGCCGATAAAACACCAATTGGGAGCACGCCAGACGATTCAGTGTACCAACGATTGATGAAGTAGCTATTGTTGTGGTTGGTGAACAGTTTCAGCCACGAGATATTGTTTTGTATCGTAGAAATGAGCAATAACAACGTATTTCAGAACTCCATCGCTGTTATGATGCATTGCAATACCCCATTTTGTTTTGGAGAGGGGACGATGGCTATCATATCAACATACCAATGATAAATCCAACAACTGGTACATACACATTTTATTTTTGTTTAAATATGATTTTTAAATAATTTTCATACGCTAATTAATTTTTGCATCGCAGGTCAAAAATCAACGAAAACCGTCAGTGCGATGAATTTTTATTCGTATCGATTGATGATTCGCCCTCAAGAAAACAATTTTATTTTGCGATGCAATCAACTTTCGCATCAATTTTTTATCGAATTGCAAGTCATTTTGGACGCAAATATAATAAAAAATTGAATGCTCCAGGAGGAACTGGAAAAACATTTTTAACTTTTTTATTTTAGCATAATTTATTTAGCGTAAAAAATTGAAATGGAAATTAAAGAATCAAAGTTTAATTACAAGTTTTTATCGGCTCTTTCACCTTACCTGTATATAGGTGACCACCACAATCAAATTTTAAAAAAGTACAGAAAAGGCTAATGTGACATCTTTAGAAAGTATGTTGAATGAAAAAAATCAACTAATTCAACTGTTTAAACATTTTACGAGTTCTATAAAGAAAACTTAATATGAAAAATTTCTTGCGATATAAAAAAAAATTGTATGTATGGTGGTGCGAAGCCCACTGGGAAATGCTAGTAGAATGTATATATACAAATGTACATACATATAAATAAATAAGGGCTCGGATAAGTTGTTATTTTTAAAAGATCCCTTACAAAATTTCTCATTGATCCATTCACGTAATCAATATACTCGTATATCTTCAGATTAATTTTTAATGAGTCAGCATCCATACTTGTCCGCCCATCCATTCTACTTATATTTGAATTCCATCTATCTGTTCATGTCTAATTGTTCTCCTGCCTCGACTGCGTGTGAATTAGCAAAATAAATTCAAATATACATATATAATTGCCCAGCCGTGTCAATAGCATTGCGCATGCAAGTTTTTGCTAATGCGATTAGGTTTACTTACGGTTAATCCTCACTTGCGTTGCTTAATACTGCCTACCGCGATGAGGTGCAATTAAACACTATAACCAACACCTCCCACTCAGCGCAGGTGAACACATAGTCAGTTTTTATGCTCCGACGCGCCAGTGTCAATCAACTCAGCGTTTGTCTGCAATGCAAGAACGGAAGTGGTAGATTCTACAGAAAGACAGGCCAAAGGCCAAGCAAATGCCACTAGTAGCTGTCTGGATAGTGCTAGAGAAATTGCGACTTCTTGCATTTTGGTGGAAACAATTGTCACCAAATTGGATTATTCAATTCGATTAAAAAAGGAAATAAATACACAATAGAAAAAACAACGAAGTCGTTTACGGTTCATCTGACGCATTGTGTGTTCGGGTATAAACAAATAAAATCATTGTTTCGGCCCTCATTCACAGCAGTGCGCCGGTAAGTTTTGATAAGATAAAAATATTTCGTTTGCGATTTTAAAGACATATGTGTATGTATACATATTTATGTATGCCCATATTACATACAGCGAGCGCACATAAACATTTCGAACAAATGCACTTTTTTTTGTATGGAAATGGGCAACACAGTCAAGAAAAAATTGACGGGATTTTTTAGGAACTTTAAACTTGTACTTTACTAAAATTTAATAAACTGTGAAACTGCATAACAAATATTTTTTAAGAAATTTTTATTAAAAATCAAGGATTGGTGGATTTTTTAGGATTTATAAGGTTTTCGTTAGACAATGCACTACTAATGAACACTCGAAAAAAAAGAGATTTAGTCAAAGCTGGTGATAATGTTGACGTGCTAAATGTCTAACAAAAACCCTATAAATCCAGGTTTTAAATTTAATAAAAATTTAAAAGTTCATCGAAAATTCCACAGTTTTTAATTAGAATTTCGAGAAAAATTGAATTTGATGAATTTAAATGAGAATTTGGTATGCAGTTTTATAGCTTATTAAATTTCATACAAAAACTGCAAGTTTGAAGTTGCCACAAAATACCATTGATTTTTTATAATTTATTTCCTTGACGATATAGCGCATTTTCTCCATATAACAAATTCACAAAAAAAATTTTCTATCATTTTGCCGTGGGGTGTATGTATATTAGTATAGCTATACTCAGTGCAATATAATTTATGAGTTAACAAAAGTGTGAATACAAAACATTCTTGAAATTGCTTTTACTGAAGTTCTGCGTATTGAAGCAGAATTAGCCGCTTTCAAAGAAATAGTCGATTGACTTTTAGAAAGGGCATTTATTCTGATAACTTGGTAGTAATTAAAGGAGTTGGTCCAGAAAATTTAAATTTCGGATATGACTTATTTTAGTTTTTTGTTTTTTTTTTGTTTTTTTTTTGTTTTTTTTTTGTTTTTTTTTTGTTTTTTTAGCTTTCCGATTGTTGATTCGTTTGATGTTCAAATGTTCAAAGAGTCCACGTTATGGTTAATATTTTCAACGCTACACATGATATTTTATTGGAAATGAAAAAATATCAGACAGACTAAATTTTAAAACGAAATTAGCAGATTGCAACAAACAATGACTTGTTAACAAAGCTTTGACGAACATACTATCTGATAGATTGCATGCAAGCAAGCGATAAATGAACTCCATTGATTTGTACAATCTCTCAAATGCGGTTCGCTAAATAAAATTGTATGCTTTTTCAGAGACGCTATGAGCCGATTATGCATCCGGCAAAAAGAGTCCACGCAAATAATTTGTTTTTCGAAACAAATCAGTAATGGATAAATATGGCATACTTTAATTGCGACAATTTTCCTTATCCACAAATCCACTGATCAAGAAGTGAGCCTCATCAGTAAACACAATACCAATACAACTTGTTGGCTCAGCTTTGTTTGTAAGCATTTGCATTTCCATTATGAAATGCACAAATGAATAACAAAAATGTCTTCTTAAATTAACTGTCATATTGTCGGAGTTTCTTTCTGTATTGATAAAAAGAGTTTAAATAACACACAGCATTTTTTTTATATTTTTTTTTTCGACATTTCTTTTTTTTCCACTTTTATTTCACATCTTTTCTGCTATAAATCTGATAATTTGTCAGTCTAAAGCAAAACTAGCATACATTTTCACTAAATAAAATACTAGAAAAAAATAACAGAAAGCTAATTTAAAAAAATTAACAGATTAAAATACGGTGGTTTTGTGGCCACATAAGCGCTCGAAATCCATTCTAAGTAGGTTTCTAAGTACATATTTACATATGTAATAATGTGTGAATTTTTGTGGAACTGGTCGTCATTGCGCCAACAATGACAAGCTTACAGAATGCGTAAACATATTCCTATATGTATGTATCTATGTGTATGTGTCAGCATAATTATTCACTCAAGATTACGTATCATAGATAAAACAGCAGGAAGCTCGAGCTCTCGCCAATGGCTTTGGCTTGGATGGAAATGTTGGTTTTACTTTGTCAAAATCCGTGAGAAATCCCGACCATTAATAATTTCGCAGCATAAGAACTGTAACACCGCACTACAATACGGCTATGTTGTTATTGTTTTAGCAACATAAACAATCCCCATACAATACGGCTATCTTTCATGCCAGCTGTTTGCCCGGCCACTAATCTCACTTGCTGACCGTCTATTCTTTCGACGGCTGCACATAGCCAGATAATTCGCTTATTAAATACAAGCTTGTACATATAATTTATGCTCTGTTTATTTCCCCCAAAAAGGCTCTTCAAGTGATCCGCATCTGTACTTGTACTGCATACAAATTTTCTCATTGTTTTTCATTTCTGGCAATGCATATATTTTTGGCAGCATAAGCAGACTTACTTGAGCCTACAACTTACACATGCTTACAATTTGAGTGCGTCAAAAAAGTTACAAAACAAAAAACGAAAAGATTTATGATTTTGAAATCACTTTTCAAGCTTCAATGTTGTGAGATTTCTTCAGCTTATAATATGCCAAATAATAAAGCAATCGTCTTCAGAGTGCCTGCCGCAACATCAACTTTACACCGGCCTTAAGCGCCTTTTTGCACAAACACCTCTTTTTGCTTCTCCATATCCGTCATACTCCGCAGGCCTGCTTGTTTCATCGGCGTCTGTGAACACAAAATTTATGTGCATCGTTTCACTGCCAACATTTCTTGTTTTATACATGCAGAAAAATGTATGGGATGTTTCAATGCTGTGTGGCTTTCAACTTCGTTCAAGTGTCGCGTGTGTTAAGTTGGCTATTGCCTGTAGCTTTTTTGGCTCGTCAGTCAGCGGTTTTGGCAATTCTACTTGTTTAGACAACTATACTTGAAGTAACACTTGTTGGTCATCACTGATTTTCTTTTGCCTCTTTCTGGGGCAGTACATTTTTTGGCAACACGAAGGATTTTGAGGTTTTGACGGTCACTGTGCGGAATTTCTTTCGCACTTTAACGGAAAAAGTGTTTTCTCCAATTAAATCTTTTGTTTGGAATAATTATCATGTAATTGCTTTTCTAAATAAATATTTGTATGTGCCTTTTTAAATGTAAATATTTATTTTGCAATGTATTTTATTAATTTATACTTCATTTCTTTATCTTTTTAGGTAAGATCTGCGCTACAAATGGATGGATAATTATCTTCCAGTAGCTACATAGTACGACCAATTTCACACCTTATATGAACAAAACAGAAGCAGAAAATAAAATGTATAAAGTGGTGGCTAGCGGCTGCTTTTTTAATACTTTAAAATACACCTTTCAATATTTTTCAATGTTATTTGCTTTCTTCGAAAAAGGAAATCTTCACATTTATTGTGAAATTAAGGCCTCTTCTATTCGCCACTTGTCTGCTCGCTATTTCTCTGTTCGGGTCACTTGACGAAAAATTTGCAGATGAAAGCAACAGCAGAGTTATCGAGCAAGATTCGCCGCTAGTATGTATGGTTATACATCATAAAACTGGTATGACTCAATATTTTACAAACCAATGTAATTTTAGGCAGCTTTATTCCATCACTGGTAAGATATGTTTATTTATACCTGTTGCTTCATAAATTCGTCATTTGCTAACGCTTCATCAGTTGGACTGTTAATCTAAGTTTTATAAAATGACTCAGCTTATGTACCACATATATGTCTTAAGTGTCTGGATTATATACAACCTACGAAATTCGCATCTATTCTACGAAAAATCGCATCTGCGATTGGCACCATTGGCTTGGCCAAAACGGCTGATAACACCATTATCGAGCATAGTGCCCGAAGTATCGATTATTTGATGACCTGTCATGAGCCATAATGTATTTGATGACCGTAATTATGGCTATATAATCGAAAAAGCATTTGCAGCAGTATTTAAAAACAAGCCCAATGATGTCATAACTTCAAAATCGTCAATAAATTCTCAGCCTGTGCGAATGCATCCTCAAGCAATCAGTTGCTAGTTTTCCGCAGATATTAATACTTGTTTTGTATCTGTAGTGTGCCCAATGACCAACACTTCGGCCTAAAACATCTTTTGTGTCCTTTCCTCATATCAAAGGTGACATTTTATTTGTTAGCATAGCCAATGAGATGAAAAAACGCCTCATCTGAGAACAAACAGTCAGGGCAATACGTGACTCATTTGAAAAATTCAAGTTTGAAGTGATAGGATACTGAGTTCCTGCAACATTTTTCTACCCGCCCAATGGTATTATAATTTTGTTCACAGAACGGTTGTCAGTAATAGCATTATTATACATAATTGTACTAAACTTCATGAACGGTATCCCATATAACGGTTATTTAAAAAAAAAAAAAGCGAAGCAAATGTACTCACATTTGGTAAAAATAATTAACCCAAGAAAAGAAATACAACACAAGTAAAATTTAGAAGAGTGGGCGTCGCCTCGCCTTTTTTTGCGGGTATGTATTACGATACGATTACATTACGATTTCATAAAACTCGCCCAAACTTATTGTTCCCCGCCTCTTATAGGGCAACATCGGGCAAAACCTACATCCACCCGTCTAATACTTCAAGACATAACCCTTATTGTCTATCGGTTTGGGACTTGAAACACCAAAGGAGAGAAAACTTTTCTATGATAATAGCAGTTGCCCTTGGCAAGTAATGCCAAACTATAGTATTAGATACGTTTGCTCGCTACATTTTACTCACAATATAAAGGGTGGTTAAGTTTCAAGGGCCGGTGTTGATTTTGAGTAAAATACAATTTTTTTTTGGAAATTATTGTCATTTCTCTTTATGATGATAATGTTGGTATGGCTCAATTACGTATGGAACGTTTAGGTGTGGTTCACATGCAACATCGGCCCTTTATAAGCGTGTAAACATACATATGTATATAAATCAAAATAAACAAGGCCAATACGATTTGTTTGGGCGTGAATACAGGATTTTTGTTTTCCGCTCAAATTGTTAGAGGACTATGAATAAGTTCGTGCGGTTTTACAACAGATGGCGTAACTTGATTATTATTCCATCGATCCACATTTCCAAACATTCATTGGAGAGCTACTGTCGTAAGGCACAAACGTCAGTATAAGTTTTTTATTTGAAGCGTAAACAACAATATTTTTACCACACTTGAAAATGTCGAATTTCGTGCCAAATAATGTGTTTTTGCGGGGAATTCTTCTTCATTATTTTAATATGAAGAAAAAAGCAGCCGAAAGTCATCGTATCTTGGTGGAAGTTTATGGTGAGCATGCTCTATCTGAGCGAACGTGCCAGAAGTGGTTTGCACGCTTTAAAAGTGGTGATTTTGGCTTGGAAGACGAAGAACGCGAGGGTGCGCCGCCAAAGTTCATGGATACCGAATTGGAGGAATTGCTCGATCAAGATCCGGCTCAAACGCAAGAAGAGGTTGCAAAAACTTTGGGAGTTGATCAATCAACCATTTCCAAACGTTTAAAAGCCATGGGAATGATCCGAAAGGTAGGCCATTGGGTGCCGTATGAATTGAAGCCAAGAGACGTTGAACGCCGTTTTATGGCATGCGAACAACTGCTTCAACGGCACAAAAGAAAGGGTTTTTTGCATCGAATTGTGACTGGCGATGAAAAGTGGGTCCATTACGACAATCCAAAACGTCGGGCAACGTATGGATACCCTGGCCATGCTTCAACATCGACGTCGGCGCAGAATATTCATGGCCTGAAGGTTATGCTGTGTATCTGGTGGGACCAGCTGGGTGTTGTGTATTATGAGCTACTGAAACCGAATGAAACGATTACGGGGGATGTCTACCGACGACAATTGATGCGTTTGAGCCGAGCACTGCGAGAAAAACGGCCGCAATACGCCGATAGACACGACAAAGTTATTTTGCAACATGACAATGCTCGGCCACATGTTGCACAAGTGGTCAAAACATACTTAGAAACGCTCAAATGGGATGTCCTACCCCACCCGCCGTATAGTCCAGACCTTGCGCCATCCGATTACTATCTCTTCCGATCGATGCAACATGGCCTGGCTGACCAGCACTTCCGTAATTACGATGAAGTCAAAAAATGGATCGATTCGTGGATTGCGGCAAAACCGACCGAATTTTTCACAAAGGGAATCCGTGAATTGCCAGAAAGATGGGAAAAAGTAGTAGTAAGCGATGGACAATATTTTGAATATTAAATTTGTAACCATTTTACGTCAATAAAGTTTCAAATTTCGAAAAAAAACCGCACGAACTTATTCATAGTCCTATTATATACCAAGGTATATTAAATATACCAAAAAGTAAAACAACGACAAGAATCGTGGAACTTACGTTTTTTAAAAATATTTTTAAAAAATACGTAATGCTTTCAGTAGTGAGTAAACTTTAAATAAAAGTTGATTTCAAGGCCAATAATTGCTAGCTATTTCATTATTAAGTCCAGTTTGTCAAAAAAGTTTTTTTTACAAGGAGCTAAAATCGTTCTCCGGTTTCTTTTGTAAAAAACTTGGTTTATTGAAATTAGATATTTTTTATATATATAATATTAATTGGAATTGCATACATATTTACCGAAAACATATATACATATATATTTACCTACCACTAGACCCATTCACTTCGTCTCTTTATCCAGCTTCGACAACGCAGAACTAATGTTGTTTGAGGTTGTTGAGGCCGATGATATTAACAACGTCAACGCACGCCAGCAATTAAGTGCTCTTATAAAATATAGTTGAGTTCTGCTGGTCGATAAATACCTATTTTTAAGTATCAGGTGAACTAAGTCTCACGTTAGGGTGGTTTTATGCGCGACTATCATTCGATTGGTCCGAGTCGTTTGTGGACATGAAATATCAAACTAGAGAAAAAGTTACGTGCACAGTGGTTATCAGAATAAACATGTTGCGTATAGTAAGTTTTGCTATTTAAAATTAACAATTTTTGCATTCGAGAAATTTACAAAACTGTAGTCGTACTCAAAATACCTAACAAAATTTAACTTTACAAAATTTTAGAGCAATCGGCGAAATGGGAAACATGAATAAGTGATCACTCCAGCCTTATGAATCTTAAAAAGTTGTGGATTTTAGATTCTTAAGTTACGTAAATTACGCAAATAACTCAGTGAGAGAATCATGTTACCATATGATTAATGCCTTTTTAATTCAATAATACTTCAAATAAATTTTTTTGACCATAGGACTCTGCTGGTCTGAAGAACGGGATTTACGGGATTATAGTCTGTAGGACGGATATTGACAAGATTACGATTAGAAAAAGGCTTCAGCGGCGCTCTTAGAACCACACGCTCTGAATACTATTGGGAGGTTGAATTAGTTTTAAAGGTGACACACAGATGGCGCTATTTATCACTTTATCGCGTTGGCAATACTGAACATATATTCATGACAAAGCATCATCCCTAGGCTTTGTTTATCAGTATCTGTCATTTCGCTGAAGTATAAACAACGCAGAGTTTTCGTGCTCCGAGTATGTCAACTTTCGTGCCGTCGAAACGCAATTTGCGGGAAGCTTTGCTTTTCTGCTTCAATTTGAAAAAAAATACAGCCCAAGCCCGTGAATTGCTGCAGGAGGCCTACCCAGACCATACTCCGTCGATTTCAATATGTGAGTACTGGTTTCGACGATTCAAAAGTGGTGATTTTCACACCGAAGACAAGGAGCGTCTTGGCCAGCCCAGAAAGTTCGAGGACGCGGAATTGGGGGAATTGGTAAACGAGGACTCGTGCCAAACCCAAGAAGAGCTTGCTGAATCATTGGGCGTTGATAAATCAACCGTTTGCAAGCGTCTAAAAGCGATGGGAATGATCCAAAAGCAAGGACATTGGGTCCCGTACGAGTTGAAGCTGCGCGACGTCGAACGGTGATTTTTTACGTGCGAATTGCTGATCGAGCGACAAAATCGGAAGGGTTTTTTGCATCGGGTGGTGACTGGCGACGAAAAATGGATCCACTACGATAACCCAAAACGCAAAAAATCATGGGGTTTGCCCGGCCACGCATCAACGTTGACGGCCAAGCAGAATATTCACGGCAAGAAAATCATGCTCTGCATTTGGTGGGATCAGGTCGGCGTCGTATATTTTGAGCTACTCCAACCGGGCGAAACAATCACGGGGGATCGTTACCGACTGCAATTGATGCGTTTAAGCCGGGCATTGAAAGAAAAACGGCCGGAAACGGTAAAAAGGCACGACAAGGTTATTTTGCAACATGACAACGCTCGGCCACATGTTGCTCAACCTGTCAAAAAATACCTTGGAACGCTTGGCTGGGAAGTGTTACCCCACCCGCCGTATAGTCCAGACATAGCTCCCTCCGATTATCATTTGTTCCGGCATATGAGTCTCGATTTGGCGGACCAGCGGTTCTCCTCGTACGAGGCTACCAAAATATGGGTTGAGTCATGGATAGCCAAGCAGCGGCCAGAATTTTGGAGAAACGGCGTCCGGAAAATGCCCGAAAGATGGGCGAAAGTTGTAGCTAGCGATGGCCAATACTTCGAATAAAATATTTTGTACCGTTTTTTCACAATAAAGCCCCAAATCTTCGAAAAAAACCTTTAAAACTAATTCAACCTCCCAATATTTTCTTCTTACGTCCTCTAGTCTTGGCTGGTATACCGAATGCAGGTAACACTGCTTGCCGCAACTAATCAATGTGATTTAGGTGTTGAACAATCGGCCATATCACTCGGTCTGGGTCCAACTAATCCTGTTGATTATTGATTGGATGAATCTTATTTTAAAAGGTTATTTAGGGCTACAGTTCTAGCCAGACTTGACTGGGTTGACTATATACAAGGTGGCGCAAAAGTAACCTTGCGATGTTTTTTGGCTGCAATTTAAAAAAAAAAATAAAAAACTTTGATTCTTCTTGTGGATTATTTTTATTTGGTCTTTTAATTTTTTTTACATCAAGTCGAGAATATGATGTCATGTAAATGGCCGCCGCCACAGTTGATTGCCATTTGAGCCCTTTTTATGGCATTTTCCATCACTTTGGCCAAAACTTCCGGCGATAGGTCCTCACATTCTTGACGGATATTGTCTTTAAGAGCTGCAAGAGTCTGAGGCTTGTTGACATAAACCCGCGACTTCAAAAATCCCCACAAAAAGACGTCTGGAGCGGTCAAATCAGGCGCTGACCAGTGCAAATCGCCAAAACGGGAGATTAGGCGCCCGGGAAATGCATCCTTCAGCATATCGGTTGTGGCACGTGCAGTGTGTGCCGTTGCACCACATGTTTTCCAATCCCAATTTATCAAGTTGCGGCAAAAAGAACTCGTTGATCATTGCTCTGTAGCGCTCACCATTCACAGTAACCGTTTAACCCGCGACGTCTTCGAAGAAAAAAGGTCCGATGACTCCTCCAGCGAAAACAGCACACCATACAGTGACTTTGAGCGGGTGTAATGGCTCTTCGTGGGTTACACGCGGATTTTTAGTGCCCCAGAAGCGTAAATTTTGCTAATTTACGTACCCGCTAAGATGGAAATGGGCCTCATCACTCATGATTATTTTTGATGAAAAATCATTTTCCTCTTGGTGGTGATTAAGGATGGCTTGAGCGTATGTTAGACACGATTGGCGGTCAGCAGCTAACAGCTGATGCACCGTCTGGACTTTGTACGGAAACATCTTCAAATCTTGTACCAAAATTCGCTGTAAAGACCGTCGACTGATACCCATTTGCGTGGCACGTCGTCTGGGCGATGTCGACGGCGTTTCCATGACATCCTCGGCTACAGCAGCAATATTCTCTGCAGAACGACTACTCTGGGGTCTGCCACGCCTGGCAATAATTCGTGTTGTGCCAGTCTCTTCGAGGCGAGCGGCTAAACGTCGCAGTGTTTCACCAGTAGGCGTTGGTCGGCGAGGAAATCTGCGACGAAATTCACGTTGTGCCAAAGTCGCCGACCGATTATTGGTCAAATAAATAGTCAGCAATATTCCGCATTCTGGAGCAGTGTAGCGTAACATTGTTTATTAACGTGTATTTCGCATGTGTTTACTACACAAATGTCAAAACAGAACTGACATTAGGGGCCATTCGCAAAATTTATAGCATTTTCTGATAGGAGGATTACTTTAGCGCCACCTGTTACCTGATCGGAAAAACAGCTTTCGGTTCTTAACTGATGGTTCAGAGCTTGACGATAAAGTTGGCTTGGGTGTCTAATCTCTGTAACTTATTTCAGACTGAAATTTTAGCTTTGTATTCTAACAGCCAAGCGGCGATTACATCTGTCGGTGAGGTTGCCACTAATTCCATCATTGTGCGCAAATGCCGAGCATCTCTTAACGAGATGGCGGAATATTTCCGCATCCGTTTGATATGGGCATAGTGACATAAATTGTAAGGCAGACAAATTAGCGGCACTACCACTCCTTTCCTCTTGGTATGGAGGTTGTAAATATACCCTTGAACTGAAAAAAAAGATTTATAATATTGAGATTTATTCAATATTGAAAACTATGGTACTCGTTTATAGCATTTTGAAGTGAAATATTCGAGATTTTTTTAACGTTTTTAGAATTCGTCTTTTGCAATTTTTTTCGGATAAATTATATCTTAAAAAACAATATTAAAAAAAAAATACACATATATTTTTTAGTTAAATTTTTTTGTCAAATCCTTCAAATATTGATCGTTACGTCAGATACCTTCCTGTAATCTGGCCTTCATACTAAGTGCCACTCCATGGAGAAATGATGTCGGGATGCCATTAACATCATGAACGATAATTTCTTTTAATGCTGAGATGGTCGATGGAATTGTTTCAAAGGCTTTACTTTTGAGGTACCTCCACAGGAAAAGTCCATAGAGGTATGATTGAGCGACCGGGTGGCCAGTTTGTTAGGGAAGAAATCATGCAGTATCACTATGGTATCTCTGCCTGTAGGGAACCATCTTGCTGAAACCATGTGTGTGTACTGAAGGAAGAATGCTCACTCATTGCCAGAAAATAATCGTTCATCATGTGTCCATAGAAGACGCTGTCCACAGAAATTTCTTGTCCTCAACGATTTTCAACATTTTACACAGCATAAAAAAAAGTTTCTGCTTATTTCTGCTTAGTCATAATTTTTTTTGTTATGGTGCTTTTGCAACAAACGAGCGATATGTACAAAATATTTGATAGAAATTTGAGTTGAATAGGTAAAATGATTAACTTCAAGTAGTATCCGATAAAAAAATTCTTAAGAATAAGATTTACATGAAACAATTCTCAAAGTGATTCCGATTCATATTCCATTAAAAACCGTAACTTCAACAGCATTTCGCAAGAAATTGTTTTAACAATACTATAACAACAAAAACTTTGATGATTTTTGCCTTCCAGCGGTGTCGCAAATCCCTGACTGTTTATGATTGCTGACGTCCTAAGTTAAGACAGTAGAATGCAATAATACCTTGTCGTTACGATCTGCAAATATATCATTACATTTCAAATATATACATACATATGTAACTAATATATGATACATAGTAGCAAAAAACTACAACTACAACTCAGAGTATATTAACTAAAATTATTATCTACGGTATATTTATAGGAAGTCTCCACAATATTCATGTAACTGGGCTAAATTTTTCGAATTTTGCACGCTTGCAACATTTTTTATAGTTGTAATATCAAAAGTAAAAAAAGAATAAATAACCCTTTCGTGCTGCACGATTTTGAATAGCTAATACTTGCATTCGTTCGACAATAATCACGCGAAGTCATTATGCTTACATTTTAAAGACTTTTGTAATTGTTGATAATGTGCACCACATAAGTACCTTACACACACATGCAAAAACTCCATCCATATAAAGTACAGGTCTAGTTGCACACAGGTCTGACTCGATGATTTCTACACAACAACATTCCTTCGAAGTAAGCAAAAACAAAAAAACAAAACGAATAGCGGCCCAAGAAGGCGTAGTCGACTCTGCCGTTCAACGCCATGTGGCAGCAACAATTGCTAACTGCAAGCAAAGCAAAGTGAGCTATGCGATGTACATACACGTGCATCATAGTCAGTCAATCATTGGAAATATGCTCATATTTGATGAATTACTATTTGTATGGACAATTAGTGGAAGGTGTTGAAATTAATGACGGCCAACAGTTGCAGTAATTTTTTTTTTTTTTTTGTAATATTTTTAATTTGTATTTCACTGCTTATAAATGCGCTGACAAGTATTTTAACTTTCCATTTTTAGTCAGGCATTTGAACTATTGACAAGTTGTTACTTAGTTTATGACTAAGTAAAATTAACAGCCAGCAAAAGTTACAGAAATTTAAAATACTTTTCTTCACCTGTCTGTGCTGAAGCGTAAAAAATTGGATTTCGTTTGTTTGCTTGCAGAAAAGAAGCAGTGAAAAAAATATTATGAAAGTAACCTTTAATCCATTACATCTAATCTTTCAGGGAATTTTCGCTAAACTTTTCAGTTATTAGTGTTTTTGTTGTGGTTTTCGTTGGTGTTGTTGTTGTAATAAAATAAACATTTCCCATAAGTAATTTGAGAATGCTGTTGGAATGACAGTCCTTGTCCGGATATCCATCCGAGTAATTTCTTTAACGTAGAGCCGACTGTCTTGATTGTCACAATCACCGCCAAACGATTTGCCCTCAACCAAGCACGCCAGTCATTAATTAATTAATTGAGCAAACCAAGTAATGCTAAATCATTACGCACTTGACCGTTATAACACAAAGGTTTTTCTCTTCCTCTGCTACCACCAGTAGATAGATACCGCGTCGAATATTTTCAGAACTGGTGAGCCTTTGTATCCATTCGTACGACATAGCGAGCAGAGGCACTGAACATTTATTCGCCGCACTATGGCCACCTGAGTTACTTTTAAAGTGTGGATTTTGTACGTCGAGAGAGGAATCTACTAATCAATTGCCTACTTAGGCCAAATTAGCACTTTTTATGTTGCAGTCTATCGGTTTTAGTGCTGGTTCTCAAAACACGAAGTCGTTTCGTTTCGAAGTTATAATTTTCAACAGTGATTTTGGTGTCGAGATTCAAATGCGCTGACTCTTGTTTGATGGCAAGTTTTGTGCCCGTTTACCTACCACTAGACCCATTCACTTCGTCTCCTTATCCAGCTTCTAAGACGCAGAACTAATGTTGTTTGAGGTTGTTGAGGCCGATGATATTAACAACGTCAAAGCACGCCAGCAATTATGCGCGCTTATAAAATATGGTTAAGTTCTGCTTGCCGATAAATACATACACACATATTTTTCAGCATCAGGTTAAAGAAGTCTCACGTTAGGGTGTCACTCTATCTGGTGAAAATGGGTTTGTGCGTGGCTATCATTCGATTGGTCCGAGTCCATTGTGGACATGAAATATCAAACTAAAGAAAAAGTTACTTGTACATCAGAAAAACCATCTGCCGTACGGAGGTGGCGTGAAACTGTAGGTCGCTGTATTTCTTGGATAATATCAAGATGCACGGCTCACAATCGGACAGACCCTTAATAACAAGCCTTTCTAAACAATGCATTTTTGAAAGTGCGACAATTTTTCTTTGTTTTGCAGCTGGGACAGCCTGATCGCTTTGACGGTAAATCAGTTCTGTGACCAATTTCTACTGAACGCTGATTTCATAATTTTGTAACGCTGTTCGGGTGAAAGTCTTTGAGTTATGAAATAACAACTGAATGAAAAGGCGTTAAAGCTTGTCAAATTAACTGCCGTAAAAAAATAATCATACTGCCCTTTTTTGTTGATTAAATTTAAATACA
The DNA here is from genome assembly GCF_028408465.1 of Anastrepha ludens. Lineage (NCBI taxonomy): Eukaryota > Metazoa > Arthropoda > Insecta > Diptera > Tephritidae > Anastrepha > Anastrepha ludens. Next base: position 84,578,686 of record NC_071498.1, on the reverse strand, counting down.
ATACATCATTAATTCGTAGATAATGAGTATTATTAGTTTTTTTTTTCGTTTTAAAGCCATATAACTTTCGTGTAAAAACAATACAATGGTGCTTTTTGTTCGCAATATTTAAATTTTTTTTTAATTTGTACTTGAATAAAAATTTTAACGAAATTTCCGTTGCTACAATTGGTTTCAATCAAATGAAAAATACTTTGATTATTTTAACTAAACGAACATACGCTGCAATCTGTACTTTATAATTTCTTTCGGCAAAGAGTGTCTTAGAAATCTCCATACTTTAGTTAACTTGTATGTCTTACAATATCAAGTGAACAAATTTTTATTCCCAACAAATCAGACAAAGTTCGTTCACGGAATACGATGTGAAACTCTCAATTGAGCATCCAGTGAACGACAACTCTTTGTATATTTCTTCTTTTGTTAATTCAAAATGTCCAATGGCGTTGATATCAAAATTCGCTGGAAGCTAGTGTTGACCTTTTCTCTTTGCTTTTACTTTAGTACTTCATTTACATGTGTTAACTTGAATTTCGTGAAGACGCAAAAACACAAAAAATTTGTATTCATTATGCACATACACACATATGTATCCACATACGTATATATTTGGCTACAGTACTCAAAATTTACATCGATGTGCTCAAATATAAAAGAAGCATCATGAATTTGCACGAAGCATAACAATACATAAATGAACCCTTAGATTGTGACCACAAAATGTGAAAATGTTCCCAAGTACGTGGTAAAATTTGCTGATCAATTTTTTTTTGTTTTCACAAATACACGAGAAAATGTCTATTCACTGCCATTAGTTTAACACATTGGCATTAACATATACAGACACTTTTACGTGTGTGCTTCTTGTACTCATGTTTTTGTTCAGTTAATTTAGTTAAAAATGTGTTTGCCGTAGTTCGAATTGCACATTCCCAGAAAATAATAGTACAGTGTGTCTTATTTACATAAAGGGTGTTCCCAACTCGGATTTTATTTGAATAATTTTAACCACAAAAAAACTTCGTCCTAATATATTCACATACAAACACATATATAAATAAAAAACATTCGACTTATAGGGAAATGTGTCCTTAAGGTTGGTCACATTCAATCTTTTTAAGGGCTCTTCTATCAAGCACTAACAAAACTTTAGTTAAGCTTCGGCTTTGCTTCATAAACTTCGAACTTCTTCTGACCTTTAGCTTAGTGTTGTATACAAAGAGAGATGAAGAAATTGGGGAAGATAGAGAAAATATTTTAAGGAATATTTTTTTTTTTTATTTCACGGTGGAACAAATATTTTAAAGTCTCGACCAAACCAATTACACTTTAAGACAAACTAAACGATGTCATTAAGATAAAGATAATTAAGAGAAAAACGGAAACGGGATGTGCTTCGTTTGCACGCCCATGCCCTTGTTCACAAATGTTTTCTGCGATGCATGTCCAACAACAAATCTGGCTTCGGAATACTTAGCCACTTCTCTTTAGGTTAGATTTAATTTCTTCAAATTATAAATTATTTCCGAAGAGCTCCGAAAAAACAGTTCACTGATGCAAATGAAGTCAGTTTGGTTATTTCTGCCTATTGTTAAGGCCGATATAAATGCTTTTTATGAAAGATCTGAGACGTACATATATTATATTTGAAAAATAATTTCACATCCGTTCTTTTTCATGCTGTGAACTTTTTTAACTCCCTGCTTACCTCTATAAATACACGTTAAATAACTATAATGCAGGGACTTATTGACAAGTTTTCTCAATTTATTTATTTTTTATTTAACTTAATTTTTATTTAATTAAAAATAAATGCAACATATATTCATTAAATTTTTACACTTTTTAATCAGAGTGTTTAGAAAAATTTCGAGTATGCAGTTTTATAGCCCATTCAATTTTAGAATAATAAAGTGTAACTTTCAAGTGGCTCAAGAATTGTTTTGATTTTTGAAAATTTGCGGTTTGCTTTTTTACTAACGGTATTGGGTGTTTTCTTCCATATAAAAAATTTCGAGAATTCGGTACTGTTACCCTCTATCCAAATGGAAAGCATGAAAAATCATCCTCTCTTATAATCAATAAATGTATTTCCTGAATGTATTTTAAATCTTGTAAGACTGTAAATAAATAAATCAATAAAAATAAATAAATAAATAAAAATAAAATAATCTCATAATTTTTCGAAAACATTTCGAAGAATTTTTTACCGCTTCTACTCTTTTTTCAGGCATCCAAATGCAAAACACGAAAAATTTTAATTATTAATCAAATAATTATTATTATTAATCAAATAATTAATATATTTTCTAAAAGACTTCGAAACATTTTTTATTACTTCTACACTAGTTTCAGGCATTTTGCCCAGAGACTCTCCATTTGTTACGTTATCGACATTTATGTATTTTCTTAAATCGATTCAAACACTTGCTTATGGCTGTTCTCCGACTCGTTCCAGTATTTTGTGGTTCGTATTTTCCCGTGTGGGATATACCAGGACTCTTGGTGGTGAGAGCCGTAACTGATATGCATTTGACTAAACTTGAAGAATAATATACGTGAAAGACCATGGTTCCTTCCGCATGAGAAAAAAATTACAATGTAGTGGCCAGACTTCTCCCGAAAATTGTAAAAAGAATTTTCTGTGAGCTACTGTATATTAAATACATATATGTATATACATACATATATCAATTTGTAAACCACGCAAATTATACGATTCAATTTGAATGAATTTATAACACCCACTATCTAGAGCATGCAGTTATGGGTACTTGCGGCGACAGCTTGCCAATCAAAAGACAACAGTGATCCATGACTGTCACTCCATCACGAATAACGTGGTTTCACTTTTCTTTGCATTTCTTTCTATTCACAAATTCCTACATACCAAGTTTGTCATCTGCCAACTTAGTGCGCTTTATACACTACTATACGAGCGTGTATTCGAACTGCCTGAAAAGTGCTCTTCTTATTAGATATCCCATTCAGCGCGCGGCAAATGCAAAGCACGTTTTCTATTAGTGCCATGGAAAACAGTTCTACAAAAATTTTCGAAAGCATTAATATTGTGTTATTCCATTGAATTTCTGAACCCAAATATTTACTAAAATGCTCATGTGGCCATCAAGGTTTGGCTTTCAGCGCGGGGCTATTCACCGGGTTACAACTGGTTATTGATTTGGATTTGTAAGATTAAATTCATTTTTAAGTTTTGTTATATTTAGTGATAGTGGGGCATGGTATGTGCAAAGCGCTCAACAGCTAAGTGCAATAGAATAGTAAGAAGTAAAGATGTTCAAAAATTATGGCATTATATAAGAAATACTGTTATACCAAGATAAGGTCTATTACATATACGCGTGTGTTTAGACATATAACTAATTATCTTCATCCTTTTACAATATTTCTTCCCAAAGCACATATTCGGAAGTCTTTTATATGGAAAAAATGCTCAGCGTCACATGAAAAAAAAAGAAAATACCAAAATCAACGCATTTTTAACCGACTTAAATCTACACTTTCTTCACTTAAATTGAATAGGTTTAAAAGTTTTCTAAAAATTCTGATTAAAAATTTGGAATGTTGATAATTTCTTAAAATTTGTTAAATTTTTCTAAGTCTTGCATTAGATGCGTTTTTTATGAGTTTGGTTTTTTGTTTTTTTATAACAGAAATGAGCTCGGAGGTTTGCCATTGCTTGTCGAGGCCAGCCGCTATTAAGAAAAAAACGTTTCCTTTGATTTGTTGGTTTGTTATACGTTAGTATTATATATTAAAAATTTAACGACAAGAATTTAGCATGAAAAATACTGCGAACAATGAATAAAGCTGAAGTGGTTTAATTATGTGAGCAAAACTGTACATGTGTCAAGTCATAGTCAGTTAGTTTCGGTTTGACATAAAAAAATTAGCGGTTTCAAATTTTTACTGTACTTTTTTTTTATTTACAACAGTAATAGCTATCAATAAGCTTGTAATTGTGACTGTTGTATTGACTGTCAACTAACTGTAATGCAACCATGCGTTGAGCTTTGTATAAAAATAAAAATTGTTAAATAGGAAAATGTGTGCGATGCTCTTGATATAGAACTATCGCTTTCCACTTCTCCCCAGCCGACTGCGCTTCACGCCAGTGGAAATATCTGATTACCAAGCGTGTTGACAAGTGCTTTGAGTTTCGGTTGTGGCTGAGCTAGTCGAAAAAGCAGCTCACTATTGTTGTTGTGGTTGTGGCAGCATACTATGCAGCGCACTATTCTCTGCTGATGCTGTAATATGCGAAGTTAAGCGCTCCTGTCGCTTTTCAACTGACAGCAGTTTTCCCCTTAACTCTTTGCATTTCATTGTGTTATGATGCCATAAATTTTCTATCTTTATTTGCACTCGCACATGCTTGCATACTATATATAAATACATACATATTGCATCGTCAATTTGAAACGTGTCATACTGTTGTTTGTACAGTTGTTAGTGCGCTGGAGCGTAAAGTAATATATTATTCGCCAGTCGAGCATACACCGCCAAGCTGCACTCGAAAATGGTACTAAAAGGAGTTCTATAAAAGTTCTTTGGTTCCATTTATTTTCAAATTTTATTGCATTTTCCTGTATCATTGCGCTTGCGGCAAATTTCCCATAGCAATCAAACGCATACATAACATCAATTTCAAGTGCCTTTTAACACTAAATGCTCAATTATCTTCACTTTTTATCCATCAAACTTTTCGCTTCAAGCTGAATGGTTATCGACAGGCTGGCGCAAATACAAAAAGCTTTAAATTGAAAGGAAATGAACGAAATTGTCCGTCTGAATTAGCTGGCTATGACTGTTGACTTTGCACTAGAAGAGATGTAATTTTCCAAAAACTTGTTCACGGTTTCTGGCTCTCAAAGCTTAGAAGTGGAGCTTTTCTGGAATATTCACTTAACATCAAATACAATTCGCAAATTAATCATTCAATTGTTATTTTTTTAATAACTTTTACTAAACATGATAGACGTGAACCACTGTGTTGAAGAGGATCCCAATTTTTCAATTTCTCGTCGTTCTCACATAACGTTTGCAACATGTACAGTCAACGTCAAGGGAAAGTGTGCCCCGAATATTGATAATTTTGATTATTTTTTTTTTTTATAATATAAAGTATATCATACTACAACAAAAACCATATAAAGGAAAAAAGTGCAAGTTGCTGTCTTGTGCATTTTCTCCATTTAACGCATACTCCACATACACTTAGCCCACAAAGTCTGCGTTCACCTCACTAAATATTATATGTTATATTAATATACAGCACTTATGTATTTTACAAAACAATGCTTTTCGTTTATTTATTCTCTACATATTCAGTTGCAAAACTGTGAAAAAATTGTTCAGATTCGTGCATGCATATGCGAGATAACGGCATTTGAATGTCGCGACAACTAAATACAACCGCCAAAAAGTCTGCGTTCAGTTTATTTGTTTAAATGATACCGTTAGTTTTAAGAATGCTTCTTGCTTTTTATTGCGCAGTTTTTATTATTTGCATATTAGTCAGTTGTTTAACGCACCCAATGCTGCATCTTGTTTACGGAAAGGATTAATTTTTAAGCATGGAGTCAAAAGGAAAAGAAATTAGTGTTTGAGAAAGAAAAATAATTATCAAATTATGGAAAGAAGGAAAATCCTTTCGAAAAATAGGCCAAACTGTTGGAAGAACGTATTCCTCTGTACAACGCGTTATAAATAATTTTAAAGCAACTGGGATTTTAACATCTAAGCCGAGAAATGGTCGTCCAAAAAAATTATCTTTTCGAGAAGAACGCAAAATAATATGCATGGCGAAGACAAATCCGCGAACTACGTCCACAAAAATTGTTGAAAACGTGCAACAGACGTCCAATAAAAAAATTTGTGCGGAAACTGCAAGAAAAATTTTACATAAAGCTGGGTATCATGGTAGGGTAGCCCGTAAAAAACCATACATTTCACATGTCAATCGGCGTAAACGTATTGAGTTCGCTAACGCCTATATAAATAAGTCTCCAGAGTTCTGGAAACAAGTTATATTTTCAGATGAAAGTAAGTATTGCATTTTCGGCATTAAAGGACGTCAAATTGTTTGGCGGAAACCAGGAACAGCGCTGGAAAAACAAAACCTTGTAGGCACTGTCAAGCATGGTGGTGGTGGCATTATGGTGTGGGGTTGTATGGCAGCTGCTGGTGTGGGTAAACTGAGCTTTATTGAATCCACAATGGATAGGTGGGGGTATCTTAATATTTTAAAACAAAATTTAAAGCAAAGTGCAGAAAATCTTGGATTGTCATCAACGTTTTGGTTTCAACAAGACAATGACCCAAAGCACACAGCGGAGGTTGTACGACTTTGGCTATTGTATAATGCTCCAAGACAGCTTAAAACGCCCCCCCAATCACCCGACCTCAACCCCATAGAGCACCTTTGGGATTTACTAGAGAAAAAAATACGACAGCATGTAATAACAAGTAAAGAGTCCTTACGAAATGTTCTGCAGACAGAATGGGAGAAAATTACAACAGAAGAGACAGAGAAGTTGGTATATTCGATGCCAAACCGATTGGCGGAAGTTTTAAAACTACGGGGCTACCCAACTAGATATTAATTTTCTTTTTAAGATAATATTTTTCATATTTTTCATACTTGATGTAAAACTGAACGCAGACTTTTTGGTTATTTATTTCTTTTGTTATGGCACTTATGTCACGTTATATCAATATCGAGAAGATTAATATAATTATTGTTTCTGTTATTTAAACTTAAGAAAATAAGGAATAAACTTATGGCAATAATTTGATTTGAATTATAGATTTATGTTTTATTTTCACATTACACGCAAAAAGTCTAAGGTGAACGCAGACTTTGTGGGCTAAGTGTATGTATTTTTATACAAAAGAAGCACCCAACATTGTTAGCAGAAAATTTTTTTAAAAATCAACGCAACTTTTGAACCACTTGAAACTTGCACTTTCTGCGTGGAGGTCATTTGAATGATGTTATATTCAAAACTTAATTCTATCAATTGTATTCCAGATTGAAAAAGGTGATTTGAATATCTTCAAAGAGTAGTGCGTGTCATATCACAATTAAAGAAAACCCCTTTATATTGGAATATCAGGAGAAGTTCTCAAATATCACTGTTAACATTTTTGCCTGCCGTATTTGAAACTCATGACCCCCACAAGTTATGATAGATTTCATAAATCATGTAACTGTGATCTGAACTTAAAAAAATGGATTGTGTAATCACTTTCGAATTTTAGCCACTTCTTACGCAGAATGTGGGATGCTGTCTTCTTAATTCAATGATGAACGCAATCACAATTTGTTGCACATAAGCACTTGTTTTTCCTTTGACAAACTTTTCGATTTTTAAAGCTTTTATCCAAACATGAGCAAACACTATTATAAATCTTCACAAAATGAGCGGTGTATTACCCGACAGTGAGCTGACATAAATAATTATCTGAGTACTTTTTTTTTTACATATGCGCATATTCGTATATTATTTTGCTGAAATAACCTCGAAAGCTATATTGAAAATTTTATTATATTTTTTTAATTCACCCTTTCGTTAGAGATGAGCTCGTGAGTGTTTTTCGCTCACGTTCATGCATCTCATGATGACGATTTAAAAAACTCGTATATTTAGGCTTTATATTTGTTTTTTGGCTCACGTCTTTCAGGTCAACATTTCCTATTTAAACTACAATAGAATAATCAAAGCGACAAGCATGCAGGTGTCGTGTATGGGCCTCATTAGATTTTTATTTAACTTTTACTCAAATATTTAATTAAAATATGTTTGCCATTCTTAAGCTTGTTTTTAGTAGTACTTTTGATAAGTCAGTCATATGCCAAATATATCACTACACAGGTCTGACACAGAAAGAGTGAGCACAGAACTGGACAGAAACCGACGACGCTGTGTAAAGTTTTACTTCTTTGGCTGTCTGGTAGACTTAGAATCTGCAACAATCCACAATATTTCATAGTATATCCACATCGAGAATTAGCGAGGGAGATCAAGCCTAAGTAAGCCCCTCTACATTCTACATAACCCTGCATAGGCCGTATCCCTGCTATCAGCCAAAAATCCTTGCAGGTAACATTTCTCCCGATACAAGAATGAAAATTTATTTCTTTGCCCAAATTTTTGATGTTTTTGTTTTGCAATGTGTAAATACGACCATGCTTAAATATGCTATTTGCATGGTCTGAGTCATGCCACACGCATTTATTTATATTTTCGTTTGACAGTTTGTTTATTTGCTTGTATATTAACTGATTGTTGTTGAGGTCACACTCCATTGCAATATTAAAAATGTATAAGTATAGCACGTATGTTTCCATATTCGAATGGGGTCCAGTGAATGCTACAGTAAAGCAAAAACAAAAAAAAAGACTTCGTTTCGTGAATGCTGGTACAACGTGACATACAGCTCACCTAGACGCTCATATTTACACCGTGGCCGCCGCTCACTTTAATTGCCTTGCAGCATTTAAATTGTAATTGTTCAAATATAAAGAAAGGAGAGATAAAAAAATACAAAAGAAATAGATACTTGTTTTAATAATTAAAATTATTCAAAAATCTATCAGAAAATATTTAACCAGCAACCATGCATTGCAAGTGGCATTCACTTTTTTTGCCTGTAAATTAATCATTGCAAAAATTATGTATGGTTCAAATTTCCTCTCCTAAGCCAAGAGGAAAGTGTACATAGTTATTTAGAAGAAGAATCCCTCAGTCCTCTAGAAGCCTTAACCGTGGACATTAGTTTAAAAATTAGTTACTTTTTTATCCTTCTCGGCAACCTTGACCCACCTAAACTTTGCAAAGGAACAAGACTGATATGACGACCAATGTAAGGAGTAGAGGCTTCCCATTTTATAATTTGAGATTTATTCAATGTTAAAATTTTACAACTTACTTAGTTTTCCGCAAGTTGTGGCGTGGCAGGCCATGCGGTTAGTTGCTTGGCTTAATACACCTATACGCCTGAGCCCAAATTTGCGATGGTACCGGCAAATGCCTGACCGCTGAGACGAGTTTGCTCGAGCATTGGATTTTGGACGGGCTCGTTGTGTAACCGCCGAGTGCATAGAATGTTTGGTTATAATCGGTTTATTTAAGGCCATAAGCTCCGAGACAGCTGCCGCTAGTTCGAGTAGGATTATTGATATATCGCACAAGTTTGCTGCTAGCCGAATTGTTTGGCCTTTTGTGCTGTGCGAGAGTGTGGTTTTCGTGTGTCAAGCGACATGACTGCTGCTCCATTGTAGTAGCCCACGAGTTCATCTGCAGCTACCGAAAGTTCATCAAGTGTGGGTGCTTTGAATATTAACAAAAAACATTGTGTGTTGACAGGTAGCAGGGCGAGCTACCTGATGCGTAGAACGTCTTCGGACGCACGATCGCCGATTAAAGACCGCATTGCACGCAGCAATCTTTTTACCTCCCATCTCTCAGTCAATAAGAAGCTTAGAATCAGTAAAGTACGGCAGTAGTTGAGTTTTGAGTTTATTATACCGGTCTTTTGCTGGTACGACTCTTAAAATAACCGCAACTTCCTTCAAAGTGTCGCTACTAAGTGCTGACAGAACCAAATTATATTTCCCAACATCAGAAGTAATTTTAAGCTACAAAATTTTAATTATTTTTTTTTTTAATTATTTAACATTTAAATGTTAAACAGAACCGAAGATTCATTTAAAAAACGATAAATCAACTTTTTCAAAATTCGCTAAATTATTATTTTTCAGTTAACTTCTTATTATTCTCAAGCTGAACCAATTTTCACTGACTCACTTCACATCGAATAGCTCAAAAGTAGCTGACCTTAACTGAAAGATTCCTGCTTTACCCATAGCCAGCTATATGTATGTCGGCTGTTCAGAAATAGGAAGTAATTACTAATACTCTTTATGTTTATGCACTGCACGATAAAACTGAAAATATAATTCAGTAGCCGCTAAAAGAAATAAAAGAACGAATTTACTTCATCTAGAAATATGTGCATTTATTTTGGCTATTCGGAAAGTTGTTATAACAGTTTCTAGATTTTTATATTCATGTTCACTCCGAGCGACCGGTTTTACCTTTTCTGTTTGCTTCCCATCTGCCAATGTAAATTTCCGTTTAATCTAAATATGTGCACATGTAGGTATGTATGCATAAAGTTGAGAGTGCTTTTATGTCAAATTTCCCTCGATAAATCGTTGTTTATAGTGGAACATTTTTTTAAATTTTGTTTTTGCTAATTTTAGCATCAATTAGACATGAGCGGTTATCTGTTTTACTTCCACTTTCCATAAAAGAAAGGCGTAGACGTCTATAGTCATCAATTTTTCGCGTCCAATATTTTCATATAGTTTTCACTTTGTTGCTTCACTATGCTATTGATACAAACGTCATGCAACAAGCGTTGCAAGCTGGATTTTTTTCAAATTTTTGCCGTATTACTTCAATCTCTTAAATACGGTCACTTTGACTTGCTTTCTTGTTTATCTTATAATAACAGTTGTTTATGGCAACTGCTACATAAATGAAGTTAAATGGCATCTTTATCTCATTAAAATGTATAAATAAACAGCGGGAGAAGCTCTTTCGTGTGAGTTAGCCAGATTTGAAAGTATGGAAAAAACTTCGTAGTCGACAGACTAATCGCGTCTGCTTTTCAGGCGGCAGTAAAATATTTACAGTGTTCCCCAGTTAATACTTAAACTTACTCACTTTTATATTTTTAGAATTTAGGAACAGCTTCAAAAAATAGTTTTCATTAAAATATCCAAACGCCTCGGATGGAAGGAAGCTTCCTTTTATTGACAGGAGCAACCAATATGAACACATTTCAGCGCAGGCACTTAAAATGACCTTATTGAGAAAGGAGAATCTGCTGGTGCTTGCAAAACAATGGCTGACATCATGACGAATCTGACGCTGTGTCGCACGAATTCGCTGTGTCGATTTTGCCAGGTCTACTGTCTTCCTTTAAGTTATAGAAGTGCACATTAAGGCCGGCGGGCCAATTAGATGTCCTAAATTCAGTAGTTTTCGCGAAGCGTTGTAGGATGAGAAAAGAAAACAATTAGCCAAATGAAGTTTTGGGGATAGTTTAATATATATTTGAACTAAAAAAAAAAAATTTGTACAATCTCCAACAATATATTGTAAGCCGAGTTATCAATAGATTCCCAGAGCGCCTTGCCACTGAAGTATCCAACTTCTGTACAAGATACAATTTGCAATTTTCATCTGAAAACAAAAAAAAAAAGATTATTAATTTTGATGTAATTATCTTCGATGTGAACTAAGAAAATTGGGAGAAACACGTAAAATTCGAATTTTTGGGGAAGGTAGAAAAAAAAAGTGGTTTTTCAAGGAAAAAAAAACTCTTCAACTGGGTAAAAAAGTCGCTTAAAAAAGTTGTTGGATGTTTTTTTTAGTTCACATAGAAGAGAAAACAATACTGAAGATAACGCATTTTAAATGAAATGGATAGCTCGTTTAGTTTTTTTGCAATCGTGTACATAAATTAGGTAAAATCGTGAAAATGAAAAGCCGAGAAAACGCGCTTCAAAGTCAATGGTCAATGGGCGGAGCACTACAACAATAAGCGCACGGTTGCTCGACGCCGCACTACGCTCGGCTCTGTAGCTCTGCAAATACTTGGAATTTAACTCTGAAAATTTGTGTCTCATATTCTTGAATATCTAAGCTATTGATTTCAGGAAAAAAAAAATCGATTTTTTTGACCTTTTAATTGGCCCGCCGGCCTTAAGCTTGCGAGGACAGGAGTAAAGCTTTCGTTTTGAGAATTTTCACGCGTTCAGGTTTTCCATCAATATTGAGAACTACTTTTATTCTGTTTTGAATTTCCCCTTGCACTTACACCTCGAACTTTCTGATACACAGCTCATAAGCATCTGGAATGCGTACGATGCGTTACTTGCGTTTAAATTTGAAAAAATAGTCTCTTTAAAGCAAACTCAAGTATCTAGATTAATAGATAGCTTCACGAGCTCAAGGGTACCGGGCTACAGTTCGATCGAGATCATTCATTCTCCAAGGGAAGTTGGAATAACCAAAAACTGCTTATATGAATCTAGGTAAAGTGCTTACGAACGTATACAAAAAGTGAGATTAATAGTACTTGCCGATTATAATAGCAGGTGGATGTTTTTTGTATCATAATGACATAGCGAGCTCGTTTCAGCATACTTCGTACCTCCGAGCGAAATAATATAAAAAAATTTAAGCCTTTTTCGGAAGAAGCCATATGGCGTAGGTGCGAAAATCTTGAGTAGCTGATGGACTGGAAAAATATGCGGATATTCTACTATATTCCCTTACATGGTCATCTAAGGTCATCGGAACTGAATCAACTTGCCCAAATGTATATTTTGCGAAAGTGTCAGCTATAATATAAGCCTCAATCGGAGTATCTCCTCTCAAAAACAGTCTGCTCTTATGCCTTTGACCGGTACTACATTTTCTACGCAATAGAGTACTTTATTAACTCCGACGTTCATTCTTTCCAGAATGTTCCACTTTATTCAGAGTTAGCAATTTTAAAGGGTTTTTGATTTTCGATCAACAAATTGTAAAAATTTGGAAGTATTGCTAAAACTTTAGGCATAATTTTTCTTAACCTGGTATTTATAATATGCCAAAGGTTATCGATGAAATTTAGATCGCCCAGTTCCATTCCGGCGGCCGCCGTAGCCGAATGGGTTGGTGCGTGACTACCATTCGAATGCGTAGGTTTAAATCTCACCAAAATGATAGAACAGTTTTTTTCTAATGCGGTTGCCCTCGGGGGCAGGCAATGGAAAGCCTCCGAATGCACTTCTGCCATGAAAAAGCTCCTCATAAAAAAACCAGCTTAAAACTGTATGCCCATCTTTTTGGAACAACATCAAGACGTACTCCACAAACAGGAGGACGAGCTCGGCCAAACACCTAACGGAAGTGATTAAATTATATTATATATTATATTTATTTATTATTGCTCGCAAAAGAAAATGTTAAGTTTTATAAATAAACATTCCCAAATCAATTTTAATCATTAATGTTTAACGGTATTTTGCTCACCACAATCGATTTTGCGACATTTCTATGCTCAAGTGGGGATGCTTAGAGGATCTTCAAGTGTTTAAACCAGTACCAGAATCAGAAAACCCCTGGTAATGTCATTGTTGGTCTCCAGTAATCAGGTTCTCCTTAAACTGATTCTTTTGACATCTACTGAGCTCCTTGTTTTTTTTTTTTTTTAAGACCGGCTTTTCTCAGGTGTTTCTCAAAAAATCTCCAATGATAGACTGATTCAGTAAGTCAACTTTTATAATAATTTCGCGGATGCTAAATTTTTTTCCGCACGATCGAAACGAAGCTTTATACCATTTGGATGATTTAAAACTTAAAAAACTAATCAATAACGATACAAAAAATTATTTTTCTACTTAATCGGTTATCCACTACCTGCCCGCAAATTTACGAAGGCATATTTTAAAAATCAACAAAATAGTATACAATCTAATTTAAGTATTAAAGTAAATTCAAGCAGCTATTTAAACACAAATGAGTGTTATTAACTAAAGGCCAAAAGTAATGCATATCAGCTGCCGCTTTGGTATTAGTTTTGTGGCAGGTACACTGTAGTTTGCGCTTGGCACAGTTGACAGCTGGCAGCTGTTTTTATTGGTATTTTAATTAAAGTTTTCGTAAAGTTTCTGGCCTTTTTACATCTTTAAAAGTCTGTCAATCGCATTGAGCACATTTTTTATGGAATACCATGAAACTTTAACCTTTTTGTTTTGTTTAATGTTGATTGTTTTGTTTTTCTTGTTCGCCCATACATATGTATGTATGTGTGTACTTCTAAGTTCCAGCTAAATCTGAATGTTTGCAAAACAGAAAGTTGTCTGGCATTATTAACTTGTAGGTTTGTATGCATAATGCTCATTACAGGTTTCAAATGGTTTTGGTTTAACCATTTATGAGTAGGTTGGTAAACGTGAGCACATATGTATGTATAAGTGTGTACTGTGTGGCTTGAAATGTTTGAAGGCTCGCGTTGCAAACAAGCATTTCCCTTTTTCAGGCCTTGAACTCATTTTGAATAGCAAAAAGAAAAATCAGGCGAAAATCGTGGCATTGCTAATTAGAGTAAATGTGTTTTTCTCTAAAAGTTTTACTGCCATACTTTGCTACGAAATATTAATTTTTAATAAAGTGAGTCCGAAAGCTATTTCGAATGAAAAACAAAAATGGATATCACTTTTTAATAACATTTTTATTAGTTCCCTATTATGAGCAGATTTGCGTCTAACTGTGATATAGTTTATTGTTCCTACTTCAAAATCGCATAAAAGTTTTTTGTTTGTTTTATCAAAATAAATGGTTTACGCTGACATTAATATTTTTATTTTAGCGAAAAAGCATTTGTATATATTTATTATTATAAAAATTATTTGTATATACCTATTTATTATTATAAAAAAAATTTCATTGGTTGACTTGGAAATTTCTAGATACGTCCCGAAATTCTTGTTTGAAACAAAAAATCGAATAGGGACCGAATATTTGACAATTTTGTTCATATGGAAGAAAACACCGTCAGCAAAAAACAAAAAAATGTACACGATTTTTGAGCCCCCTCCAACTTGTACTTTTGATACCTAAATTCAGTGGGCAATAAAACTGCATATTCGACATATTTCGAAATTGTTTTCTTTGTTTTTTGAAATTTTGAAAATTTGCTAATTTAAAAATTTTAATTAAAAAAAATAATGATCGCTAAATGACTACTTCCAAAATAATCAACTCCGATCGGTAAATACAATAAAACTCGAACAATTAGTTCTCTTCCTGACTAAAAAAATAAAAATGAATCAATGCGTTTTTTAAGAAAACTTTTTTCATAATTATACACATAACATTTTTTTATTTCTGCCTTCTTTTCGCCGTAATTTGGCAACTGTGGAAAGCATTTCAGACCAATATCTAAATTAATAGCCGCTTAACACAAATTTCACGCATCATAATTCGCTTAATATCCTCTTACCACCTACTTACCCATTTAAGTTTGTCTTAATGCTCGCATTGAAATAGCAATCAAGAAAACTAAGGAAATAATTCTCTTATCGATTTCCTTAATTGTTGCTCTATCAGCGCTAAAATCTTCATCGCATTGGTTATATTAATTTTAGCAAATCATTTCGTTGCCTCACTTCAATTTCCGGGCAATATGGGATTAACCACAGCAGGCAACAAGTTCGAAGCTATTGCCATAGACGTTTGCTGCGTAAAAAAAAATTTAACAAGATTGGAAGATATGAAAAAAATTAAAATATTTCTGACGCAAAAACTTTGAGGCTAAGTTGTACAGAATACTTGTTTATGTATGTTTGTAAGCATTTTGTCGCAAAGACTTTTTCAATACAGTTATTACAAATTGAGGAGACAACTAATGCCACTAGTGCGGTCGGCTAGTTTTCCGTTCAGTGCGTACTTTTTTTCTTTAAGTGCTTTATTCACAATTTCTTTAATCTCGTTTTGCTGTTTTGCCCCATAATTCGGTCAACGAAAAGCCAAATGAAAAGCCGGTGAGTCGCAAATAAAACTGCTTTACCAGCAAAGTTAAAGAAATAGTCACGTTTTTTATGTATGAGTTGTGTCTTCATTACCTTGTGAACCTAACTGAACACGCTAATAGGTTACACACATACGAGTATGTATGTATGCATAGCACAGCTACACACAATGACTAGCTGACTGTATGTATACATATAGGCATATATCTACACCTGTGTTCAAAATAATAGTAGCGCGATGAATTACCAAGTTTTAAATTTATTTGTATTGATTTTTTTTTATGTTTTTATAAAAGTATAGCATATTCTACAACAAAAACCATATAAAGCTCTAATTTTGTTCAAAAATTTAGAAAATTTAAAAAAAAAAATCGACTTTTTTTTAATTCTGGGTGTTCAGTTTTATAGCCCACCCGATATTAGTACAATAAAATACAATTTTCTCGTTAATTTTACAAACATTTTTTCGTTAAAGTTTTGGGCATTTTCTTCCATGTAAAAGATTTACGGATATGTGATTTATATCATTTTATTATACTAAAATTTACTGGGCTGAAAGTTTTCTAAAGATTCTTTTTTAAAAATTGAAAATTAAAAATTTTTTTTTAATTTGTTATGAATTTTGTGCAAAGCTCGGAGCTTTAAGTTCTGTAATTTTTGTTGGAAAATGCTTTATATCTTTATAAAAACGATTTAAAAAATTAAAACAAAAAATAGTTAAAACTTGGTAATTCGTCGCGCTACTATTATTTTGAACACAGGTATATATATATACATATATACATATATATATATATATATATATTCATGGATACATACATATACAGTACTATCTCGATAATCCGGACACCCTTAATGTTAGGGGTCGTCCGGATTATGGGGGTGCCCGGATTATAGATGATTTTTGTGTTTCAACTGTTTTTTTTTTTGAAATGAGCATAACGCAATTCAGATATATGGATGTACATAAATAGTTTTATTAAATACAGTACAATCATACTTACATAATAATATGTACATCTGTACATAATCAAACATTTTTTTTATTTAGTATGTACTATTTCATTTCACATTTAGTCGCGAATTTTCTAATGGCATCACGTTTCTTTTTTATGTCAAAAACAGTAGATTTGTTGACACCAAATTCTGTTTCAAACCATCTTAATGATTTTCCTTTATCAAGGAGATCTAAAATTTCACATTTTTTCTGAAGAGTAAGGGTTTTATGAGCCCTTTTATTAAATTTTCCACTGCTCATAATAATAATGTCCACTCAATTCAGTTTGTCACTAAAGAATAAACACAACGCGTGATTTATGCTGTTGCATTTCGTATACATATATTGTTGTTAAAGTACCACTATTTTACGAAAAACTCACAAAGCAAACTAAAAATTAAAATACATATGTATGTACATATTGCGAAGCAAATTTGAAAAATGTCCGGATTATAGAGTAATAAATGTTAAACTGTCCGAATTATGCAGTTGTCCGGATTATAGATGTGACCGGACTACCGCGTGTCCGGATTATCGAGATAGTACTGTATAAGTATTGTGTCTGCATTTATATTTGTGTAGATGAATAGCGTTAATTTATTATTAATATATTTTTATGTCATAAAATTCGGTTCCAACAGATATGCGCTTTAATTGGATCAAGTTATGTGGCATGAAATGTAAAGGTATACAGATATGCATAGTAGAGTACGCACACAAATGTACTTTTGCAAGTTTTCACGACCGGCTGTGAAAATATATTAACCAACCGGACAACTAACTGCAGAGCTTTTGTGATTTCTGCACACTGCACATAGTTAGCATACAGTTACTAGTATTACATAGTGGTATAGTGATTTCACCACCAACTTATCAACCTGATGACTATTTGCACTCAATCCGCGTCTAAAGTCATTCATTAGCAGATCACGAAAGTAAAATATGCCATATTCAATGCTCTTACGATGAATAAAAAATGCTTTGCAAAATTTGATGTAATCATAAAGTCGCGCATGATTTTTATATTCCTAAAGTTACCTTCGGCCGCCATAGCTGAATGGGTTGGTGCGTGACTACCATTCGGAATTCAGAGAGAACGTGGGTTCGAATCTCGGTGAAAGACCAAAAATGAAAAAAAAAAAGTTTTTTCTAATAGCGGTATCCTCTCGGCAGGCAATGGCAAACCTCCGAGTGTATTTCTGCAATGAAAAATCTCCTCATAAAAATACCTACCGTTCGGAGTCGGCTTGAAACTGTAGGTCCCTCTATTTGTGGAACAACATCAAGGCTCACACCACAAATAGGAGGAGGAGCTCGGCCAAACTCCCAAAAAGGGTGTACGCGCCAATTATATATACAAATATATATACCTCCATATTTTAGACAAACACAAGAGTGAAAGAGCCTCTATTGGCTTATTTGTGCTTATTCCGTGTATTCATTTATTTCAAACAAAATGTATCCCATTTTTTATATGCGAAAGTTATATTTTCAGAAATTAAATGAGCTTTAAAAGATTTGTCACAGTGCCCCAGGCTGTCGAAGAAAGGAGCACCCGGTGACCTTAATTGTCTAGCGGCCAAACCCGGACATTTATAGAGAAAGTGCACAACGATCTCCTTCTCTCAAAAGTCCTCACAGTTTATGCAACGGGGATTAAATGCTAACCTATATTTTCTGTGTGCCGATCGTCCAATGACCGGTAAACACAGCTATGAGTTGGAAATTGAATGGCGTAGAGTCCACAGAACCTTCTGCGTCCTGCATCTATTTCATAGGGTTTTTCAGTAAGAGCGCTTCAACTTTTGAACTTTTTTGAATAAAACACAAACGGTTTGACTTTTTTAACTAATTTTTTTTTTTATTATCGAGTTTGAGCATATACATTTAAGTATGAAATTCGATTTCTTTTGCATGACCACCGCGTGCACGTTTTACGAAGTCCAATCGTTGAACCCAATTTTCGACCACTCTTTTGCATAAATCGGCCGAAATTCCAGCAATTTCGCGTTCAATATTGGCTCTGAGCTCACAAATCGTCGCCGGCTTGTTACTGTAGACCAATGACTTCACATAACCCCAAAACGGGACGGCTTGTTAAATGGACCGTAAAATGGCCGTAATGCTCTTAAAGTAGCAGCAACAGAACGATTATTTTCATAAAAAATTTGCAAGATTTGCAATCGTTGCTCAGGTGTGTAGCGTTCCATGATGAAATGTATACTAATGAAGTTTACAAATGACAAGCGAAAAATAAAAAATATTGCGTCGTTCGCCCTCCCTATCGGAAAAAAGTTGAAGCGCACCTATTGAATAACCCTATACTTCGAATGTTTAAGTAATGAATGATATTTCATTTCACAGTATTTGAAATTAAGCTTTCAGTAATTCTTCTTTCCGCTCTTTCTCGCAGCATTTTCACTTTTCAATAGAATTGAGTCAGCCGTAAAAAAATTTAGCGGGCTACCGAAATTTAATAAAAAAAGCTCTCACGGTTAAAAGCTTTACCGAAATACAAACTTACGAATTATCAAAGTAACAGGCCCACTGTGAAAACCACTAATATTTTTTCGAATACGGGGCTTTACCTGAGACTTTTCGGTCGTATTGAAGGAAATCCTGACGAAATCTGACTAAAAAAACTAAAACTGCAGACTTCTGTCAATGTTATATCTGAATCATAGATACTGATAAATCTCAATGATTGGTAGTGGCATTAGGTCCAGTTTTTTTTATTTTAACAAATAAATAAAGGGTATTTCAAACGTGACGCCTAGGTGAATAATTCCTAGACGGTATCGTTTTTTGTGTCATCTTTGGCATTTGTCAAGTAGACACGTTAAAATTAATGAAACTTATTATGAAAATGGTCGATCCTTAAGAATAACATATCGCAAAATTCCTGATTTTTTTGGTAGAAATAATCGTCCGAATGAGTCGCCAAAAGTTGGTGAAAAAATTTCAAGAAACTGATTCTGTCGAGGATAAAAAAAACAACTGGCCGACCAAAAACTAGACGTACTGTTGAATATTGCTGTTGTAGCGCAAATTGTTGCTGGACAACCTTCAACATCGATTCTGGACGTGTTAATTATGTAATTTCCGCATATACAATACATACTTGTTAAGAACCGTTTTTTGAATGAAAATAGTGTAACCTGAAAGCATCTAAATTTTTACATGCTTACAAAGAAGATCCCTTCAATCAACTAGAAAGATACAGATGTCTTCCTAACCAATATACCTTACGGATGCGATTTATGAAAATGAAGCTTACATTTTGAACCTAAAAGGTATATTTTTTTCATTTTACTGAATATTTGATTATTACTTTATTATTTCGAGGAGACTTAGGAATGCGACCTGGAAGGTCTATTCTGCACCAACTTCCGAAATAAATTTTAGTACAAAGACGACAGTGTTCTCATCGTCACCAAGCCGTTTCTATACTTGCTTCTTTCAGGTTATTAGCTTTGGGTTAATGCTAACTAAAATGCTGCGATGTGGATTTTAGACGCCTCATACGACAGGCATCCCTAACCCTAAACTGGGGGTAGATATTTGATTACCGAGTATGGTTTTCATTTCTAGTAATCCCGTGAAAAACACCATAGGTATCTTCATTCATAAATACATAATTCGTGAGGAAACATTTTTTTTTGTTACAACAATTGGAGATGCAATAATCTAATTGCCTAACCCTATAATTCCACATTTCAAATTTTATAAAAAAATTAGAAAAATTCCACGAACTTTTCCACGTTTTGTAGTTGAAATTTTAAGTAAAATTTTTGGTTTGCATCTTTTTAGCTCATTAAATTTTATTGTAATAAAGTGCAAGTTTGAAGTCATGAAAAAATCCAGATCATTTTTTTAATATTTTTTAGCTGACGGTGTTATGCACTTTCTTCTACACTTCCACAGAACTTAAGGGAACAGAAAAATTTCCTAAATTTCTTAGTGATTTTTGAAAAGCTGTATCTCGGTGAAATATGGTCGCATGGAGTTCCGACAAAAGCAATTTGAAGCTTTAAACTTCTAGTTTTAAGATCGTTGAGAAAAATTTTTTTTATTTAACGGTTATTTTGTAATCGTCAGTTAAAGGGCGACACAAAATTTTTTTTTTGATTGCACGGGCTTGGCAAAATTTTTCCGACTAAAACTAGCCAAGCAGTCAACTAGCTTGATTATTTAGCTTCAATTCTTTCTACGATCATTTCTCTCTGAGATATCCGCATTTTACGAAAAAATACCATTTTATATTTTATCATTGATATCTTAGCAACTAATAACCCCACAGTAAATGGGGCAATGGTTTTGGAAAGGAGAATAAATTTCCTATAAAACCCTAATTTAATTTTTGTGAGAAAAATATCTTTTTTTACCCTTAACGTTGGTTTGAAGTGAACACAAAAAAACGCTTTTTCGCTCACTTACAAATATTAATGTGGGGACTCATGTTTCCAGGGATTTTTACAGTTTAATATTCCACTAATAATCTTGTAAATTTTTAAATAAACCCTTCAAGCCGTTTTTCCGGACCGATTGATCAAAATTTTACAAAAGAATTAAAGAAACAAGTGCATTGTTTTGAAACATTGGCTAAACATTATTACATAAAATTGAAAAATCATTTTTTCAACTTTTTTCACATTTTTGAATTAGTACCTTATTAAATTAAAAAAAAAATCGAATGGGCTTTTTTCGTAAAATGCGGAACTCTGTACGACCATTTTTCACCGAGATACAGCTTTTCAAAAACCACTAAGAAATTTAGGAAATTTTCCTGTTCCCTTAATTTTTGTGAGAAGTGTATGTACAAAAATTACTACTTACTTAAATAAAAGTAAAAACACATTTTCATTTAATGAGATGCGGTTAAAAGATATCGTTATGATTTTTTTTTTTAACCAGCATGAAAGCAGATTTGGTGGACATTTCTGCATTCCTATACATCTAACAAATTTGTTTTTTTAGTTATGACGTTCTTTCTGGGAACAGACGATACATTCACTGATTTTGTGGAAAGGTCCAACATTCGCATTAATGGGTTTTAAATTGGTACTAATATAATTGCATATGACATATATCTATCAAATAATCATGTTTTCACGTACTAATTTTTTTTGTATCAACTATATTTTTCATGGTTTTTGCTTATCTAATATAAGTTTTTCCATACCAATGCAACTGGTTGTCCTCAGCAATTTTTCATCTTACCTCTCAGCCTGGATGATTAATGTGTTTTCATACATGCATGCATATCAACATACACAGGTCTTCAGTTAGGTGTGCATGTGTATGTATATACGAGTGTGTTCTTTCACGTTTGATTAGACCATGAACTCAATTGCTATTTACTTGCCATACGTAAATTGTGCAAATACAGTAAGTTGCTTATGCAGCACTAAACACATCATATCCAGCATTTGAATGCAGCAGATATTTGATTTTTGCTATGAAAATTCTGTAATTCAAAGCATTTTATGCACGAACGCTGCTGTTGTTCATAGTTTATATTTTTATTTATCTCCCTCTTTAATGCTGATCATTAAATTTCTGGCTCCACAATAATTACCGTCGTGCTGTGTTAGCTGTAAATATACATATGTAGGTACATATGTACATATGTACATACAATATGTATATATCGGTATTCAAATGCTTGTTTTTTTATAATCACATTTTACTTATAGTATAACTTCATTCTTCATTTGTCATGTTTCTGCATTTTTAACTTAAAAAATATAAAATGTTCTTGCCTTAAAGCTCATTCAAGGTTTTACAGAAAGCAGGTTATAAAGATTTCAATTTATTATTATTAAATCATGTCGAAATATAGAAAATTGTACTGGCTTATCGGCAGAACGTCTAAATTACGCATTGAAAATTAATTGTTAATTTACAAACAAATCCTTAGGCCAGTATGGACTTATGGAGCTCAACTGTGGGGATGCACTGCAAAAAGTAATGTAGAAATCATTCAACGTTTTCAAAACAAGGTAATCCGGGACATCGTAAAAGCCCCCTGGTATATACGGAATGACGACGTGTCTATGTAGACCTAAAATTGCATACAGTCAATGAAATGATAAATCTCTGTGCTGTCAAGCATGCCAATAGAATTGAGCAACACATCAATGCTGAAGCCTCATCTCTTTGCGATGAAGCAATATATACTAGGAGACTGAAGAGGACGAAACCACTGCACCTAGTGGTTATTAATAAGTAGATTCATAAATTCACAAACTAAAATTGCTTGTTAGTTATATAACTGTAAACTAAACGTAATAACTTGGAAACTATTTGACAAATAACTGATGTCTTTGGATGCATAACACCACTTTTCCTTAAAACTGCTTCAGGTTCACGGAATGATAAGTTCGGCTATGTCACAAACAACTCTGATCTTGCTTTGGAGTGATATTTCTTTTTTTTATTTATTTATTTATTTTTTCTTTTATTTTTAACTTCGGTGTGCGAATGCATCCGCTCATTTATGATTTTCTTCGCCTTCTTCTGCATTTTTGGGCCTTCGGGGTGTATACATAGGAACACCATTTCCAATCGCTTTTCATGCGCGGAACTCATTTTGTAAAAACAACGTGCGCTTTCTAAACGTTCACAAAACTAACAACAACATGCTATGTAAGTGTATTGGGAAAAGGCTACGCCTATGTAGCAGCATTTCAATTTCTTATAACGGTTCTCTAAGTTTAAATTTTACCGGTCATGCTTCTATTATACAGACTTTAGTAAAATTTGTGCATTTGTTTTAGTGCCACGTTCTGTAATGACGTTTTGTACTTGATCCACTGGGAGAATTGCCTACACGCTCAACTTAAAAGAGTCTACAGTTCCAATGTCCCTGCGTACGAAGTTTCCAGAAATTTTTAATAGTATCGAAAATGCGTTCCGAATTCTGATTTGATATCTCTACGAATTCTGAAAAAACTAAAAGATTTCTATAGGAATGTTTTGACCACTTTCCGAAGGAAAATTCCAAGTTTTTTTGGCATTCCTTTTAAAAGATTTTCTAAACGCTTGCCTTGACATATTTTTAAAGAAAAATTTCCGGTAATAGCAGTCTGTAGCGAAATAGTTAATCAAGATTTTCTAAACTTTGTATTCATAAATATTACAAATACATATATAATAATTCGTAAAAGCTGTATTATATTTTCAACGCCTGCACAGCACATTTCATTTTACAAAATAATAGTTTCTTTAAGCATTCTTTAAAATATCTTTACTATTCAGATTACTTTAAAAGTACGATTTGCAGAGAAGATATTTAAATTATCTATGTATATGAAGCATCAGCCCCATTACTAGTTGCTACGGTAACGTGTTTGGCTATGTTTAGTATACGTTTCAGAAATTTCAGATTACTGTAATTGACGTTTTAAAAGTCCCAAAAGAGTCACAAAACACACCATTTCTTCTTAAGGCCCAGCACTAAATGAAGTTTCCTGAATTTGATATCCCCACCTTACTTAAATGGTTGATGTTTAGCTATACCAGCTGCTTTTTGGAGTGAACTAGGTTTTCTCCAATGTTGGAAAAAAGTTCACGCACAAGCTTTTATAAAAGCGTACAATGTGGATACTAGATATTGATATCATCGGGAAAACCAATAATCAGAGCGCTCGGGACTCGTCAACCACCTCACTGTTGACAGTCATAATTTTGCAGTAATAGAGGACTTCGTTTACTTGCCAGCCTTGTAAACAAAAGAATAGCCTCTCTTTCCAACAGGTGATATTTCAGACTAAGTAGACAATTGAGCAGTAAAAATCTCTCTCCGCCAACAAAACCCACACTCTACAAGTTTCATAATGCCCTTGCAATTGTTTGGCGGAGAATACTTGTCTATGACAACATCTTATGGATTGACGTGGCGGCCCTTAGAGTTTAGAGAGGATTATTATATGGAAGGGTAATAGACCTCTGCAAGTTGATGACCACGTCTATTGCAGACGATGGGAGAACAGATTTATGAGCTTTACAGTGATATAGTTATATGCAGTGATTAAAGATGCAGTGACCCCGCCGGCTCTGTCATGTCGTATGAATAGGTACAAATTCTCAAGCACAGAAAATATACGATGCGGTACCTACTGATGGTGTCTTTACACTTTCGATTGCTTTATCACATGCCACAAACCTCTTACGTAATATTTATGCAATTATGGAATGTTGACATCCTCCAGTACGGCACCTAGCTAGAGTACATTGACTGCTTGTGCTTTCCAATATTCAAAATAATGCCTATTTTACAACCTAATTCAACTTTCGACTGGCAACACTGGCATACATCAATGAATTTAGGTTTTCGAACTTTTCCAGACTACTTAGCATATCATCATGACAACCTTGTGTACCTTTCCTTGAGGTGATGAATTACTTTCAATATACAATATTTCAGTGCCAACTTTGTATATTAGTTACCGTATGTATTCCGTATACATAAACCTGGACGCGGTATTGAAAATAGACAAACTTTAATCCCCAGTATTTTTCTGGTACCTATTCAATTATTTATACTAAAGAAGACGCGATAATTTTTAGCAGTCAAGTGCAGCGTGCGCCCTAAAAATCAATTTTTATTTTTTCTATACTTTATGTTATCGACATTGAAATTATAATTCAAGAGAAACTGAAGTCAAGAACTGGTCCTCATAATATTATTAATACACAAATGGTTTCCGTTTATTTATAATTGCATTTTCCATAAAAATAATACGAGTATTCAATATGGGTCAATTTCTAGTAACCGAACCACACAATTAAGTCCAGTTCACTTACCCAGTTTCGGCCGTCTCTGAGGTTGTTGATGTCGTTGTCATTGCTACTTTTCAAGTTTCAAGTGCTCGTAAGTCGACTCGCTTCTTTTGATTGCTATTTATTATTTATTATTATTTTTGGTATGTTTCTCGAACCGGTTATCCACGGTGCTCAAAACTTGTAACACTTTTATTTGTATGTAGTAAAGAACATATCTACGAACATTACATGAATACAAAGCAAGCAAAAAAAAATAAATAAATGAAAACTGTAGAACAGCAAAAGACGGCCGAAACGTAAAAAAATGATATCCAAGTTTAAGGTGTTTTCGACCGTTCTAACATTTTGGAGTAGTTGGTAAACAATTTAGTACGATAATAGGAACGTTGGTTAGAAAAAACCACCATTAAAAATTGCTTTTGATTGCGTTACGCTTAGTGAGTTTAAAGCGTTCACAACAATGATAGTTAACAGACTATAATTTAGCGTAAGAACGGAAGTAAGGGCCCACAGTACTTTTTAATTTGTTGGCACTTTGGTTTTTGCGTGCAGAAGCTTATAGGGTGGCTTATATGCAAGTTTCGCTTTAAGAATTTTAGAATTAGAACTATATTATTATTTATGTTATTTTAAGCATATAAATATAGGAAAAATAACAAAATAACAGCATTCGCTCAAGACCATCGACCCATTGCGTTAAAGGTCTTGGCACATTTACCATTGACTGAAATAGCGTGTCCAGGATAATTTCAGAAAAAAAGGTCAATATCGCAGGCCATAATCTGAGATCGTTGTGAATAATCTGACAAACATGAACCCGATGTGTTGATTTGAGATCGATGGGAAAATTCCTGTTGCCGGTGTGGAAGTTTATTTTAAGCCAAAACTTTAAAATAAACTCAATGTTCTAACAACTCTGTATACATTTTGAAAACGAGTTTTTCAATATCTCTCAATGTTCTTGAAGCGTAAAGTGATTTATTTCAGTCCACGAAGTGTGCTATTGACTGACAGTCAAGACCTCTTGCGGAATTGAGCGGTCAGAGTTCAAAGAACTAAACATGAATTTGGGCTACCCTATAGTCCGTTTCTTCCACCGTCAAGTTAGTTCTGTTCGGTCATTTCAAGCACCCCTTCATTAGCTTTGCATACCTAATTCAATCGCGTCGCAGTCACGATTTTGAAATTCAACTGCTTTTGTCACGCCACTCGCGTTCAAGTTGGTAATATGAAGCACCCAAATCGTGGGATTTTTCGTGCCATGGATATGTGCATATGTAGCGGCTTCAAGTGGTTGAAATGCAGCAAGTTAACCAAGTTGAAATGTCCATAGCATCCGTCGCGATTGCTGTATCGCAACTGACTATATTTGACTCTCGATTTCCACTTTATGCCCTGCTCCTTCTTCCCTCTTTCTGAACAAAAAGATCGCTGGCTGCTTACTTCACTGTAATAATCACAAGTTCAAATGAGGCGCTTGAACTCTCAATTCAGCTGCATTACCCAGGAGCAAAACAATAAAACTAAAGTTCCAGAATTGCTGCTTACCTTTCTTGCATTGCATCATCGCAAGCATAACGAAAAACAAAAATCGACCAAAACAACAATAACTTTTTATCTGCATTCGCTTCTTCTTAGGGTCTCACTGTCTTTCGTAGGTACTCCCGCTTCTTATTGCGATCTTAGGTCATCCACACAGTTTAGCATTTCGGGTGCAGCAGCGCGTTGTGTTGATGGCACATGAAGGGTTTGTTGTTGTTTAGTTAGTTGGTTGGAACGCTAGTTGTTTGACGAGTCTTGCTCGCCTGCTCGGTGATCCGCGCCATAACAACACATTAATTTCCGCTGACTGCTATAACTTACATATGTGTAAATGACGTTGAGACCAACTGCCAGGCAGACAGACAGTCTCACTAACTAACGCTGTCGTGTGTAAGCGTTTATTGCCAGTTGAGCAGTACTGCCGCCGTCGTTACTCCATCTCATTGGAGCATAAACAAAAGTATCCGCACCCCTTTTCGATTAGCCATTCTTAAGTTGGTGTTGCTTTGATGAAGGTTTCGTTGTAGAGGCTTGAAGGCTTGGTGTCCAAAAACTAAAAAAGTACAACCAGCCAGCAAACGAACAACCGACTTGCAATAGATTTTTTGTTATAGTCTAGTCAGTCAGTCGTATTTGAACTTTGACGGCAAACGAAGGCGCGAATTTCATACCTACGGAGCTTCATATTTTCAACAGTTTTCAAGTGTTTAGTTGCTTTATTTATAGTCTTCCGCAACCAAATGGTAAGCACGAAGGTTTTTCTGGCTACGTCATTTTTTGCTTTTTGTTTACAAGCTTAATTGGATTAATTTTAACAGATCGCATTTGTAGAAATTGCAATATTGATTTAAAAATTTACATTTTTTTCTGGGTCTTTCTATTTTTTTTTTTTGTATTCTTTTATTGGCAACTAGCTTTTCGTCGTGCCAAACATTTCTTGCCCATCTAATTATTCGCTTGAACAGCTTACAAACCGGATATCACGCGCTTCATTTAAGTAGTGCTATTTAATAATATTTAACATAAAAATAATCGTCAATGGACTCATCAAAAAGGATGCAACGTCCAGCGTCACCACTGCCTGAATTTCAAAAATTAAAGCTGCGTCCAGTGCCGAAAGTGAAAAGGCGCGCACCACAGCCGCCTATAAGTCTAGCGCTGAAAAAAGTTGGCAATTTTTTTAAATTGTTAATCTTTTTTTTATTAAATATTATTTCGACTAACTGATTTATATACAATTTTAAAATATGCCTATTTCTTATCTTTGCAGACTTCATCCACAACCAAGACTACCACTCTCACCACTCCTGCCAAATTGTATGGCAAGGACTTGAGTGAATATGATGAGATTGATGTTGATGCTCTGCTGGCGCAATTGTCACCAGAAGAAATCAATATTTTGGCCAAAGAAGTTGATCCCGATGTAAGTATTGCGTATGTGCACATATTGATATTTTAAATATTAAGCCAAAAATACGAGTATTACATTCAGTGTAAGCGAATTTTTAATTTCTGTCAGTTTTTTTAAATAAGTATTCAAATCTGAGAAATACATATTTAAGGAACCAGAATGTGCTCTCCACAATTTGTTACTCTCTTACAAGTTCTGTGCAGAAGTTTAAGAACCATGCGTTCCAAGAAAATACCTTAGGTAACTTATTTCGATGCCCCATGTCCCACGAGGGAGTGAAGACCAAAAGAAGAAGAAGAACTAATGAATTTTATGTCAAATTTATGTTCGTTCAATTGTGCTTTTGGGCGTTTAGAAAAGTAGTTATGTTTTTGAGTGCAACCAGGGAAGAGTTTATCTAAAATTGGTGTGATATGGGAAGAAAGTAAGGATATTTGGCTAAATTTTGTTGTAGTGATACCATTTCTGGCCTAACAATGGAAGAACGAAGATTGGTGTTTGTAAATATTGAGGGAAAATCGTTTTCATTCGTTTGAGCCAATACGAATATCATACATGACGACTTTGCTCCATCATTTCGCGCAGAGCAACACAAAAACTGATTTTGGACGACTTTCCCAAAATTCGTCAGTGAGCAGCCGCGAGAAAAGTCAAATTACGAATTTTTGACGGTGCTTAATGATGGTGCTTGCTCGCCGTATAATGATTTTAGTTCATTTAAACATTCTTGTCTTGCTAATCCTCGCCAAAAATTGTGAAAATAATTGCACGAAAATGTTCACGGCTTAATTTCATGTTTTTGCCGAGATAAGTTTTTAAAACCGTACTAAAATGGATCATACTTCAAAATATTCTGTGTGCGTTTATGGTAAAATATGTAAAATTTTCAAATGGACACGTCAGATGGTGCTTTACAACAAGAGAAGTGTCAAGGCTAAAAATGTAAATAGCAACCCTCGTAATGTGTGGATCTCTCGCCACCTGATGGCACTGCATAAACCACATATTTTTCAAAGGGAAATCAGGGAAAAGTTGAAATAAATAAATCTTTTGTACAATAGACCATAAGAAATACGACGAAACGGGGTCGGGGTCAGTGAGCCAAAGTCATCATTCAGGGCGACCGTCGGAAATATAGATCAAAAGTGTTTATGAAATCGACCATTCAAATTCTGGAATTGGCGTTATTAAGTTAATCTTAATTGCTCTAAAAGTTTGAAGCCCACGTTGCTCCCAGTATTTCCCATTGAAAGCAGTTTTGATTGATTCGAAAGAATTGACTCGAAAATGTATTCAATTCCATCAATCATGCTCTGAAGCGAAATGGCTGTATTTTATAGAATAAAGTTACGATACGGTGTTCAATTAAAACACGTACTTGAACTTTTACGCAGGGCTGCAATTGTTAAGTTTACATTTTTTCTTAATGAATTAGAATGTCTGCAAACATACATATGTATGAATAAAAAAAATAGACGGCTTCAAACCTTACAATCATGATGTAGCTAGAAGCTGGCATAAGAAGATCAGTACAGCCAACTTGATACTGCCTCATACAAAGTGTGCTCCTCTTGTATTGTTTTTATTTATTTATATCTTTTTTTAAAATGGGAAGGAGAATAATTTAAATTCTATTTAGATAATTTAATTAATATCTGTTCTGAGATACATTCAGAGGGTTGCCATTGCCTGCCGATGGACGACCGCTATTAGAAAAAACTTTCTATTGTGCATAGGAACTAATTATGTATCTCGAATATGCATAAGTTCATATTTCTAAGACAATAACAAAATAAATATAATAATTAGTGAAGTAATTAAAATTCAATAGATTCCAATCATTTCAAGAGAAAAAATTATGCAAATAAGCAAACTTAATTAAAAAAAGCTAAATTAAAAAGAATAAAAACAGCAAAATTACCGAAATTGAATAGAATAGTAGGGAGAGTGAAAAGTTCTGAATGTTTCTGGCTGGGTATGGACAAGTAAGCAATATCTCACAATGCAACGAGTGAGACTAACTATACAGCAAAGGTGACGTAACGCTTCCGAAGTGTTTTATGTGTTACAGCGTTCAAAAATAATGCTAAAACGAGAGAAGTAAGTGCCCAAAAAAATGTGTGCTGTTTAAAGACTCGATGCAGTATCGAATGCAATAGCAAAATATTTATACTAACAAATCAGTTTTGATAGGCTATACATAGAAAAAGTTGATAAAACCACAGCAATCGTTGAGTTGAGCTGGCATGTGACCACTTGCTCTTACTTTTCCAAAGAATTGAAGTTAAATTTCATCGTTGAGATAAAGCGATGAAAACCTGAGAACTTCTTACTTCACCTTCTACTTAAGTTCAATGCTTTTCAAAGTAGTTTATTTTTATTGAGCCGAGAGGCTAAATTGCTAAAACCTCGTAATATTTGCTGCATCATAAAAGTTCAGTATTGTAAATTGTTAAAAAAAAAATAAAATAAATTTATTACAAGTCTCCTAAATTTTCTATCTCTTTAGGATAATTTCCTGCCGCCCGATCAACGTTGCAGCTATGAATGTGAAAAAAATCCCACTGGCCCATTGGATCGCAAAAAGCTAATTGAGCACATTAATAAGCAGGCCTTAGAAGCACCCGACGAGCCGGAGTTCGAACCCTACGTTAAGGGTACTGTACGCGGCAAAAAATGGGTGCCACCGCCACGCGATGAAAGTGAAGTTGCCGCTGAGGAACAGATCGCCATCGATTTGGGTGAAGAATATGAGCATGCGCTGACTGATGCTACACAAGAAGAGATTATCGATTTGGCTGGTATGTAAAGAAACTTCTAGTTTTTGGGAAAAACTGAAATTGGAAAAAAGAACAATTAAACAAGTTTGGATGGAGACGGACTTTATATACCCGGCATATTTTTTTAGTCTAGATTTTTTTCCACAAATAGACCTAGATAAAACCTACAGTTGTATGCCGCCTGTAGAATGGCAGATGGTTTTTTATGAAAAGCTTTTTCATAGCATAAATACACTGGGAGGTTTGAGCGACCGCAGAAAACACTTTTTCGAGCAATTGTTGTTTTATGCCCGAGGTGTCGAATCCCGGCATTACCAAATAGTATTTACTCACCTACCCAACCATTCAGCTACCGCGGCCGATTGAATTATTTTAATATTATCACATTCACCAATTTTAGGCAATTAATCTTCCCTAATTAATGA
Organism: Anastrepha ludens; assembly: GCF_028408465.1. NCBI lineage: Eukaryota > Metazoa > Arthropoda > Insecta > Diptera > Tephritidae > Anastrepha > Anastrepha ludens. The sequence goes on along the minus strand of NC_071498.1, from coordinate 84,547,125 downwards.
AATATTCGCAACTCTCCATTACATAGCACAAACCTGTGTACGAAGTGTAGGAATGACATGTACGGGGTGTGTTCAAAAAGTAAGGTTTTCCACGAAGAATATTAACTTATTCACCAATATGTATTTTGCCCTCTGCAAAATAATCCCCCTCATGCATACGAGGTGTGTTCAAAAAGTAAGGCGTTTTTTTCAAATTTCGCCTGCAACGTACATTCGATTCGAAAAACCCGTTGGTACAAGTTAGATCAAATACAAAGTACATATGTACTAACCTCATTAGGGTGAGTTTGGAAATACACAAATTTACTTGCATTTTTAAAAACTATTGTTATATGATAGATGGTCACGGTTTTTGTTCTTTCCAGCCATCCCTGTACCAAAAATGAGATCTCCATCTATTTTTAATTGAGATAACTCATTCTCTACTTGAGTTATTTGTTACTCAAACGGGCCAGTGGGCATGCAATGTATTCCCTCATTCATTCCGCATATATATTTTCCTACATCTATCTCAATTTTATTAAGCTTTTGCAAAACACCGTTAGGTTAACAAACATATGATACCCTGTATCGTATAGATCTGAGAAAATAATACCATAGCTCTTGCTTTAAATACTTTTAGTAAAAAACTGTTTGTTAAAACTGATTTTATCTTTCTTCCTCAGCTATTCTTGGTTTCCATTCTATGATGAATCAGGATCAATATCATGCTTCATTGTTGAACAAAGGTCAACCAGTTGGTATGGGTTGGGACGGCATTACGAAATCAACTCAACCAAAATTGTTCCCCATGGACCCACCAAATAACACAGATGTCGAGGAGTCAATTAAACGTGTAAAAGATAACGATTCAAAATTGATTGAACTGAACTTAAATAACATTAAGGTAAGCCGACAACATTTACGCACACACAAATAATAATAATGCACATTTCACCCTTTGCATTGGATTTACTATTTACAGAACATTTCCGATGAGAAATACGAACAACTTTTCCAAGTACTGCCCGATAATGAACATTTGGAAGTTCTTTCCTTAACAAATGTCGGTCTAACCGACAAAACAGCTCTCTTGTTGGCTGAAGCAATCGAGAAAAGCAAAACCCTGAGAGTATTAAATGTTGAGACAAATTTCCTTAGTCCGCCTGTTGTGGTGACCTTAGTGAAAGCCCTGCTCAAGTGTCGCACAATTGAAGAGTTCAGGGCATCCAATCAGGTAACAGCTGTATAATTTCCTCATAAAATGATATTATTTAACAAATAATTCATTTCATGCATTACAGCGATCCTCAGTGCTCGGTAATAAGATTGAAATGGAAATTACCGAATTAGTGGAAAAGAATCCATCATTACTCAGATTAGGACTGCATTTGGAGTTCAATGATGCACGCCACAGAGTCGCCGCCCATTTGCAGCGTAATATCGATAGAAGTGAGTACACGTTTTCATTTAGTTATTTTTTCATCTTCAGAATATTAGTAGCAGGAGCAATTACATACATGCTACATCCTCAACAAACAACGTTGGCTCTAGTGCAATTCACTCGATACCCTGCAGACTCAATTCACCCTTGATCTGACTGCCCATACTTGTATAAGTTTATTTACTGTATACATCTAAACTTAAGTGCAATTGATTAGGTCGCTGAAAAATAAACTGATGTAAGCATCCCATTCTTCACATTTTTCACACACAGCTGAAATACAATCACCCGCAGCTGCTGAAAGCACGCCGCTCATGTGCTTACCGTCATCTGAATCATCACAAGCACCAACACCATTTTCACCATTATCATCGCCATCGTTAGTTTTGTCTGCTCATTTGGAAACATTGGCAAACGGCGTTTCATCATCATCTGCATCTGCCGCCAATGTAACCACAACGCAGTCAATTGCAGCTGAATTCGAGCAAAAAATTCAATTAGCAGATACAGCTACGGCTGTTGTAGCTGCTCCTGAGAAGAAAGAAGATGACTTAACAATCAATGCATCCAATTGCTTAGATAATATGAATGTTTTGCATTCATTGAAAAATGATAGCGACACAAAAGCAGTCAACGAAATGTTAGATGTGAAAAGTGGTGGCGCTGATTTACAACCCCAAATGCCAGAGGCAGCAGTGGCCAGGCTGCCAGGGCCAGCTAACGTCGTTGTCGCTGCATTGAATATAATGCAAAATGCAAACGAGCGCGAAGAGAAGGAAATTTAAAAAACTCAATATTCATTTCAATCTTTTTCGCGTAAATTTATAATTTTATTATTTAAAAATTAAACGCAAAATATTTGCGCACTTCTTAAAAAGCTTACTTAAAAAATTATTCTCACAGTTCTTTAAAATTTAAATTAAATGTTTTTTAAGCTTCCTTCGGCTACAATTTTTTCGCTCGTTTATAATACAAACTCCGAATGTAGTTGTATTGGCCGGCGTAAGGTAATATTGATTGCCCTGTTCTCTTACTCTCTCCCAAAAATGCATCTTACTGCGTTTAACATTCGACCAAATATCCACATAAATATTTCGTTGCTCAAGTTTCGTTCGAAAATGTGCCACAATGTGCAAAATCGCATTGTCTCTGCGTTGTTCATCGATCGTTCAATTGTTTTTGTTGCAGTCTCATGTTAATTCGTTAATTAGTTATTTTGTTAAATTGTTGCAGTTCTTGTTGTTTTTACGTTTCGTTGATAATAGTTATTGTTGCGCAGGTCTGTAATAAATACATAAGTAGTAAACAAAAAAATATTTACAGTGGAATAAATAATTTAATTTAGAATAATCTAAAAAATCTATAACAGCAACTTAGTAAGAAAGAGAATATACTACATTCATCATAACTCAACGGCGGGACTTTTCATACATAGCGATTACATCACTAATATTGTGAATTTGTCATCATGCTGTCAAATCCCATTTCTTTTCCATTGTGCTCCGAAAACGCATACAAACACATTTCATTAATTAAATTAATTTAGCAATATCTGCCTCCATATAGGGGGTACACATACATACATATGTGTTGTCCAGACAGCTATTCCAAGCATCATTCATCTCATCTTGCCTCATTCATCCTTCACTTTAGCCAAAATATGTTTCTTATGTCGTTCGTTTTCCTCCATTGTAAATTAAATCTTTAACGATTTGTTGGTGTTGTTGAACCCGGTTAAATTCCTGTTTTGTTATATTTACAAATATTTTTAGTATAGTACCTCCTATTAATATTTTTGTTTATTTATTTGAAAATTCCACTTTTACCAATCGCCAAATTCGTATGAAATGTAAATCTGTACACGTGTAAATTAAACAAATCAAAAATGAATACCAACGTTGTCTCATCATCTAAATGCACACACACCAATCAATCGCCCAATCAACAGTTGTGCGCGTACAAAAAATGAAACCAAATTTGCCGAAACTAATTATGCCGGCCAATAGGGCATTGCCATCGCCATCGTCATCACCGTCACCATCACCGATCCCACGCATCGCATTCGATCTCGAAGAGGACGCCGACAATGTGGTGCGTGGCGATGACTTTGATCCTGAAATTGATCCGGATAATATGGTGGTACCGGGTAGTCGTGCAGTAACACCCAGTTCGGAATTGCAATCACCATCGCCGGCATTCAATCAAAACGCCAACAGTTATAACGCACTCATGTGAGTTTGTAGGGAGCAAAAACAAAAAAAAAAAAAAAAAAAATGAAGCGCAAACAAACAATGCAAGTCACCAAACAAAGAAACAAACAACAGGCGAGAATTAAAACAACAAAAACACTTAGTACGAACACCTATGTACAATATCCACCATTAATTCAAAAATACACAAGATGTCCACACTCCACCAGCCAACCAATTCACTCAACATCACTTCTAATTGGTGTTTATAGTTACTTGCATATATGTGTATGAAAATTTTCTCATCAAATGAACTCATCAAATATGGAATTTTCGTTGTAAACTAACACTGTTATTAAAGTTTTTGGTAATGAATTTATCAACGTCACAGGGAAGGCATTAATTGAGGTGTATTTGTTTCTATTCTTTTTTTTATCCGTCTCCTCATTCAGACTATTCGATTCCTTTGTGCGGGAAGTAGTCAATATTTATAGACATTTTTACTGTTTAAATACGTAAAAAATGACGAACCATAAAAGTTTGTAAAAATATGTGCACATTTCTTCGGAGATTGCAATAAGCGTGTCCAGTTTTTAAGCTGAAATTAAAAAAAAAACAATAAAAATTTAAGATAGTTAATTTGTGGTTCCTTTATGAGGTTCCTATATGAGTCCAAATTCTGCATTTCAAGTTTTATTGGTCTGATTAATAAGTATTTATTAAGCTTTGGTGAAAGTTTAACGATGTTTTGGCAACAACAGCTGAAAGATCGGACACCTTTATTGGAAGCCCCATTATAATCTAATAAATGACTATAGCCTCTTTTTGAAATTCATATCTTCTGCCTTTATAAAACCATCTGCATAATTATCCTCGGTTCATCGATACATAGAATTGCATTGAGTGCATGGATGTGCTTTTTTGAAGAAATCATTCTTAACTCATCAAGTGGCCAACTACCATCCTCATTTACTTTTTGTATTGCTCTATTCATTGCATAACTCGCCTTGTTCTCTTGACTGTCCATCTTTTTGCTTCTGGCATCAGTCTGCTCTCAATCGCTCATTGGTTATAACCATCTGCATATGTATATAAATTTAAATGTTGAAAATAAATACGAGATATATTGTACATACCCTGTTCGTTGAATTGCTTTTTGTACTTTTTTTGTATAATATATTTATTTTTATTATTATCCCTATTTTGTGAAGGTAGCTATGAAGAATCTGAGCAAAGCATATAAGGACAAGTTTACACGAAATTTTGGAATTTGGATTTTCAGAATCGATGCATGAAGGCCTTTATTGGTACTCATGGCATCAAAGAAACACTTTATTTTACCTACGAAATTCAATTTTTTTTCGTAAATGACATTTTTTATTAAAAATTAATTTTTAATTTTTGACATTCCTTGAAATTTGATATTTTTTGTATTTTATAAAAGAATACATTTACTTACCCTGGTGTTTAAGATAATAGTAGCGTGAGGAATTGCCAAATTCTAACTATTTTATTTGTTAAATTTTTTGAATTGTATACACAGAATAAATAATTAGCGCGTACATTTCTGTTAGGTGATTGTCCGAGCTCCTCCTCCTATTTGTAGTATGCATCTTGATGTTACTCCACAAATGGAGGGACCTACAGCTTTTAGCCGACTCCGAACGGTGAATGGGGTTTTTTATGTGGAGTTTTTTCATAGCAGAAGTAGAATGCACTATACTTTTATATAAACATAAACAAAAAATTAGTACAAAAAAATAGTTAAAACTTGTTTTTCGAAGCGCTACTAAATTAAATTAAAAGTTAAATTGTAAGAAAGTTGTCAGCCAGCACACAGTCATATGTTTGCTGTTGTTGTTTTTTTAATTATTTATTCCCCATAAATGGGGAATGCTGCTGAAGAAGTGACAGTGCTTGGCCGAGTATAAATCTAATCATTTGTTTGCTCATCATTGTCGGCATTCTTATTTGCTTCGTTGTAGGCTCAAGCATATTTTTTTAATATTTATTTATGTTGTTTTTTTTTGTGGTATCAAAATAATTTTGTTTTTCAGCTTGGTAGTAACCTACTATAAATTTAAATTTGACACAAATAGTGTAAAACATTTTTTTGTCTGTTCCAATGAGTCACAATTCAATTAACGGGGATTGTGCATATGGTATTTTTTTAATTTAGCGACCCAGCTTTGATTACCTCAACTATTTCACTCGTAAGCACCCAAATTGAAAGTGCTCTTGGAGCCACTCTTTTATTAAGCTTAAGCACCATTTTTGGTCATAAAGCGTTTATCCATTTGTTTACACATACGAAAATCGATTTCGAGTATATTCAAATACTCTGCTTTCGTCCAGTTGTTTGACCATCCTCATTCCTGTTATCACCACCACCTCTGTTCGGTCTCTGGTTTGTTTTTTCCTTGTCACTGCTCTTTCCCCTCTATTCTTCTTCATTCAACTCTTTGGTCCAAATAATTCCCCTCTACCAACTAAGCAACAAATTTTGTTACTGCAATACTTTGATTAAAATTCAATTGTGTCGTTTTTTTTGGTTTCATGTTCTTTGATTTACACACTCGTACATAGTTTCCTTTTCATTTGCAGTTATCTAACTTTTACTTGTTTTTTCGTTTCTTTCTATGTTTTTTGTCTTTATGTTTCCAGTAAGAAAAGATCTTGAGTTACGCCTGCAGTTCAGATTTTTCAATAATCTGCATAGAAAGTCAGCAAGAATTCAGTAAATTTATAAATGATCTGAAAAACATATGTATATATACATACATATATGTATAATGAATGAAATTAAACAAAATAAACAAAAAAAAAAACTATTTACTAAATATTTAACGCACTCGTAAGTTAAGACAAAAACACAAGCACAGCGTCAATTGCAAGCAAGTAAGCAAATATGAAAGAAGCAAGGAAAAAGTAATACGTCAAAAGGCCGCGCAGACGATCCATCCCAAAATAACTTAAAAAGTTATAAACAAAAAGCTATTTCGACGGGTCTAAGAAACGCTGTTAGAAATCCGTAAACAATTTTGAAGCTTGCCTTCTGCGCTCGATTTTGACGTTATGGCCATTTTTAATAAAAATAGAGCGAACATAAAGCAGAAATGGATTGACGAATATTTAAAAAGTTCGAAAAATACTTCAAACTAAAACTAATCTCGTTAAAAACGAAAAAGCAAAACAATGATTGTAAAAATAGAGCAAAAGTACACGTTGTGTAGAAGCAACGCGAAAATACACAATCGCACAAAAATTACTATATCATACACAAACAAAAATTAAAAAGAAACTAAAGAAGAAAAAACATTTCAAACATAAGCGAAATGTTGAGCAAAAAAACTTAGGTTTACGTTAAATCATATACTTAATTTTCATATGCACCACCCACACGATAAGAGTGTGTGAAGCGCATGAGGAAACAAGCCGATGAAGATGAAGAAGACGAAAAACTGATACTGATACTGATTTATTTAAACACGATGTGTCGAGAAATTCTCAATGATTTCTAGGAGTAAATATTTATAAAATTAAACAAGGTATCTATGAAAATAAAGCAAAACTATTGATATGTACCACTTACTGCAAGCGTAGAGTGTTGAAGCAAGCAAACTTGTGCAATGCCAATTCGTATAACAACTAAACCAAAATCTAAAAAGGAAAAAAAAAGAAAAAAAATTATTTTTAATTTGCTTATAGCAATATTTATAGCCGCTATGTATGCGTAAATAGATAGGCGAGCGAGCCAACGAAGCTTCCTAATCGTATGTGCTTAAAAAAATGAATATAATTTTAATATTATATACATAAGTAATTAAGTTTCTCTAAAAATGACACGCCTTTTCATGCATACTTTTTTCGCACCTAAACTGCCGTAATTTTGACATGGTTAATTTCAAACCCTGCTCGTATCCCCGGATTCGTCATGTGCCAGCGTGCTGTGTTCAGACTTTTTTAGTAAGCAGTGTTACGCACTATGCTGCTATTGAAATCTCCACATATCTATAAATTATAGGTTTTATATTAGTTCGCGTAAACATCGGCGAAACACTGCCGTATTTTGAGTTTATTTCATTATTGTGCTTATATTCTATTGTATGCATTGAACTATTGACTGACTATATCATCATTTTGTTCATAGTAATTTATTCATTTGTACTAAAAGCATGCGTTCACACGAGTATAAGTTCGAGTTTCATCCAAGTAGCGCCATCTATGATTTCCTCAAACAAAGACTTACCAAAACTTTAACACTTAGCTCCTCCGCACATGGCTCTTATCGTCATTGACGTGCAGCGACCGGAGTTGATGGTACGCTTGTTGATCCGCACTTCATCCGTCAAAATATGTAACAGAAAGGTCGAGTGATGAAGACGAATTTATTTTGCTCAATTAACTTCTCCGGAGAAGGAAAAATTAAAAGAAAAAAGCAATCAAGGAGTTAAAGCAAGATTACTCCAAATTTCAAATATTTTACAGAATGTATAAAAATAATTTAAAGAGCGACGTTCAACGCTGTCTCCCATTCAAAATTAAGATACTTACTTACGCGAGTGTTGTTTCAAATTGTGGCTATTTCAAAGCGTGTAATTTTCTATCACTTGTATAAATTTACATATACTATATATTTCACCGACAATTTTCTCACTACAAGATGTGGAAATGCAGTGAAAAATTGTGTAGCTTACGACTCGTTTGGGTTTCCACACAAGTGTACGGAAATGAAGCGTTTTTCTCGCGTACGTTTTGTCACATACCTATGCTACGATGCCGAATCGAGCTGAGTGCGGTGGACCTTACACTACATCCCTTTTCAGAGGTGTGCTTCTGAGCTTATAGTATAAAAAAATGTAATATTTTTTAATAAAATTCCTTGATATATTTATTTACTTTTCGTATATGTATTTGGTAAATGCCCATGAAAGCTATGTTAGCTTGAAATTATTATTATTATTAATTTTTATAAAAATTGGTGCTGCCTATCGCTAAAACAAATTTGTATCGAATTTTAGTTAGAGATTTCATTATTTTTCATACAAGTTTTAAAAGTGGCTCTTGTAGAATAATAAAGTCTAATAAATAGTTAAATATATATTTAACATTTTTTTCTTTTTCTCTAATAATTCCAATTTATTTTTCGATTTTGTTAAATTAATTGCCTGAAAAATAATGTATCATATAAAATTTCGGTCAAAACTCGCTAGTCAGTATTACAAGTAGCAACATATTAGTTTTAACGAGTATACAAGTAAACAATACATTTTATATAATCAATATGTCCAATTTGTAAAAACAAGAACTTGTTTTTTATTTTTTTATTTTTAGTTAACAAACATTGCTAATTTCTTCTGATCAAAAATTTAATATCTTAAATTTTTTATCCTGACAGTAACGAATTTGTTTTAGGCTTCTCGCCACCCTTTTAACTAAATTAAAAGTATTAGTTTATTATTTATAGAAATATTCAAACTGATAAAACTTTAGCACTCAAAAACTCTTTAGATGAGAAATGAATGATTTGTAAACTTCACTTAGCCATGTCGGCACCTTTATAAGTACAGGGTCCGGCTTTCGAAGTGTAACCAGTTAAAAAGGCCATAAATTTAGTTAGGAAAATTACTTTTATTCAATTCAAAGTAAAAAATGTGTGAAAATAATACAAAATTAAGAATTAATTTACTTTTGCTCGATATGATAACGTTTTGCCTTGACTATAGCCCTAGACGGTCCAGAAACGTATCGCAAGCAGCCCGAATGTGATTTGCAGGTATTTTAGCCCACTCGCGGACAATGGCTTTTTTCAGAGCCTCCAGAATAGTGGTGAATCTTTGAGTTCGGACCTTGCTCTCCAAAATGGCCCAAAGAGAATAATCCATCGGATTCGCGTCTGGTGAATTTGAGAGCCATTGTGTGGACCTTATGAAGTTCGGAACGTTTGTGAGATGGTGCTGAGTACTGTTGGTCTGCCACCGTATCGGGTGCGGTTCAGAAATTGACCGCTTTCGGCCAAGCGAAGCAACTCCTTCCCTCTCACAAGTTTGACTTGATGCTGCTTTGGTGTGAGATCACGCGCCTTTTGGATCTTGTAAGGTTTGATTTAGAGATCACTTTTCAGTATACGGTCGTTGCTATGGGCAGATATTTTCAGTTCTTTCATCCATTTGATTGGCACTTCGTCGGAAAAGTCGCTTCTTCACTACCAGTACATTGCAACGATGCTACCAGTATCATTGTAACTCGAGCTCACGAGCAATCGCTGGTTGTGATTTCCAAGTCAAATATAATGCAATCACACATGTACGTTTGAAATCCATTACTAATTTTCTTGTTTTCGCGTTTACTCTCGGCAAAATACCTTGCGCGCTTGTAAATAATACTCTGGACTGCATTTAGCCAAATAACAGACTGCTGTTGCCCGTGCATTCTGAAGGTAGTTACCTTTCGATTGCCGGACCTTGTAAGAAAAATGTGTACGTTAGCAGCCTTCTAAAAAACAAGTGTCCTTCTCATGTACCACTTAGCCAAGTATGAATGTACATTTTTAAACATTAAATCCATAATCTGATGAAAAAAACTGGGAAACCTATGTCTCAAGAATAGATAGCTAATCAAGCTTAGCAACATTCTTTGGTGACTCCAGCAGGTCTTGAAGTGACTACAATTGGTGCATGATTTATTCTATACATTTCTCCTGCAATGGAGATCATCAAAGTATGATATCTTATATGTTGATCTCGTCAAATGTTGTACACGACTCTTAAAGGCCTATGTATGTATAAAAATATAAAATCAGTGTATAACCATACCCATATTTAAAATAATATTAGTTTTAGGAAAGTTTTGGAATTAAAAAAAAAAAAATTATTAAAAAGTATCTATGGGGATTAAATATGAAATGATGGATTCCTCCCATCTTCTTTTATTTCTTTTACTTTTTCACTTTTCAAATTATATCTACAAATTAAAAAAAAAAAGAGAACTTTTCATATCCTAAGCTCACAAATTAGTTAGCACACCTCTGAGGCATCTTAACATCCCAATTATAAATACACACTAAACACCAGCAAAAACACTGCTTCACACTTTAGCTCAGCAATCATACAAACCAGTAAGAAAAAGAAAAGAAAACATATTCTAAAATATATTTCCAAATTTTTTTTCTTGTCTAGGAATTAAACTGCGATTTAAATTTTTAAGTGAAATATTAACTCTACCCAACAAAACAAACAAAAAACTTGAAAAAAACTTCCGATGAAATGAATAGCAGACCTGAAACATACTTGTATAACACAACTACCACAAAAAACCAAATACAACAAAAGTATCTATCCCTCTATGCAGTCAACCCGTGAAACAACAACACAATATTTAAATTAAAAAATACCTACATACATCCTTATAAATTTACTGAAGAAATAGTTAAATCATATATTTATTCATAAAATCAAACTAATGCCGATGACGAGAAAAATTATAATAAAAAATGTAATTAATGAATTGAAAAAGGAACTAAATAGTAAAGAAGCTGTGAAATGATACCGAAATCTACCGGAAACATGTCCGTGTATTTATGTATATACACTATACTCTCACTATGACTCTCGATCGGCGTGGAGGTTGAGCGCAAAAAGTTCGTAATATTTGTAGTTGTTTGTTTTGAGTTTATTTTAGTTGTTGACTTATTTTATGTTGTGAAGTGAACTAACCAATAAATAAAATTTATTCGAACACATTAATCAAACGAAAATAAAACCAGTTCGATTGCAAGTGCCTCTTAATCCCTTATGTATTTTTTATATTCTGCATTTTTTTATATTTTTTTATATACTATATTTATTTAATTAATTATATTGAGTTAGTAGTTTCTAAGCGTTTGAACTTTCTCGTATTTTTGCCAACTAACAACTTCGCATACAATCCTACCACTGCATTTCAGTTTTCGACTCATACTTTTGAGTTTGCCACTACCTCGATATGTTCTACGAATTGTTGCAGTTTTACTCAACGTTGGTCTTCAATGATTGTTGTTGTACTGAAAATAAAATGCAAATGAATGCGCAAAATAATATTGAAACGCCTTTAAGTAACACTCCACAAGCCTTTGTCGTTACCAAAGGCTCAAATCCAATAACTATAATAATGAATGTGAAAATTTTCTCTTACTAAAAATAATTGTAAATGAATGCCATTTGTTGTTGTTATTGTTTAACTAAAATTGCCTACCCCACCCTAGTGTGTGTTGGTATGTATATGTTTGACTAATCAATATTTTTGTTTTTCTCTCTTTCTTCCTCGTGTTTTTCTCTACTTCCAGTACGTGTAAATCGCCTGAACCAGCGTAAATAAATTATGTGAACCAATCAACCAACCAACCAACCAATTTGTTGTTCACTTTAATTTGCAAAACCAACCGCAAACAAACAAGAAAAACCTCTAAATATACATAATTATACACTACTTACGTTTTTATAATCCAAACAAAGCAAGATAAATTAAAAAAAAAAAAAAGAAATAATTGTGTAAAATTTAAAATTCTTACTGTATTGTTGAATGAATGTTTGTAAATCATGTTAAAACAAAAACAAAACCAGCAACACAACCGACAGCTACCAAAATCTGCTCTTCTACTCACTCGATCCACTACTGTTACTACCACCAACTCCAATACAAATGTCATCACCTCTGCAGCCACCTGTGCCTGCACGAATTCAAATATGTGCGTGTAATAATCAAGCCTGAAAAGTCCCACTGAATGAATTTGTGCAAAAAGTACGTACTTATGTATATGGAGGTAAAATATTATTAAGTAGCTTACTTATTATTATTATTTTTTTAAATTTATACAAAAAAGAGCAGTAGAAAAGTAAAATTTATGACACAAAATTTTCAATTCATATATTCAGATCTGTGTATAGCTGAGGGCCGTACTAAATGCACCTAGCAATAAAAAACACGCCTAAAAATATGCAAAGGCTATTTTTGTATGTGTGGAATTAACCCTTAAGTGCACTGTGGAACATTAGCTACATTACTATTGATATGGAATTATTGAGCTATAAAAAAGTTAACATTCAATACTTTCAAAAATAAAAAAAAATCATGGAAAGGGTCATCCCAATTCTAAACTTTTAATTAGAATTTCTACAAAGATTTTTGGTGCGCAGTTTTATAACTGATTAAAATTTTAGAAAAAAAAGTTTGAAGTAAAATACTTTGCGCATATAACATTTTTTGAATTTTTTGTTTGTTTAAGTACATAAGAATTTGGTAAAAAATTCAATTTTTTTTGTGATAAATTTAGTATTTTTCGACATTTTAAAAACTAATTACTTTATTACGTTGCTTAATAAGTTTTCTGACTGCTGGCAAAAATCCGTAATATTCGAGTGAATATGTGCTGAAATATTGCAAAAAGTATAAAAGCAAATTTTCAAATAAGGGGGCGTCCATAAATTACGTGAGGTGTTTTTTTCAATTTTCTGACCCTCCCTCCCCCCCTGGTGAGATGTCGTGAGATTTTATTCAACCCCCTCCCCCATCCCCCAATCTCACGTGAGATTTTTCAAAATGTGGGTTTCTTATGTAAACGCGTTGGATTGTTATTGTAAAAAGAAAAAAAAGTTGCTTCGTGCTTTTATTTACGACTAGTTAAGACTAGTAATCAATATTGCTGAGAGTTTTAAGTGTAATAAAAATTTAACAATAGAAGACTTAAATCGTAACTACTGCGATTAGAAAAAGAATATCTACTCTAATTCAGTCCATGGAGAATCATGCGCGGTTTCAAGAGAGACTATTGGGACCAACATGTCCATATGATTTTCAGTAAAATCATGTGCTCCTTCAACTTCGTTCTAATCTAGCCACTCTAAGCCGTTGACGCTTGCGCACAGTAACTCATTAGCTCGTCTTGTGACAATCCGTGAGGGTCGCACTTTGCGGAACATACGCGCTTGCTTAGCTGGTGCAATGTGAGCTGCTCGCCTGTGCTCTGCAGCTCTTTTGATAGATGCGAAGTAAATACCGCATGTACTGCAGCATATTTTCTCTAAATCATCACGTATACTTGGGCAATAGAGATCAATAGGCGTGCTGATGAAGGCATTCAGCGGTTCAATCGGTACGCGTATTAGAAATGGAGTAAATGATTTTCCGTCATGTTCTTTAAAGTCCGGAATTGTCAAACGTCAACCTGAGTGATAGGGCGTTCGGCTCATAGTGGCGCGAAAACAACCGACGGGCTACACTGTACCGCAAATTCAGATTAAATTGAGCTATTTGGTATAAAACAAATATGGTGGTTTGAAAGTAGTAATGTATAACGTCGAAGTGTGAATGAAATTATTTTCTTTTGAACGAATTAGTGAATGATCTTAATCATACTACGATTACGCTTGAGATTAAATCTTAAGCATGTACAATTTTTTTGTTTCAATCAGAAAAAAATTGCGTGATATTTGCCGAGACCCCCCCTCTCTCCAACGTAAGATTAGATGAGATTTGACTCGACCCAAAAAAGGGTGTTCGCGCCAATTATATATATATATATGTATATATATAAATGCTTTCGTGACAATATTTCACACCATGCTATCTCTCAAAATCTGCCAATAACACAAAAACATCAAAAGGTTAATTATGGGTGGCCCACTAAGGAAAACCTGCCACTATACTAGAATTTAATAGGCCATAGAACTTCGTATACATTTTTTCTTTTTCTGATTAAAAGTACAACGTTTAAAACTTTAATTTTTATGATGATTGTTGTAGAACGAACTAAATTTTTATAAAAAATTATGGAAAAAATAAGCATAGTCAAAATATTGCGTTTGTAAAATTTGTCCATAAGTATTATATATGTATATGTATGTACATAGATACATATGTATGTAAGTATGTATATACAGTTTTTCTTAGCCAAAAAATAAAATCAGATTCAGACTTTTTCGGTATTTTAAAAATCAACTAATTTTTTTTTATAAGAATACCTTTAAGCATGTAATGAGTGTATCCACAGTTCAGCAAGAGTTAATACAAATCGAATATTGCCAAATTTGTAAGTTTTTAGTTAATTAGCAGGTAGGGCTTTTTGCGACTATCAGCTTTATTATCTACGTATTAAAAGGTGCTCGGCATTAATCTATAATTGGATTCCGTAGTACTCTCACTTTGATATAATTTCATTACATACATATTAGTGAAATATATAAATACATACATATATGTGGCGTTAGTGACACAAACGAAGTCTATATTATGTGAATTTTGAAATCCGTAATAATATTTAGAAAATACATACAAAAAATTAGTCTTAATTGTGCTATTGTTTTTAAAATGTTTTGTTAAAATGAAGTTTTCACAGACCCAATTTATTGGTATCATTTTTTAACCACTTTTGTAGTCAGAAATCTAAATTGTTTGTGTCAAATACATTTGTATTTGTCATCATCTGCTCGTATTTGTCGCATTTTTCAAAAGCATTAATCATGCATCTATAAGTAAGAAAAGGAAATTCCTATTTGAGAAAGTCTTTTGACGCGTCTGGATCTCTGTAGCTAAAACAGTCACTTTCTCTATACCTCAACCAAAAGTCGCTTATATTTACATAAATTATATCAAGTATTTATCTATGAGGTTTTCTAAATTTTGTGATAACAACGCACACAAAAACAATAACGTCAAGCACTTGTTTTTACTCCAAGTATTTTCAAAAGAGCTTTTGGTAAACAACTTTCATAAGTGAAAACAACTGTACGTCGAATCTTATATTTTGTTTCTAAATAAATTTAAGTAGTAATTGGAAAGAAAGAATCTAATATTTATATTTATTTAAAATTTAAAACACTGCGTTTTTCGATACAGGATTGCCGTATTTTTTTCAATTCATTTCATTTTATTTACTAAGTATGCGGTACAAAACCTTGATTTCATTAAGAGCCCTAGTAATGGATGCATAATTTAAATAATTTCATTTAAAAATTTTAAAACTGAAATTCTCAAGCACTCATGTCCTGAGTCCAATCACAACTTTACCTTGTGATGGGTTCAGAAGAGTTTTTGCAATTATTATTTTTTGCGAGTATGAGACTTTTGTATAGCTTAAGACTATGTTCAAACGGGCATCTAATTGGCCATTAAGACCATTTCAGCAATTTAAGCCTGAATTGTAACCCAATTTGTTTAAAAAAATGTAATTATTAGTTGCCAATTATGTAGGTAGGTGAAGTACCAGTCTAGCACTCCCCATGTAGCACTAAAGCGCCGTTTAGATACCATTTTGAGACCTCCAACGGACAGATATGTACTGCGAACTAAGTTACCAATTAAGTATTAATAAATTTGTGTCGGATTCTTTAAGCAACTCTGTGAAGTCTGTTCAATTACAAGAGCAAAGCGCCTGTTCAATAGGATAACGCAACATCGCAACATCATAAAACGCAAGACATTAAGGGGTTACATGGGTTTCGTAGGGTAAAAAAGGCCTATTTTCAATATTTTTTTTCTCTGTAAAAAATTATTTATTTAATTCAAACTTTTTTCTGTCTTATAAATACATATTTAAAGAATAATTTCTGAGATTTTCAAAAAAAAAAAAATTTAAACTCCTCCATTGTGACATCATTTCCGGTGACCCCTCGAAAAAAAGGTGCGTCCGCGTTGTCAGCATAACTCCTGACAGGCTCATCAAAATTGAAAAAACAAAAATAAGTGTTTTAGTTAAGACCATAAACTCGTGCTTGAACGAAGGAAAGAAAAAAAGTAAAATTTGGAATTTTTGCAGACATTTTTCCAAAAAAATGAAAATTTCGGTCAAATTTGCTTGACATATTGTTTTTTTTTAAATAGTTATAATTGAAAAAAAAACAAAATCCTTCGTCCAAGTACGAGTAAATTGTATTTCGAACACCTGTGTAAAATTTCATCAAGATGGGTTGAGTAGTTTTCGAGAACATTTGACAACCGACTTTGAAAACACAGTTCCGAGAAAAACGCGTTTAAAGTTTTGAGTAACAATAAAAGTGGCTTGGAGCGCACACCTTCCAAAGGCTGTATCTCCGAAACTATTTTTCGGATCGACTTGAAAATTTAGGATAGTATTCCTGAGAAGTTGTAGAAATTAATAAGCCAAAAAAAAATAAATCGATTTTTTGAACCAACGAAACCCATGTAACCCCTTAAAATCAAATAGAAAAAAAAAAATAACGATGGCGCACAAAATTGAAACAAATTCTATAATAAAGGAAGTTCCACAATTAACTAAACTCATTTTAATTTCATTTACAATCTCCCACAGCAGAATTGAGTTGCATTTTGTTCTAATGCCATCTGCTGCCACCTTAAACTTTGAAGAATTATCAAGTTATCCTTTTCTTCTGAACAATGCCAGTTTGCAATCAAAACTCCTTTGTATTGACTGGCTTAGTTCAATATATCTATTAGAAGTTAATGAAACTTTTTTTAACTTACATAAGTTTTTCTCAAACACTGATTGTCAAAGTACTGATTGTATGTGTGTGAACACCAAACTCAATGACGCAATTTAAAGTTTAATATCCTTGCCTCAGGTAATTGAACTGTTTGAACAGAGTCTATTTATCCGATACAAAATTTATTCGCACCCCATTTGCCTTTGCATAAATGGTATGCACTCATTGGCAGACTTTTATAACTTAGATCCCCATATATTTATGACTCGGTAGTCAAAACATTCATCAGTGTACCAAGCCTCGGATTCCTCGTCTATTGTTGGAATTCTCGATCTAATGCTATTTCAGAAACTGTAGCGTAGTGAAAAGGATACAAGGGTTGCCTTTCATAATTTGTGTGCAATAATGAAAAAACCGTAAAATAATAATGAAAAAGGATTTATCGTTTTTCAGCACTTCTGCAATCGCTTGAATCGATTTTCAAAGTACTCAGATGTGAATACCTTCAAAAGGAGCCGTCTAAAGACTTTAACAGCTTCTTCAGGCATTCTTCGCATTTTATTTTTGATGTTCGCGAAGAAAAAGACATCATTTGGTGCCAAACCAGGGCTGTAAGGCGGATGATTCATTAATTCGATCTTTTGAGTGCTCAAAAACTCTCCCGAGTGAACCGCTACGTGAGAGCTCGCAATGTCCTGAGGAAGGATGATTGGTAAAACAAGTTGTTTTATGTTTCTCTAGTGGTACAATTGCGACATGATCAGATTTTCAGAAAAAACAGAGACCATTTGCTTTAAAGCGCTTCTTCTGCGAACAACCACTGTTGGATTAACCTCGTCTTAAAATACCCAAGCTGGCGATTGCTGTTTTGTTTTTCAGCTCATATGCATTGATCCAGGACTCGTCACCTGTTACGCTGTCGTAGATGTGCTTAGAATCTCAGCGAGTGAATTTCTCATTAAACTGAAAACTCATTACAAACTAGAACAAATAAAACTCGTGAGTGCAAATGTTTTATGCAAGTTTATGCTAAAAAGTGACAAATTTTTCGCTACAAATATCGGAGTACAGTTTAACACAGGTATTGCTGCAAAGGCACAAAATCAAGGCAACCCTTGTAAAATCAGCAATATGGTAACCGAGTACTTGATAGGGGAGCATTCAGGAATGAACCTCAAAGTCACTACTTTTAATTTAATCACCACTGCATGTATTATACAAGTGTAAGTTTCTATATAGTTTATAGTTTTCTTTTCAATCGTTATTGAAGAGGCTATAGTCGGAAAGTTGACTTCGTTCTTAATAAACGTGCGCTAATAGTACGATTCACTTAAAACGAAACATATTTATGTATAAACTTAATGTACTTAAGCTCTTAGAGTTGGCTGTCATCTGTTATCTACTTCAATGACGTCACTTGTTGTTCTAATGCGTCTGTAACTATTTGCATAGAATTAGCAGTCGTATAATTTAATATAGTGGCGTGTATCTTGAGAGCACTCAACTATGTAGGATTTAATGAAACTTTCAAGAGTGAGATATAAATTTATAAACTCTAGTATAACAGTAGCATTAAGGAACAAAATCTCTTCGAGAGCAGACAACAACAAGTATGCGCGCTTTAGAACTTATTATAGCAAATTTAGGTATGCGTATACGTATGTAGTTGCAAATATTTTCTTTATCTGCCCAGTTTTTGTCGATGTACGTCACAGTGATTTTTCTCCTACCTTTTTTTACTAAAATAAAATTTATTTTCTGCATATAATTGTCTATGAAGAAATATACTAACTTTTGCACTTTTCCCAGGTGGCCGCCTACGACGTTTGGGTCACTTCAGTCGCAACTACACTATTGGTGCCTGGCAGTAAATTGCAGACAGTTGTAGATCTAACAGAAAAGCACGCAAGCAATCAAGCAGCAACCCCACGAAGTGGAAATGGAAGTGGAAGTGGGATGTGTGGCCGAGGCACTTACGGATTCAACTGCACATATGCACGCATATACATACATACAAACTGCAACATTACGAATTATAATTGGACACTATTACTAACATACTATACATGCTAAAGTGACATACAATGTAGCATTTATAATTCAAATATAATTAGATAAAGTTTGTAAAAGGACAATGTGTGGTTAATAGAAAAAACAAAAAGCGCAAATGCCTGAATATTGCATATTAAAAAAAAATTATAATGTTAATAAACGTGTTCAACAAAAGTGCTTTTTATTGCATTGTACATCTTAATTTTATTGTGTAAATGTTTGTTTATTTTATTGCATACATACTTACTTACATACATACGCAATTGCTGCATACTTATTTGCAAATGTTTGTTTTAATACATTTTAAATGTTACTCTTTTATATTTTATATTTCAATTTTATCGAATTATGTGTTTCACAAGTACATGACTACATACATACATCATATGCTTATAACCAGTTTTATTTATTTAAATAGCTTATTGTTGAGGTTAATATTTCTGTCTCAGCTAATTTTTTGTCTAATTGTAATTTGATTATAAATTGTATTTACTTTATTGCGTCTTATGTTTACAAAAAAGTAATATTCGTAAATTATACAAAAACTAATTTTATAAAAAAGAAAAAAAAAAGTAGTGAACACACTCACCCACACACACAAGCGGGCGAATGCACGCAATAAGCAAGTCATAATTGCCCCACAAGAAAATATTTTCTTCTACTAACCAAAATGACTCTTTAACATTTAGAAAAAACCCTCTGCATGCAAGTTAGAGATTACTCCTTTCAATATTTACATTATCACTGATTTAAGTAAAAAAGTGCATACGCAGAGAGAGAGAGAGCATAGAGCATCGTTTGTACACAACAGTATACTCCATGTTTTCATGTTATCCTTAAAGAAAGCCAGGAGGAAAGCAATAGCAAACTGCTTGTTTATCAAATGATTGTTTTATATGACAGTCTGCTTCTTGTTCTTGTGGGGCTTGTAACCAATGCTGCCAGTAAATGTACTACATGCATGTGTAAGTTAGTTTATCAAATACAAAAAAGGAAGGCAAAGAGCGTCTTATGAATGTGTGTAGAGTTAATTGTATGCCAACGAGAAAGGAAAGAGTGAAGTAGAAAATTATATGAGCGCAAAACTACAAAAATATAAGAAAATAAATGCTTACTTATCAACAGCCATACTAATATATTTATCTGCGTATTTCTGCAGTGTCATGCGTATTTCTGCAAGTGAAATGTCGTAAATATATTATATATTTCAATTACTTAGCAAATATGTGTGCGCCTGTTCTCCAACTATACTCCGCAGAAAACTATGTCAACAATAAATGTAATGCATGTATAATTGTTGAAAAGTTTGTAAAAAATTCAAGTTATGTAAAAAAAAATTGGTGTTGTTGAAATTTCAATTGGTACGCTTGTGAAGTGAAAAGATGAGAAATTTTTTAAATATTTGACAAACTGCAGTTGCAGGCTTTTTCTAGGTAAGAAGTTGAATTGAGTAAAGGCCAACACTCAAAAAACAAAATAAACGAACAAAAAAGACAATTATGTAAATCACATGCGGAATGAGTAACATAAATTTTCCTTAAAATTAAATAAATAATTAAAAAATAAATAAAATATAAAACAAAACACGCTACGGTTCAAGCGAAGTCATTCACACAACTCCAAAATGTCGGAAGCGCGAATTCCTTATCAGCTTTGTGTATAGATTTAGAATTCCGCTTCAAGTTAAATACATTCAGCCCTGTGTCACGCGACACCTATTTAATTGCACTGCAAAGTCTTAACATAGCAAATTATAATCAATGGGTGTGTGGTAGACCCATGCAAAAACAAAATAACTGCACTCTGCACTCACATATGCATATAAACGTAAAAGCAGCGCAGAACATTTTGTACTTTGTATGCAAATAACTACATTTATTCTGCTCATTCTTAACACTTACCATCTTACATACATACATAGGTACATAAATTTCGCTTATCCAATCGATTTACTCTTGCAATGTAAAAGTAAAGAAAATGAAACGTAATAAAAATGATTATTATGCTATTTTATAATGATAATAAAATGCAAGTAAACATTTTTTACAATTGACCTACTTACATACATCCACATAGATGGCGTCTTAAATGAAACATTATTACTGAATTATGTTTGAATATATGATTTTACTATTTAATGCAAATTTGTAAAGTGTAATAATATAAACTTTATATATATTTAATGATGAATGCTTATAAATTAATGAATAATGTAAAATAAAAATTAAATAAAAAATAAAAAATGCTTAAAAAGTATAATTAGTTTATGTGTTTTTGTTTTTTTCGGCATTTTGGCTATGGCTATCTTACATCCCCGACTAGTAATCGTTCAACGATTGCCAAGGGACTATCAGCAATCGATCATATTGGAAGTGTCGAATTGCTCAATTCTCCACTGTGAATAACTATTTGAGCCGTTTAGCGGCGTAAGTTCATATGAAAATTCCGTGCGCCGCCGAGATGTATGAACGCAATGATACACTTTTGCTTCGGCTGACGACGGTCTTCCCACCGCTATAAAGCAGCTGACCATCATTATTATATTTCCATATGTGTCCAAAATTATGTAAACAAATTTCAGTCGGTATAAAGTAGTTTTACTTTTCAATTTTTTTTACAAGTTCGGCTGACGTGCTTTCCCCCCACTACCGCGCAGCTGACATTTTTTTCGACACATTTCGTACCCTCCCACAATCACACCCACCGCGGGTGCGCCGGCTGTCGTTCACTTTCGTTATTCATGAAAGCTAAATCATAAGTATAGTCAAGAATTTAATGGTATAAAAACGCAGTCCAAATACTACTTTAGTTCAAAATTGTGCTACATACGTATAAAGTCACTGTATGAAATATAATATTATATTTAGTGTGGCTTACAATTGTTCAGTCCCCCGAGAACGGCGTATAGATTGTCTATCATACAGTTTTGTATACTGGGTACTCTTGTCTGCAAAATGATGTCGATTTTGGAACTATCGAGAGTACGATAAGAAAAAAAGATTTATTTTATGTCCTTCAAAACTATTATACTATCATAAAACAATGCCGAATATATAAAAAATTTATTTCGTGAAATGCAAGAAGCTGATTTTGTTTCTACAAAACCCTTAAAAGATACAATTCTAAGAAGGCGAAATAGCAATGGTGAAAAATTAAATTATTTGAAGATAGGTTGGAAACGTGTTTTGAAAAGTAAACCATTTAGTGCAATGTTCTATAAAACTTCATTTAGTTGAAATGAGGATTTTACTATAGATTAATAAATTTATTGTCTTCACGGGGAAGACCACAGAACTTTGGAAATATTGTATTAACAAGTTCATACCATTATTCCAGGCCCATCACATTCGAAATATGTAAAGATATATTGGATTTATTATCCTCCAATACTTTTCAACAACTTGACCATAATGAAAAAAGTTAAAATATATTAATAGTAGAAGTGGCAGTTGGTATTTAAACCAGCTCACTTAGACCGCCTATCCATTGTGATTATTTTAATAGTAAGATTATCAATAAATTTGGTTGAATCTTAAATGTTAAAATAAAGCCTTTTTTTTTTTTTTTTTTTATTTTTTTTTTTTTTTTGTAGAACTAATATAATATATTTTATACAAATTTCACGAAATTGGTTTGTTTCAATTGAGATCCCGTGGTTAATATTCTAAAAATTTTAGATTTTTACTTTTTGCTAACATTGAAAGTGGTGTAAATCCTTCTGAAGTCATTAAAAGTATAAATTTTGGTTAAGCCCATTAAAAAAATGATGACATTATAAATTTAAATCAATTTAATGTTTTGAAAAATACTAGTGTAATAACATACAAGTATATCAATATTTTTCAAATTATTGAAGTGCAAAACCTGAAATATCTCCATATAAAATAAACGGCTCATTTATCTACAATTCCTGATTAATTTGGAATGACAATTGTAAAAAGAGTAATAAACGGTCTTTCAAAAGACACAAAGGGCAACCAGATGTCAGTAGTGAATAAGGCGGTAAAATGATTGAAATTTATTATGAAAATGGTGGGTGTTTAAGAACAGCATAACTCAAAAGTTTTGACTTTTTTTGGTGAAAATAATTGTCCGAATGAGTCGATAATTCAAATGTGGGTGAAAAAATTTCAAGAAACTAGCTCTGGCTCTGTCGAGAATAGAAAATGGGCTCACAGACCAAAAATTGGACGTTATGTTGAGAATATTAATGCTATAGCGCAGCCATTATTTCTTACAATGAACAACCTTCAACATCAATATTTCGACGTTCTCAAAAATTAGGCATTCATGTATCGACTGGCGGATTTTAAGTGTACGTGCTCATAGGGTTGGGTACGTAATGCTGTATGATACAATATTCTGTTTACAAAATGCTGTATACAAAATTCTGTATTTCAGAATTCTGTAAAAAATAGTCTGTATTGCCGAAATGCTGTCTTGACGAAATTCTGTATTGACGAAATTTTGTATTGACAAAAGTCTGTATTGACGAAATGCTGTAAGTAAATGATAAGAAATTCAACAAATTTTATAAAAAAAGTGCGCACTTTTTTTCTTCAGTTGCGATAGAATCCACCGTATTTTTGCGTAGAACTCCTTTTCGCGTGGGCGGCCTTCGGCCGCGCTTCAAAAAAATAACCTCCATCAGTCCAACTCCGGCTACGCAATCCACCGTATTTTTGCGTAGAACTCCTTTTTTCGTTGACTTTTGTCAACACAAAATTTTTTCAATACAGAATTTTGTTAATACAGAATTTCGTCAATACACAATTTTGTCAATACAGAATTTTTTTAAGACAGTACAGAATTTTGTTTTTACAGAATTTTGTAAATACAGAATTCTGTAAATACAGAATTTTGTCACTGCAGAATTTTGTTACGTTAATTTACAGTATTTCGTACGAAAAGAATTTTGATTTACAGCATTTTGTAGGGATCCCCGTGCTCATATGATCATCATTTAAATGTCTAAAATGATATAATTTTTCACATATAATAATTATCACTTCAAGAACCGAAGAACAAATTTAAAAAATACCTTTTGCCCGCGCAATTCTGTCTATAAAGAGTTTACTATTCGGTATCCAAATAAATGCAGCGTATTCAGGATGCAGGTGGACAAAACAGAACAGTAGTTTTAAGGTATAAATATATGGATCTTTTCGTGCAATTATCTATATTTGTCGTTCTATATGCAAAATTTCGTCCAATTACGAAACGCAAAGTTCAGTGCAGCATACGATTTCGCATTGACGAAATTTATATTGCTATCGAAGGAAAGTCTGTAACCAAATAAAGCACCAAGATCGCCAAGATTTTGGTAGCAATTTGTGCTGTCCTATCACAAATTATACGAAGTCCTAAGATTGAAGCTTTCAATTTGGGTATTTTTTTATCTACATGAGAACTATCGATAACGATAACTATGTTTTGACAGCTGAGAATAGCAAACTGGGTTAACATTTCTGTTCAGTAAGGTTTGGTAAGTCCTCATAAATTGTTTAACGTTAGAACAACACTTCTAAATTGCGGAAATTTACTTTGAAAAAAAAAAAGAAATCTGTTCGAGAAGTATTTAAGAGACGTCGAAATGTGAATTCGTCACCGTTCTCAACATATTGTCCTTTGACCTTTGACTTGGTGGAAAATTTTACGTAAAGATCGTGGATTACGTGCCTATAAAATACAGCTCATGGAATAATTGAATCCAAGTGATCATCGTTTGAATAATAACATTCCGATTTATTGGAAAAAGTAGTCAAAAATTCGACTAATCGAATGAACCATGTAACTTGTAGCCGCAGCGGACATACATACATATGCCGGATATCAAATTCCAAAAATATGTGCCATGAAAGTATCTCCCAGATTATAATAAAAACATGCATTCCATCAATATTTTTGTTTCATATTATCATTGTAAGTTCTCAAGCTCTTAAAAAAACACCTGATATTATCACATTCAATTCTGCCATTTTCGGCTTTACAGTTTCATCAAATTCAAAGTTTGATCCTTTTGGTGCAGTGTAGGGTTCAATTTCAATAGTACTTTTCCAAGTTTTTTCAAAATTTGTTTCCGTAAATCTGATCATTTTGGTGAATATATGCTCATATGTGTCAAAAGCAAATACCCTTGTGCATCAGCGCACTCGGATATATGAAGAATTAATTGTGCAATAATTAAAATTTTCGGTCAATGGAATACTTTATTGGAATAAAAAATAATTTTAGAATAAACGAAATAAACATTAAGAAAATAAATTCGATAATCGATTCGCCAATAAACATTTATATGTATATGCATAGGTATTTATGTGTTTAGTTATATATCACAAAAAGGCTAAATGCACTTACTCGCACATGGATTATTTGAATAAACTTGCCAATGGGGCTTCGCATTCGAGTTGATAAATGATATTTCACCAGATACGAATATGATTTCTAGTCAGCTAAATAAACACATTTTATAGACTTATCAATTTAATTGTATGTATGTTAATTATCCCTGTATGTGTGTATATTAACACATGCATATTTGCGAAATACTAAATATATACACATTAGTGAAAATTTTTAACATAAACATTCAGTGTTGCTATTGTTGTTTTGATTTATAAAATGTTAAGGAAAAATTTAGTTATCAAAATCTACTTCGTCACTATTCGCTTGTTAAGTGGAAAATTGGAAAGATAAATAACAATTTACTATTATTAATACAATTATGGATTACAACAAAAACGAATTGTTTGAAAAGCAAATTAAAAATACGGGTACGTACTGCTAGTTCCCGAATACCAAGGTTTGTGTGACTTTGAACCTGTGATTAGTGAATTGCGAAGAGGTAATAGAAGGGGAAGTTTGTTCTGTTTCACCACTTTTTCGATAGCTTTGAACTAGTACATACCACCTTGATAAAAAAATTCGCGGAATATATTGAGACAACTCAAAATACAAGGTTATTCCTTAAAAGTGATATTATTGGCTTCAAAATACTTCCCAACAACTACAATGCCCTTCTGCTAGCGTTTGAACCAGCCTCCGAAATTTTTCTTCAACTCTATTTCGACTGTTAAAACGCGTTCCACGTAGTGGTTCTTGACTCGAGCAAATAGAAAAAAACCATAGGGTATCATATCAAATACATAAACTCTACATCTATACTATAATGTGAATGTCTGTACGTTGTCCGCGCATCACTACGAAACGACAACACCAAATGACGTAAAAATTTGCATATATTCATATTTTCACCCAATGAAGGTTATAGGCATGTTGTTATGATGGAACTCCCTTCCCACAGCCCCCACTCTCATTCGTCACTAATAATCGAATATTTGCTTAAATTTCATCTAAAAAATCTTAGTTTTTCCTATTTCCCACACACTCTAGACTTCATAATCCGCATAAGCTGTTCAACTATGACCCAAATGCAAAGTTCAAAAACGGTTTGAGATAGAAAATTAATAAAAATAATTTTGCTTGATATTTTTCTGATTGGTTGCTTTGATTTTATTC
This sequence comes from Anastrepha ludens, assembly GCF_028408465.1. NCBI lineage: Eukaryota > Metazoa > Arthropoda > Insecta > Diptera > Tephritidae > Anastrepha > Anastrepha ludens. Next base: position 84,520,507 of record NC_071498.1, on the reverse strand, counting down.
AACGAGGCATAGCAACGGATGCCGGGTATTGTAATATTATGGTTATTACAATATTAAAAAATTATTTTCTATGAAATTATTGTTTTTAATTCTTTTATATGCATATCCTAAATCCTTCAAAACTACTCCTACGCGAGCGGGGCCGCGGGTTAAAGCTAGTATTTTTATATACTCTCGTAGAACCAACGCAGTGTAAGTTGGTGCACGGCACCAAATGAGATTTCAGGCACAAAATATCTTCCAAAGAAGTTTGGCTTGATCCAATTGAAATGCATGTTATTCTACGAATTAACTTGCGGTCCAACCTTTACCTTCACGTGATGCTAGGCCTAACATAGCCGGTGTGATTTCCCTCAGTTATGGCGTCGCTATTATAAAAGGCAGTCGTTTTACTATAAACTTCTTAAGATAGTTTTTCGCTGACGGTTTATGTAACACACACGGTTATGTAACTCACATTTTGCGGTTGTTTGAAGAAAAAAATGACGAAATAATTGTGAATAACAAACAATGACGAAATTACAATAATTAACCTAATTTTTTTAGTAGAAAGTGGCAGTGATAATTGCCAAACTGCTACTCTCAACTTTCCGCAACAATGATGTTGTAAACATCATCGTCACATAAAAAAAGTCCAGAAAAATCAGTTCATCATGTCTACCGTTCCATTCCGATCGCTTTTTTTTGAAAGCTCGATTCCAACGCATTAGCTGCAGTCGGTAACGAGCGCCAGTGATGGTTTCAGATGGTTTAATGAGTTCATAATAGATTGAGTTCATTGCGTGCAAACGTTTACCGCTGATTTATCTGTCAACATCAAACTCTTTAGACATATCATCAAGGACTCGACATGCGCCTTTATCCAATAATTCTTGTAGTTGTGTATCCTCGAATATTTTCGGTACTCCTTCGCGATCTTTATCACTCATGTCGAAATTTTCACTTTGGAAGCGTTGAAACCACTCTTCACAAGTTGTATTTGATGGAGCGTGTTTCAGCTACACTTTTCTTTAAAAGGTAATATAACTTTACGCAAATACTGTTTTTGGGGCGAACGTAGACATTTTTGACGTCAGATAAAAATCTTTACGCTTCAAACGAATGTCAACTACTGCGATCGAGACCTCGCATATCCACCTTCAAATCATATTACTAGAGCGAACACAAAAATAGTATCAGCAGCGACACCTCTTTCACGAGGGCGGAAACTTATTCCCATACATAATATTATATTTATATTATCATTCATTTACTAAAGCTAATTTATATAGGTATAGCATCATATAAATATTAAATATATAAAATAAAAAATATATAAAATAAAATAAGCTAAAAAACAAACAATTACTATTTTTACGACAAAAAAATAAAGCATAATTTATACACTTACCTATACATGCCAATTAAGATATGGGTTGTAAATTATGAGTGGCGCTGTAGTTGGATAGTTAGAAACCTGTAAGCAAAAAGGTTCACTTGTTAAATAGTAACACAGTGTATTGACCCCTGGTTTAAACTTACTTGTTTATGTCTGTATGACGCACTTGCGAAGGAAGTGTCGCTACACTGGGCAAGAAAAACCCCAAATAACCGAATCACCTAATCAATGTAAAATTATAATTTCTTTATGATGCTTTCCATTTCAATTCAACCGGGCTATTCGGGTCATGTTCTTCGATTTCGATGTAACTTAAATATGTTGCTCTCTGGTCGAAATAATGAGACACATATTTTTTTGTTCGCCCGAAAAAAATTTTTTTCAAGAGTTCTCGGCAATTTTGTTTTTCGCCTCCAACTCGATTTTTTTTAATTATATAAGAAAAAAATTTTTTTAAATGCCCATAACTTAGTCAAAAATGAACCGATTTTAATAATTTTAGGTTCAAAATGATCGTAATTACTTACACGAGTGATTTCATGTAGAAATAGTTGCAAAAAAGTAGTTGAAAATTTTTTATTTTGCAAAAAACAAAAAGTGCGAAACAGGGTGTTTACTCAAAAATTCATTACTCAAAAACAACTCATTTTAGCTATTAGGCATGCAGCTCAATTAAAGTTTGAGATGTTTTTTTGATTTGGAAAAAGTTATAAAAAAAAAAATACACTTTTTGAAATATTGAATTTTGAAAAAATTTAAATTTTTTTTCTTTTTTGCTAAATAAAAAATTTTCAACTACTTTTTTGCAATTGTTTCTACATGAAGTCGCTTGTGTAAGTAATTACGATCATTTTGAACCCAGAATTATTAAAATCGGTTCATTTTTGACTAAGTTATGGGCATTTAAAAAAAAATTTTTCTTATATAATTAAAAAAAATCGAGTTTGAGGCGAAAAACAAAATTGCCGATAACTCTTGAAAAAAATTTTTTTCGGGCGAACAAAAAAATACGTGTCTCATTATTTCGACCAGAGAGCAACATATTTAAGTTACATCGAAATCGAAGAACATGACCCGAATAGCCCGGTTGAATTGAAATGGAAAGCATCTTATGAAATAATTCGAATTCAATAAAAAACTTACTCCAATTCACGAATTCAGAAATTGAAATGTCAGCCAATAGAAAAATTTCAAAAAAATCAAATAGCAATGATTTTACTCAAAATTTCTAGAGTTAGCAACACAGTTTCTTGCTAAGTGAGCCGATTTGTCAAGAGGGAACGAGAAAACTGCTTACTGAGCAAACCTTTAGTAATTGAATCATGATTGAAACTCATCTTGTTTGTCAAAGCACAATCAAAACATTGTCTCGGGAGAACAAAAAAATCATGGGCAAGCTTGTATATTCTCTAAAAACATGTGCCCATTCAAAAAAACTGTTTGTCCAAATCACTGCCAAACAATTTCGTGAAATGCTTAGAGTGAAAATGTTGGTCAATAGAATTTGTATGTTTGTTGTTGCTTTCCCCACTGTTTTGTTTTTAATAACGCTTTTAGTTCTGCAAAATTTAAAGTTATAGAAATAAAATATAAATGAACTCTTTTCCTCTGAACTTTTTGTTTATACAGTTGATTGTTTTAGTAATCCCAGATTTCACATAATTTATGGACGCTTTAAATATGAATAATTCTGTTTTGTTAAGTACAATAACATAATGTGTTTTTTATTTAAAATACGTCTACAAAAATTTTGGTTAAAGAAAGTTAATATTAAATTTTAAATTTAAATATTTTTGCAATTTCTGAAATATAATATTTATGCAATTATTTAAAATTTAGGGTCGTAAAGGACCGCACATGATGGATATTGGTCATAAAAAGTAGCCCGACGGACGGTGGGTTAACAGTATCCGTCAGGATCTAATGATTTTTGAACACCAAAGATTTTATTTTCTTCACATGACATTCATCAGTTGATGTTGAAAGACTTCTTACGTGTGGGCGTAATTTTTCATCGACATCGGCATTTATCCGGACTCATCTGGTTATCTGATAAACAAGCTTCGTGACCGATTGGCGCTTTATCCATTTAAATAACCAGTAGTTGGCTTACTTTCCGTAAAAATCGAGTAACTCGGCCTCCCCCCATTAATTTTGTAACGGTTTGGTGTTCAGTATCCAACTACTCTAAAATTGTTCTATGCAACTGTGCCACCTATTATCAAGAAATTGATGAACCAACTAAATAGAAAATTGAGTCTGACTTATTCGTTGTTATGTTTACATAATAGTTGTTTACTTAGTTTTTTCTTTGTAGTGCTAAAATACAACTTACTGTGTACTGTATAAAAAAATACTATCTTATTATTGTGCCGATGTTTTTGAGTTTGGCGTGTGGGTCTGGACAACATGTTTTCCACAAAGAAGCTTTTTGATATTCCTTGAATCGATTGAAAAACCTGTTTCAACATCAAAAAGTAAACTTACTCGTAACATCAACAAACGCATGAAATACAATAACACTGTGTGACAAAAAAAAAATAATTAAATATACTTTTATGGAGACCTAGCACAACTTCTGGATATAGAAAAACTAAAAACAATGGAATTTAGTTGATGACGACTTCAGATGAATGATGATGATCGAATTTCTTACAGAGAAGTATTCAAAACTGATGAAGAGAATGACAAATGTACCGTACCATACTAAACTCCAAAGGGCCGTTTCCAATGCATTTTTAAGTTTGGAACCAGTTCCGTTGTGTACTGCACCGTACCGCACCGTACCATACCGTACAGTGCTGCACTGCACACTACTCCAATAAATATTATGTGTTTATAATGACACTTGTTATCATTTTCATGCTTCGAAACGCGCCCTTATTCCCATTTAGCGTAAGTTATACTTACATACGAAATTAGTAAAAAAAAAAAAAAAATCTTAAAACCCACACAACTCTATTAATTTTAATTCAATTACAGTCAAATATAGCTCATTCGACTCAAAACTAAATTTACTATAACAGTAGTGTACTAAAAAAAATTCTCAATATCGGATAATATCGTAAAAATTATGTCAAAGTTGAAAAAATAGAAAAAAAATAAAAAAATTCCAAAACTTCCGTCTACAGTCTCGTCAGTTGTCATTTCAAAAAAATTGTCAACACACTGTCAAAAAGTCCCGTTTTTGTTCTTTCGAACTAAAAAAACAAATTCGAAATCGGATGGAAATTGGCGAAATTAGGAGTGATTGTTCACATCAACCTACTGAAAAACGGTTTTATGGCCATAAAATGAGATTTTGGGGTGTATTGGAAATTTCTCCTATACCATTTTTCTTGGTTTTACTATGCCTACAAGTTTTACTAGGTCTCCATAAAAGTATAATGTCTCTGTCGCACAGTGTAATTTATACACTTATACCCGTGTATATATAGATTTGTCTAAATTTACAGTTCGATAGAAAAAGTTCCATCAGATATCTATTTATATACCTGTATTCAGAATAATAGCGGCGTGATATATTGCAAAGTTTTGACTGTTTATTTATTTTCTTTACATAAGATATAATACAAAAAAGTCATAAAATTGTATGTTTCGAACTTTATACAAAATTAAAAAAAAAATTCAGTAAAATTTCATCGAAATTTCAAACTTTTTAGTCGGAATTTTCACAAAAATTTTGGGTATATCAAAATAATAGAGCTCAAAAAGAAAGAGCTCGAAAATCGTTTTTAGTAGAAATTTTTTTTTTTGTTTTTGTTAGCGGTCTTGTGCATTTTGACTAAACATTTCATTATATTAATTTATACTAATCATATACATACTGATGTAGGAATTCCCTTTACAAAATATGAAATTAAAAAAATTACCACAAAATATTTACAGAGAATAATGATTGATGAAACTAATGAAATTACTAGACTTAAAAGACATCATGTAGTAGACATTCCATTCAGAACCTAATAGATAAATCTAAAATTAAAATGTATTAAAATCTAACACATAAGTCTGAATATAAGTGTACATTAATCGTAGTATATATATATATTAAGTCAAATTGTTAAATAGTTATAAAATTTGCTCATTATTTTAAAAATAGATTGCAAATAAACGAAAGTTAGTAAAAAAAAAATATATATATAATATTTAACACCGTCAAAGAAAAAAAAACAAAGATATATAGCTAGATACATTTTATATAAAGATTAATTTAAAAAACAGTTGCAAAATTGCAAGCCTAGAATTTTTCAAAACAGTCTCACAAAAAATGTTTGAAAATATTTTCAATATTTTTAATTTTATACATAGTTTAAAACTTTAGGTTACATGTATTTGCTGAAGAATGAACAATAATTTTATAAAAACTAAAGACAAATTTAAGAAAAAAAGATAAAACTTTGTAATATGTCACCGGCTATTATTGTAAACACAGGTGGATACATATTAGCCAGACCCGTGTGTATCGTGCAGGGTTTACGGTGTATAGGGGTTAAGGTAAAGCTTATTATTTTTTTTTACTGAAAATCAAAATTTGAATATAATTTTACATTTTACAATACCCAGTCAGTATGGCTTATAAGATATCGTTTAGTATATTGGCATCTTTTTCGCTCAGTCAAAAGCAATAAATTTTCTTCTTCTGGCCTTTATAAATCAATGTATCCTACTGATGGTAATGAAAATGTGTATGCACATAATTTGAAAATTCTAGTATTATACGGTTTCATCACAAAATTTTCAAAATTCGTACCAACGACAATGCTTCACTTAATGTGATGCCCACCTATGTTTCGAAGTAGCAGAACCGCAGTGGCACTCATAATAAATTACTGTGTCCTTGTGTGTTACTTGCGCATGCGCGCCATCCTAAAAAATATTTTGTTTTGTTTTCTTAATAGAATGTTTCATCCTAAAAAAGGCAAAGAAGAAACTATAAAGCAAATATTTGACGTTAAAAACTCAATACTTAATATTTTAACATTGAATAATTCTTAAAATTTGTGAATAGTTTCCAAAATTGTTCAGTTTACTTCTTATTACACGCAAGCCTACAAATAAATCAATTTTTAAAAAAATTGAAAACTATGTCTAAAATATTTCGATCACACGACATCGAATCGCTCAAAAGCGCCATAGGATAAATTTCATTTTTTTTTTTCATTTATTTTTAAGATTTCGTTTTAACAAATTATGACTAAAGGACGGATTTTTAAAACAATACCTCGTATAGTGATTTTCTTTTGATTTGCTTGGCGTTGATCACGGATTTTGGATGACAATTTGATGTCATTGTGAATGATAACTAAGAAATTATCTAACTATGCTTACTATTATTTATATTTGGCTTTAAGGGCCACGTTAGCCTATTTTTTCTAATGAATTTAACTTTCCAATCATTTAATTTACATTTTTCTATCACAGTTGCCTGCCTTCAGAGGATTGGCTATAGTTAGGGGAGCCACTATATCACAAGCCGCTATTTGTTATTTCACTAAGTTCATTGTTCCACCATTCTCATCTGTACTTTGTTGTTGCTGCCCAAAATGTTTATAAGTTGCTCTGTAACTGTGTGCAAAATTTAGAAAGATTTCAAAAAAAATTGTATCTTCAACAAAATTTTATCTAAATTTGTTTACTTTTTAATCTGAATTTTTAGAATAATTCAGAGTATGCAGTTTTATAGCTCATTTAATTTTGGTACAATAAAGTGAAAGTTTTGATGGTTATAAAATCACAATGATTTTTAATACTTTTTTTATTTTTGCTGAAGGCGCTTGTTCTTGGTTCTTTAATTTTTCTGCTTCCTTCTTCGCTACACTGCAGCCCTTGTCTGGTAAAATAATAAGACTATAAATTGCGTTTTTGGTTCCATCAATCTACGATTCGTTGACTTCAGTGTTATTGTTGGTTAGTACCAGATACGTTTTAAGTAAACCAAAAGCTTTGTTACATAAAAACTATATACTTGAACAGTAGTTTGTGTAATAAAGCTTACTTAATTAGTGCTTCGTGAATATTAACAAGTCCTACAATCGTTATAAATGCTTTATCTACCGCTTTTATCAACAAAATGCTCGAGACTCACTGATTCCTAAAGATAGAGACTGGAGACGCTAGTTAAATAGTTATTATTAAATATTGCGGAACTGACTTTTCTTAACGGCAGAAGATGTACATAGAAGTATATACTTATACATACATAGGAATTATACTCATATCTGACTATTTACCGATATTGAGTTCAGTGAAGTTTCCTTATATTTCGTAACAATGTTCTATTTGGCAGAGATCCTCTTTATACCTCTACTTCCTTTCTGTTCTGTAAAATACTGTTTGAATCGGAACAAACTCTGGCTTTATAACAGTTAATTTGAGTAGTCAACAATGTTTGTTTTTATCGCTGGCATACCCAGCTACGACTAAAATTGTTTGTTCCTTTTTGCATTAAAAGTTTTCTCTGCTTCTAATAAAAATAGAAACCAAGCAGGAAATTTGCGCTTTGAAAACTTTTACATTGTAAATGCAAGAAATGTTTATTTTCTGTGAACAAACGCGATAAATAGGCGCAAATATCAAAACTTTATATTATATGGCACTTTTCTTTATATACTCGAATAGATCTTACGCGAATATCATTAAGACCGATTCAGTGGTAGAAAACTCAAAACAGAAGTTCAGAATAAGTAGCAGTCATAAGCTGAGGCTGAGTATGAAATAAAATTAAGTTATTTCTTTCGTTCGTAAGCCAATTCTGATGAAATAAAGAAAATTTATTTATTTATTTAAAAAAATTGAGAAGCAAGATGCCTGAATCTCAGCTCAGCGCGAGAAAAACAGCAGCGGAGAAGAGTTTGGATGATTTTACCTCATCCTCCATGCATTGTCCCGAAAGGACATCCTTAAAATTTGCGAGTGGCGGCTTTGTTAGCGTAGAAGTTCGATCGAGCGCCTTCGATCTACCCGTAGCCAGAGGCATCTCGCTAATTTGCCCGTTCGTGCATTAACCCAGAGCTGTCTGAGGTAACGCGAATCGCACTATTCCAGGAGCAGACCACCAATTTTGTAATTACGCGAGGCAACCACCTCGAGGATTCTCTGCTTAACTACCTCGTTCGTCCAGCAGCTTCCCACAATGTGCCTGTGACTACGAACTCAAATGAGCCTAATATCGAAGTATTCGAATATTGAAGTATGCCTCGATCCGGGCGCCCATCAACGTCTTCAACGGATGAAAACGTTGACAAAGTCAAGGAAATGGTGCTGGAAAACCATCATTTAAGTTTGAGGAAGGTAGCTCATGACCTTAGCGTGTCTCACGAATCAAATGACAACATTTTACACTATCAATTGGGAATGAGAAGCGTGGTTGCTCGACTCGTTACAAGAAAGTTGAATTTCTTTAAAAAAAAAATTCACCGGAAGAAGGTGGCTGAAGACATGCAAGTGAATTGAGCAAGTGAATTAGGACCCAACGTTTATCCAGTGCATCATAACAGGTGATGAGACGTGGGTATATGAGTTTGACATGCAAACCAGTCAACAGGCGGCTGAATTGCGCTATCCACATGAACCGAAACCCACGTCAAAGCCGGTCAAAAGTGAAAGTCGTGATACTCGTTTTCCTTGATTATCATGGTGTTGTGCACTCGGAATTTGTTCCAAATGGTTCTACGATAAACAGAGAATATTATTAGTAATTTACATTTATTCAGTAAATCTAGAAATACAGGGATTCTCTCAGACTACATATGTAGGATTAATTGTAGAATGAACTGTAGCAACTATTTCATTGAGTTACAATTTGAATGTTTGTTTTGAAGATGAAAAATGAAAAGCCAAATAACTTGAAATCTTTTTGAACTCATTCAATTCAACGCTGCCATCGAGGCATAAACAGTTCTAACCCGCTTTAGGAAAAACAAGTCTTGCTTCAAAGATTTTGTTAAGCTATGTGAAAATGATTGGGCTCTATAGCCATGACGAGTCAACTGTCTCATTTATATACACGAAAATAAACCAGAGTGAAAGTATATTCTCTTTGTAACGATTTTAAATTTGATATTGCATACCTTGTGTTGTATGAAGGAATCGGATCAGCAAAGTTTAAAGATGTGGGTCTAAAATGAAGAAATTACTTTTGAATGCCTTCAAGGCTACCGATGTGACACCGATGGTATGACCTCCAAATAAAAACGGCATACTCCAGCTTAGACTGTGCGAGCGAGAAAAAATAGAAGCAAATCAGAAAAGAAACACCGAATGAATCCAGGTGTAGAATACGATTTGGCGATGACAAAATTCTATGACTGACTAAGAAACTGAAAATTGAAATCAAAGATTACTTCCAAATCACAAATTTCATTAAGGGTATTTAGACGCGTGTTCTTTACAAATTATGAAGTACAGCGTAAACGCTTAGACTTAGAAAATGCCAACAATTCTTAAGAATCATTCATAACATTTAGTTGCGGCAGTTTCTTATCACACCATGCCACTACCTCAACAACAGTAGAAACGGAAGAAACTCAAAGAAATGGAAGCATTCAGATACGTTATTACGTCATTAATAAAAATTACAAAGAACAAAGTGCACAAAATAATGCCCTGAGGGAAACCGGAAGAGGCAATAAAAGAATAAGAAGATACGCTACACATTCAAGATTGAAATATTACGACTAACCAGCCATAAAACCATGCTGATTAATTGAAATATTACATTTGACAACGAAGTATAATTTTTGTTTTATAATTTACACAAAAAGATTTGTAATGGTTGAAAGTTTAGAAACAGGTCTGTAGCTCGGAATGTTCTATTTACTCTCAGTATGAATATGAATGAATTGTCTGAAGTGGATAGGCAAAAGTCATGAATGGTTAACAGGGGAGAAAAACCTTCTCATAAAAACTATCTTCGTTCGGAAGCGGCATAATATTGTAAGCCCTTCCATTGATGAGATAACATCAAGACGCACACTACAAATTGGTTGATAAGGGCTAAGCACCTAGCAAGTATGTATGTATGTTTCAGTACTTTTAATGAGTAATTTAATTTCCCTGCTAAGCTTACTCATATTTATATTTTCACTTAATTTCATATGATTCTTGTTTGCTAAATTTAGTCTATTAATATGTTGTCCGAATGATGGAAAATTATGCTTATCAGTAAAGATTTAAAATAGCAATCTGTATCTGAATCAAAATTAGCTGCTAATGGACGAACATCACAATCGTGAATGCTGTAAATATTTGCCAAGTCAACCGAATTTCTTTGGTTATCTTAATAATTTGTCTTAAGCAAATACATGCGGTGAACATAGACAAATATTTTAATACGGAGACCTGCTCATTAATAGTACAAATATAAGCACTTTTACTATAAGAGGTATAAGTAGGCATAAGTACATATGTTCAACAAGCTTTGTTAACTATAGGTGCGAACGGTTAGAGCGACACTTTTCCCACTTGAAGAATTACTCTCTTCATGCAGCTTGACGCGAATGGACGTGTGAAGATCGCCGACTTGAATTTACTGTTTCAATACATTTATTTATCAATGGGTTACGTGAAAATCTCTGCATAAAATTTGCAATAAAAAATACAAAATTGAAGTAGAACTCAAATAAAATAAGAGCAAAGAATAAACGAAGTTGTGAAAAATTTAATTAAATACCAGCTTGCAAAGAATAAAAAAAGAACACAAAAGTGAAACAAAATTAATTTAAATAACTTAAAAAACGAAAGTAGCAAAAATCACTCACCTATACGAAACGGAATATGTCAAGTGTTGAAACGGCAGAAGAATTTCGAACGCGCTCCCAAATCGATCAGCCTCTCGAGACACAATACAATGGCTCCACTGAATTCATACTTGTAACCGATCATCAAACACCAACAGAAGGACGTAGCTTTGGCGATTTCTGTGCGTCCAGTCTGAAGAATGTCTTTCGCAAGAAGACACTTTACAAACGTTTGCCGATCGTGGAATGGCTGCCGCGATATACACGGAGTGATGCAATCGGTGATCTGATAGCGGGCATAACGGTCGGTTTGACGGTCATTCCACAAGGTTTAGCCTACTCTGGCGTTGCTGGTCTGCCAACACAGGTTTGTGCGGAGTGACATGAATTTTCATATAAATATTTGTGTAGATTCTGAGAAATGAGGTCACTTGCATCGTACGTGTATTATGACGTGCATCATGCGGGTGTGTTTTAATAAATAATTATTATGTGAGCAGTTGTTACTATTATCAATAGACACATTTGACCAGATAAGCGTTACGTATAAATTGAAGTATTTCGCTCATTTTACGCTTTATGTAAAACATCGCACTCTATGTAAAAAGATATGGTTTTTAACGAATGAAATTAGGCTTAAGCACTTATTGCGTCGTATGGTTTCAACTAATCTTTAAGAGCAGGTGGTACGCGCTCAAATATTATAATTAATAAATGTGCATTTTTAGTTTTTTCACCGAACGTCTGAGTTTTTGTTTTTAAAGGACTTTAGTGTTTCTACAAGAATATGGTTGTAAAAAATCGTACAAATTGAAAATTATGCAAAGTATGAAAATGTGGGTAATAAGTAAAAGAGTACAGTGTAAACTATGTTAAGAATTTTTTTCCAAAGTTATCCGGTGCTAAAACACCTCAAAAATGTCCTTGAAATTTTGTATCTTTAAATATCCTTGACTTGATCTTTTAACGAAAATATGTTTTGTGAATTTTTATATGCACTCTCACCAACCAAAATTTCATTCATCTGCCTGCGTATACTCCAGCATAGTATACTTATATGGGGGTTAAGAATCTTCCCTACAAGTGAGTATCAACGCGCATTCTAATTTGATTTTTCTGGCAGAAATGTAGCAAATCTGTTTTTAGTTTTCTCATCCAATGTATCGTTTTTTTTAAGCATCTTAAAGTTAAGAATAATGGTTTAAAAAAATAGCCTAAGGTACAGAGATATGGCTATCAATTCAAAGCATCATGTTTTTTTTTTTTTTTTGTAGTCATTTTGTTCTAAAACACCTCATAAATGTCTTTTAAAGTTTTTATTTATTGCTCCCGTTTACTTCTTTTACATCTCTTGAATGTATCTGAAAAAAAAAAATAATGGAAATGATTTTTAGTTTGCATTTGGTATAAACTATTGGAGGTTGAATTAGTTTTAAAGGTGACACACAGATGGCGCTATTGATCACTTTATCGCGTTGGCAATACTGAATATATATTCATGACAAAGCCTCATCCCTAGGCTTTGTTTATCAGTATCTGTCATTTCGCTGAAGTATAAACAACGCAGTGTTTTCGTGCTCCGAGTATGTCAACTTTCGTGCCGTCGAAACGCAATTTGCGGGAAGCTTTGCTTTTCTGCTTCAATTTGAAAAAAAATACAGCCCAAGCCCGTGAATTGCTGCAGGAGGCCTACCCAGATCATACTCCGTCGATCCGAACATGTGAGTACTGGTTTCGACGATTCAAAAGTGGTGATTTTCACACCGAAAACAAGGAGCGTCTTGGCCAGCCCAAAAAGTTCGAGGACGCGGAATTGGGGGAATTGGTAAACGAGGACTCGTGCCAAACCCAAGAAGAGCTTGCTGAATCATTGGGCGTTGATAAATCAACCGTTTGCAAGCGTCTAAAAGCGATGGGAATGATCCAAAAGCAAGGACATTGGGTCCCGTACGAGTTGAAGCTGCGCGACGTCGAACGGCGACTTTTTACGTGCGAATTGCTGATCGAGCGACAAAATCGGAAGGGTTTTTTGCATCGGGTGGTGACTGGCGACGAAAAATGGATCCACTACGATAACCCAAAACGCAAAAAATCATGGGGTTTGCCCGGCCACGCATCAACGTCGACGGCCAAGCAGAATATTCACGGCAAGAAAATCATGCTCTGCATTTGGTGGGATCAGGTCGGCGTCGTATATTTTGAGCTGCTCCAACCGGGCGAAACAATCACGGGGGATCGTTACCGACTGCAATTGATGCGTTTAAGCCGGGCATTGAAAGAAAAACGGCCGGAAACGGTAAAAAGGCACGACAAGGTTATTTTGCAACATGACAACGCTCGGCCGCATGTTGCTCAACCTGTCAAAAAATACCTTGGAACGCTTGGCTGGGAAGTGTTACCCCACCCGCCGTATAGTCCAGACATAGCTCCCTCCGATTATCATTTGTTCCGGCATATGAGTCTCGATTTGGCGGACCAGCGGTTCTCCTCGTACGAGGCTACCAAAATATGGGTTGAGTCATGGATAGCCAAGCAGCGGCCAGAATTTTGGAGAAACGGCATCCGGAAATTGCCCGAAAGATGGGCGAAAGTTGTAGCTAGCAATGGCCAATACTTCACATAAAATATTTTGTACCGTTTTTTCACAATAAAGCCCCAAATCTTCGAAAAAAACCTTTAAAACTAATGCAACCTCCCTAACAAGAAAATTACAGTCTTGCAAATTAAAAGCCAAAACCCACGACACAGCCATGATATTTTTTAGATAAAAATATAGTGTGGGCAATCTAGCGTTTGAAACTTGCCGTGTCTTCAATTAAGAAACGAATGACTTTTTAAATGTGGGTTTTTTATTTCAAAGTCAAATCCCTACGCTTGATTTTGAAATACTATTTCAGCCAAATGACTTCCACTGCTGGCCTCGCAGTATCCAATACGATGAACTAAATTTTTCAGCAAATTATCGACTGTATGGAGCTGTATTTGGTCGATGGCGCACCGATTTCGCTGTTCAGAGCGCAACTTGTTGTTAGATAATTCTCGTAACATGGTATCTAATAGAGATCCAGTTTCACCCTCACGTTTCTGAAATTACACGGATGGCTTCTTTTTCACTGAATTTTCTTGCAGTTTCAGAAGGTGGTTCACTATTTTGCAAGAATCTTTCTAATATTTCATAACGTGGTTGAAGCGTAAATCAACCCAATTCGTAAACCACAAATTCGAACTGACGTTACTCTATTGAAAATTCAATTAAAAGCAAGAGACATCATCTTTGTGTGTGAATTCGTATCACTGATCGATGAAAATCGATTCAAATGAAAATTTGTGGTTGAAAACGGTTTCATTGTTTTTTTTCTATATATTCTTCATGCTTATCAATACACTTTTGAATTCGTTTGAACTAATTTTCGAAGCATTTCGTCCAGTCGCGATTCCTGGGTGTTGTTTAAATTGTGTAGGATCCAACACGAACGCGCCTTTTTACCACAAGGTGATAATGCAAAATCTTATTGACTCTCATCATACAAAGGATGCCTCAACCTCACTGTATGTGGCATGAGGCCATGCTTTATCATTTTGCGCACAGCATTGATCATTTTTAGCTCAATTGATATTGGAAGACTTTCCACGAATTCATCGGGGAGCGAAGAGTGACAAAAAAATTTATTGTACCAGTTCTTTACGTTGCTAAAGGATGGTACCTGCACGCCGTATAATGATTTTAGTTTATCGATGTATTCTTGACTTGTTAGTCAGAAAACACGAAAATGTTCACGTTTTAATTTTAATTAATTTTTTTGCCGAAATAATTTTTTAAAGCCACTGTAATTAAAATTAATATGGCTCACATATCAAAACGTTCTGAGTGCGTTTTTGCTAAAATTTATCACACCTTCCATTGGAAAAGTCAAATAACGCCTGACAATACTAGCGGTGACTTGTATGATTTGACTTTTGTTGCGCCATTTCATCCAAATAGTGCCAAGATTGCATCGTGCAACAACACTTTTCATGCATGAGAAAATCAATCAATCAATTGAATTTCAAAAACATTTTTCACATTTTTTGGCAAGGATTGTTATGAAAGAAAATATACTTTATACAGACATATGTATTTGAATTCTCTCGACATACTTCTTTCATTTGATACTTATGCACATACATATGTATGTAACATATATGGCTATGTTATTATAGTTTTATAGAACTAGAAAATTTTGTTTAATGCTGGATGCTAAATGAAATTTTCAGATTCTTCAAACAAATTTTTTGGCGGGGTGCTGAAAAACTGAAAACAAAAAACTTAAGTAAAGATAATGAGCTAAGCAATGGAAAAGTAGAAAACAAATACTTACGTCCTTTCTGATATTAACCATAAATAGCCATCGAACATGCACACTTGCTCAGGTGGCCTTGTTTACTGCGCCTTCAATGTTCTTTTAATATGATATGTACTTTCCTAAAGGTAATCTAAGTTTATTCATATAGCACGTAATAATTCTACAAGGTGGTCCATATAGGTATTTTCAATCATGTGTTATTTTGAGCTCAGAGAGAGCTCTTTACCGCTACTAAACTTGATATAAAGTCAGCATCACATCTCCTGCAAAAACGTAATGCATCGCTTTGCCCTTCAACAATGTTGGGAAATATTACAAACTTATTTCCAAAGTCAATGTTGTGTAGTCCAAACAGTGTATTTATTAAAACGAAGCGAATTTGATCTATGCGCCTATGATTTGATCTATGCGCCTATGATAGATCAAATTCGCTTCGTTAACCAATAAAACTGCCGCATCTCACGATCGAAAACTAATGAATCCTCAGAGCTCAGAAAGTGACAGTTTAGTACGCGTTTTACAGCGTACGAGTATGCTACTTGATTTTATCATTACTTACTCATATCTTATATCAATTGACTCATCATGTGTTATGGAGTCGTGCATGATGCATGGATTGATGTGATGCGACATCAAATGGCATTAAATCATGTGATGTGGTGCAGTTTGATGTGAAATTGTTGATATGAAATTATGTACCGAGGCATCATGTAATGTGAACCGTGTAATGTAGAATGTTGTCATGCCAATTAATATGATCGTGTATATTGACTTTTTCTTCTTCTTTACTTACTTCTTCTCATTGACAATTATGCAAAATAATTTAATTTCGTTGTTATTACAGTCCGCCCAATAGCTCATCAATATTTTGACTATTTTTCTTTTTTGCTTAGAATTTTTCTAATTTTTTTCTGAAAGTACAACTCATTCTTTAAAAAAATCCGTATAAATCCGAATTCCACACTCTATACAAAAATTAGAAAAATTCCATAAATTTTCCCAAAGCTCGTAATTAAAATTTCTAAAAAAATTCTACATTCTAAATTTTCTAAAAATTCTAAAAAATTTAGTATGGAAGTTTGAAGTTGCTGAAAATTCTCGTTGATTTTTTGTAATTTTTTTCCTTGAAGCTTTCGTTTTCGTTGCCCATTTTGTCCTTACAAAATGTCGTGCATTTGTTATAAAAGTATTAAAAATGTACGAAAATTTTGAGCCAATTCAAACTTGCACTTTTTTAAATTCTTATTAAAAAGTTTCAAATTTTGATAAAAATTTGGCGTTTTATCAAAAGGTGATAAAACAAAAACAAAAAACAAAAGAAAAGTAGTATTATAAAAATTTGGTAAAATATTGAGCAGCTATAGTTTTATCATGGACTGTATAAGATATGACTCGATACTCATGCCAAAGGCGTTTAGTAAGTAATAATATTTAATGGTACATATATATTAGTCCGTATAGCTCTAATAGCGGTCGACTCTCGGCAGGCAATGGCAAACCTCCGAGTGTATTTCTGCCATGGAAAAGCTCCTTATAAAAATTATCTGCCGTTCGGCGTCAGCTTAAAACTGTAGGTACCTGCATTTTTGGAGCAACAACAAGATGCACACAACAAATAATACTGTGGACTCCTCCCAGTTCCCGTTCATCTTGGCTTGAGATTATGATTTCAAATCTACGATTAAAAATACATTGTGAGGTCATATAATCTATTAACGAACATATTATATTCTGATCCAGTATGATAAAGGGTGATCAGATTGGAGGTACTTTTTCCAATAAGGTTTTTTGACAGATAACGCGTGACTACTGTCAAACTAAATACATAATTTTTTTCTGTACTCATTTACATTTCCTCATAGAAACACGAACGCCTCAAAAACGTTTAAAAATCGTACAATTGTATTACGAAAATCGACGCTCTGTGAAAAGTATTAATCGCGCGCTCGGGCCAACTTATGGTGTTCAGTTATGAGGCCCACTATTGGCTGAATGCCTACGTCAGTAAGCGAAATTGCCTTATTTGGGCTGAAGAGCAACCTGAACCCATTCAAGAACAGCCACTCGGTGCGGCCTTTGGGCTGGACGAATCATCGGCCCATAACATATTTCTTCAAAGACGAGGCTGGCAGTAATGTAACAGTGAATGGCGAACACTCTTGCGCTATGATAAACGACTTTTTGATGGCGGAAATCAAAGCCCGCTATCTCTATAACATTTGGTTCCAGAAGATGACGCTATTTGCCATGCATCCTATGAAACAATGGATGATTTACTGCGTCGCCGTTTCGGTGAGCAATTTATCCCTCATCTCGAACCAATGGGTTGGCCACCAAGATCATGTGATATCACACCTTTGGACTTTTATTTGTGAATGCTTTGTGGATAAACCAGCCAGTTTAGGCATTGGAAGCCAACATTATTATTATTTTTTTTTCAATTTAAAATCCAACAGCTCAGGAAGGGCTTTCCCACCATCGTGCTTTACTGTGGGCTTTATATTTTTGGTAAGGAAAGCTTTATTTGATCTTCTCAAACATAGAGTCTGCTTTCTTAACCAAAGTGGTTAAACTAATTTTTATCAGTGAATATCACGTTCCTCCAAGTTACAAATTTTCGCCTTTTATCCCAGGTTTGCCCTTTTTTATTTGACCAAATTTTATTTTTCAACAAATGACTCAATATTCCAAATTTGGTAAACAAGTTTAATATTTAGGACTTCCCCGAACATTCAAAATATCTCGACGTTAGGTGTGATTCCAAACAATGTTGCCTGATAAAATAAAACTTTGTGCGTTGTGCTTCTAAACTGCAAATTGCCACTTGTTAGATAATTCATTTTTCTTTTAATAAATAAAGGCACATTTCAAACTTTGTTGTTGTCGTTTAATGCAAAAAAAAAATTGCTTATATTGCGATCTTAGTGGGTGTACGAGTTACCCATGGAGCGACTGTACTTGGGTGTGTATACAGCTTTTATTTTGAATGCAACCACATATGTTTGTAATATTTTTTATCGTAACGTAATGTTTTTACTTGTTTGAAATTTTTCACTACAATACAACCAAAATATCTTACTTTTTTCACAGTATGGTCTTTATGGCTCTTTTATGGGATGCTTTGTTTACGTTATACTCGGTACGTGCAAGGACAGCACAATCGGCTCGACAGCCATTGCTTCGCTTATGGTTTTCCAGTTCGCCAATGGAGTGTGGCAACGTGCAGTTTTACTTACATTTCTTACCGGCATCATAGAAATTCTAATGGCCATCTTCCGTTTAAGTTTCATCATTGAGTTTGTTTCGGGTCCAGTGAGTGCCGGTTTCACGAGCGCCGTCGCATTGATCATATCTACTTCGCAGATCAAAGATATTATTGGCATTAAAAATGCGACTGGCACCACCTTTCTAGAGCGTTGGATTAGCATGATCAATGATATTGGGAGTATACGCGTAGCCGATACTATTCTCGGCTGTAGTTGTGTTGCCATTTTGATATTGATGCGTTTCATTGGACGCATTAAGGTTGGTCCAAAAAGCGAACGCAAATGGTACCATACAGTGGCGACTAAGTTGTTATGGTTTGTGGGAGTATCACGAAATGCAACACTGGTAATTGTGTGCGCCGCACTGAGCATGTACCTGCAGCAACAGGGAAAAGATTATTTCCGGCTGACAGGTTTCATACCACCGGGATTGCCGGAATTTGGTCCACCACCCTTCTCCATTGAAGAAACACCAGCCAATTCTACCATAGGTGAGCCAGCTGTCGAAGCTGAATCTTTCATGGAGATGGTGAGTAATATAGGATATGGCCTGATGATCGTGCCACTCGTTGCATTGCTGGAAAATATTGCCGTGTGTAAAGCCTTTGGTGAGTTTGAGTATGAGCTTTATAACGTCTAACAAAAACCGTGTGCTTTTTTTAGCTAAAGGAAAACCTATTGACGCAGCACAGGAGCTGATCGCCATGGGTGTTGCAAATGTTGCCAATTCATTTTGTCAAGGTTACCGTGCCAACGGCGGTCTCGCCCGTTCGGCTGTTAATAACGCCAGCGGCGTACGTACTCCACTCGCTAATATGTATATCGGTGCGGTTGTGGTCTTTGCTTTGATATATTTAACGGAGTTTTTCTACTACATTCCGAAAGCGGTTTTAGGTGCCATTATAATGTCAGCCGTAATCTTCCAACTCCAGTACCATGTGATCTTGCCGATGTGGCGAAGTAAACGTAAGTTTAAAAATGAAAATAATTACTATAGTGATGGCGAGCGCCGCACAGTGCTCCGACTTGGACTTTTTGGTATCATTTGCAAGCTACTACTAACCTATTTTGTGATAGAATGAACCTAGAGCCTTTTACATCCCCTCAAATCACAAGTAATTTGTACACACCATTTCACATCCACGCTTGGCATATAAAATAATTGTGGTAAACAATTTCTTCCGCCTCGTGAAAATATTTTTAAGGGCACCTACATGCCCTTTTTCGTATTTTTTAAGATATCTATATTTATAATACGCGAAAGGATTTTTTGTAAATGTCAACAGATATTCCATGCATTGTTTATTCGATTTTCAAAAACGAGGTGTCAAATTAAAGAGCTTGCCCAGAGGTGTGCAGTAAAGATTTATTTATTTGCGCGCCTTAGCCAATTGCGATTGTGCGCGACTACTATTCAGTAGTGCCAAGGCTCAAAACTCACAGAGAACATGTAGGTTATACAAAATGGCGCAGAATTAATTACCCTATTTGAAGTTTGATAAGTTTTGCAAATGGCGTCGTACCACAATCATATAGGACCCTTGTGAACTAGACAGCTGCAGTATACAAAAAAATAAGGAATTGAGCGGGTAAATATTTAAATAAATATTTCCAGTAGTGACATTTTTTTTATTTAGTAAAAAAGTTATATACAAAACAAAATTGGATGGTTAATTTTACGCCACCTTGCATATATACATACATACATATATTTGTCTCATTGCTCTATATATGTATATATATAATTGACGCTGACACCATTTTTTGGTTTGGCCGAGCTCCTCCTCCTATTTGTGGCATGCGTTTTAATGTTGGTCCACATATGAAACCTACAGTTTTTAAGCCGATTCCGCATGGCGGATATTTTTTACGGAAGCGTTTTCATAGCAAAATACACTCGAAAGCTTGCCTGCCGAGAGACGACCACTTTTAGAAATAGCTTTCTCAATCATTTGGTGTTTCATGCACGGAGATTCAAACCTACCCACTTCTGAATGATAGTCTCGCACCAATCCATTCGACTACGGCGGCCGCTATATTATATAAAAATATTTATTTTCTTATTATATTTCTTATTCGAAACTGAATTTTCTAAGATAATTTATGACTAAATCAGTACCTTTTTTCTATGGGTTGAGACCTTTTTTAAAATAACGAGCATCGTTCCATTTAACTATATTTTCCAGGTAGCGATTTGATCCCATGTTTTGTTGCTTTTATTTCTTGTTTGGTTATGCCTCTGGAGGTTGGCATCCTTGTCGCGATCGGCGTAAATCTTCTATTCATTTTATACCATTCAGCACGACCGAAAGTACGCTTGGAGACGTTGGAGGTACCAATCTATCAAAAAAACAAAAAAAGGAAATTAATTACTTTTATTTGACTTACCTTAATGCTGATATAATTTTAGACTCATGATGGCACCAAGTTTCTAAAACTTACACCAGATCGTTGTCTCATCTTTCCTTCCGTCGAATTTGTACGCAATCTTGTTTTAAAGTTCGGTAATAAAACAACACTTCCTGTGGTGATCGATTGCACTTACATCTATGGTGCGGACTACACTGCTGCCAAGGTGATCTCTTCCTTGATCGAAGACTTCAAAAATCGAAATCAAAAACTTATTTTCTATAATCTGAAACCAAATGTTGTGCAAATCTTTGAGGGCTTGCAAATTAATTTGCTATTGTGCTACAATACTGATGCACTAACCTACGCGTTGAAGCAGACACAAAATGGTGCGACGCCAAAAATTGTCGATCATCCATCCAGTGATGTAGAATCTGGAGTAGGGACTAGTACTGAGACGTTGAACTCAACAGTTATTTCGGATGCGCCGGGTAATACGACCACTGATAATTTATCGAGATTGTAAATTTGTTTGTGCTCATATACATATGTACATATGTATTTGTAAAAAATTTGAAATAGATGCTAGTTTTCTTGTCAAACGTGTTCCTATGTATACAAATGTATGTATTAAACGAATAAAAATGTAGCTTTAATAAGATTTGGTTAACTCTGTTTTTACTGACTGCAGTGGAGTAAATGTTTAGAACATAAAGCCCTGAAAGGGCTAGGCCGAGCTTCTCGTCAACATAATTCTTACAAGTAATCAACATACGTCAATGTATCATGAAAATAAGAGACCAAGCCCTGGGTCGCATAACACCCACTTCTGCATTATTCCCGTAAACATGAAAAGCAGCACGACAAATGCATATTTTAACCAAGAATTAAATTTTTTATTCTTTTAGAATAAAAATTTATTGCATACTATATCAAAAATCAAATAACTCAAAGTTTCAATCGTAGTAACAAATTTAAAATAATTCAAAAAATGCTCATCAAAATTAAACATTTTTCTCGAAGAATTTTTTAAAATGTTGCCTTGTGGCCCATTCTTCCAATTAAAAAAAAATGTTGCATTCGTTTACTTTAAACCTGCACACTATTATACCAAAATTAAATCGGCCGCAAAACTGAATACAAACAATTCTCAATATTCGAAATTTCGATGAAAGGTTGTTGAACCTTTTCGAATTTTGTAAAAATTTGAAAGTTCCGGATATGTATAAACTATGCTCTTGAAAATTAAATAGAAAAACAAATAGTTAAAACTTGGCAATATGTTGAGCTGCTTTTATTTTGACATCCATTGTAGAATATTTTAACAAGATAACTGGACGACCTGACAGGTAATATTTTCAGAATAAAAATTTTGCTGCCACATTCAGGGAAGTTTCTGTCAAAATTGGTGCAATTTAAAGAACTTATTATATTATATTTTGGATATGTGGAAATACACTATACCGCTTTGAGCTATGTGACTCGCCATTTTGTCCAGTATTATCAAAATATTCGAAGAGGCCAGAAAACTTTATCGACCTCATCGTTGTTTTTAACGACCTCACATACCTACATACGTATATAAACCTTTTATTACATTCACAGTTGATCTTAAAATCAAAGAAAAACTAAAACAATTACTTCAAAACCAAAAGAAGTCCCTGGTCTCCATGAAGGGAAGTTCGATGGTTTGGAGAACTTCGTCGGGTATATTTCTCATAGGTTGAGGGAGAAATCTCCAATAACTTTCCTACAAGGTGAATCTGAGCAACCATACTCTTGCATAAGTATGTAAGTGAAGGTGGATTATCTGTTCAAAGTACACTTATGATGGAGCAAATGCGCCAATCAAAAGATATTTTTAGTACACTAATAACCAACTACTCTTTGAAGAAAAAAAAGAGGTTGTCTGTAAAGTCGGTTTACTGACGATAGTTTAACGTGACAACGTCATAAGAAAATATTGATGGAATGGTTGCAATTTTCAAAACAAAATTTTAATTTTATTTGTTTGATAGATATTTTGTATGGATATAGAGGAGGAGGTAAATGGAATTGCAATGGAATAGGTCAAGTTGCATTTACACAAACCTGAAAAATGACGAAACATTTATCAAATTCATGAAAGATATCTTCAATTTCGATTGTGCATCAGACGTTAATAAGTCAACAACACTTAGAGGCATCATCATCGATTTGACTTTCTCAAGACACATTACACTTGAAACACTCCCTTTCATTTCCTATTTTTCCTATCATCGTTTATTCTCAACAGAGAATTGGTTCGTTACCATGCACACAGGAAGAAGGCATATGCAAATACAAGTATGTGAATTTATATACAAATGCGCATATACGTACATATATATGCTCACTCAAGTAGGACAGAGCCAGATGTCGAACGTTGCCGAACGCGGGGATCTATTGTGCTCTTTGTCGTTCGTTCCGCGCTCTCGCTTGCAGTTCAAGCACATTAGCTTACATTTGCTTGCGTACGGAATAGATTCGTATATTTGATATGTCCATATGATTTGTATGCATCTTTACATATAGATTTATTCTTTTTGAAAATTGCGCGAAATTGTATATGTATATGCATGTTTATATACATATATTAGTATACAACATATCTTATAAGGTATGTGGTAAATATTACCGTACATTTTTTCCTTCATATATAATAAAAAAATTAATAATAATAACATTAAAACAACAGGTATTATTAACAAACTTGGTTTTATTTTAAATTCTTCAAGTAAATCAAATTAATAATATTCAATAAGAAGGCATATGCAAATACAAATACGTGAACTTACATATATATGTTATGTAATTACAAAAAATTTCTTGTGTGTTGTTGTTCGTACACTAAATAGTGAAATAGACCAAAGTATTCTGGTCAACAAATAATATATTAAAAAAAAATATACAAATTATTTCGCACTATTTACTATATAGCACACTCTAGACGTCATAATCCACATAAGCTGTTCAACTATGACCCAAATGCAAAGTTCAAAAACGGTTTGAGATAGAAAATTAATAAAAATAATTTTGCTTAATATTTTTCTGATTGGTTGTTTTGATTTTATTCAACGAGGCATAGCAACGGATGCCGGGTATTGTAATATTATGGTTATTAATAAAAAAATATTTTCTTTGAAATTATTGCTTGTAATTCTTTTATATACATATCCTAAATCTCTCAAAACTACTCCTACGCGAGCGGGACCGCGGGTTAAAGCTAGTAAAAAATGAAAATAAAATAAACATTTTAAAAATTATAAAAAATCAAAAGTACCTCCGTGATCAAAAACTTGCCGGAACATATTCAGAAAATTCAAAATACAGGTTTTTTTATCAAAAGTGATAGTATCGCTTTCACAGTAGTCCCCATCAACTGCAACGCACTTATGCCATCGTTTGATTCTGAAACTCTATTTTGGATATAGCTATGAAAGCCGTCTTCGATTTTCCCACTACTTCCCCATACGTTCCCCATAACGATCTTTTGGCCCGATCAAGCAGAAAAAATTGCTGGTTTTTCGTTTTTGGCCAAAAATTCACGAATAATGATGGCACTGTGCGACAGTGCGTTATCATGGTGCAAAATCCATGAGTTGTTTCCACACAAATCCTTTCTTTTAGACGAATAGTTTCACGTAGACTTTTCATAACACCTAAATAATAGTCCTTATTAACTCTCTAACCTTTTTGCAACAAATCGTGGTATACAATACCGTTGTAATCCATAAAAAGTGAGCACCGGTTTTTTTAACTAAGAAGGATGTAATTTTTTTGATCTTGGCTAATTCGGAGCTCTGTTGTTGTTGTTGCTGTTGTAACAGCATAAACATTCCCAATACTTACATACGGAGAATGCTACAGGACTGACAGTCCTTGGCCGGATATAAGTCCGGGTCGTTTCGGTAACGTTGAACCGACTTGAACGGAGCTCGGAGCTCTCCACTCACTCGCCTGAGGTCTGGATTGCGTGTCGTACTCATAAACCACATATCGTTTACAGAAATGAAGCGTTTGCTGATTGAGTTGGACTCAGTCTTTGAAATAATGTTTTTTGCGATACAATACATCACCATGGTCCCTTTTTTGCATGAAATTCAGGTATATTCGGACCAACGATCAACTTTACAGCAACACTGCGTAAACCCAAATCATTAACTAAAATTCCTGAACGGATCTATAATCAATGTTTTCTGCCAGCTCTATGATGATTAATTTTCAATTATTGACCAACCCAACTACAACATACACTAATTGACTGTTGGCAGCTTATTCTACAAATGCGCAGTAAATATCGGCGCTTCGATCCACCATAAATCACGAGATATTGGTACCAAATGGCAGCAAAATGCATTTGCTTTGCCGTTTTCATTGCCACATAGATTATTTTATACATTGCAAATAAAAAAATTGTTAATTTTCAATATTTTTTTTTATAATTTTCACACATTTCTTCACAAAATATTCGACATTTTAATATTTCCCCTCGTTTTATTGCTGCAGTGACGTACGAATATATGCGCAGAATATACAATTTGTTCGCCTTCTCATGCGCCGCAATCTTCTATCATTCTTGCATCAATTAAATACTTGGATCAATGTACCCAGAGCTATTCAACGCTGATTGCCAATTTTTTTCTACTTTGCTAATTTAATTTATTATTCAACATGAATATCTTGATTTCCTACTATATTTTTCATTGGAGTTCATTCACTTCCCTTTCTTTGTACTTAAAAAAGAAATACATTTTACTTTTGATCGAAAGCATACAAATTAGTTAGTAAATCTCGGTTTGTTTATTGTGTTTTCTACATCTTTTTTTATGAACTATTTAATAGATATCTTTTATCCGTCAACTATTGGAACCTTTTGCATGCATAAATTAGAACTGCGTACTCGTAGTAAGTGCTTAGAATAAAAACTGAAAGCGTCAAATGTTGTTCAAGAAGGAAACAGATGCTTTCCATTTCAATTCAACCGGACTATTCGGATCATGTTCTTCGATTTCGATGTAACTCAAATATGTTGCTCTCTGGTCAAAATAATGAAACACGTATTTTTTTGTTCGCCCGAAAAAAAAATTTTTCAAGAGTTATCGGCAATTCTGTTTTTCGGGTAAAAATCGATTTTTCTTAATTATATAAGAAACTTTTTTTTTTTAAATGCCCATAACTTAGTCAAAAATGAACCGATTTTAATAACTCTGGGTTCAAAATGATCGTCATTACTTACACGAACGACTTTATGTAGAAACAATTGCAAAAAAGTAGTTAAAAATTTTTTATTTAGCAAAAAAGAAAAAAAATTAAAATATTTTCGAAATTCAATATTTCAGAAAGTGTATTTTTTTTTTTTATAACTTTTTCCAAACCAAGAGGACACCTCAAACTTCAATTAAGCTGAATGCCCAGTAGCTAAAATGAGTTGTTTTTGAGTAATGAATTTTTGAGTAAAAAACCTGTTTCGAACCTTTTGTTTTTTGCAAAATAAAAAATTTTCAATTACTTTTTTGCAATTGTTACTGCATGAAGTCGTTCGTGTAAGTAAGGATGATCATTTTGAACCCAGAATCATTAAAATTGGTTCATTTTTGACTAAGTTATGAGCATTTAAAAAAAAAATTGTTATATAATGAAAAAAAAAACCGATTTTGAGCCGAAGAACAAAATTGCCGATAAAACTTGGAAAAAAAATTTTTCGGGCGAACAAAAAAATACGTATCTCATTATTTTGACCAGAGAGCAACATATTTGAGTTACATCGAAATCGAAGAACATGACCCGAATAGCCCGGTTGAATTGAAATGGAAAGCATCAACAATGAAAGCAGAAAACCAGTCATTTTATTGCCTATGCAAATATAGGGTGGGCCATGTAGAACTTACTTTTTGAATCGGCTATAACAAAAAAATAAATCAATATTTTTTTAAACTTTTTTTTGTATTTTAAAGATTGAACATTATCATTTATGAATGAAAAATAATATTGTTCAAATGACTGCCACGACTGGCTTTACAGTGGGCCATTCGATCAACCCAATTTTTAAGCACATTTTCGATTGTTTGGGCTCCAATTTCATGAATGGCAACTTCGATTTCGTGTTTTAAAGCATCAATTAACGGCTCCCCACAAAAAATAGTCCAACGGGCTTAAATCACAGCTCCGAGGCGGCCAATTGATATCGGAATTCAAAAACGGTAGCCAAAAGTTCAAGTGTAACTTTGGCAGTGTGACAAGTTGCCCCGTCCTGTTGAAACCAAATGTCGTCCATGTCATCCTCTTCAATTTTTGGAAACAAAAACTCGTTGAGCATGTCACGGTAACGCTCGCCATTTACTGTAACCGCGGAAGAAGAAGAAGACTCACCACTTTGGAAATAGGTTTTCAATATTACCCAATTTTGTTCAAGCGTATAGCGTCCTATTTCGTAAGTGTCAAACCTTTAAGTAAATTATGAACACATTTAACATGTCATTTGTGTTACCATTCTCAAAAAAATAGGTGGTTCAAAAAGCAAACGCAATATGGCCCACCCTGTACTTACTACTTTTGTATTTATTTACATATGTAAGCCAAGTTGTTCAGAATGATAAGAGATATACACATATATATTTAACTCTCGATAACTCGAGAACGAAAATAGATATTTATTTCTTGACTTAAGTTAAGCTGGCCTTGAAAATAAAAAACAATGTGAAGTAACTACACCTACAACCTGTACAATGCTACTTCTCGAAATTGTGCTAAATAACAAAACAAAGAAGTAGCATAAGCGATGTCCTTCAAAAGAGGAACTCCATTGTATAAAATGTCAGCTCCACGCCCAATTTAAAAAGTCGACATTTCAATATTTAACCTAGAACAAAAACGTGCCCAAAATCAATATAAGGAATGATATAAAAGGTGATCAATTTAAAGGTGTCGGATTTTAAATTGAAATAAAACAAGGAAATTTCAAATTGATTTGGCAATCTTTATTATTTTTGTGTGACTAGCCAATTTTGAATGACTAGCTGGAGGACTTCAGTCGGCATCTCGTAAATAGTAGTAGAACTGTTGGCTTCCAATGCCTAAATCGAAGCTGGTTTATCAACAAAGCATTTAGACTGTACATACCCCGACAAATTACAGTCTAAAGTTGTGATATCATACGATTTTGGTGTTCAATTTACTAGTCCATTATTTCTTAAGATGTGTGGGAAGTAGCGCCGTCTTGTTGGAACAAACTGTTGTGGAGATCACGGGCTTTAATTTCCGGTATCAAAGCGTCGTTTATCAGTGCGCAATAGCATTCGCCATTCGCTGTTGCATTGGCGCCAGCCTTGTCTTTTAAGAAATGTGGGCCGATGATTCGTCTAGCCCATAGGCCGCACCGAACGGTTGTTTTCAATGGATGTAGTGGCTGTTCTTGAATTGCTTTGAGTTGCTCCTCCAAATATGGCAATTTTGCTTACTCACGTAGCCATTAAATCCAAAATGGGCTTCATAGCTGAACACCATAAGTTGGCCTGAGCGCGCGATTAATACTTTTCACAGAGCGTCGATTTTCGTAATACAATTGCATGATTTGTAAGCGTTGTTGAGGTATATGGCTTTAGCCGAAATGTAAACAAAAAGTTTCAAATTTGAAAAAAGTCTGCCAAAAATAATTAAATGTTGTTAAAGGTTTATGATTTTTTCTAGTCATTCTTGTGTGACAAAAATGTGCTACAACTCGTTTTCATTATTCATATTGCCTATAACTCGTAATTGATGAAATAATAAAGAAATGGAAATCGCTTTTTACCGTTACGTTTGCACACATACTTTATAATTCTTGAGCTCAGTTAGTATTGTCTTATAACTCGTAGTTCCACTAACTCGTAATATTTTGATAGTCCGTTGTATTACCGCAACTCCACAATAATTGTTTTCATTTAATTTTAGTTTAGTATCTATATTTGTATCCATCTTTCTCTGTATCTACCGTTGTCTCTATTTTTATCTTGTTGTATATCTTTATCTTCATCTTCATTTTTATCTTCATCTTCGTCTTTATCGTTATCTTTGCGCGAATATGAAAATTTGAAGAGATAACTCTGCCCAAATGTTTGGGACTTAAACAACAGCAAGGAAAATGGGAGACATATGAATTTAATCGTGCGTCGAAAGGTGAACGAATGCTATACTTTTTAGTATGAACACCCAACACCGACAGCGAGTTTTGTGCCACTTCAAAACTTTAGTTTATTGTGAGGAATTCAGTGAGCTAAAAAATTGCATACTCGAAATTTCAAAGATTCTTATCAAAAAGTTTAAAATTTTGTTACAAATTTGTCACAAAGCTTGAAACCCTAAGTTATACGGTTTTTATTGTAGATTAACCTCGTGTATTGATTCTAATGGCTTCGTATATTTTTAGCAACGTACTTTTGTGCTTGTTTCAAGTATAATAAAGGGTGATTTTTTAAGAGCTATAGAAAAGTTTTTCAAAAAAATACACGTAAAATTCAAAAAAATGCATGAAATTTTTATTTAAATCGATAGTACAGTTCATATCATTTAATGTTTGAAGATTATTTCATACAAATGTTGACCGCGACTGCGCTTCAAATGGTCCATCCGCTTAGTCCAATTTGGGATACTCTTTCCAATGTTTCGGCCGGTATCTCACATATAAATGCTTTAATGTTGTCTTCCAATGCGTTAATTGAAGCAGGCTTGTCTGAATAGACATGAGCTTTAACATAAAAATAAATAAATAATTGGCGCGTACACTTCTGGTAGGTGTTTGGCCGAGCTCCTCCTCGTATTTGTGGTGTGCGTCTTGATGTTGTTCCACAAATGGAGGGACCTACAGTTTCAAGCCGACTCCGAACGGTAGATATTTTAATGAGGAGCTTTTTCATGGCAGAAATACACTCGGAGGTTTGCCATTGCCTGCCGAGGGGCGACCGCTATTAGAAAAATGTTTTTATTAATTTTGCCTTCACCGAGATTCGAACCAACGACCTCTCTGTGAATTAAGAATGGTAATCACGCACCAACCCATTCGGCTACGGCGGCCGCCTGAGCTTTAACATAGCCCCACAAAAAATAATCTAAAGGCGTTATATCGCACGATCTGGGTGGCCAATTGACAGGTCCCGAACGTGAAATAAAATGTTCAGCGAACTCGCCTCTCAACAAGTCCATTGTTACGCGTGCTGTGTGGCATGCGGCACCGTCTTGCTAAAACCACATGTCATGCAAGTCACGCTCTTGCATTTTGGGCAAAAAAAGTATATCCAACTTTCACGGTAGCGCTCACCATTCACAGTTACGTTACGATTCGCAGCATCTTTGAAGAAGTACGGTCCAATGATACCTCCAGCCCATAAACCGCACCAAACAGTGACCTTTTCTGGATACAATGGTAGCTCTTGCAATTCTTCTGGCTGATCTTCACTTCAAAATCGGCAATTCTGCTTATTACGTACCCGTTGATCCAAAAATGAGCTTCGTCGCTGAACACAATTTTTCGACTTTAAACTTTCTTAACAGAACACGCATTTTTATAACAAAATTCAATGATTTGCAAGCGTTGTTCGTTTGTAAGACGATTCATGGTTAAATTATAACCAAACTGAAAATGTTTGACTGTGAAAAAAACACGAAACGTGCGTCAGCTGTTTAAACCAACTGTTTAAAAAGATAATAGCTGAAAAATCACCCTGTATTAACTGTAAGCAATCTCGAGAGTTTTATTATCTGGTCGCAAAGCTCAAAAATAATTTCTTTTAACTTAGATTTTGGAATTGTCACGCAACTGCGTTTTTTATATACATATATGTATCGTTTGTGCATACGTTGACATATTTCAAAGTTTGTTAACCGCTACTAGTCATTATTAACGCCTAAAAGTATACACCATTTTAGGGCCACACAACACTCTGGTATGCTATTAGCACCTTTATGCAATAGTTTTGAAAGATTTAATTATTTTAATATGCATTTCCCATCTTTTACATTGCTATTTTTACTTCTTTTTAATAATATTTGTTAATTATAATTTTAAAATAAATTCACAAAATCTACATATTAATTTTTATTTTATGCACCATTTTATAATTGTAGCAATTTGCACTTCACAAGAAATAAATAAATAAACGAATATCAGTGTTAGCATAATTTCCATCAAACATGCAATAAAAACGGTTGGCAATTCCCTTAAAACCAAAACCTCTAAACTTAGATATCATCAAGTCGCTATGCTTTTGAGAGAAGGTACAACTAAATTTTAGTATTAAAGTCACACTTTAAAATGAAAAACGTCAGGTGCATGTAATAGACTTGGATTGATTTGAAAAGCGATATATGTATGTATGTATGTATAATAGACCCTACCGACAAAAAAAAATTCACCGTACACCCCTGAGTTTCGAAAAAAAAATGTTTGACCGTACGTAGGAGTCGCCTTTTCATTGTTTTCCTTCGGCAATTAAAATCGGATCTTAAAGTACAATATGATATATCGGTGTTTATGTCTTAAAAGCACACCCTAATGCCAGTAATTTAAAGCTCACAAAAAATCAGTAAACTTTTACTACGGAAGTATTTTTTTATTTCAGTAGGATAGTCTTAAATAAGGTTTTTATAGCTGAATGTAGATATGGCTTTTTATATATGGAAAATTTACGCTTTTATCATTCATTCACAGATCATTTTAGTATTGTATGTTAATTGTTACGCCTATTAACACAACGTCATAAATCCATAAGCAATCGGATATTCGTCATCGAAGACTGGTTGTCGTCCTGTTTTTGCTATTTCCAATTTTCAGCAGTATAAATAAGAATTTTTGCAAAAACTGATATTTGCATCTCCTGGAATTTAGGTATCTATTTCGCTTTATGTTATTTTACTCCGTGTTTGCGAAAGATGATATGGTTAGTATTCCCTCAGTTAGCATCTTAATATTTTATGATTCACGAACCCGTTTCTCCTATTCTTAAACTCTTAGTTTTCATTACAGTACTGGTCTTCCAGTCTGCCTGTGTTAAGAAAAGAGAGCCACAAATCCGTAACTTTCAAGTACGCGTTCCTTTTTTAAATTAAAATTAAATACATCTGTGTTTAGAGGAACTCATTAGCTGTTTATTGAAATATGTATGTAGGTATGTTATGGAGGGCCTTCGATTTATGAATAAATTGCATTTCCAAATGT
This sequence comes from Anastrepha ludens, assembly GCF_028408465.1. Taxonomy (NCBI): domain Eukaryota; kingdom Metazoa; phylum Arthropoda; class Insecta; order Diptera; family Tephritidae; genus Anastrepha; species Anastrepha ludens. The sequence goes on along the minus strand of NC_071498.1, from coordinate 84,488,222 downwards.
CTCCGCGTGCTTGCTTACAGCCTCTTTTGTTGAAATTTTCGATACCTTTCGGGAATTTCGAGCCGAGTGTTATCTGTTTCTGGTTTATTCACAAACCCTCTTTCTAAGAAAAAGCCTAAAAACAAACATCGTGAAATTATTCTTCGCAGAAAACTCATTTGCATAAAATACATATTTTTTTGGCTATTGATTCTTTGACTGTATGCTAGTTGGACCATATTGTTCAAATAATAAAGCGTTTATATAGACATCGCAATTCAGTTACTCCACCAAACGAAACTGTGGTTTTGTGTCTTGTACCGAGTCATTTGACTAAATTATTTCGATTTACATTTTTCATTCTGTGCTCCACTAGATGATCATTGGTGTCTTCGCGATGCAAATAATTCTTACCTATTGTAACAAATTATCATAAAATGCTGTCGAATCGACTCCGCGGTGCCCAAAAAACTTGAAAGGAAGGAAGTTTACAGAGAAAAAAAACATTTCATTTTGAAATTTCAATTGAACATTCTGGCTCGACAAATTTTTCCCAGCAAAACAAGAAACAGCTGATTTAGCATATCAACAAAACTACTGATTTTAAATTTACAAATATTGTATAAAAATCGTTTTCAAAAGTGACACATAGATATGAGTAGTAAATAATTCCTAGACGGTACATTTTTTATATCTTCTTTGAGTCATAGAGATAGAACAACGCGTTAAAGTTATTGTTTCTTATTATGAAAATGGTCGATTTTTAAGAACAACATGTCACAAATCTCGTAATTTTTGACGTGATAACGTCTTATAATTCGATTTAGCCGGCTGCACGCACGAAAAAATGTGCCGTTACCTTGCTCATTAGTGTTACCTTGCTCATTTGTCGTTACCTTGCGCATTTGTCGTTACCTTGAATGAACTGCAAGCGAAAGCGCGGAACGAACAAAGCAAACGAACGGCAACGTTCGACATCTTGCTCTCTCCTACTTAAGTGAGCGTATATATGTATGTATATGCGCATATGTACATATATAAATTCACGTATTTGTATTTGCATATGCCTTCTTATTGAATATTATTAATTTGATTTACTTGAAGAATTTAAAATAAAACCAAGTTTGTTAATAATACCTGTTGTTTTAATGTTATTATTATTAATTTTTTTATTATATATGAAGGAAAAAATGTACGGTAATATTTACCACATACCTTATAAGATATGTTGTATACTAATATATGTATATAAACATGCATATATATTACATATACGATTTCGCGCAATTTTCAAGAAGAACAAATCTATATGTAAAGATGCATACAAGTCATATGGACATATCAAATATACGAATCTATTCCATACGCAAGCAAATGTAAGCTAATGTGCTTGAACTGCAAGCGAGAGCGTGGAACGAACGACAAAGAGCACAATCGGCCCCCGCGTTCGGCAACGTTCGACATCTGGCTCTGTCCTAATTGAGTGAGCATATATATATATGTATATGCGCATATGTAGGTATATAAATTCACATACTTGTATTTGCATATGCCTTCTTCCTGTGCGCATGGTAATGAACCATTTCTCTGTTGAGAATAGGACGATGATAGAAAAAGTAGGAAATGAAAGGGAGTGTTTCGAGTGCAAAGTGTCTTGAAAAAGGCAAATCGATGATGCTGCCTCTTAGTGTTGTTGACTTATTAACGTCTGATGCACAATCGAAATTGAAGATATCTTTCATGAATTTGATAAATGTTTCGTCATTTTTCACGTTTGTGTAAATGCAACTTGACCTATTCCATTGCAATTCCATTTACTTCCTCCTCTATATCCATACAAAATATATATCAAACAAATAAAATTAAAATTTTGTTTTGAAAATTGCAGCCATTCCATCAATATTTTCTTATGTCAGTAAACCGACTTTACAGACAACCTCTTTTTTTTTTACGAAAATTACCGTCCGAATGAGTCGGCAATTCAAAGGTTGGTGAAAAAATTTCAAGAAATGGGTTCGGTCGAGGGTAGAAAAAGGAATAATAGACCAGACTGATTTTCTGAAAAGTAAGGTCTTCGGCGACCACCGTAGCGAAATGGGTTGGTGCGGGACTACTATTCGGGAGTTAGTATGTTCGAATTTCCGTGTATAAAACAGCGAAATGATAGAAAAAGTAGTTTCTAAAAACGGTCGTCCCAAGGCAGGCAATGGCAAACCTCCGAGTTTATTTCTGCCATGAAAAAGCTTCTCATAAGAATATCTGCCATTCGGAGTCGGCTTGAAACTTTAGGTCCCTCCATTTGTGGAACAACATCAAGACGCACACAACAAAAAGGAGGAGGAGCTCGGCCAAACACCCAAAAAGGGTGTACGCGCCAATTATATATATATATACTAGCAAACCCGGCCCCCTTCGCTGGGCACACTAAAATAGAATAGATATGGTTTAGAACAGAAAATATATGGTTTTCATATTATTTATTTCTTTATTCTTTATTCAAGCGCTTTGGCATAAACAATATTTTTTGTTTTTCTATAATCATCCATGAATTTTTCGTTTCAATTTATATGTTTTATTAAGCATTGGAGCTTTTTTAACCATTATCCATTTATATTTTTGAAAAAAAAAAAAAAACGAAAAAAATTGTTTTTTCCACGAACGCATAATTTCATTCGGATTTCACATTAAATTCTCAAATTTCGTAAGAAATAATTCACTGTTCCAAAATCCACTCCAAAAAAATTCACAAACAATTTTTACATGTTGCACTTACGTTTTTTCCTTATGGCATCCAAATCAGAAAGAAATATTGACACATTGTAACTCACACTGTCAATTTGACAGTTCAGTTCCGCCCCAAGAGTTAAAAAAGTAAGCGACATTATGGCTGGCTCAAAAGAACGCTGTACCCGTTGCCACTGCTCCGAATTACAACCAAACTTTACGAAACCCATTTTCAATACTTACTTAACAATGTGCATAAGTTTGGTTTAATTCGGTGCAAAAGCCACGGCGGGTCCACGTTTTGGCATATATTTCGAGACCCTAGTCATCAATAGGTATGAAAATTACCCCGTATTAAAGCACTTATCAACATCTTTCATTTGATACCCATATTGTACATACACAACCAAAGGTTACCCGGGTCCACGTTTTGACCTATATCTCGAGACCCCAGTCACGTAGCGGCATGAAAAATACTCTGTACTAAGGCATTCACCAACAGCTTCAATTTGATATCCATATTGTACAAACACATTCTAGGCTCCACGTTTTGGTCTCTATCTCGAGACCCTAGTCACAGTGCGGCATGAAAAATACTCTGAACTAAAGCATTCACCAACAGCTTCCATTTGATATCCATATTGTACATACACGTCCGAAGGTTACCCGGTTCCACGTTTTGACCTATATCTCGAGACCCTATCTACCAATAGGTATTCAAACTATACGGAAACCATCTTCAATGCTTACTTAACAATGTGTGTAAGTTTGGTTTAATTCGGTGCAAAGACACGGCGGGTCCACGTTTTGGCATATATTTCGAGACCCTAGTCATCAATAGGTATGAAAATTACCCCGTATTAAAGCACTTATCAACAGCTTTCATTTGATATCCATATTGTACAAACACATTCTAGGGTCCACGTTTTGGTCTCTATCTCGAGACCCTAGTCACGGAGCGGCATAAAAAATACTCTGAACTAAAGCATTCACCAACAGCTTCCATTTGATACCCATATTGTACATACACATCCGAAGGTTACCCGGGTCCACGTTTTGACCTATATCTCGAGCCCTATCCACCAATAGGTATCCGAACTATACGGAAACCATCTTCAATACCTTCTTAACAATGTGTGTATGTTTGGTTTAATTCGGTGCAGACACGGCCGGTTAGCGAACACACACAAAAAGTTGACTTTATTTTATATATAAGATTTTTTTCAGTTTGTTTCGGAAAAATCCAAATATCTTACGGAACCCTATTTTTTTCCAAAATAAAATGTAATCCATGTTACTCTTGGATAATGTAGTTTTCGAATGGTGAAAGAATTTTTAAAATCGGTCCAGTAGTTTTTGAGCCTATTCGTTACAAACAAACAAACAAACAAAGTTTTCCTCTTTATAATATTAGTATAGATATATAGAGGGTGTGATTGTGTTAATGAAGCTCTAGCCTTTGATTTTATTAACATCTGTATGTACATATGCGTGTAGCTTTCCCTTTCCATATAAGCAAATAATCGTGATGCCAATCCCAAGATACCAGACTGTTTTAAGCCCTGAAAATCCCGATATTACTTGCCAAAAATTTGCAATTTCTTAGTACTCATATGAAATGGAGACAAAAAAATTCCCTTTTATTACAAAATCGCAACACTGAAAGACACTTTTCGTTTACAACACTTTTGTGGTAAAAATCAGCCAGGTCTTTGCGTCCAATGATCAACTAATATAATATATGACTAATGTGAATAATATATTAATATTGGCCAAAAACCATATTGAAGCACAGCCATCCACTCCAGGTGGTTTTCATAAGTACACGTATATAAAAAATAAAATTCTAACTTTATCACACAGGTTTTGTTTTGACCTGTCAGAACTTTTTCGACACACAAGCCTTAAGTTAATTAATTAGACATGTACACACAAAAGTATTATTAACAAATTTCTTTTGTTTTGTTACTAATGAAGTTATTTTCACTCTAAATGAACCCAAAACCCATTTATTTATTAATTATTATTTAGTAGGATAGCTTTTCAAACAATATTGATGGAAATTCGAGTAAAGTTATGTAAAATAATGAATATTTAAATCCCGGAATATGTCTCGAGACCCCGGGATGGTAATAATGATATCCGGAAAATTCTGAATCGTAAAGGTGAAATATTGACATCCCTTGTATATAGCTTACCGAAAAAAAGTTCGTCGCACACCCCTTAGTCTGAACTTCAGAGTCTGATACTTCAGACTCAGAGGTATACGGCGAACTTTTTTTCCTTTGCATACATTCATACATAAACCTTTCTTTCATTATTCGATATCTCTTGCTATCGGTTGCGAAAATATTGATTTAAAAAGTTTAGAAAAAGTAGAATTCGGGACTTAATAAATAGTAAACAATAAATATGATCATACGGGTATATGTATGTACATATTAATTAATGCCACCGATTTACTCAAGAATAATGAGCTGTAAAGTAAGGCGAATAATTGCTAAATTATTTAAACAAACGAAATTCTAAAAATGTGTCACTTTTTGCTGCATTTTTATCTACGGTCGTGAAATTGGCAGTAAATGTATATTGTTTTTCATAATTTGAAAAGTGTATTTTAACTTTCGTAAAAATAATTATTTTTCTATAATATGTACTATACAAAAAGTATAATAGATTATTAAAAAAGACCATTAGTTCAAATTATACGTCTAATAAATGAATATTTACTTTTTTGTTTCTCTATTGGACTGTATGCAATAGCAAATAATATTTTGATCGCCACCATGAAATTGGCCCTAAGTGTGTAGAGTTTTTCTGAATTCAAAACGTGTGGATTAAATTTTGCTAAAAACCACACAAAAGATATAATAGATGTGACTTATGGTAAAAAAAGTTAATTAGTTCAAATTATATGTCTAATAAATGCGTATGAGGCTTGTGATTAACCCTTTTAGTTCCAGACAAAAAAGAGATGCCTATGCGAGAATAACCGGCCGAATTTGTCGGTTTTATTAGAGTTTGCGAAAGTGCTCATAAAAACCAAACAAGAAAATTATTTATATAATTCACAAAGCGGTATATTAAGGACGAAATAAAAAACAAAATAATGGCACTAGTTTTCATATTAATTGATAATTGTATAAATAATTAAGGTGTGAATATCATAAAAAAGTAAAATTCCAGTTTTTTCCTGCAAAACGTATTTATTATAATATATATAATATAATATAATAATATATACCTATAATTGGCGCATACACCCTTGTTTGGGTGTTTGGCCCAGCTCCTCCTCTTTGTAGTGTGCGTCTTGATGTTGTTCCACGAATAGAGGGACGTACAGTTTCAAGCCGACTTCGAACGGCAGATATTTTTATAAGAAGCTTTTTCATAGCAGAAATATACTCGGCGGTTTGCCATTGCCTGCCGTGGGGCGACCGCTATTAGAAAAATGTTTTTCTTCATTTTGGAGTTTCACCGAGACTTGAACTTACGTTCTCTCTGAATTCCGAATGGTAAATATTTCTGGACCGATTTAGCAATGGTAATAAAGAAGCAGAATAGGTATATATTGTAAATGTGTAAGATATATCGGCCTCCGGCACTAAAAAAGCTAAATAAGGAGACAGCCATTGTAAAATATAATATTTTATTTCTTTACACATCCAATACACGCTTTCCGCTCTCTTTACAAACCTTCATACGAATATTTTGTTCTTCGAGACAGTACTAAGATTTTTCTTTCATCAGCTTCTTCAGGACGCGTGCTGATTCAAGTTTCGCAGTTAACACGGACTCATTCAAATATTATTTTTAACCCTCCGTCGGGCACTCGGGTCTGGCCATATTTGTTTGACTTCGCACGCGAATTTAACATATTTATATTACAGCTAACGACTTAAGCTTTCAAGTAGTTTCCTCAAATTTAATATTCTATATGATCCTCGAACAGAACGAAAAAAGGACAGATTCGTGTGTCCAACTGAATGTTTTAAAAAAGGTGTCTAACGGAGGGTTAAGTCAAAACAATAAAATACTGCCCTTGGCTAGAAACCTCTTCAAAAACGATGTTGTTGGTTCTTTCGATATTGTCATCAGTTTTTGGTTTTTGGAGGTCCAAGCATAAATCTTAACATTAGTTGGTCTTTCAACTTTCATGTGAAAGTTTGAATATTAGAATCCCTAATTTTGAGTCAAAGTGATTAACAGTCATTCTACAGCTGACATTGACAGCGGACAGTTTTTTCTTGCTATAAATTTTGATTGCCAGCCAGTGTCATATTTCGGAGAAAGCAAATTAATCGAAAATCACTACAATTTTGGGAAATAACGTCATCTTAGTGCTGCTTTTTTCCTAGAGCGTTACTCGAAAATCCTGAAACTTAAGGCTTAAGATGAATATCGTCCGAGACATTCATAAGTTAAATCCCGAAACTGTCAACTGTTGGAGGCCAACGGAGGCAGCCACTCGAATAAAATCGTGTTCCATGCATGATGAAATATTTTGAGTGAAACAAATTTTTTTTTCTACCTTATTTTATTTTTTTAAAGAAACTGAAGTTTGGATGGAAGGTTCCATGTGTAGAAGTCCACGCAAGTGGGGGAAATTACTGATCACCATCCACTTGGGAGTGGCCAGGACGATTCCTTTGCACATGGTTCAAGCAGCTCACAACGTCCGGGATTAGCCCACGTATCTTCTGGGTAGTTTCCGAACACCCGTTCGGGAGTGAGCTAACGTGAGAAGGCGAAACATTCCAGGATAGCTGGTTGTGCGCTGGGTTTGGGGCCCGCCACTTAAAAATCCCCCCCAATGAAAAGAACTGCAAAGCCTCGGATGAGAACTGCCTTTACTGATGACGCCCCTTGCAAACGAAATAAGGAATATGATTTGAGGGCATGCATCTGGAACGTCCGGTCCCGTAATGGGGAATGTGCCTCTGCCCGGCTGGTTGATGTCCTCGTGAGAGTAAAGGCTGACATCACTGCCATCCAAAAGATGCGTTGGACGGGTCAAGGTAAGAAAACCATAGGACCTTGCGACGTCTACTACAGCTGCCATGTAAAGGAGCGCAAATTCGGTGTCGGATTTGTTGTGGGAGAGAGACTTCGTCGCCAAGTACTGTCGTTCACTCCGGTGGACGAGTGTCTCGCAATAATCCGCATCAAAGCGCGGTTTTCTAACATCTCGCTAATTTGCGCACACGCCCCGACGGAAGAGAAGGACGATGCGACCAAAGATTCCTTCTATGAGCGCTGCCCACGCCATGACATAAAAATCGAGCTTGGCGACTTCAACGCCAGGGTGGGCAAGGAGGGAATTCTTGGTCCCACAGTCGGAAAATTCAGCCTGCACAACGAGACATGCGGTAACGGACAGAGGCTGATCAACTTCGCCGGGGCCCGAAACATGGTAGTCTGCAGCACCAGATTCCAGCATAAAGAGATACACCAAGCTACCTGGCTGTATCCTGATCGAAAAACGCGAAACCAGATCGATCATGTTGTGATAGATGGAAGACACGCTTCTAGTGTATTAGATGTACGTACGATCCGAGGAGCCAACATCGACTCGGACCATTACCTTGTTGCAGCCAAATTGCGCACACGCCTCTGTGCAGCAAAAAACGTACATCTATCTACGCAAAGAATGTTCGACATCGAAAAGCTGCAATCACAACAGACAGCCAGAAGATTCGCCACTCGACTCTCACTCCTGATCTCAGAGACCACTGCCCAACAAACCGGCATGCACGAGCAATGGAGCAACATTTCTCGTTCCCTACGTACCGCCGCCGAAGAAGAAATCGGATACCGGCGAGCCCGACGAGGAATGTCATGCTGCCGCTGAAAGAAAGGATGTCGCCTATAGAGCCACGCTGCGATCGGGCGCAACGCGAGCCATATGGGATCGCTACAGAGAGCTAAAAAAGAAAGCGAGACATATTAGCCGAAAGAAGAAACGAGAGGCCGAAATACGTGAGTGCGAAGAGCTTGAGATGCTGGCCAACAGGAACAACGCCTGAAAATGTTACCAGAAAGTTCGGCGGCTTACAGAAGGTTTAAGACCGGTGCGTTTTCCTGTAAGAACAAAGACGGCGAACTGGTGACTGACGTACAGAGCAATCTTAAATTATGGAGGGAACACTTCTCGAACCTGTTAAACAGTGACAGCTGTGCATGTCACAGAGAATGTGAAGATCCCGATACCCAATCGTTGACGACGGAATTGTCCTTCCGCTACCCGACCATGACGAGGTGAGAATAGCAATATCACGGCTAAAGAACAACAAAGCTGCGGGCGCCGACGGACTGCCGGCTGAGCTATTCAAACATGGCGGCGAGGAGCTGGTAAGGTGCATGCATCAGCTCCTATGCAAAATATGGTCGGATGAAAGCATGCCTGCCGATTGGAATTTAAGTGTGCTCTGCCGAATCCATAAGAAGGGCGATCCTGCAATCTGTGCCAATTACCGCGGGATTAGTCTGCTAAATATCGCCTATAAGGTTCTAGCGAGCGTATTGTGTGAAAGGCTGAAGCCCACCGTCAACCAACTGATTGGACCTTATCAGTGTAGCTTTAGACCTGGAAAGTCTACCATCGGCCACATATTTAGAACACGCCAAATCTTGGAAAAAGGCCCACGAAAGGAGAATCGACACACACCAGCTTTTCGTCGATTTCAAAGCTGCATTCGACAGTACGGAAAGGAGTTACTTGTATGCCGCGATTTCTGAATTTGGTATCCCCACAAACCTAATACGGCTATGCAAGATGACATTGCTCAACACCAGCAGCGCCATCAGAATTGGAAAGGACCTCTCCGAGCCGTTTGATACCAAACGAGGTTTCAGACAGGGTGACTCGCTGTCGTGTGAATTCTTTAACCTGATATTGGAGACCATCGTTCGAGCCGCAGAACTTAATCGCTCAGGCACAATATTTTATAAGAACGTACAATTGCTGGCGTATGCCGATGATATCGACATCATCGGGCTTAAGGTCTGTCTTCTCCAAACTGGATAAAAAGGCAAAGCGAATGAGTTTGGTCTGTCTTTAAACAAACAGTCGGCGCACTCGCGTATCGGCACCCACGTCACTGTAGATAATTATAATTTCGAGGTGGTAAAAGACTTCGTTTATTTAGGAACCAGCATTAACACCGATAACAATGTCAGCCATAGAATCTCTCTTGCCAACAAGTGCTACTTTGGACTAAGTAGGCAACTGATCAGTAAAGTCCTCTCTCGTCGAACAAAACTAACACTCTACAAGGCTCTCATCATGCCCGTCCTAACGTATGGTGCAGAAGCTTGAACGATGACAACATCCGATGAAGCGACGCTTGGAATGCTTGAGAGAAAGATTCTGCGCAAGATTTTTTGACCTTTGCACGTTGGCAACGGCGAATAAGAGCTTTACGACGACATAGACATAGCGCAGCGAATAAAGATCCAGCGGCTGCGTTGGCTGGGTCATGTCGTCCGAATGGATACAAACGCTCCGGCTTTGAAAGTATTCGATGCGGCACCAGCTGATGGTAGCAGAGGAAGAGGAAGGCCTCCTCTGCGTTGGAAAGATCAGGTGGAGAAGGACTTGGCTTCACTTGGTGTGTCCAATTGGCGCCGGTTAGCACGAGAAAATAAAACATCGCAACGGCGGTTCTTTTACAATATACTATTAATTTTCTCTTACATATTTTCTATGAACAAAAATTATTTTAAAAAATTTTGATTTTAGTATTGATTTCATTTTCTTTATTTAATATTCAAGCGGTTTTTCATTATCCTTGAACGTAGGTTTATAGAAACGTAGATTTATACACTACGTATTTATAAGAACATATATATAATTACATAATATGCATGTATGCAAATATTATATATTTTCAATTTCAATGAATTTATTATTTTTTTAATAACTTATTAGACCGTACCGGAAACAAAGTTTGCCACACACTTCCGAGTCTACAGTATTTTTGCGAGACAATTTCGAAAAATTATAATTTTTTGGTCGAAGTAGGGGCCGCATCTTTAAATTTTTCGTCATATCTTTGGCATTTATAGACGAATCTTGAAGTAAGATGTATCGATGTACTTGTCTTGAGGAGAAAATTTTGTGTAGCCGAAAGTTTATTGGCGCCAAGTTTCCTGTTCTTGTACTAAATCCCCAGATCTCTGTTATCACAACCTTAATATACCACCCTAATGCCAATTCATTAAAGCTTCACAAAACTCATTATACTTTTGCTAAGGAAGTATTTCGATTTGAGGCCGATTTTTTTTGTTCGAAAGTAAAGGATACCGTTTACATTTTTCCTCATATTTTCAGCATTTCTAGACGGATTTAAGGGTATGATATATCAATATTTTTGTCACAAGATCATATATTTCTTTTATTTCAATATTCATACCCACCTGATCTTAGTTCCTAGCACCCTAACGTACCACCCTAATGTCAGTATATTAAAGCTCGTCAAAAATTACTAAAGTTTTGCTCAGGAAATTTTCCGATTATGCTAGTGGAAATATTTAAACAAAAACATTTTCTTTTCGAGAGACTTGTGCTTTTCGTCACATCTTCGGTATTTACAGTCGGATCTCAAAGTTTGTACAATATATCGTTGTTTGTAACTCAAACAGAAGATTTTGCTGTTGTCCCAAAGTTCGTTGATTTCCAATTCCACGTTTTAGTACTTATCACCCTATCGTCGGAAGGTGTAATATAGTTAAATAATGTCTAAGGCCATCATTCAAGTCTTAATAACACCACTGACTACTACTCTCATGCTTTCATTTACTATTGCTACCGTTTTGCGATTGAGTTATACTTACAGGTATATATAAGTACATTTTTCGTTCAGTTCGTACATTTTAAAAAGTATCATGGATTCCTCAGCTGCAGGACGTTCCATAAACCGTTCGATCGATCACCAAATCGACAACGCGTACTTTTTCTACCTCGCGAGTGTTTTGTTATCGATTATAACGGAGTTTGAAATCTCTCTTTCCAGTACTTACTCACCATAACTTTGTTTATGGTGTATTCTCTCTCTCTAGTATATTCAGATGGTTATACCAAGATTGTAGCAGCGAAGGAATAGGATGCATTCGTCAAAAAAATTCTGTCAAAAACATCATTGTATCGTAGCTTTTGATCTAATTGTAAATAAGAAAGAAATGACAAGCAATTTGGCATGACAACCCGATGTTCAACCAAAAATAAATTCGAAGTTGTCTTGCGAAAATACTTTAGTTCCAGGGGTGTACGCCGAATTATCTTTTTCCCCATTTTAAGGTGGTACGGTCTAGTACATATAATATACACTTGTGCTCATACAATTAGGCCGCACATAGAGCATGTGGATTTAACAAAAACACAACATATATAAACCAAGCTTTTGCATAACGGTAATAAAATTAAGAACTGTTACCTATGACGAAAATAAGGAGACAAGCAAAAACAAAAGTTAACAATGCATTTGGGTAAATTTCAGAATAGTATCAAAATATGTAAAGCCACGAGTGCTCACAGAATTAAGCCAGTGCAGGTTAAGTAAAGAAGATAATAATTTATTATAAAAGTTATAAAAGTAAAGCACAAAGTAGTTACTTTTAAGTTATTTTGAACTGGTTTTCGGATAATTTAAATATTTTTTTCGTCAGTATGGGGAAAAATAAGAGTTCAACTCCTCAGGAAAGAAAAATTATATGGGAATGCTTTCAAAAGCATAAAAACGTTACAAAAGTAGCAGATCTTCTGACTTTTTCGAGAGGAAGAGTTAAGAATGCACTCAAACATTTCAAAACAAAGAAGAGTTTTGCGAATTTGCCGCGTAAAAAGCCAAGAAAGACCACGTGTTACGATGACAGAAAAATTGTTCACATGAGTAAGGTGGATCCTTTTTTGACTTCTACTGAAATAAGGACTCGAATGGAGGAGTACCATAACGTAAAAGTTTCAGCTCAAACCATCCGGCGGCGTTTACAAGAAAATGCCTTAAATGGGCGAATCGCACGAAGGAAACCTAACGTGTCCAAAAAAACATTGCAAGAAGACTTAGCTTTGCGAAGCAGCACCAACAGAAAGACGCAAAATTCTGGGATCTAGTGGTATGGAGCGATGAATCCAAATTCAATGTATTTGGAAACGATGGCAGACCCTATGTAAGGCGACCCCCATTAACTGAGTTAAGTCCAAGGTATACTAAGAAGACTGTGAAACACGGAGGGTCTTCTGTAATGGTGTGGGGATGTTTCAACGCATCTGGCGTAGGCCAAATTGTTAAAATAGATGGAAAAATGACAGGTGTTATGTACAAAGATATCCTTGCGGAACATTTGGATGGCAACTATGCTGATGATCTGCCGTTAGCTTGGATTTTTCAGCAAGATAACGACCCCAAGCACTGCTCCAGGGTTGTTTAGGACTGGTTTGTGGCAAAGAAAATAAATTGTTTGGAGTGGCCGGCTCAAAGCCCCGACTTGAACCCCATTGAAAATTTATGGGTCATTATTAAAAGGTCAGTTTCTGCTAGAAAACCGAGTAATAAAGCAACATTGTGGACAATGATACACGAGGAATGGGGTAAAATTACACCGGACCAATGCAAGACACTAGTCCGAACAATGAGCAGTCGCTGTAGGGAAGTTATTTTGAAAAAGGGTTTTCCAACAAAATACTAATCTAGCTTTGATTAGTTTTTGACACGTTAATGTCGAATATCCTTTAACTACAACAACTTTCTCACAGGTGGCTTAATTACATGAGCACTGAAATTTCATCATCATGAAGATATTTTTATTTTATTTTTTTAATGCGTACTTTGTTGCATATTTGTAAGTTAAAACAATTAAATAAAACTAATTTCCTTTCTTAAAATGGTAATTGTTGTTTTTATTTGCCTTGTTTCAAATTGCCACGTTGGTTTGGTCATACGAGTGGCCTAATTGTATGAGCACAACTGTATGTATGTACTTATAGATAGATAGATAAGTTGACAATTAACTGTGGTTTACTACCTAAGAGTAGTTAATTGTAGTTTTCACAAATGAAAGATGAGATGACTCAATGAATGCTGAATTATGGAAAGCATTTTAATTTTCTATCACAATATTTGCTTAAAAAACGATTATGCATACATACATATATTTATAAAAAACAAATGTAAACGTAAAAAACATGCAATTAGAGCTACAAAAACGTCTTTAAAATCACAACACTGTTCATCACGATATTACTGCCCTCGCCGCATATTAGTATTCGCACTCTCATCAATCTACGGCGATGCACTTTCACCACTTTACACCTTCACTTCATTTGTATTGACACTTCGTTTCCGCTCGAGTGCGCATCCGTTTATTACACCAGCAGCAGCCACACAAACAATTTCCAATTATCCATTTATTGCCATTAATTCACAGCTTGGAATTATCGTCTTTGCCTGAAAGCTCTCTTTCCAAATGTTCAGCATCGTATATAACGATCAATCCCTTATTGAGACCTTCGAAAACCTGTGAGACTCGTGCTTGAAGATTGTAGAAGTAGAGCTTTTGATTACGTGTTTCGAAGTCTTTGATTAGCATTGAAACAACTTTGGCCGCTGTGAAGTCGGCGCCGTAAATATAAGTGCAATTAATGACCACTGGAAGTGTCGATGTGCGCCCATGCTTGTTAATCACGTTGCGCACGAATTCGACTGAAGGAAAGATCAAGCACCGATCTGGAGTGAGCATTATGTATCTAATGCCATTTGATGTCTGTGTGAGAAAAAAGTGAGAGTATAAGCAATTTAAGTCAAAGTATGAATGGAAAACAATAAACAAATTTACTTACGCTCAAATTTTCCATACGTAGTTTTGGACGCGCTGCGCTGTACAGAATAAAAACGATATTGATGCCAATGCCAACCAAGATGCCCATCTGTATAGGTAATACAATACATGCTATGAAGGCACCAAGTCCGGGAATGAGGTCGGATTCTGCAATAAAATATGATAAGCTTATAGGTATATAAAGAAAATATGTTTAACGAACTGGAAACTCTACCTTCTATTATTAGAATACATTTAAGTATATTACTTACCTATTATTTTTTAGCTTGAGAATTAAACTTAATTAGGCAATGGTTATTTGGGGACTATAAAATACTATTAGGATTCCTAAACAATATCTTTCCTACTTATGGGAATAATACTTGAATAATCCCTGTCTTTGGGTAAGATCCTACATTTACATAAGTTTACATTACATTTTTTTTTTCATTTTTACAATTACTGCAAAATCACATCCAAAGTCAAGATTGGTTTGCAAGACCTCAGCGAGTTTATTTCTTTCAAAGGGAACCATTTCTTCTTTTTTGTGTGTTATTAAAAACAGAGATAATACAAACAGAGTTGATCCAAGCTAATATTAAACTTTTTTAATTTTTTTAACTGATTTCTGTGTGAACCGATTTTTTTAAAACTGGAAATAAGCTTGAGATACGCTTCGTTTTATAATAAGTGACAGTGTCGTTTGGGTGTTTGGTCGACTTCCACCTCCTATTTGTGGTGTGCGTCTGGATGTTCTTCCACAAATGGAGGGAACTGCAGTTTTATGCCGGCTCCGAACGGCTGATAATTTTCTATGAAAAAACTTTTTCATGGCATAAATATCCCCCGAAGCTTGCCATTGCCTCCCGAGGGTCGACTTTTATTAGAAGACGCTTTTTCTTTAACTGGTGTTTCGAATCTGTGCACTTCTGAATGACAGTCACTCACCAATCCATTCGACTACAGCGTCCACCTTTGGTTCTTATAAGATATTGTCAGGTAGATATCCACGTGTGCGGATAATTACCGCTTGGCCAGTCAGTGAAGTTCAAGGAAGTTCCCTGAGACTTTGCAGGGATAGATACTTCGCACTTAAAGAAAAAGTAGTAAGATACTATAAGATTTACTTTAAAAACTTCAATTGGTCTTGGCCGGATTGTTTAACAACAACAGTTAGCTATCATTAGCTTGAACTTTAAGACTGATTACACTGTGGGCCAAAACTCCGCTTCTTCTACCTTTCAACTTAGTTATTCCTGCGAAAGAAATAATAGGACTATGAATAAGTTCGTGCGGTTTTTTTTCGAAATTTGAAACTTTATTGACGTAAAATGGTTACAAATTTAATATTCAAAATATTGTCCATCGCTTACTACTACTTTTTCCCATCTTTCTGGCAATTCACGGATTCCCTTTGTGAAAAATTCGGTCGGTTTTGCCGCAATCCACGAATCGATCCATTTTTTGACTTCATCGTAATTACGGAAGTGCTGGTCAGCCAGGCCATGTTGCATCGATCGGAAGAGATAGTAATCGGATGGCGCAAGGTCTGGACTATACGGCGGGTGGGGTAGGACATCCCATTTGAGCGTTTCTAAGTATGTTTTGACCACTTGTGTAACATGTGGCCGAACATTGTCATGTTGCAAAATAACTTTGTCGTGTCTATCGGCGTATTGCGGCCGTTTTTCTCGCAGTGCTCGGCTCAAACGCATCAATTGTCGTCGGTAGACATCCCCCGTAATCGCTTCATTCGGTTTCAGTAGCTCATAATACACAACACCCAGCTGGTCCCACCAGATACACAGCATAACCTTCAGGCCATGAATATTCTGCGCCGACGTCGATGTTGAAGCATGGCCAGGGTATCCATACGTTGCCCGACGTTTTGGATTGTCGTAATGGACCCACTTTTCATCGCCAGTCACAATTCGATGCAAAAAACCCTTTCTTTTGTGCCGTTGAAGCAGTTGTTCGCATGCCATAAAACGGCGTTCAACGTCTCTTGGCTTCAATTCATACGGCACCCAATGGCCTACCTTTCGGATCATTCCCATGGCTTTTAAACGTTTGGAAATGGTTGATTGATCAACTCTCAAAGTTTTTGCAACCTCTTCTTGCGTTTGAGCCGGATCTTGATCGAGCAATTCCTCCAATTCGGTATCCATGAACTTTGGCGGCGCACCCTCGCGTTCTTCGTCTTCCAAGCCAAAATCACCACTTTTAAAGCGTGCAAACCACTTCTGGCACGTTCGCTCAGATAGAGCATGCTCACCATAAACTTCCACCAAGATACGATGACTTTCGGCTGCTTTTTTCTTCATATTAAAATAATGAAGAAGAATTCCCCGCAAAAACACATTATTTGGCACGAAATTCGACATTTTCAAGTGTGGTAAAAATATTGTTGTTTACGCTTCAAATAAAAAACTTATACTGACGTTTGTGCCTAACGACAGTAGCTCTCCAATGAATGTTTGGAAATGTGGATCGATGGAATAATAATCAAGTTACGCCATCTGTTGTAAAACCGCACGAACTTATAAATAGACCTATTAGTTGAACTACTACGTAAAAAATAGTTGAATTTTCCTCCTTTGAAATGAAGTATACGTCATGGGAGCCATGAAAAATATATATTTCTCTTGGCGAAAAGTAAGCAAAAACTTTTTTAATAGCTAAATATATCCTCTTCCATTTAATATCCATATTAATATCATAGAGTGTGAATAAGTAGATATTTAACAGTCATAGGGTGTTACACATAATTTTATAAAGTACTCACTTTTGCTGCGCCACATGGGCTTGATTACGCGATACTGTAACATAAATATCGTTGCCGAAACAATAATCGCCGCCAAAGCTGCTTTCGGAATGTAATAGAAGGCAGGAGTAAGATAAAGCAAGGCAAAGACAACAACGATGCCCGCGTATAAATTAGACATCTGAGTTCTAACGCCACTGGCGTTTAAGACAGCTCCGCGAGCCAAGGGGCCGTTACCGCGAAAGCCTTGCGCAAGGGAAGTACCCACATTGCAAAGGCCAATAGCAATGAGTTCTTGATTAGCATCACAAGATTTGCCATCAGCTGGTGACAGGGAAATAATGCATTGTTACAGTTATTTTAGCAAAGCAATTGCGGTTTTTTTTACTCACCAAAAGTATGTATCAGCGTTGTGGTCTCCAGTAGCGAAACGAGCGGTATGACAATCAGGCCACTACCTAAACTGCGGACCATATCGATGAAATTCTCATGCGTAGTCACAATTTCCCCGCTCGTTGTATTCGCGTATTTGGTCACGGAGAATGCTGGCATCTTTAACTCAGGCAATCCTTGCGGCACATAACCAACCATGCGAAAGATATCGATGCCTGAATGGAGCAATTCATAACCCAACAGACCGACCAATATCACAAGCACTGCATTACGGGAGGTGCCAATCAACCAAATGGTTTTCTGCAAAACTCGTTGCCAACATGTTTTACCTTCTTTCGGGCCGATGGTGACAAATGTCATAGCCCGCATGGAAAGTAACAAAATCACAGAACTTAAACCCAACGCAGCATCATTCCAGCTTATGTTATGAAAATCCTTTACTATGGACATCCACATATGTACTAAGGTTTCGCCAGCGGCCTCTACGGCCAGCATATCTTTCAGTTGTGAGGTAAAGATGATCAATGAAGCGGCGCTGGTGAATCCCGCACTGACAGGTCCTGATACGAAGTCTATGAGAAAACCTAACTGGAATATACCCATCAGCACTTCAATGATGCCAGTAAGAAAGGTGAGTAGAATTGTCTTTTCCAAGCTGCCATGGGCAATTTGAAATGTGAGCAGTGCAGCAATGGCAGTGGGCCCAACTGGCACATCCTTACTGGTACCGAAAATTACATAGATAAAGCAGCCCATGAAGCAGCTATACAGCCCATACTGTAACAAGATAATACACGAAATCACACGAATGGCCGCTACTTGAAATGATTTGAGGATATGAACATTTTTACATAATATCACCTGTTTCGCCGCCCTTACCGAATGGGCTCGTGATTGACTGCTACTCGATTGATCCTGGTTTGGATGTTTACTGTGAGCATGAAACAACGAATGATAGAAAAACTACTTAACAGCGGCACTGGCAAATCTACTAGTTTATATTTGTTATAGAAAGCATCTGCCAATGCCACTTCTTGTCTAAAGGTGCACATCACTATTTGGAGGAGAAACTATATATAATGCTATAATAAAACTACCAAACGATCCAAACATTGAAAATACTACAATATAAAAAAAACTGTTTCTGCCATCATGCCACAAACAATCTTTTGCGCGCCAAGTTCGGCAATCGTGTTATCAGCCGTCTCAGCGGCTTTAATAGGCCACCTCGGAGTAACGATTTGACGCCATTCGACTTTTTTTGTAGTTGCCGTGAATGACCAATGTATACGAAGAATCCATTAACGATTCAGGACCTTACGGTAACGAGCAAGCCAACCGTCACTAAAGTCTCCGAAAACCAGGGTTAACAGGATATGCTATTGCGAAGCCAGCCGTGGCAGTCAGACGAATACAATCGTGTTTCATAAGTAATGGGAACGTTTACTCCTTTGAATTAACCGATATAACTGAAAGGATTTGATTCTTCTTCATTTTTTTGTTTTGCATTTTTAAAAATAAACCACTATATGGACCACCCTATATTAGCTATAGCCGTCTGGATAATTAAATATTGATGGTGAAAGCTGGACTAAATTTGGCTAACAATGCAGTTATACTAACGTAATTGAGATATCGGGAAGTTTGAATAAGTATTTTCTGTTTTTTGATATTTCGTTTAGTTACAGATATTGAGTAAATGACTTTGGCGCTTAAATTGTTTCGACCCTCACAGAAATTTTCCCCAAAGTGCGACAATTTTCAAATAAATTCCGAGCTTTGAACACTCGTCAAAATATTGCCGCATTCACTAACTATGTATAGCAACACATCCGATAAAATATTAAACATTCTTGCCAAACGTGGAAACGACGATATTTTTCCAAAGAACATTCCTTTTAAGCTTTAAAATAATTAATATTGAAAATAAAATAATTTAAGAATTTATTAAGCTACTAGTATTCTTTGAGACTTCTTAAAAAGTGATTTTGATTTAAATATTTTAGGTATATTTCCTGTGAAATATCCTTTCTAGTAACAGTTAACATTTTATAGATAGATAAATAAATTCCTAGGTATTTTTTAGTATCAAATTGCTGGATTGAGTTAAGGTTTAGGTTGGTTAAGGCTTGTGGGCATGTAGTTCTGCGTGTGGTAAAGGTTACATGTGGAGATTTACTATATTTGTCATTTATATTGGCATCAACAAAAGTACCGGTTAGGACACCGCTGTAGTTGGCAGATCATGTGTAAAAGTTAGGTAAAGAATTGGACTTAATATGCTGATTTTGTTTTGGTCGAGCACTATTTGTATTTTGTCGATGAGGCTATAGACCTGAGCAATTGTCGATTTCTCTTTCCTGAACTGCATACAGAATTCGAATGGGTTTGTCAGAGTGCCTAGGAAAGCAGACAGGAAAATTGCTCTTGCTGTGATTTTGTAAAGAATAGCAGCCCCTGATATAATGTTTAACCTCGCGTTAGGTTTGCTTATGAATAAACTCTTTTTCTGATGATACCTGTTCTGTTTATGAGTGTTAGTCTCCAAAACTTATATACTAATGTACATACATAGATGCACAGGCAGCTTGAATGTAGTTTAGAATAATACAGCCCACAAAAAGACTGTAGCAACTCAACATCTTGCCAGTTTTAACTATTTTACTTATTTCTTTTTTGAATATTAATTTTTATTTATAAAAGTGAGCGCATTGTCTAAAAAAATCAAATATATCTAAAATTCAAATTTTTTTACAAAAATTTTAAAAATTTAACAGACTTTTTAAATTAGAAATTTGCATTAAATGAATGAATTAATGAAGTGCAAGATTGAAGTTGCTGAAAAATCTGTTAATTTTTGGTAATTCTTTTTTCTTGCATTTCATTACATCCAATTTAATAAGCTACACAAGTTTTTAACCATTTTTTTGTTTTAATTCTGATTAAAATTCAAGCGTCCGCCGTAGCCGAATGGGTTGGTGCGTGACCACCATTCGGAATTCAAAGAGGGAACGTAGGTTCGAATCACGGTGAAACACCAAAATTAAGAAAAACATTTTTCTAATAGCGGTCGCCCCACGGCAGGCAATGGCAAACCGCCGAGTATATTTCTGCCATGAAAAAACTCCTCATAAAAATATCTGCCGTTCGGACTGACGGACCGTCCATTTGTGGAACAACATCCAGACGCACACCACAAATAGGGGGAGGAGCTCGACCAAACAGCCAAAAAGGATGTACGTACCAATTATACCTTCTGCTCAAATAGGAACGAGACGTTATCAATTATGTAGTGTATATAAAGATTTTGAGATTTCCTTAACAAATTTTCCAATTTTTCTATACTTTGTATAAAGTCTGAAATTTTAATTTATATATCATGTTAGACCATGAGGTATAATTTTATAAAAATAAAATTTTAGACAATAGAAAAAGGAAAATAGTTAAAATTGCTAAAAATGTTGAGGCACTATATTTTTTTCGTGTGCTGTGTAAGTACTTATAAGCACTATTTCATCAAAATTTGTTACTACAAAAAAGGGATCTCTTAATTGTAATTGATATTCAGCCCATGAGTGGAATAGAGCCTCTTTTTAAATTTTTATCAAAATCGAGGAAAATTTTAATTCTAAAAAATTCAACAACAAAAAAATGTAACAGTAAAAACAAGTTCTTATACATATAATTTTTCTTACTTAGATAAATTATTACAAGCTCTTCCATTTTTAATGGACCCAAAGAAAACAAGGAAACAAGAGCATTCACAAGCGTTCTTATGACTGGTATGCAAAGCGCGAACAGCGGCTTTAAGAAAAAAATGTTAAGCAAGTCAAACACAAACCTAGGACAAACTGTTTTCGCGTTCGTTTTCAAAACGTGGCAGACTATTTTTAATTGCCTTAAATATTACTTTTATTTTTATTCATTCAACAAACATGCAAATTATGACAATTTCGAAAAATAGCCTATATGTCAATACATAGACAATTTATCTATAGAAATAAGCTAAATTACACTGTATGAAAAATTCAATTTTTTTCCAAAATAAAACAGTTTAGGGCAATGGATTTTGGTAGAGGGAGCAAAGAAAAATATAAATACTCGTATCGGCGACTTGAAAGCGAAAGTACGGTGTATACGCATGTATGTAGTATCGAGATTTTACTAAAATATTTTTTTCAATGCGCACTAAAGTACTTAACCCTAAAATAATTTTCCGTTTTGACCGTTTTCAAGAGTTTAAGTTGAATTTTGAGCTTTGATGTGTTAAGAGTCTATGGAAAGTCTCTATCACTATTCGCCACATACATATACTTCAAGGATGATAGATCACCAGGTTTGGAATTTAGCTATGGTGAAAAAGAAAATTGTGATGGAAACTTTGGCTGCCATGTCACTTGGGGATTCGCTAGCCGAATTCTGCACGATAATTTCATATGTATTCACACACACGTCCAATCAGTCGTTGTTCAGACAGCAACGAAGTGTCATTGGTTAATTTTTTTTCGTATGTCGCCAACACAATTTCAGTTTTTTGAAGTGAAAACTTCTTTAGAATCGCTGGGAGTGATTTGAGACTCGATGAAACGAAAAAGCGACACTACGAAGCGTTATATATTTACATACGTATATGTGTGTGGCTGCATATTGCTGAGCCACGCTAGTATAGTGAGTATTGTAGTATGTATACTACACTGCCTATTACTTGCTTTGGTGTTTAGTTCAAGCGTCATACGTTTGTATGTTTGTATGTATGCTAGTACGTATGTGTGCGCGCCTGCGTATTACGGAGCCACGGTGAGCGAGAAGAAATTATGTATACCTATACTACACTACCTAATACTTGCTTAGACCAAGCGTCCTACGAATGTTTGTGTGTATGTTAGTACGTCTGTGTAATATACGCGTTACGACGCTCATAATAGCAACCGCGTGTGCTGTATTGCGTCCGTATTTTTATATTCGTAAATTTTTTCATTTTTAAATATTTACCGCAATTATGCCGAAAAATAATGCAGAAAAGTGTCGTGAATATCGACAGAAAAAAAAAATCAATAAATAGCATCACGGAATTCATTCACGAAAATTTAATAAAGTATGCACCATAAGTATCGCGGATACTTAGAAAAGATTACGCCAAGGTTCCAATGATTTTAAGTGGCGATTTTAACGTAAATTTTGCATTAGACACAGCGGATCCTTTAATTGACATTCTAAATACAACATTCAATTTAAAAATGTGTAACAATCGCACTGAATCGACAACACGATGGAAAACAACAATTGACGCGGTATTTCAAAGATATGTTGACAACATCGAAACCAAAGCATTTGTATCATATTTTAGCTATCATAAGCCACTCGTATCATTTGTTGAAATTGAAAACATTGAGGATGAATAATAATAAAATGAAGAATATAAAATATGAACTTTATATCAATATTATAATGAACCTATAATTATCCCGCTCCTAATGCTGCTTTCGTCTCATTCTCTCTGAGTTTGTTTTACGGAAGGTTTCACTTCCATCGCGTCTAACCGTTAGACTGGTATTTTTTTGTTAACACACCTCAAGTGACGTCAGCCCATCTGCTGAATCTGTCAAATTCCTGTTGTTCGCTTTTTTTCGCACAACTTTTCATGCCACGCTGTTTTTGTAAAACATTTTTCAGCAATAGAATTAAGCTTTTTTTTAAGTAGAGTAGAATGGGGTAAGATAGGTCATTTTTTTTTGGAGAGCTCTTGCTACGGTGTTTTTGCATGGATTTTGAAAAATAAGCAAGATTTTGAAAGGTTATTTATCTGCTAACATTTTGGTTATACTGACTTACATATGTTTGGCTAAATATTTTGGAAGCTGCATTCAATAAGGCAAAGGTACTTTTTTTCGATATTTTCAAAATCGGGGGGCACGATAGGTCACTATATGTGAGGGGAAAAGAACAATGTACATGGCTTGGAAATTAACGTTTTAACTTTTATTTATAGAGTATGAACACTGCACATGTTATAAAAGTTAGGAATTTTTCTTTAATTCATCACGCAAGCACGTAATGTTTCGAACGGAATTTTAAATTGTTTAGAGGCTGATCGAACACTAGCGCGATCTCGGACTGCCGCGATTGCGTTTTTTACGTCCTCTTCATTTCGTTTCGGCCTTTTTCGCACATAATTATGCACCATTTTGCTGCAAAAACAATTAAAATTTATTTTATTCCATTAAAAGTAGTGACTTATAATGCCCCCAGACGGCTGACCTATAGTGCCCCCAAGCACATGTTTTATGTTAGTGTCGATATTTTTTTAAAAAACAAAAATATCAAAAAACTGACACATTATTCGTGTTCAGCATTATTTTCTACGTAAAATAAAACTCACCTGACAAATATTTACTTACATTAAATGCACTGCACCGTAGAATAAAAAAAATGCTATGTCGGAGGAAAGCTCACAAAAAACTAAACGACGCCAGAACTAGGACAACTAATCAATGGTGACGGCAGAAATGACAGTCGCGAACGTTGTTCCCCACCACGTATTCAATTCACATAAGACGAGTGATCTCTGCGAAAACAGTGCGCCGAAAACCCCACCTACCTATTGCGCCCCCAAACCTATCTTACCCCATTCTACTCTACTCGCCCATCATTTGCCCTATCAAAGGAGTTATGATATAATTTTATGGCAACGCTTTTTGTTTCACATTGCAAAAGATAAAGATCGCACCGTTAGAGTATTTTTGCCCTTTACCACAAAAGAGACAAGAAAGAAACAGAGAGATAAAATTTTCCCTGCGTTTTTTTTCTCAGATGGAACTACTGAACACGTCTTACATATACAATGTAAAAATTAATTAATCGCCCTATTGGCAGATTAGAGTCCTGGGCCGAATGGGTTGATGCTTGATGCTATCATTCGGATTTCGGAATACGTAATTTCCAATCTCGGTGAAACACCAAAATGAAGAAAACGTGTTTTTTAATAGCGGTTGCCCTTCGGCAGGCAATGGCAAACCTTCGAGTGTATTTCTGTGATGAAAAAGCTCCTCATAAAAAACCTTTTGCCGTTCGGAGTCGGCTTAAAAGTGTAGGTCCCTCCAATTAAGGAACAACATATATATATATATATATATATATATATATATATATCTATCGGAAGATTTATAAAATATTTAATATATATATATATATATATCGGAACATTTATAATGTTTGCAAATGGCGTCGTACGTCAATCATATTTGTCACTTGTGAACTAGACAGCTGCAGCGTAGAAACATACAAGCAAAGATCAAAATAAAGATTTTCTATCACTCAACAATTTTTTTTTTTATAGTAAAAAGTTATTTGAAAATAAAATTGGATTTACTGATTTACCATAAAAATGCTCCTAAGGGTCCAAACTTTGACCCACCCTATATATATTCAGACTTAAACTTTTAAATTCCCAGCCGAAATCCATTGTCGAAACTTTTTTATTTATATTTTTGTGTTTTCTTTGTGTCTGTGCAGCGAGATTTTTTTTTTTTTTTACTACGGTTCTGGTTTTGTATTCCCATATTCTATTCCGCTTCCATTTCATTGAGGAGTCAACCGGTTTTAGAACTTAACGAGTGTCGTTTATTTATAAATCGCAAACATTTCTTTTGAAATCGCAAATAAATTAAACAAATTTCGGATTTCTTAACTGCTTATGTCTATGAGCAGCTTTTCAATTTCAATAATAATAAAAATACTGCGGTTTAGGTCAAGCTTCTACTCTAAGCTGCGGTGTTGGGCTTAATGTTATTATACAAATGGGCATACAGCTTTATGTCGCTACTGAACGACAGTTCCGAGTATATGAGAATAGTTTTTAGGGCACGTTGGTCAGCTAATGACGACTGATATTAGGAAAGAAATTAAATATATTGCCTTGATACTGCATTCACACACTGGACAATGGTTAAACTAAGGCGAGCGAATTCCTTTTATTAGTTTATATGCAAAAGTCATACCAATAATTCTCGTATACAAATTTGTTAGAATAGACTAAACAAAACTGTGTACGCTAAATAACGAAATGATAGAAAAGTAATAGCGATTCTTGTGCGACAGACAACGACAAATCTTCAAGGGTATTTGTGTTTTGAAAAAAAAACATATCAGAAAACTATCTTTTATTGGCAGGAAGCCTAAAACAGTAATGACTTCTATTCGTAGGAAAATCTCCAAATGTTCACAAATAATTGGAAGCGTTTTGTTGACTATGCACACGCATTTTCTTACACTTATCAGTATTTTCGTAATACTCACATATGTGCATATGTTTTCTTATTATAAACTCTCACTCACTTGCAAATCCAAGCCCGTTATGCCTGCAAAAGCCAGACCCTGAGGTATCACAGTTAAACCAATAGTTATACCAGCCACCAAATCACCAACAAAATAATTTTTCTTATATTTAGGTAACCACTCCAAAATGGGTAACCGTTTGTAGAGAGTCTTTTTGCGAAAGATTTTTGATGCGGTAGTTTTTAGCCAATCATCGGTGATTTCACAACAGCCTCGCTGATTTTTCGCACGTACTTCCTCGATAATGCAGTCATTGGAACCTGTGTATAACCCATCTGGTGGTATATCCAAGGACACTTCCGAAACATATTTGCCACTACACTGTGTACTCGCCGAATTCTCCTCTGATTTGTCTTTAAACATTATACACTTTAAAAGCTTTTATTTACCTAACTGCTTAGGATTTTCTAGGAACAATACAGTAACTTGGTAGTGGAATTTCGTTCATTCGTGTAATATTCGAGTAATTACTTTGTACTGTTTATGGTTAGTCGTTAAATGATAATATTACTTTTTAGTTACGCCACTCACTGCAATATGCGAGAATTCATTCGCATACCATTCGAGCTCAGTTATGAAATAAATATTTTCAAGTTCCCACCTTGCGCGTGGGTTTCAAACCGTACGTGCCGCCGTCGAATTATCGAATGCTGCATTTCTAAAGGTGCACGAAGTATAAAAATTGGCGAATAAATACATTTGTGTGAATGATATAGCATTTCTCATAGATTTATGCTTGTGTGTGCGTATATTTTTTGCTTTTCTGGCAGTGGCTCAAGTTAATAGAAGATATCTGCGCTAACATCGAACTTTGTTGTAGATCTCAGCGCGGTGGTCGCGCTTTTGGGGGTCTACCAAGGTATTTCATTGATTAGTAATTAGTTCTTTGCGATAGATCATCACTATTCAATGCGTACACATACATATTTTGCAGTATGCAAATTTTCGGTCACATATTCCTATAATGCAGCTTTTATGAACATTGCTGCCTGTTTAATGTGAGATTTTAATTTTTGTAACAAATGTGTGGAAAGTTGCCCTACAAATATTTGAAACTATCAAAATCCTAGGTTTTATTGCTGTTCCGCTCAAGCAAATCAATTTTTTTTGTCATAAATATAAAAATAATTAGCGCTCACCCCCCTTATTGTTGGGTGTTTGGCCGAGCTCCTTATCCAATTTGAGGTGTGCACCGGATGGTTTTTATGAGGAGCTTTTTCGCGCCAGATATATAATCGGAGATTTCCCATTCCTTTTTTCTGTATTGAATCGTCACTTTAATCTAAAAATTCAGGATAAAATATACGAGGGTTATATAGAAATAAATAGAGTTAATAGAAAGTTCATTCTTTGGCTCACGTGAGCCTTACATAAAAGGCTTATTCACTAACTGGAAACCAGGTAGATCTGTTCTTTGCTTTGTCTATATTGCCATTGAAAAAGTAAGAAGGACTAGACGCCTGAATTCGAATAGCATATTAGGGAGAATCAAAAGAACTCTTGGCATCAAAACGTTCTTGCTGCGGATTTCCTATCGATAATGCTCGATCTGTCTTAACTTTGGGCTGTCATTTTTGGTAAGTACGATGACTTCAAAATTTCGTTCACATTCATCATAATATGTACTTTTATTTGTGTTCACAATTATGAAAGTGGTCTAAGTCATATATTTCTTCTTTTGAGATATTTAATTACATTTGAATGCATTAAAAAATATTTTTATTGTACATTATACGTACGACCTTTTTATTTAGAATTTTACTAGTCCTCATTAACGAAAATTTATTATGAATATGAAATTTTATGTAAATTTCATACGAAAATTTTGTTTTTGAAGTTGAAATTTAATTAGACCATTTTCAAAATTAACTGAATGTTCTATAAATCACTTGAAGCGATAAAGAACTAAAAGTTGTATTTGATACAATATCTTTAATGAAATAATTCAATGTTCATTAATTATTTTAAAAAAGTAATCCATTTGGAATGTTTAGGATTCGTAAAACGTTCCTGAAAAAATGAAGGTAGTAAACATATAACATCTTTATGTTCTTCTTCCGTTGCTGGTCTAGTGGTGGTGTGAAATGGAAGTAGCTTAACATTTCCGTATATTTTTGGTCTTCCTCTTTTAGGTGAAAGATTAAAAATGTGAAATTTAGAATCATCTAAAAAAGTTTTATAGAATATTTTATGAAGTTAATTTTTCAAGTTTATGTTAGTATTTGATTGTCATTTATCGGCTTATTCAGTAGTTCAGAATTGGCACGTTCAGGGCCACGTGCCATTTTCAAGTAATGTTTATATAATATCTATAAATTTTTGACTTAGACCCCCTTCACAATTAATACTAAATGAGTTCCATATAAATTTAAAATTCCAACCGGCATCTAATGGTTTATTTTTGGACGATAACGCAAAAATTAAATAGAATAAAATTAGTTTAAAATAATGGGGTGTGAAATAACTGATAAACTCATTTTTTACTTTTGACTTAGACCAGATGAGATTATGGGTACATTTAGCACTGCAATCCGAAAATTTTATTGTGCCCCCTTCATGGATTTGGGGTATTTGTCTGAGCACAACTTTCTCAATAAATTTTAGTTTTTGTCTTATTTTACTAAGTTTTATTTTCTTCTCTAGTAAAATGCCAGCACATGTTTAGAGGTTTCATCTTCCTACCTACAGAACCTACAAGTTCCATTGTATATTCTCATGTCTAGAAAGATCCAGCAATGTTAAACAAGAGTTGTGATGAGACTTGAATGTTTTTTATTGTAAGAAGGTTCGTACAGGAATCTTTTATAATATATGTTAATCAGAATTATTCTTATATAATTCCACACAGTATTTAAATTGGTTTAGGTTAAAGCTACCTATGATAAATTTTTATTGCGATAAAGTCAGAAGATGGTGCTAATATGATTTTCTTTGTCTTCCTCTACTTCCTGAATAAGAGAGAAGAAATTACCCTTTCCTAGGACACAAAATGGCTCTGAGCCCCCTTTTCTCTACACTTTCGTTTTGCCCTCAAATTACACTATTATTTTTTGAAGTCATAAATGTACTTTGTGAAAACCCTTTCTTGGTTAAATGATCTACAGCTGCCTTAGTCGCACAGAACTTTGATGGAAACCGCGATGATGGTTTGTGTAATATCTATTTATAAAAAATATATTTTATTGCAATATTTGGGTTTGTTGCCTAAGTAAATCTGGCAAGCTGGAAAACGATTTGTATCACACTATAATTCACTATTTCATCCGTCAAGTGTAGTGAGTGTTTCAAGCAGAAAGGCATATTATGCAGTTCGTTACACCCTGCCCTGACGATGACAAGTGATTAGGGTGAGCGGCGCAACCAAGATAAGAGGAGAGCGAGAGGATCACCTGAAGTTTGGGGTGAGTTCCGTTGTGTTAATTATTGGAGTTTTATAGCTCGTGGGGCCTGTTAGCGCACACAAATGTGGTGTGGCTATCTACTTTTCTTATATATAATGATCCGTGCTGTTTTAGGACAAGGCCTCAATTTTTCTGAAAATTGGATTATTTGTAGTCTAGAGAAGTTATATTCAAATACATACAACAAATCTAGTGAAGCACTATCATAGGAACAGATACGCCGTATTTTTCTCTGATTTACGACATGTAACTCGAAAAGTTATGGGCACCCTATTATGAAACTAGCAGAGATCCCATAAATTAAAAAAGGTTTGAAAATGTTAAAAATAACCGAATATATTTCACTCTATACTAAAATTTTCAACATTGAATAAATCTGAGAATTATTAACTTTATTATTTTCAGACAAATTGTTGGCTGTTTTTTTCAGATGAAATTGATTATATTTAGTACAAGATTTTAGTGAATAAGAAATATTGTTATTAAATGGGCATTGTCAAAGCCACTCCTCGGAAAGTGAAAAGATGCCTGCGAAGAAATAAAAAAATCACACACACAAGAAAAAAATTAAAAAAATCACAACTGTTTTTTTAAATAGGAACTCTGAATGAAGCCAACGGATTTCCAAGCAACTATCCTAGATCCATTGGCGGTGTATTAATTTAGCATACTCGTATGGAACTTTAATACGAGGGGTGCCTTGTATATGTCGGGATTAGAGAACAAAAACAAATTTTAATGATCGAAAATCACTTTATTGTTTTTCAAAATATTCTCCATGAAGATTTATACACTTTTGCATGCTTTTGAACCAATTGTCGAAGCACTTTTGCCACTCTGAATGAGGTACCTCCAAAACATACATTCTTAATGCCGCAACCGCTTCTTCAGGTGTCGGAAAACGTTGACCACTCATTTTTTTTTACGTACGGGAATAAAAAGAAGTCATTCGGTGCCAAGCCAGGAGTATACGACGGATGACCCATTAATTCGATGTTTTGGGTGCTCAAAAATGCAGTTGTCTGAGCCGATGTGTGAGAGCTCGCATTGTCCTGGTGAAGAGTGATCCGTCTTTGGCGATTGGTTTTCCTAATTTCTTGGACGACAACTGGCAAACAAATGGCTGTGTACCACTCAGAATTTACTGTTCTGCGTTGTTCTAGTGGTACGGTTGCGACGTGTCCAGTTTTTCCGAAAAAACAGGCGACCATTTGGCTCATCTTGAAACACCCATACAGTCGACTGCTGTTTACTTCCGGGCTCATACGCGTAAATCCATGATTCATCACCTGTCACGATGTCATAGACATGTTTCGAAGCCCCGCGATCGTATTTTTTGAGCATTTCCTTCGACCAATCGACACGAGCCTTTTTTTGAGCGATTGACAAATTGTGTGGGATCCAACGCGAAGAAATTTTTTTGACAGTCAAATGTTTATGCAATATTGAATGTATGCTGGTCCCACTAATGCCTAAGATTGTCTCAATCTCACGATAGGTCACATGACGATCTTGCAATATCAGTTCGCGCACAGCATCAATGGTTTTCGGAACAACAACTGATTTTGGACGACCTTCACGAAATTCGTCTTGGAGTGAACCACGACCACGATTGAATTCACCATACCATCGATAAACACTGGTCCTTGATGGAGCTTCATCGCCAAAAAATGAATTAAGTTCATCCATGCAATGTTGCTGAGATAATCCACGTCGAAAGTTGTAAAAAATAATCGCACGAAAATGTTCACGATTTAATTCCATTTTTGGACCGAGATGAATTTTTTAAGTTACTGTAAACAACACAAATAGCGCTGGTATTTCAAAACGTTCTGAGTACGTAAAAGCCAAAAAATGTCCAACTTTGCGATACAGCTGTCAGTTGCCAGATTGCAACACCAGGGTTGCCAAATCCCGACATATAAAAGGCACCCCTCGTATGCTTCTTGTCCAAACGCAAATGACTTGCGTACTTCTCTCGTGATTATCACAACACGAAATGATTGCACATTTTCGAAAAAGTAAAAATACATAGTTATTTATCATCATTAAAATTTCTGTATGCACATATGGGTATCTCGCTTACTTTGCTCAATGTTGCCACAGCCAATAGTTGATTCGATTTCACACATTCCTTGTCGAGCGGCATGCCATTTCTCCCATTGTTTAGCATTTTGGATGCAGAACCGCTTTTTCTCATCCAATCGAGCGATTTGGATCGAATAGATGTGACGTCATTTAATGGATTGTTTTGTCGATTTCTTATGGACTACTGACTAGTTCAAGATTTCCAATATAAACTTCGTTATGCGGTCTTCTAAAGGCGTCGTACTCTAATTTTGAAATAACAAATGAGAAAAGAGCAAAAATTCATGGGTGTAGAGATTAGAGAAGGTGAAGCTTTGCGTCATATAAAACCAAGCATTGAAAATTTATTAGCTGCAAAGTAATTAATATGCGTGACAGCAGTAAAAAGCATCACAATCTTAAACCTTATTGAGAGACTCCAAACGAGTTTCGGAAGCATGGTACTACGTCAGTAGCGTTGTAATTTGTTTTGATTAGTTTATTTGATGGCATTTCTAAATGTTAATAAGCAGACAAATCTTATCGAAGTAAGTTTAAAGTCAAAGCGAATTATTATTAACTATTTATTAATATAATAGATATTTAGTTGTTTAATAACAAAAACCAATATCATTTAAGAATATTATGGATAAGGGCCTAAAACACTATTTTGCGGATACTATTGTGGAGCCAAAAGGTTTTAGAAGAAACGCCGTCCACAACGACAGAAATAGTTCTGTGCGAATGATAGAGTTTTACCCATTAAGGAAAGTCAAATGAATCTTAAGCGCGGGAGTGTACCTATTCAAATCTTATGCGAGATTATGTAAAATGTGGTGATAAAATGGAAAAATAAGCTGAGTTGTGGGTAAAATTTCTGGAAGCAGGAAATTAAGTACTGCTCAAAGCAGTGTTTTGTTCGAATGTTCAAATGCAAAATCCAATGTCTTCTCTCTAATGAAGGCATACCTTTGAGTATATAACAAATTAATTGAAGAAATACGTGAATAATTCCATATAAGAAATATATAGAGACCCCTTTTGTAAGAAAACTCACAACAAAATGCAATTAAATCAAGATACGCAAAACAGCGATTTGTGGCACCGATTGCTGTTCCGCTTAAACACGTTCTTAGTGATACCTTCACACACACACATACTTGTGTACATACAAACTTACGAAAGTAGGAGTATCTCGTATTAATATTAAATAGTAGAAAAATATTTGTTAATGGCTATCTATACATGTATGTATGTCAATATGCATAGATAGTATGTACGTATATTTATTGGTACTTACAGTGAAACCGAGATAAAACGAATTTCAAGGAGTTGAACAAATGTTTCGTTATACTCGTATTTATAGAATATCAAAACTTCGTCGATATAACGCACATGCACTATTATTTTAGTATTCATTTTCACATGAAATAATAAAATAAAAATATTCCATTGGTCCAAAAATATTCAGTTATTTTCTTTGCTTGTCATTTTGGATAAAGAAGTCAATCGAGTTTTCTACATACACACATATGTATCATATATCAAATCTTCAAAAAAAAAAATAAAAAATAAATAATTGGCGCGTACACTTCTGTTAGGTGTTTGGCCGAGCTCCTCCTCCTATTTGTGGTGTGCGTTTTGATGTTGTTCCACAAATGGAGGGACCTACAGTTTCAAGCCGACTCCGAACGGCAGATATTTTTATGAGGAGCTTTTTCATGGCAGAAATACACTCGGAGGTTTGCCATTGCCTGCCGAGGGGCGACCGCTATTAGAAAAATGTTTTTTTTAATTTTGCTTTTCACCGAGATTCGAACCAACGACCTCTCTGTGAATTCCGAATGGTAATCACGCACCAACCCATTCGGCTACGGCGGCCGCCGTAGATGTATGTATAATGCGGTGTAGAATGCTTGATCCCGAAAAATGTTTGGAGCTTTTGATTGCAGTTTTGTCGTACAGGCAAATCGATTCACTTTTTATTGAATGACCCATTCTGACAACAATTAAAATCCGACTAGCAATGTGCACTTAACGCACTAAACTGCCTTTTGTCGACGGGACTGTAACCGATAATATCACATATACCAATAGGTCGTCTTGCTTTTTTCATTATATGTAATTATGGTGCATTTTGGATGGACAATTTCCCAATAACGATTTTTTATTCAAGATACTCATTTTATTATATAGAGTTTTTTGTTTTAACAAGGTTCGCTATATCGAGATTTCACTGTATTAGCTGTACAGCTTTACTAACAGACAGCTGTCTAACAGACACTTCGTCTACATAGAATTCCGTAAAAACTTTATACAGATACTCGTATACTCGTATATCGATTATATACGCATATGTATGCGACAACAAAGCTGCTTCTGATGTCGTCGCTTAGTTTACCATTTGGACTAAGTTCACTCATCAGCGCCATGCTCACCGATGAACAATCTTTACTGTCAGTTTGTAAAACGAACACACACGCGACAACTGTGAAAAGTTGTTGGCAACATTTTTGGGGAAACCGTTTTTGCAAATGTGCAAATGTGTGGTGGGGGGAAATACATACACGTGTTCGAATGTCGTGAGAATGCGTGCAACCAAGGGAAGTGCATTACGTACGCGGGTGTTAACCTTTGACAATCCAGGACGATCGACCTTTTTTAACAAATAAATATGTATTTTTTTATTTATTTTATTTAAGTCAAACATACAACCCAAATTACAGTTAGCAGTAAACAAATTAAGTTGTAGAAGGCATTAAAGAAAAGATAGAAAGATAGTAGTAGTAGTAGTAGAGGTAGGGATAGCTTGAAATTAAATAAGGAGAAATTGTTTGAGTACATTCAGCAATATTTGGCAAAGTAACGAGCGATTCATTTCTGAAGCGCAAGTTCTCTTTTACTAGGTTGTTCAATAAGTTTTGTGGTTCGATAACAGAGACCGTTGCTACTAACCTAGGTTTTTTTGTTATGTTTGTACTCTTTCAGTTTCATTTCAATCTGTCAATTCATTCTTTGATTACAAGCCTTTTGTATCGACGTGTTACAGTATTTTCTACAAAGGAAAAAACCAAATATCGTGCAGTGATTGAATTTTTATTTTTGGAAGGTTTAACCGTTTCGGGACGGGAGCTTTTGTGATGTACAATCTCAAAGAAAAGTGTTTATTTCGTCTCCTATGGCTATTTTAAGAAAAGTAATTTGATAATATATTTTTAGCGCATCCCTAAAAGGAGATATTGTCCTGGGATAAAAACATCCCAAATCCATCTGTATTCAAAAGTATTAATAAAAATTCTAGACTTAAATTCACTCGATTTCATTTTATTTTGTCGTTTATATATTCAATTTTATCTTATAAGACATTATATTTATATCTGATGGCAAGGAGTAAAACATTTTTTACAAAATGCCAAGTTGCAAGCAATGCAAATCTGATTCGTACGGCTCTCTTTGCCCTTTTTAGCACAATTTACGCATCGTTGTCTCTTGTTCGTTCTTTGTGGCCGGTCCTGTTCGAACTTTGCGCTGAATTTTCGCATTCTTTTTCCCTTCGTCGATGAGGCATTCGGATAGCTCTACCAAGAATCCCAAGAACGGTTCTCTTTTCTGACGTGGATGGTTTGTTTCCGCCTGGATAATCCAAGCATTTACGGCGCATGTCATCATAAGTCGAAAGAAAACTTTTCGCCACCATTTAGCAGACTTTCGGTCTAGTTCATACAGGGTAACCATTTTGTCGGCCAAATCTACGCCACCCATAATGTTTCGGTATGCTTTCACTAAATCTGGACAAGTCACATCAACTCTGGTGCCATCTTTTTGTTTTCTTTGAACGGTGCCCACTGTAGCCTCATGGCAATTGTTTAGAAGCATTACATGTTTAGCATCTTGCCAAAGTACCAGATGAATTACACTTGAAAACATATTCTCCTCTGTTTAGTTTTTCAGTAACTTTAGGTAAATTTTTTTTGTTAGATATACAGGTACCTAAAGCTGGAAAAGGAATATTATTTATCAATTTTGTTGACGTGAAAAAAAGGTCAAAACACAATGTAGTGTCAGGATATCTGATGGTCGATGCCAATTTCATAATAACGCGTTCGCCTAATGTGGATGATGTATGCGAATTGTCTTCTTTTTCGGAATATATATTAAAATCGTAAGTATAGCCAGTCATACTGTCGCATCTCATCCATAATTTTATTCCTCTCTTCACTGGCTTCAATGCCATATCCTGCTTCAAGGTAGATCGACCCAAAAATTTGGTCATAGACTCATCAATGCTTTGGAATGGAGAGTCGGATCTACATTTTTGAAAGGTGATTTTGAGGCAATTGATCAAATCATCAATGAAATATGTTTTAGGTTTTGGATCAAGCTGGTATGATAACGAGGAAAAATATAGTTTGGACATAACGTGTAAGAACCGATCTCTGGACATGGCTTTTTTTATGTATGGATTCACCAATGAAGGGCTATTTGAAAAATAGTCCTTCAAAGAAGGCACTCGATTATATGACATTACAAATGTGCATCCGAGAATTATGAGGATCTCACCAAAATCGGTTCTAGCTCGTTTGTTTTTTACATGGCTTATATTGTGAATATCAATTCTCTCATTGGTACAATATACTATGTGATGAATAAAGCTTCTAGGCAATAGCTTGAAAAATACCTCCAAAGGTTTCAGTCCACGAGTTATGCCCTCATTACTAATGATTCGTTCTTGGCTAATAGTGAATCGTGGCTTGAATGTCGGTTGTGGGTCTGTCCATATTATAATATCATCAGGCCATTCATGCACATTATCTTCTTCCAAACGTTCAACTTTGTGTATTTCATCATCAGTACTTTTATTTTCACCATCATTTTCATCTATAGCACTTTCATTTCCACGATCGATTTCGATTTCTTCATCATATGCTCTGCCGGACTGGGTGTTTTCTCCATCTTCTGAATCAATGTTGCTTTTTTCACTGGGACTGTATGCGGAACCACTATCAGCAAACAGATCATCCTCATCACTCGATTCATTCAAAAAGTTCTGAATTTGTGAAACACCCAGTCTGCGTGGTCTCTCCATTCTGTAAGTAAAATAATGTACATGAGTACATATGGGATAATAATATCCCACAAATAAACAGATTTGGGATGATTTCTTCCCACGGAACTTACCTTGACTTCTTATAAGGAAAATAAGTTATTCTTTATTCTAAACTTTTTATTTCAATAGATTAGCACTATTTGCACAAAATGTAACTATATTTCTAAGCTTTTTCCAAACAAATACCATCTACGCAACAACGTGTCTAAGAAAATGAGATTTAATAAAAAACTGATGACTCCAACCAACAGCTGGTATTTTTGTTTTTGTAGAGAAGAGTATAGTGAATGATTTGGGACTGTTTTGAACCAAATCGCTTCCATATTGTGACAGATACGATTTTTTTAATTTCTTCGGGATAAAAACATCCCCATCGTCCCGAAACGGTTAAAAGCAAAGGAAATTTATAACCGAATGCTGAAAGTACATAAGGGCTTTTCGCCATCAATTAGTATAATAGAAGGATGGGTTGCTGAATTTAAACATGGTCAAAGACGATCCACGTCAAGGACGTCCAAAAAAGCAAAAACACCAGAAATTGTAGAAAAAATAAAGGAAATCGTATAGGAAAATCGACAAGTGACTGAAAGAGATTTAGGAGGATCCCTATGCATCTCATTGGGCAGTGTAAGCAATATTTGAAGTATTGGATTTCAGAAAGCTGAGTGTACAATGGGTGACGCATTTGCTAACAATGGAACAAAAGCACAGCGTTTTCGAAAGGATAAAGTGGATTTTGTGCGTCGACTCATCACTATGGCTAAGATTTGGGTCTATCACCATGCTCCTAAATCAGAATAGGAGGCTTAAGAGTGGTGTGAATCTTGCTCTTCGGCTCCCGAACGAGATCGTGTCTAGAAATCGGAAAGATGTTAGCACCAGTTTTTCGGGGTGCGGAAGACACTTTTAGACCAACTGAAGGAAAAAAATCGTGCGTTTACAAATAAAAAATTATTTTTCACCAGGACCGTATCACAAGAGCATTTTGATAATAGCTAAAACACATGAATTAAAGTTCGAATTGTTTGAGCATCCACCGTATTCACCAATTTTTGCCCCTAGCGACTTCCATCTGTTTCCAGATCCAAAAAAATGCATGCGTGGAAAACGTCTTTCATCAAATGATGAGGTCATACCAGCTGGGAAAGCATATTATGCAGCCCTTTCATATTCTCACTTCAGGGATGGAATACATAAATTTGAATCTCGTTGGAACAAGTGTATGAATGCTGAGGGAGAGTATACTGAATAATAAAGTGTAATTCAAAATTGTATCACAAAATTGTGTTTTTCTTATCCAACTGCAAAACTTATTGAACAACCAGTATGCATTTATATTAACAGGAACGAAAACAAAAAGTATTGCAGTCAGTCATTAGTGAACGGCAAGGTTTTGAAAACATAAGTCTATCTTTGAGATATCGGGGTTTCTGAGTAGTAATGATATTCTGAAGTAACACTAAACATTTGAACTTAAGCAAATTGTCAAAAGATACCAATGCAATTTATTTCGCAAGAACGTAAAAAACAAAAGAGGCCATAAGGTACTCCTCTGGTTACAAGTAAGAACTTAGATGTAGTCTTGTCGGCACATACTGCTTGTAATCAGACACTAGAATATTTTTTTGCAATAGTTAAAGCCGAAGTTGAAAAGTTAAATAAGTGTGTAAGCATCAAGGTTAAACGTTCGTGGTCTAAAGAGTCAAATGGTTTGGAATGGTCGAGTAAAGTAAGAAAAGTTACACGGTTTTTGTCAATGTTTAGTCTTATATCATCCGACACTTTTAAGATTGCCGTGGTGCAACCCCTACTGGATCTAAACCACGATTGCAATGTGTTTACCAAACTGTTGTTGTTCCGAAACGTGTTTATGTGGCAATACATAATACGCTCAAGAACTTTAGATAGTAACGGCCTTATTGCAATCGGACGGTCACCATTCGGTTTCCTTTTAGGTATAATCTTGGCTTTCTTCCAAGAGTCTGGAAAGATTGACGTTGTGAGAATGGCATTCAGAGCGTAAGGAAGATACTTTAAGATCTTAATAAACGTAATAAACATTTGACAAACTTCCGGCCGCATTGGATTTGACACTAAGTACAGACTGAACTACTTCACAATCGTCGACACATTCGAAACAAAAACTGAACATCACAACATTTAAATTAGAAATGTAACTCTCATAACATATAAGAATATTATTTACAGAATCGTTCAAACACACAAATTTCTCATTTCTTATTTTGTCCACGCAAAGCATTTTTAAAAGTATGATGTCCCAAGATATCTTTATTTCTATGAATACACAAACTCCCACGGTGGAATGAGTTTTAGAAAAATTTTCTGAAAATAATTGTATTGTTATATTTTAGACTCTTAGCGAAAATCACGATACTCGAAAGCTGCCACATCCAAACTAACCTATCAATCAGTCTGAAATTTGTTTTGCGTCATTTGATAAATGGCAGCACTCGATGCTAACACACACTTCCCTCAGGAACGCCCTCTGTCATCAAACACGGGTACTTATTGAACTGCCCTCGTATATGTATCTGGTCTGTCTGATTACACAGGCCGACAAAATTTAACCAACATTCAGACCCAGAAACCAGACTATATATTTCCGAAGGTTTATGATGCGCTGAATCCAAATCTGGCCTCAGAATTGCTCTATCAGCTCTGGTTTTCGAGATATCCTAACCTAAAAGTGTAAAAAACCCCATTTTTGCCCATATTTGAGGTTATGTAGCCTTGCAGATGTTTTCTTTCACCAAAATTAAAGGATGGCATCTTTAAATACAATCCTTCTTTTTTCAAATGGCGTTTTGTTTGCTCAAATATCATTTTTTTTCGCAGAGATATCGCATTTTGAAATTTTCATGTTTCGAAATTTTCCTACACCTGAAAATCGATTAAGATAACATAGACATGATATATTCGATTACTAATTTTCGCGAGCAGGCTAACCCACATAACCGCAAGCAGGCTTTCCCACAAACTCCAAATTTACATACTATTAATCCATATATTTCAGGCCCTCAAACCCAAGAAAATTAGTAAGCGACTATATCATGTCTATGTTATCTTAATCGATTTTCAGGTGTAGGAAAATTTCGAAACATGAAAATTTCAAAATGCGATATCTCTGCGAAAAAAAATGATATTTGAGCAAACAAAACGCCATTTGAAAAAAGAAGGATTGTATTTAAAGATGCCATCCTTTAATTTTGGTGAAAGAAAACATCTGCAAGGCTACATAACCTCAAATATGGGCAAAAATGGGGTTTTTTGCACTTTTAGGTTAGGATATCTCGAAAACCAGAGCTGATAGAGCAATTCTGAGGCCAGATTTGGATTCAGCGCATCATAAACCTTCGGAAATATATAGTCTGGTTTCTGGGTCTGAATGTTGGTTAAATTTTGTCGGCCTAGTTCCATTAAACACGAAAGATACGATTATCGTAAAAACTCAAACTAATAAATTAATTTTAGTTATCAATCCGAATTTTGCATGGACAGAGAAGCAGATATTAGTTTAAATTATTTCGGATACTTTTCCTTGTAGACTAGTGTTATTGTAATCATAGACTTAAGTAAAATGAAAATGAAATGAAATATAGAGGATGTGGAATCGAATTTATCCACTAGGGCGTTGATAGTTCAGACAGATGCAACATATTGTTATAATCCCGTCAGAGTTTTTGTATAATTTTTTATTAATTTCGGAATGTTGTCCGTTCGTGAACTTCACCATGAACCAAAAAAGTTACGGTTGCAGTGCCATGTCCTATTGTGTCAGGCTTAAAAAAAGTACAACATTAATTTCAAGACCGCCTAACTTCTCAGTGACAATTCATAAACAGGTGTTCTTTATATTGTATTATATTTTATTGTTCTTTGTTCTTAAAATTAATCGTCTATATGTTGAAGCGACAAACTTAACAATTGTATATAAAACTATACAAATTGACAACTACTTATATTTATTTTTTTATGCACATAACTCCGATCAGATCTGGGAATGCATTAGTTAATATTTACAATAAGTTTTTAGGCAAAAAAGGCGGCCATAGGAGTTCGAGAATGTGTGTGAATATTTTGTTTTTATAAATAGATGCATATATGCATATATTGTTTATATATGTAAGTACATTTTTAATTACAATTAGGTGTTTTACACATTGTATTTGATGAAGGCACCGGCAGCAACCCGCATAATAAATTTTAAAAGTGAAAAAAATGTTAGTTTAGCAAATTGTTTTCTTACAGTTATTGGATAAGAAATACGTATTTGTTCCATTAGTAATGTTTTTATAATTTTATGTTTTTTTCGTTTATCATAATTATTTAAAGGTGTTACATTCCCAGCTGGAATATAGGAATCTAAAACCAGCAAAACTCCTTGTTTATTTAATAATTTACATAAGCTCTTTTTTGACATTAAAAATATTTGGACAATAGTTCGCAAGGTTATTAATGTGCAACGAAACTCTTAAGAATATCGTAAACAATATTATTTGGGAGGCCGCGCGTAACAGAAAATATTTCTTAGCCAATAAGCAAAGCTTCAGGCAAAAGCTTTGCAAATAACTTGACTTGCTTTCGCTTTCAAATCGTATTTTTCCCACTCCGCCAACACCTTTGTGCAGTCAAAGCATCTTGCTTTTTAATTGTGAAATTAGAGTTCATAAATATAAGAGTTCATAGTTATAATTTCCTTAAAATACTAAAAAACGCAGTGTGCTGTTTTATGAGTGCATGTATGCACAAGGTGGCGCAAAATTAATCACTCTTTTGGAAGATTTATAATTTGCGCAAATGGCGTCGTACGCCAAACTGAGATAAAATGAAGATTACCATCGCTCAAAATAATTTTTTTACTTAGTAAATAGATCTTCAATTCAATGAAATTCAATTGGATGATTAATTTTGCGCCATCTTTTATGTTCATTTATACGACGATTATGAGTAGCTTTTTCTTTGCTGCCTCTGCGGCAACCACATCTATCGCATATACATGTGTTTGTGTATGTATGCGTGGTTTAGTTGGAATTGGCCGAGAAATGGTTTAATCAAAAATATATACATACGTATGTGTGTTTGTATATATTACAAAAGAGGTTAAAGGCCTAATATTCGTTTAAATGCCGTCATAAAAGAAAATATGTTTACGAAAAAAAAAATATTTGCTTTGGAATAAAGTAATATAAATATTTCGGAATTATCACTGAACAAAGAAATATCGAAGTAGTAGCGAGTAAATAATAATTTAAACTGCACTACAAATAAGTCAAGGCGCCAATGTCTGGGGAAATATTTTGATATGCAAAAATTTAGCTATTACTATATATCACAAAATCCATTTAACAGCAGACGATATGGTTGTATTAAGTAACCGATTTATAAGAGTGTACGGGTATCAAACATACTTTCGCCACTTAACACTTTAGTACTCGATTTTCTGCTTCAGTGGTTGTTAGTTAATAATTAATTTGTTACACAAACAACATCTACAATGTTACTGCCTTGTTTCATTTTCTTTGCCAGATAACTCCATTTCCAAATGCTCAGCGTCGTAGATAACGATCAGCTTATTGTTGAGGCCCTCAAATACCTGCGCGACACGTTGCTGCAGATTGTAGAAGTAGAGCTTCTGATTGCGCGCTTCGAAGTCATTAATTAGCTGTGAGACCACTTTGGCGGCGGTGAAGTCCGCACCATATATATAGGTGCAATCAATGACCACGGGTAGCGTCGATTTGCGACCTTGTTTGTTAATCACATTTCGCATAAACTCAACCGATGGGAAGATCAGACAGCGATCGGGAGTGAGCATGAGATATTTGATGTCATTCGAAGTCTGAAATGAGAAATGTCACCAATTAGGTTATTTTCGAAGA
Organism: Anastrepha ludens; assembly: GCF_028408465.1. Taxonomy (NCBI): domain Eukaryota; kingdom Metazoa; phylum Arthropoda; class Insecta; order Diptera; family Tephritidae; genus Anastrepha; species Anastrepha ludens. The sequence goes on along the minus strand of NC_071498.1, from coordinate 84,445,739 downwards.
AAAAAAAAATTTTTTTAATTTACTTACCGTTGCAATTTCAATGCGCAGTTTTGGACGCGCCGCACTGTATAGAATAAAGAGGATATTGATGGCAATGCCAACGAGTATGCCGATCTGTAGGGGCAACAATAAGCATGCCACAAAGGCGCTGAGACCGGGAATGAGATCAGTTTCTATGGGGATAAAATGTAAGTTGTTTGGTGAGCAAAATATTATTCAATAGCAAAATTGACTACTCACTTTTACTTCTCCACATCGGTTTGATGACGCGGTATTGCACCATGAAGATGACTGCTGCCAATATTATAGCGGCCAGTGCGGATTTTGGAATATATTGGAAAGCAGGTGTAAGCCAGAGCAAAGAAAATATGACAATGATACCAGTGTAAAGATTCGATAGCTGTGTTCTAACTCCACTAGCATTCAATACGGCGCCACGTGCGATCGGTCCATTGCCACGGAAGCCTTGGGCAAAGGAATTGCCTATGTTGCAAAGACCAATGGCAATAAGTTCTTGATTTGCATCAACGGGTTTACCATCAGCTGTTGAATATAACATAAATCCGTTAATATTATTGCTCTCTTTGAGGCTGTGCCACTTTTCAACTCACCAAATGCTTGCACCAAGGCGGTATTCTCCAACAATGAAATCAACGGCACTACTATGAGACCCGCACCCAAGCTGCTCACCATCTGTATGAAATTTTCGTGTTTCTCAATAACTTCGCCGCTGGTTGTGTCGGTGTAGGTGGTCATAGAGAATGGTGGTACTTTGAATTCCGGCAAACCTTTTGGCACATAACCGACCATTTTGAAAATATCTTTGCCTGAGCTACGCAACGTGTAACCCAAAATAGTAACCAATATCACAAGTACAGCGTTACGTGATGTACCAATCAACCAAATAGTCTTCTCAATCACGCTTTGCCAACACTTTTTGCCTTCCTTAGGACCGATTTTCACCATAGTCATAGAGCGCATGGCCAACAGCAGAAAGACGCAACCAACGCCCAAAGCCGTATCATTCCAGCTAATGTTTTGAATATCGTTTACTATTGAAATCCACATTTCGACAAAGGTATCGCCATCTGTGCTCACAACCAGTATATCCTTGAGTTGTGAGGTGAAAATGATGAGCGACACAGCGCTAGTGAAACCCGCACTAACTGGGCCAGACACAAAGTCTATGAGGAAGCCTAGCTGGAATATGCCCATGAGCACTTCAATGATGCCAGTGAGAAACGTAAGTAATATAGTTTTCTCCAAGCTACCCCTTGCAGTTTGAAATACGAGCAGTGCGGCAATGGCGGTAGGGCCGACAGGTACATCTTTGCTGGAGCCAAAAAGTACATAAATGAAGCAACCGAAGAAGCAGCCGTAGAGACCATACTGAAGAGAAAAAAGAAAAAATGTATTTGATTATGATTTTTGTAATTCGCGATTATTAAATTTTAAGCTAAATAACTATAGAGCTAGGGCTTATTGACACATTTTGACCATTTTTTTTATTCTTTTTTTAATGTTATTAAACTTATATTGAAAATATAGTCCATTCCCTTAAAAAACGCGAATAAGTCTAAGTGCCAAATTTTTTGCAAAATTAAGAAAAATTCAAAAAAATTTCATCAAGATTTCATAATTTTTAATCAGTCTTTGGAAAGATGTGGAGTAACTGATTGAATTTTGGTATAATAAAGCTACAAGTTTCAAATACCACAAAGCGCCAGGCTGTTTTTTTTCTAGTAACCCGGTGCTTTTTTACCATATACAGAAAGATCTAAAGTTTTTTTTTAAGTTTTAAAATTGGTTTTATACGGGATTTATGAGGCAAATAAACTGTCACAAATTGTCAATAAGACCCTGTAACGAAGTGTATACACGTAACAAAAAATATTATAGCGCAGCTGAAAAAGAAAACGTATTAAACTATTTGCTAAACCAAATGGGATAAATTCGTGATATTAATAATAATATTTACTCAGGAACTATTTGTACTAAAATTCGACCTTCATTAGATTTAGAAATTATACATATGTATGTGCACACATATATATATGTAAATCCAAATTTTACCTATGAAAGTAACTCAACTCTGTCACTCTTATAATAAACTTTTCTTATCTTTTTGGTATACTCTCAGACTTCTAAAGTAACAAATATATATGGATGATTATCGATGTATGTGTGTATCTGCTGGAGTCATATGTTTACAAATTTACTATCAGTTGGTCCATGGCCCAAATCTCTCCTTCGCCATAAGATTTAATGGCATATGAGTACTATGACTGTGTTGTACATAAATATTCAATTAATGAGCCGTTAAGTCTGCATCAGAAACTTAAATAGGCTTAGGTAGTTGGTAATATTGCAACTCTTCCCATTCTGACAGGAGGTTGATTTATTCTTAAGGGCAGAAATTATAATTTTCTATTTATTTACTTTCAAAAAGTCAATGAATATTTATTTGAAGTAAGCATCTTCCCGAAAGGTTGGGAGCTCTCCAGCGATCTCTAGAATTAGAGTTAGGCTTTTGGGGTGCGATGGACTGAGTATGGATATATTTCATACTCCTCAGTATCTCTTAATATTTGTCAATGAATGTTCAAATCAATTTTTCCGTCTTACCATCCATACTGTATCTATCTTGTCTCCCAATTCCTTCCACTGTAGTCTATTCGGGTGCAGTATAATGGTTTAGCTGACTGATTGCTTGGACTTGTCTGACCCTCCTCGAATCTAATATAATCTAATCTAAAGTATACCAAGCACTATTGTATAAGTATTACATTCTCCAATTTCTTTGCTTTCAAAAGCGATTGCGTTCGAATTCTTATACAGGATTGAGATCGGTAAGCTTAAGTCAACGAGTGCATTTTGAACTCTTCTGAGCGCGGTAAAGGAGCATTCCAATTTTTAATACAGTTCAATAAATTGTTTTATCCGAGTACAAGTGTGTATGAGGTACTATGCTACAATATTATGAAATACACAACTGGTAATATCTCAATACTTCAATATTAATTTGCATTTTATGAATGAACGTTGAAAATTTTAATTTCTTTTTAAATTTATTATAAATACATATTTTTTTCAACTTGAAACAATTAAATTCGTACTTAGTCGATTGAGTTACTTAACAACAGCGACAATAATAATTCAGTACATCAAATATGTGAGTCGAATTTTACGTATTCGAACAACGCAAACTCAAAACGAAAGAGTTGATGTAAACAAAGGAAATGAAAAGATAATTTGAATATTCTTTTGGTAACCAAATTCAACTAATTATATTTATATACAATCGCAATACTTATTTTTGTGATTATTTGGATTGCAGGAAAAATAATATCACATAATGAGATTACCTTTCATGACATCCAGACGTTTATTTTTAATTACTGACTCAGCAGGATTCAATAATGAACACTTTAAGGTGTGTTACTAACAGGTGAACAAACAAAAAGACACATAAAATATTTACACTGAGTTCAACTTAATTGCTGGAAGTGTATTTTAATATTTATTTTGTAATCCACTTGTATGACGTAAACTTTGTGAGGTATCAGATGGACTAAATTAATTTGCCTTCCTCTAAATATACGAATGGATGGACATTTATGCTTACTTTAACTAGTTACGCAGACCGAAAAAATTGGTCAATTTTTATTTGAGTAGATCTTTTCTTTAAGATATTTCAAATAAAAACAGAAATATTTATTTTGAGGAAGAGACTTTTGAAACCTAAGCGCTAAACAGGTATTTTATTGAAGGAAACTTTTTGCAAATCCTGGGGAATAATTCTTACATGCGTCAATACTTATGAATACCTTATATACTGGTATATACATACATATTTGTATATAGCTTATGAATGAGTATGAACGAAAATAATCAACCACATACTCAGCATTAATTGCAAATAAGGCTACATACATATTTGGTTAATTACTCGTATGGGTTAATTTCCGCTCCCTTTGAGACCAAACAGGAACATTATTGAATCAATTAACCCAATAAGGAATAACACTCCGGTTTTCCATCTGATCTGAGGTGTTTACCAAACAAGAAATATTGTTTTAAATTATTATTATACAGTCAGCCTAGAAGAACATCTCTTTGATGTACGCATTTGAAACTCGATAATGACACAACTTTTGACACAACTTAAGTGATTTTAAGGGGCTTTGCTTTGACGCCAATAAATTCTAATATAACATAGAAAAATCTAGTATTTTATTGAAATATTATTCACATGATGACTAAAGCTATGACTGTAACCACTGTTCTAACCGCAAAAAATGGGATGCCTGTAGAGGGCGGTTTCGCCGTATTTCAGGTATGGGGAATCGAACTGCATCACGAGTATGTAAGTAATCTGTAAGCCTACATAACTTTTGACGACATATCAAACTAGAATAAATAAGTCTTGGACACTTTTAAGTGGAAAATCAACCACAACAGTAGTGTTCGACGTGTAAAATTAGCCGAAAAAGCTTTAAGCTTTCAAAGCTGACTTTTCTGGCCAGATTTTTTCGACCTTGGAACATATTTCTATATTGAGGTTCCAGGTAGTTTCTTTCAACTATGGATTTCTATTGAGAAAATACCAGGCCCGGGTGCTCCATCGAAGGTTTTAAAAATAGCGTCCACCTGAGGGTTAAGCAACGGTTTACTTATTATGCATAATTCATGTATTTAGTCATGTTCCTTATAGGCAACATTTAAAGAAAAAAAGTCTGAAGGCGTGCAAAAAACTTAAAACGCTAGTAATATTGTTCATAACCGAAACATGTTGCACTCTCCGGTCTTCCCGTTGAAAAATTCAAAAAAAAAAATTCATGGTGTTATTGATTAAATATTTGAAGAAAAGCAAGCAATTCAATGGTTAACAAAAGAAGTGCCAAGTCGAAAAATTAAAAAAAAAAAATAAGCAACCAATTCTTCCAAAAAATTTGCTTGCTCATATTTGCTCGTGACTTGGAAAGTTTGCCAAATCGAAGGTTGAAAGCCGAATTCTGAAATATTTGCTTTAGGGGTTTTTTTAGCGTTTAAATGTGTATTATGAACTCAGGTTTCTATGAAATTTTGCAATTTGTAAAAAGATGAGGTGAGATCATATGTGTGCATAAAAAATTCAAACTATCATAGATGAAGAGCGTTCAGTTTACTTATAGGTATGTATTAATATAAACAAATTTAGATGTACAGGGTTGGATTGAAAAGTAATGAACCTTCCCGCGCGGAGCGTCTGCCCCGCAATCAACCGAATCGGCTAGTGGGGGAAAATGATCGTTGGACCTTCCCCTTCCACTAGACACTGGTCTCAGTTCGCTGGCAACAGTGGTGCAGTCAACATCGCTCCGCGCGTGAAAGCTGTTTTAAAAGTGTGTTAGGATTTTGCAGTGGCGAAAATGCAGCGATCGTTGGAGCAACGTTACTCGATCAAATTTTGCGTAAAGCTAAACAAAACGAGTACCGAAACCATTGGGCTACTCAAGGAGGCTTACGGGGACCAATCTCTGTCCAGTGCCCAGGTAAAACGGTGGCACAAGTCGTTCAAGGAAGGCCGGGAGGACGTCGAAGACGAACAGCGACCTGCAAGGCCTTCGACGAAGCAAACGACCGCCTTCCTCTGCACCTCTGCTTTGGCCAAGATGGAGGTGCCGGTGCTTCCCCACCCTCCCTACAGCCCAGACCTGTCCCCTCCGGACTTCTTCTTGTTCCCGCGCCTGAAAAGAAAGTTGAAGGGGAGGCGTTTCGGCTCCATCGAGGCGATCCAAAAAGCTGTGACTGCCGAAATGAACGCGATTCCGGCGGATGAGTTGAAAAAATGTTTCCTGCAGTGGAAGGACCGCTACCAGCGGTGTATTGACGCTCAGGGCTCCTATTTTGAGGAAAATTAGTTGTACAAGCCAAAAGGTTTAATAAAACTGCTTAAAAAAAAATAAGGTTCATTACTTTTCAATCAAACCCTGTATGTACATGTAAATGTTATATTGTTAGGTAAATCTAAAGTAACAAATTATTAGCTTTGAAGCTAAAAACTCCTTAATTTAGCTAATTAACTAGCTTACATTTACATGCATACATCGCATTTATAGATATTTATACGACACAGCATTGATAAATTCGTGAAAATTTATTACCAGGAAATTAACCATAAAGGAATCGAATATATAAAAATTTTCATGAGCAAATCTTTGAACGCTTGATTCCTTTTCTAAAGGAAGAAGTCATGGATTTGCACCAGTTAACTGATGCAAAACCTATATCAGTTTCATAATAATTATTATTAATGGTGTATTATGCACTGTGACATCTGATGTTGTATATTGTGCATGACTGCTTCTGATGAATTTGTGTACCTTTTCAGGCTTTTTGTCCAATATTACTAATGGATTTAAAGTCGCCATACTTAGGTGTACGAATCTTCGTCTTGCAAGAGGTGCACATTTGTAGATAATGTACTCTGGAATTTCATGATCCATCCCTCAAAAAACAATCGTTTATTTTGATAGAAAATATGGAACGAGATGTAGACTTCCTAGATATGAGCCGTGCACAAGATTCTTTCATATATACTATAGTTAGCACGTAAAACCCCTCTGCCGCCTAATCTATCGTAGAGCGTTTCCAAACAGCCATGGATGGTTCAACAGGCTACAGTAATTAATTTTAGTTCGCTTTAGTTAATTTGTTTTATTTAAACCTTACTACGAATTTTAAAGGGCATACCAACGATCCTTTAAATACCGTCAAGAAAATTTAATAGACTTTAAAAGAGACCCAAAATGTATTTAATCGTCGCATTAAAGTTGGTTGTCATGGTAGAGTTTAGCTGAGAAATCAGCCCTTAATGGAGTATTCCAAATTACAAAAACTAACCAGAAGCATGCTAACACGGACTTATTTCATTGACCATTTCATGCAGTATTTTAACCAAGAAAAATACGCCAATTATATCTCTGCGGTTATGAAGATAGACAAATTTATATTGAGAAAGAAAGAATTATTTTCATATTGACCCTAATTTACAGTGATTATTATACTGCGAGTAGCTATGATTTCTACATTTCAATGTACCGACTCGTAACCTTAGACACTTTCCAAGAGTTTGCATGGGTATACGCAGTTCAATTTACTACAAAAACTCTCATTTAAGGAAAACATTTTTTGAATAAAATAATATTTCGCGTTTGGTTCCATCTCTTCCAAAGGAAATAGTGCGTAGTTTATTTTTCTTTTATTTTAGTTAGCTTGTAGCTAATATTGCCAGCAAAGAACTATTGCTCGCTTGAACGTAAAAATGTCTTCTACATTATATAGGCTAAATTTAGTACCTAAGATTGTAATATTTATCACAGACTGCATAAATAAAAAATAAAAAAGACAGTGATCATTGAACTCCTTAGATCAAGGTTTGCTGCATGCACTATCCACATAAGCATTGGTAAAAACCGAACTATAGTTCATAACTCTTCTTAACTTTTTATATCACTTATGCTATCACATTTTAACATACAAACATTTCATTACACTCACCTGTAGGTCAAGACCTGTTATGCCTGCATAAGCCAATCCCTGAGGTATCACAGTTAAACCGACGGTTATACCAGCCACCAAATCACCGACAAAATCCTGCCGATCATATTTGGGTAACCACTCTAGAATTGGCAACCGTTTGTAGAGCGTTTTTTTGCGAAAAACATTCGAAGCAGTGCGATTTAGCCAATCACCAGTTGTATTACAACAGCCGCGTTTATTTTTGGGATCATCATCCTGGATTATACAATCACTGCTGCCCGAATATAGACCATTTGGTGGTATATCTACGGATACTTCCAAGCCGTAATTGTCGTTGCCTTGACCACTGGGGTTCACCGTACTCAATCTGTCTGAAGTCATTTGTCGACTAGTGTGAATTTGGTGCGTTTATCAATTCACTAAGAATAATTTGTTTACACTGCAATTGAAGAGTTAAAAAGAAGAACAAACCACTTTATTTAGAATTACTTGAGTAGTATATTAACACGCGTGTCCTTATATTATTTAACCAGATATACAGATTATAAAAGCTTGTAAGTTTTGATTTACGTACACTAAAGCATGCAATACACCAAGTACGAGGAGGTATAATTTGTTATCACTTAAGTAGGCACGGGTATGTTTTGCGAGGATTACCGGCGTTAAACGTGTGTCACTAACTCAACGTCGAGTACGCGAATGCCACAATCTCAGGGCGTGTCAAGTGTAAAAACTACGGCGATCTTGCAGCTCTTTGAACGGTTGTATCAGTTCTGGAAATTGCGGAAATCCCGTATACACGAACTTGACACTCGGAATGCAGCGAAAACAACAGCAGCAGCAGCAGCTGAAATTAGTTCACGTCTGTCTGCAACTGCCTGTAACTGCGTTTTTAATAGGTGGTTTTTGTAACCGAAATCGACTCGTAAGTTGGTTTAGTCGCACGATCATTGTTCATTAACATCTCAAAGCCGAACCCTTTATGGTCAATGGCGGGCGCACAGCTGAATGTGTGTGCCTACAGTTCACCTGCTGAGTGAGGAGGCTTTATCGGCGAGCCGTAATTCGTTCATACATTCGTTCATCAATACTGATCACGACCGCGGAGCACAAAAAAGAAAGAAAAAAAGCAGAACGTGCGCGCACTTAACACTTGGAGGTAATTCACAAATGTACATATGTATATATATGCTACATACATACATAATTACAACTTACGAAATTACACTACCAACAAGTGAATATCAGCAATCACCACAACCCAGTGGGCGGAATTAAAAAGTAATCAAAATTAATTAAATATAGATTGACATTAGCAGCGTACTTTGATTAGCTTTCAGAGTTTAGAATCTAAATGCGCTTTCCCGCGAAATTAAATAATTTCAGTTGTACTTAAAAAGTGCTTATGAAAATTGAACCATTTATGGTTTCTTGTCTAGAGGACATTTTTTATATCCACATTCGTTAAGTGATCGTGTGAACTCTCCCACCGATCGACACTTGATCAAACTTGAATCACGACCTTGAAACGTAAGCAAGAAAAGCGTGCTGCACTTGTAAAGCCACTGCTATTGTCAGTCATTGTGGGAATTATGGGTGGCAACAGCAGCACGTGCCGCAATACCTTCAATCGGCTCAGCTACTGACTCAAACACAAAAACGAACAATTAAGCTTACTATAACGCGATTTTAATAACAACTCTGGGAAGACAGCAAAAACATGTCACTTCAGTTGGAATGTTTGCCATGTGATGCTGTAATTATGAAAATCACAACTGCCATTTCACATTCGCCCCAAACCCTCTGTACCGTAATATAAGTGTTCGTGTGATCAAAAATTTACCAGACTTGCATAAAAGCTTGTGACGCATTTAATCAGCTCCGGTTGTTGTTGCTACCTGTTATTGTCATACTTATAAGAAGAAAATCAATTATGCACAATAAGATCTTGTTACGTAAAATCACTGATACCACATATTACAAAAACAAGGTATTGCAATGCTGTTGCAGGTGTTTAAAAATAAGATGCGCCTGGCCGGAATTGAAGAAACTCGACGCTCGTTACAAAGCCCGCAAGTACGGCGTGTATTTAGAATGATTTCATTCAAAAGTTGCAATTGATTAAAAAGAAGAGTAAAAATATACTTTGTGTAGTAAACAACAACTCAGGATTCTCAGTATTTACAAACCAAGAACGCTGCCTTTATAATTAATTAGTTTTAAATGACTCAGTTTCAATGGAGCCAGTCGGTCAATCCCACCACCTTTCGCAGTTTTCGATTTTTTATGTTGAAGTAGTAAATGCAGATAATTTTAGAGTGACTGAATTTAAAAGGGGGAAAAAAAACAACGGGAAGTCAATCAAACAAACCGCAGCAGTTTCTGTAATTTACCTTTTTGTCTTGACGTGAAAATTTGCTTCTCTTTTTCAACACTTTACCACGAAAAGAGGGGGTATTTGAGGGGGAATTTGACCGCAGGAGGTGGACTTAAGTTGCTTGACCCATTACGATACAACTTAAATCAGAAGATCTTCAATCTACCCTTACGTTCCCCTAAAGCTATACAAATTACGTAAAAAGTTCGCTATGACTTAGTGACAGATATAGTAACTACAATTTCCACTTTATTTTTGCTTCTGTGTCTCAGCTAAAAGCCTTTCGAGGCAAGCTCAATCCCCTTGCCGAGTATATGCAGTAGCGAGTATGCTATTATATACCTTTCGCTGGGCATAGAGCGATCAAGATATTTTGCCCTCCATTCCTAGGTCCAATTCCATTACATAGAGCCCAATAATGATAGTATCGTGATGTCAGCACACAAAAAAAGCAAACAAAACGAAGAGGCAGAGCAAGCGAAGGGAAGTGGAAACTGTCAAACACAAGCACCTTTCTTTTTTTTATTTATTTGCAACTGTGGCTTAGGCAATGTCAAATTGTAATAAATAAATTAATTGCTTGATTAAAGAGTTTGTTGATGGCTGTCCGTGAAGTAATTCATGCGAATCACGCTCGAGCTCAAATTAAATGGGTTATCTTGCCGGCAGAATTCTACCTACATTCTTGCCACAGCGTCATCAGCAGGGAAAGCAAAAATCCGTTCGTGCGTTCGCAATTTAACACGCCGCACTTATTTATTATTATTTGTTTAATTTAAAAAAAGTTCAAAATCCCAATACCATTTACTTAATATTCATAAACAATTAACTTGTAAACAAAAAATTGTTTATTGTACTGACGTCACTGCATTGTCAAATTCGACAAGAACAAAGTAGTGTCTACATGAAGCGTGAATGTCGTGAATCATGCGTAATTTCGCCTTTCCGTAAAAGTCGATGCGGTTATTGTGGCGGCAGCTGGTTTGTCTATGTCGGCGTTTTGTATTCTAATAAGTGCTAATATTTAAATGTTTAAAACCACAGGTTTGACAGATAAATTGGTTTTAAGTGTCAAGGAAAGACAGATCAAGCATCTTTTGTGGCTCCTTCATAAGCTGAACTAATTGAATCCGTCGGTGCCAATTTTGGATTGATTGCAAAATAATACTAATTAGTATGCTTGCATTTTAGTAAGAGTAAAGGGTAAATTGATCCTTTTCCATACCATTCTGTTTGCGAAACGACATCCTGGAATGCGCCTGTAACCTGAAACCCGTGATGCTCATTCAGAACTTCCTAAGTTCAAAAGGATTGGTGTTGTACTGTTAAATTGGAAACATTTCATAGCAGCTTGGCTGCCAGCGAGAAAATTTCTTTTTGGTGGCCTGGCAGTCTTAGCTAAAGTTGTCTTGACTGAATTTCACTACCTTTGTTATTATTTAGCTTTGAGCCACCGTAGTCGAATCGATTTATACGTGACTACTTGTCGGTAGTGTGCGGCTTCGAAACCCATTATGGGCACGAAACACCAAAATTATAGAAAATAATTTTTCTAAGGCTCCTCGGCAGGCAATGGTAAATCTCCGAGTGTATTTCTGATATGAAAAAGTTCCTCAGAAAAAACCCATCTGCCATATGCAGGCGGCTTAAAACTGTAGGTCCCTCCATTTATGGAAAAATATCAAGATGCATGCCACAGATTGGAAGAAGAGTTCTGGGAAACACTATTGAAGAAGATTTATTAGAAGTATCTCTTATACTGTAGGGCTTACGTTACGAGGTATTTACAAGAGGAAAACTTCTAATCTAGAGAATCAACGTTACGGCAAATGTGCCCCTGGCCAATTCATTTTCATTTATATTTATTTAGATTCATATTATTATTCTTACCCTTATTAACCCTTATTACCCTTATTATTCGTACTAATATTCACAGTTAGATTCATATGTTTAATTTCATGTATTTCAACTTTAAAGAGTCTAAAAGTTGTTTAACTCTTGCAGTTTAGACAAAAATAAAACTTTGGAAAAATTTAGATAAACATTTCTCAATTTTAAACAACTTCTCGCATGCCTCAAAATGCTGAAAGCGCGAGCACCTAAGGGTCAAAAAGGCAGCCACTGAATTTATTTTAACCACTTCCTTGTTTTTCAGTTCCATCTGGCTGTAATTAATAATTAGAGCCAAAGCAATTGTGAGTAACTCGAATGTTCTAATGTCACAAAGCTAATTAGCAAAACAAAAAAAAGAAGTACTTATAAAAACAACCAATTAAGTAATACGAAATTAAGTATAACGAAAATTACTTCGATTTCACAATCATGCAAGTCATTAGGCGTGTATGTGCGCAAAAAGCGCAGCGCTGGTCAGAAAATGTATCGTCTGTGGCCTTTGTGCAAAATTTTAATGTTTACCATGGACGTTTATTGCATACTGTACTTTGTCCCGAAGAAGAGCAAAGGAATTGTGGCATTTACGTCACGTGACAACGAAATTCAAAATTAATGGCTTTAAGAAGACGAAAATAAAAACTGTAAGGCTTATTTAACCGCCGACCAGGTTTTATTAATCCACTTCACGAATATTTTAATGCAGAAATTTCCGTTTCAGTGCGATCCAAATCTTGGTGCAACGAACTCTCTTTTATTTTGGATAAAATGCACATTCGAAAACAAGAAAAAAGAAACAAACAAATTCGTGGCCAGTTTCTACTTATACTCGTACCTTTTATCGAGGCTTTCTCTTAAGAAATTCCACGAATTATATTAAAGATGCGCAAACGTGTAATTTTAGTACTTGTTGTAAAAAATTGATTTAAGCCGAGGTAGACGTTTTTCGGAAAAGACGATAAAGCCGCAATGAAAAGTTGAAAGCAAACTTTGTGGGGAAGCACACACATCGATTGGAGTTATAAATTTGGCTAGTGAATCAGTGGTTGATGATTCAGTAGTTCAAGATTTGACCTCATTTTGCATTAGTATGCAACTTTTAGAACTTTAGTGTGTGCGGCTTGAAAAATAATGTTGATTGCTTTCGAAATTCTTAATATTACAAGGTGGCACAAAATTAATCATCCTATCGGAAGATTTATAATTTTTGTAAATGGAAGATTTATAATTTCTGCAATCATATTTGACACTTGTGAACTAGACAGCTGAAGTACTTTAAACAAACAGACAAGTAATGGAATCCATAAAGATCGAAATAAAATTTTTTTTTATTTAGTAAAGTAAAGTAACGTTATTCAAAAACAAAATTGAATAATTATTTTTTTTTCTATTTCCATCCAGAAACATTTCTTTTGATCAATATTATATGTATTACTGCATTTCTTAATGATCATTATGTCGCATTGAAAAGTAACGAAGTGCAATCGAAGTACGGCAATTCGTACCTTAATATATTGTACGTAAATTAACAAAATTTAAGATTTGTATGTATGCGCAGAAAAAAAGTCAATGAAATGTTTTTGTTAACTGATCATTAAAGATTACGAGTAATGACTATATTTGTCAAACGAAGCTTTCTTTCTGAAACGCACTTTTACATTATCGTTGATCGATAAAAGTTCTCTTTTATTAAAACCGACACAATTAACACAGTGCTCGGATTTAAAAATTTTGTATTGAGTGAGGGTTCTGAAAGTTGTTCCCACTTAATTGAGGATTTCTAAATTCAATGACATCCCCCATTTTGTCAGATTTACTAAAGTTTTAGAGAAAACGGTATTTGAAAATGTTCTTACATTATACATTTTTAAATGAGAAAATGGTTTAAAACTTACTACTCTACAAGGTGGCGCAAAATTAATCACCAACAAAATTTATTTAAAAAAAAAGTTTTTAGTGATGGAAATCTTTATTTTGTTCTTTATGCACTCCATTGCTTATTTTTTTTGTATACTGCAACTGTCTAGTTCACAAGTGCCAAAGATGATATACGTACGATGCCATTTGAAAAAATTATAAATCTTCTTCCGGATCATTAAGGGTCATTAATTTAGCGTCATCTTGAGTATAATGATATATATATATATATATATATATATATATTTTAATATTTTTTTAGTTTTTATTTTAGTGGATTTTTAACAATTTAACTTGAATTTTAGCTTTTTTGTAAATAAATACCCCAGTTTTAAAGCTAAAATTTTGTAGGGGACTGTTTTTAATATAATCGCAGTCATTTCTGACAAGCATCAATATTTGATCACTTAAACATATAGCTTCCATAGACCCGATTGTTCAAATATGGGAATCTGAGCACATTTCTATTACCATTTTCTCGAAAATGGAAGTAAATCTGATAAAACAGAAGACACTATTGAATTTAGACCCCGTTTAAGTAAGGCCAGCTGTCCACACCTTTGCCCAAATTTTGAATTGCACCGTGCAATTAAAAAATTTTTACATTCAAAATAGTAAATTACTTAATTGGAATAAGTGGCTAATAGCGTTTTATTTTGTCAAAAAAAAAAAAATATTATTATTATTTAATTATTCATTTGCATGAATTGTAGTATTAAATAATTATGTTATAAGCAGGGCTCGGAAATATTAATTTAAGAACGTTCATGTTTATACATCTACGAATTTATTCAACAACGTGAACATTCCACCATTTTCTGTGTCGTTTACGTTCACGAATACGAACAAGAGGTTTGAAGAAATTACAAGAAGAAGTAATTGCAGTTTGTTGGAAAGTGAAAAAGTAGGTAAAAAATTGTGGTTGTCGTGCATTCGCGAATGAGAACTGGTGCGTTTGAGACAAGTTTGGCTCTTTTTGTTGGTTTCTTTAGAAATTTGGTTTTAGTTCCAGCTCCTTTAAAACATCCTTAAATTTGAAAGTTCACATTTAGTTTCAATAGTCTGGGCTTCATTTTAAACATTTTACAGTTTCAAGAAAATATTTAGACTTTTTCTTATTGTTCCGTTGGTAACGCAATTTACCACAAACGATAATTATTGGCAAGTAATTTAACAGACTATTACAAAAGTTGCATTTCTAATTGCACTGCGACAAAGTAATCTGAAAATGGAAAATTAAGCTGATTATATCATATTCAAGCACTTAATTGCTATTTCTTGCAAATAATATATCTTAAAATGCGACCACATCAAAGCAGCGATTTAAAGAGAAACACTGCTCAGCTAAACGATCCCGGCAACATTTTTATGAAGCCATTCAAATAAATTGCCGTAAATAATATTCCTATATTACTAAGTATGATCAACGAGTGAGTTACTGTCATAATAATAATGACTCTACCTCCTCTGAAGAAAAGGAATTCCTTCCGCAAAAATTTGATGCAGCACTTAAGCTCACTTAAGCTCACTATGGCAACTCCATAAGATTTGACACATCTCTTATCTTTCTTCTATTAATTGAAGAGTTCTCCGCACCAAAATGCTCTGAAATATATAAAAAGAACACCAGTTGTATGTATTGTATATTTTTCACTTTCAAACGAAATTTCACACAGGTTTTGGTAGCTACAAAGCACTTTCGTAACACTTCCTAAAATATGAAAACATATTGAAAAACGGAATCCAATGCGGTACCACTTCGCCGCCCCTTCGAGTTTTTCTTCCTATTTGTGAAGTGTGATAACAGTTTTATACCGCCTCCGAAAAGTGCAGGATTTAATAAAGAAATGCCGTCAAGATTTACCAGCAGAGTAGCACCCTATGTATCATGGTGTGACAATTATAAAAAACTTAATTTTATTTTATATTTTACTTATTTGCATTTTAATTGCTGTACGTATGCACTTTCTTTTTTTGGGGTCTTTTGAAAAAAAAATAATAATAATAGCCCAGGAATAATTCTTGAAAGTCCCATGTCCAGTCGACACACATTTATACATAAATAATTTAACTTTACGAGGTCTCCAGCGACTGTTGCAACAGCTACTTCTGATATTCATTGCCAGTAAGTGATTGCATTACCCACCAATATAGGTATGCATGTATGTATGTATGTATTATACTGCTATTTTTCATTACTTACATAAGCACGCACTATGGCACATACACTTATTTGTTTATTTACTTAATTTTGATCCAACTTCCTGCGCATGCTCCTCTCCATATGATGCTCACGTGCCATGTCAGACGGTCGCAGAGACAAATAATGGACAATAACAAAAGTTAAAACAACCATCAAAAGAATGGGCACAAAAGTTGTGATATCATCAAAAACAACAACAACAGTAAACAAACTATACGTAAATATCGAATACGGTCACGTGAAAGTCAAGTTTTTTGTAGCCGGACTCGCGTTAAACGATGAGGCAGCACCAAGCAAGAAAATCCATTCGCCCCGAATTGTGCCCTTATGGTAAATTTGTAAGCATGGGTACTCGTAGTTGCACCAATAAACTGGTTTTATATCATCACGAAACTGTCTTTCAACTAGCGAGAAATTCATGGAGAGTGCAGTGGCTGTAGACTAAGGCACGATTTTGTTTGTTGTGTGTATAGGAGTCTACAACTGCAGTGAGTAGACGGCCAAAAGCATTTGCTCTGCACCAAGTTGGGACAGTTCGATTTACTCGAGGGTATGAACTTGCGTTGAGTGGCTTGTGCGAAATAAAAAATTATTTGTTCGACATACTCGCACTAGCTGGATGTGTGCAAACGAAAGAAAGGGCAGCGCTCAACTGCATAGTATATGTGTAGGTATGTATGAATGCATATTTGTATGTATTATATAAATTTACATTACAATGACTTAAATTTACGTACACGCTTCTTACGAATACATAAATACACAAAAAGCGAATAAAATACGGAGAAAAAATTGCAGCAATGATGCGAATGCAGGTACGGACACATGGGAAGTCTCATTACAAGCGCCAATATTAAAATTTAAAAGCTCAAAGTTTATTGTAAAAGTTCATCAAATTTATTCCGTTATTAGCCTTTCTCAAAACTTCAATTAAAGAAATGCTAATTCTTGAGTTGACGAGGGGAAAATTTTAGCCATGGTATCTGCATATTGAGAGCTTGCGGAATTTCCTTCCTCAATCTTCCTAGTTTCGACTCAGAAAAACAGTAGACGTCTAGATGAAGGAAGATCAGAACTACATAAGCATAGTCAGATTTGTATTGAGTTTGTAAACTTGACCCTTGAAGAATTAAGAATTGATCTACCGACATGAAAATTGCGTTTCTTTCCTATTCCCATATTGGCCTTCTGGGACGTTATGGGCGAAACTTTTCGAGCCCTTGTACTAGGAAAATGCTTTATAATTCTCTGGCGAAGCTAAAGGTGGAGTACGACTCGGTAATTTCGAATCCAATTCATACTGTTTATTCCCAAAGGATAGAAAGAGTTCAACGCAGCTTTGTCGTTTTGCTCTGGACAAACAACATGGATTCCTACAATTATAATAATATTAAAATACGAGCAAGATCTGTGGGTGTTTTGCGCTTTGATCTTCTTTGATCTTCGTTGAAGTTCCATTCCCGGTAGTAGTCTCATTTGTATGTCTTTTTACTCCAGTAGTCGGATGATATGCTTACTGCTGCTTCTCTTTACTGCTCCAGTGAATGTGTCTATTCTTATGTACCAATCTGCATTTGTGGTTGTTCCTAGTATCTTAGATTGATTTCTCTGTACAATTTGTAGGTTTGATTTACTGGAAGTCCATATATCTCCAGTCCGTATGCCTATGCCGGTCGTATTACTGATTTATACGAGTATATTATTTGCTTATTAAATTAGCTGAGGCTTGATTATTTTCCTGGTAGCTATTAGAGTTGTCGGAATTGGTTTTTCATCTCATTCCTCTTTTTCAATATGTGCTATTTCCACCTATGTTTGCACTTGAAAGTACTTTTATGTCTTTTCCGTTAATTTGGATTGGATGTCTGGCAGATTTTCTCTTCGTGTGTATTACATGTTGTGTCTTGTCTTTATTCACATCGTCGCCCCATTTTTCAAACCAAAGTGTTGTAGCTAATAATATAGATTATCTTGCAGTATTTTTGCTGCTTCTTAGTTGTTATTAGCTGGCAGTTGCCTGCAAATGTAGCTATTAAATTTAAAATCAACTTTCCTCACCGGTGTTTATCTCCAACAATGTTTGTGGTATCACTGTCCAGATCTACTAGAGCAGATAAGCTTCAATACTCCCCAAAGGTTATTGTGTTTTCATTTTCCGTGGCATTTCAAAATTTTTAAATTAAATTATTTAAATTATGACCTTATTATTATGACTCTTAATCAAATTAATTGAATGTTTAATGGACTTGATCTTGATTTCGCCTTCCAAGATCTGTAATTTTATCTAAGCTGAAATCAAATTTACTTTTGAGTCTTATCTGTAAGTATTTTGTATTTGCAGTTTATAAGGTTTTGTAACAAAATTATCTACCATTCGGTGGCGACATAAAACTGTAGGTCCCTCTATTTGAAGAAAAACATCAAGATACACACCACAAATGGGAGGAGGATCTTTGCCAAACCACCAACAAAGGTGTAAACGCCAATTATTATTAATATTATCTGTTTAGTAATAAGTATTTCGAATAGTACTCAGCTCTTATTTCACGTGCAATACCTCTCAAAATTCATAAAAAAATTCACGCCATAAAATATGCGTGAAACTTCACAATAAAAAGCTGTGAACGCAACATGTTGCCCACGTGATGCTAGCAACATTTATTCGCCACAGCTTCAATTGCATTTGCTGTTTAAAATTTCGTGAGAAGTGGCAGTTTGTCGAATTTAAAAACTGTATTCAAATTAAAATTTACCGAAATTCTTTGCTTTAACAGTGAAATGCGTAAATAACTGAAGTACTAAAGCTCTAAAGAAAGAAGGTGGTTTTTATCACCTCAATCAACAACGCCACTACTTCTTAATTCTCTATGCAAGCATCTTCTTCCATTAACGACTTTTTTTATTCTAAATTTTCCTATTTCGGTTCTCCTTATTTTGATATGCTTATTTTAGTATTAACTCGTAACTGCTGTTGGTTATTCATGTGAAATAAAATTTTGTTGCCAGAGAACAGAAGTTAGCAGCTGTTTAAATGCCTCGTTTTTTGGGACAGTATAAAAATATAAGGACATATATGTAAGTATAAAAATATTTAATACATGAAAATAAGTGCCTTCTTCTAAGTGTAAGCAAATATAACTTTAACATAACTAATGGCGAGAGTGATAATGTAAAACAGAATTTTCGTAAAGTATTGAGAGGCAAAGAGCTTACCTAACTTAACAGAAATATCAGCTGCTTTGTGAGGAAATCAAACTAGAGAAATTAAAGATACGAGAAGATCAGCGAGAGAGGAAAATAGCAGTAAGAGAGTTAAAGTGGATGTTGCTTGTAGTGGGGGTATTGTCATGCAACTATTTGTTTATTTATTTATATCTATTCAACATAATAAGCTGTTCCCAAGACGAATAAGGAAAACAAAGAATTGGTATTCAGATATTGATGACTCAAATTTAGCGTGTAAAAGCTGAGGTGATCTTACTGATTTGGTATGATGTACAGTCTGTTTAATGGAAACTATTGAACTATTTGAAATAGAAACTATTTGAGTAATACGATTAGCTACAGTTTAATTAATTAGAGCTATATATACACATATATGTATTTAATTAGCTATAATGGCTTCACATCTTCCAGATATACTCCGTGTTCATTTCTACGCACGTTGTGGAGGTAATCAGCTCGAAATCAGCCAAATTTGGCCTGATAACTCTTTAACCATCCATAGTTGTTTGCCTTTGAGTTTTTGCTTAACTATTGATCAAACATTTTTAATAGGTTGGCATCAAACGACTGTGAAAGCCAATCCAACATTTCAATGCCATTTTGCCGTTTCCACTCTACACACCTTCGGCTTCGATGCTTGGAAATAATGAGAATAATGTTTTTTGGTAAATTTTATTCACTAAAACTGCACTCAAATTGGTGGGAAACACAAATACACGGTCAAATCCTTTTTCGAAGAAGGAGCCCTAAACATAAACTTTAACTGATAAAAGGTTAAAGCATTTTGCTTTTTTTGACATAAGTTTTAGTCTTACGGATAGGTTTTCTTCCAGAACTATGTTGCCTTTAAGTCTGAGGATTGAATAGTTATTTTTGGCCCGCTCTTCACACTCACATGGGCACATGTAAATTTGTAATCTTTATTTATGTTCTTTTGATAAAAGCGTACAACATGTCGCCGGAAATGTTGCTGCTTTGTAGCCATTTCACATTTGCCCCCCTTCGCTTCGTTGGGTGTGGCATTTTCAGAATTGAGCATAGAATTTTCTCGCCGGATTATACTTTTTAAGAATCGAACATGCAAAAAGTAGCGGACAATGAAAACGCAACATTTTTTGGGAGAAAACCTGTGTAGAAGTAGTGCAGATTTTTATTATAACCCGTTAAATAATAATAAAGAAAAATATGTATTATTCATTCAAAGAATAAAATTACATCACCTCACCGGCTCGCAAACGTCTGCTGCGACGGCAGTGCAATGCTCCAGACAACTACTTAGCGGAACAATTACACTTTACGTATGGGGATTTTTTCTGCTCAACCATTGTCCAAGGGGAGCGTACCTCAATTAGTGTTGGTAAACAAACAAATGTAGATATACGCAGGGATTGTGGCACTTTTCTGTTAAGATTTATATGAATGCATTTCATTTAAAAGAAATTATGATTATTAAAATGCAATTAGATATAATAATTATGTACACGTGCATACATTTCACTATGTAGTTATTTTTAAATATTAATTTGTATTATTAATTATTATTATGCATGTATGTATGTGCTAATTGCATCGCAGCCACTTGTGATCAATTGTAAAATCACTCACCTAATCGGATAAGTACCCGCACAATAGCATTCGCTTATTGTAAGACATTTTATTAGAATTTGTTCATGTGCATAAGTACTTATTTATATACATATACGTGCATACATACATACATGGCTAAGTACATTAAATTCTTGAAAAAGCTGGTCAGTTTTTTTGGCAAGAAAACTACTTCTTAGAAACACTTTGACAAAATTTTGTTGCGAGTAGTCTGCTCATTGATTATTCAATCAATCAGTTTATTGTTCGTGCAGGTTTTTACCAAACTAAAAATAAGTTTGGCTTAAAAAATTGCGCGTTTTGTTTTGCTGACGTATGAGTAGCCGGCTTCCGGGCTAACCCAGCCAATTGTTAAACATGAACTCTTTATGTATTGCAGGTAGTGGTTTAAGTGAGTAAGACCCCAGCAGGAAAATCGGGTACGCGTTTAGAGAAAGAACAGGTTTGAATTTTTCACCTCTTATACCAAACCTGTGGAAACTTAAGAAACAATACGTAACTGGGATGGGTGTAGAATAGGATTTCACCTAAATCATATTCAAGAAGGTATAAGTGATTTCGCTATTTCTCTCTTCTGAGCTGCGACGGAAATGTAAATGCCTAACTTTTTAAAATTTGTAATTAAAAATTTTCTATCTTAATTTCAAATTGTGAACTGCGCGATTGACGCGAACTTCAGTAGATAAATTTATTAAACGAAAACTATACATTACCGATTATGAAGAGAAAATCTCTCCTCTAATGCGTGAGTGAACTAAATTTCAAATGATGATCTGATAAAATCATACTTAGAATTCATTGTGAATATAAGAAAAATGAAACTGAATACAGATGTGCGAAAGTGCGTAATTTTATTGTGCGTTATTTAAAGTGAGTTTTAGTTTAATTAACATTCATACTTTTATCTAAATGAAGTGAACAGTTTTACAGCGCGAGCGTAAACCACAATTTGGAAACCACGTAGCATCATTCGCACACCATTTCGCAGCTATATATGAGTTAGACGCAAGGCTAAATGTAAGTGTGTTACTACTGGCTTATCAATTTTAATTAAACAAAAGCTCACTTCTTAATAACGCATAAACAAACCGTTGTCATGGTATAATCATTGGCTGTGTTGATTTACATGGCATATCAGTAATAAAGGGCTTTTCAATAAGGGCGGGTAGATGTTGAAATGGAATAAAATGGCGTATGCTGTGTAGCACATAGCGCCGTCCTACTGGAACCACATGTCGGCTAGGTCCATTGGAAGGGCCACCACGTCTACCGAAAAATGGGCGCAATGCGCGCCACGTTCGCGTTAATGAACACTTATTTTGATAATAAAGTTTTGTCATTTGAACGTGCTGTTCAATCGTGTAACATGCCATGATGATTTGGCAAAAACAACTGAATAATAAACAAAAGATTTGACAGATGTCACCAAAACAAAATGGCTGCCACAGGGCGCCAAAATCGACCCGCGTCAATTGAAAAACCCTCTACAAGCTAAACTTTGTTAAACATATCTCAAGTGACGTGGCAGCCAAATTTTTTTTTTTGCACTCAAAAAAATTTGTTTCATCATAGCTTTGATAGGAAACCTAGAAATCTATCATCCGTGGGTGTATAGTGTGTTGATATTTTCGTATATCGCCAAGCAATCTCAGTCTTTTCGTTAAAAACCGCTCTATTGATCTCGGTTATGTCAGCCAATCAGCTGGTTGCTTCTAAATCGTTGAGAACCGATTAGCGGTCCGCATTATTTACATCGTGTTTCCAGCATAAACGCACCCACAATAGATTTCCTGCAGGGCACACAAGCTGTGAATAGGTGCATATATATGTACGTATGTGATAACTGGAGTTTTTTGACATACATATTTAAAATACTTTCGGTTGACCAAAACAAAAAAGTTTACTTAAACTGTCTAGTCATGTGACTTGATGTATTTATCTATAAGTAATAATAGCTAGAAAAGGCATCCAATTTAAAATCTTCGCATCTTGGCCTCGTCGGACTTGACTCGCAGTGACTGGTACGTACTTGCACGCGTAGCTTAGCACTATCTTAGTCACTTATATTTGTATGTACGTAGAATATGTCTGTACGTATGGCTTTGCATATCTGTTCTTATTAATTTTACGCGCATTCCAGATATATTCATGCAGACATTGTACACGGGTATTCATCGTACATAGATTAGGGCGGAAGAATTTTGTTTTGCATCGTTGCTAGCAGATACGGATTCTACATAGGATTATAAGAAAAAATACCTATTAAAGTATAGCTCCAAAGTTTTGTGTCCCCCTAATTTAAAAAAAATATACACTTGGACTCACATAATTAGGATTGAAAGGATGACATCTTTTTACAATATTCGCAATATTTTTCATGCCAAATTTTCATATTTTTGATAAAAATATGGTTCATTGCATAACAAAATCCTTATAAATCAGAGTTTCAGACTTTGTAGTACAAAGTTTGTACAAAATTTACAAAAATTTAAGAAATTTCGAAAAATTATTATGAAAACTTAAAATTTTTTAATCAGGATTTCTAGAAAACTTCCCGTTATATATTAAAATTTTTAAACTGATTGCAGTTTTGGATAATAAATTCAATACGATGTTGCGAATTATATTCTACATAAAGCACATATTCGGTAGCATTTTATACGGAAGAAAATACGCAATAAAACTTGCAAAAAACAAAAATAACTAAATTTTAAAATTATTTCAAAAATTTGTTTTTAACATTTTTTTGAACCTAATTATTTTTTAAATTAACAACATATTTATAATTTTCCTATTTTGCTTGAGTTTTCTTTGCCCAAGGATCTGTTTTGTAAATTATTGATTTCAATTTTATTTCAGTTCATTCTGCTCATTCATTCTACTCGAATTCGAAAAAAATCGTTCCACTCGAGTTGACCCACCCTAATATCCATACATATACATAGGAATGTAACTGCTCCATTTTTGCGAATTCACTGATAGCCCTAAATGTGACAAGGCCGAGACACTTTTACTATCCATGCAAATTTTGGTAAATATTTACATAAGTATTCCCAGACAGTTTATTCATATCTTCATTACAAGTATTCATACATATTTACATACATACATACATACTTATGCATATATGTACGTTCGGTTTCATTACAATCATAAAAGAATAATTTAAAGTGAAATCACAATGCTTACTTCAATTATTACCATCAAAATTAATTGTGTTTTTGGTTTTTGCGCAGCTCACTTATCGTTGTGGTAATTATGTTGGTGGTGACAAATGAGAAAGATAAAGAGGGCGTGGCGTAGTTAACATCAATAAAAAGTTGTATTTCAATTTAAAATGTTTTCTGCTTTGTACCAACACTATTGATATTTTATTGAAGTCATGTGCAGTAAATCATTTGCGCATATTTCCAAACAAAGTGACTCGGATCAAATAATAATTGAGAATGCGAATTCAAAATCAATAAAAAAAATTGTTCACAACCAGTGAAAGTAAATATGTATATATGTATGTATGTATGTATTTGCAATACTTCGCAAGTCATGTATTCCCAGTACTACAAACGCACATATCACTAATAGTACTTGTTATCACTTACATGTACATTGTGCACTTGAACTCTTTATGGATTGTGGAAGTGCCACTAGAAGACGCTGAACGCATGCAAATTAAACAAAAAAATCAGCCGCCCACCAAATGCCATCAATCATTTTATCATTTTATTTGCTCATAAATTTTATTTGCTCAACTAATTTGTATGCATGTGCGTGCATGTTTTGTTTATATGTTGGATTATGTTTACAGTCGGTTCTAAATCTCATTTATACGTTATTTGCGTTTTGTTGAGCGATACAATAATCCAACACAAATATTTACAAACATTAGGTCGGTAATTTTTTGGCAGGTAATACCTAAGTTGCAGACAGAGTGGATGCGAAACCGAAGACGATTTACTTGTGTTGCCGGCAAGCTGGCGAGTGTTAACACTAAACGTACCGGAATTTTATGTATTCCTATTCCTACCAATGTGGGTCAAATGACCCGTCTTTAAAATATTATATTGTACAGTAGGTTCTGTTTTTATGCGGCTTTTTTTTATGCGGTTTTGAAATAGTGCGGTTTTTTTTTTAATTACAAAATGCATGTCGACCTATCGGGAATTGTACATATAAACAAGATTCTAAACCAGCTAAGCAAAAACTCATCACAGATTACATCAGAAATGTTAACCCTACAAGTATGGAAGATATATAAAGATATAATTTTCAAAGATACAATATTTTGTTTATGCGATTTTATTTAATTATTTCAGATTCATGCGGTCTATGGAACGTATCTATAGTAATAATATGGGACTAGTGCCCTTTTTTATGCGATTTTATTACATTATTTCAGATTTATGCGGTTTTAGCATTTGAAACGTATCTATAGTTTTACTATAGAACTAGTAGCTTTTTTTATGCTGTTTTTTTTTTATGCTGTTTCTTGCGGAACGTATCTACCGCATAAAAACAGAACCTACTGTATATGTATATTATTAAGATCACATATATTTCTCGGTAAAACAATTAGAAAGAGAAGAGTAAATCTTGAAAAATACATTCGATGTATTTTTTAATAAAAGTCGTGAAGGCAAACGACGATTTAATAATGTTATTTCTAAGAACTTCTGACAAAAAGTTTAAAATGGGTCATTTGGCCCGTCCATGGTAGGTTTAGTGTTAATAGTGAGACGAGATGCAGTAAGAATTAAAATGGATTCGTCTTCAGTTGAGCAATTGTTTCTAAGTGAAAACATTTTTTAAACGTAAAAGTAAAGGAAAATAAAGTAAAACTATAAATACAACTAAAGTGAAACCATTCACGAAATAAATCTGTGTAGGAAAACTTTTGGAGAATTTGACCACTTAAATGAAGAGTGACGACAAGACGGATAGACATTTTTCGAAAATACAAAAATATTAATTAATACGTTTGTTTACATTTCGCCAAAATTGAACCATTTATTGAAAAACAATGGCTAAATTTCAATGAAACTCCGATCATGGTCGCTGAAAGATTTCTTGCGACTTTAGGGTAGATATCCAAATGGGAAATGTTTAATTATTTGCCCTCTGTTTTTGGGATATTTGGCGGAGGGGAAAGAGATGTGTCACATCCATATAGAATCGCAAACTTTAACAAAAGCAGCTATTCCGCTATGTGATCCCACAGTAAAGGTTTCCAAAAATAGCTGTTATTAATCCTCTTTCACTAACGACATTTCATATAAGTAACTCGCGTTTATTTCACAGTTGTAAGCAAGTGAATGAAATGTAAACAATTCACCACAGCAAGCGATTTGTCTTTGCAAACAGTACCGCACAGTTTCAAAAAGAACGTTGGAGCTACGTCCTTATCTTCGTCTTCGCTTTTACTGTGTCTGCAACCTAAGCTTGAAAGCTGATAAGGTGCATGCATCAACTCCTATGCGAACAACGGGCAGTATGAGTTGTACAGCAACGTAGCCTGTATGCATCTATACAAATACTCCAGCACTGAAAGTCTGCCTACTGGTGGTGGTAGAGGAACAGTGATGCCTTTTCTGTGTTGAAAATATCAATTGGAGAAGGATCAGTTGGCAGGAGAGCGAAGAAACGATCGGGATACTTTGTTGTAGCCCAAAGTACTATGTTCGCACTAATGATGACAGACTACCAAACAGATCCTTCAGCTATGGTGAAAAAATTTTGTGGGGAACTTTGGCTGCCACGTCACTTGGAGATTCGGCAGCCGAATTCTGCAGGACCATTTCACATTTCAGTGTGTGAAACACTCGTCCATTCATGCGATGCTCAGATAGCAACGAAACAACATGAGTGAAGATTATGTAGATTTTTTTCGTATATCACTACCACCATTACAATCTAAGTTTTTTTTTGGTAACACACCTCCAGTGACGTCAGCCCATCAGCTGATTCTGTCAAATTCGCTCAGAGCTGAATAACGATCTGTTAAAGAGCTCACCTTTGAAACCTTTTCACTAAGGAGCAACTTCGGCTACCCTCGTGCAATCTGTAGTTGTTCAGACTTAGATGACAGTTACATAGTGTATACATTTTTTTCGTATAAAATCAACACAATCTAAGTTTGTCGGGAACAATCAGCTGATTCTTTCACATTCGCTGCATTTTTCCACCATGACGGCACGTAATTCGCTCTCTAAGTTATTCGCTAAGTAATTCGTTAATTACTCTGTTTCCACAACACATTCGTAATTTACTTCGGCTTTTCGTTCTTGTTTTTTGCTTTTCATCATTGTTACTTGCGAATATCGGTGCAGAAAAAATTTAGTTAAAATAAAAGGTGCTCACTTTATATTATAGCGAAGATTCTATTAATTTATTCTTTCCAATTTTCAACAATAGTAAAAAGTGGCAGCAAATA
The DNA here is from genome assembly GCF_028408465.1 of Anastrepha ludens. Classification (NCBI taxonomy): domain Eukaryota; kingdom Metazoa; phylum Arthropoda; class Insecta; order Diptera; family Tephritidae; genus Anastrepha; species Anastrepha ludens. The sequence continues at coordinate 84,418,571 of NC_071498.1, read as the reverse complement.
AGAACAAGCCGGCGAAAGAAGGGGGAAAAAATAAACGAGCTGCGTGGCTGCTGGAACAACAGCAACATACTTTCAAAAAAGGAGTTGCAAAACCAAGGATTTGGTGAAGGTGAATTTGAAAATGTACAATTTGATTGCACGATGCCTTTGAAGGAAATTTTCTTCCAGTACTAAAACAAAACATCTCGTTATTATTCAACATTTACTAATTTTGTTTTGTTTTACTCTTTCGGTTTGGCTTGACAGCTAATTTCGCTTCATTTTCGATAAAAAATTAGAGAATTAGCGAACTCTTCGATTTATTCGTAATTCGCAAGGTAATTGAGTCTGAATTACTTTCAAATGAGGTAATTTGGTCTCAAAATTGTGTATGGCGGATCACGTAGTTCGAACGGTTATTGGGAAGCGAATTACGAGTCATGGGAACAAAGCATTAAAATAGTTATGCGCCCAATCAAATTGAATAAGTAGAAAATTATAGACACATTTTTCTAAGTAACTCATAACTAATTAAGTTATTAATTTTTTTTTCCAGCATAACATTTTCTCCATTGTTGTTTTTAATTTTTACTGTGATTAAAATCAAAACAAAAATGAAGTCTTAACCTATTTATGAAGCGTTTCAAAGAGTGAAGTTTTTACACTTTTGTGAGTCCTATCTCCATCAAAGAAAAATATTGATGTTTTCCATTTCAATACAATCGGGCACATTATGAGCACATTCATGTAAATCTTCTTGACGAAACGACTTAGGCTGTAATTTTATATAAAATATAGTCTGAAGCGTTTTGCAGTTTTCATTTCGATTTACTATACGAGTATAAGTAAATTAAAATCAGTTTCTTGGAAATTGAAAAGATTTTATTGTAATCAATAAATTTGTAATAAAAATTTCTTAATTCCTTCAATTCGACATTAAGGGTTTTCCGGATGTCGTCATTAATTCAAGGTAGTGAAAAATACCGGAATCTCGGGATTTGTATCACTAATGAGTACCAACCTTAGCATGAGCTCACTCTCCTATCTTGATTTCAGAAACATCCATGAGATCGTACACATTTTAATAAGTATAGTGGTTTCGAGTCGTTGCCTTTTTGAAATGAATAAATAGTTTTGTTAAAAAAACTATTTTAAATATACTCCAATTGGACACTGATACACCTAAAGAAAAACATAGAAATGTAATTAAGGGCACTCCTAATGTGTTTACAGTATAAGTATGTGGTGCCATTATTCCTTTAGCTGTAAATCTTATTTTGAAGGTATGAAGGTTTAGAAACAAAACACGAAATTCAGTACACTTTTCCGTGCTGACGATTTTATCAAAAACTACGGGGGGATTATAAATGACGAAAAACTGCACATTATTTAATGACTTTTTGTCAAAATGTATGCAATTTTATAAATACTTGTTATGCATTTTAAATATTCCGCTAAATATGTACATAAGTATAGGGTTTTTAAATAGGTGCGCTTCAACTTCTTTCCGATAGGGAGGGCGAACGACGCAATATTTTTTTTTTCGCTTGTCATTTGTAAACTTCATTAGTATACATTTGATCATGGAACGCTACACACTTGAGCAACGATTGCAAATTGTGCAAATTTTTTATGAAAACAATCGTTATGTTTCTGCTACTTTAAGAGCATTACGGCCATTTTACGGTCCATTTAACAAGCCGTCCCGTTTTGGGGTTATGTGAAGTCATTGGTCTACAGTAAAAATTAGTTAAAAAAGTCAAACCGTTTGTGTTTTATTCAAAAAAGTTCAAAAGTTGAAGCGCTCTTACTGAAAAACCCTACATATGGAGAAATTTATTTCAGTTCTTTAAAACTTTCTTTATACAATTGCATATGTATGCAGGTAAATATGTATATAACCTTAGGGGGTTGATTCATTGCGGTATAAATTGAAATAATTAAAATTGCTAGGAGGTGGGGAATATATAATATTTATAGTACCTACAATTTAACTAAACTATCCGCAAGAGTAAATACATCTACTTGCGCCTAAGTGTTTTTAAACGTGGTGAACAACAAAGTAACGATATCAGATGCTTCAGTGAGCGATAAGGTAATAAAAGGAATTAAAATACAGGTATCCCTCGAATAACGCGATAGTTACGTACCAGAAGAATTGCGCGTTATGTAATTCCGCGTTATCTAAAACATAGTTTTCATATAAATTTGGGGGTTATGTTCCAATAGGTTTTTTTTTTTTAAATAAAATACATACAAAATAACAGATGCACATATATTTCAACTCAATACTAAAGTTCAGACTTTCTTATACAATTAAAAACACAAGATATGAATAATAATACATATGTACATACATATTTCAAAATTAAAAAAACAAAATTTAAATAATTATGTGCACATTAAAAAATTTAAAAACAAACTACAACAAATTAAAGGTTTATTAAAAACTTTATTGTTATTCTTCAAACTTCATATGGTAATTAATCTGTTTCACTGTCTTCAAAGATCTTTGCACGTGGGCGTTTTGGGGGAGCAATAGCTTCATCAGAATATATATCTTCAACATAGTTTTCGCTATTGGATAAGAAACTAGTTGTGGGACCTTGTGGTTCTTCTACTGGTTTTATAATTACAAAATCTGTTATCAGTTTTTGGTGGGTGGTTTTTTTAAGCTCCTTTTCAATTTCGTAATAAGGTGCTAGATTAATATCTATTCTATCTATCTAAGGCAAAAAGGGTAATTCCCGGCTTACATTAAAAATACATTACATATTATAAACATGTGGTACGCAAATTAGTGTTACCAGATTTTATAATTATTTATTTTCCCCTTCGCGTTATATATATAAGCCTAAATTTCGCGTTGTACTGAAACCTAATTTTTCCAAATCGCGTTATATCGAAACCGCGTTGTATAAGACCGCGTTATACAAGGGATACCTGTACAATGTAATTTAACATACAATGTAAATTAACATATGTAATGTAATCTTAACATAACATGGCAATGTTAATATTATATATCACTACATATTATAAAACAAAGTCGCTTTTTCTGTCCCTATGTCCCCTTATACGCTTAAATCTTTAGAACTACGCAACGGATTTTGATGCGGTTTTTTTTTTAAAGATAGATTGATTGAAGAGGAAGGTTTATATCTATATAATGTGAAGAAATATATAAAGGGGGCGTGGCAATCGGTCCAAATGTGGCAAAAAACATATTTTTTTTGTTTTCACGGCCATAAATCATAAACGAATCAACCAATTAAAATGAAACTTTCTTGAAGTTTAACTTTGAAATATTTACTTTCGTTCTGCATCAAAAAAAATAATTGATTTATTTGTTATTTAACCAAAATTGTTTAAACAAAAGCAGCTCTTTTTCCAAAAAAAGCTGTTTGTGTGTGTGTTCGCTGTCAACCGAATGAAGCAATAGGCGTTAAGCGATAATCTCACCACACCTCATTAATGTTCAATTACATCGTATGGTGACGTATATATGTATGTATTTACGAATCGCTCGCATTATTTCATTTCGGACATATGTACATATGTATCTATGTATGTACTGAATTCCATGTAATTATATGTACATACAATTTTACAGCGAAATAAAACGCTATTTTCAGGTTCTATATTAGTAAATCGCACATAATTAAAATACAGTTTTTGAGTAGTTTTTATTGATTCGGAGCGCGTTTAGTTTGCTATCAATTCCATACTATAACAGTTTTTGTCATTTACTTTTTACGACAACTAATAGCTTATTTTCGAAGCGATTTCAACAAATGGGTACAACATTAATCCTTATCCAATTAAATACCTTAAATACATTGTTGTTTTCATATAGATCTATGTATGTATATGGCTCTTTACAGCATATAATTAAAAACAATATTTTTCAAGATATAACAACAGTAATTAGTAATTGAGATCTACCGGAAAAATTGCGTTAGCTGTTGCGTCATCCGGCATTGCCGCTACTCTTTTGGAAAGAGGCCGAACCACACACTCTACAATGAAGCACCCGCTGAAAATCGCTACCGATGATGATAACAGCGTCTGTAGTGTTTCTAGACAGAGCAATACAGGAAAATTGATGCGTGACTGCTCATTAATAGTCTGGGACGAAGCTACCATGTCAAACAAGACGTCTGTGGAAGCACTGGATAGGACAATGCGCGATTTGCGCAACAAAAATGCACCTATGGGTGGATGTACAATTCTGTTCTCAGGAGATTTCCGTCAAATCCTACCAGTTGTGACTCGAGGAACACGTGCTGACGAAATAAATGCTTCGCTAAAAAGATCCCACCTTTAGTCGTATGTCAATAAATTAGAGCTTAAAACTAATATGAGGATTTCGTCATCTTCACGTGAGAACAGGCTATTTCCAGAGATGCTGCTAAAAGTTGGCAATGGAGAATTAACACAAAGTAAGGGAAGGATTAACCTAGAAAACCCTTGTGTTTTGATAGACAACATCCAAGAGTTAGTCAACAATGTCTATCCAGACATTGATAACATAAGTTATAAGACAATATCTTGGTTTAAAGAAAGAGCTATTCTGTCACCAACTAACGAACAAGTAGATAAAGTAAATAACTTGATTATTTCAAAGATTGATGCGCCGACGAAAATATACTACTCGGTCGATACTGTTCTCGATTTGGAAGAAGCTGTTTAATTTCCTACAGAATTTCTAAATTCTTTGAACCCGTCTGGACTCCCTCCTCACAAAATGGAGCTGAAAATAGGTTGTCCTGTTATTTTATTAAGAAACCTAAGTCCACCTAAACTTTGCAATGGCACGTGTTTGCTGGTAAAATCACTGAAAACTTTCATAATAGAGTGCACAATACTCACAGGATGTGGTACCGGAGAAGATGTATTGATTCCCCGAATCCCTCTGATACCATCGGATCTACCATTCCAATTTAAACGCTTACAATTTCCGGTAAAGACATCTTTTGCAATGACCATTAATAAATCTCAGGGTCAAACCTTCAACGTTGCAGGCTTAGATTTGAGTGTTGACTGTTTTTCACATGGCCAACTGTATGTCGCTCTTTCAAGAGTAACCTCTAGAGAAAACATGTTTGTATTGTCTAATGACAAGAAGGCTATGAACGTTGTATATAAAGACATTCTGTAATATAGTAATTGTTGTAAAAATAAAATAAATAAATATGTAAAAATGCAAAAAGTTAATATGCAAAAATGTAGGGTATGAATTTAGATATCCCAAAGATAGCAGGAAATCTTCATGCTATAAAGAAAGGGGAATTGTTTTACTCCAAATTTAACGCGTGCGGGCCACGGGTAATAATGAATAAGCCAAAACTACTGGATCGATTTTAATCATTTTTTCAGTGAGTGACATAGGGTATATATTTTATACCCGTGCGAAGCTGGGCGGGTTGCTAGTTATATTATGAAGGTGAATTGTAATTTAGGCGAGCTTGAAAACATAGCACATTTCCTGGCGCGCTGACCAATATAAAGAGAATATAGAAAAGTCTTTTTCGGAAAATTTACCTTAAATGATTGACAACTGATTGAAATTCTCAATGGGGAAAACGATCATTCGGATAAACTTTGGCGTTTTATTAAATATGCCTTTAGATACAGAGATTACTTAATAAAAGAGTTTAACTGGTTTTCAAAACCGTAAACCGATTAATTGTTTTGCACGATTACAATACGATACGATATTACAATAAGTAAATCTCAAATTTTGTATATTTTACTTTTATTTGCAGTAAATACTACTAATACTACTTATAAATAAATATATTAGTATTTGTAGAAATACACTTCATGGACATATTATAATCATATATAATCGTATATATCATATATAATATATAATCAAATAATATGTACTTTAAAGGTTGGGCACTACTCGCTGTGGACACGAGGTATCACACTCTTGAAAAAAGACTTTTTAAGTATTTCATAGCGGTAAGAATTTGACTTACACGTATGCACCCGTAAAATACTTTTGGTTACTAATTTTAGACAAGTAAAAAAGCTAGAAATGAAGTTCTTAAAAACTGGCAGAAAATGTGATACAGAATGTTCTTCATTTTCAGTAAGCTCCATTTTCAGTAAATATTCCACTAAGCCATTTTAAATGCCCCACGCGACGAAAGTATTTATCATTATTTTTTAATGAATCCGGTGCAAAGGTTAGGCTAGGTTGAACTGGTCGACTTGCAGTCACACATAGACGGGTTCGGTTCATAGCGACACCAGATGGAGTTCCTTATTTATGTATTTTGAAATAGTCCACTCGATTGGTGCTTCTTTCTGTTGAGAATTTAAGCAGGCATTTCCAACCTACAGCTGAGTTATGTTCCAATCCTAATATTTGAAGAGTATTTTGAATATGGCAGGATATCCGCAAAGGAGATTCTCCCCAGTTTTCCTTAAACCCTGCTCCCTACATTTCCTGCATTCCTCACTGTCCGAGACTCCTCTCTTAACCCTCCGTCGGGCGCACCCGATCTGTGAGGCACAGCTCACACATTTTTTTGTCTCACTCTATTATTTTTTACCCTTTACTACTCTTTTGCTCAATAGCTGCTTCTTATGGTGTGCTCTTTATATCAAATCAACTCAGTTTAGTTTTTCCTTCCCAAAGTGAAGTTATACGTAGTTTGATCGGAGAAGCTCATTGCGCCCTAACTCAACACATTTTTTAAAGTAAGTATTTTCAAAATTACTGATTTGTAATTAACTACTGCCCCATTTTAATACGAAATAATTTATTAATATTTAATAGTTAGTTGAAAATAACCTGATTTATTGATGTGGCCTGCAGGGCACATTGCGCCCAAACTCGTTACAAAGGTTTTATGTTTTAATTTGTTTTATATTCTTGATAGAAATGTCTCGTCGATACTTCAATTTAAATGAGTCCAAAGACGTGGAAGAAGTTATAAATTTTCTGGTGGCTGATGACGACGATCCCACAATAGAAGACGAATTTGGGGAGGAAAGCGATGTTGCTTCAGACGACGAGGTAGAAGAATGGGGTGAAAATTCCGAGACAGAGCAGGATGATGAGACCGACCTAGATGATGAAAATTCTGGAGACATACATTTTTTTCTAGGAAAAGATAAGATCAGTAAGTGGAATCAAAATCCACCTCTGCGAAGTGCACGCAGAGGACCTCACAACATAATTACTCACTTACCTGGAGTAAAAGGCAATGCAAGAAATGCTAGTACTGCTGTTGATATATGGAATAATATTTTTACCGACGAAATATTAAACATAATAGTAACATACACCAACCAATACATTGAGACCATTAGAAACAATTTTTCTAGAGAAAGGGACATTAAGCCTACTGACCGTATAGAAATACGAGCTTTTATTGGGTTATTATACCTTGCAGGAGCATACAGGGGGAATCGTCAATATCTGGAAGAACTTTGGGGAATAGACGATGATGGGGTTGAAAGATTTGGCATTGTCATGAATATTAAGCGATTCAAGACACTTATGCGTTGCCTTCGTTTTGATGACCGAAGTACAAGAGAGGAAAGAAAAGAACTGGATCGGCTCGCTCCAGTTCGAGATATTTTCGAGAAATTCATAAGAAGTTGCCAAGATAGTTACATTCCTGGGGAAAATATGACTATAGACGAAATGCTACCCGGTTTTCGTGGAAACTGTCCCTTTAGGCAATATATACCATCTAAGCCAAATAAATATGGCATCAAGTGTTTTGCTCTCGTCGACGCGAAAATGAATTACGTATACAACATGGAAATCTATGCTGGAAGGCAACCAGAGGGGCTCTTTTCTATTAGCAACAGGCCAAGGGACGTAGTTTTGAGAATGTCTGAGTCTCTTTTTGGCACTGGACGCAATATAACAGGCGATAACTGGTTTACTGATATGGATCTAGTTGACGAACTGAAACAAAAAAAAATATCCTATGTTGGAACCGTAAGAAAAAATAAAAGACAATTGCCACCTGACTTTGTAGCTACTAAGGGAAGACAACAATTCACAAGTTTGTTTGGGTTCAATGACGGAAAAACTTTGGTTTCATATGTTCCACGTTCTAAAAGGAATGTTATTCTCGTATCGACTCTTCATGACAACAAGAACATTGATCTCGATTCCAAGGAAAATAAACCAGAAATCATCTCGTTTTATAATTCAACGATAGGTGGCGTTGATACTGTAGATAAAATGTGTGCAACGTACAATGTATCACGAAATATCAAACGCTGGCCAATGGTTATATTTTTTACAATGCTGAATGTCGCTGGTATTAACTCTCAAGTGATATACCTCAGTAATAACCTATAACCACTGCGTAGAAGGCTTTTCTTGAAAAAGTTGGCTCATGAACTGACAATCGAGGAGCTACGTCGAAGAAGCTTGAAAACCCACGGAATACCGTTCAGTCTTCAAATAAGGTTAAAAAAATATCGACCTTCACTTCCAAATGAACGAAGCCCTTCTCCGCCCCCTAAACGAAGACGATGCTCAACTTGCACTAGCGAAACTGGTTTGAGAAGACTGACGAATCACGAATGCAAGAAATGTAAATCACCACTTTGTTTATCCCATTCATATACGTATGAATATACGTGTGAACAGTGTTATACTTCAGAGGATAAAAATACTCTATCCGAAGAGACCTAAAACAAGCGCAATAAAAGGATTGTTTGAGCTTTATATTTTTATTGTACCTATAATAAATTAGTTTTCTTGATCATTATATTTACAACAAATTGAATTTTTATTGGATTCTTTCATTTTTTGTAAACTATTTTCGGTTGACTGTTTTAACTTTTTATTTTCAACCTTAATTTACGACTATCTTTTGTAACTGATAAATTTTTGTCAAATAAATGGATTTTTATGAGAGTATTTAGATTTATTTCTTATTCATATCCCTTAATGTCACTTCTGTATTTCCCATATGTATAAACTATGTAATTATACTTTTATTATGTGTTTTTAAAAGTGTGCCACTTAGGCACATTGCGCCCGAAGTTCACAGCCTGATAGTTGCGCCTGACGGAAGGTTAAAAGCATACGCTGCTACTGAGCTATGGCTCGTCAGACGCCTATCCTAGTGCTACAATATTTTCAAGTTGTGTCATAGTATAAATCGAGTATGAATGTGATCGTCATGTTAACACATAATCTTTGCATTCCTGCTAGTGGACGAGCTCTCCCATCTCTTCTGATCAGGTATAATATTCGAATTGGCTTTGGTATTTCGTTGGAAAAATTCGACGATAGAGAGACCCTGTTTTTCGCTATATCGTCTACTATTTCCTTCCCCTTCAATGCACTTATGGCCTGGAATGCAATAGAAATGTAGCTTACATGCTGCCAACCATTCTATTGCTTCCCTGCACCTGGCTCCATGGCTGTCTATGTAAAAGTTAACCTAGGAGTTGGTCCTAATGGTATCACAAGCTAAGTCTGCTGTAATGCCAATTGCGAAACTTCAGCCTGAAATACACTTCAGCACTTATGATGGCGTAATGGATGAAGAGCGAGCAGAAAATAAAAAAGAATAAGAAACACCAGGGGACGCCGTAATGGCTAGTTTACTGGCCGAGAACAGTGTCGGCTGAAGAGTGTTTCGTGGTGCAAGCACAAGCAAACCCAGTGTAAACAAATTACATTTTAAAAGATATGCAAACAAACCGTATTTTTGTTTTTTTGTAAACCTACTCTAAATACTTAAACTACTCATACCTTCATATATATAATATAATATATACACCTGACTCAAATAGTAAGGATTGATAGTAACGAATTGGTGAAACTACGCATAAGAAAAATTATTGAATATTGGATCTAAGCTAAGTTCGAACTGCTTCTGTTTTAACCCACTACGATGCCCTCCAAAATGTGTACGTATAAAAAAACTTGTATTAATAAAAAAATGAAAATATTATATTTTCTAGTATAAGTATGCACGTTAAATTATCTAAAACTTGATAGCAGAGTCACTGATCACATAACTGTTGCTCACATATTCAAATTTCAGTCTTTCCGTATTCTTACTATACCATGCATGATCAACAAATTTTTTTTCGAAATGTCATTAATTTAATATTTTAAAATATTAATATTTAATATATTAATATTTTAATATACTATTTTAATATAATAATATTTTAATATAATATACGACAGCAGCAACTCAAATTGATACAAAATATCAAAACCTTGAACACAGTGACATTCTTTATCATATAATATAAATGGCATCTGAAGGCCCCACATAAATTATAACTGCTTGAAATGCTAATCTTTTTTGTGCCAGTTATTGCAATTCTTTTATATGGAAAGTCGAATGAAAGCTTTCGATAAATTTTAATGTACTCATAGCGAAGAGGAATATAAAATTCATAAGCACTATCGACTACGGTGGCCATTGGAAATAGCGAAGAAAAAACAGATCAGCAAATCACATTTTTGCATTAAATTACGAAAGTTAATGAAAATCATAAATTTTTAAATGTGAAAAATCCATAGTACTAAAAGTACTCAAAATTTATGCAGGATGTTACATGTTGTTATTAAAAACAAATGTGTCACCATATTGCTAAAATTATACCATGATCCATCACCGCGGCTAACGAGAGCTCATCCACAGTTTGACCAGCTTTGAATATTTTTATTTATTTTTTTCGAATTCCCCTTTTTGTTTTTTTTTTTTTTTTTTTGTAAAAGTATAGCTCAATGTCTAACGAAAACTGCATTTGATATAAAAATAATTAAAAATCCACGAACTTTCACAATTTCACGGCAAATTTACACAAATTTTTATATGTGGTTATTTTACAGCTTACTAAACTTTTGTATAAAAAAGGGCAATTTTGAAGTTGTAAGAATTATAAAAATAAAAATCAACAGCATTTTTTTGTATCTTCATATTCGACTTTTATTATACTAAAAATAAGCTATACAACTGCATACCTATAATTTTTCTAGAAATTCTGATTAAAACCCGTCGAATTATGATGGAAAGTGGAAATTTTCTAACCTTATATAAAGTGTAAAAATTGGATTTATTTTGTTTTTGTCAGACAATGAGTTAGACGTTTAGAAAAAATAATGAACTTTAAAAAAAAACAAAGAAAAAAATATTGAAAACTGGACAAAATTTGAAGTGTCATCGTTTTGTTGCGAAGTATGCATATTCAAAAAACACGCCAAACCTATCAAGTATAAATTTATATTTATACTAATCTATGCATTTGTACAAATTGCACGTCTACTCCAATAAGTTGAAATCGGTCACTGCCCTCAAAGTTCACATGACCATTGGCTATTCCCCATATTCAATGCAAAGCTATTGAGAATTGAACTTCACAGGTCAGTGTCACCGTACGAGGTGGTAACGGATATTGGAACGACACATATTACCATATATGTGCTTTTGAGGATTTTTGTTAATACCTCACACACAGTTTCTTTATTCCATTTAGGTCCGCTCTTATTCATTCATATAACTTCATATAAGCCGACGCACTTACCAGGGCTGGTAGGGTGAAGAAATTTAATGACCATCAACACAATTATTAGCCTATAGCACAGTTACACACCTTTTTTTTGTATTTATTTATTTATTTAACCAATTACAGACTGTATATGTACAAAATAACTTAGAATGGTAAATAATTCAGAATATTATAATAAAAATATTTTAAACAAAAAATATTAAAAAATAAGAATTTAAGGGAATTAAAAAAACAATTAAGCGATGTAGCATTGCTTAGGTCATTCAACTCTCTAATGGTACGATAAATAGGAGCAATACTGGTATATAGTGTTTTCACGTTGCTACAATAAAATGAAAGAAGAAATTGAAGAGATCGCTTGGACCCATTAAATCGTTCTAACAATCAACAGCACTCTAAATAACATTGTAAGTAAAAGATACCCACAATACGGATCTACTACTATCAAGATACTCAAGATTTAAGAGCATTAAAGGGGGAAGAATGAAAAGAAGGCGGCATGTGTTCTGAAAAGTTTAAAGTCTTTTTATGACCATTTGATTGAACGGTCAAATAATAAACGTTAAACGGCGAAATAAACACCGCGTACTCCAAGTGTGATCGAATTGTTGCGGTAAATAATAGTTTAAAGTTATATGGCTTTGAAAACTTGGAAGCAATCCGCCTTACAAAGCCCAGCAAAGAGCAGATCTGAAAAATCAGCATCAAATAATAAGCCAAGGACACCTGCGATACTTATGGATGCCGTCCTCATGGAACTCATCCTAACGAATTTTCTCTCTTGTTTAGATAAAACCGATGAAAACTAAAAATATATCAACCTAAAGGTAAGGGTAAAGTACCTCTTGTCTTCAAACAAACAATCGGCGCACTCACGCATCGGCACCCACGTCACTGTTGACATTTATAATTTCGAGGTTGTAAAATACTTCTTATATTTAGGAACCGGCATTAACACCTATAATAATGTCAGCCTGGAAATCCAACATAGAATCTCTCTTGCCAACAAATGCTACTTTGGACTAAGTAGGCAAATGAGTAGTAAAGTTCTCTCTCGACGAACAAAACTAACACTCTACAAGGCTCTCATCATGCCCGTCCTAACGTATGACGCCGAAGTATGGACGATGACAACATCCGATGAAGCGGCACTTGGAGTGTTTGGAAGAAAGATTCTGCGCAAGATTTTTGGACCTTTGCACGTTGGCAACGGCGGATATCGCAGACGATGGAACGATGAGCTGTAAAAGCTTTACGACGACATAGACATAGCGCAGCGAACAAAGATCCAGCGGCTTCGTTGGCTGGGTCATGTCGTACGAATCGATATAAATGCTCCGGCTCTGAGAGTATTAAATGCGGTACCAGCTGGTGGTAGCAGAGGAAGAGGAAGGCCTCCTTTGCGTTGGAAAGATCAGGTGGAGAAGGACTTGACTTCACTTGGTATGTCCAACAGGCGCCGGTTAGCACGAGAAAGAAACGACTGGAGCGCTTAGTTAACCTTGGCCAAAATCGCATAAACGTTTATCGCGCCTATTAAGAAGAAGAAGAAAGGTGATAGAATTTGAAATCTTTCGACTACACTTTATTTTTCAATCAAATTAAACGTTTTTAAGGTATTTACAAAGTTAACAAAAAAATGTTTTTTTTTGTTTCGAAATATGAAATTTTTCAATTCATTTGGTAAGAAATATAAACGTAAGAATTTCAAACGATTTTTGAAAATTTTTTTTACTTAATTCTTAAACCTAATATATCTACAAAAAATTTATAATATGAATGAAACAAATCATCTAATGGAAATCAAAGTTATACGCAGGAGAATACACATTTTTCTTTGACCTTACTTAAGTAAAGTTTAATAAGTGACCAACAAAAATCGGTTTTTGTAATATTATTATTTCGTTGGATGCAAATTTCTTTACTTTTGATTTGATGTATGTGACCTGTTTTCATCGGTTAATTTACTTTAAAAATATTAGAAACTTTTTTGGTCTTCCTTGTTTTTATTTATTCCAAAGCCATTATTTGCCCATATCTAAAAACATTATAATAAAATATATAAATATTTGAATTTTCGGACTCAACGACCCTTTTTTACATAGGAATTGGATGGTTTGGCTCTTGAGTTTTTGGCTATAAACTTGGATATTAATTTAATAAACTATATATGATTTTCCTTTAACTCATGGGGCATAGGACATTAAAAATTTAATAACAGATACTGTAGTTATCTCTCATACAGTAGAATATATGACTTTTTTTTAGTCACATGTTCATACATATTTTACAATGGTTTTCTTTGCTTATAGAATTTTCAATAAGTCACTCCCCAAGGTGCTAACTCAACAATTCCTCTAGTTAAGTTATAGTACTTGATTTTTTTTATTTCACTTCTTGCACCAACTCTTTAATGAACTTTATTAGTCAACTTCACTACACTAAGGTAACGACAAAGCGACAACGCCTTCTTTTACACAAGCGGGACAGTTATTGCTTCATCTTTCTCGTCATTAGGCAGCTTCTACAGAATCTGCCCACTCTTTCTTACTTAATAATCACGTGTTATGTTGCTGTGAAGTACTCAAATCAGAGCACAACGATTTTTGCTAGTTGGTGTGCATTTGAAGAGATAAATCGGAAATCGTCGCAGTCGACTGTCATGGCGTATACGCAACTAAATCATTTAAATTCCATATAAATATGATTGTAATGCACAAGTATTTATTTTCTTATCACATATATCAAACTACTTCCGCCTTTCCATGTTTAATAAGTCACGTTTCTAAAATTTTAAAATTTTAAAATCATGCACCTGGGCATACATTTAAACATATGTATATGCAGTATTGGAAATAAGTATAGCTATGCGCCGGCCGCTACTGGAATGTATTCGCTAGCAATTTGCATGCGAATAATGTATTGCAAATTGTGCTTTTAAATGTGTGTGAATAAATTCTTTAAAACTAACGTGCTTATATACTTTACTACATGCAATATAAATTACAATCAAGGGCATTCGTAAAATGCAGTAGTGATGAGCGTAAAAAAGCATTTGCGGTGAAAAGTAAAAAAATGATTTTCAAAATAATTAAGACTGGTGAGAAAGATTTCCCAGATTGTATTTGTATGATATTTTTGAACTCAGAAGAAGTCAACTCAATTACAATATTTTCGGAATGATAAAATCAGGAATTAAAGGTAAATCACAGAAATTCAATGAGTATTAAAAAAGAAAAGCAAGAAATAAAAAATGTAGAAAACTCAGCAAACTTAATTAGCACATTTTGAAATGCATGGTAAAAAAATAAAAAAAATTGGTTGTGTTACACAGAAACGCACAAAACAGTGTCACTATCAGTTTAAGTTAAATTTTCGCAAAAGTAATTAAATGTGACTTAATGCAAAATTAATTGATTGGCATCGATTTGCAAAATCTAATACTCGGTTGGCACAGCATATCTCACTATGACTTTCCCATGTAGCATTTACACATTAAAACTCCATCGAGTTAAGCATTTTCGATTTTTATTAAAATTTTCTTTCGAATTTTTATGAACATCTCAAGTTCCTTTAAGAGATGTGGGTATTAAAAGCGATTAAACTAAAAATTGATGCAAATAACTTTCGAAACCAAAGCTTTCAACTTTATTTATTCCGCCAAATTTATTTCATATTCTCGAAGTGGTCACCTCCGATAAAATGACAACTTATTTTCTAATTCTAGAAAAAGTCGTTAAATTCGAATTTGAAGTGGAGTGATTGGTAGCCTTATAATTTATTGACTAATCAGAAGTCGTAATCTAAGTCTAGCAAATTCTGTGGTTGGAATACTATAAGTACACGGGTCGAATTTTTGGTTAAATGGGCCAAAAAATGGAAAACAAGTTGCATTATACAAAACCCCAGAGCTGTTTTGCCAGAAATCTGACTTTTTTATGAATTGCATGACGCATAACATTTACATAAATAAGGTGTCGCAAAATTAATCACCCCACCGGAAGATTTATAACGTTTGCAAATAGCGTCGTTTGTTAATCATATTTGATACTTGTGAACTAGACAGCTACGGTATACGAACAGACAAACAATGGAAGGCGTAAATGTTAAAATAGAGGTTTTCCTCACTCAAAATAATTTTTTTAATTTTTTAAAAAAGTTATTCAAAAACAAAATTGGATAATTAAATTTGCGCCATAATCTAGAACATCAGGCGATAGTAAAAGTCATCCAAGAAAACTGGAATATGCAAATGTTGTAATTATGGGTCAAATCAGGGTGCAGTGCAAAATGCCTTCAAAACAATAATAGTAAGACTGCATATTCACTATTTCATTTTTTCATCAATTTAATTCCTTAAAGAACCTTCAAATTTCAAAAAAATAAGTTTTCAATAAATCACACTTTGTACTCGGGTATTTTTTTAGCTGCATAAGAAGTATCGATATAGATAAGTGAGAATTGACTGCTGAAAATGGCAAACTGTATGGAAAGATTGGGCAAGTCGTAATGAATCGTTTAACCTTTCTAAATTTTGGAAACTTACTGTGAAAAATAATAAATAAATATGTTCGCGAATTTCACAGAGCACCGGCGGCATGTCTTTAGAAATGAGAAAGGAGCCGCCGCTACGGTGAATGGCTAACACTATCGAGTCATGCCGAATAAATTACTGTTTCCAAATACTAATCAGCTAAAAATCGACGACATTTGATTCCAACTAGATGGTGCAACTTGTTACACAGCGGACTTAATAACAGATTTATTGCAATATTCAAGCCACCATTCACGCCATATGGCTAGATTTATTGGGAAAAGTATTCAAAAATTGGGCTGATCGAAAGGATAATGTAACTCATAGCTACGAAGGGCATATAAATGCCATGAAATTATCTACCACATTTTAATAAGAGAAAACTTAATAATAATATTTCTGATTTGTATTATCATTTATATCATCCGGAGAAACGTAGGTAATGCTTTCCATTTCAACTCAATCGGGCTATACGGGACATGTTCTTTTTTTTTTGAAGATTTATCGGCAATTTTGTTTTTCGGCTCAAAATCAATTTTTTTAATTATATAAGACATTTTTTTTTAATTGCTCATAAATTAGTACAAAATGAACCGATATTAATGATTCTGGGTTCTGGGTTCCTCCGAGTGTATTTCTGTCATGAAAAAGCTTCTCTTAAAAAAGAAATATCTTAAAACTTTAGGTCCTTCCATTTGTGAAACAACATCAAGACACACAAATAGGCGGAGGAGCTCGGCTAACACCAAAAAAAGGTGTAAGCGCCTATTATATAATATATATAAATATATATTATTATTTTAAGTTCTCAAGCTCTCAAAAAAAAAAAACCGATATTAATATGGATAGAAAACTAGAGAAAATATTCAGCTCTTAAAAAAAAATCCTCCTTCGTTGGATATCCATATTAATATTTCATAGTAAGTATTTATAAGCATTTAAAATCATTTTTTGGAAATTTAGCTCTTTAGAACTTTCAAGTCCTTTAAAAATTTAAATTGATGGGAAAATGAAACACTGAGTAAACAGCACTACTATATAAAAACTATAGTTTTATGTGCATATGCAAATTTTTTAGATAACAAAAATGTCTTGTTTTACTAGAACAAAAAAAATTTGAAAATCCGCGGATAAATGAAATAGTCATGAATTTTTCTGTGGAAGCTCGAGATTCAGGTGATGATGGAAAATTTGTATTGAGATATAATGGGCTAAACTGCTGTCTTAAATACCCACAAAAATATACAAACACACAACATATTTTACTTCAAATTGACGCATAGCCAACTGTTGCTCAGGAGAATAATTCCAAAGTACACACACATACACTCATTTATATTCACATACATACTAAATACATTAACTGAAGCGCCGATTTAGATGTATATTTATTTAGCAAAAACTCGCAATGTAAATGTTAATTACTCTAATAAGTCGCGTGCTGCCACATTCACCGAGATGAAGATGTATGAGTTTTTGTACTTACACTTCTCGTAGCGGTGGAATCCTCACTGATAAGGATTAATGTTCACAGGGAAACCGAATTGATGTGGTACGAATTATTGGAAATACATAGCATGCGCTAGCATATATTTTATCGAATGTATTGTAAAAAAATTACATGCTTACACTTCAAAATCAGAAACTCTTGTTAAAATTTTACAATGCAATTCTTTACAATGCGAATATCCTTTTTTCTGTCCGAAATAAACTACTTCATCATCACTATAGCTCTTCCATTAGTTTACTTTCGAGTATTTTGTCTCACAGCACAGCACTGACTTTCGTTTAAACCGTTCGCAACCGATAAATCGACTCTTACCGTGTGAACGACAGACGACGTTTTATACTTCGAAATCAACTGAATTATGAGAGGGCTTTTGAATGGTCTTCGGAACATACTTGTATATGTTTCAAGATAAAATGGAATGATAAGAGCTTGAGTCAATATTTTTGGTGCTCCCTTCCCATACACATACACTCACACATACGCAGACGCACAACAACTGCAATATAAATGAACACACATATTTTAATGGGCATGCCAAAACCCATGCTAAATAAACAGAAAAATTGCGAAGTGTAGTGGAAGTAGAAGTACCGACGACTGCGACAGATCGTGCGGTAAAATATTAGGCTTAATGAAATCATACAATTCAGTGCTCGTTAATCGGATGCAATCCAATAGTGACGTGCATAAACACATACCTACATACATGCAATTATGAACATCTCATACGTGAAAATGGTATAATACTGAGAGAAAGGTACGTATATTCCTGTAAGCGAAAGTCCCACTAAGGCCATTTAATAACGACGATGTTCAATAGCAGTCATTAGTCAAGAAATATTTTGTACAAAAGCAATATGTGGTGTTTTAAACAGAATTGCACCTAACAGCGGGTAACGGGCTGAATGGTACCCGCTGTCAAAATTAGAACACTTTTGATCGCATGAAATTGCACAGCGTTGCGGTGGGAGCGGGTTATTTTTACGGCGGGAAAATATTTAAAAATAAAATTTTTCTCCTCAGGGTTGAATACTCAGGATTACTTTTCTGATGACAATTTGTTTGTTTACAACCAATAGAGGACAAATAACAAGCAAATAATATATGAAGAAAACCCGCAAAATATCAGTAACTTAAAAAGAAGCAATTTTTTTGTAACAAAGACCTTCAACGTGTTGGATGAAGTGCGAAAATACAAGTGCATGTACGATTTATCTCTGAAGGAATACCAAAACATACAGAAGAAAAACCAAGTTTGGAAGGAGATTGACAAAGTGGCAAATGCAAGCCGTAAGTATTATGTATGCTCTTCATAATATGTTCAAGGTGTACATAATTTTTATTATTCGCAACAATATTGGTTATTTTGGCATGCATTCGTAAAAATAGCAAACAAAAAGATTCCAGTACAAAATTAATTATACTGTAACCAGCAGAACCAGTCATTATACTGTAATCAGTAGAAAAAACAGAAAACCGTCCCCGCCGCAATTGTGTTTAACCGACCGAATTTTCCGACAGGAGTAAATCAGCTGTTCAGCACCCGTCAACCCGTTAATCGCTGTTCGCTACAACTCTATTTAGGGCATAATAGAATATAGCACAAATGCATATATTTCAATAAAAAAGTGGTGCTCACTTTCGCGCTAACTTTAACCTTGAACGTAACACAAACAATAGATGGATAGCCAAGCAACATTCAAGGCTTTAAACTCTTTCCAAATTACATCGAAAATGCTGCTGAAATGTCTTCATAAATGTAATGCCTTAGAAAATAACAACCAAACACATATCCAGGTTCCCCGTTCATAGGAGTTGCAGAACGTGATAATATGTAGATAAATTAGACAGTAAAGGGGGCTCCCCCATTTATAGGCACATATCCATATTATGGCCTAGGAAATTCTCCTCTGGGGTGAATTCTTCTCTCTATCCAGGAAGTAGCGGAAAGACAAAGAAGTTCGCCCTGCGATAATCTACCGGGTCTATCGCAATCAAAATCGATTTGAAGATTGGATGAAATTATATAACAATACATTTTAGAATCATCATAGGAATTCTAACAGGACATTATGGATTGAATTAGGAGCATGCAAATTCTGTAGGGAGGAAATTGAAACCGCCAAACTTATATTGTCATCGTGTCCAGCAGTGTTGCATAAGCGGCACAAACCAATGGGTAAACACATCTTACCAGAGGAGGAAATAAAACTCAATAAGTTAACGGAAATACTTAAATTTATTGAAGAAATATGAAGAGAAATACTCTGAATCCATGAAGAGGGCTCAATAGATCCTTCAGGTCGCAGTACTAAATTCCCTCACAATAATAAAAATAATAATAATAATTTGTAAAATATGAGTGATAAAAAGATAATGATATAAAAATTCCCTTTAACTTATGAGTGATATTTAACGTCATTGATTTATATATATACACATACTCGTACATATATGTATATAATTGGCGCTGACACCTTGGCTGATATTATGGCCGCGCTTCTCCTTTTGCGGTTCGCGTCTTTGTGCTGTTCCACAAATGGAGGGACCTACAGCTTTAAACCGACCGAAGGACTGATGGTGGTTTTCCATGACAGAAATACACTCGGGGATAATTGCCCTTGTCTGCCGAGGGGCGACCGCTATTAGAAAAAAACTTTTTCTAGCAGGCTGGCACTACCGAATAATAGTTACACACCAACTCATTCGGCGGCCGCCGACACAATTTCTGAAACATAATTGTAATTAAAACTCGATTGGACACTCTATTTTAAGTATCATTACCGTTTCCGATAGCTTAACAAATACGTATATCAGTTTTTGATATAATTTGCAGAATCATTTCTATAGCGATAACGGAAACTAGGCCTTTCCTTTTCCTTTCTAGCTCCATCGATTCATTCCCTTCCATCACATTTACATCCGATTTAATCATATGAATCAAAAAATCATCACACACACATATATATCTCATTGAACAAATAATTAGATTCTTAGCACTGGCAAGGATATAAAGTGTGATTTTTTAAGAGCTATAGGAAAGTTTTTCAAAAAAATCACACGTAAAATTCAGAAACATGCATGCAATTTTTATTTAAATCGATAGTACAATCCATATAATTTCATGTTGAAGATTATTTCATGCAAATGTTGACCGCGACTGCGCTTCAAATGGTCCTTCCGCTAAGTCCAATTTTGGCATACTCTTCACAATGCTTCAACCGGTATCTCACATATAAATGCTTTAATGTTGTCTTCCAATGCGCTAATTGAAGCAGGCTTGTCTGAATAGTCATGAGCTTTAACATAGCCCCACAAAAAAATTTAAGGGCGTTATATCGCACGATCTGGGTGACCAATTGACAGGCCCCGAACGTGAAATGAAATGTTCACCGAACTCGCCTCTCAACAAGTCCATTGTTACGCGTGCTGTGTAGCATGTGGCATCGTCTTGCTGAAACCACATGTCATGCAAGTCAAGCTCTTGCATTTTGGGCAAAAAAAAGTAAGATATCATTTCACGGTAACGCTCACCATTCACAGTTACGTTACGATTCGCAGCATCTTTGTCCAATGATACCTCCAGCCCATAAACCGCACCAAACTGTGACCTTTTCTGGATACCTTGGTAGCTCTTGCAATTCTTCTGACTGATCTTTACTCCAAAATCGACAATTCTGCTTATTTAAGCATACCATTACCCATTGATCCAAAAATGAGCTTCGTCGCTGAACACAATTTTTCGATAAAAAAGTGGATCTTCGGCCAACTTTCCAAGAGCCCATTCACCAAAAATTCTGCGATGCGGTAGGTCGTTCGGCTTCAATTCTTACACCAGCTGTATTTTGAAAGGCTTCACACCTAAATCCTTTCGCAAAATTGTCCACGTTGTTGAGTTACAGAGGCCCAATCGCTGCGAATCGATAATTGATGGTCATCATTAACACTGACCGATACAGCTGCGATATTTTCTTCAGTTCGCACTCTACGTAAGCGTGTTGGTGGTTTAATGTCCAATAATGTAAATTTGGTTCTAAATTTAGCCACAATAGCTCGAATAGCCGCTTCAGTGGGTCGATTAAACTGACCATAAAATGGAAGAAGCGCGCGATAAGCTTTCTTAACAGAACACGCATTTTTATAATAAAATTCAATGATTTGCAAGCATTGTTCGTTTGTAAGACGATTTACGGTTAAATTATAGACCAAACTGGGGATGTTTGACAGTGAAACAAAACACGAAACGTGCGTCAGCTGTTTAAACTAACTGCTTAAAAAGATAATAGCTAAAAAATCACCCTTTATAATACTCTAGCGCATACGATTTGTTAACTTTTTGTTAGTTTCTTATACAATAAAGAATCAATAAATAAAGAAAATGAAAAAAAGAAATTGGCATGCCCTTTAACTAAAAACGGTAAAAATCGGACCTTTGAACAAACATTAAAGGAAAGAAATGGACGTGCAGGCAAAAAGAAAATATTTCTGTTTTAAATAAACTTTATAATCGTTATAAAGGGTTTTTCAGTAAGGGCGGGTAGATGTTGAAATGGAATAAAATGGCTTTTGCTGTGTGGCACGTAGTGCCGTCCTGCTGCAACCACATGTCGTCTAGGTTCATATGGTTCAATATGGGCCATAAGAAATTGGAAGGGCCACCATGTCTACCGAAAAATGGGCGCAATGCGCGCAACGTTTGTGTTAATGAACACTCATTTTGATAATAAAGTTGTATCATTTGAACGTGCTGTTCAATCGTGTAATTTGCCATGATGATTTGGCATAAACAACTGAATAATAAATAAAAGATTTGACAGATGTCACCAAAACAAAATGGCTGCCACAGGGCGACCCGCGCCAATTGAAAAACCCTCTGTTATAAAAGATGTGAACATCACGTCCAATAACAAAACTAAAGAGAAATTACCTAAATAATAATGCCCTTAAGTATCAGGGAAGTCTTTTCTAGTAGCCCTCTGATATACCTATGAATATAATATACATACATACATGAATTTCAACGTAAGTGTCAGTGTAAGTGTAATTTGCTCACTAAAATCCCAAGTTTGTTTCTTGGCCCAAGCGGGAAAAGTTGTAGTTGTAATTTTATCTTACTTTCTGATTTCTTAAATAATTGTACTAAAATGTATACATTTTATGTTTTGAAAATTTCATTAAAACTCAAATGTGACCAAAGAACTTAAGTACATTTAAAGAACTTTGAGAGAACCAAACCATCTTCCCACTTGATTTAATGCGTCAGAAACCATTGTCATCACATGATGCCGCGTCCATAATGTACGTAAGCAGCAATTGTTATCGTCATTTTCATGATCTATGTTTACATAAATGGTTTTCGTTGCTTTTTAAATCTATGCTTCTTTGCTCTGTTATATTACAGATTGCTTTTAAACAAATGCGGACTTAACCCACTTTGTGGCAGTACAGGCCCGATTTTTCTTCGTGCTAATTTAGATTCCTATATTTATTAAATATCTATTTAGCTAACTCAATAGCCTGGTTTCTCCCCTAAAAATTTCTACCCAAAACTGAAATTTTAATATACAAATATTCTGCATCCGCTTTCGAAATTGGTTTTTCATCCTAAAATCTTTCGTAACTTAATTAAATTTTTCATAAACTCCTTGTTTGCTTTTGAGCAATTCCTGCTTTGCACTTAACTAAACACTCAACTTAGTTCATCTCTGTCAGTAAGTAGAGCCTTGCCGATTTTAATTCTCTGTGCAGGTCGGTATAACTGTCCGCCTTTATGTTAGTAAAAGTAATGTTCCAGAGAGAGCGCTAACGCAGTTAATGTGAGAAGGTATTGGACGAGCTGACTGGAATTGAGCGGGCTCGTTTTCAAAAGCAGAACATACACTGAGTATGTTTGGTATATTTTAAATGATAGGAGATTACCCAATCAATGTCAAGCAACTGATGCTCATTGTAATGAATTCGATAAATGAAGGCTGGTTACTATAACGAAATTTACGAGATAAGAATTTATGAAGGTATTTACATACTTTCTTTCCCTTCGTATCTACAATGGCGAGCATAGCTAAGTGCATGATTTTTTTTTGTTTTTAATAAGTACAATGTTTCCCGATTAAAATTCGTTTGTTATTATCATTATTTATTTGTTTTTGTTACATATTATTGAATTATTGTTTTATCCTTAACTAAAACTATTTAAATCAAACTCTCTCCAAAATTTAGAAAAAACCAACAGAAATTTCAATTGAATTTGTAATTTGTTAATCAGGATTTTTAGAAAAAGAAAATACAGTTTTATTCAACAAATTTTCATTTAAATTTTGAAATTTTTTAATAGGAATTTTTACAAAAATTTTGAACGTGCAGTTTTACAACCCACTAAATCTTGATATATACATTTTTTTACATATTCGCATAACAAGAACAATTTAAAAAAACTAGAGTTGATTCTTTTGAATTTTTTTTTGCAAATGCCGGGAAAAAAGAAGAAAATTAGCCAATAAAATTCTATTGTAACTTGAAAAAAATTACAAAATATAAAAACAAATCATCATGCACTCACCCCACAAATGTTGAATGATGGAAACTAATTCATTTTTTTATTAATGCATATGAAAATTCTTGCAATATTTTTGCTTTGAATATAAACTAGTGCTTATTCTCATATATTTATATTAAAAAATGTATATGAAAGAGTGAAAGCAATAATGCCGGAACTCGGAAAAGATAGTAGTTTTGTGTAGCCTAAAAGAGCGCGCGTGGAACATTTTTGATTTCTCATGATTGTTCATTTCCAATAAAAATTTATAAAAACTAAATTTTTCAGATCGCTGATAAGTCGGAAATAACGGACCAGAACAAATTAATGCATAATCGCAAGATGGTGAGAAGGGAACACTCAGTTTGTCAAATGATGGACGAAATTGGTGATAGCACCCAATATGAAATAGCCAACGCGCTGCACGACTTTGAATAATAGTGAAGATATGAGAGTGTTATTGCTATTATTTATAGGAAATATATACAATATAACCCTAACTTAATTAGTACATTGGCTACTAGATATGAGAATAATATTTATGAAATTTTAAGAAAATACAGTGAAAAAAAAATTGCTTTTATAAGTGATGTGATTTTTACATCAAATTTGTTGTGTGATATGTACGTCACAGATTACATCAACTGTAATTTATCACATGTGATGAATATTTACCTTATTGTTTACTACAAAGAAGCATTAGAGTTCGCAGTATATCTATACATTTAATTAGCCGTAAACATCCATAAGTTACGGGAGGATGTAAAATCACGCGAAATTTCATGGCAGAAATACACTCGAAAGTTTGCTGAGGAACGACCACTGCTAGAAAAAACTGTTTTCATCATTTGCTAACTTATGTCCGGAGATTCGAACCCGGGCACCACCGCATGGCGACCACAGACCAAACTATTAGGCTACGGTGGCTTCGTTATGTGTTTAATCGAGTTTCTGAACCAATTTTGGGTATCAATTTTCACGTTGTCTTACAAATAAAACGAACTACAATTTTACGTCGCCTCCAAATCGAGATGGTTTTTATGATAATTTTATGATAAGCTTTTTAATGGCCGAAATACATTAAAAGGTTTGAGTTACAAAAAAATTTGTCTAACTTTTGTTATTTTCGAATCCGGACCCACCGAATGCTATTCACGCACCAGCCTACTCGTCTATTTAAGACGAAGAGGAGATTTTTTGTGGCAGAAATACACTCGGAGTTTTGCCATTGCCTGCTGAAGGGCGACCGCTGTTCATTTTCGTCTTTTATCGAGATTCGAACGTATGTTCTCTCTGAATTCCGTATGGTAGTTACGCATCAACCCTGCGCACCTACGGCGGCCGCCAATATAAATATAAAAGGTAAGCCCATATGTTACGATATGTTTTACAAAGTTCTTCCGGACGTCAAAAGTTATTCTCATAAAAAAATTTTACAAATGGAAGCGACATAAAGCTGTAGCTCTGTATGGCAAATTAAACATTTGAGGGCAACTTTGGCCCAAACACCTTTCAAGGTTGTAGGCGTCATTCTATTAGTTTATGGTATTAAAATTTTATTGTATGAATATGAACATACATACGAGTGTTTGCATTCATTTGCAAAATAAACAGCACACAAAGACTAGCTAATATTCGTCTGCCAAATCATATGGAGTTGAATCGATTCGCAAAAATGTAATTTATGCTTATTTACTAGAGTAATATTCCTCCGAATGAATGCACACAAATAATATTGACTTAAAACATATTAGACATAAGTAATTGTGTTTATGTGCTTAACACTGTGACATTTCTCATATTTACGAAATTCATTAACTGCACTCCGATAATTGCAGGCTTGTGGGTCATATGCATATGACGAGGACGTCATGATGTATAATACGATCGATAAATATTGCGCACGAACGACTTTCAACAATATAAAAATAAACGAACCTTTTTATATGAATTAATGGATGTTGTTGCAATCAAAAAAATCGCTGGTCAACCGATTGGTTCTGATAACTGGTGTCCGTAATTGATCATCAGGAAGATGCGTGGTATTCCATCGAAACAATGTCAAAGCATATACAGGGTGTCCAATGGCAGAACTCAAAGTTAAAAGTTAAATTCACAAAGAATTAGCGATGATAAAAGTTTATTTCAATAACTATTACAAAAAATACAAGTGCGAACTTTATTGTTTTTTTTTGACTAACCCCACAGAAAAAGTCCTTAGGGGTAATATCGGGGCGACCTGCGTGGCCAGGATATGTCACCGAAAAGGCTAATAAGTTTGTAAGGGAAAAAATCAAGCAGTATCGCATTGGTATCTCTGGCAGTGTGCAGTGTAGCGCCATCTTCTGAAACTTTGTGTGTGTACTGATAGAGATTGCATTGACAGAAAATAATCGTTCAGCATGCGTCGATAGGAGACAGCGTCCACATAAATTGGTTGGCCTCGACGATTTTGAAAAAAAAAATATGGTCGAATTATTCCTCTACTTAGCAATGCACACTAAACCGTCACTTTGGGACTGTGATATTTAAATAATAGATTCTGTTCTTTAGTTGACCAATAACAAAAGTTTTGCTTATTTACACTTCCATTTAAAGGAAATGGGTTTCGTCATTCCAAAAAATAGTGAATTCCATATGAAATTCCCAACTTCTACATTATCTGGAATAAATTTGCACGATTTGAATTTTGAAGGGTTGAAGTCTAAAATTCTTTCTCTATTTTTCATGCACAATAGTTTTTGGAAATCGAATGCCAATTCCAGAAGTTCTCAATATCCGCTAGCGCCCCGGTTGGAGACTATTTGCTACCGGACTTGCGGCCTGGAACCTTCGCACCCATGAACGAATAAAATTTTCACACTTGACGGACGTGACGTGTGAAACATACAGTGTACACGATGAAAGTATTGCTGCATATAAATAAAAAAAAAACAGATGTTCTTGCCAAAAAAGCAAAATAATATAAGTATTATATTTCGCTGTGTATAAAGAGGTTTTTGGTGGTTGTGAAATATTAGATATTACAAAATGTATGCTTGTGGAAGGTAAAGAAGGTTTTAATAGAATTTATGTTGGTCGTAGACGGTGGATGGTTGGTTCTTTCTAACCTTTTCTCTACTCTTTCAAGCTTTGTTCGAAAAGATAAGGGTGCATTTGAATTGACTAAATTAATTTAAACTCCATTTATTTTCTGGATTTAATTTGATATAATAAAAATACCATCGATAAAAATTTGCGCGATACAAAATTTTTCTTCTTCAAACAGTAGCCATTTTCGCCGAACTTGCAGTACGGCAAAAGTAGAAAGTTGTCAGTTTCCGGCATAGCGTAGCATATATGTGGCACTTTCGACTCAAATACACATAGTCTATTTTGCTGTTAGTCCAATTGTTGCCGCAACGGATGGACCCATAGTGATGGGCCTATAGCTTCCAAGAGTAACGAAACTAGTGCGGTGCTCTCCCCGTTTATACGCTCAGCGAATAGGGAAAAACATTAAATTTAAAACCTAGTTCTGACACCGCACACCCTGTACATATCGGTGTCTCGGTAGAAGCTAAGCGATGCTGGCTAGGAAAAGTTTGTGCACCCACAGCATACACAGTAAATATTAAGGATATTAAGTTTCGTGCCAAGATTAAGTTGACCACCAACTGAGGTAGACTCCACATATTTATTTATTTATTTATTATTATGGAAAATATATACTTTATTTTGTATATATGTTAACGAGTACTTCTGTCAAAGTAAAACTATGACTTATAAATACCGTAGCATACTCAAGCAAAGAGATGATAATTTTAGTATATCAAGAACCAACACCAAATGAATGCTCAGAATGTTCTCACAACTTGAGGGCTAAATAATTTGTGCATCTATTTAGCGAGAATACAGATGGTGAACCAAAGTACGAATTTATGGCGACAAAGCTTGACTTATGCTCTATGAACTGGAGTCGAAGCAGTTCTATATGCAGTGGCACAAAAGAAGTGCAACACCACCTACAATTATTAAGGTGTCACAATCGACTGTTTTGTTTTAGAATACAGAACGCATATTAGCCCACATAACACGATCTGTAAGCTTCTTAAATATTTTAAGAAAACCTAAAAGATAACATTAAAGAAAAAAGATGGAAAAACTGGCGGCGTGCTAGAAGTCATGCTTTAATGGAAACCCTACACAGGTGTGGCGTCACCTCCTTACTTGACTGAATTTTGTACAAAACTTGGAAAGCAATGAACTATTAATTTAAATAAAAAATTAACGAACAAAAATATCTTGAAAAATATTGCGAACATTGTAAAAGGATGAAGTGACTTAATCACGTGCGCTCAAGTGTACCTATCAGAAGTGTATCATCCACTTAGAATTAATATTTGTGTACATAGCAATTCATCCTACTTAAATGGAGTGGGTAGATAAAGTACTTCGTTTAAATGTTCTGTGTATTGTTAGTAAATTATTATGTTCATTACAGATGTTTGACTTGTGCATCTCAAATTCGAGTATAAATGTACTTATAACAAAAAATTCATCATATCTGTCTGAGCTTTTCTTGTAGATCGAAGAAAATGGACCCATTCTAGAGTTACGTAGATATATGTAAGTGTATGTGTACACTACTCCGAATAATGTTATAAAAACAAAAACAAAGAAACAATAAATTACACTTAAATGAAATGTAAAGAGCTTAAGAAAATTGCAAGTATTTTCATGCTTCTCTAAAATTTTCTTGCTGGAGTTTAAGTTCCATTTTATGGTTTGTTCATATTTTGGTTTAATTAACTTTTAGCAATTGTTATTGGACCGTCATAAAAGGTGGCCGATAATTATTTTTCCGGATGAAATGACGTGCTGGAGTTGTTAAAACAATTTATTTAAAAAACTATGAACAGCACAGAAAATAACTTGTATGCACAATTTTTTTCATTTTAACCAACTACAGTCTGTCTAACAAAAGCGTGACCGGGAAAACTCACACTTCGAGATCCGTTATAACAAAATAAAAATGCTGCTAAATAGGAGTATCCTTTTCGCAATACGCCTTGTGCAATTTGTTAGATTTGTGAGAAATTTAGAAAGCGTACGTTGTTTTCAATAGGGATACAAATATCGAACAAAGAATTTGTCTTAAATTTTGTGTTTTGAACGGGATTTCGAGTGCCGAATCGTTTAAAATATTGCAGAAAGCCCATGGCGAGTGTGCCTTATCAAAAACGGGGGCCGAGAAGTCGTGGAAGATTTACCCCGATCATACACCATCAATTGACACCATGAGACACGTGGCTGCTCGACTCGTTTCAAGAGCTATGATACTCGTTTTCTCAAATTATCATGATGTTGTGCACTCAGAATTTCGAAATTCGTTCCAAAATGGCTCTACGGTAAATAAGCAATATTATTTGGAAATTATGCGACGTTTGAGAGAGAAAGTGCCCAATTTGTGGAAAGAAACCTCATGGATCTTGCACCGTGATAACGCACTGTCTCACAAGGCTCATATTGTGAATACTTTTTGACCTAAATCTCGACAAATATCATCGAACAACCACCGGATTTAAGCCCCTATGACTTTTTCCTTTTCCCAAAACTTTAATTTCCACTCCGCGGACGCCGCTTTGAGTCGATAGAGATCATGAAGGAGAATTCGCTGAAGTAGCTGAAGAATATCTCTTCTAACGCGTTTAAAAGGTGCGTTGATGACTGGACTAATCGTTGGCATATGTGTACTGCTGCAAATGAAACCTATTTTGAAGGCGACAAAATAAATTTTGATGATTAAACAATTATTTTGCGTTTTATTGAACAATTCCCGGTACTTTTTCAACAAAATGTATATATGTATACGAATAAAGGAAAGTCCTGTTAGCCGTTCTTCGGTCATATGAGTCCTAGGCCAAGTTTTACAAGAAAAATTGTGTTCTGCAGATGCCAGGATGGCTGGAATTGAAAGATGCAATCGCCACTTTCGACCGTTGCTGTAGACCCGACAATGTATTCAGGATCGGTAACAGAAAATGGCAGTAAAGAAGACTTACAGTATATCACTAAAGCACTTCACAACGAAAAAATGCATTAGAAGCAAATCTGGCACTCATTTGCTCTTTTGCTCCACTAAAATACATAGTAAATTTCGGCAATTAAATGTTTGAAGAATACGCAATCCGAGCATGCATGCGTACATATATACATACTATCAGTTTTTGCAGCAAAGTTGGTTTAATTAATTCATTTGCTTGGAGTTCAATGCTCAAAAGCCACAATACTGCGAACTCTTAAAACTGACGTTCATGGTCAGCATTTGCACCTGGCTATATTGCCTGAATACCTTTAATAAATTAACCACAGACAAGGCACTTCCGATTCGCCACTTCCCTGTTCCCTATCTCAGGGCTCTGCTCGGTCGACGGGAAATTTGTATGTTCACCCTCCTTACAATTATTAGTTTTTAGTCTACGGTCAACAACATCATTAAGAAGAACGAGAGCGCAAAAGATCTTGAGAGCATCACAACTAAGCAAAAAGCAAGCACCAAAGAATGTTTACCTGTACGAACGCAGTCTCACTATACTCATTAAGTACTACCAGGCAAATATAATTTTTACCAGCTCTTTTCCTGTGCTATAAACACTATTTGGTATCTATTCGCCACTTTCTAAAGCTTGACGAATCGAAAATGCCTATAGCTAATGCTCTATATCCGATATACGTACATATAAATGATAGAACCAAAATTGCGCCCATTTATTCCATTTTAATTTGAACCTACTAAAACTGTAAGTTAAAAAATATGTGTATAATTTAAAACAAAAAGGCTAAAAACGACTCTAAGAAGATTTTTGTACTATTGATAATTGGTTGATTCTTATAAAATTTGAATTTTTTAAAATACAAATATCATATTTTGCTCTTTTTGAGTGCAAAGTAACGGGACCACGATAGGCGCCACCTATCTAATTGATTCACCTTGAAAATCACAAACAAGTGTGCGTCGCAATTTTTAAAATTTATGCTCCACATTACCTTCATAAACAATAAATTTGATTGCAATATCTATAACACTTTTTTAGCAAAATAAATGTTGAAAAAATGTTGGTAAACATTCAATATTCATTACAGATAGAAACATTCGACTGATTACAATTTTGTATTTATTTCACTTTTAACGGTGAATATAAAAAGCTGAACAGCTGCACCTAGCGTCAAATATCATAAGTAAGTCAAAGTTTATTTATTTACTGTTGATTTATATTGAAGCTCTACGAGGAGGGAATAAATTTGGCAAATCATTTCTTTGTTTATCATTTCTTCCAGTTGCGAATCTGCTTTTGGATTGCTTATCAAATAAATACAACTATTAAGCAATAAATTTACTGTTACTTTAATGTCTTTTATATCAACTGCAATCAACCGAAGCAAATAATTTAAAAGCAATAAAATCTAACCCGCAGCATGGAATATTACTACAGCAGATAACTCACATACCACCATATAATACATGCACGAGAAGAGTGGGCACATTCAAGAAAATTCCCTCAAATATCTTGTTGATTGCAAAAAACAAAAACATTTTTTTTTTAATTTCATCTTAAATGAGCAATTGGACAGTTAGTTCGGCCTTATTTCATCTGATATTTCGTAATTATAAGAAGAAGGTGTCTTCACTCCCACTTCGGCAGTTTTGGTGAAATAAAGGGTCTGTCAAAGGTACGCCTAGATAAAGTAGTGGATAACTCCTAGACGCTACCTTTTCATGTCATCTTTCACATTTTATCAAGTAGACAGATGTTCAATTTTACACGTTAAAACCACGCGTTAAAATTATTGAAACTTGTTATGAAAATTGTCGATCATAGGTAAAGACAACATATCGCAAAATTCGTAATTTTTTTGATGGGTAAAATCGTCCGAATGAGTTGGTGAAAAATTTCAAGAAATTGGTTCTGTCTAGGATAGATAAAGGACTGGCGGACCAAAAACTGGACATTATGTTGAGAATATTGCTGCTGCAACTGTTGCTGAACTATCTTCAGCATCGGCTACCATAAATCGACTCTTTGCGGGATTTTACCTGTAGAGGTGCTCTTGGTGAACAATCAAATCATCTGTCAATGGAAACATTATTCCTAAATGTAACAGTGTAAAATATTTAGGTTTACACCTAGACAAGCGATTAACATGGAAGTGTCATATACAAGCTAAAGCTAACCAATTAAAAATTAAAACAAGAAAACTTTATTGGTTACTTGGACCTAAGTCACCACTTTACCTTGAAACCAAATTATTATTATACAAAGCCTTATTGAAGCCAGTATGGACATATGGCGTACAACTTTGGGGAACAGCCTTTAATTCAAATATAGAAATCTTACAAAGATATCAGTCGAAAACTCTTAGATTGATAACGAGTGCACCCTGGTTCATTACCAATAAAGCCATTCATTCAGACTTACATATTCTTTTCATAAAAACTGAGATTAAAAGATTCAGTACAGCATATTTGCAAAGGATCAGCTATCATGAAAACCCGCTTGCAATAACTCTCTTACATGAAACCAATGAAATAATTAGACTGAAAAGACAACATGTTCCAAATCTCCCATTTCGTACCTAATCACTATTTATTAATATGTTTACAACATATTCATATAACGTTATCACATGTATAGCCTTAACTTTGTATAAATATATGTATTACATATACGTATATTATTATTGTTTTCACTGGAGATCAATAATACATGTCAAATAACCACAACATTGCAATGTTATATAATTTGCTTATTGTTCTTAGAATAGATTGCAAATAAAAGTATTAAAAAAAAAATATGTTGTTTTCCATATAATTGCTAAGAGCCGTATTTTAAGTAAAAATTGTGAATCCTGAGAGAATATAAATTTTTAATATCATTAAAACAACACCCAGGCGCGCCTTTGAAGGGCCCTTTATTAGTGTTCACTGTGAGCACCTCTTTTAATTTTTGTTATTCTGTTAAATGAGTTTTGTTGAAGCGTAGCTATTTTTCAGTGTTTTTTGAGAGCGGATAGTCCCAGTATATGTTCATATGAATAATAAAATAATTTATTAATTTGCTTCAGGTTAAGGTGTAGCAAAACTTTGAAACAACTCTTATTGAAACAAAATCTTCCATTAATCTAGTTATGTAATCATTACAATACAAAACTTGCATGCCCCAGTATGAGGTTGCAACATTACTCTTGTGGGTAGAGTGATGTTTTCGTTGGTGGGTTTTATGAGCACCAAATTTAGTTCTCGGTTAGAAGACATACCTTTAAAGGATTTGCTATTCGTACAGACACATTTTAAATGTAATAAAGCTTAAGTTTCCGATTTTTAAGCCCATATTAGTTTTTCAAAAAGAAACAGCATAAACGAAATTTTTCTCGAAATTTCGATTACTAAGACATTTTAAGAAAATATGTCTAATTTTTATAAAACTTGTACAACTTTTGAAAGTTAGATTAATATAAGATTTGGTATAGAATGAACTATGTTTTTATAAAAAAAAAATTCAATTAAAAAACTATGAAAAATAAATAGTCAAACTTTTCAATACAATTTTGCATGGGATTATACCATACATATACCAAAATACTCAGAATGAAGAGATGAGTCGGTTAAGCCATCTATAGTATATTTTTTTTTAGCTAGATGAGAACTATCGATATCGATAATTATTGTTTGACAGCTGAGAATCTCAGACTGTGTTGACATTTCAGTTTAGTAAGGTTTGGCAAGTCATCACGAATCGTTTAACGCCAGAAGCACGCTTCCAAAATTAGAAATTTACTTTGAAAGCAATTAATCTGTTCGCGCAGTTCATTTAACGAAGCGTTGAAGAAGATATCGAAATGCCGATTCGTCGTCGCTCTCAACTTATTGGTCTTTGTCCTTCGACTACGTGGAAAGTTTTACGTAAAAATCTTGACTTTTGTGCCTCGCATATGAAATATAATGACTATCGCATGCATCACATATGTATTTACTAATTGGGCTCATTTATATTTATTATTTAGATTTATTGAAAAAAGAGTCAAAAATTGGACTGATCGAATGGACCATGTAACTCTTAGCCGCGGCGACCATATTAATTATATACTTTAATAGATATGATATTCAAAATATAAATGCCATGAAATTATCTACCAGATTATAATGAAAAAAAAAAAAATTCAATGGCCCATTCGACCAGTCTAATTCTTGACCATATGCGTGAATGGTGGCTTGAATATTGCAATAAATCGATTGTTTAGCGCGCTGTATGCCAACTTGCGTCGTCGATGTTTAGTTGATTAATTTTTGGCAACAAATCTTCAGTTAGCATGGCTCGATAGAGCTCGCCATTTAACATAATAGAAGAAGCCGCCAGTGCTATATGAACTTCACGAATAGATTTATTGTATTCAAAGTAGATTTCCACAATTGGTAAGTGTTCTTCTGGTATTCACGATTCATCATGACTTGCCAAACCTTACTGAACAAAAATGCCAACACAGTTTGTCATAGTAATCGATACCCATAGTTCTCATGCAACCCAAAAGATAAAACACCCGATATGAAGCAATCAAGCAAAAACTTTAATAGGTCTATTGATAAAAAATAACAAAACAATTGCAAAATATTTATTTTCTATTAGTCGTGCTCATCGTCTATTTGTATGTAAGTAAACACAGTTTATTGTGATGAGTTTGTTATAATAAAATGTAAACAATATTTAACAATTTAGAAAGCAAATAAAGTAAAAAATCAGATTTGTTGTTCTTAAGTAGAGTATGCCTAGGGATTCTTCAATATCTATTTTTTTTAAATAAAATTAAGGGCTTAATAAAAGAAGATTCATGACCTGGTTAGGGGCGTCCATAAATTACGTGAGGTGTTTTTTTCAATTTTCTGAACCTCCCTCCCCCCTGGTGAGATGTCGTGAGATTTTATTCAACCCCCTCCCCCATCCCCCAATCTCACGTGAGATTTTTCAAAATGTGGGTTTCTTATGTAAACGCGTTGGATTGTTATTGTAAAAAGAAAAAAAAATTGCTTCGTGCTTTTATTTACGACTAGTTAAGACTAGTAATCAATATGGCTGAGAGTTATAAGTGTAATAAAAATTTAACAATAGAAGACTTAAATCGTAACTACTGCGATTAAAAAAAGAATATCTACTCTAATTCAGTCCATGGAGAATTATGCGCGGTTTCAAGAGAGACTATTGGGACCAACATGTCCATATGATTTTCAGTAAAATCATGTCCTCCTTCAACTTCGTTCTAATCTAGCCACTCTAAGCCGTTGACGCTTGCGCACAGTAACTCATTAGCTCGTCTTGTGACAATCCGTGAGGGTCGCACTTTGCGGAACATACGCGCTTGCTTAGCTGGTGCAATGTGAGCTGCTCTCCTGTGCTCTGCAGCTCTTGTGATAGATGCGAAGTAAATACCGCATGTACTGCAGCATATTTTCTCTAAATCATCACGTATACTTGGGCAATAGAGATCAATAGGCGTGCTGATGAAGGCATTCAGCGGTTCAATCGGTACGCGTATTAGAAATGGAGCAAATGATTTTCCGTCATGTTCTTTAAAGTCCGGAATTGTCAAACGTCAACCTGAGTGATAGGGCGTTCGGCTCATAGTGGCGCGAAAACAACCGACGGGCTACACTGGACCGCAAATTCAGATTAAATTGAGCTATTTGGTATAAAACAAATATGGTGGTTTGACAGTAGTAATGTATAACGTCGAAGTATGAATGAAATTATTTTCTTTCGAACGAATTAGTGAATGATCTTAATCATACGATTACGCTTGAGATTAAATCTTAAGCATGTACAATTTTTTTGTTTCAATCAGAAAAAAAATTGCGTGATATTTGCCGAGACCCCCCCCCCTCTCCAACGTAAGATTAGATGAGATTTGACTCGACCCCCTCCCCCCCTTAAACATCTCACGTAATTTATGGACGCCCCCTTATTGACAAAGTAGAGATTTGGCAATTTATGGATCAGAAATGATATTTTCCCCGCGTGCATGCTAACAGATGTCTTTTCGTGACATTATATAATATTTAGGCATAATTGGAACTATATCACCAAAATT
Source organism: Anastrepha ludens (assembly GCF_028408465.1). Taxonomy (NCBI): domain Eukaryota; kingdom Metazoa; phylum Arthropoda; class Insecta; order Diptera; family Tephritidae; genus Anastrepha; species Anastrepha ludens. The sequence goes on along the minus strand of NC_071498.1, from coordinate 84,382,370 downwards.
TTGTGCTGTGCGTTACCTTTCAAAACTTTCCTTATACACAGTTTGTCTCACAATTATTTTCACAATGTAATATTGTATAGTATTATTATTTCCTCAGTAGATTCGATTGTGGCCTATTACTTTGAATTTCTTCTTTTTTTTGTTTTTATAGCAGAACACTTTGCTTTCTATTGGATCCAGTAAACAAAAATAGTATTTGAACGCACGATGTGCAAAAACAACAACGAAACCCGAAATTCGTCATATTTTGCATTGTCGGGGGACAGATTGTTGGAAGTGATTCATATTGATCATTAAATCGTATTAATAAAAAAAGTTCTTACAATAATGGCGGGTTATAGTGCGAGTAAAAATAGTATACAATTCGCTTATTATTTTATACAGGTAAATCAGCAAATTAAATGGCTGGAATGTTTTATATTAGTAGAAGGAAAATGTACAACGTTATAAATCATGTAGGAAACGAGAAACGGTTATGATTAAAACGCTCAGTGGCAGTCCAAAAAAGTTTACCGAGAATGGAAAGGTCTATCGAAAAACAAATTGACGAAAAACCTCAGATTTGGAAGACCGCCAAGGTGCAAAAGTAGGTCACGAAACAGTCCGAGGAGTTCTCTTAAAACTTGTTTCGCATGCTAACGTTAGCAAATTACTTTTTTTTTTCGCTAACTCACGTTTGCACTCAGTAGAAATTTTGGCATATTTTTTTTTGTGATAAGAGAAAAATAATATATTTCATCGATCGACCCAATAGACTAACAGCCATAAAAACCAAGAGCATTATTCACACATTTAAATTTGCGAAACTAAGTGTACGAGGTTGTATCTATTTGCAGCAAAGGTGTTGGTGAAATTAAAATTATTGAAGACAACATGGCAAATAAAACCTATTTGGACTTTTGATGTAACAATTTGAAAGGAAGTGTACTAAAATTTGAACTCAAATTGTACCAAGATAATGATTCCAAACACAAGTCTTACATATGTAGGTCCTGGTTGCTACATATTTGCTCAAAAGTACTAGATAACACATGGACTGAAAAGTTCCAGGCCTAACAAAGAGAATGGATTTTTTGTTCAAAATTTACCTTTATTCCCCAACGTAATTTCCATCAAGAACAATGCAATTATTCCAGCGCCTTTCCTTACATTTTAATACCACTTTTGTAGAGCCATTAATCTTTTGCCTCAAAATAAGCCTCAGTTTCAGCGATAACCTCTTAATGCAAGCGAAATTTCTTACCAGTGAGCATTTTTTAGATAGCCGCTGGGAGATAAATCTAGCGAATACGGTGGATGTGGGAGCAATTCGAAGTTCAATTGTAGTTTTGTCATCGTTTTCATTAATTTGTGACACGTGTATTGTCTTGAAGACACCCTTTTGAACAGAGCTTTCTTTTAATCGAATACTAATGCTATATAAAGCCAACACGTTGGTGCAGTCAAATTGTTAAACGCATTAATAACATTAACGGAAAATAATACGCATTTTTCGACAAAATTGTTAAGACAGTTGCTAATAAAGCATATTTTTATTAAAAATATAAAGAAAAACAATTCTTCGAACTTCTTGATATTTTCAAAAGAAGTTTTTTGCCATTCCTTTTGTAACGCCTTTTTAAGGTCAGATTGATTTTGAATTTCATTTATTCTAACTTCTTTATCTAGAACCGACCCCAGGTTTTCAATAACATGCAATTCTGGCTCATGCGCTGGTCTGGAAAAATAGGCGAGCAATTCCAAATTAGCCAATTCCGTATAATCACCGAATTATGCTTCGGGTCGCTAGCCTGATAGAGGCGAAAATTGTCCCGAATGTTAAATTTTGTGATATTTTGCAATAAATTTTCTATTAAATTATTTATGCCTATCCATTACAGTCTTGCGGCGATAAAAGCAAGAAACTGATATGAAATTTTAACTAAAAATGTTCTAAAAAGCAGGAAAGCCATACTAGCCGCAGGCAGACGGCTGCACATCTATTGGATACCCGGACATAAGGGTGTTATAGAAAACAAAATTGTAGATGAGATTACCAAGAGCGCTGTTTACTTGCCATTTCAACAAGAAAACTACATCTATACTGAAACCTTTAAAAACGATATACAATGACATCGCTGTGGACAGGAAAATACGTATAGATAGAAGGTGGAACAATCTAGCCACTTGTAAAACAGCGAAAATAATGTGCACAGAGTGCAGATAAATACGCCAAATTTGTACTACCCCTATCTAGAAAAGAAAGCAGAACTATCATAGGTATACTGACAGGCCACAATTGCTAACGGCACACGCATACAAGATAGGAATTACAAACAACGATAGTCGCAGATTTTGTAATGAACTGGAAGTGACGGAAACGTCAGAACACTTATGTTCTTGCCCTGAGTTAGCTAGAACCAGATTGAAATGCTTAGGAACTCTACAATATAAGAAGTTAGAAAGCCTCTTCAGAGTTTACTTAGATTCGTAATAGTCGCAAACGTATCATACTACAAAGAAAAAGTAATGGTCTAGCTCCATCTTGTAACACTAACGACCAATAGGTCTATGTAATGGCTTTCAGCCAGCCAGCTCAGCCTCACCTAACTTCTGCCTATCAGTTACTACCTTCAGTAATAGTTAAGTTTCTCCTAACAAAACTTTCGCTGCATGATCTGAAAAAGTTAAACTTGCTTTCGTGAGCAAAAATTACTGTGTTCCAGATGTTATACGGCATTGATAAATTGCTTGTTGCGGGCGGTGCGTGGAAATCAGCTTCTCTTATGTTAGAGTTTGAAATTGATGAAAATCACCGCACAATAAAATTGTCTTGTCTACAAGAAGTATTTTTTATATTCCACAGTGCTCAGCAAGGATGATAGATTTCAGGGTTTGTAGAGTGAAAAAAAAAAATGTTTTGAGGGGAACTTTGGCTGCCACGTCACTTTGGATATGTTTAACAAAATTTAGCTTGTGTTACTGATATACGAAAAAAATCAACACGACCAGTACTCTTACCATGGCAACGGTTTCTTTACGAATACGGGGAATGCAAATGTGCGAAATAGCGTGATTTTATTGTGCGTTATGTAAAGGGAGTTTTTGTTTAATTAAAACTGATAGGCCAGTAGTATTTAGCTCTTGCGTATAACTCAAATATAGCTGCAAAATGGTACGCAAATGTTGCTGCGTGTTGACCAAATTGTGAAATAGTTTTAAATTAAATTTAAGAATTTTAAAAAGCAACTATACAAGGGTGGTTCAATAAGTACCCGTGTTAGAAATGATTACACCATTTTTTTCAAACAATTTTTTTTTTATTTTTCAACATAGTCCTATTTTAGAGAGATACACTTCTCCTTTGAACTACATTTTTTCCCGCGAGCCATTTCTTCATGTTAGGGAACAAGAAAAATTTGCAGGAAGCCATATCGGGCAACAATTCATGCAGTTTGACGGCGACGACAACGGATTAATGTGCTGGTGCGATATCGTGGTGAAACAGCACCTTCGTTTTTGCCAAATGCGGTCGTGTATCTTTCCATTTTTTGTGAAAGCGCTTCAATAACTCTCTGCAGTATTGTCCAGTGCTCGTTCTTACTTTTTCTAAAAAAATCCATGAGGATGACGCCGTTCGCATCCCAAAAAATCACCGCCATTACCTTTCCGGCCGATGGAACTAAAAAAAAAAAAAAAAGACCGATGGCCGATGGAACTATCTTCCCCTTATTTAGAGCAGATTCACCGGAAAAAATCCATTGTTTTGATTATTGCTTAGTTTCTCGTGTGTAAAAAAGAAGCCAGGTTTCATTAGCGGTGACAACTCGACACAAGAATTCCTTCGGATCTCGCTTGCTCCAAACACTGCTTAGAAATTAACAGCCGTCGTTTGTTGTTGCTTGTGAGCAATCGCGACACCCATCGGGCCGTCAATTTTTTCATCGGCTTCTTATTATGTAAAATATTAATTGCCGTTCCGGACGACATACCTAAGTCCTCTGTTACTTCGCGCCCTTTCGTTCGTCGTTCCCCGGTAATAACGTCTGCCGGGCATCCTGGTCGCTCCTCATTAAAAACGGATGTTCGCCCACGTTTAAATTCGTTGATGGCCAATCAAATTCACATTTGGTTTGCCGTCGTCTGATAGGTGGTAGCACTCTATGCTAGCACTAACTTCACTCGGAAACACCTTCTGTAATCAAACACGGGTACTTATTGAACGGCTCTCGTATTTGAGTTACACGCACGATCTACATGTGCAAGAGCTAAATGTAACTAAATGTGAGAGGGTTTCTACTGTCCCTTAGATTGCCTGAATTGAGATTGCCTTAACTTAAAGATTACCTACGGTTTTTACGCTATCACTAATTAAAACTGCGCGCTTCAATTAGATAAAAATACCAATTTTAATTAAACAAAAACTAACTTTAAATTACGCACCATCGCACATTTGTATTTTTCAACCGCCACGATGATGCTGTCCCACTTACACCAAGTTTTTACTACTATACTTAATAAAAGCAGACTCTGGAACAGAAAATAGTATATAACGCATAAATATGGGGACTTCTTACGCGGCGATTGTAGCTGTAAGCAAATTTCGAAGGCTACTCTGCAATCAAAAGTAAACACATTCAAGCTTGCAACAACCCCTACCATACACAAATAAAGGGATTTTCAATAAGAGGTGTTATTGGAGGCATTTTTCTGTAAAATATCAATGGTTTCGTTGCTTGAGTGGCACGTAGGGCCGTCTTGTTGAAAATAAACGTTGTCCAGATCAATACCATCCAATTCCGGCCATTAAAAAATCGTTAGTCATCCCTCGATAGCGCAATCCAATCACCGTAACTATTGCTCCAGCTTCATTTTCGAAAAAGTAAGGTCCAATGACTCCGTCGTACCATAAACCGCACCAAACAGTCACACGTTGAGGAGAGAGAGACTTTTCAACAATAACTCTTGGATTTTCTGAGCCCCAGAATCGACAATTTTGCTTTTTGACGAAGCCACCGAGGTGGAAATGGGCCTCATCACTCAAGATGATTTTTCGATGGAATTCCGGGTCATTTTCATTCATTTCAACGACCCAATCCGCAAAGACACGACGTTGTTGATGATCGGCTGGCCCAAGTTCTTGTGTTAACTGGACTTTATAAGCCTTTCTTTATGCAAATCTTTATGCAAATTATGTAATGACGTTTGTGGAATGCCTAATTCCAAAGAACGACGAGGAATGGACAAACCTGGGTTTTCTTCAACACTTTCGGCTACAGCAGCAATATTTTCGGCTGTTATTGAGCGACGTGCACGGGTTTTATTCTTTACATCAGTAACTTGTCCCAATAGCTAGAATTTTTTCACCAATTTCTGTATTGCGGTCCGACAAGGTCCTTCACCGAGACCCAAACATGGTCGAGTTTTACGAACCGTCTCTGCCAAATTTTCACTATTTTTATAGTGAATTTTAATAATGTCAATGCGTTGTTTAAGCGAGTATCGTTCCATTTTTATTAATGGCGTAGTTTCTACTTTTCAAATATCAAAAAATAGTAGTTTCAAAAGTGGCATCTACCGAAATAGCGGGCTATTCAAAATAACACCTGTTATTGGAAAACCCTTTACGTTAGATGAGTTATACGATGTCGATCGGTGACTACGCCGCACTGCCTAGCGCTAGTGAACTTCTACAGCAACAACAACAACAACAACAAAGCAAATTTTTATAATAAAATTCTCATCATCGACGAAAAAGCTCCTCTCAGCAAATATGTTAGATGCATGTATATGTACATATATAATAGTATTTTAGAGGTTTTCCCCTAGAAATCCGCCCCTGTGCTTATGTATTTATTTACATATCTAGTAATGGAGCTGTATGACGAAAAAGTACACTTATGCATGCGCATATTCGCTTGTTTGTAAATATTTGCTTTGTAAATAAGTGGCTTCACGTGACGTTTGCCACTAACTTCTATCCCGAGTGTAGCTCGAGACAATTCTTTCATACATACAAGTGTGCAACTACATATGGATGCAAGTAGGTACCCGTTAGGGAGCAGCCAAATTGGTATGGAAGCATTCTACTTCAGATACTGGTATTTAGTAGAAGAAATCTTACTAGTTTGGCTTTAACTACACTAATACCAGTAGGGAAATAAGCAATTTGTCTGCAAATTAGTTGATTTTTTGGACGCACCAATGCATCGCGATGATTAGGAGAATATGTATAAGTAGTATATACAGTATAATATATGCTGATGAATACTCCTAAATTTTCTTTTCAAAGATATTTAAATTACACCTTTGTAAAGTCATATTCTGCACTTGCTTTTATTGGATTTAGTGTAATTTATTTTAGTTCGGACTTTGTTTATCCATATACTCTATATATATGTATAACTCTCTGGTGCGTTCGAAGCTGGAATACCCCGTTTTTATTTGGATACCATATTATGCTTTCTATATTGAACGTGTCCAGAAAGCTTTTATGCGTTATACTTTGCGTTCTTTGAATTTCACTGACCGAATTCCATCCTATAAAAACTGCTGCTGCTTGCTTATTAATCTAAAAACACTAGATATTAGAAGGACTATTATCTCTTTCAATTTCGTTTTCGATTTGATAAGTTGGGCGATTGACTCCTCATCGCTACTCGAGAAAATTAATTTCAATATTCCTCTCCGAAGCTTACAAAGTTATGATATGGAATGGTCAGAACTTACTATGCTTCTAATGCTTCGATTTTTAGAATTGTAAGAAAAGTTAATTTGCTTTCAAGTCATATTGGTCTAGATTTTTCATCAACAAAAAAACCACTTCAAAATGTTACTAAATGAATTGTTTGACTAATTTCCAAGTATTATTTATTATTTTTTCTTTGTAAATTATAAGAAATGTTATACCTCTTTCATTCATTACAATGAAAAAATTAAATTATAAGTATCATTTATTTTCGACTGAATTATTTATGCAGCTATAATCTGTTTCTCTTTTTGTTTCCTTGTTCTCCCCTCTCGGGAGCATACGGCCTCGGCAAGACTTTTCCATCTTACAAGGTTCTGCGCTTTTGTTTTTGTACCGTCCCATGATATGTCGGCATCTGCTAGTTCGCGCAGCATCGACCTCCACCTAGTGTTTTTGGTCGACCGCGACATCTGCTCCCTTGCGGGTTCCAGTCAAATGCCACCCTCGTGATGCTATCTGGTGGTTTTCTCAGTGTGTGACCTATCCATTGCCACTTTCTGCGTTTGATTTGCCTAAGAATGGGTTCCTCGTTCGTTAATCTGCACAGTGCGTCGTTACTGATGGTGTTTGTCAGAATATTCTGTTTTTCATAATCTGTAAGATATCCTGCGTTTTAAGATTATTAAATGAATAAATAAATAAATACATTTATTTTAAAAACAATATACCAAACTCTATCTAATAAAGTTAGTAAGATTTGAGGAATGGATTTATTTGTTATTTTATTTTTACACTAGTCCAGTTCAAACTTTACAACGTCAAAATTAAAAATAAAAATTATAATTACATATTTCAAATCACTTACACTTATTAATACATTATTCACTATTTTCGCGACAACTACAAGTTCTTTGTAAACACCAGAAGCAATTTTGATCTCTACCTGTTCACAAAAGAACCCTCGAACAACCGAATACGTAAAATATAAATTTGAAGAGTAGCTAGGATTACACTTATTAATGTTTTTAAAGTTACTCGTAATACCTTAAATTTGATTTCTTTATTACGTCTTTTAAAGAATTTGTTTTAATATTTAATGAGTTAAAACCACTTTTTGAATGCTTGAACCAATAGATGTCAAATGAAAAGTACGAATATGCTTTTGGATTCAACTTTATTTATGAGTTCAAAACAGGGCAAAGGAACATAAAATTAAAGAAAAAAATAATAAAAACATAATTTTCAGAAGATTACGTGTATTACTCAACTGAGTTTGAAAATTTTTTAAACAAATATCGTGCGATATGATGTCGGAACACATGAGTTGATCCCTAATAGCTTCAATAACTTCTTGAAGCCCTGCGCAGCTATTTTTAGCTGGAAATGGTTTTTTGCTCACTATTACGAATATGAAGACAAAAACAGATATTTTACTTACGTAAGTAACCACTGTACTCAACCGAATACAATAAGATTTATAAGGCTACAGTTTTGTTGTTATTGCAACTACAATATTTGTTATGTTAGTTATGTTTTATTTAGTGATTGAATGCGAAAATAAATGATTTTACAGTAATTATAACTATTATATATATTTTTTAAATAATATGCATACCTGCACAATACTCACGTTGCACAACTTCAACTGAAGTTTTGATGTAAAAACCACATGTATTTATCTGTAGCTTTAAACAGTATAATAGTAATATAAAAAAAAGAACACTATCGCCAATTATTTTAAATCTAAAATTCACTCTTAGAGAGATGTTAAGCAAATACAGGACCTGAATGAAGTTTCACTTAATTTTAAGAAAAAACTAATTCTGTGTACACTTTTAATATGAAATAAAGCACGGTATTTTAAAATGTTGGAATCGAATAGAATGGTGATTGGAATGTCTAAAACTAATTATTTTAGAAATGTATTATTGGTCTTTATTTTTTTTTTTGGCTAGTACGAACTTTTATTTTAACTGGCATTTTGCATCATGTATGGTCGGGCAATCGACATTTCGTAAGGCAACGCCATGTTGAAAATTCCACTTGCGAACATGAAAAAAGAGAAAGTTCCCAACTAATATGTTTTCCTGTAGGGTACTTCTGCCGGCTCTGTTTTTTTTTTTTCTTTTTTTTTTGTTGGGCTCTTATTTCATGTTTTCAAAAGAGCTTGATAATTTGATTTGCATTTATGCGTTTATTTTATTTGGGTGTCCCATCAGGATGACCAAAATTATAGTAGCGCGACGAATTACTAAGTTTTAACGTTTTTTGTATTCTTTTGTATGTTTTTATAAAAGTATAGGGCACTTTACAACAAGAAGCAAATAACCTAAAGCTCCAGGATTTGCACAAAATTTAACAAAATTCAACAAATTTAAAGAATTTCAAATCAAAAATTTTTAATCAGAACTTCAAAGTATTTAGTTTTAAATACCAGTTTAGGATAGCTTAAAAGTGTTAAGTCGCGTTCATTTTTGAAAATTTTCTTGCATTAGAAGTTGAGAATTGTTGAGAAAATTGAGTTCGGATGTATTTTGTATGAAAGAAAATGCTCACCTCAGTACAAAAGAAATTTACAAAACTCAAGAAGAATTTTGATGCTTAGACTTTGTTATATAATACTAAAATGGAATGGGCTATAAAACTGCACACCTAGAATCTTTGCAAAGATTATATTTGAAAAATTTAAGCCATTTCTGGTAATTTTTAGAAACTTCTTACATTTTCGTGAATATTATACAAAGTTTGGAGTTTTGAGTTACATGGTTTTCGCTGTTCAATGTCCTAAGCCTGTATAAAACTAAACAAAAAAAACAATCAGATAAAAAGCAATAAAAAATATACTTTGAGCGTAAAATCCTAAAAAGGATACTTGGACCAGTAAGAGAAGCTGATAGATCTTACAGAATCAGATGCAATGATGAGATCGAACAGCTGACATCAGTGGACACCTACTCAAGATGGATGAAAGCAGAATTAGGAAAAATACCTTCAACTCTCTTATTATGGAGTAAAAATCGTGAAAGACCGCCGAGAAGATCGGCAGACGATGTCGGTGCAGATTTACGCTTTATAAATTCTGGAAGCGACGCAATGCAATGAGGCGTATGGAGGGCGATTTTGAAGGAAGCACTCGCTCATCCTGAGCTGTAATTGCTATGATGATAATGATGTCTATTATATTAAACATATATGTACATATTATATCGAAATAGTAAATGTTGCGGACTTTTCGCTCATCATGCGCCACGTTTCGAATTTGATGGCTACACCAACAAACAGAACTATCGGTGGGTAGCTGAGGGCTTAAGAGTGTCCCTATGCATCCACTACGAGTCACTGTTACTGGCAGAGTAATTAGAAGCGCCTCTTCTTGGAATAATGAAATTGAGCCGGCACTTTGGCAAATTAACAATTTCGTTAATTTCGTAGGGAACAAACATAACTTCCAAGTCTACACTTTTTATTACAATAAAACAGAAATATCACACCACTTTTTATAAATTTCAAAAGGGCAGGCCTTAATGGGACACCCTAGTTTTCCATACATGCATACACACTTGCCTACCTGCCTTGTAACTAATAATTTCCTGACACCTGGTATGCGTGTGTGCAAATATCTATGTAAATATGTATGTTTGCCGATCGATTCAACCTATTGAGATATTTCAGTAATTTAATTGAAAAACCATGATCTCCAATGCAAACAGGACGATTTAGCCTCATCTTTAATTTGATATCAAGGAAAAACTAATATAAAGACAACTTTTGTTTTTCGATTTCACACAAATATTTTACGAAATTCGCTCATTTCGAATAAATTTTGCTCAAGGCGAAATTCAATGAGCATGAATATACAATTTAAGGCCGTTTGAATGAAATCGATATCTGATTCCTCTAAGTTTTTCTGCTTTTTTTAGGTAACTTGAAATGGCCTTTAATCCCACCATCATTATGGCGAAAAGATGGCTATATCGAACTTTTTCCGAAGCACTCAACCGTGACGGTCCGGATTTTAGGTACTTAATGGCACCTCATATTCGAATATTAATGGCCGGCGAAAACTTTCGCCTTCTTCTTGATTGACGTGATAGCCGCTTAACCGATTTTGGACGAATATAACAAAACACGCCAGTCGTGCTAACTGGCCCCAGGTGGGCACACTAAGTGAAACCAAGTCCTTCTCTACCTCTCCCTCATACAACTCTTTGTTCTATCGCCGGCGGTACAGGCGCCATCACCAACGTGCAGGGTACCAAAAGTCTTCCGTAAAATCTTTGTTTCAAATGACTTCGGAGCTTGGCTTAGAGCAAGACGCCGAAAACTCACATAAGTTCACTTTATTGTACGGCAGAGACGAGTAGCTCGCTTCCAACAACATAATTTAGATAGTCCAAGTATTTGTCAACAATTCTTCTTCTGGTCTAAAACAATCACTAAAATTAAACTGTGAGAACCTAAGAAGAAGTTCCTATATATGTCCAAGTCAAAAAAAGAAAATTTGTAAGACAGCCGACATCAGAAGATTCCAAATTTAGTAAAGTGAAATCAACTTGAAATTCTACAATATTATTTAAACTCTTTTAATAGCTTGCAAATATTGAGTTTTCATATTTTCATTTTATATGCTCAAGGAAGGTTAATAATAAAACAACAAATTAATGTGAAGATGAGCTCTAATTGAAATCGAAATATCGACAATAAAATGACAGCAATAATTTAATTTATTTAATATTCTTTATTATAACTTTCTTTAATAATAACAGAGATTATTTGTACTCAAAGTAAATAGGGAGGCACATATATATGTATTAAAAAATAAAAAAATTTTTATATTTTCAGTTTACATTTACATTTTTTAGGGGGCACGACTTCATTCATGTAACTGTCTCAGATGACTTCGCAGTAGCGCATCCTGTCAGCCTAGTTTTTAAGACCTTGGTAGCGATTCTTGCTCTACCTTATGTGCGGCTTACTTGATATTCACTTTAAGGGTCTAATGGCCAATGTACTGTTCGGTTCTTTACAAAAACATGCGTAACAGCGTCAAATCGCAGCTCCGAGGTGGCCAATTGGCGTCGGCAAGACGGCTGAAAACACGATTACCGAACAAAACAACGATTATGATATGGGCTGGAGGGCATAGGACCATCGTGCTTGTGTCAAAGATTTTTTTTAATTTCCGACCACACAAAATCGTTTATCATGCCTCTGTGGCGATGACTGAAATGGCGTTTGCAGCAGCATCTTCAACAAAAAGAGGTTGTCTGTAAAGTCTGTTTACTGACGATAGTTTAATGTGACAACGTCATAAGAAAATATTGATGGAATGGTTGCAATTTTCAAAACAAAATTTTAATTTTATTTATTTGATAGATATTTTGTATGGATATAGAGGAGGAGGTAAATGGAATTGCAATGGAATAGGTCAAGTTACATTTACACAAACGTGAAAAATCACGAAACATTTATCAAATTCATGGAGAGAAATGGTTCATTACCATGCACACAGGAAGAAGGCATATGCAAATACAAGTATGTGAATTTATATACCTACATATGCGCATATACATACATACATACCACCCGTTTAAGCCTTAGTTCAATAGAATTTATGATTTAATTTCAAATTTAAATGATTCTTAATTTTCGGTTTTCTTGTGTTTTGAACTTGTATTTAATTTTATTATTGTAATATCAATCGATAACTTGCGATAACAGATTGTACACACTTTATTGTACCGATGAACTAAATTTTTGCGTATAAAGTACAAAAAACGAATCTGTCATAAATCACACCACTTCCGCTCGTAACGTGAGCAATTTTATTATCTTAAAATATATTGTACTATAAATCGCCAACCATCTTGTGAACTAAAAACGCTTAGCCTGCCTACTTAGACTACCCCATATATGATATCTACGATAGAATTCAGGTAGTTGGTAGGGTGAAGGTAGTTGGTAGTTAAGTGCGAATAGTGACATTTCGGTATTTTTATGGTTGATACTGAATACCCTTTCCGTAGACAAAGTGCCGTTCATCAGATTGCTCAGAGCTCAGAAATGCTTTTCCGATACTGCGATTACATCATCAGCGTAAAATAAGTCGCTGCAAGCTTAAAAATAGCGCGTTAACTATTAAGATCCAGAGAAAAGAGAGTAGACACTAGTTAGATGGTTAGTTATGAGCATCCTCTTCAACTCTGAGAAATTAGTTCGACTTTCAAGAAGTAGAAGTAGTTCTGCTTGGAGTGAACGAAGTTGGAAGCTCGTCTATGCCAAGACGATGCCCACTATACATTTTTTTAAAGGAAGATCTTTTTTAGTTATACGTTGTCTAAATAATCTAAACATCGGATTGCTTTGTAAAACCCAAAAATAAAACTCATTTAGTAAAACTCTTAAAGACAGGAGGTTCTTTATTATACGATTTGTTGCGCGACAGAGTTCCGCTGATGATATGTGATGTTTTTAATCACAGAAGTGTGGACTTCGGCCTTCATCCAATTTTATTAATTTATTTATCATTTTCCGCATTATTTATGTTAGTGCATATTTTTTATCGATCGACGCTATTGAGTTTGACCAGTCCAAACTAAAACCAATTGTTTAAGTTCAGTAGCTGCTTGCTGCTTTATCACTACCCGATTTTTGCGCATTCATAGGTAGCTCAGCGCCATGAACAACCAACACTTCAGACGATTTATTTCTGCCATATGGTTTATGATGTCTATAAATCTGTTGCGATTCGCTGTTATCTAGCAAATTAAATTAGTCATAGTACTCATATTTAAACATTGATTGGAATATTTTATTCACCTGTACACAACTTCAATGGAGGGGTCAGTGATGTGTTAGGTAAACCTTTTGCTATGGAAATGCTATAAAAAAGAATGCCTACATGCAAGATACTTAGTATATCCGGTGGCAAAATAAGTATGTGCATCATCAACCTGTTTGCAGATAAATATTTATAATACTTACAAAATGATATATGTATGCATGCGCATACTACAATACTTCAGATTAAGAAGCACAATAATGCTTAAAAAGTAGTTCACAAATACACAGTGTTCTACAAAACTTAAGGGACAGCAGCTACATTTTTACTTCAACTTCAAAAGTGGTTTATTCCGTTTTTAAAAACATCTATTTTTTTTAAGAAATAATATATTCAATAAATGTTTTTAAGTTTCAAACTATTATCAAATTATTACACTAGTATAAAATTTCATCTTCATAGCAGAACTATTTTTATCAACGCAAACGGTGATCTTTCAAATTTAAATTACTTTTTAGTGGATTCTGCATTGAATTCGCCAACTTTGCTTTCCCATTCTCGGATATATATGTAAGGTTTTGCTTCAAATTAAAATAAACGTACATGCCCATTATATTTTCAATAAACATCAATTTCCCGACCCATGCAGCAGATATACATACACCGGGTGTCATGATCCTCCTACTATTTTAAATACTATTTGTTAATGAAATTTTAACTGTAAACTCAGTACAAATTCCAATTCATCACATCATATTGTTTGTTTATCAGTACCATTTCTAAGTCCCGATTTACACAGAGAGACATGTGAATTCCAGGGTATCCCGAATTGTTCTTTTGATATTTCATTCGCGGTCACACTAGAAAATTGTTTTCGGTATCACACGATGTTTTTGATGTTTACTTCTTTGGCACCTTCTGGATACTCCCTGTTCGGTTATATTCTACAATCCGCGAAAATGTAAAGCGGAGAACGTTCGTCAACAATTTCTTAAATATTTAATAAAGAAGGAAAACTGGATTGGTTAAATAATTATAATTAATCTCCTTAGGCGTCGATGGACGAGCGAGAATGGAGAGTAAAATTTCAAGGTCATGCAACGTTTTGGGCATTTTCGTTCCGCGAGAGAGAAAAAAGATGTAACGTAGAAGAAAAGGAGGGAGAGAGCTATACCTTATATATATCTAAGAAACACTTTCGGCTATTTTTCCTGAGTTTTTCCTTGTGGTTGCTAATTTCTCGGGGGAAATAACACTGCCTACTTTTTGGCGCTTGTTTGTTGGTGCAAACTTGTAGCAAATCTATTTTTGGTGCCTACTTTTTGGCGCTTATTTCCGTTCCTTGGCTAGTGCTTGTGCGTACTATAAAGTGTTATCCATTCCGGCGTCGAATTTATTGGTATTGCCTTTCGCTAATTTGTGTCGTTGCTTCGGTCCTGGAATCGCTACGTTTGTGCGGGTGATAAGCCCTCGTGGTAGTGCGCATTGTTGCCACGGTTTGTGTCAGGCGTTTGCCTACACCGGTCGACCCTTATATCTGTTTTACTAGCAAAAATCATAATGTATTTCGCAAGCAAAATTCTGCTGAACTTTCCGCAAAGAACTTTCTCACACAAAAGAAGAAAACGGATGAGCAAACGTCAAAAATTGTTTTGTATCCAACTTTAAGTTTGACTATAAGAATAGGAAGCACAAAACGTGTAAAAGCCAGTACGGGAAACCAAAACCCTCTCTCTTCCCCGTCTTCCCTTCTTCCATGAACAAAATGTTTCCCTTCCAAATGTTTCCGTACTTATTTTCGGTAATATGTAGTAAGGCGAGTGTCAAAAGTGTACGCTCATCATTTGCGGATTCGCATTTTGTGTTGTTAGGTTCTGGTCAGGAAAATTATTATTTTTATTTAATAAAAAAAAAAAACAAAAATTGGCGTGTACACTTCTGTTAGGTGTTTGGCCGAGCTCCTCCTCCTATTTTTGGTGTGCGTCTTGATGTTGTTCCATCAAATGGAGGGACCTACAGTTTCAAGCCGACTCCGAACGGCAGATATTTTTATGAGGAGCTTTTTCATGGCAGAAATACACTCGGAGGTTTGCCATTGCCTGCCGAGGGGCGACCGCTATTAGAAAAATGTTTTTATTAATTTTGCTTTCACCGAGATTCGAACCAACGACCTCTCTGTGAACTCCGAATGGTAATAACGCACCAACACATTCGGCTACGGCGGCCGCCGTATTTATTTTATTTAATAAGCTATTAGTTTATCGGTTTTCAACAAGATTCTGTGCGGAGTCTTACAATGTCAGCAAAAAGAAAAGAAATTGACATTGCCGAGAGGAAAATCACAATAAAATTGTGCAAAGAAGGCCAAAACTATCGACAAATAAGAAGAGCAACAGGCAGAGCATGGACATCAGTTCGGACAGTAATACAAAACAACGAAAATACCAGAACTATAACTTGAAGGTCAAGACGCCCTTGTCATTGTAAATTAACAGAAAGGGGCAAACGCAGTGTTATAAGGTTTGTGAAGAAAGATGCAAAGATTTCTGCTCCAGAAGTGAAAGATGAAGTAATGAATAAGTTTCAAAAATATATTAGTGTTTCAACTGCCAGAAGAGTCTGAAGAAACCATTTTTTTTAATACATAGACAGAAACTCATTGCTTTCACAAATGAGAATATGCACAACCCTCCAGAATTTTGAAAAAATGATACTCTCTTCGGATGAAAGCGAAGTTTGCATTTTCGGCTTCGAAGGAAAAAAGATTGTGTTGAGGAAATCAGAGCTGAAAAAAGAAAATTTATTACAACAATGAAACATGGTGGTGGTGGAGTTCTGGTGTATGGTATGGCATTCAATGGATATGATTATTTATTTTGATATTTTAAAACAAAATTTAAAACAAGCCCCTGAGATGCTAGAGTTATCAAATGACTACTGTTATCAACTAGACAATGGCTTACATGGCCCAAGTATTCGGCACATATAGGAAAATTATTAATTATCTATAATGTCCCCAAGTTATTGCCAAAGTTCACAACCGCCAGATTTAAACCCTGTTGAATACTTATGAGCGCTTCCGGAAATAAATATGAGGAAAGACCAAATTGCAAGCAAACAGGTATTGAAAGATGTTAGGTGGGTGGAGTGGAATTAGTGTCGAAGAAACTATCAATTTGGTAAACTATATGAATAATAGACTTAAGGAAGTGCATAAAAAGTGCACAATTTTGGAGAGTTTTTTTGAATACGTAACATTATTTTATAAACGATCATGAACTTTTGTAGTTTGTTATTTTGGCGTTTCAAATGAAATCTATTAATTAAAATACCTGCAATTGTGAAAAATCAATACATGGCTTTTGCAACATGATAAAGCACCTGCTCACTCATTGTTGCTTGCGAGCGATTATTTGGCCAACAACAACACCGTTATCATGCCTCAGCCACCGTATTCACCAGATTTGGCACCCTACGACTTTTTCCTGTTCCTAAGATTGAAGAGACCTATGATAGAGCGGTGTGACGATTAAGGAGATAAAAACCGAATCGCTGAGAGAGCTTAAGCCAAAAACAGAATACCACTGGAAAAACACTGGCACAATTGTAATATATCTGAGAGGGACTACTTTGAAGGAGATAAAATAGAAATTGATGAATAAATAAATTTTTTTTAAAAAATGAATATTCATCTTATTTTCTGAACACACCTCGTATAAAAAATTTGAAAATCAATCGGATTTTTCAGCGAATTTAAACATACACTTTGCTACATTCGAATTAAATAAGCTATAAAACTTCATTCCCAGAAGCTTTCTAAATACTCTGATTAAAAAGTTCAAATTTTTGATGACAATTTTTTAAAATTTTTGTGAATTTTGTACCAAGTTCGGAACTTTATTTATAAGGCTTTTGCTATGCAATCAACCATATCTTTACAAAAAAGTGAAGGAAAAAATGTTCCTTGGAAATATGCAAAAAGATGAATTAACTTAGTTATGGGAGCACAAGTGTATGTAACAACAGAATGATGAGAGAAGTTAATTTAGCCATATCCGTCCGTCTGCCCGTTTTTCCGTTAATGCGCACGATAACTCGAACAAAAATTAATAAATTTCAATGAAACTTAGTACTCATTTTACTCTTTGAAGGAGGTAGTTTAGTATTGGGCGAAATGGGAGAAATCAGATAATGACCACGCCTACTGCCATATAATAGTAATTAAAAAATAACAAAAAAAAAATAAACGTATTGTTTCTGTAATCATTTAACGCACAATTGCTCAAATTTGGAAAGACTATGTTCAATCAAATCAATTAGCTTAGTTAGTCAAGTTTTGAAATGTATCAGTGAGTTTGGTGCAATTAGTATTTGACAGCTGAAAGTGTTTTCATTTTGCTTATGCAAAATTTGTTGTGAGGCAACATCCATCTTATCTTCTATAATCACCAATTCCTTTGACTAAATTTTTGCAAAATTTCACTGTGGGGGTATTATGCCAGTGCGTTTCCATTGCGTTTAATGGGTGCCTCCACACTCTATTGGGCCAACCCTGTAATACAGCATGATTTTAGTCTCATCGTAGAATTTTTTTTTTTTTTTATTATTTCCCTTTTTAAATTACAATCTGTTAAATTTTAACAATAAGTAATTATTTTTAAAGTAGTATTGGAATTCTTTGTTCTCTAACCAATGCTAGATAAACATTCGATTTTGCTTCAGATTATGCTACATTATATTATTTTCTGTGTTATAATTATTATTATTATTAATAATTATTATTATTATTAATAATTATTATTATTATTAATAATAAAATTTATTAATAATAATTATTATTATTTATTATTATTATTATTTTTGTTTTTCTTTATTGTTTTGTTAAATTGTGAGTTCTGTTGGAGTTAATCGTTTTAATCTTCGTTTTCCCGCTTTCTCCGATTGTGGTAGTTTGCGCATTTGTTCATTTTGATGATTTGTTAGTCGTTGTATATGCTTGATGCTGTATTTTCTAATTGTGTCATCTATTGTGTCGATATTGAGGTCGCTGTGGATCACGTCGTTTGGTATATACCAGCCTGCTTTTGTTATTGTTCGAAGTATTTTAGATTGCGTCCTTTGAATTATTTTGATATTGGTTTTTTTTTGCTGTGCCCCAGATTTCAATGCCATATTTCCAAATGGGTGAGATTATAGATCTATATATCACTACTTTGTTGTTAAGGCTTAGCTTTGAATTTTTAGCCAACAGCCAATATAATTGTCTGAACTTGTTTTTGATTTCATTTCGTTTGTTTTGTATATGTCGTTTCCAATTTAGTTTTTCATCTATAGTTATGCCAAGGTACTTTGCACTAGAAAGGATTTTTATTTCATTGTTTTTTATTGTTACTTTATGTTTCTTAGGCTTTCTGTTTGTATATATTACTTGTACCGTTTTATCTTTGTTGACTTCTATTCCCCAATTATCGAACCATGATACGGTGTTATTTATTGTTTGTTGAAGAATGTCAGTCGCGTTTTTTTCTATTTTGTCCGATGCCATTAAAACCGTGTCATCCGCGAATGTAGCTATCATGCAATTTTTTGTGGTTGGGATCGGTATATCTGCTGTAAATATCAGGTACAATAGAGGCTCTAGGACACTACCTTGGGGTACACCTGCTGTCATTTGCATCATGCTTGAGCATTCGTCTTCGAACTTAATAAAAAAATGTCGGTTTTCCAGATAACTTTTGAGAATGGTGAAGTGATTCCGTGGTAATATTTGGCTGAGCTTATGTAGTAGTCCTTTATGCCAAACCCTGTCAAAAGCTTTTGCAATATCCAGGTAGACAGCTATGCCGAACCTTTTATTTTCCATATCATTTAAAATTTTGTTTATAACTCTGTGGACTTGTTGCACGTCTAAATCCAATTTGTTGGCTTGGTATTATATTTTTTTCTATCAGAATTTTGTCTAATCTGGCAAAGAGTATTTTTTCAAACACTTTTGAAAGAATGGGCAAGACACTGATAGGGCGATATGATGTCGTTTCTGATGCACTTTTACCTGGTTTGGGGATTGCCGTTATTTGTGCAACTTTCCAGAGGCGTGGGAAGCATTGTGTCCTTAATATGCTGTTGAATATTTGTCGTATATATGTAATTGCTACATCAGGTAGTTCTTTTAGTATTTTACCATTTATTAGATCGAAGCCCGGTGCTTTTTTACTGTTCAGATTTTTCAAATGATATCTGATTTCTGCTGAGGTTGTCATTTTCATTTTCTTTTCTGGGTTATTCGTATTTACATTTTGTTCAATGTGCTGATTGTCTTTTTCGTTTGAGAATATTGTTTTAAAGTGTTCAGCTAGTGTGTTTGCCTTCTCTTTATTGGTCTTTGCCCAAGTTCCGTGATGTGTTTTGATGGGAGATTTATGTGGAACTGCTTTGACTAAGTTTTTAGTTGCTTTCCATAGGGAATAATTGTTAACTGCCGTGGCCCCCAAGTTATGTATGTAATTCTCAAGCTTTTTATCTTGGTGTTGTTTTAATTCAGTTGTTGATTTGTTAAGTTTTGCCTTATCTTCGGGATGTTTAGTAGTTTGCCACTTTTTAAGAAGTTTCCTTTTTTGTTAAATTTTTTGTTTGATATGTATTGGAATAGACTCTTTTTGTTGGATTTTTATATTTGGTGCCGAAAGGGTGAGGGCTTTGATAATGGAATCGTTGAAAAAAGCTATTGCTGAGTCAATCTCGTTTTCCGTTTTTAATGAAATATTTATAGTCAATTGTGCTTCCACACTTTGTCGGAAATAATTCCAGTCTGTTTTATTATTATATAGTCCTCTAAAAGTTTGTTGGTGCAGAGATCCAAGAGTTGTCGTAGAATATCACATCATTTCGGTAGCTATCTGGTCGAACTAGATACGTTATAACTAAACATAGACGCTTTTCAATATGCCGTGCAGGGTAACGGCTTCTTTCGAGCGGACTGTTTCATGAGAAAATTTGACGCTACACTCTCTCCAAGCTCACCATCAAGATTTCTTGTCGAAATCTGGGGGTTTGTGGCTATTTTTATTTGTCAGATGTTTTCCGTGGTCTTTTACTTGCAGATTTTGGTTCCAGCCTATTTTAATTTTTTGCACGATTTGTTGTGCTATAAAAGTTTGTCGGGTTAAATAAAACATTTCTGATAACTGTTGCCAACTTTTTTCCTATTGTATAGTTATAATATAATATACCGACTGGGTCACCTCAACGATGTCCGTTTTGCGTGCACTTTTGCGTTCTTTATAATTTACGTAGGATTAGATATTTTGATCAACAAATCACTCTTACGATCACTTTATGACTGATAATTGACTAACGCGTGTGTAGCAACTCAGTGCAATTGATACCGAAAATAAATATGTAGTATGTAAAAAAAATTCTTGACAGCTGAGAGAAACATTCGTTTTGTTTTTGCATGCTTTGGCGGATTCAAAAACATTACCGTTACGAAGTACTGGCAACTACGTATAAGTAAGTTAATGGATAACTTTGAAAGGCTCTGCAAATTCAGAAAGAAGCGATGGTTTTAGTTAATTTGCACTTCAACTTGAATATTTACTTAAGTACTTTAAAACATTTTCTGGACAAACTGTAATTTAATTACCTTAAAACCTTTCTGCTCATACTAATTGACCTGCCCTAATATGCATAATGCTTACATACGTTTATTTAAAGAGAGAAATGGTTCCTTAACCTTATAGCGTCTTGGAAAAATTACTGAGTTGGAGACAAGATGCAAATTTCTTCTGAAAATAATCTTATTTTCCTTCATAGTAGTTTAGTAATTTATGGAAAAATAAAAACGCATTTATCAAGCTTGTTAAGAATTCTTTTACGATATCATAGATACCAACTGTTCTTAATCAACTTGACAGACAATGTGTAAATATGCTAACTAGAGGTAAGTACACATAAGCCCAACGTTTATACACCTATACTCGTAACTCATACTAATGTAATTCGAAGTAAATATAATATGTTATGCAGCTCCAGAAATTTATCACAAATGTGTACATACTTACATATACACACATGTATGTATATACATACATACAAAATTCCAATTCTAATTAATAAATCAATTAAGTTTCATTATTACTATTTATGCTTGCAATCTCTACATAGATTAGCACAAAAACAGTTATGACATGTTAACTTACATAAACCATTTGCCACTTTTAGCAAGGTTTTATGGTATTAATTAATATTTTACTTGGTTGTACATTTTGACAACATGGTAATGTCTTTTTATTTTTTCCAAAATTAATTTATGAGAACATCTATCAAAACTTGTTTAATTTGAGTGCTAATGTCAATGCAAAAATATCACCAGGGCATTGGATAGTATTTACTTCCATATACAGGGTCTTAAAAAATGAATATATCAGGTCAGCCCATAAGTTCGTGCGAAAACGATGACTTTGCTCGCATACTCGAAAAGAATGTGACACGAAGCAAGTGCGTTGTCGATTTGTCTTTGCCTGAGCAAGCGTACGGTAAACGTACATACAGATGTACATATGTATAATTATGCATTGATTTGTATGTACTCACAAATGTAGTATATTTGATGCTATGGCAAAATTTTCATTTAACTATTTTTTATTTTTGTAGAATTTTTATTTAAAATTTTAGTTATTTTATTTAAATATTTATGCCACATCAAAGTAGATAATTGTACTCGTATGCCTACCATACATTACCATTAGACGCTCTATGCTCCAACTAAAAGTTAGAGGATCTTATATGCATACATGTATATACATACGAGGTGTGTTCAAAAAGTATCGCGAATTTTGAATTTTCGCAGGTTACGAATATTCGAATTTCCATTTTTTGTGCCGATATGTTGGTACTCATGAATCTCACTCATGCCGGCGAGGAGTTCGGCCATTTTGAATGCTCAGTTAATTGTTGACAGCTGATTTGCTTGGACGTGTTTCGGCTCGTCTTCGATTTTTAACTATTCAAAAAGATGGATCAAAGGCTGTATCATATTTTGTGTGAAAAACGAAATTAAGTGCGCGTTCCGAATGTTGACTGTGTCATACGGAGAAGCTCCGTGGTACAAAATGTTATCAGAAGGCCGAGAAGATGTGAACGACGAAAAGCGTGCCGGACGCTCGAGCACTTCAACAACAGACGAAAAAATTGATGAAGTGAAGAAAATGGTATTGGCCAATCGTCGAATCACCCTTAGAGAAGTTGCTGAGGACCTAGACATATCGATTGATTCGTGCCATTCGATTTTTTCAATGATTTGGGCATGAGACGGGTCGCCGCAAAATTCGTACCAAAACTGCTCAATTTCGACCAAAAGCGGGATCGCAAGAACATTGCTAATGAGATGTTGGATCTGTCCGCGACGACCAAAATTTTCTCCTGAGGGTCATAACTGGAGACGAATCATGGGTTTATGGTTATGACGTGGAAACCAAAGTTCAATCATCTCAATGGAAGCTGCCGCACGAACCAAGACCGAAAAAAGCACGATTCTTCGATTGCAGGGGCGTTGTGCATTATGAGTTTTTGTCACAGGGTAAAACGGTTAATACAGAATATAACCTGAAAGTTATGCGCAATTTGCGTGAAGCAATCCACCAGAAGCGACCGGATTTGTGGAGGAACAAAAATTGGTTTTTGCATCACGATAACGCCCCTGCTCACACATCGTTGCTTGTGCGTGACTTTTTGGCCAAAAACAACACACTCATGATGCTACAGCCACCGTATTCCCCTGTGACTTTTTCTTGTTCCCGAAACTGATGAGACCCATGCAAAGACGACGCTGCGCTACGATTGACGAGATAAAGGCGGCTTGGAAGGAGGAGCTGAACAAGATAAAAAAATGATTTTTTGAACTGCTTCGAAGATTGGAATAAACGTTGGCACAAGTGCATACTGCACAGCTCGTACAAACATATTTGTATTTATAAACAAAGGTTAATAACAATATAGGCCTTGTATTCATTATTTGTTGAATGAAATTTTCCGTCCCCCAGTCAATATTTCAAATATTCTACTTACATACTATACAATATTCAACTTACGCATATTTCTCAAAGTAAGCGTCGTCCATTCATAAACGAGCCCACCACATTTTTCCTCACGTGTCTGATCTGTTCATTAGCCTATTTTTCTTGAAAAAGGCAAAAATATTTGCTGAACCGTCAATTTTTCTCGCAGCAAGTGTCTGCATCTTCGTATTTATATATCCATGCATTTCCATACGTACAGAATGGCGACAGTCGTAGCGAATGGTGATTGTTTTAGCTGTTGTGTGTCAAATGGGCGCATAATCATACACTAATGACGTAAACAGAAGCTGCCATTAGCTTAAAACAATGTTACGTCTTCCACACTTCGTACTATTAAAAATTTCAAATCCACTCCTTTTTGTTCTCTTATAGAAGATAAATACTTAATTAAGAGATTATCCAATTAATAAATAATGCACGAACTAAGTAATATAGCCGTGAAGTTAGAAATTTACTTCAAATCTAAATCAATCTGTTGCACAAATGGAAGGACCTGCAGTTTTAAGCCGTCTCCGAGGGGCAGATATTTTTATGAGGAGCTTTTTCATAGCACTCAGAGGATTGTCATTGCCTGCCTAGGGGCGGCCGCTATTAGAAAAACAATTTTTCTATCATTTTGCTGTTTCATGCACGGAGATTCGAACTTACGTACACCCGACTGGTAGTCACGCACCAACCCATTCGGCTACGGCACTTCTTAATTTATGTAAATAAAAAGACAACGGTCAATGTATTTGGGTGGAAATGGGGTACCAGTACTGATATCTCTTCAATTAAACTGACGAGATATAGTACAAAGCAAAACTACAGTTACTGGACCGTACAGTATACAGTCAGACATTAAACGACATTCATCGAGAAACGCTTACCACCTTCCGAAACTACCTACCACCGAAACTGTTATCGGAGTCCAACTACCACCTAATGCCTCGTATGAGATTGTTCCAATTAAGTTCTGGATATTGTAACAAATTAAACTACTACTTATCTAGAACCGATCCCGACATAACCAATATGAAGGCCCACCGCACGACACTAACCACCTTTTCTCAACTACTCAACTATCTCACCTAATACCCTTCTCCCGCTGGACCAAACAGCCCGTTTCTTGAACCTGCCGTTAGATGAGTTAGACGAAGACGATTGGTGATTACATTGGATTGGCAGGGTTTAGTAAGCTTTTGTTACCCTCTTCTATAATCAATAATGCAATACGTCATCACCTGCAACTTACGCTTTGAGCGTAGGTGTAAAATGTATTAGTGTTTAGAAACACTTCCTTCATTGAACCTCTGGAATTTGCCATTTTCTCATAGAAACCACATTTATTTACATTTTAACATTCTTAGAGGTGTGCATTTATTAGTAAATATAGCTGTTTTTTACAAATGTTGGCGAAAAGATAACCAATCACAGTATTTCTATTTAGCGCATATGCAGTAATGTATTTATTTATTTATTCACAATATATAATAATATCCTATTGATAAAGCGATTTCTTCTGTATTCTCTGCAGGAAATATAGCTTAATTCACATTTGAAATAATGAAACAAAGTTGAGCAATCGTAAATTATTAAGATTCTTTGAAGTCAATCCAAGTCTATGGGATGTGGGTATTTACTCTACCTGCTTTCAAATGTATAACTCTAAGATCGCAAATATTTTTGTATAAATTATGATTCAATGCGAATAATTTATGACAAATTAAAAAAAAAAACATAAGCCAAACCAAAAAGCTTAAAATATGATTGTAAAAATAATAATGATAATGTTACGTAACTCGTTTGAATCATTTAGAAAATGTAAACGGTTTTCTCATAAACAACGTTCATCATCACCATTATCATGATTATTCGTGCGAACATCATTATGATCAACATCATCAATAAAACATTTCTGTAAGAAACGTCTGCACACATTTAATCCTCCAGGGTAACGTTGCGGAAGAGATACGACATAGACTCCTTATTGTGTATGCGACGTATAGCCTCGGCAATAAGAATGGAAATGTCAATAGTTTTGATTTTGTGACATTGCAGCTTTTGGATCTCATGTGGAATGGTATTGGTAACAACAACCTGTGTGGGGGAGTGAGAAAAAATACATGATTTTTATATAGACATACAAATGCAAGAATGATAGAAACAAGATTGCGCCCATCAGAGAGTGCGCGACGTCACATTAGCCGAGTTGTGCAGTGTTACAAACCATTTGCTCTTCGCAATAAATTTAGTGCTTTTTATATATCAAAATGCGAAAATTTTAAAGTTGCTATTTGTTTCTTATTTTCAATTTAGAGCTACCAAAACTATAAGTTAAAAAAAAAGCTTTATTATTAAACAAAAGAAGGTTAAAAAAGGCCACTCCGAGAAGATTTTAGTCCTAATCAAAATTTGTTGGTCCTTATAAAATTTGATAATTTGAAAGTGAAATTAAATTTTTTGTTCCTTTTGGGGTTACGCAAAAATATTAGACCTTTTTTTCGCAACTCTTCTTAACATTGAAAACCTTTTTACGCATTTTAAAAAGCGTTTGAATATACTGAATGCGAATTAAAACCATAGTGGTGTAATCGATTCTTCCTGTCCTCAACCCTTAGTGGGACATAGGGCATCAAGAGGTGTATTCATAGCAAAAATAAGCAACAAAATACTACTGAAGAAACTACAACGGCATTTTTACAAAAAAGAGTACCATATCTTGTTACAGAACCTCAAATATAGAAAAAAGTCGTTCCGTTAACAAAAGAGTTTCTTTAAGTAATTCAATAAAAATTTGGTGTTTTATTTTCTTTAAATGGGCATTTTGGTGCGTTTTTATATCCAAAACTAGGCAACACTGCAGTAGCGAGAGAGAGATTTGGCTGTTGAAAGCAGAAGAACACCAACAACAACTGCAATCGCAGGCAATGCGACCAGATGTTAAAAAAAGTAAAGCTAAATAAAACTGAGTGAATTATTGAACTAATTTTTAAAAAAAGTATATTTTGCAAAATTATAAACATTACTTTTAATTAGAACAGGCTAGAAAAATGCCATGAAGAAAGAACTAAAACTCCGAGACTAAATAACACAAAAAAATGCTTAAATCATGTTATGAAAATGGTAATCTGGCCATACTGGTGCTAATAGACGTAACTCATTGTAAAATTAGCTGAGAGCAAAGTAACGGTACCACGATAGGCGCCATCTCATTATTCTTTCCATCATGATACAAATGCATATTGTTTCGACTCACCTCATCGATAGGGGATTCCTCGATCAGTCTGGGTGCATCTGAGCTGAGCAGGCCATGTGTAGCCAACAAATAAATCTTGCCAGCGCCGTTCTCCTTCAACAACGCTGCTGCAGCAACGAAAGCCTGCACATCGTCGATTAGATCATCCTAAAAGTATGTAAATGAATTGAGTGTAAGAGTATGCAACAATTGTTCAAACAGCAGCTGATGCTTACCACCATAATGGCTATGCGTCCAGTGACATCACCAACAATTGTTAGCGGCGGTTTAACCTTCGGCGGATGCTCCGGAACGCCGACCGAAACACTAATGGTGCGCGTTCGGTTATTGCTGTTGTGGTGAATCGTAAAAAGTTGCCATTTGTGTGAGGAATTGTGTTGCAATAGCGTTGTGGTGAATTGGTTGTGTTGTGCAATGAATTCAGATATTGTATTTTTTGTATGGATTAGTGATGATACAAGTTATTTGTTTTATGAATTTAGTGTTTTGTTTAAATTTTAATATTTTTTAAATTGTTTTTTTATTTTTTTATATATATATTAAGATAAATGTGATGTTTTATTAAATGTGAAGTGTTAAACCAAGGAGAGGCATGAATGAGTACAAAATACATTTCACGGTTATAAATATTTGAAATGAAAATCAATACAAACCTAGGAGAACAGGAGCACATTTCAACTGTATTTCCTATTATATCGCTATACGTACTGATAAACAGATAAAGAAAAGAATTTTGTTCGTTTTCGTTTCGGTTTTCTTTTTTGTAGATAAGAAATTTGGCTTAAATTCTATGCTACTTAAATACGACAAAGTAAGTGTATTAAAGTAAAAAGCAACTCGAATTTTACGAACAATTACTCAAAAATCAACACTTTAAGCAACATCACTTACAGAAGGAAGCAATTCAATTAAAGAAAAAAAAAAAGCCAAAAATAAGGGTATGCTCTGCTTTGACAGATGGATGTGAGGAGCATTCCATAAATAGCATTCTACAAAACAACAGTTATACCAATGGATAAAGAAAATGAGAAAATCGTTAGACAATTCTAAAGTCTAAATTGGATGATATGAGTATCAATAACATCTGATTTAAATAAGCAGCGCTACGTGTGCCGCGCCTCATGAAATTGCACCAGCCATACCACATATTATTTAATACCGAGGGCTATGTTTTGCGCCCTTGCAACACTCCGTGTGTTTTGACATGTAATTCGATATTTTTATCGAAAATTTTGGTATTTTTTAGCATAAACTTCTACTTTACACCAAAAATGGTCCTCGACCAAAAAGCGTTTTCAGACTAATTTGAGGTCGCTGAAACCAAAAATGACTTTTTTTTTTTTTCAAAGAACGGTTTCCGAGATATTACCAAAAAACCTGTTTTTTGTGCAATAGTGCAGTTATGATGAGCGACTACTGCTGGATGCAACTTCGTGAAGATTCCGTGCAACATAAAAGAAGAAGTTTGAGAGTAAAAGCATTTTTTCGATCTCAAACATAGCCATGTCAAAAGCTGGAAAATCACACGTGTTTGCTTTATGGGTCATAACTTCTACACATTTTTCGTCGATTCAGACAAACTTAGGCTTAAAATGTAGGTGGAAAAATTGTCTTTTAGAAAACCTATCTTATGCCGGTATAGAAAAATTAAAAAACGTCAAAAAAGCCCTTTTTCTTAACTTTCAACAGCTGTTTTGCGAAAATTACGACTTCCATTGACACGAATTATATATTGCCATGTAGGTTATATGTGTGCCTTTCGAAATTTATGCACTTCAAAGAAATGGCGCGCACTGTTTTCGAGATTGCAGGTAATAACTGCACTATTGCACAAAAAACAGGTGTTTTAGGAATATATCGGAAACCGTTCTTTGAAAAAAAAAATAAAAGTCATTTTTGGTTTCAGTGACCTCAAATTAGTCTAAAAAACGCTTTTTGGTCGAGGACCATTTTTGAAACTGAAAATTTGTAAACTAGTGCATTTATTACATTTATTGCACCCGAAAAATAGAATTAACTCGTGAAATTTTTGCTTGATGAAATACGACGATTTTTGTTGTGGATTATCATTTATCAAGAAGATTCATTTATCAACTTACTTCAACTTAGTTCGACGTTGAAGCACCACACTTGGGCACTGTAAACCACGTAGATGTCGATCCTTGCAGGATGAATTTCCCGAATGCCGTCCGAAATCAGTTTAGCGATAACGATCTTCATTTGACATATCCCGGGATAAATGTATCTTTTTGCATTAGTGGGACCAGCATGCATTCAATATTGCATGAACATTTGGGCGTCAAGAAGATTTTTTCTCGGTAGATACCGCATATTTTGACAATTGCCCAAACACGTACTCGTTTAGATTGGTGTAAAGAAATGTTGAAGAAATTCAGCCGCGGTGGCGCAAAGCGCGTCTATGATATCACAATAGAAGCACTTCAAAGCAAATGGTCGCGGGTTTTTATCGGAAAATTTAGAAAATCTGGCCTTATCGTAACTGTACCTCTAGAGAAGCATAAAACAGTCAATTCTGAATGGTACACAAACATTTGTTTGACCAGAAGTTTGCGGAGAATTAAGGAAAAACAACCGCCGAAGACGAATCAACCCTCAGCAAGGCAATGTGAGCTCTCAATTATTGGCTTACACAAGAGTTTGTAAGAACTCAAAATATAGAATTAATGGGTGATCTACCTTTCAGCCCTAATTTCCACCAATTATTTCTTTTTGTTCTCGAGCATCAAAGATAAAATGCGAGGTCAAAATTTTTCAACGCCTGAAACAGGTTTTGAAACTTTAAACAACTCGTTTTGGAACGCAAAGTTAGTTATTGGACGCAAAGTTAGTTTGTTTCTTAGCTCGCGCAAGGTCGAGCTTCAATTGTTTATGTGTGAAATTATTCTTCCCGGCAATTTCGTTCGTCATAAATTTACTATTTCTTTGGCTGCGTAATGGGATCGATCTTCGGAGGCAAACTCATTTATAACTGCATTCTGATCTTCTTTGATGCTTCCCCTTTTCCGGCAACGACATTTTCTAACTTTTAACAAGCCAATCGACTAAAATTCTTAGTTTATCTTTTCTATTCCAAACTCTGTTGAATAATTATAACGACCGAAAATATCCACATTTTTGCGAAATATATCTAGTTTCCACAAATCTATTGTTTAGTAAAGAGTTTAAATCATTATGGTAATTCAGCGACATTGAACTCATTTTAGTAAGATCCGTCGTCAAAAAGAGACGACAGTAAACTGTGACAGCAATCAAAATGAAACACTGCAAAAAAAGAAACGCGTCCTTGGAAAGATCCTGTGTATAAAATATACTTGGCTGGTCAACTTTGATATACATACATGGGTAAGTAAAGTCCTCTCATCATTCTGAGCAATGTGGTAGATATCCATAAATATGTGTATATCTATCTCGATCCCTTTATGCTGTCACACACAACCGTTATGTGAACAAAAAAAGGACACATAGTAGAAATAGTTTTGTTTAATTTAATTTTTTTTTCTCATTTCATGTAGAAAATGTGAATTTAAGTTATTATCAGCCCCTTAGAAGTGTCTATATATTTCCCATTACTCTAAATTTTGAAAAATTTAGTATTGAAAGCTCAAAGAAAACCCAAAACAACTGCATAAAAGTGCGAAACAATTTATATATATATAGAAGTGCTCAACAGAAGCCAACAGTCAAAGCAAATCCAAAAATACGATGCTGATTTCATTATTCATTAAATAGATGGTGCAGTCAGTCAGTGAAGCAATGGTAACAAGTATTGAGTTTGCCATATGCGAGAGTGCCTTACAATTTGTGAAGTGGAAAAGCATGTAATAGATGGCACATGAAGATTTTTTGAATGAATGATTTTTTTTCTGTTTGCTGCGTTGGAATGTGCTTTTTTTTAAATGTGGTGTAATTGGAAAAAAGTGTATGAATTTTCTTGACAAGGTTTCAAAGAATATGCAGTTGCATGCTAAATTCAAAATGCATCCCACGAACTGAAATTGAATTTGGAACTCGAAATTAAAGTTCGAAAAATTTTGGAATATATTTTTGGCATGCATTTTCCAGCCAATTAAGGAAAAAGTTTAATTGCATACGGACTCAAACCAACAAAATTATTCGCATAATAGTAGATAAACCCGTCGTTAAGGACATACATACATTATAGAATTTAGAAGTTGAAATGTACTTTGCAGAAGTCATAGAGGTTTTTTTTTTCAAAATAGTTGGTTAAAGAGAAACAGAAAAAGAGAAGTGGTTGTAAGAAAAATATGAGTTTTTACATACATATGTACAGAAAAATGTTTATTTTAAGCCACTTATGCATAATGAGAAGGATGAACTGAAAAATGTGAACTCACAAATACACACACACATAGATAGACAAAGAAGTGATAAAGTGAGGATAAAATTGAAATTTTTTTAACATATGTACATACGACTAGAACTGAACGAATGTTGTTAGGTGAAACTGAAATATATACACATACATACATAAATTTGAAAAAAAAAAATATACTCCAATCAGCTTAAAACACATCTTAATACATGGTTTAAAAATTAGTATAAATTAGCAAACAGAAATACGAAGGAAATGCAAAATAATAATAATAAAAATTCTATGGACTTTAGGCAAAACAACTAAAATTGATTAAGGACTTCTACATGCCAAACACTCATAGTTTTATTTTCTCGGAAAAAATACCACCCAATATACTGCAATACCATATTACGACAATGTAGCCACACGATCAGCGCAGTATACAAGACGTAAGTTTCTGATCTTAAAAAAGGCTACGCAATGTTGCTGTAAAATGACCTCAATTCCACTTTCGGCGTTTCAAAATTTCGTTGTTTCGATACCAAACCGAACTTTTCAAGTGCTAAATAAATCTCACATACACATTTGTCATGCGACTTTCGAATGATTTTTTTCAAAGCAGTGATAATCGAACTTTGTATTTAAATTTGATTTTCTTGAAAAAAAAAAAATTTATAAAAATAACAATAATAATAATAAGAATAGGACTGCAAATTTGTGATGCGTTTGAACAAAGAACTTTTTATTTGTCAGACTTCTAGTAAATATTACTACAAAATATACAAAAATTTACGTGATTTAGGGTTTTTATTGAAAACTCTTAAGGAAGAACAAGGTGAATTTGATTGAATTTCGCGGGGTGTAGCGTATTCTCGAGGCGCATTCCGTATAGGTTTACTTATTTCTTCGGTATCTAAATTCTTTATTTTAATTTTTTCCAAAATTAAATTAAAATTTCATATTTGCTTAGATTGGAACTAGCGATCAGCCGTTTCTTTTTTGCTGGTAAAAATTTTTCCAGCAGACCCTGTATATCAGCTCCCCCTCAAAATTAAATGTCATTTTACTCTCCCAATTTTCGCTACTTTGCTGGGAAAGCTTTTGTCTATCTTTTTCTTTATATTTTCCATTTTGTGCATTTCATTTTTAATTTTCAATGTAAACAAACTATCAACTGTTAACGTGCAAGCTTTCACTGGTTGCGTGTTCGTTTACTATTCTGAATATTTTTCTCTTTGAGTGATCAGATACAAACAAATCTATTATTACGAAAAAAGAAAACGCTACAAATTTTTGGTTTATAATAGAATATTTGATCAAAATAATAATCATTCATAGCTGTAGCGTAAGAGTCCATCTTAAAAAAGTTGTAAATAAATATTAAATTTCTCTATTCAATTTTAAGTTGTTTTGACAAAAGTCTATAGAAATTTAGCCCACTATCTATGTCAATACTTTCGAATTAAAGCAGTTAGTTTGGAAAATGAAAATGTATTTAGGTTACAAACACACGTACATATGAACATACATACATACATACATACTACGTATGTATAATACGTTCGATCGAGCTGTCATAATGCATACGGGTAGTATCCCTTTTTCTATAGAAATGCAAGTTGACTTACCTTACTGGCGGTGGTGAATAACGTCCATCGACCTCATCACTCTCCGCCTCCTTTTGTTCGCCGTGTATAACTGCAATGCCGAGACGCAAGCGTTCGGCGTATGATGTGGCCTTCTTGGCGCTGTTGGGATTACGCGCCACAATCACCGAGTTGCGGTAATCAGGAATCTGTGAATTTCGGGGTAAATTAGCAAATATTTGTGACTTGTAAAAGAAAAAATAAGTAGCTGATTGCCCAATAATTTAGTGAAGTAGCGAGTAATCGTGCTGTGTGATTTTACATTGAGCTTAATTTCCAAAAATAATAAGTTATTATGTTGCAATATATTATATATACATATGCTCCAAATATATAAAACTAATTTAGGGAAAAAATTCAGGAGAAAGAAGAAAATATTAAATGAAAGGAATAAAATTAGAAGCAAGTATTTAACCTCACTTTTCATACATTCTTGTACACGAGGATGTCTTAAATTCCATACTTTTCTAAGTAGCTTTAAAAATGTCACACACTTTTAAACATAGCCATATTTTCCATATAAATGTGTGAAATGGTGAGATTTGACATGAAGTAGTCTAATTAAAATATTCATACTGGTATGGGTTAAAAGCTGCATGGTGGATTGATTCACTTCATGAGTTGAGAGTTACTTATGGATTTGTTGATTATTTTTTCTGAGCTGTCATTTTTGGATTTCTCAAACATTTGGCTTGAACAGCAATCTAAGATATTCGGAGTATCGAAATTGTGCCCTACCTAAAGCAAAAATATCCAGACATCTTACATTGCTGATCGCGCCATATTTGGATGTTTTAAAAATTACTGAGTCATGTATTCCGAAATCATAGATAAAATTGTATGATACGAAATTCATTATTCAAAAATATTTTAAAACGAGGTTTTTTAAAAGATCCTTTCAATAATATATACTGCCTATATACATCAGAAGTATTTGTGCAAAATTGCCTACATTCCCGGCCTACTGAATCAGCGGTTAACGAACATAGAGAAAAAAAAGAAGGAAAATTTTGTAAATTCGATGTCTCTAAATGTTTGCCGTTGAAATTCACTTCTTAAGTGCAACGATAGCCAAGTAATAAAAAGTCAACTCATCGCGCCCTATTACATCGCTGCATTAGCGCTGAAGTTTCGGTGATGACGGAATGCTGAACTGTCTGCATAATTTTCCAACTCTATAAAAAAGTTCAAGTTTTTGAAACGCAATTCGAAATTTTATGAAAAGCAGCAACTAAAATAATTATATTTTAAATTATATAAGAAAAGAATAGAACAAAGAAAGATTTAAGAAATGCAGGTGCTAAACTATTCATCTATTATAACTTAGGCCAATATACTCGTATTCATACAACACGAATAGTACAACACATTAAATCAGAAAATATAATATTTTACTAGCTAATAATAATAAAATATATTTGATTTAATAAATGGCTTAGTGACTATATTATCAACGACCTTATTAGTAAAAAATAAATTGTGATTGGGATAAAAATACGATATACGTTTTTTCTGAAATATTCATCAAGTTTTCTATCAGTTTTATTTTTTACCAAGTGAGGCGGTGAGCTTGCAATAAATACCAGCAGCTGAATTTACTTAATATATCTTATTAGTATATATATATATATATATATATATTTATTTTTCCTTTATAGAGAAGTTGTACGCTTCATTTGTACGTGAAGAT
This sequence comes from Anastrepha ludens, assembly GCF_028408465.1. NCBI lineage: Eukaryota > Metazoa > Arthropoda > Insecta > Diptera > Tephritidae > Anastrepha > Anastrepha ludens. The sequence continues at coordinate 84,347,933 of NC_071498.1, read as the reverse complement.
TACTAGAACCGTGTTGGACCACTAGACTTCGGTGCAATTGAATTGAATAATGAATTAGAACTTGTTTTTGTGAAACTATTTTTTATGGTAAATATCTATGCCATATATAGATTGGAGTGGCTGGCACGCTTAGGCAAAAAAGGTCCAATGATTTACTTTAAAATTGAAATGAAATATTGTTTGTAAACTTGTTTTGTGCCTTATGCTCAGCACAACTCAAAATTCACAATAGTGAATATACATATTTTATAATATATTACAATAAATTCAGTGCTTTGCCAATATTTGGACATAAACAATGATGCCACTTGAAATTATGCAAGTTACTTAGGGGTAAGTTTGATAATTAAACTTTATAAACATTTTTAAAAATCTTAAAGAGGCCAAGCCAAATATTAAATCCAGTTGATGAGCTTTTTTAAAATAAATTTTTAGATTATGTACGCATATCCATAGATTGGAGTACTAATTTACATTTGCTCGTCAATGTGCATTATACAAGTATTTGCACTATTTATAAACTAAGAAAATATCCCTAGGCCTTACATTATTTACGGGCACAACAATTATAATTAATCTCTTTAAACTACTGGCTCTAATTTAATAGGTTTCTCTGCTTTTAGCGGAATATACTACTATTCATTGTTATATAAATTATCGAAAATTTGCACATACACTCTCCTGTATATATTGCAATAGAAATGGTGAAGCGCGCAAATTATCAACTGGTATATCGAAAAATCCTTGTATCTCTTTTTGATGCAAATCCATTGTGATAATATGCGTTAAGCCCGAAGTACACAGCATCTAAAAATGCAAAGGATTTAATAAAAGGAATAATGGAGGTTTCAATGGATTATGGGGAAAAGTGTTGGAACAATTTGTTAAAAATAAAATATAATAAGAAAAAATTAAAAAAAAAAAAAATTTAACGTAATTAGAATAGCAAATCGACATTTTACAAAACGCGAAATTTTCTTTTGACTTGAATACAATTTTAAATTATCACCAATGAAATGAATTGAAAATCAAGTGATTTTAGAAAGCTTGTAGAAATTGTTAGGAATATTAGAAAACCAATAGTCAATTTACAAAGACAGAACCAGTGCGACTGTACACCGCTTTACGGAGAGCGAAACACTTGATAGGGACGGGAAAAATCCATTTTGAAGTCAATTTACTATCAGAAATTGGTTTGTCGTTTTGCGCGCGTGCAAGTTTCTTTAAATGAAAGTGAGATTTTCATATTTGACATATATATATATATATATATATATTAGGCCGGGTCGATTTGTGGGGAGGCAAAAAAAATCGCTCATTGCTCTGTGAAAGTGATATTCTAGGGATCAAAATAAGAAACTTTGCCAAAGGAACCATACCTCTAAAACGAATTCTGATGTCCCCCAATTTGGGGCGAACTTTTTAGTTTCTTTTCTATAACTCACTTAAATTAATTTTTTCATTTAAATATGTTCTGACTAAATAAATTTCTTAAGAGAAAAAATAGATATTATTATAAATAAATAAAAATTAAGAAAAAACATAGCCATTTAGCTGATTTTTTCATGTAAAGGCCAAAAATGGTGATATTTTTAAATTGGGGGGCATCATAATTCGTTTTAGAGGTATGGTTCCTTCGGCAAAGTTTCCTATTTTGATCCCTAGAATACGATTTTCACAGAGCAATGAGCGATTTTTAAACCGACTCGACAGTTTCAAGCCGACTCCGAACGGCAGATATTTTTATGAGGAGCTTTTTCATGGCAGAAATACACTCGGAGGTTTGCCATTGGCTGCCAAGGGGCGACCGCTATTAGAAAAATGTTTTCTTAATTTTTGTGTTTCACCGAGATTCGAACCAACGACCTCTCTGTGAATTCCGAATGGTGATCAACCACCAACCCATTCGGCTACGGCGGTCGTCTTTGACATACACTGCGTTAAAAAACTATAGCACTAGGAGTCATTGACATGTTTTAACAATTTATCGGGTTTTCACTTAATTTTAGTAATTTTTTTATGAAAATATACGTAGTCCATTTAATGGGTCCCTCCAATAGCCGGACACTTCCGTTGGGCGGACATGCTTTTTTATACTAAATCTTATGTATCGGAAGAAGTTGCCCTGTTTTGAGTGAACAACTCTCTTGGACGGACAAAAGCTGGTTGACGATGAGTTTCCGCCCAAGAGAGACTTCACTATAAATTCAAGTTTCAAACTTCGTACAACTTAAAAAAAATCAACAAATGTTCATCAAAATTTCAAACTTTTTAATCAGAAAGTTTAGAAAAACTCCGAGTATGCCGTTTTACAGCCCATTGAATTTCGATATAATAAGTTAAGGTTTCAAGAGGCTCAAAATCGCACTGATTGTTTTGAATTTTTTTTTACTGACGGTGTTTCGAGCATTTGTTATATGGAGTAAAGACCGCCAGCAAAAAACAAAAAAACAAAAAACAAAAAAATCAACTCATATTTTGAGACACTTGAAACTACTTTATTAAACTAAAATTCAATGGTCAAAAAATTTTTCCGAAAATTCTGATTAGAAAGTGGGAAATTTTGTTGATATTTTTTTTTTAATTTGCACAAGGTTTGAAACATAGGTTTATATGGCAATAATAAATCAATTAATTGTAAAAACTATTGTATTGTATTGTATTGTATTGTAAATAGGTCCTAGTGCTATATTTTTACGTAGTGTATGTATTAGTTACGAGAGAGAACGTCGATTCGAATCTCGGTGAAACAGCAAAATTAAGTAAAACATTTTTCTAATAGCGGTCGCCCCTCGGCAAGCAATGGCAAACCTCCAAGTGTATTTCTGCCATGAAAAAGCTCCTCATAAAAATATCTGCCGTTCGGAGTCGGCTTAAAACTGTAGGTCCCTCCATGTGTGGAACAACATCAAGACGCACACCACAAATAGGAGGAGGAGCTCGGCCAAACACCTAACAGAAGTGTACCCGCCAATTATTTATTTATTTTTTATATGTATTAGTTACGACATTTGTAATTCTTGGTAAATCGTAATCCCGAAATCGCGTAAGCGGTTATCGCGCCAATAAAAAAGTATGTGTTAGTTTCTCACTTTGAAACCGTTTTTCGCATGAAATAAAGTGTGCGATTTAAATTTGTTACGATACTTTCAAGCACTGATTTACTGGAAAACTAAAACAAACAAAAGATCCTTTCAATGCCAATTTTGTCGTTTTGCCCCTAATTCAACAATAACCATGTTTCCAACACTTTTCATAGCATGAACTTTGTATGTATGTATGTAAAAACCTTCGCCAACAATTTCGACACAATACAACCACGTTTACGCATTTTGCATTGTTTCGAATAGGGTAGATATGGTATAACGCCAACAATGGAACGCGCCGAGGATGTTCTACAGGCGTAGGCCATTATAAGCAACTCCATGATGTTGTTATTGGCATCTCTAGAAGTGCAAGAAAAATAATTAGAAATCCTTTAAATTAACTTTCTCAAAATTAACTGTACATACTTGGTGCCCGTTTGTATGATATAGATATCCTTGCCACGTACCGAATCGCCAATCTCCACCATCGTCTCACGATTCGTTTTGTGAAACACCGAGCAACCACCACTCTTTATGCCCATACGCTCGGCCACTTTGTTAGCCAGATCTGGATGTGAGTTGCCATGGATCAGCACAATATCCGAAGCGGATGATGTATCCATTTCACTTCTGCAACGCTTTGGTGGCCGCACGCTGCCCAATCTGCATGAAGTCCAGATAAATATTAATAGTAATTAAAAAAATCAGCATCAAAATATTTACATATACAAATGTACATATGTTTTCACAAACAAGCAGCAGGGTATTAACAGTAAACACAATTACGCGACAAATTGTGAATGAAACGGCATTCTATAATGCTTGTTATTGGTTAGACTACAACAAATGCATTGCCAGCTCATAGCACACGCCATAGCACAAAGCCATCACAAGTCAAAGCCAAAGTCAATACGAAATGCCAAAGGTAGGTCAATATGACATGGAAACGGTTGCAACAAAATGATACACTCGTACATACCTATTCCAAGTAATCATATTATTTGTGTTTTGATGCGGGTGCAGAGAAACCGCAAGGAGCGTTTGTGTTTGTTTATTGAGGCGCACTTTATTATAGCATGAAGGTCACGTGCACGACAAGTGCAGGATAATGGGAACGTTTATTATTTTATGTCAATATGCACCAGCCAAGCATTAGCTTTTCATTAACGAAGCACGAGCGGTAGAAAACTAATATTTTTATTATTAAATTGATTGGAAAAACTTATTTGATTCGTTTCTACAATAGTTAAAATTATTTTACGCCGTGCAGCTTTTTCTTGTTGACAATCGAGTATGTCAAGACGAGTACGGAAAGTAAAAATACCTGAGCCAGTCAACTCGTAGTCATGGTTACAGGGATGTCAAAGTAGACAAGCTGGCGTCATGACGCTGGTCGCGCTTTTTGCTTGTTATTGCAACTGCCTTTTATAACCATACTCCCTACATAGCCACCAACAACATACTCTTCCCACACTTCTAAAGAAATTGTAAAGGGTCTTTCAAAAGACGCGCCTAGATGTTGTTTTAAACAAAACATGTAAACATGTAAAAATTTTGGTTTTTTAGGGTTCACTATTTTTGTCCACCATGCCCATGTCCACCTTGAGCACGTCTACAGGAAAAATCTATCCAACCGTCGATCCTTGAATGCCTAATTGTTGGGAACGTCGTGATATCGGGTTGTTCAGCAACACTTTGCCCTACAGCAGCAATATTCTCAACAGAACATTCAGTTTTTGGTCTGCCAGTTATTTTGCTACCCTCGACAGAACATCTGAATTGTCGACTCATTTTGGACGATTTTTTCCATCGAAAAAATCACGAATTTTGCGATATGTTGTTCTTACAGATCGGCCATTTTCATAATAAGTTGTTCTAACGTGTAAAATTGTTCATTTGTCTACTTAACAAATGTAAAAGATGATATTAAAAAACAGGAACGGTATATGAGTTATTCACTACTGAAATCTAGGCGTCACTTTTGGAACACCCTTTAGTTAGCCAAACCGTGTGTCTTTTGTAGAATATTAGTTGATTTAGGATATTCTTACTCATCTCCAATGCGGTAGTCTGGGATATTACTTCGGACTTTACCGCGCCAATAGGGTACTAACGAGGTCGTTTTTTATATTTCTGGCCTAGCAATGGAAAAATGAATACTGGCGCTTGAAAACGGTATAATTGTCTGGCGTCGAAAATCGTTCATCACTTAGTTTGTTCTTGATGTAAGGGAATAAAAGGAAGTCATTGGGTGCCAAATCAGAACGGTACGGTGGACGGCTCATCAATGCCATGTTTTGGCCGGCCAAAAATCTTTTTGTGAGAGCACGAATTAATGATTCGTCCCTTTTTGTTGTTCTTACGAATTTCACCAAGCACTTGTGGCAGACAAAAGGTGCATACCACTCAGAATTGACCGCTTTATGTTGCTCTAATGCCATTGTAGCCATATGCGCATTAATATCCAACAAACAGGTGACCATTTGATACGACGTACTTCGCGAACGAACCACTTTTGTTAGATTTGGCTCATCTTGGAACACCCCAAAAGTCAATTGTTGTTCAGTTTCGGGCTCAATGCATAAATCTAAGATTTATCACCTGTACACAGCTATTGATGCACTATGACCGATATTATCTGACATAACAACTGAACTTGGATGACTTGAATGATTGGAATACGTTAATGAGCTAACAGCGATCAAAAATTCATTATATCAATTGCTTACAGTACTAAAGGATGCATATCGATTTTGATTCATCGATGCATTCTTGCCCTGTTAATCTTCATTTTTTGCGAAAATTAATGCACTGAAATATTCGCGGATAATTCCATTTGTTTGCCGAATGAATTTTTAAAGCCACTGTAAACAACACTAATATGACTCACACATAAATATGCACATTCTGGTCGCGTTTATGGTAAAATATATCAAATTTTTGCATGGCGTCTGAGAACACCAGAAGGGTCCTAGGCCAGAAATGTAAATAACAACCCGCAATATCAAACTCATGTAAAATTGAAATTCAAGTAAAAAACCCTTAAACAAAAACATTTTAACTCATATCCACATTTCTCGTCTCTTATATAGTACAATCGATCCTACTCTTCTTAGTCTAAACACGGTTTTTTTTACTAACAGAATTTTAGAAAACAAAAGTCAAACCATTAACGATGAAGCACAAACAGCACAGTGGTTACATTGGAGGCTGGACTCTATATTCGCAAAGGTAAAAATGGTAATTTTATCCCACCACCATTTCAAAGTAACAATTTTGACCAAGCGTTTATAATTTCTTTCCCATAACGGTTGTTATATACAACCACACGTACAGCTTAAAATAATGGAGATAGATATATACATACATATGTATACATATAACAAAATACTCAGAATGAAGAGAAAAGTCGATCCGTCTGGCCGTTCATGCGCACGAAAACTCGAGCAAAAAAAAAAAAAAAAAAAAACATTTTACTCTTCGTTCAAGGTAATTTGGTACTGAAAATGGGTGAAATCGGTTAATAACCGCGCCCACCTACCACATGGCGACAATTTTTAAAAAATTAAATAATTAAAATTAAATTGCGAAATTACTAAAATTTTGATGACTAAAAAATACGAGGGAAAAAAATTAAAAAAATGGATAGTGTAATGCCCACTTCTAGTGCCCATCTCCAGTTGCCCAAACTTGGTCCACACTTACCCTCCACCTGCTTTAGATCCAACGGAAATATTATTGACTAAGGTGAATAAAGTTCTTTCCGGACTGAATTTAGCCTTCCTTACTTATCCCATTCAAGGTTTTTTTTTCATTATTTATGAAGTCCCTTATAAATTAATTCTTCTTCTTCTTAATTGGCGCGATAACCGCTTACTCGATTTTGGCCTAGTTTAACAAAGCGCGGCAGTTGGACACACCAAGTGAAGCCAAGTTCTTCTCCACCTAATCTTTCCAACGCAGAGGAAGCCTTCCTCTGCTAGCATCAGCTGATCGAATACTTTCAGAGCCGGAGTGTTTGTATCCATTCGGACGATATGACCCAGCCAGCGTAGCCGCTGGATCTTTATTCGCTGCGCTATGTCATCGTAAAGCTCATACAGCTCATCGTTCCATCGCCTGCAATATTCGCCGTTGCCAATTATAAATTAATTACAACATTTTAAATTGACAAATGCAACTGGAGGATTTAAAGAGAGTAGGGATCAATATCTTGAACAAATCGCATTGGGCGGTGGATACGATATACCATATTTAAGGAACTTGTAGTTGAAAAATATTTTTTTTGTATTTGTTGAACAAAGCTGTCATTAATGGGATCAATGTTCAATTAAATCAAATCGACTTTGATACACTTCTAAACTGTGTGCTGCAAATAAAAAACTGCAAAACAAATCACTGCAGCACAGAACAACGAAAGCAGATTCTGAAATTGAGAACAGATGGACGATCTTACACAGAAATACAAAACATTTTTTCATGTTACTAAACATGATGAATGATTTGAAATTACTGGAAAAGCCGCAAAAACGAGGAGGGAAACATGAACATTTCCTGCAAGACGATCGCAGAATTGTAAGGTGCTCCAAAGAGAATCCCATAAAGTCAGCCATACAAATTAAAAAAATAGATGAACGTAAATGTTTCTGACATGACTTAACGTAGCAGACTACGGGAAGCTGGATAAGTAGCTCGCAGGTACAATGTGGAAATAATGCACAATGGAAATAAGGCGTATTGCAGAGAGGGAATGCCAATAAAATGGGTCTACCACCAGGATATTGATCCCAAACACACTAGTGGGAAGACCTAGGATTGGTTTCGCGCAAATAAAATTAAGGTTATAGAATGGCTACCTCAGTCGCCCGACCTCAATTCTATAGAATATCTGTGAGGGAACTGAAAAACAAGTTTGAGAAATTGTCAAAGATGCGTGGCTGCAGGTTTCGAAGCAGCGACATGAGAAATTGGTGGACTCAATGCTCCGTCGTTGTACTGCCGTAATAAAAATGTGGGAAATTCATTTAGATATTAGTTTCAACTTTGTATCCACAAACTTTGCCAATGCAGCTTTTCTTTAAAAAAATTAACAAAAATGAACGCGAGTTTTGAGCTACCTTTGAGCACAGGAGTACCAGCACAAAATCAAAATTATCAAAAATCAACGCGAATTTTCAGCTATTTTTGATCACAATCTTGTACTGAAATCGAATAGGCTACAAAACTTGAACAAAGTTTGAAGCTTCGAGTAACATAGCTTTTGTTCAGACATAAGCTATATTTTTATAAAGAAAAAAATTAAATGCAATATGTGGTATTAGAAAGTATATATTCACTTTCACGCAGTGTAAATTAAAAATGTTAAGATTTTAAAATCAATTGTTTTTAAACGTTTTCCCAAAAACTGGAAAAGCTCAAAATTAAAATTAGAAAAAAAGCGTATCTGATATTCTTACCTACATGGAAATAATAAAAGGATTTGTGGCTAACCAATACTTTTATTCAGTTAATTTTATTAAGTAATATTTTATTAAATCTTCTGAAAATCCTGAAAATTTTAGTGTAAAATCCCGAAAATAGCGTACGTAAAACTGAGTGTTTTTATGAAATATTTTATACTCGAATTGTGGTAAATCCATTTCCACCGGTGGTTTTTAGAAATTGTTAGTTTCCCGCTGCTATGTGAGCCCGATATGCTAATATAGTTTAAAATAGTATATGCAGAAGATTTATCTCTTTTGTTAAATTTTATACACAGTTTGGATCTTTTTATCGTAGTATAAACTATATTTTTATTAAAAAAATAGAAAATTAATAAAAAATAAATAGCCAAAATTTGCATTATGTAAAGCTGTTATTATATTATTGTAAACTCAGGTGTATATATGGGACGTTTTGAAAAATACGCTATGCGAATATTCAGCTGACAAAAGCAAAACCTTAATTATTCCTTAAAGCCTTTTCCCACCACGCATTATCTGCATAAACAAACTTCTCAAAGTAAAACAGTGAGGTTACTATGTTAGTTAAGTTGGTTATAAGCAATTAAATGGCTTCGTTAAAAGTTTGCCCCAGTAAAGGAACTGCAAAACTTGCGCCTACTTCATTTGCTCTCGCACATCAGCTTGACACACATGCAAACCCACCAAGCACACCCAGTAACATACAAACAATACGAGAATTCCTCAGCAGCAAAAGAAAAAAAAACTTTTATTTATTGTATTTAATGCACCGAACCTCCCGTGAACATGAATATGCCACGAAATCAACTGAATACGCGAAACAAAGCCAACGCACAGAGTAAAGGAGTGCAACAAATTCCGACACATGGCACCCAGTCAGCCATTTAATTCATATATGTACATGCATATGTAGGTAACTAAGTAACATTATGCGACGCATGGAATCCAAATATCGACCAAACAACGCCACTCACAACAAAAAGGTGTTAATACTGGGCCTCTGGCCTTTAGTAGTATGTGTTCTTTCTTTGAAGCTGTCAGAACCGCAACTGAAATTGGCACACCTTCAAGTCAACGGTTGGTTTGGTTTGGTTGAGTTTATCCTGCATCTGCCATCTAATGCTGTCGCTGCAGCCACTAACCAAGATACGAACACTTCACGAAGAATAAAGGACTTGCGATTGCAACTTGTTAACAACTTAGACATGCTTAGCTTAGCCCACTACAGTCTTACATATTAGCTGCATATGCGATTTGAGCAGCACAGTTGTTGCGCGTTAAAATGTTGCCAGTGCTTGGTGTGCGATTGTGACGTGTTGCAGAAACTATTTTTAGCCTGAAATGCTGACAAGACTGCTCGTATGTGGAAAAGTGCAAAAAATGCAAAATTAAAATTTACGATTTGCACGCGAATTCATAAGTCAAGTAGTGCAAAAATAATCTTCTGCTTAAGCTAAGAAGCCTCGAACTTGCGGTTAGAAATAGTGACACTGCATCATACGAGTACCCGCACGTGAATATGTGAGAGTGAGTGACCTGGGTGTAGGACATGTGTGCTTAAAAAAATTTACATACACATAGAAAAATGGTGAACATGTATCTGATGGTGGTTTAGAGGTGATACTTATAAAGGGAAAATGGGTGATTCAGGTGAGTTGCAAATGTTGGCTGCAAAAATTCTACTGATATGGAAAATTCAAAATTAAATTTCGAAAATTGTTTGATATACAGTGAAGCTAATAGAAATAAATATCTTTGGTAATGCATACATAACCAAACGATTTTATACTAGTTCGTTCATGTTGGCAGCCTACGTAACACGTCTGAGATCCTTCTTGAGCGATTGAGAGTTCGTGTTACGCTCAAACTTCTAGATATGTTAAGCTATTACAGTTCTGCAAGATATCGATTAAGTTGTTAGATTCCAGATGAGCCAAATACGCATATCGATTGAGTTTTTAGATTCCAGATCAGCTAAATACCCAGTTTAGTGGTGGTTTCGATTTTTTTCTTTTCCTTGGACCCAGGTTTAATCCGAGTTATTTTAGAATACAGCGCAATTTTATAAACGTGCCAATGTTAGCCAAATGAGTTAGCGCGTTACTACCATTCGGCTTCAAACTCCGAAGACGAAACACTGATTGATAGAAAGTTTTTTCTAACACAGTCGCTCATCGGCAGATACTGATTAACCTCCGAGAGTATTTCTGCCATGAAAAAGCTCTTCATAAAAATCATTTGCCGTTCGGAGGCAGCGTAAAACTGTGGGCCCCTCCAGAAGAAAATTTGGGTAGTTTGTTAAGGAGTAAATAATCCCTCTCTATCCTTTAAATTATAATTCTTGGTCTTACGTGCAATGGGCAATATTGCTTTTTTGCTTGGAAAAAAATAATATTTCCGGCAATCCATAATTCCATGATAATAAGATAGAACGCTGCTTTTATCACCAACTTTAGATATTAGGCCCCGAAGGTAAAGGACCTTAAAATTTTCAAGTTAATTTTATGTCAGCTTGTGTGCTAATCTAAACTTTTCGCCTCTCGATAGGCAATGGTAAGCCTCCGAGTTTATTTCTGATTTGAAAAGTTCTCCTTAAAACTCTACTCCATGTAGACGCGCTCCATTTGCAGAACAGCATCACTGTGAACGCCACAAATTTATAAAGACGATAATAAGCCTTGGGATTAAATGACACTGCACTATTATTATTTACAGTTGGATCTGTTTCCATTCTCTGTTCTACATATTTGGCAAAATGAAAATTCATCTTCTCTTTAGTAGTTTAAAAATCTTGAACAAAATTTGAAACTTCAATTTATACGATATTTGTATATTTTTATTTTTATAAAAAATTAATGAAAAGTAAATAAAAACGAAGACGTAGTTAAAACTGGTCAAAATGTTGTGGTACTATAATTTTTTTTCGGGATATATTTTCGGATTCAACGGAAAAAATAAGTTTTCTCAAACGCACTTTCTTTCCAGCCAATGTATCGTAATCAGCAGGCTCCAGTAAAGCAATTAGAGATCGACTGTTAGGCAATGGCAAACAATTTTATTTTCCGAAAGCGTGAGACTGGCTGTAGTAAAACGTTTGTGTTTGATTTTATTCACAACAATTAATTATAATACATAGTACTATAATATTATAACCAATTAAAAAAAATTATGGGTACTGGCTGCAGAATAATTTTTAGTGCAGATATGTCACAATTTAATGAAGAGATTGGCTATAGCCTACAGCGCAGATACTTAAAGGCATGCATTACTAGCGTGAACTAAAGGGTGATTTTTTAAGAGCTATAGGAAAGTTTTTCAAAAAAAACACACGTAAAATTCAGAAAAAGTCATGAAATTTTTGTTTAAGTCGATAGTACAGTCCATATAATTTAATGTTTGAAGATTATTTCATGCAAATGTTGACCGCGACTGCGCTTCAAATGGTCCATCGGCTTAGTCCAATTTTGGCTTACTCTTTTCAATGTTTCGGCCGGTATCTCACATATAATTGCTTTAATGTTGTCTTCCAATGCGTTAATTGAAGAAGGCTTGTCTGAATAGACATGAGCTTTAACATAGCCCCCAAAAAAATAATCTAAAGGCGTTATATCGCACGATCTGGGTGGCCAATTGACAAGTCCCGAACGTGAAATAAAATGTTCACCGAACTCGCCTCTAACAAGTCCATTGTTACGCGTGCTGTGTGGCATGTGGCACCGTCTTGCTGAAACCACATGTCATGCAAGTCAAGCTCTTGCATTTTGGGCAAAAAAAAGTTGGATATCATTTCACGGTAGCGCTCACCATTCACAGTTACGTTACGTTTCGCAGCATCTTTGAAGAAGTGCGGTCCAATGATACCTCCAGCCCATAAACCGCACCAAACTGTGACCTTTTCTGGATACATTGGTAGATCTTGCAACTCTTCTGGCTGATCTTCACTCCAAAATCGACAATTCTGCTTATTTACGTACCCAATGATCAAAAAATGAGCTTCGTCGCTGAACACAATTTTTCGATAAAAAAGTGGATCTTAAACTTTCTTAACAGAACACTCATTTTTATAATAAAATTCAATGATTTGCAAGCGTTGTTCGTTTGTAAGACGATTCATGGTTAAATTATAGACCAAACTGAAGATGTTTGACAGTGAAAAACACGAAACGTGCGTCAGCTGTTTAAACCAACTGTTTAAAAAGATAGTAGCTTAAAAATCACCCGTTAGTAGCATCTTAAATGGGGCGAGTTCACTGCTAGTCCTGAAACTGTAATGTACCTATAAAGCGCGTTGCATGTGCTGTGCCGCTTTCCGTTATCGTGATCGTTCTGAAATGTTTCTTATTTTATTATAAGCATAACTTTTTCTTTATTACCTAAAAAAATATTTGCATATTTATTATGTTTTCGCACCCTATTCGTCAATAAGAGACTGTGGCAACAAAGTGAAGTACTATTTTTGATTTTTTTTCCAAAGTATTTTCAAAGCTGGGAGGCACTTCTAACCTTTAAACACCTTCAAGTGTCTAAAAGATCATAAAAGCGATTATAGGTAAATTCCAAAAAGCAATCATATGACGTGCGAGTACTAAAACCGCGATAATCGGCACGCACATAAGCACCTAACGGTGAAATAATGTAAGGAAAAGTAGCAAACCCCCAAGGAGGTGTGAGTGCAACATTATAGTGAACACTTATAACCATTTAGCTACTGACACCATTTATATGCATATTAAAGTATCTAACACCTAGAAGACAGAGGCTTCGAAAAAGCGTTGTTACATGTGGCATGGACAGCGGAGGTGGTTGTGGCACAGGCAAAGTTTAAGTGCCGCATTTCCTCTGTCATGCCTGCTTGTTGCACGCGCAGCAGGAGGAGCGCCATAAGAAAACGGTCTTAAATGCGACACACGAACAAATATGTACTTTCGCAAGTGTTAGCGGTTAGAAAATCATAATTGAAAAAAAAAAACAAAAAAAAAATCTTGAGGTTACTTATTGTTTTCCATGGCCGCTTACTGGAGTGGCTGCTAATTCGTCAGAAGTTAAATACAATTTAGCCACGCTTGTTAACGGTCGTTTTCTAGTTACAAAACCGTTATTTTATTCAAGATGTTTGGTATAGCTTGCGATCCTTTGAAACATACTAGCATGTATGAGCGTATGAATGAGGGTAAAACGAGTTTACCTGCAGAAAAGTTTATCATACTAAAAATATTTAAAAACATACATCACTAATTTCCTGTTATTCTCTTTTCACTTTCAGATAGCGAGGACAGCGATGGCGAGGGCGGTCTTGGTAATGTCTCACGCGTTATCATACGCCCACCTGGCCAGAGCGGTAAGGCTAAGCGTGGCCATCTTTGCTTTGATGCCGCTTTCGAGACGGGCAATCTGGGTAAAGCCGATCTAGTCGGCGACTTTGAGTATGATTTATTTTTGCGTCCGGACACTTGCAATCCTCGCTTTCGTTTCTGGTTCAATTTCACTGTGGACAATGTGAAACAAGACCAGCGAGTCCTCTTCAATATTGTTAATATAAGTAAACCGCGTAATTTATTTAATTCATCACTGGTACCGCTAGTGAAGTCATCGAGCCGTCCCAAATGGCAGCGCCTACCGAAGAAGAACGTATTCTATTATCGTTCGTTGTTGCATCAAAATCATTATGTGTTAAGTTTTGCCTTCTCCTTCGATAAGGAAGATGATGTGTATCAATTTGCAGCGGCGCCGCCTTACAGTTATTCACGACTTCAATCGTATTTGAATGTGATCGATGCGCGACAGGCGGAGCAACGGTTTATGCGTAGTGTGCTAACGAAAAGTGTGGTAAGAGTGAATTGTTGAGCATAGTTGTGGTATTTATTATTCCAAAAGAAACTTGTGATACTGTTGTTATACAATGCGCGACTACTCTCTTAAGTATGCGTCGTGCCTATTTGGTTACCTTCCTATTAGATATGAAACCTTTTCTTTTGCACTGAGTTCCTCCATGTTTTCTGGAAGTTTCAATTTATCGCAAATAGAGTTGTATTAGCATAAAAGGTAGCTTCAACATATGCGAAGAAAGAGTAGTCCACAATAACAGCAGTATAACATATGGCAAGCGGCCGCCGTAGCCGAATGGGTTGGTGCGTGACTACCATTCGGAATTCAGAGAGAGAACGTCGGTTCGAATCTCGGTGAAACACCAAAATTAAGAAAAAGATTTTTCTAATAGCGGTCGCCCCTTGGCAGTCAATGGCAAACCTCCGAGTGTATTTCTGCCATGAAAAAGCTCCTCATAAAAATATCTGCCGTTCGGAGTCGGCTTGAAACTGTAGGTTCTTCCATTTGTGGAACAACATCAAGACGCACACCACAAATAGGAGGAGGAGCTCGGCCAAACACCCAAAAAGGTAAAGGTAACATATGGCAAAGTTTTGCCTACTTATTTAATTTTTTTTTCTATTTATTTTTTATAAAAAAGGTGTCATACTTCAACCATTTAACTTAAAGTTTCAAACTTTGTACAAAAATAAAACAAAAAAAGTAACTTATTTTCAAAAATTTTTTTAAATTTTCAGATAAATTCTAAGCATGCAGCTTTTTAGGTCATGAAATTTTGTGTGAATATTGTGCCTGTTTTTAATTGCTCAATTTTTTTTTCATTTTTGATAATGCGTTTTAAGAACGGTGCTATGCATTTGCTTCCATATAACCAACATTTGCCTATTTTTATATGAAGAAAATGCAAAACACCGTTAGCCAAAAAGATGTCAAAATCAATGCGATTTAATAATAAATAGAAATAACAAATAAAATAAAAAAATAAAATAAAATAGAAAATAAATAAATAATCAAAACATTGCTATATTTGTGGTGTGCGTCTAGAAGCTGTCCAAGTAGGGGGATCTTGCTTTATACCGATCCCGTACAGCAACTTCTTTCATGGCAGAAATAAAATCGGCGGTTTGTCACATAGAGAAAAGAGTTCGGAAGGAGTGGCCAAATCAGACTGTTAACCGGTTTTCAGCGAATTTGATAGAATCAGCTGATTGACTGTCGTTACCGGGGTCATGACAGCGGTTTGTTTACGTTGTTTACAAAAAATGGAGAGCTTGTTGGCGATATAAGAAAAAATCAACACAGTGCCCGTGCATGTTGATTCGTTGCCGTCTGGGCGACTGATTGGGCGAAGGTGTGAATATGTGTGAAATGAGTGGGCAGCATTCGGTGGCAGCCGAAAATGCTCGCACAATTTTATCTTTCACCAGAGCAGATTGGCCAAACCTGGCCATCTTGGGTTTGTCATACCAAGAAGTAACAGCACTTAGAAAAAATTGGTTTTAAGGGCAAACACTTCTCATAAGTTTTTGGGCAGTGTTTTGTGCTGTTCCAACAATATCGACTATACAAGAACACGCCGCTACGATCCACACATTCCTAAGCTTTCTTAGTTAGTCGCATTTAATTAAGTACCAAATGAATTTATATTCTTTTAACAAAGCAACTTTAATTTACATACTTTAAACAAAGTATTATAAATAATTCCTTATTTTCTTAACCGCAGCAAAACCGCAATGTCGATCTGCTCACCATCGATCACGTGACAGCCAAAACCAAAGCATCGCGTTTGGATCGCGGCTTCATACGCGTTATTGTAATCTTATGTCGTGTACATCCGAGTGACACGCCAGCTTCCTTTATGTGCCAAGGCTTTATAGAATTCCTTATAGGCAATCATCCGATTGCAACGGCGTTACGTGATAATTTTGTCTTCAAAATCGTGCCAATGGTTAATCCAGATGGTGTTTTTTTGGGTAATAATCGCTGTAATTTAGTTGGACAGGATTTAAATCGTACATGGCACGTAGCCACAGAGTTCTCTCATCCCACATTATATGCGATAAAAAATATGCTAAAGGAGCTGGATAATTCTGATGTATGCGCGCAAATCTTTCAATATTAATTTTAATACATCTGCGTATTTTTCTTTTTTTGCAGATTTATCAAGTTGATTTTGTGATCGACTTGCATGCAAATAACAGTCTTCATGGCTGTTTCATTTACGGCAACACATACGAGGATGTTTATCGACATGAACGCCACCTGGTTTTTCCACGTCTTTTTGCCGCCAATGCCCAGGACTACGTCGCCGAGAATACCATGTTCAATGCAGATGAGAAAAAAGTGGGTAGTGCACGCCGTTATTTCTGTGAGCGCCTGAGCGATACTGTAAACTCCTACACAGTGGAGATCTCGATGGGTGGGCATTACTTAAAGGATGGCAAAACTGTGGCACTTTACACCGAGGATGGCTGTAAGTAAAATAAGACTATTAGTCCATAAAACATTTTAAGCATATCTCCAAACTATAATCCCTATTACCCAGATTATCGCTGTGGTCGTAATTTGGCGCGTACCTTCCTCCACTATTATCGCTTCATCAATGTGCTGCCGACACCACTGGCATCCGAAGCGCGCTTGCGTCGTCGCAACCGTCCGCGTACGCACCACTCTCGCTCGCGCTCACGTACACGCTACGAAGTGAAGCCACGCCCGAAGACAACGCGCTGTTATGCGCCAATCGCGTATACAAATCTCTCCATACATTATGACTCTGGTTCTTCTGACGAGGGCGGCTTCTCGCCCACTCGCCCCATAGCGCCAGGTAGCAGCCTCTTCAGTGGCTATCGCAATTATCGCCGCACCCATGGTAACTCCGCCGTGACGCACGATCAGTATGCACTGCTGGCGCTCAAGTCAACGAAATACGATCATTTGGGGGATTTCGTGGGCGGTGGTAGAGTCCATGCCTATCAGCATGGCCGTGCGACAACAGCGGAAAAATCAAGTAAAGCAGTAACTTTCGAACAACCATTGAATGTGCCACCAAAACCATATCTATCGATCATCGATCTCAATCAGCTGACACGCGGTAGTTTAAATCGCAAAACGCGCAGTTTCGATGCGGATCCTCGCTGACTGAAGATGCAGACACGGAGAGTAGGCAGAGTACGCCCAGTTAGCAAATAGATAGGATAACAAATTTTTCACTCCAACACTTATTAAATTTCTATACATACAGCAAATTTTTCATATTAATCCCTTACGCTTTGTTAGCTTTAATTAGCTAAAAATTTGAACGCTTTTCATTACGTATTGTACTCTTTTTCGCTAATAAATGTTCTTGACGAAGGCAAAACTATTATCAATCAAATGAGTCAACAAAGAATTTTCATTATGCAAAAAGTATGTACTTAAGTACTTATTATACTTATGTATGTATTCAATGTAATTATTTCTTTCAAATGTACGGCAGTGCGAGTATTCACCTATTGCATTTCAGGGTCACTGCCAGCTGCATCTGAGTACAGACTTATAATAACAAACATACGTACACTTCCATATGCACATACATATATACAATATGGGCAACTAATTAACTTAGTCTTTAGGTATTTTAGCTTTTAAAGCTTTTGCCTTCGCATCATCACACAAACCTAAATACTTATGCATGTAGGTACATACAGCTGTGAATATGAAAATAGCAGTACCTTTAAAAAGTTATTTTTCAGTCAAATATCTATGTCAAATACGGTTACGGGATTTCAGATGTGTAGAGTTTATCTGAATAAATCTGGCAATTACATAAATAACGGTTCTTTATTGGCGTCGTTATGTTTTGAAGTGCAACATTGAAATAGCGGTACTTTCAGTTTTTTAACGTTATACAAGGAATATTAATAAAACTTCACAGATTTAGACAAAAGTGTGTTTGTTATTTTTTATTAACAATTTTTTTTTTATTTTGTGTCATGCATATATTATATTACTTATTTTAACCAATAGTGAGTCGAGAGAAACATTGCCCCACCGAACACAACGAAAGCAGTTTCTGCAATTGAGAACAAATGGAAGATCTTACACAGAAATACAAAATATTCTTTCATGTTCAGCAAAATTGTTTTTTAAATGCAATAAAATTTGTGGAAAAGCCGCATAAAAGAGGAAAACGAAAAACTTTCGTCGTGCAGACGATCGCAAAATTGTAAAGTGCTCCAAAGAGAGTCCCATGAAGTAAGCTATGCAAATTAAAAAAAGATGTAAGCTTAAATATTTCTGACATGACGTAGCAGACTACGGGCAGCTGGATAAACAGCTCGCAGCCCACGAAAAAACCCACTCTTGCAACCAAAACTAAGACAAAATGTTTGGGATTTGGAAGAAAATATGCTAGCTGGAAAGCTGTCATATGGCGTAATATTTTATGGACTGTCGAGTCTAAAATAGTTTTGTATGGAGGCATGACATGGACGTATATCACCACCTGGCACCAAAATCAGCCACAATACACTCTAAAACCATTAAACAAGGAGATTACAAAATACTGGCATGAGGATGTTTCTCATATTATAGCACAGGCTGCATACACAAATTTGATGGCATAATGGCCACCAATATCTATGTGGAAATAATGCAGAATGTTATGTTGGCGCAGAGAGAAAATGCCAATAAAATGGTCTACCAGCAGGATAATGATCCCAAACACACGAGCCGGCAAGACACGGATTGGTTTCGTGAAAACAAGATTGAGGTTATGGAATGACCGGCTTAATCCACCAACCTCAATCCTATAGAATCTGTGGGTGGACTTAAAAAGAACTGTTCCCAATGACAAATCGCGTAACAATCAGCAACTTTGGGAAATTGTTAAAGATGCGTGGCTGAAGATTCCGGAGCAGCGATTTGAGACAATTGGCGGGGCTCGATGCGTTGCCGTAATAAAAAATGTGGGTAATTCAACTAAATATTAATATTAGTTTAAACTTGCCCAATGCAGTGTTTGTCTAATTTTTTTATAAACTTGGTCAGAAAGACTGTATGAATATGACCACCGCTTTTTAATGCTTACCCTGAATTTCTAAGTTTTGTTATAAAAATTTTAGTTTTTCGTTATAGAATGGATTTAAGGGGTTAGGGGTAGTCAGAGGCCCGAAAAAATGATGATTTTCACGAAATTTTTTTTTGCTACTTAATTCATTTATTTAACAAAAATAAAAACATAGCATAAAAACATCATGTTTTAACTTGACTTGACCAAAATTTCAAAAAAAAAAAATTAATAATTGCAAAAGTTATCGCTGTTTGTGTGAAGCCCGTTTCTCCAGAAGTCCCTTGCGGTGAACATCACAAGTCCTTGCAGATTCATCTAAAACCAATCGGATGAGAAAAATTACCTTTATTGATAGATGATCTCGAGCCGGATCGAAGCTTTTTTTTTCAAAATGAACAAAATGGCGGCCTCAGAAAATTTTTTCCAGATTTTAGAAAAAAAAACCAACAGTTAATTGTTAAAAAAAAAATCGAAATTTTTGAAAAAAAAAAAAAATCCTTCGATCAGGCACAAGTTTTTTATGTTTTTCAAAAGCTGTATAAATTTTATTGAAATCTACGTAGCGGTTTTTAAGTTACAGTGTTCACCAGTTTGAAAAACATAGTTTTGAGAAAAACGCATATAAAGTTTTGCTATCTGCTCTGGAGCGCCCGAGCGCCCGTTGTAAATTGTTGAATAACTCGAAAAGTATTTGTCGAATTCACTTCATATTTTTACACAATATTTTTAAGATATTATACTTTAAGAAAATGCAAAAAAAAAAAAATCGATTTTTTGAAAATTCTGACTACCCCTAACCCCTTAAATATTTGTTCAGTTGAAGAATAGAATATTTCAATATAATAATAAAAACTTTCTAATCACATCAAATAATTAAATAAATAATTTTTTGTTTGTTTGTAATAGAATATTTTTTGTACTGCTATTTTCGTGTTCGCAACTGTACATATGTCTTGTGTCCGCTGGTCAGTTCCTTGGCGTCTTTCTTATTTTATGCATTTCAAAAGAAAACAAAATAATAGCTTTGCTTGAGTTTTTGATTTACGTTGGCTTATTTATTTTGGCTCAAATACTATTTTCTACGAACTGCGGCGAACGAAGATTGCAGCTGCTCAAAATAAATGAGTGTGAAAAATTATTGCACGCGAAAGGTGTCAACTGTATAGAAAACTATAGTAGTTCTATGATCTAATATTATGCGTTGAGAAGCTTAGAATTTGAAATCCTCCAATTAATAAATCTTCATTTTGTTAAACTTTTTAACAGAAGAATTTTGAAAAATTTAATCTTTGAATAACTTAGTAATTTGTCTAGCTTTAAGATAGCTAGAAACACGAAAAACGTGCGGCGTCTAAACATTTGCGTCATGACGGGCAAGTTCGGAATCGAGTATTTGTAATTTAAGCATTTCTAATCAAAAAATCGGCATTATTCTAATAATATTCATATTCTGGTTATAGGTACTATATGTAGTAGCAGCAGAAGAAGGCTTACACTTCGACCTTAAGAACTTTTGTGCCCTCTACTGATAACAATACCTTCATCCAAATACAATTCACTCAATAAACTAAGGATGGAGGTGGGTTAGGCTGAACGAAAGCATTTGCCTTTCATCTGGCCACGCCAGTTCGAGATATTTTCTCCTTCTTCTCGCTCTGGCTTTGCATTCGAAATGCATGTGTAGTGGTGTCTCTGGAGACAGATCGACACACAAAAACCACAGGAGGGATGTGCGGATTGCCACGCAGTTTGCATTGACCAATGAGAATGCCAGTTCTCAGTTTATCCTTAGAGAGGTTTACGAGATACCTAAATATCTTTTGATTATACTCTCCTAGTAAGAGCTTAGCCCATAGTTTGGTGCCAGTTTACGTCTTGTTGCCTTAGCTCTTCAGCAGACTGTTAAAACATTTATAGGAAATATTTATGCTGGCACAACAACAACATGGAAGCTGACATTTGGCATGTAATTAGCGAAATAAGGCCAATAAAAGGTTTTAGCTATTAAACAGGAAAGATGATTAACGATTTTTTATGGCCCGAATTAAATGGTATTGATCTGGACAACGTTTATTTTTAACAAGACGGCGCTACGTGCCACACAAGCAACGAAACCATTGATCTTTTACGGGAAAAGTTTCCGGACCGTGTTATTTCTCGAAGAGGTGATCACAATTGGCTACCGAGATCTTGTGATTTAACACCTTGTGACTTTTTTCTCTGGGGCCACGTGAAAGAGAAGGTCTACGCCAACAGCCCAGGGTCGATTCAAGGCCTCAAAGATGGAATTCGTGATTTTATCGAGGACATAGTGCAGCCACTTTGCAATTCGGTTATGGAAAATTTCATGAAAAGGATATTGTCCTGTAAGCGTGGTCGTGGTGGTCATTTGCCTGATGTTCTTTTCCACTATTAACGGCATACCTTCGTCTTTATAATAAAATAAACATTCGATCATTTATATTAAAAATAGCTTTTTTCTTTGAATATCAAAATAACACCACTTATTGGAAAACCCTTTAGTTTAAAATTTTACCAAATTTATACGAAACACCAAGGGCCGTTTTCTCGACTTCGCGTTGAATATTATATTTCCTTTAAACTTATTCGTTCTCTAAACTTACTCTCGTTCTCTAAACTGTCTTTATGTGTCGACAAATTAACAGACAGTCAATTCACCGGTTAACATTTTTCGCCCCGACAGTGCGTAAAACAACTAATTGAGGGGTCTAAATTATTTTCGTTGATGATCTGTTGTTTTAATAACCTACTATGGAAAATATTCGTGAAGCTCATATGTGATTGAGGAAATGTTTGAAGACACTTCAAAGCATCATACGCATAGCTAAGAGGGCTTCTCGAAGCGGAGTAGCGTGTTTTGAAGAGTTCGTGTACGAGGAAATCCACTTCTTACATATTTTGCCCAAGATTAGCGGTGCAATTCAAACGGAAAATTAAATTATAAATATCTTATTCTTAATCACCTCTTTGTATTCCCCCACCAAATCTAGAAGAACCCCCTCTTCTTCTACAGTGAAGTTCTGATCTTAATGATGTATGGTACTTAAAACCTTAGTCTCACAAGCTCAAATATTTATCACTTTTTACCTGAACATCTTTGATTTTAACTGTTTCTGCTCTTTCATTCTTTATCACTATTACCTATTATCTAGTGTTAAACAAATATTTAATCGGTTTTTGCATGCAGGATATTATTGGGCAAGTTGGCATTTTTGCTTATGGATATCTTAAAACAAAATTTAAGACAAAGCGCTGAGATGCTGGAGTTATCAAATGAGTACTTTCAACAAGACAATGGCTCATATGGCCCAAGCATACGGCTCATATAGCAAAGTTATGATTTATCTTTAATATTCTCAAGCTATTGCCAACACCTTCGCAATCGCCAGATTTAAACCTTTTTGAACTCTTATAGGCGCTTCTGGAAAGAAATATAAGGAAACACCAAATTGCAAGCCAAGAGGTCTTGGAAAATGTTATGTTGGAGGTGTGGGAGAAGATTACTGTCGAAAAAACTAATAAATTGGTAAACTCTTTTGAAGCGCCGAAGCTACTAAAAATGTGCATAATTTTTGAGTTCTTGGAATATTTTAAAATGTTTATAATCGAGCGTAGACTTTCGGAGTTTGTCTTTTTTCGTTTCATATACAATATTTTATTTGTCTGTCTAAAATGGATTACGCATCCTATTTAGTTTAATATCGTTAAGGGGTTATATACCTTTCGGTCCGGTGAAATTAGCGAAAGTTGGGTTTTTTTTAAAGATATGTAGCAATAATTTTATTGTATAAAAGTTTTTATTATTGGATATTACAATGTTTAAAGAAAAAAAAAGGCTTTGTTTGTGTAAAAATATTTAAAAATGGCGGAGTTAGGGCGTTTTCCCCCAAGACCCTTTTTTTGGAAGAGGCTTGCGGTGGACGCGATTCAAGTCCACCAAGTCAACTGAAATCAAAAAATCAAAAAGATTTCATTAGTATAGGGTTATATCTTCTTAGTGAACGATCAATATATTAAATATTTTGATTTTTGTGAAAATAGGAACATGTTTTTAAAAAACTCCACTTCTACAGTCCTAAAATTGGCATTAAAAAATTCATATCTGCAAAATAAAAATTTATACATAAAAAGTTGATCGTTCACTAAGAGGCGACATCAATTACGAACAATTTAAAAAAAAAATTATAAAAATCGGTTGAATACTTTTTTTGCAATCGCGTCCACCGCAAAAGCATTTTTGAAAAAACACGTTTTTGAGATAATCGCGTTTAAAGTTTCAAGCGCCGCATGAGGCCGTACGCTCAGGACGTGACGACGCACAATTTAAAACGCTGTAACTTTCGATCTATTGCTCAGATCTCTATGAAATTTTTGGAAAATGTTCTCAAGGGATTGTACTTTACGATAAAGAAATAAAATTTATTTTGATTTTTTTGAAAAACACAAGGTATATAACCCCTTAATTAAATTTTAAAAATTATTAAAAAAAAAACATAAAAACTTTTTTCGTGTTACTTTTTCAAATACTCACAAAGTAGAGTGGACTTATGACACTAAGTGTATGTATCTCAATTTTATATTTGTTACGTGCAAAATATGTAAATATTTGAATATAGATATTCATCTACGTTATTCGGTACCTAAACATAACCAAATAGCAACAAGTGTATGCAACTACTTGAAAATAATTAGCTTGATATTTGTATTCAGGTACACGAAACATGCAGCAGATCAATAACATAACCGTCTAAAATGGGGGAAAAGATTAGCTAAAACAGAAATTCCAACCAAAAAGATGATACGTCACCATCAACTACTCTATTTGCCGCCAAAACAAGTGCACCTCATTTAGCTGCTTTATTTCGTCGTCATGTGAGCTACAAGATTTTTCTGTTTATTACAGGGTGATCAATTTCCTTTGGTATGCCACGCCTGTAGCAAAGAGCAAATATTCGCAATATTTTTGAAACGCGACTTCGTTCACGTGGCTGCATTAACGCATCCTGCCCACCTAATTTTTCAAAACCTTGTTGATACTTTCTGGCTCTATCTACTCCTCTCTATGGTTCGGATGATATCCACTAGTTTAGTTCCCGAATGAATTACCTATATAATATCGATATTTAAAGACACTCCATAGTTCAAATTTGATATAGCCAAGACAGTTAATAAAGTTGTTATCGAACTTAGGTTTTGCGGTGGGCTAAGTGACACGGTGCCCTATCTGCCGATACATAGTTCCAGTTTATATCTTCGATTTCAAAATTTTTTAACATGAAGGAAATATGCAATATGTTTAGAATATATTCTAACGAAGGTGAATCTGTAGAAGGCGGTGGAACTGGAGCAACAACATTTACGAGTATCTTGTATTAACAACAAAAAAGCAGACTACTTTGACATGCAAAACACCAAAACGAAAAATCGGCTGCTCTGGTGACACCACCTTGTTTCCCAACCGGCTGGTGCCCGCTAATTGGATTTAGTCAGTAAAAGTTGTCAGTGTCAAAATATCATAAGCTTTAAGGGGTTATACGCAGTTATGACTTTCAAAAAATCGATTTTTTTATTGCATTTTTGTAATGTACATATATTCAAAAGTATACGCACGAAATTTGAAGTAGATCTAAGCAATACTTTCGGAGTTATACCTAAATATGTAGAGATGCCTCGGCACGTTTTAAGGTAGGTATTGAAACTTTAAACGTGTTTTTTTCAAAACGGCATTTTTCAAGTCGGTGTACACGATATCTCGAAAACGGCTTGTTTGATCGGTCAACCGTTTTAACTCAATCTTTAAAGATACATTTTCTAGTAATTAATCGTTCCTTTTGTAAATCTGATACTTATTTTCCATTTTATAATCAATTTACGGCCAAATTTTAACGTAAAAATCGAAATCATTTCTTTTAAAAGCTGCCATTTTGTGAAAATTCACTATTTTGATTAGCCGAACGATTAATTACTAGATAATCTAATATATTAACAAAATTTGTTTGGTTTTTTGATTTCAGATAATCCAATCCTGAGTTACGATGTACACCGTAAATCGTCTTTTTTTAAAGGAGGTTCCAGAAATCGTCCGCAGCGCGCTCTATAATCAACATTTTCATAAATACAAAATTTTGTTACGTTCTTGAAGGATGCTTTTATAACCGCCAAAAATTTTCTAATTAAAATATTCTGAAGTTTCTTCAGGATAAATCCTTGACAACCCGTCTTTTATTTGCTTCATAACTGCGTATAACCCCTTAACAAGATACCTGCGATTGGTCCCCCCTTTACATGTGTATCTAATTTACTGAAGTGGGTAAATAGTAGCAATAAAAACAAAGGCCCGCCAACCGCATGGCCGTACACTAAATACGCATTTAGTCGAAAACTGTTGGCTCACAGCCAGACACAGTTTCAAAATCTGACGGATTATTATTTTTTTTTGGTTTCATTAGCTTTTCTTCAGTATTGCCGGATTGTGTTGGTTATCACATTTATCTTGTTTTTCCCCGATAGCCCAATCATATTTGATCGAAATACCAAACACAAGTGCCCTAAATACGACAATCAATTAGGTACGAATAAATTAATAATATACCCAACAAATTAATTATTGTTAATTTTTTGAAATTTTTAAAAAGATACCTCTATATGTGCTAACCTACATATATACATACTATATACATATAATGGACGTGGAACAGTTTCTGTGCTTCCTTTTTATCAGCACATTACAAGTGATAGCTTATCAACACTAAAACTGTTTGCTGGCAAGTGATGAGAAGCAAATTAGATTCAAAAGCTAGAGCAAAAATCCAAAGCAGCTCTTTACTAAACGAAAAACGCAACTAATATTTATACGCAATATGCAAATACATATGAATTCCAAAAAGCTGGTGAAATAAGTATAAAAAAACTTAGTAACATTGATAAGAAATGAGAAGAGTTGATATTCTGACTAAAACCAATTAGAAATATCCATCGCATGCAAACTAAGGCTATTATTTGCTTTATTGTTGTTGTTGCTGCTGTAGTACAATTATTAAACACTATTTAAATTGATTAGCTCATTAAGTATTGCCATTGAGGTCAACCGATCGATAGTCGGACGAAAAAATGTGCCTTTTCGACGTAGTTGGATCAAAGGAAAGCGGGATCGCATAAGATAAGGAAATTGCGAATTTACCCTGCCACAGTATTTCGAATATTGTGTAGACTAAGTGAACTCTTCGTCTACGACGAGAGGATATCCTGTGAAAATATTAATTGACTCTTGGTGAATGTCTCTTACGAAATGTGGATAGGTTGTTCACGCCGAAGTATGTATTTCTTTGATCGTTATAATAGATTTCTTCTGTGTCAAAAGTGATACCGATCTAGATCGAGATATTAGAGCTTTATTCAATACTTAGAAAACAACCAGAAGATATTTGGAAGATGCTTGAAGCACATGACTCTTCTAAAACATTAGAAGTACATTAAGTATTAACAAAACAACCGGACATCAGCTTTTGTGAAGATATAACTAGGTACTAATAATCGATCATAAGGTTCGGCAATGAATCCTTGAGAGTGTCGTCGGAGAGTAGAAAAGTTTTAATGACGCTCCCGCATTGAAAGTCTATATCCGATTAAAATCTTTAATATTCAAAAATCTTTAATATTTAATATCTTTAAACAACGAAAGAGATCGTGTTTCAAATCATTTCTTAATTTCTCTGTGATTGATTTCAAATTCTTATCTCCACAAAATCGTACATTCCATCACTGGCGGAGTCAAAGATATTCCAATAATTACAGCGGGATAGGTAACGCTGTTTTACTAATGTAACCGTCTCCAGAAAAATTCACCAACATTATGGCATGTAGCGACTGTCCAAGTAAAAAACTTTAAACAAGGTTTCCCACTTTTTATCAATGTCTCCTTTGCAACAAAATGAGGCTTTCTTTATGCCTTCTTCAAAATCGGGTGTTCATGATAACTTTCTCAAAATAAAACCTAACGAGTTCTTCCTCGACATAGTGAAGTCACCACAATTTTTTTTATTTAAATAATCTTAGATTAAGAACATTGCATTGAAAAGTTTTTATTTATTATTTAATTTTATTTGCGTTCCAAATGAATTCTACTTTGAAATGAATATCAAAAATTTAAAAGATCATTGAAATTGACTCTAAAATCTATTTAGCGATAATGGTAAAATTTGATAGAACATGTATGTACATATATACACATACGCATTTGAAAATGCGTGGATACACATTAGGGTATTCCTTAAAGCTTGGAAGAAAATTGTTAAATCAGATTTCCTAAACCTCAACCCTCCCGTCGATACTAAAGGGTTTTTCAGTAACAGGTGTTATTTTGGTGAATGGATTGCGCTATCGAGAGATGATTAACGATTTTTTATGGCCGGAATTTAATGGTATTGATCTGGGTAACGTTTATTTTCAACAAGACGGCGCTATGTGCCACACAAGCAACGAAACCATTGATCTTTTACGGGAAAAGTTTCCGGACCGTGTTATTTCTCGAAGAGGTGATCACAATTGGCCGGCAAGATCTTGTGATTTAACACCTTGTGACTTTTTTATCTGGGGCCACGTGAAAGTGAAGGTCTACGCCAATAGCCCAGGGTCGATTCAAGACCACAAAGATGGAATTCGTGAGGCTATCGGGCACATAGGACAGCCACTTTGCAATTCGGTTATGGAAAATTTCATGAACAGGATATTGTCCTGTAAGCGTGGTCGTGGTTTTCATTTGCCTGATGTTCTTTTCCACTATTAACGGCATAACTTCCTCTTTATAATGAAATAAACATTCGATTATTTATATTAAAAAATAGAATTTTTCTTTGAATATCAAAATAACACCTCTTATTGGAAAACCCTTTATTACTAAATTATTATTAATTTTACTATTATTATTATTATTATTATTACTATTACTATTAATTAATTTCATTAATTAACGATTTTTAGTATTAGAATAAACAAAAAATTACTTGAATTATTTGAGTCTTCATAGCGTAATCTGAGCTTTGATTCCTGTGCGACACGCCTTAGCCATCGTATCACTAATTGCAGGGTGAGACTGAAAAATTGTTCATTTTATTTTTTTAAGGACCGCCCTAATACATATGTAATACATAATATTTAAAACAGATATGATGCTGTGTGAATAAATAATTTGTTGGTTATAAGAAAAGGAACGGAAAGATATCAAATACACTATAAATATTTGAATATATTAATCCCTTACTTTTCATTGCAACTAGACAATTTTTAGTTGTCAAAAAAGCACGTAAATATGTGCTGTATACACGATGGTCGAAATACATACATACATAGAAATTTATTTCGAAGTCATAGCGTACTTCGACTCTGGGGTTTTCTGCTCGATATCGTAAGTGTCAATACCTGTTGCATCTACAGAGTCCGGCAATCGAAGTGTAGTCAACTTCAGACCGCTCGCTGTATGTTACTTGACTAAATGACAAGTATTTTTTACAAGCGCGCGGAAGCATTTTGACCAGCGTAAACGCGAAAAAATAAAATCAGTAATAGATTTCAAACGTAATAGTGGGATTACATTATATTTGGCTAGGAAATCACAACCAGCGATTGTTCGTAAGCTCGAGTTACAATGATAGTGGTAGCGTCGCGAAACGTCATGGAGGTGGTCATCAAAAGACAGCTACGTCACGTGAAATGGTTGAAAAAGTCAAGAAGCTACTTGAGCGATATCCCCGACGAAGTGCCAATCAAATGGATGAAAGAACTGAAAATATCTGCCCGTAGCAACGGCCGTATACTGAAAAGTGATCTCTAAGTCAAACCTTACAAGATCCAAAAGGCGCATGATCTCACACCAAAGCAGCAACAAGTCAGACTTTTGAGAGGGAAGAAGTTGCTTCGCTTGGCCGAAAGCGGTCAATTTCCGAGTATTGTGTTTTCTGACGAGAAAATTTTTCAAATTGAGCAATTCGTAAAATCCCAAAACGATAAGGTTTATTTGACCGACCGTTCATACGAGAATTTGAGTTATCGATTGGCCACCAAGAGTTGCCACCCGCCACCACAGGTAATGGTTTGGGCCGCTGTAACCGCAGATGGGCGCTCTCCAATCGTTTTCATCGAGCCTGCCGTCAAGGTTGCTTTGAAGCCGTGGACAGACAAACATTTCGGTGACAGACCATGGACGTTTCAACAGGATTCGGCAGCGTCTCATAAAGCTCGAGTGAACTAAGAATGGATAAAAACAACGTTCTGAACTGCATAACGTCCACACAATTTCTCTTTAATTCACCAGACGCAAATCCGATGGATTATTCTCTTTGGGCTATTTTGGAGAGCAAGGTCCGAACGAAAAGACTCTCCAGTCTCAAGGCGCTGAAAAAAGCCAATGTCCGCGAGTGGGCCAAAGCAGTTTGCGATTCGTTTGTGGACCGTCTTAAAGCCATAGTCAAGGCAAAAGGTGGTTATGTCGAGCAAAAGTAAATTGATTCTGAATTTTGTATTATTTTCACATTTTTTACTTTGAATTGAATAAAAATAAATTTCCAAACGTATGGCCTTCTTAATTGGTTGCACTTCAAGTGCCGGACCCTGTACTTAAGTTTGATAAACTGTAATTATGACTAGTGGACAATATTCACATCCATCGATGATTCCCCAAGAAGGATATGTCTGTTGTAACCGACAGTTTACAAAACAAGCCAGGAGTTTCGAATTGCCCTCCAGCTCAACAACTCGACATTTCTCCGATTCGGAAGAAACATATTGAGCCTTTACTTGTACACTAACAAGTAAAAGTATCCAGGAATCCCTAAATCGGAGTGAAACCGTAAAGATTTAAATATTTTTCTTTTTAAACAAGTTTTATTCGCGCACACATACACTTATTATTAAAATAATAGAATCGCGTCAATTTCACTAGTTTTGACAATTTGTTTTTTAATTTTCATCAATTTTTTATACAAATATAATTCATTCTACAACAAATATCATAGTTCAAAACCATTTATAAAAATTCGACAAATTTTCTAACTTTATATTCAGAATTAAACAAAATGTGGCTATGTAGTTTTATAGCTCATTCAATTCCAGTACATATAATAAAGTGTAAGTTTGAAATGGTTCAAAATTCTCTTCGATTTTTTGATAATTTTTCTTCGACGGTGTGGCGCATTTTCTACACATTAAAAAAAGATGTCGTTACATAGATCCAGAAGTGTATATATTTATGTGTTAATTTAGAAATGCAAAAGTAATTAGTTTTGGAAATCAGGTCGTGCCAAACGACGATTAGCAGAAAACTATTTTTAAAAAAATTGTTATCAGAAGAAAAGCAAACAATTTTATTTATGATTTGCTCGACTGCTCAACAAAGCTGGATTGAAAACCCTGAAACAAGAGATCGAAAAGCTCTTTCAAGGGTGGGATTAAGAAAATTTGTGACTGGTGGTGGCAGAGGAAGGTATAGGCTTTCTCGGAGACTGGATATGCTTCATTTGAACATATGGAAGTACGATTCCGGAAAAATAAACTACTATTGCAAATATCCGCTTTATTTGATCAAGGAAAAAACATACATAATGGGGTTGAGCTCATTCAATCTATGGGATGATGCCAAAGAAGCAGTGGGAAAACATAATCTCTCAGATGTAACAGATTTGTAGGATGAGTTGAGACCGGCGTTGAAGGTTTTTACTATCGCGTGCCTTGAATGCCTCAATGCGTATTTGGTTCATCACTTTAAAGGAAATGAAATCAGAACCTCACTTCCGACACTTTTTTGTTTGACACCATTTTTGCTTTGCTGTTGTTTCACACACATGGTACATGCATAGTTGTGGGTAGTTTGTAGCATTTGACTTGTTGTGCTGTGACAACAAACAAACATCAGTTTATCTATTAGTAATTTTAGCCTTGTCAGGCAATGGCAAACTTCCGAGTGTATAACTGCCCTGAAAAAGCTCTTCATGAAAAAACACATCTGTCGTTTGGAGTTGGCTTAAAACTGTAGGTCCCTCCATTTGTGGACCAACTACAAGAGGCACACCACAAATTGGAGAACGAGCTCGGCCAAACACCCAAAATGGGTGTTGTTAATTATTAACGACCAAATTCGTACTGGGCATGTTCTAAAGTTGTATTACTTAGCACAACATTTGTATTTACATAAGAGATATGTAATCAGAAGTATATTCGCACAGTAAATGTTAGGCACAATTGAGCGCCAGTGAGCCGTGAAATCAGTTGCTTATTGCAAAAGGACGTAGGCACACAAGTGTAATTAAGCGATTAACAAATATAATGAATGCGGCATAGACGTCGTGCGTTTTTTCACTTTCTCAAGCAAAACAACTTGAAATTTTTAAAGCTTCATATCACATGATATACGCAAACACATTAAGAGCTGTACAAAATAGTCTAAAATCCGAAAACTTTTAATCACCACTAAAAAGTGAATTGTTAAACTCACGATTGCCATTTTTTGCAACCAAAATTGTATGCTTACTTTTTTTTACTTTTCTTTGTAATATATTTACATGTTAATTGTACTTGTATAATATCTGCATATATTTTTGTATTCTTTAATATCCTTTGTATTTATACAATCTAATCACTTCACCATTTGTACGAAATAGTACATAAGGAGAACTGTAAAAACGCGCTATAACCGCAAATTCGACTGACTGATAAGCTCACTACTTGCCGCAGCACACAAAACAATTTCGTTTCTCGTTTGAATTCCAGCGATCAACTGACAAGTGACAGAACTGAAGTTTATAATCGCCAAAATATATGTATGAATGAATGTGCATGATAGCCGAACCAACAAGTGTATGCCTTCAATTAACAAATACACGGAAAGCTAACAAACCCGACCGCTAGCGTTTTGCCGGCAAACCGAATCAGAAGTCAGAAGTGCCAATAATCGAAGGGGCCAAGTAAACAGAGAACTAATATGACGGTCGAGTAAAAAGACTAGGTACATAAATGTTTGAGTATCGTGCATGGCCATGTCGATAAGTTGTGTGTAGTGTAGTGAAGAGCACAATAATGGTGGAGACGTGGAGCTACAAGTAGCGAGTAGAAAAAGCCCAATGATCAAATTGGATGTATCTAATATAAATGATTAAGAACTGGTGCTACCAGCGATATTCGAGTATATAAGGTATTTGTAGATTTAGTGGTAATACGAGTGTGAGGGACGTTAACAGCGCTGTTATAGCTGGCATAAACTCATTATTTACCATAAATGTTATTATTTGTTCCCGCACAGACTTGTGCGAAGTCTGAAGGAAAACAGTTTGGCCCTACAAAATATTATATGTATATTGAAGTGGTGTTTGTTGGCTAACTAAGTGATAGGCGGAAGGTGGGTGGCTACATCTCTAAGAATATGAATAAAGCAAATAAATAACGAATATTATTTATGTTAAAGCGTCATGCCGCAGTTAGCAGTACTATTTACACTCGTATATTTACCTGAATAGGTACATATAATATTTCTATTAAACATTTTTTATTTCCATTTTAACAATGGAGTATTTTTACAATTGAAGTGCGTCAAGGAGAAACCACTAATTGTCATGTAAAAATAGGCTGAATTCTTAAACGTCGGCTGTGCTGCATAAGTACAAAGTCAAATGTTTTTAAATAAAAAAGAACTGTGACACGTAATCGTTTGAGGTTCCCAAATGCATTCCTGAAGTTATGTATATAAGTAGATGCGCCTCAAAGCTAAAATTTCTCATCACATAATTTTATGATGCAAAGCACCGCTCGGGTATTATGCGGGCCACAAACGGAAAACAAATCCAAACAATCGGTTGACACTCATTTTGACACATATGTATATGGATTTGGGGCTTGTTCGAGGCACGTAATAAAAGGGGTAATACTGCTGCACTGATAACAATTTGCAACACAGTTGCAATTGCTTAACTGATACTTTTCTGATGTTCGGCAAACAAAAAATGTTTGATGACAATTTATTTGTATTCGCGCGCAACATTTACCGAATTTTTGACAATTCGAACGTGATACTTTCACAAATCATGCAACACTGCGCTTGTGATTGAAGCTCGAACGAGCCCTTATTGTACATTGCAGAGTGAACATCGAACGCGGAAAAAAATGTCTGTTATGTATGTTATTTATTTGTGCTTGAAAAGAAGAGGGAGAGGAAGATTTTTTCACACTTTCCGAAAGGAAAATCGTTAACTTCGCCAAACACACGCAACCGATTACAAGTTGACAAAATTTTTTGTCAATTTTCGATCGGTTTGCCAACTACGCCACGCAAATTTCAACCGATTGGATTTGTTTTCCGTCTGTGCCCCACTTTAATGAATTGCAGCGTAGTGGTTTTCCAATCGCAGTTTAAGAAGGCAGCCCATCTACTGAGTGGAACAATTAAGTACAAAAATAACATTTTAAAACGAAAAGCTGCAAAGCAACGTCACATAAACAAAGAAAAACAAGAAGAAAACAAAAACAATAACTTAGCAAAAAATAAATAAAACAAAACAGAGAAAAGCAGTGTTAAAAGTTCCAAACATATATATGTACACATATACAAGTATCTGCATACTTACACACATACATATAACTATAAGTAAATGTATGTGCATGACGCACGAGGAACGGGTTGAGAGAAAGTGGTAAGTGCTAACTGGTTAAACAAAACCGGTGCATTAAGCAAAAGCTGATAACTTTATGTAGAAAAGGCGCCAATGAAAGATGTGCAAATGTAGCAAAAACAAAACAAACAAAAAGCGACTAACCGAAGTTTAAACAAAAGCAGTGTAAAGAAATAAGACGATACCCAGTTGAAAGTAATGAAATGAAAAAATCAAGTCAAAAACGCTCTTTAGACACCATTAGCATGTACGAACGTATATTTTTCACTCGTTGCGAGATATTGACAGAATAAATTCATACCACTCAGCGGCCAGGTTAGTCGACCAACCAGCCGTGCACAACATATGGAACGAGCGAGATATACGTATATGTGTGTATGTGCATGATTCTATATACATATGGGCTTACATATGTATTTATACGTACGCACATACAGACATATATTCATATATATCATACGATTTTGATGGTTAGGTAGGCGGGAGGGGGGCAGGCGCCGATGTCCACACCCAATCACATATATACATATATACGTAGATATTACCAAATTATTAATACATCTTAGTAATTTACACATTAAACGACTTATTCATTCTAGTTTTTGGGACTTTTTAGCGACAATTAGTACTATTTATAACTTTTAAAAGGGGTCACAGTAAATTTACGGATTTTTTGTATTACTTGTTTCGGTTGAGTAGCATTTTCCTTTTCTTTCAAGCAAAATTAGATGTCTGGATGTTGTCCTGTCTGCTTTCACTTCCTCCTTTAATAACCTTTACACTATCTGCACTTTAAGGAATATTTATATATATAGAAATATATATAAATATATGTATTTTTTGTACAACTGGAATCAAATACAAAAAAATAATAATAATAAATTATCTTAATACGCAGCAAAATTTTTTCGAAAATGCACTGAACGCAGCGAAGAAGAGACTGAATAATATTTCTTTTGCTGACGAATCCCCAACCAAATGCACTAAAATCATAATCCCAACAGAAGCACAGGCAGCGGCAACTGCACAGTAGTGTAGCTGCCTTTTAGGTTACAATAGCAACAAACTGGAGCAGCACAAAATAGAGAATTTGGCGCTCTCCGTACAGTCACAACTGAGAGTCACTTGATTTTGTTGACTGCTATTGTAGTTATTACTTAAGCTTATTTACACAAATTAAAACACTTAATAAACATTACCCAATTATTTCTTTTATAAAACTTTTGTTGTGTTACGCACTACACACTGCCAAATACGCACTTTTAACTCAGAAATATTTATGTTATTCTTTCTTCAATTTGCACAAGTTCTAATTGAAAGTGAATGTTGCCAGCTGCAAATTAATGGTAAATAGCACAATCTATTACCTACTACAGGGAGACAAATCTACTATAGAAAGTGATGAACACAAGGTGTACGAGAAGTAAAAGAAAACATTTGTAGTGAATAGCTTACTGTTACGATTATCGTTAATTATGATTTCTCGATACATTTTGAGCAATAATGATAGAACACAAGATAGCGTCATTCCAAATGCCGTGACAGAAAATAAGCACACAAAAAGATATGTTAGAACAATTGCAGGTAGGAGAAAAGCATGGAATGATAGAGTACAACAGATGCATATGCACACAAAGGTTTTTTTTTATTTCCTGCATTGACGTCACTCTGCGATTTTTTTTTTTGTTACGCCTACGAAACATTGTGAAGGAACATTTAAGTTCAGTGGTAAATGTGCTCCATATTTAAGTTGATGGGTTCAAGGCTCGAATATCTGGTGAGCTAGTTTTTTACATCATAAATGACACCCTGTGCTGAATGGGGTGATACATATTTTTTAGATATTAGGTGCAGGGACCATCGAGCGTATGTTAAACTTTTAGCAATGTTCTTAACTTTGAAAGTTATTGAATATAAAGAGAAGTAAGAATTATTTTAGTTGTTGTTGCAGCAATATAAAACGCTCCCAATAAGGGTGTATCTAAGTGTTTTTGTTTGTTGGAAGAGGCATTCAATTGTTAATAAAAAGGTACAGACTTGGAATACGATCTACTGACTCCTGCCGTTTCTGTGGCCAATCCCCGCAAACTTCAACACACCTTCTCGATTGCAATGCTACAGCGCGAAGAAAGGTTAGATATCTCGCTGGATGCGGTAGGGAGAATGCCACATATGCTCAGTCCAACCCAGCCCCCTTAATAAATCTAAGAGGTAACTGGGTTTGGAAATTCAGGAGTGGTAATATTTTTATCGAAGATGGATTACCCTCTGCTAGCTCAAAGAATGTCTATAAAATTGTGGAAATCAAGCAATCGGGTCAGAATGTGAGCGCTTATTTCCTTGCCCAGTAACTGGAGATGCTTAAGAGAGTTCTCAAGATGCAAATTAATATTTTGAACCGAATTGATGACTGTAATTCTTTACTGAAACGTGATAAAGTCGATCCATTTCCAAGCGGATGGTATCTGATTACGAAAAATTTGGGTAAGCCAACCCAAACGATTGTTGAGCCGGTTTGCCAAAAAGGTTTTTCTGTGTGCTTGGTGCGTTTGGAAGTCAACCATCTCCTATGAGTTAGTAAGATAAAGGCGACTGGTCTTATTGAAGTAAGCGATTGACCAGAATTGGCGAAAATGCCTATTAAGCCTACGCCAGACCGCACACATTTTTAATAACTCGCCAGAAGGTCCGAAAACTTGGATATGAGGTTTTTCGCATCTGTCATATTGTCAAGGTTGGGCGGCAAGCGATTATCCTCGAGCTGGTAAAATGTGTACCTCGTTGCTAGACTTTTTCAATCGCAGAATTATAAATTCGACTTCTCAATGCACAAAACTTATCGCTTTCATCGGCTTATAAAAGGTGGTTAAGTTTCAAGGGCCGATATTGAATGTGAACCACACCTAAACGTCAAGTTTTTTTCTCCATTTAATTTTACATTTTTCAATTTCAGACTAACTCAATTTGAACCATGGAAAGATACACAATCGAGCAACGCGTTAAAGTTATTCAGGCTTATTATGAAAACGGACGTTCAAATCAAAATGCATATCGCGCACTTCATCTTCACTGATGAGACACGTTTTCACCTCCGTGGATTCGTCAATAAGCAGAATTGCCGCATTTGGGCTAATGATAATCCAAGAGTGATTGCCGAAAAACCAATGCACCCTCAAAGAGTGACTGTTTGGTGCGGTTTATGGGGCGGCGGCATCATTGGGCCGTACTTTTTCCAAAATGAGGCCGGTCAGGCAGTTACTGTGAATAGTGTTCGCTATAGTGAGATGATAACGAGCTTTTTATGGCCCGAATTGGAAGATAGGGATGTGGACTATATATGGTTTTAACAGAACGGGGCCACTTGTCACACAGCTAACGAAACAATGGGCCTTTTGCGCGAAAAATTTGATGAAATAAGCTCACTTCGCGGCGATGTCAGTTGGCCGCCAAGATCATGTGATTTGACACCGTTGGACTTCTTTCTTTGGGGTTATTTGAAAGAAAAGGTGTACGTCGATGAGCCAGAAACAATTCAAGAGCTAAAGGACGAGATAATTTGGCACATTAACGGCATAGAACCTCAATTATGCCTCAGCGTCATCGAAAATTCGGACCATCGGATGGAGGTGTGCCGCCGAGGTCGCGGCGGCTATTTGGCCGCTATCTAGGGCAAATTAATAGTCTGAATGGACGAAATGCCTGATAAGATTCATGAGTGATCTATGAAATTTTAACCGTGGTCTCAATATGCAACTGTTTTTAGCAGCAGTCAATTCAAAATGTCTATTCGATTAAAAAATGTATGTGAATAATTTTTTTTGAGGTTCCGCTAGAAGAAGAATATTGCGCTCGATTTATTTAGATCGCTGATGTTTCATATCCACAAAGGGTATCGAACTTGGGGCCAAACAAACTACCGAATGGAAGTTACACCCAAGATCAGTTCGATTTGCTTCTGGTTACACGGCTGCCTCTTGGGACAATTTATTTGGAAGTCGTCCATTGTGATACGATTAGGAAGAAGCTAAAGGTAGGAAAGGAATAGGGATAAAACACAAATGGTGAATTATGAATTATGGTGAAAACACCCTGATCCTCAAATCCTCAAAAATCTAGCGATTTTCTAGCCATTTCAAGCGTGAACTTTATTATACCAAAATTTAATGGGCATAAAACTGCTTACCTTAAAGTGTTCTAAAAAGATTTTTTCGATGAAAAAATTTAAAATAATACATGATACTATGTGAAGTATGTGCCAATGAAAGCTACAACTTTAATCCATCTTACAGGCAGCATCGTCCTTGCTTGATGGTAGGGAAATAAATGCTGTAGGAGGAGGGGCTAGAATCACTAGGTTCGTACATAGGGGTACACCACAGGGCTGCATCCTCTCTCCTCTCCTTTGGCTAGTAGCTATAGACGAAGCTTTAACTCGCTTAAACAGGGGTGGGGCAAAGGTGGTAGCATATACCAATGACTTGGTTCTAATGGTTTCAGAGCCCTAGCCATCAGTAATGGGCGAAATTTTGGAAGGTGCATTGGATACATTGGATGGGCTGCCAGTTGCGGTCTCAGAGTCAACTCTGACAAAACGGAGTTGGTGCTATTCACCAGGAAATACAAATCTATGTTGGACAAAAAATGGGGTCTCACGTGTCGTATTCAGGTTGTACAACTCAGTGGGTTTCCCAATTTTGACATATGGTTGCCTTGTTTGGTGGGTCCCTCTTCAGAAGGGCTACAACACCACTAAACTAGAGAAAGTCCAGAGAACTGCCTTTGTGGATCTTCAAGTTAAATCCATTGCTGCTCAGGGCGCTATTAGGTTAAAGAAGGTTGAATTCTGGAGGCAACTTCTTGTAGGACATAGTAGCATCTTGAAGCTGATCTCCCCTTCCTTCTCGGTACTTCGTACTGATCTCTCCATCCGCACAATTGGTTTTGAGGGTTGTGCTAGGGCTATATTTCCGAGCAGGCAAGATTGGAAAGAGGGGAGAATCGTCACGGATAAAGGTACCTCTGTTTTCACTGACGGATCCAAGATGGAATCTTGAGTAAGGGCGGGGGTTTTCTCTAAATTACCCAATATTTCAGTCTCCTTTAAACTGCCGGAAACGAGCAACGTTTTTCAAGCAGAGGTCTTCGCGATTCTGCAAGTATGCAAAATACTTAGCAATCGCTGTTGGGAGGGAGGCAATAATATTTTTTCCGATAGTCAAGCTGCGATCAATACCTTGTCGTCACCGCATTGCAGCTCTCTTCTGGTTAACTCCTTTAAGGAGGAACTCAAATGTCTCGAACGTGCAGGAAACATTTCCCTTATCTGGGTTCCTG
Source organism: Anastrepha ludens (assembly GCF_028408465.1). NCBI lineage: Eukaryota > Metazoa > Arthropoda > Insecta > Diptera > Tephritidae > Anastrepha > Anastrepha ludens. The sequence goes on along the minus strand of NC_071498.1, from coordinate 84,308,503 downwards.
GGCTCGGGAATATAGAGGGAAATGAAATTGCCGATGAGCTTGCCAGGAAGGGGTCGAAAAAACCGGTTTCAGTTTTCCCTTTTTCATACATCGGGAGTCCCCTTGACCGTTGTTAAAGGGAAACTGCACAATTTCTTTCTAAGAAAAACGCAAGACTGGTCCTTGGGTTATCGGTACTCATGCGGAGAAGCTTGGAATTCGGTCCAACCCCTATTGCAGAAGCTGGGGGGATTCTTCAGAGAAAGAGACTGACTTGCTCTGAAAATGTCGGGCTCTGACGGCTAGGCGCTTGAGATTACTTGCCCTTCGGGGATGGCTTGAGGAAATTTTCCAACCTAGATCCCTTTTCTCTCCTCCACTACATCAACAGCTGGATGGCTGTAGATGCTTTTCTCTACCCTAAATTTTTTTTTTCGCAGGTAGTGGTCCACATTATGGTACCAAAACGACACGTAAGTGCTACTTGAAGTGAAGCGGTACTCTTGCCACCTAACCTACCTACCTTTACAATGATGCCGCACTTATAAAGATGCACGAAAGAAATAATGAAGTATAGCTTTGAACTAAATATGATAGTAGTATGTCTTTGAGGAAAGTGGACTTACACCATTTTCACCGTTATATTTGTAACTTCATTAACAACGAAAATTTGTAATGATAAAAACAATGAGAATTTTAACACATTTTTTTGGAAAACGTTTATAAATAAAAAGTTCATAGTAAATTGTATTCATTTTTATCATTAACTATTTTTTGGTGAAAATGGACTTAAACCACTTTCAGTGAAAATGGCTCATATGACTGAATTTCCTAATCGACTAATTACAAATCGAAAAGCGATTCTTAATAATATATTTTACAGAAATCGCTTAAAATTTTTAAAATCACAAATGATTCATAAAGCGCATTAAGAAATATGCTGCCACCTACGAATTCGAAACAGCTACAGTGTTTGGAAGCTTTTGATTTTTTTGATTGAAAATTTAAAAATAATGATTATTTTCGGTCTCTGGTACGCACGGACCTTTGCTCAGCTGGTTTTATGTACAATAAGGTGGATCAATGCAGCTTAGCAATGCAGTGGCTTAGTGCCTTAGTTACGAATTTCTTGAAAAAAAGGATAAATGTCATTAAAAAGTTCACAACCTTGGCTTATCCAAAAGCTATTACTACTCAGTTATTACCCACATCCACCTACATAATTACCATTATTAGCCACTTCCCAACCGCAAATTGCCATTTTTTTCCAAAGTTAGCAATAAAAATTTTCACACTTGCCACAAAGTCAAAACAAGGAGCGGATGAAGCAGGAAAACTTAGAAGAAAAATTTAGCTGCTCTCTACGTGCGAGTGCTGAGATTGCGATTATAAATATCCACACGTCGTAACTCATTGAGTGGCACAAAGTGCAGTTCACAAACACACCCACAAACAAACAAGGAGCGTAGGTGTTTTTACGTGGACGAGTTGCAGTGAATTGGTAACATTAGTTTCATTGCAACTTAATGGCCGCGTCAATGGCAAAACTTAGCCCATTACAAGGCGAATTTTGTGAATCAGTTTTGCCCTGCGTTCGCCGGGGTTGCCGCCATCTGCAGCGACAGAAAAATGTCGCGAGGCGATGAAATGAATTTTTATGGCGGAAGTGGAAATGTTAACAAACACACACTAAAGCACAGTTATACACTAAAGCAATCACATATGCATGGTTGTGTGTAGATAAGCGCGCATGTGTTGCAATTCGAATGAAGAAATCGACGAAACTTTTCAACGGAAAAAACAGCACTTGAAAAGTTTAGCGATTGCGACGCGCGCGTACAAATACTTGCGATAAATGATGTTCGTGAAAGGGAGCGAGAGGGAAAATGGGTGTTATATAGGTATGTTAAAGAAAAGATGCCAGTGCACTTTGGCTGAAGGTTTGGCTAATAAGCGCGCTGCCGAATGTTGAAAGGCGATTAAGATTGCCAAGATGCTTGATGCCTTTGAGGATTGGTATATGGCATGTATTATACATACATATATGTATGCCGCCATTTGACCTATGTAGGAATTTTCGTTATATAGCTTAAAGTTTATTTTGACAACTCAAATTTAAAAATAAAAATTTTCGATTTCGTCTGCACTATTGGCTTTTGAAAAAAACGTTACCAGAGGATTAAGATATAAAAAATGAATCATCCAATATGGTTTTTGAATAACTTTTTTACTAAATAAAAAAAAAATGATTGAGTGATGCATATCTTTATTTTGATCTCTACGCGCTTCATTCCTCATCTGTGCTGCAGCTGTATAGTGATCAAGTGTCAAACATTATTGGAGTTGCACGCCATTTGCAAAAAATATTAATATAAGGAAAAACAATAGCTCAACTTGTACTTATACGCTAAAATTGATATATAGCCGAATGCGATTAGAAGAAACTCTCTTTTGATTTTATAATGCTGCCACTACAAATCTTTTGTACAAACACAAATTTAGCTGCCAAATCACCAAATTGGCAGTTAATTGCATGCGATAAACCTCATGCCATAAGCACTGCGATTTAACGCATACAACTTGCGTTGAGAGGTTGCCATTTGCATTAAATCGCATGAGATTAATTGCATGGCAAGAGACTTAAAATTCTTTTATTGCTACAACTACTAACACAAATTGGCGTTTCGTTCGCTCGGCTTTCGCTGCACGCTCAATCGTAAGTGCTGTTTCACGCTTCAGTTGAGCTAAGGCTCGAATCGGCACATCCGTGAAAGTATTGGTAATCGTACGAAAAAAAAATTACGTGATATATGTATGTCAATCTATTACCTGAGCGAGATGATGGCATACGAATGCAAACCGATCGTATTGTCTTTTCGGTTCAGAATGGTTTCTAAGTTCTACTGCGTGTCGGACTGCAGCTTTTATTCACGATAAATTTGGAATCGACAAAATAATTTTAATAACATGCACTTACTTTGTTTTTCTATTTGAGGATATGAAAAAATAATAATTCAGCTGAGGGGTTGTAGTACGAATAGTCCATTGGCATTACCACTCGCAGCTTAAGCATTTTATAATTAATTTAAGAAAGTGTTTTTTATAAACCATTAATTGTAAATTTTTAAAACGTTTCCGCTTGAAAATATTGCCTAAAAATAATATATTTCAGAGGGATTAAGTTTGAAATGTACTAATGCGAAAGAGGAGCCCCGTACTACAATTAGCAGCCACTCAGTAGGAAAGGACTACCTCCTTGCAATGCGCACGAGCACAGCCTGTGAAATAGTGCCGTTCTGCAACTCCCTTTGCTTTGGGTTTGACTTATTATAAGTAGACCTACAGGGTTTGATTGAAAAGTATTGAGCCTTATTTTTTTAAGCAGTTTTATTGAACCTTTTGGCTTATACAACTAATATTCTTCAAAATAGGATCCATGAGCGTCAATACCCCGCTGGTAGCGGTCCTTACACTGAAGGAAACATTTTTTAAACTCATCCGCCGGAATCGCGTTCAATTCAGCTGTCACGGTTTTTTGGATCGCCTCGATGAAGTCGAAACGCCTCCCCTTCAGCTTTCTTTTCAGCCCCGGGAACAAGACTAAGTCCGGAGGGGACAGGTCTGGGCTGTAGGGAGGGTGGGGAAGCACCGGAACCCCCATCTTCCCCGGTTCACATCTTCGTCTGTTTGTGTCGTCGAAGGCCTTCCAGATCGCTGTTCGTCTTCGACGTCCTCCCGGCCTTCCTTGAACGACTTGTGCCACCATTTTACCTGGGCACTGGACAGAGATTGGTCCCTGTAAGCCTCCTAGAGTAGCCCAATGGTTTCGGTACTCGATTTGTTTAGCTTTACGCAAAATTTGATCGAGTAACGTTGCTCCAACGATCGCTGCATTTTCGCCACTGCAAAATCCTAACACACTTTTAAAACAGCTTTCACACGCGGAGCGATGTTGACTGCACCGCTGTTGCCAGCGAATTGGGACCGGTTTCTAGTGAAAGGGGAAGGTCCAACGATCATTTTCCCCCACCAGCCGATTCGGTTGATCGCTTGTTATTTACGATTTTAATTTATTTACAATAATTTTAGTTACCTTAAACTTGGACTGTATTTATTGCGTTTCATCAGAATTTCAATTAGTATCGGAACGGATGCAAGCTCGTAAGAAGCGTACTTTCAATGATACGATCACGAATTTCATACTCCCGAAACATGTGAGATGCATATAAGACACTCACGTATGCCTTAATCCGAAATATGGATTTTTGAGTGCAGTGAGGTGCAGTTGTGAGTTGTCGCGGATGTGACGACTCGAGCCCAAATTTTGCATGCAATACAAGCAACACAAAATCCAGTAGAAAATGCGATATTAACTGACATACATATAGCAGCCGAACGGCCTGAATGCCTAATGCTTTTTCTGGAATAAATTTAAATCTATGTAAGTAGGTTAGCCGGTTCTCGAGGGCCAGATCCAGTAAAAGTGAGTTCGACTTCAACTTCGGCCGCTCGGAATTGGCCAACGGGTGGTGTGAAAGCTCCAATAACAACCCATATACTTTAGATTTGGAACCGGTTGCCAGTTAAGCTTACAACGATTGCATATTCCAAGTAAATTCAATTCCTCGATGCGTTCAAAGACTAATGAGGACTTGACTCAAAGGATAGCAATGCTTTGAGTGTCGCTTGACTGTCATTAAGAATGGCAATTTGCACTTTCCGGAAGTTTCTATCTAAGTTGATCTCTGCATATAGACAGATGGCCTACACTTCCTCCCGGTTGGAGCTTACTTGATGCTTGAAAACTACTCATTGGCACAGACCGCTTCGCGTTGGGACCAAATAACGGTGCGGCTAAAGATCTTTAGGTAAATTAAAAAAAAACCTGAAGTCGAAAGCAAACAAGAATCTCATAATAACTTTCGGGGTTAGACTGATTGTTTCAGTCCAGTTGTGGACAAAATCTAAAAGAAACAAAAACAGTTTGTCCTTGCATGATACTCATATATGGTTACTTCCATTGAATATACAGGGTCCGGCACTCGCACTATTATTTACAAGCGCGCGGAAACATTTTGCCGAGGGTAAACGCGAATAAAGAAAATCAGTAATGGATTTCAAACGTAATAGTGTGTTTTCATTATATTTGGCGGGAAAATTACAATCAGCGATTGTTCGTGAGCTTGAGCACCTTAAATTAAACAAAGTTTTTGTTTATCGCACAATCACTCGTTACAATGATACTGGTAGCATCGCGAAACGTCATGGAGGTGGTCATCAAAAGACTGCAACGTCATGTGAAATAGTTCAAAAAGTGAAGAAGCGACTTGAGCGAAATCCCCGACGAAGTGCCAATCAAATGGCGAAAGAACTGAAAATATCTGACCATAGTATCCGCCGCATACTGAAAAATGATATCAAAGTCAAGCTCTACAAGATCCAAAAAGTGCATGATCTCACACCAAAGCAGCAACAAGTCAGACTTGAGAGCGCGAAGAAGTTACTTTGCTTGGCCGAAAGAGGCCAATTTCTGAAGATTGTGTTTTCTGATGTGGCCATTTTTCAAATTGAGCAATTCGGAATTCTTAAAACGATAGAGTTTATTTGACCGACCGTTCATACGAGAATTTGAGTCATCGATTGACCACCAGCAGGCAGCACCCGCCAGATGGGCGCTCTTCAATGGTTTTTATCGAGCTTGGCATCAAGGTAAATGCGAAATATTATCGGGAATTTATTCTGGAGGTCGCTTTGAAGCCATGGGCAGACAAACATTTCGGTGGCAGACCATGGAGTGAACCTCGAACGGAATGTCTAAAAAATAACGTTCCGAACTTCATAATATCCAAACAATGGCTCTCAAATTCACCGGACGCGAATCCGATGGATTATTCTCTTTGGGCCATTTGGAGAGTAAGGTCTGAACTAAACGATTCACCAGTCTCGAGGCGCTGAAAAAACCAATGCCCGCGAGTGCGCCAAAATACTTGCAATCACATTCCTGCTTGTGATTCGTTTCTGGACCGGGTCATAGCCAAGGTGGTCATATCGATCAAAAGTAAATTGAAAACATTTGTTTACTTTGAGTTGAATAAAAGTAATTTTCTAAACAAAAATATGGCATTTTTAATTAGTTACACTTGGAGTGCCGAACCGTGTACACTGATCGAAATCAATTTTTTTATGTATTCACATGAGAGATGAGGAATTAAAATGACGTATTAAAAAACGTATAAGCCCATTTTGTATCACCACAGAATATACTATTGTATGTATATTCTATTATCCATTGTAGTTAGATATATTCACATCTAGCCCCGGTCCTACAGGGATCTTTGCTCATACGAGGTGCATTCAAAAAGTAAGTCACATTTTATTTTTCTCGAAAAATATTTATTTGTCTATCAATCATTATTTTGTCAACAATTTTGTCCCTTATGCCAACGCTTTTTCCAATCCTTTCTTTCACATTTTGGTATTGCCTTGAACTTGAAAAATGGTGGCCCTATGCTTCACTGTGGAGTAATATTAATAAATATAGATTATCTCTAGCAGCTATGCAGTCTTAACCCCGTTTTCAATCTCGCTTCGTTCTTTCTTTCACAGGTTTCCTCAGTTTTGGGATCAGAAAAAAGCCGGAGGGGCCAAATTTGCTGCATATGATGGTTGAGGCATGATTATGGTGTTGTTTTTGGCCAAAAATCGCTCATAAGCAACGGGTAGTGAGCAGGTGTGTTATCGTGATGCAAATGCCATGATAACAACTAATTGCGTCATATAGTTGAAACGCAAAATTCGAAAACTCAACTTACTTTTTGAACACACCTTGTATATATACATACTTACATATACATTTGTGTGCGAATACACGCTGGTTTTTTCAATTATCCATCGAAAGTAGTTACTCTAAGCTCATGATTTGCCGCAGATGAAAATGGGCTGTGAGTGTGGCTATATCCTATCAAAATTTCTATACTTGACCAGGATCATTGAACCATTAAGTGGGCAATTAAATTCAATTAACTTCCGTCGTAGATGCAGCGCAAATTCACCTACGCGCGCACCCGAAACACAGCATGGCTGCCAGTTTACTTAACTCCAACTTCAAGTCACGTCGCTTATCGCTATGTTACGTTTCATTGTGCGTGTGTGCGTTGGTAGGTAAAAGTACACACTTGTGCTGCGTGCTATGCCTTGCCTCACGTACATCACTCCCTCATTGCTCAAATGCAAACTTCTCGAAAGCGGCATGCATTCCAATTCTCCTCTGTGCAACTGGTGAGCGCTGCATTTTTCCGGTACAAAAGTTTTCTCAGCTCACTCGTAAATGCCACAGACATCAGGCTCCCAATATCGTTCTCAAGTTTAAGCGGCTGCATCAGTGTCGCCACCGCAATCGTTTCTAATAATTTTTCAGATTTATATCTCGAAATTGCCGAATTTGTTCCCGGATAGATTTTTGTGTGTTTCGTTGCGCTCGCATTCAACAATAATAAGCCTCAGTGTGTGTATGTGTGTGTAGATGAATGGCTCCATTCCTGTTTTGGATTTGACTTTTCACCACCAGACATAACCTTAGCTTTTTGCTGCATCTGCTGTGCTTGCTTGCTTGTACAATATGTATGCCAGTATGTACATCTGTCAGTCTCTTCGTCTCCTTTTGCTTGCTAAAGTTTTTCGCTTCTGCTCTGCTTCATCTTCCTTTCACTCTAAGTTGTTTGTGAAAAGTTTGCCGCTTTTGCGCATTTTGATGAATATCATTGATTCTGGGGATTTTGGCCTTTTCTGTAAGCGAAAATGTTCTTGTTGCAGCAGAAATTTCGCCAACTCAATCAACAACTCGTATTTCCATAAAATCTATTCGTGAGCATTGAGGTATATTTCTGTTGCTTTGTTGGAGTGTTTGTTTGCACTATAGTTAGTTGTTGTTGCTACCGCTTTTCATTTTCATATTCAATTAATATTGATTGCTCCACTTGTTGTTTTTGTACACAGATTTATTGGTCAATATGAATAGCAGAGAGAACTTGAACAAGTCTAAAAATATAATTTCTGCTCTTATACAAATACATGCATATGTATGCGTGTTTATGGAATATGAAAACTTATACATAAATCAATAATTCTAAACCAAGCTTTTAGTTGGTTTAGAGTGGGAAAGTAATTTAAAGCCTTATTTGGTCCGTCAAACAGTAATGAGAAATTTTGTGTTTGATTCATAAAGCATTCAACGGAATGTAAAGCTAAAGTAGGCAACTCTTCTAACAGATCTTTTAGCAAAGAAAATATTATATATACAAGTAAATATATATAATTGGCGCGTCCACCCGTTTTGGGTATTTGGCCTCCTTTTCCTATTTGTGGCGTGCGACTTGATGTTGTTCCACAAATGGTAATGGTAAAATATTAACTTGAATAACATGGTGAAACGATTTTATTTTTATAGGCATAATCACATCGCATTCTCGCTGACGAGTTTGAAAGAATCCTTCGCAGGTATTGAAAGAGCAGCCAAAACTAAAGCGCTACTTTCAACTACATCGGAATCTGTCCGGCATAATGTGGGTGAAATACTAAAAATCGGTGACTATGGATTCGAAGTAGTGAAGGAATTTAAATACCTTGGAGTAATCATTAATCATGACAACGAAATTTCTACAGAGATCGGCCACAGAATCCTTATGGCCAACCGCTGCTATTTTTCACTGTGTCACCACCTAAAGAGTCGCCTCCTAGACAGGAAAACAAAGATTTCACTGTAACGCTAAATTATTATTTCCTTTTCGCTTTACGGTAGTGAAGCGTGGACATACAGAGACGCGGATAAACAGAAGCTGCTGATTCTCGAGATGAAAGTTCTGCGAAATATTTTTGGCGCGATATTTGATAAAGGCAAGTGGCGGAAACGCTACAATCATGAACTCGAAAAACTATGGTATATGCGTACCCATCTGTGATCACCACAATCATGGTCAACATATTGAGATGGGCAGCTCACATATTGCGGGATAATACGGATTACCCACCTCAGCAAATACTCTTCGGTAAATGCCAGAGACAGAAGAAAGGACCGCCCGTCGTTTAAATGGATTGACGGTGTAGAAGAAGACGCAGGCTTATTGGGATTTCGGGCATGGATGACAGCATCTGAACTCTTCTCCGCACTGTTGGTATGTAATTCAGTGCGTGACTACCTCGCATTATTCCAATAAGTGGTGATTTAACTACATCGCCGTCTTGTTGTTATATTACTGGGCAAATTCCAACAGTCTCTAGGAGCTTGTATGTGTTACAGGAGCTAACGACCCATCTTATGAATATCTGGATAAAAAAGTGTTTACTCAGTTTCCAATGATATGCAGTCGCCCTTTACAACCAAGAACAGGACTCCGGGAGTCACGAATGAAATCATATAAAGATTTTGTTTGGCCTACGAAAACCTTCTGTTTGGAAATTGACGCACTTTTACACAGTTTTAGTTTCAGTTGCCGCTATTTCCATTTAATCGAGGTTTTATGAGGTACTCTTTCAACTTAATTTGTTTAAGGTTTAAGCGGTGGAAGTTGGAATTTTTTCGTGTTTAAATATTTTCTTGTATTTTTAAGGCCTCCAAAGTGTCAGTTGTCTTATGCGGGCATAGGAGACTTATGGTGGAATTTAATGATACATATTTTTTGGTACATTTTAACCCGTTATATAATATCACTCTGTTACTCTTTTTCACAAAAGAGACAAATAAGCCCTATTTGTTTAGAAGTTAGAAGCTATGGATCAAAATATTGGTCGAATGGTCGGCGGCACACCTCCATCCGATGGTCCAAATTTTCGATGACGTTGAGGCATAATTAAGGTTCTATGCCGTTAATGTGCCGAATTATCTCATCCTTTCCTCATCTACATCTTTTCTTTCAAATAATCCCAAAGAAAGGAGTCCAACGGTGTCGTTGACGTTTAGGTGTGGTTCACATTCAACACCGGCCCTTGAAATTTAACTCCCCTTTATAACACATGGACTGAAAAGTCCCGGGCCTAACACATAGATGCCTCTAATCGTATTGCATTCACCGCTTTTTTAGTTGGTACTAACCTTAAGACAGCTGTTAAAATTTCATGATATTCTATTCATTGGTTCGTGAGTTATTGTGCTAAAAGTGACGTTACTTTTGTTATTTTCAAAACAATAGATAAGAAAAAATTTCATGTTTTAAGTCAATAGTGCTTCTTGATGGGGAAAAATACCGTTCAAGCGAAGCAATAGCTTGCAAAGTGATACGTGGATTCCACTCCATCTAAAACAACAATAAAACCGTGGTTTGTTGACTTCAAACATGTTCGTACAGACACCGATGATGCACAACGCAGTGGACCTCTAAATGAAACGTTAACACTAAATATCAAAAAAATTTACAAAATCGTTTTGAATGATCGAAGAGTAAAGTTGCGTGAGTTGTCTGATATTGTAAAGATATCAAAAGAACGTGTTGACTTTATATAGCATGAGCATTTGACTATGAGAAAGCTCTGTTCTGTGCCGTGCTTGCTCATCATTTTGTTTCATCCGTCAAGACCGTGTCACGAGTCAATCGAATCTATGACAAAAGTATATGAATGGAACTTCGAATTGCGGCCATATCCACCGTATTTGCCAGATTTTAATTCCAGCGACTACCGGCTGTTCGCCAGTCAGGAATTTCGCTTGAAGGAAGAGATTATCGCTGAAACTGAGACCTATTTTGAGACAAAAGATAACTCGTTCTACAAATGTGGTATTAAAATGTTGATGAATAAAGCTAATTTAAAAAAAAAAAAAATTATTTTCTTTGTTAGCCCGGGACTTTGCACCCCATGTATTATTTTAACTTAATTTAATACATGCTTTTATCTATTGTAATAAAAAACATCAAAATTTGACCATCTAAAAGAATGTTTCTCTCGCACGAATTGCGCTAAATGCAAAAAAAAAGTATTTGCCTCTGGGATGTGAGCCCATTTATTTCGATTTACTTACGTAAACAATCGTCAGATTCGAGCAGAATAGTAGGTATGTCAAGCGCAGACAATTTGGTAAAGGTAATCACAATAATTTGTCAATGGAAATTCCCTTCATATACTTCATGGTCGGTGGTTGCATGCTACAAATGCCTAGGAACAGGAACATGAAACATATTTTCATATGCAACAATAAGCGGTGAATAAGCACATATATATGTATAACATACATATATGAGAAATTGTGAACATTCCCTGCAGGAAAAACTAGTTATTTCTGTTTTAACAATAATCCGACTTCACCAATTGCGAAACGCTCTGGTTATATAAAAGCAGGAAGGAGAGATGTCTTAAAAAAATTTCAAAAATCAACACGACTTTCATTTTAAACGTACACTTTATTATTAAAAATATAAAAAACCGCATACGCGAAATTTTTACAAAATTTCTGATAAAAAATTCAAAGTTTCGATGACAACTTGTTGAACCTTTTTTAATTTTGTACCAAGTGCAAAACTTTAATTTATGTTATTTAAAAAAAAAACTCTAAATAAATTATTAAAAATTAAAACATAGTCAAAACCTTGTAATATGTCGCGCTGCTATTATTGTGAACAGAGGTATGAAGGTAAATTGAAGTACAATACATACATATAAAAATTTAGAAAATATCACAATAAAAACTGAATCACTTTTTCTCAGTAGTGCGAGGCTTTTTCCCCAAAATAGAAGCGATTCGTCGAATTTAACATTGATTCCGAACTATCGATAGAGGAATAGAGAGCGTAAAGTGGCGAAAAGGCAGGCAATCACTGCACAAAATTTACAAGTTGCTTATGAAGAAATGAGTTGGATTGCGAACTAGTCATTATTCTAAACTCAGAAAGAGCGAACCGTTTTTGTCCTAGTGAATTTCCTTTCAGGGCTTACTTAGGTGCTCACTTAGGCACGTAGGTATTATAATGGATTTTGTATACCTACCAAAGCAACTTATTCAATGCCAGCAATAACTCTGCTCAGTTGGAAATCGTTGCTACTGTTGCACATATCGCCTTGCTGCAACTGTTGTCTTCCATATATATTTTTTTTTGTTTTTTGCTGATGACTACCACTGATGCTGACTTTTGTGCTCGCTCCGTCACATATGTGCTTTCCGAAGCAAAAGTCATTTCAGTGAAATCCCAAAAGTCGTCTCGCTTGTCAAACGAAGAGAAAAGCACAAACTGGAGGAGGCAGTCACTCACTCGAACTCGCACTTGCAACCTACATTTTGCCCACACCTACACATTGACTCGCTACATTTTTGTTGAACTAAATTGCATTGGGGATACAAGTGCTCACTTTTTGTTATTTTACCGTGAATATGAGTATTTCGAGTACAAACGCAAACACAAATGTCCAAAAGGCAGTACACACGCTTACACTCGTATTTTTAATATAATATGAACTCATGTCTTACCGTTGCCGACTGCTGTGACAAACGTGCACTGCTGCAGCAAAAGTACTTAAATCATTTTGTGCCACGCACACACGTACGCGATAACTTCCTTAACATTTATATACATGTATGTACATATATTCAAATATAATATTCTTTGTATTTTTCCGTATATCATATCAGCTGCGATACGTTGAAGGTCCTAGGTTGCTGCTGCCTACACGTCTGTCTACACGACAAGAAAACTCATAAAGGTGCTGTGACCGCAAACTGTTTTTATTGCTATTTTTGCGGCGTCACCACATGCGAATTTCAACAATTCTACTTTGCTTCTCCTTCCATTCATACGCAGCAACAGTGCTGGTGAACTCATCATGATCTCTTTTCTATGCTTGCTACTGATGACAGTTATAATAGAGTTGTGCTTTATGAGTATGAAAGTAGTACCTACATTGTAAATGCATACATGCATAGGTATATACGAGGTCATATTAAAGGAAAGGGTAATTGGGGCATAAGTTCAAAAGTGCTATTGTGCTTCTGCTACCTTCGCACGGAACAATAAATTGCATTATGAATCTTAATATATAAAAAAATTTAAAAAATACCAAATTTTACAATATGAAATGTGATCTTTTAAGTGATAGAAGAATCCAAGTAGCTGTTTTAGAAGTTGATTTTCTTTGCCTTCCCTAGCAAAAGTTGTAAGGTCTTTAAAAATAAAAATGTATGCGGTTGTACTAATATTCCAACCTGTCTGATGCTGTAAATTTTTTACGGACTAATTTAAGTCAAACTTAGCAGTGATTGATGACTCTGTTTATTCATCATCATCATCATAATATCATCACAGTTCGGGGTGAACCATTACTTCCGTAAGAATTCGCCTCCACGTCATTCGGTCGTCTGCTTTTCGTTTGATCCCAGATATGCCCATGGCTCCAAAGTCGCCTTCAATGTCACCTCACCATCGTGGCCGTTATATCGAATCCTATACCTGATTACACTTGCACCCCTGGTAAGTGTGTCTAACTCGTCGTACAGGTCCACATAACAGGTGGCGCTAAAGTAATCCTCCTATCAGAAAATGCTATAAATTTTGCGATTGGCAGTAAACACATGCGAAATACACGTTAATAAACAATGTTACGCTACACTGCTCCAGAACGCGGAATATTGCTGACTATTTATTTGACCAATAATCGGTCGGTGACTTTGGCACAACGTGACTTTCGTCGCAGATTTCCTCGCCGTCCAACGAATACTGGTGAAACACTGCGACGTTTAGCCGCTCGCCTCGAAGAGACTGGCACAACACGAGATGCTGCCAGGCGTGGCAGACCCCGGAGTAGCCGTTCTGCAGAGAATATTGCTGCTGTAGCCGAGGATGTCATGGAAGCGCCGTCGACATCGACCAGACGACGTGCCACGCAAATGGGTATCAGTCGACGGTCTTTACAGCGAATTTTGGTACAAGTTTTGAAGATGTTTCCGTACAAAGTCCAGACGGTGCATCAGTTGTTAGCTGCTGACCGCCAATCCCGTCTAACATACGCTCAAGCCATCCTTAATCACCACCAAGAGGAAGATGATTTTTCATCAAAAATAATAATGAGTGATTAGGCCCATTTCCATCTTAGCGGGTACGTAAATAAGCAAAATTTACGCTTCTGGGGCACTGAAAATCCGCGTGTAACCCCCGAAGAATCATTATGCCCGCTCAAAGTCACTGTATGGTGTTCTGTTTTCGCTGGGGGAGTCATCGGACCTTTTTTCTTCGAAGACGTCGCGGGCCAAACGGTTACTGTGAATGGTGAGCGCTACAGAGCAATGATCAACGAGTTCTTTTTGCCGCAACTTGGTGAATTGGGATTGGAAAACATGTGGTTCCAACAGGACGGTGCAACGGCACACACTGCACGTGCCACAACCGATATGCAGAAGGATGCATTTCCCGGGCGCCTAATCTTCCGTTTTGGCGATTTGCACTGCCCAGCAAGATCGCCTGATTTGACCGCTCCAGACTTCTTTTTGTGGGGCTTTTTGAAGTCGCGTTTATGTCAACAAGCCTCAGACTGTTGCAGCTCTTAAAGACAATATCCGTCAAGAATGTGAGGACCTATCGCCGGAAGTTTTGGCCAAAGTGATGGAAAATGCCATAAAAAGGGCTCAAATGACAATCAACTGTGGCGGCGGCCATTTACATGACATCATATTCTCGACTTGATGTAAAAAAATTAAAAGAGCAAATAAAAATAATCCACAAGAAGAATCAAAGTTTTTTATTTTTTTTTTTAAATTACAGCCAAAAAACATCGCAAGGTTACATTTGCGTCACCTTGTACTTAGTCCTTTCATAAGTTCTGTTACAAGTTAAGTCCGTTTTAGGTATGAAATTATAATACTTGTTCTTCTTAATGAAGTTAGTTTAATTTAATCTTGTAAATATTAAAACAAGTTATTTTCATTCGAAATGGTCACCATTTGCTTTTACATAAGTCTTCAAATGATTAGGCCTTTCAGCTATTGCAGCACGCACGGTTTCCATGGATATCGACGTCGCTACTCGAACCAAAGATTGTGTGAGACTCTCCAATTTTCTGTGAGGTCTCCGACAGGCAATGTTCTCCAATTCTGAGAACAAATAGTAGTCCAATGGATTCAGATCTGGACTTCCAGACGGCCAATCTTCTGCGGCTATGATCCCAGAATTATTGTCTTTTAGCCACAGCTGGGTGGTTTTTGCCTTATGGGCTGGAGAGGAATCTTGCTCTCCATTGAAGAGAGTACTGCTCAACTGCTTCACCACGCCCTTTAAGACATCCTTCTGGTACACTTTGAAGAGATGTAACGTTTTTACAAAATACTTCCCACCAAACCATTTCGGAGGCTGGATGGTGGACACGCTGAACCATTAGAATCACATGTTTTGCGTCTTTAGAAGTTCAAGCATGGATTTCGTCGTTTTGCTTATTAAAACCTTCAAATTTTCCATATGTGAAAAGAATATTTTCGTGGCCGTTGACGTTGTGTCACCGAAGAAGCTGCTTGCATCTGTCGAGTCTAATTTTTTTCAAACGCGTTGTCGAAAGATGTGCAGATGAGCGGCGAAGGCTTTTTGGTAATCTTGAGATCATCCCTAAATAGTCTTGACATGGATCTGGTCAATACACAAATTTCCCTGGACATGATTTTCTGCTTTCTAAGTGGGTTTCTGTGAATTCTTTCTCTACTTTTATGGCTGCACTGGTTCAACCCACGCGAGGACGACCACTTCCTTTTCTGCCTGCCACTTCAGACGTTTGGGAAAACGAGTGATCGTGCGGTAAACAAATATTCTCGAAATATTAAGTTTTTTCAGCAATTCGTGAATCTCACTTGCACTTTTAGCACACTTATGTAATCCAATCACTGCAATACGATTTTCCTTCCCATCCATTGTTAACAAACATAATTTGTCACGAAGTTGAGTATAATTTTTGGGTAGGTAGGTGGCTGTCTATGCAAGGTGGAATAGAATTATCATCCTACCCCGAGATGTATAATTTCTGCAAACGGCGTCGTACGTCAATAATATTGACACTTGTGAACTAGACAGCAGCAGCAGTATTGACTCTACTCAAACATTAGATTTTCGGTTTTTGTTTGCAGCTAAATGATATTACCACTCTAAAGATTTCAATGAAACTTGATATTGACTATTACGGCTTTGCCTTCGCTGCATGGACTGGCACCTCCGTTCCGCGGGGCTAGTGGTAACGTGTTTTTCCTGGAATCTCAAGCATTCACTCGCTCCCGGGCCATGAGGTCGATAGGTATCGCCCCGCTGATCACAAAAACTGTTGCACCTGGAACAGTGCGATAGGCTTAAGGAACTTTGAGTGCCGCTATTTGTTGTGCTTTCCGCTTGGTTTTGCAATTTAGCGCATATCCTCATATTTCGCTGCCGTGCAGAAGTATTGCGTTTGTGGTCGCCATGACCAGCCTTTTTTTATTTAGTGTTGGTTTACCGATGTTCGTCATTAGTCTGCTTAGCATTTCCGTGATCTTCGCTGCTTTAGTAACCGCGTACCGTGTCTGGGCCCAGCTTGAATCAAGTTGAATGCCCAAGTGTTTCACTGCTTTTTGAGGTAATAGGGACTTATCGTCTAGATGCATGCTGACCTCGATTGGCATGTGACCTCGTGTCATCGGGATGACTGCGGTCTTATGTTTTGCGAGTTCCAGGCAATGATCCTCTTGGCGTGCTCGGTTTCCTCTATAATTGCTCTATACAGTATCAAAAAGGCTTTTTTATATACAAAATATCATATATGAAAAGCTTTAAGTCATTTTGAAAGCGTATGGCCAATCCAGCTCTATTTTCTCCTTTTGATTTCTGAGTTGATGGGAAGACTGTTTGTGAGAGCGTAGAGATCTTCATTCGGAATGGTGTTTGGCTAGAAAATTCGGCTTTTTTTTAAAACGAGCAATTTATTGCAGACCGCGTCAATGACTTTCCATTTCTCTGAGCCGTACAGAAGGACTGATTTGATGCTTGTGTTGAAGATTCTTAGTTTGGTGTATGTTTACATTGGAATCCCAGATAAGTGAACCGTTCAACGTCATAAATTGCTATAGTGTCGACACCCAAAGGGAAGGTTAGAGTTTCTGCTACCGATGTCTCCATTCGCATGAGCTTTGGCTTGGGCATGTTTACTTCCAGCCCCACCATTCCTGCGTTTTCAACGAACCTTTCTAATTTTTTCTTTGTTCCGTGCAGTGATGTGAGAGAAAACATATTGTATGTCATCCGCGTAGTCTAGGTCACTCAGCTTTTGAAACGTATTCCACTAAATTCCACCCGTAGCTCTGCGGTCAGTTTTTCTCAAGACCCCTTCCAGCACCATGATAAACAGCAGAGGGGTTAAAAAGCAGCCTTGGCGCACTCTATTTGCTATTTCAAACTTCTCGCTGGGTACTGCATTCTGCTTCAAAATACAGCTCTTTGATGATAGATCTTATCTTTATTTCGCTGAGCTACTTTGTACAAGTTTTTATAACTCAATAGAATATAACTTTTTAGGAGAAGACGTTGACTTTTTTAATAAATGTGGTTAGTTACTTCGTAAATAACGTTCATTATAAAAATAAAATATTTGGAAAGCTTTTTTTGAATAAAAAAAGTGTACTTGGAAAATGCAGGGCTACTGATTCTGATCCCTTTGCCGATTCGACTAATATAAATTATACTATATTGCGCTACACAGTTTTTCTCTCACTTTTTCGATCGCTTTCAAATATAGTGTAATCTCAGTTGCCGATGCTATCTTTTTGTATGCCGATACCATACCGTTATTCGGCTCTCAGCGAATTTGACATACTCGGGCGTTGGACTGATGTAGCAGGAGCTACTAATCGGTTTGTTTACGAAAAACTAAGAATGTGTTAGTGATATACGAAGAAAATTAACACAAGGTCACTTCTTTGCCATCTGAACAACTACTGATTGGACGAGTGTGTGAATATGTGTGAAATGTATGTGAATATGAAATAAAATCTACACAATCTCGCTCATGTTGAATCCATGTGAAATGATCGTGCAGAATTCGGATGGCCAATCTCTCTCGCGATGTGGCAGTCGAAGTTCCCCCCAAAATATAGTTTTTCACTATAGTTATTGGCAAAACCTGTAATCTATCATCCTTGCAATAATATCATTGGAGAAAGAGTTGTTGTTTTGTAGTTATGAAGCTCGCGTAAGTCGATCGATTAAAAATTAACCGTTATACTGGGCCCGCCCGGGTATGTTAACAAGCAAAATTGCCGCATTTGGGGCTCAGAAAACCCGCACGCACTCGAAGAAAAGCCGATGCATTCACAACGAGTCACTGTTTGGTGCGGATTTTGGTCGCGAGGCATCATTGGTCCATTTTTCTTCGAAAATGAGCGAGGAGTGGCCGTAACCGTCAATGGAGAGCACTACCGGCCATGTTGAACGAATTTTTGTTCCGAGAAATTGAAGAGGAGGATATTGGTGGCATTTGGTTCCAACAAGATGGCGCTACTTGCCACACAGCGAATGCTACGATCAATCTTTTACTCACTGTCTTCGAAGATCGCATTATCAGCCGAAATTATGATATCGTTTGGCCGCCTCGGAGCTGCGATTTGACGCCGTTAGATTATTATCTTTGGGGGGGCCGTCAAAGACCAGTGTTATGTCAACAAGCCAGCAACAATTGATGCACTGAAGACCACCATACGCGATGTCATAGCTGAAATACAGCCGCATACAATCGAAAATGTGTTGAAAAATTGGACCGATCGTATGGGATGGTGCATGGCTAGCCGAGGCAGCCATATGAATGAAGTTGTGTTCCATCATTAACCGGAAGGATTGTACTTCACAATAAAAAAAAAAAACAGTTTGGAAAAATATTGAGTAGTTTCTTTTTTATAGCATTTTTAATTCCGTAAAGTTATATGGCGGACCCTTTATAACTTTCAGCCTTCTTTTTCTTAACATTTTGCTCTCGAAACAAACAAAGGTGAATATTTTGTGTTTTTGCTATTTCATGAAGGGAAAGTGAGTTTCGAAAAAGCTTAACGGATGATTTTATAAAATGCGAAGTGCAATAAAAGGAAATGGGGAGAGCACAAAGTTGAAGTCTCCTACAATCGCTCATAAAACTCAGAGCGTATTATTTTTTAAATTTATTTTGTTTAATTTTCGTTGAATTTGGTAGTTGCGAAGTTTTTTTTAAACTAAAGGTTCATTTAGTTTTTTACACCTAATCCCAAAAAATGTTTCTTGCAAAAGTATTTTTTAAAAACGAATTTTTCAAATTTAAGTAATTACAAAAAAAGGGCAAACCTTTAATTTTATTTTACTTAGAAGAAATAAAAATATATATTAAACTTTTGTAAATAATTGCTGCCTAAAAATAGTATTAATTTTAAAGAAATTATTCTTTTTCTTCTTCTAAAGAAGAATTAATACTCCCTTACAAAATTTCGAGCATTTTTTTCATTGGCTTCTCGTAATCTACCTTACTAAAACATTGCAAACACGTGCTACTGGCACATCTATCACATCAAAGGTTTGGTTCTTTTGTTTTTCGATTTTTTCGATTTCGATTGTTTTTCTTATGGTTCATTTAAGCAGAGTTTAAATTTTTCTATTTTCCATATTTTGGGCCTAGCTTTATAAGAAATACTGAAGTTTTTGGTAGCTGGTTTATAAATACCTTCTTTTCTTCTCAAGAACTTATGCAAATTATATTTATTCGCGTCGCGATACCCTCAGTTAAGTGAAATATGGTTCTTGGAGTTGAAGCCACTCGCCTGCAATAATACAGTCTTTAGCTGTAATTAATGTCCAACACATTTCCGGTATGACGATAAAGTAGTTTTTTCTATTAATGAGGTCTTATAAAATAAGGTACAATTCGGGGCTTTACATTCTTATTTAAAGTTGGTGGTTGTGACGGACTCCAATCCTTGCGCAAAAATATTCTGAGCTAAAGTGATTGCCAAAGGCAAATCGTTTGCCTAGAACAAATGCAAATCTTACTGGTAAATAAATATGATAGACCTTAAGTCGAAAATGTCACTATGATCACTGTAACGCTCCGTTGCGCACCAAGGTGTGACCAGACCTTTTTCGGCTTTGAATTTAACGTAACTTCATACTATACTTCCAGTATGTTAACAGCTCTCAAAAATCTCTTATACATGTTTTGCTTCTCTTCTCTTCCGAATCCATAAATAAATATTATTACATATTTTACCATAAATTTCATTGTAATAAACTTTTTTCCTCACCCTTCTTCGCAATGAGTCAAGAAAGAAAAAAAAAAAACAACAAAAAAATCATTTTTTTCATGAACCAAAATATTTCCACCGATTATTTTTACTTCTGTAAGTAGCTCAATGCATGCCAAAACCAATTAAAAAGGTAAGAAATTAAAAATATATATCTGCGATACTTAAAAAGAAATTATAAATGCTTCGCATTTGCCACATATTCCCATACAAATGCATGTAAATACATAGGGGTCCGGCCAGGTCCGGGTGCCCAACTGAAGGCTTTAAAAAGGATGTAGTCTAGTCATTTAAGCTTAAATCAGGTAAGAATCTCGGAATTCGAGATACACAGCTGTAAGTCTGTAAATACTTATATATTGACACTCTAAAAGTTGTCTCAAAACCTACATATGATAGGGTGTACGCAACTATTCAATTTCAAGGTCAAAGGTCACAAAAATCGGTTTTTGCGCTTATTTTGTAAATATCTTATTTCTCATGGGTTTTTTGCTATTTGTATTTATTATCAATATTGTAGAATACAAAATTCTCTACAAATTTTGGTCGTAGTTATAAAAATTACGAATATTTATTATCATTGATTTATCGATAGTTCATCAACTATATATGACGCGTTTTCGACCGGAGGCACCGGTTGACCTGAAGTGATCCGGTGACCGTGCGCTCTCCGCTCTCTATCTCGAAAACGGTTCACCGTTTAAAAATTTTTTATCAAAAAAATTTGTAGAGAATTTTGTATTCTACAATATTGATAATAAACACAAATAGCAAAAAACCCATGGAAAATAAGATATTTACAAAATAGACGCAAAAACCGGCTTTTGTGACGTTTGACTTTGGAATTTAATAGTTGCGTACACCCTACCATATGTAGGTTTTGAGACAACTTTTAGAGTGTCAATATACAAGTATTTACAGACTTACAGACTGGGTATCTCGAATTCCGAGGTGAACTTACTATAATGCCTGAACTAATGCCCCTCTTTGTCTTCTGCTTCACACTGGTTTCTTACCGCACCCCGCACGTTGATGTGTAGCTGTAATTGCATGGCATAATGAAAACAACAATAAAAAGCTTGTCGTGAATAAAAATAGTTGAATTGAAGATATGTATATGTAAGCATTGGTGGAACTTTAATATCTTCACTATTTTCGACAACAGTTTTTTGGCATTTATGAATAAATATGGAACAAAATTATACAGAATTCCAAAATTTAAACTTAATCTATCTTTTTTCAACATTTTTGTGTTAGCATTTTGCATTTCATACTCTCAACAGTTAGGTGAATTTTACATTTCAAACAAGAAAATAATTGTTTTGGTACTCAAGAGAGTTGTCACACATTTATGCATTGTGAATTATACATAGAGAGTCGTGTGTGTATGGAAATGATATCTAAATACAATGTAACATACAACCATACACTTACCTACACATAAGCGTAGCTATAACTGTATATATATAACTGCATACATGTATTTTCCTTCTAGCATTTGTAACATATTGAAGCACTTTTGATTGCGGTTTTAATTACAATAACTCAGACCATGAAAAAAGAACGTCAGCAACTTAAATGAAGCCACTTTTTGTCGACATTCTGCCATTTTCCACCTTTCGCTGCAAAGGAGCCAAGCAATGCGCACTTACTTATACATACATATACATACATACAATATAAATGTGTAAATTTAGCTACTGATGCTGCTGCATGGAATGTAGAAATTAATTTACTCCAGACTATCAAACATTTGGGAGTTTCCTGATGTTTCTTGCTCCGAACGGCGTCCGATATTGCTTTCACTTTTTCCTCGTCACTATCCAAGCTCATTTCGTTTAGCGTTTCTCGTGGTCGGTCGGTCGGTCGGTGGGTTGTGTTTTAATTTGTTTTTGCACCTAAGATAATTGCCCGAGTGCTGTTGACATTTTCGAGCAGGAAATCGTTGCGAGTACTTGAAATTTTTTTCCTCTTAACTTCCTTGTTTCACTTATTTTTTGTTTCTGTCGCAGCGCACAAGATGTTATGGCTGCTGTTACTAGTTGTTGTTGTACTTGGCTTGTTTTTGCCAATGTTTGTGGTTTGTTTTCAAGTGCATGTTTGTTTTGGTTCCATTTCCGTCGCACACAAATTGTTTATACGTACATATATACACATTCATGGGTTTAAAAAAATTACCGTGAATGTGGGATATTGAGACAACGAAAGCAAAAACCAAAAAGACAAAAAAAAACACTGAGTATAAAGCGAACGAGGTGAATATAAGCCAATTGAAAAGTTCTCCCGCAGGACACTTACTTGGCTGGTATCTGACGCCTTTGCTGTTTTCATTGTCGCATTACGAGCTTTTAAATCTTTAAGGGCCGATTTCTCAGCTAACCTTTAACATTACAGCTCACTCTACATATCATGACGCACACAAAAGCTTATTAAACTTTAGGGCTAATATCTGTATTTAAAAGTTAGTTGACGTGTACTTTAAAAGTTGTAGTTAAATTAAAATTGAAGTGATACACGATTAAATATATACCTATATTAGGGTAGGGTATGTTTTGTTTTCACATCGTTCCTAGCAAATTCGGATTTTACATCAAATTCTAAGAAAAATATTCCACTAGAGCATAGCTCTAAAGTCAATTTTGTGCCTTCCAAATTAAAAAGAAAGCTATCCTTAGTTACTTCTTCTTCTTAATTGGCGCTATAACCGCTTACGCGATTTTGGCCGAGTTTAACAAAGCGCGCCAGTCGTTTCTTTCTCGTGCTAACCGGCGCCAGTTGGACACACCAAGTGAAGCCAAGTCCTTCTCCACCTAATCTTTCCAACGCAGAGGAGGCCGCCCTCTTCCTCTGCTACCACCAGCTGGTACCGCATCGAATACTTTCAAAGCCGGAGCGTTTGCATCCATTCGAACGACATGACCCAGCCAACGTAGCCCCTGGATCTTTATTCGCTACGCTATGTCTATGTCGTCGTAAAGCTCATACAGCTCATCGTTCCATCGCCTGCGATATTCGCCGTTGCCAACGTGCAAAGGTCCAAAAATCTTCCGCAGAATCTTTCTCTCAAACATTCCAAGCGTCGCTTCATCGGATGTTGTCATCGTCCAAGCTTCTGCGCCATACGTTAGGACGGGCATGATGAGAGTCTTGTAGAGTGTTAGTTTTGTTCGTCGAGAGAGGACTTTACTGCTCAGTTGCCTACTTAGTCCAAAGTAGCACTTGTTGGCAAGAGAGATTCTACGTTGGATTTCAAGGCTGACATTGTTATCGGTGTTAATGCTGGTTCCTAAGTATACGAAGTCTTTTACAACCTCGAAATTATAACTCTCTACAGTGACGTGGGTGCCGATACGCGAGAGCGCCGACTGTTTGTTTGAAGACAGGAGGTACTTCGTTTTGTCCTCGTTCACCACCAGACCCATTCGCTTTGCCTCTTTATCCAGTTTGGAGAAGGCAGAACTAACAGCGCGGTTGTTAAGGCCGATGATGTCAATATCATCGGCATACGCCAACAATTGTACGCTCTTAAGAAATATTGTGCCTGAGCGATTAAGTTCTGCGGCTCGTACGATGCTCTCCAACATCAGGTTAAAGAAGTCACACGACAGCGAGTCACCCTGCCTGAAACCTCGTTTGGTATCAAACGGCTCGGAGAGGTCCTTCCCAATTCTGACGGCGCTGCTGGTGTTGAGCAACGTCATCTTACATAGCCGTATTAGTTTTGCGGGGATACCAAATTCAGACATCGCGGCATACAGGTAACTCCTTTCCGTACTGTCGAATGCAGCTTTGAAGCCGACGAAAAGATGGTGTGTGTCGATTCTCCTTTCATGGGTCTTTTCCAAGATTTGGCGTATTGAGAATATTTGGTCGATGGTAGACTTTCCAGGTCTGAAGCCACACTGATAAGGTCCAATCAGTTGGTTGACGGTGGGCTTCAGCCTTTCACAC
Source organism: Anastrepha ludens (assembly GCF_028408465.1). Taxonomy (NCBI): domain Eukaryota; kingdom Metazoa; phylum Arthropoda; class Insecta; order Diptera; family Tephritidae; genus Anastrepha; species Anastrepha ludens. Next base: position 84,284,340 of record NC_071498.1, on the reverse strand, counting down.
AATACGCTTGCTAGAACCTTATAGGCGATATTTAGAAGACTAATCCCGCGGTAATTGGCACAAATTGCAGGATCGCCCTTCTTATGGATTGGGCAGAACACACTTAAATTCCAATCGGCAGGCATGCTTTCATCCGACCATATTCTGCATAGGAGCTGATGCATGCACCTTACCAGCTCCTCGCCGCCATGTTTGAATAGCTCAGCCGGCAGTCCGTCGGCGCCCGCGGCTTTCTTGTTCTTTAGCCGCGTTATCGCTATTCTCACCTCGTCATGATCGGGTAGCGTAACGACAATTCCGTCGTCAACGATTGGGGTATCGGGATCTTCACTAAAAGGTTCGAGAAGTGTTCCCTCCATAATTTAAGATTGCTCTGTACGTCAGTCACCAGTTTGCCGTCTTTGTTCTTACAGGAAAACGCCCCGGTCTTAAAACCTTCTGTAAGCCACCAAACTTTCTGGTAGAATTTTCGGGCGTTGTTCCTGTTGGCCAGCATCTCAAGCTCTTCGCACTCACGTATTTCGGCCTCTCGTTTCTTCTGTCGGATAATTCGTCTCTCTTCCTTTTTCAGCTCTCTGTAGCGATCCCACATGGCTCGCGTTGCGCCCGATCGCAGCGTAGATCTATAGGCGGCATCCTTTCTTTCTGCGGCAGCATGACATTCCTCGTCGTACCAATTGTTTTTTCGGGCTCGCCGGAATCCGATTTCTTCTTCGGCGGTGGTACGTAGAGAACGAGAAATGATGCTCCATTGTTCGTGGATGCCGGTTTGTTGGGCAGTACTCTCTGAGAGCAGGAGTGAGAGTCGAGTGGCGAATCTTCTGGCTGTCTGTTGTGATTGCAGCTTTTCGATGTCGAACATTCTTTGCGTAGGTAGATGCACGTTTTTTGTTGCACAGAGGCGTGTGCGCAGTTTGGCTGCAACAAGGTAGTGATCCGAGTCGATGTGGGGTCCTCGGATCGTACGCACATCTAATACACTAGAAGCGTGTCCTCCATCTATCACAACATGATCGATCTGGTTTCGTGTTTTTCGATCAGGAGACAGCCAGGTGGCTTGGTGTATCTTCTTATGCTGGAATCTGGTGCTGCAGACTACCATGTTTCGGGCCCGGCGAAGTCGATCAGCCTCTGTCCGTTACCGGATGTTTCGTTGTGCAGGCTGAATTTTCCGACTGTGGGACCAAAAATTCCCTCCTTGCCCACCCTTGCGTTAAAGTCGCCAAGCACGATTTTTATGTCGTGGCGGGGGCCGCTCATAGGAGCGTTCCAGGAGCTCATAGAAAGAATCTTTGGTCGCATCGTCCTTCTCTTCCGTCGGGGCGTGGGCGCAAATTAGCGATATGTTAAAAAAACGGGCTTTGATGCGGATTGTTGCGAGACGCTCGTCCACCGGAGTGAACGACAGTACTTGGCGACGAAGTCTCTCTCCCACAACAAATCCGACACCGAATTTGCGCTCCTTTACATGGCAGCTGTAGTAGACGTCGCAAGGTCCTATGGTTTTCTTTCCTTGCCCCGTCCATCGCATTTCTTGGATGGCAGAGATGTCAGCCTTTACTCTCGCGAGGACATCAACCAGCCGGGCAGAGGCACCTTCCCCATTAAGGGACCGGACATTCCAGGTGCATGCACTCAAATCATAATCCTTAGTTCGTTTGCAGGGGTCGTCATCAGTATAGGGAGGTCTCATCCGAGGCTTTTTCAAACTTTTCATGGGGGGGGATTTTTAAGTGGCGGGTCCCAAACCCAGCGCACAACCAGCTATCCTGGAATGCTTCGCCTTCTCACGTTAGCTCACTCCCGAACGGGTGTTCGGAAGCTACCCAGAGGATACGTGGGCTAATCCCGGCCGTTGTGAGCTGCTTGAACCATATGTAGAAGAATCGTCCTGGCCATTCCCAAGTGAATGGCGATCAGTAACTTTCCCCACTTGCGTGGACTTCTACACATGGAACCATCCTCCTTAGTTACTGACGGGTAAAAATTAGAAGATGAGAGAACAGGGACGAAAGTCAATGGACATAAATTCAAAAAATCGATTCCACTGGGTTTTTACTTAACAATCTTCTAGCCAGAAATACAGGCCATCGAGATACATACATATATATGAGGGAATGTATCCGTAAAAAAAGGGGGGAATGTATCCGTAAGAACCCACATTTACATACTTTCAGGCTTTGAAGCTCTCCTATTAACTCCAAAGTCCTCATAAATGATAAAGGACTGTCTGAACCTCTTCTTTGTAATAAATATCCGCTAAAACACTGAAAAACTGAAGATTTAGTGATAATGAAACCCTTATTTTAACTAACACTAAAAAATTAGTGGTAGTGCAATTTAATTGTCGCGCCAGATACTCAACCCTTTTCTTAACACGTTAGGGAACTTCTACACATTATAATTCGGTTAGATTCCTGGACATGAGGGATACAAGGAAACTGAAATGGCTCATCATCTTGCTAAAATAGGAATAAACATTAGCCTAATTGATCCTGAGCCTTTCTGAGGCCACATGAACGAATTTATCAGAAAGTGGTAGGAGAGGAAATCCGTTGAATATTCGCGGAATTCTATCCGTTAGCGACAAGCGAAGTAAATCTTAATGCCAGACAGAGGCATTTTTGATAAGTTACTTTCATTCAGCTGAGTAGACTTAAGACTTTTAACTGGCTAAACAAAACTGGTCTCTCTGAGACCACAATCTGTGAAATGGGCACTGAAAATTCAAAACGCATTCTTTGTGAATGTCCAGCAAAATAAATAAATATAAGCTTGTTTTAAAATTTGGGTGCTCGAAATTGACTTCAAACTTTTTTTCTTAGAATTGTATACAGAATCCGAATCTGCCGGGAAGGGTGCCGAGAAAAATCGTTCCATACAAATTGGCCTATCCTAATATACATACATATACAATATAATATTTTTATTTTTATTCTTTATTTTTTATGATAAAATATACTTTTCAAAAAAAAAAATATATGTAATATATATTTTTGTTAAAAATATTTGGGAAAAAAATTTGTTTGTAATTTTTGAAAAAAGGCTCTCAGCCACCCCCAGATTTTTTTATTTTTCTTTCTCATAACTTTTCGAGTGATATTTAAATACGAACAGCGAACCAGTGATGTTAAAACGAACCGAATATATTTTACTTTAAAAAACTCTATACGAAATTTTTAAATTTCTATTGATTTCAAAATTAATAAATTTTTTCAAAATGTCAATTTTCCCTCAGGCTCGTTGAAAATTCTACTAAATATAATTTTGGATTTGGTCGGGTTAACGCGGTTGTCCTCATGTGATACCACATGAAGCAAAAACTTTCTAATATCTAGCAAAAACTAATTTAAGCTACATAGAAGCTGATTTGTACGTGTTTAGTAGGGATACCAAGTTCGGGATCCCGTCCCCAAGGTTCTGAAAATCCTGGGATTGTGGGAAGTATGTTTTTAATCGTTTTCAAAGCATAGGAATTGGAGGAAGAATAATACCCTTTTATAGCAAAAAAAAAACAGCATTGACCTAAACCTCCCATTTGGTTAAGCGCATGTACCACAGACTTCCGTATTGTTGTAATGTGGTCTTTCTCGTCAACGTACAGTTTTCACTTTCTCATTCCATGTCCAGGGACGTATGCGAATAAAGTTATCTAATTAACAAACCTAACTTTGCGATCATGTAAAAAAGATAGGCCATACAATATCGGCTAATTGCGAAACTGGTAGTTATAGATTGCCGTGTTTTTGCTTTTATAAAAAAGTTTCGTCTTGAGAATTTAAATTTCCAAGAAATTTACTTTTCCGAAGAATGCAGCTAAAGTAAACGCTGTCATATCCAATGCCATTTCGTACTTCTATCGTTCAACTTCCTACGGTGCAGTAATACTTCACCGACAGCATGCTTGAGATCATATTCAAATCTTAGCCTAAGAATGGACAATCTGATCTTCAACCAAATCAGACAATAACCAAAACATGTCCCATATTGTGATGAACAAGGCTCCAATCCTTATGGAGCTCTCAAATTTAATACATTATTGCGAATAATTATCGACTTTTTTTAACTCATAGATTTTTTAGCATCTATTACAAATAAGTACTACGACTGTGAGTTATAGTTTCGCTGATGAGATGTTATTACACACTTCAAGCGAAGTAAAGAATTTGTACTGATGTCTCGCTCTAATAGTTGTAAACTCAAGCAGTAGCTGAACTTACGAATTGGTTAATTGTGGTTTATGCTGCTACTCATTTAAAACTTATTAACAGTTTCGTTCGGACTGTTTTGTTAGCATTCGACTGTGAAATTGAAAGAAAAATTGAATTAAATCGAAATACCAAGGCACATTTATTAAAGGTGGTGGCACTAGATCAACAACAATATTTTGAACGTTTGATTGTCACGGCAAAGTATTTGAAAAGTAGAAAACAAAAAATTATTTTACCTTGTTTTATTCCATGCTGACAGCCACATGGACCCAGCGAAAGAAGAAAAATCACATCAGCTGATTTACCAACACCACCTTTAATAGATTCGCCTTGCGAAATACATTTTAGGCAGAAGAAAAAGTGCAAAGAGAAATCGCTTGTGGAATTGATAGATCATAGAGTGTTTTTAGAAACTCGTAGAGGCTTGGGCGTGAAAACTATTCCAAGAATAAGCGCAGAAGGCGTTCTTTTAAAGCTTTTGCATTTAAAAAACGTGCCCCAAAGCCTCTTCATCCGAAGTAATAAGCCTGAACTTAAATTGCATTCGTAGTACATAGTACATATTGTGCAACACTATCGGGAAACCGTAAATGTGAAAAATGCATTTCTTTGTATTCTGTAGAATAAAAACACATTGGGGCAAGACTTCAATTCACGTAAGAATTTGTACAAAGAGGAACCGTTTGGATGCACGTTATTTTCGGCGATAAAGAAAAGTTCAATTCGGAAGGCCTGGGTGAATATCGTTCCTACTGGTACGATCTACGATGGGAAAAGCATATAATGTCAAAACTAACACAGGTAAAAGGATCTGGGTGCCATTGAAAAAATGAGTCCAGACCGAAAATTGTTATTTTGTTTTGCAGAATGGATGTTCTGGCTTATCAAAACACACTCTTTGAACACATGGAAAGACTCACGCCTCAACAAAGTTTACAAATCGTACAATTGTATTACAAAAATCGAGCCACTGTGAAAAGTGTTCATCGCCCGCTCAGGCCAACTTATGGTGTTTTAGAATGAGGCCAATTTTCGGCTTAATGGCTTCGTCAATAAGCAAAATTGTCGTTTTTGGGTTAAAGAGAAACCCGAGGCTATTCAAAAACCGCTACTACATCCCTTGTAACACCCGTTTGGTGCGGCCTATGGGCTGGTGGAATCATCGGCCCATATTTCTTCAAAGTCGTGGCTGGCGCCAATGTAACAGTGAATAGTGAACACTATCGCGGCATGATAAATGACCTTATGATCCGTGACCGTTATAACATTTGGTTCCATCAAGACGGAGCTACATGCCATACAACCTTTGAAACAATGGATTTATTGCGTCATCGTTTCGGTGAGCAATTTATCTCTCGTCTCAGAGCAATGGATTGGCCACCAATATCGCATGATATCACACCTTTGGACTTTTATTTCTCGGCTTATAGAAAGTCAAAGTGCTTTATAAATAAACCAGCTTCGATTGATGCATTGGAAGACAACATTGCTCAAGTTATTCACGAGATACAGACCGAAGTCCTTCAGTGAGTTATTCAAAATTGGTGTTTACAGATGGCCGCATTACGGCGCAGTTCTGTCCAACATTATCTTTAAAAAATAAATTTCATGAATGGTTCTCCACAAAAATAATAAAGATTGCCCAATCAATTTGAATTATCGTTGTATTATTTCCATTTAAAATCCGATATTTCTAAATTGATCATCCTTTATGTATGTATATAATTTTATGTTGTAATCAAAATAAAATAAACATTTCTTTGAGTTTATAATTATTTTCAGAATACAGTCGAGGAAGAAATCAGGCATACCCGATTTATTTCGAACGCAAAATCAACGAGTCTTAGACCCTAATTGCCACCTGGCTGGCAAAGATATTTAAATGCCTTATAGCAACATCAGAAGTAAACAACCAATCCACTGCTTCTTTAATTGCTCTTACTTCGGCTTGGAAAACACAACATTGGTCCGGCAGCCCAAATTTGGCATTGCTGCAGAGCTCTTCGCAGAATATTCCCCCACTAATCCTTCTACCGTAAACATGTTTTCCCTGTATTCAAATGTAGCACCCACCCACTCCTTCTTTGAGACAATATGAATAAATTAAAGTACCTTTTCGGCCCAGCGAGGGTATACATTGGTCAAGCACCGTGTAGATTAACGCGATGGGAATTTTTAGTCACGACTCTCAACAAAGAACGATGCACAAAATCGGTCAAAATTGGCCCGACTGGGGATTGTAAAAGATCATCATTTTCTGACAGCTTTGACCTCGCTGAATCGAAAAATGACACTTAGAATGTTGTAAACCCTGGGGAAAGTGTTGAAAAACCACCCTCATCCCTTAATCTCAAAATATGAATATAAACTGTAAAACATTTTAATACAAAAATAGCACGAGTTTTATTCTCATATATTATTTAATTTTATAAGCAATTATAAGTAAAAAGATGTAAAATCAGATACACCCTTATCAGTTTTAAAAAACCACCCCTTTGCACCCTTACATTGAGTGAAGTAATTATCTATTGTTTTAATCATTTTTTTCATCCCAAGATTATTGTCATTAATAATATTTTTTCTCTCAAGCGAGCTGATAATTACCCCATAGAATTTTAATACCCCCTGGTATTTTTGAAACCACCCCTATTATATCCTTCTTACAAAATACAATCAAAAGTGTCCAAAAAGCCGAAAGTTGTTTCTTTTTCTAATCCATATAATCTTTGTCCTATATGAATGTTAAAAAGACTCTAGTAAACTTCAAAATCCCCACACTAAAAAAACTCACCCCCTTTACACCCCTTCTATAAAAATAAATCATTAAAATTCCCAAAAAAGCGTAAGAAATCTATTCTTTTTTGCTTTCGTTACTTGCTTCTTGGCAAGATGATCACGTCTAATTCATCCTCCGAAGCTGTAAATTAGATGTAACGTATTCATTCTTCTTCTTCTTGTGATTCATCTGACGTATCTGATTCATTAGACTGTTTTACTGTTTACTGTTTTATCAGTATATAAGTTTTGACTATTACTTATTTTTTAAGGGATGTAAAAAAGGTTGTTTTTTAAGCCATCAGGTGCTCCTTAAATTGATTAGAATGTTTTTGAAATAAGGTCAAGAAGCAAGTAACGAAAGCAAAAAAGAATAGATTTCTTAGGCGTTTTTGGGAATTTTAATGATTTATTTTTATATAAGGGGTGTAAAGGGGGTGAGTTTTTTTAGTGTGGGGATTTTGAAGTTTACTAGAGTCTTTTTAACATTCATATAGGACAAAGATTATATGGATTAGAAAAAGAAACAACTTTCGGCTTTTTGGACACTTTTGATTGTATTTTGTAAGAAGGATATAATAGGGGTGGTTTCAAAAATACCAGGGGGTATTAAAATTCTATGGGGTAATTATCAGCTCGCTTGAGAGAAAAAATATTATTAATGACAATAATCTTGGGATGAAAAAAATGATTAAAACAATAGATAATTACTTCACTCAATGTAAGGGTGCAAAGGGGTGGTTTTTTAAAACTGATAAGGGTGTATCTGATTTTACATCTTTTTACTTATAATTGCTTATAAAATTAAATAATATATGAGAATAAAACTCGTGCTATTTTTGTATTAAAATGTTTTACAGTTTATATTCATATTTTGAGATTAAGGGATGAGGGTGGTTTTTCAACACTTTCCCCAGGGTTTACAACATTCTAAGTGCCATTTTTCGATTCAGCGAGGTCAAAGCTATCAGAAAATGATGATCTTTTACAATCCCCAGTCGGGCCAATTTTGACCGATTTTGTGCATCGTTCTTTCATCAATATATGCGTTACCCTTCATTTAGAATCTACTTGGTTCAAACGAGATAAAAAAGTAAAACAATTAGAAGAATATTAGAAAAAAATGTTCATGAATCGAGAAATTAGTTCTGTAAATTTATTTCAATTTAAAACCAAAACCTTGCCTTTAAATGTTTGCCCGAAATCTAAATTTCTTATATTTTTGCTCTCCATCCAGTACCCATTTCCCATTTCACGCACAACGTTTATCTATTCAGACACACCATAAACACTTGCCGAACACAATTCACAGCCTCACATATACATACATACTTCCATATACGAAAAAATGCACACAAATAGGCGTGAAATCTAAGCAATCACACCCATGCATTGCACACTCACAGGCGCAAAGGCTATATTCTCCACAACATTGTTTTGTGTTGGTGCAGTTAATTGCCCCTTGAAGAGTACCTCAGCCAGCTGAAAGAGTCAAAACATTTTAAACGTAGCTTCCGGTGACTTTTTCTATCGAGTAGAAACTAAATGGAAGTGCGTTGTCGAGGCGCGACAGGGCATTTTGTAACAAAACATGGGAAAAATACAAAAAAATGTAGATGAAAAAATCCGGAAAACCGAAAATTGCCCAAAATACGGCTGGTTTGGGTACGAAAACAATGTTAGATGCGTGCGACTATCAATGATAGTGTGTATGGGCGCGTGTTCATTTCCGCGCAAGGTTGCTGGCCAAACAACATATTTGTTTTTGCTGCGCTGTGCTAACAAATGTCTAACGCACCGCAACAAGGCCACGCATTAGGTGCAGTGCAATGAGAGGGCGAACTTCAATAGCACCTACGTGAAAACGAATATGTAAAGGTACAGCACGCGACAAACGATAGCACATCAATATTTTCACTATTTTTCTTGTTCTTTGATTAGATGTTTTGTTTTCAAAAATCATCTAAATCTAAGTTTCAAACTTTAAACAGCAATTAGAAATATTCTAAAAAAATTTCATCGCATGGTTTTTAATTAATCTCAAATTAGCCTCCATGGTTGGCGCTACTTCCGTTAGGTTGTGTAAAAGGTTCGGAATAGTATATACGAGGTTTGTTCAAAAAATATCGCGAATTTTGAATTTTCGCAGGTTCCGTATATTTGAATTTCGATTTTTTTGGGGCGACATATCTCTCACTCATGCCGACGAGTTCGGCCATTTTGAATGTTCAGTTAACTGTTGACAGCTGCTTTGCTTGCACGTGTTTCGGCTCGTCTTCGATTTTTAACTATTCAAAATTTAAGTGTATTCCGTATTCCCCAGATTTGGCCCCCTGTGACTTTTTCTTGTTCCCGGAACTGAAGAGGCTCATAAAAGGACGACGCTACGCTATGATTGACGAGTTAAAGACGGCAGCGAAGGAGGAGCTGAACAAGATAAAAAAAACTGATTTTTTCAAGTGCTTTGAAGATTGGAAAAAACGTTTGCACAAGTGCATAATATCTCATGGGGATTACTTTGAAGGGGACAAAATAGATCTTAATGAATAAATAAAAAACTAAAAAAAAAAACGCATAATTCGCTATACTTTTTGAACACACCTCGTATTAACAGTATCTAATTATAAGATCTTATTTTTACTTAGTGAGGAACAACGAATTGAAAGCATTAAGTTCAACCATCTCGCTTTATTTGATTTGCTGACTTATGAGTTATTCCATTTCAAGTGATCCAAGTACCTATTTTGGACAATCTCGTCAATTTTTTCGAAAATCGGTTAATTTGTATGCTTGAAGAAGATAAAAAGTAGTAAACAAAATTAATAATTGTCAGATTTATTTATGTTGAAAATTTGGGACCTAGTTTAGAAAGACATAAAAATAACGTTTTTAACATATTTGAAATTTTTTTAAACTTTCGAGAATGAAAAATACTTCTTAAAAATTTGTGTTTTGTAAAATACTTTATTTTTTTTTGTTAAAAAAAATTGTATTTCATATTTTTTAAACCATGGAGAACTTTTTCTTATTTTTTCATTAATAGTAAAGACTATGCTCAGTATTTCCTGGAAAAATTATGGGAATGCCACTATTATATTCGCCAAATGATACAATTTTTTTCAAAATTTTTTTACTTTACTTCTTATTACACTCAAACTCAAGAATTAACCAATTTTCAGAAAAATTAACGACACTAACCAAAGTACTTGTATCACTTGACGTGGAGTTGCTCTTATGACGTTCTTCCAGCAACCGACCGATACCTCTGAAAAGCACTCGCACCCCAGCTCCACTTTCTAAGGTCGGCCGTGTGTTAGCAACAACCAGCCAAAATGCACAAAACAGCCGCAGCAGATTGAATCCCAATCAAGGTTTGACTTTTCGGCTACAATGCGTAAACATGCGATGTGGCCTGCTCTCACTTTTCACAAACACAATTCTAGATACGTACGTACATACGCGTGCCTCGCACGAACTAAGCGAAGTTAGCGCACCTACACCTTCGACATAACTACCGCCTCTATTCCTTCCGCCAAAAATGTTGAAAGATATTTGGCATTCTTTTTTACGCCTCTGACGTTTGTTGTTTTTGCAGTTGTTCTTGTTAGCAACACTGCCACCCGATACTCTTGTCCTAGCATTTCCAAGCTTTCATTTCTGGTGCCATCCAAAGCGATTTGGTGCGCTTGATTGCGTATTTTGAAAACAGCCTGGAGTCTAATGATACGTCGAACTAGCTTACCTCCCTGACCCATCTTTCTATTATTTTCTATTGCGCTTATTGCTCAGCTTGTGTGGATATTTTAGTATGTGTAAGTGTTGGAGAGCCTATCGAAGGTACACACACATCACACATCGTCCTCCGTCTATTTAGCTAACCTCGTCAATTGTGTGCCTCAGTAACGATCTAAATAGCCTGCTGTGCCGCTCAGGCGCGTCAGTAGCTGGTTGGCTCTTCACTGCTTGCAATTGTCTATTTTATTATAGCCGCCTAAACCCCTTCGTAATGCCCTCTATAGCTAGCATGACTGGTCGTAATGTTTCTTTTACGTTGACATCTGTCACACTCTTGTGTGCAATTATATTCGCTTTGATGGCCTTTAAACTTTAACTCCGGTGTGTGCAATTTTTGGTGAAAGCTGAGGATTGCATGCTGTTGTGGGCTTTGCGGTTGATGGCGCCCGGTGTTGTGTCAAAGTCGATATTGCATAGAAAATTTGTGCAATGTGTTGCAATTTGCTGGAGCTCTTTGGGGTTGGTAGAAAGGTTAAGAGTAAGCAAGGTGAATAATTTAAATTTAATGAGAAAATCGATGGAAAAAGCATAGAGTTTGAGTTGGAAAATTAAAAACAAGAGATCAGTTGATGAAGTAGTGATGCTGGTTGTGGTACTACGAATTCATATATTTAAAGCAGATTTGGCTGTGTGCGCCGCCTCTTATAAATGGGCGCGTTAAGGGGGCAGATACCTGTAAACGGCTATATTTTCCCTGATTTCATTAAAATTATTTAAAATGAAAAAGTCAATATACTTTTTTCAAAATTGGCATACAGTTTAATTATACCTTAAAATAATATAATTTTTTTTTATTTTAATCATTTAAAATGACGGATGTACACTCAATTATTCCAGGAAGGTCGCAACGGGGCTTCTCAATCGGCGGGCATTGTAGCATCGGCGTCAGTGACCTGAATATAAAAAACCAAAAATTTGTTTGTTTATTAATGTCATAATTTCTATATGAATTTAAAAAAAAATGGGAGAAAAAATTCGCGGAATAAAATGCTTAAAAAAAATTTTACTATTTTTGCTTCGAAGAAATTATTTTTTCGAAACCTTGTAAATTTACATAGGAAACAATATCATAAAAAAAGATGTGTGCAAAATTTCAGGGAGAAAAAAACGCGTCTAAACTTTGAATACAACGTAACTATACTTCCCTCAGTGCTCGAACGCAAAGAATTGAGTCGTCACGGTTGACGAAATACTTAAATTTACGTTCTCAAAATTTTAATATTTTATAGAAAGTGGATAAAGAGGCAAAGCGAATGGGTCTGGTGGTGAACGAGGACAAAACGAAGTACCTCCTGTCATCCAACAAACAGTCAGCGCACTCGTGTATTGGCATCCACGTACCAGTTGCCAGTTATAATTTCGATGTTGTAAAATACTTCGTTTATTTAGGAACCAGCATTAACACCGATAACAATGTCAGCCTTGAAATCCAATGTAGAATACACTCCTGAGCAGTAAAGTCCTCTCTCGACGATCAAAACTAACACTCTACAAGGCTTTCATCATGCCCGTCCTAAAGTATGGCGCAGAAGCTTGGACGATGACAACATCCGATGCACCGACGCTTGGAGTGTTTGAGAGAGAGTGTTTGCACGTTGGCAACGGCGAATATCGCTGGCGATGGAATGATGAGCTGTATGAGCTTTACGACGACATAGACATAGCGCAGCGAATAAAGATCCAGCGGCTACGTTGGCTGGGTCATGTCGTCCGAATGGATACAAACGCTCCGGCTCTGAAAGTATTCGATGCGGTTCCAGCTGGTGGTAGTAGAGGAAGGGCTCCTCTGCGTTGGAAAGATCAGGTGGAGAAGGGCTTGGCTTCACTTGGCGCGCTTTGTTAAACTCGGCCAAAATCGCGTAAGCGGTTATCGCCCCAATTAAGAAGAAGAAGTATACGATTTCTAACTTATATATACAATAGAATTTTAAAATCTTTTACTAGGAAAAGTGACTATGTGTTTTTTTTTAGATGCAAATCCAAATTAAACTAAAAAAAAAACACTTTAATTTTACAATATTTCAAAAATTTATTAAAATGTTTTTTTTCTAAGCAGTAATTTCTTTTAAAGGGAACTTGTCGTATTTACAATTATATTTGCAAGATGCATAGTAACCCATTTACATTTATGTTATTCGTTATTCTATGTATACAATATTTTTTCAGTTTAAATCAAGGCGCATTCATTAAAGGTGGTGGCATTAGACCAACAACGTTGTTACGTTGTACGTTTGATTTGCAAAGCAAAGTATTGAGAAACTAGAAAACAAATAAAAAATTCGCGTTGTTTCATTCTTAGCTGACAGCCACATGGACACGGCGAAAGAAAAAAACAACTCAGCTGATTTATCAACATTATCTTCAATAGATTCGCCTTGGTTTAAATAAAGCTTTCTTAGCGTTTACACGTGCGTTTGTGACATATAAAGGTAACATAACCTTAAAATTTTGCTAGACCCTTTTATTTTCAACACGTAGTGTCTTTTCTCTATTTTCTATCGTCATAGCCATAACTTCCTTCCTATTTGGAATTATTAAATTTCAAATAGAATTAATTAGAGATATCCCCTTATAAAATTTGGAGACTCTAATGGCCTTTTTCACAGGGAAATATTTTCTACAATTGGAGGGACCTACAATTATATGCCACCTGCGAACGGAAGATGGTTTTTCATGAGGAGGTTTTTCATTATAGATATATGTACACCTGAAGGATTGCCTTTTTCTTTTGGTATTTCATTTTAAAATGATTGAGCAGTTTATATTTTAGTTTTCAGAACTTGACGTTGGTCAACGAACCAACCTTGATTTTCTTCAATTCCGATTTACCAAGTCCAATTGACCAAGCTAAAAGTGTTATTAACACTGTTATAGAACAAAGTAAGCAGAACATCAATTCTTGGGTCTTTTTATTAGTCAAAAACGGAGTCACTGAGAATTGCCCACCACTATTCTTTAACGTATTGTCATACCCTGCGAATCGTGCGAAATTTTTTTTATTAAACGTCTTGTTTGCCCAACACGGTACTCATTACAGAAAACTAGGACTGGCGGTAACAAACGTTTGCAATTTTTGCGAGCTGGGCAATGAAACATCAGAGCACCAGAGTCAGTACGCAATTCCCTCACTCTCACTCACATTGGTGGTGCGACTCTGAATTCATTGATAATATGGAACAAAATACCAAAGAATTATAGGCTCGCGGTTAAGCAGAATACACCACATCATAGGCCCCAATGCACTATGGTCCAATAACACCAATATACAAAGTATTAGCTATTAAATATATTATATAATTACGAGACTTACACTGTGAAGAATTTTACTTTGATTTCACATAATTTTTATTATGTCCTTGCCTCTCATATTTTACAATATATTAATCTTTAATGCCGCTTTCTTATACACAGAAGCAGATATGGAACAATCGAAAAATATTTTGATAAGTTTTGTCATAAGACTCCAAATCACTGCAAATAATACTCAGTTCCATGATTTAAGAAAAAAAGTGTCTACATTAGAAAAGAACAGGTTAATTTTATTCATTAAAATTGTAAAGCGAGCCGCTTAAGAAATTTTACAAATCTAAAGAGCACTTATCAAAAAATCTGAACTTTAATTTGTCGCTTTAACTCGTGCTTCTGAACTTCCTCATCTACAATACTTGTAAAGAGTGAATAGCAAACGGAGGGACCTACAGTTTTAAGCCGACTCCGAACGGCAGATATTTTTATGAGGAGCTTTATTTCATGGCAGAAATACACTCGGAGATTTGCCAATGCCTGCCGAGGGACGACCGGTATTGGAAAAAACTTTTTACTTAATTTCGTGTTTCACGGAGATGCGAACCGACGTACTCTTTGAACTCCGAATGATGGTCACTCACTAACCCATTCAACTATGCGGCCGCCCGCACATCATTACAGTCAAAAAAGTCGTTACACGTACGAGGGGTGCCTTTTATATTTCGGGATTAGAGAACAAAAACAAATTTTAATCATCGACAATCACTTTATTGTTTTTCAAAATATTCTCCATGAAGATCTATACACTTTTGCATGCGTTTGAACCAATTGTCGAAGCACTTTTGCCACTCTGAATGAGGTACCTCCAAAACATGCATTCTGAATGCCGCAACCGCTTCTTCAGGTGTCGAAAAACCTTGACCTCTCAGTTTGTTTTTTACGTACGGGAATAAAAAGAAGTCATTCGGTGCCAAGTCAGGACTATACGGCGGATGAACCATTAATTCGATTGGTTTTCCTAATTTCTTGGAAGACAACTAGCAAACAAATGGTTGTGTACCATTCAGAATTTACTGTTCTGCGTTGTTCTAGTGGTACGGTTGCGACATATCCAGTTTTTCCGAAAAAACAGGCAACCATTTGCTTGGAAGTGCTTCGTGCGCGAACAACTTTTGTTGGATTTGGCTCATTTTGAAACACCCTTACAGTCGACTGCTGTTTACTTTCGGGCTCATACGTGTAAATCCATGATTCATCACCTGTCACGATGTCATAGACGTGTTTCGAAGCCCCGCGATCGTATTTTTTGAGCATTTCCTTCGACCAATTGGCACGAGCTTTTTTTTGAGCGATTGACAAATTGTGTGGGATCCAACGCGAACAAATTTTTTTGACAGTCAAATGTTTATGCAATATTGAATGTATGCTGGTCCCACTAATGGGTAAGATTTTCTCAATCTCGATCTTGCAATATCAGTTCGCGCACAGCAACAATGGTTTTCAGAACAACAACTGATTTTGGACGACCTTCACGAAATTCGTCTTGGAGTGTACTACGACCACGATTGAATTCACCATACCATCGATAAACACTGGTCCTTGATGGAGCTTCATCGCCAAAAAATGAATTATGTTCATCCATGCAATGTTGCTGAGTTAACCACGCCGAAAGTTGTAAAAAATAATCGCACGAAAATGTTCACGATTTAATTCCATTTTTGGACCGAGATGAATCTTTTAAGTTACTGTAAACAACACAAATAGCGCTGGTATTTCAAAACGTTCTGAGTACGTAAAAGCCAAAAAATGTCAAACTTTGCGATACAGCTGTCAGTTGCCAGATTGCAACACCAGGGTTGCCAAATCCCGAAATATAAAAGGCACCCCTCGTATTTACCACTCGAAGAATTTAATTTATTTCATTCTAATTAAATTTTTTTTTCCACAAGCATCTCACTCAGCGAAATTCGATTTAACGAACTTTGCTTTTCAGTAAAAACTTTTCAATAAAATCTCTAAAACACATAATGGTTTCACTTCTGTACCAATCTATATATAATATTAATACGGAGAGCAACATTTTGTTGTACCTTTTTTTAGTATTTATAGTCATAGAAAAAAGTTGAAACATATACCATTGGATAGCATATGTGGAGACGGTTTGCACAATGTATTAAAATATATACATATGTGAATAGGTGCAGGTAAAATTAATCACACTATTTTACCTGTATTATAATATATCATGCAATAATATGTATCATGATATTATATATTTGTATCATGATATAAAAGTTGATGAAACAAGTGGAAACTTATATATTGTGAATCCATACTATTATAAATTTGATTAAAAAATTGTGATGTTCATGGATTAATTAATGATTGTTTTTTATTATGCTTTTTCAAACGAAATTAAGTTTTTTTTCGTAATACATGAAATTAAATGTTTCCAATTCATGAATAAAAAAAAAATATGATATTTGAAATACATAAATATAGGATCGTTTAATGTAGGTAAAATGGCATATTTTTCATATTTAATTTTACTATTTTAGCCGAAGGCCTTAGCAGCCAGTGCTTCTTCCTTTTTTTTCTTACCTTTAAGTGGAAAATTTATTTATAATTATTACTTTTTTCAATAAATACAATAAATAAATACAAAATTTTACTACATATATTCACATATATCATGTAAAAAGTTTTAGCATAAGCCATCCATTTATATATGTTTCAACTTTTTTCTATGACTATAAATTCTAAAAAAAGATATGACTAAATTTTGCTCTCTGTATTTATATAACGTCGAATAACGTCGAAATTTCGACGTATGGGCGATTCTAATAGGTCTATTTATAAGTTCGTGCGGTTTTACAACAGATGGCGTAACTTGATTATTATTCCATCGATCCACATTTCCAAACATTCATTGGAGAGCTACTGTCGTAAGGCACAAACGTCAGTATAAGTTTTTTATTTGAAGCGTAAACAACAATATTTTTACCACACTTGAAAATGTCGAATTTCGTGCCAAATAATGTGTTTTTGCGGGGAATTCTTCTTCATTATTTTAATATGAAGAAAAAAGCAGCCGAAAGTCATCGTATCTTGGTGGAAGTTTATGGTGAGCATGCTCTATCTGAGCGAACGTGCCAGAAGTGGTTTGCACGCTTTAAAAGTGGTGATTTTGGCTTGGAAGACGAAGAACGCGAGGGTGCGCCGCCAAAGTTCATGGATACCGAATTGGAGGAATTGCTCGATCAAGATCCGGCTCAAACGCAAGAAGAGGTTGCAAAAACTTTGGGAGTTGATCAATCAACCATTTCCAAACGTTTAAAAGCCATGGGAATGATCCGAAAGGTAGGCCATTGGGTGCCGTATGAATTGAAGCCAAGAGACGTTGAACGCCGTTTTATGGCATGCGAACAACTGCTTCAACGGCACAAAAGAAAGGGTTTTTTGCATCGAATTGTGACTGGCGATGAAAAGTGGGTCCATTACGACAATCCAAAACGTCGGGCAACGTATGGATACCCTGGCCATGCTTCAACATCGACGTCGGCGCAGAATATTCATGGCCTGAAGGTTATGCTGTGTATCTGGTGGGACCAGCTGGGTGTTGTGTATTATGAGCTACTGAAACCGAATGAAACGATTACGGGGGATGTCTACCGACGACAATTGATGCGTTTGAGCCGAGCACTGCGAGAAAAACGGCCGCAATACGCCGATAGACACGACAAAGTTATTTTGCAACATGACAATGCTCGGCCACATGTTGCACAAGTGGTCAAAACATACTTAGAAACGCTCAAATGGGATGTCCTACCCCACCCGCCGTATAGTCCAGACCTTGCGCCATCCGATTACTATCTCTTCCGATCGATGCAACATGGCCTGGCTGACCAGCACTTCCGTAATTACGATGAAGTCAAAAAATGGATCGATTCGTGGATTGCGGCAAAACCGACCGAATTTTTCACAAAGGGAATCCGTGAATTGCCAGAAAGATGGGAAAAAGTAGTAGTAAGCGATGGACAATATTTTGAATATTAAATTTGTAACCATTTTACATCAATAAAGTTTCAAATTTCGAAAAAAAACCGCTCGAACTTATTCATAGTCCTATTAGTATTTATTAGAAGTCACAGAAATAAACAGTTCTTCATTTGAACTCAATACAAACTTGCAGTACCTTTACAAAAAAAAAAAAAACAATCGAACTTATATGCCAAATCCCATTAAAGACACCGCTTCCAAACCCAAAAGGTTGTTCGAAAAATGCATGACAAATGTGCGTGATAAAACAATAATAGTGAATCCAACCTAGCAACTACATTTGAACCATTAGCGACGTTGCGTAAACCTTCTACGATCTGAAACTTAGGTTTGGTAGTGTTATCTTGCTGGAATATGGATGGCATTAGGTCCTCCATAAAGTTAATCAAGACATTTCCAAACAAATGTTTGAAGCCATTGGAGAAATTTTGTTTAACTTAAACTAGTCCAAACTATAAAAAAATCACCTCCAAAATTATGCTTGTTAGAAAAACTCGCGGAGCCTACAAATCTTGGCAGTAGTAATTAAAGCAATCAGTAATATAGAGATTGAGTATTTTTCGTCCGAAAATATCACATTTTCCGCTCATTGCTCAGCGAAATGTGCTGTGTGTGTCCGGCATGCTTGTGTGACTCCTGCAAAGCTGGTTTCGAATTAATTTTTTTTCTAACTAGTCGATTATCACCGGCTGAAATTCATTGCATGCCATATTTGCACACTGGTAAGTTTAAATCAATTACAATTTTCGATGTCATTGCATTTTTTTCCAGACCAGCGGGAATAATGTAGGATGTTTCGAGAGCAAATTGAGGCGACATCATCATTGAAACAAATATTAAGAGTATAAATGCCAGTGCCTTTAATTGAGTTTCGCGGAGTGTATAGCGGCCAAACATTTTAAATCGTAATCGTTATTTTAGGGTACAAATAGTTACCTTGCGGTGGAGTACGTGTACAAGAAGAAATGCGTGCATGTTGGTTCAGCAACACATTTGAACGAGGGAAAAGTATGTGTAAAGATGTCAAAGTTGTCAAACTCATCCTCCAGGATTTTATCGGTAATTGTAGAAGCACATGTTTTTTGTTTTTGCTGTCTCTTTATACATATCTATTCTAGTACATTGCCAAAAAGTAACTTAAATCAATATTGAACTTGCACTTATGTCACAGTAGAGTGAAAAAATGAAGAAATGAGCAAAGATGACACGGCGCCCGGCGTTATTGTTCAAATTCGAACGCACACGTAAAAGTCAAATATGCAGTTACAATGAAAAAATTTTTAATGTTAAATATAAACAAGCAAAGGAACACGAAAATCATATGTAGCCGTCTACATAAGAATCCAGTATATTTAGGTATAAGTCTTATGTGCGTTTGCAGCATAGCAGCATAGCAGCTAAATAAGTTGACAGTTTAAAGTTTGTTTGACAACTTGTGACAATGCGCTTTTGTGTGCGTGTCGAAGCATTTTCAACATCTCAACCATTTTCACCATGTACCGCCAGCATCTGAACTGTAACTGAGGTGGAGAAAGAGTATTGCCAAAGCACCTTCGCTTGTTTATTGTGCTCCCTTACTGTATGGGGCAACACATTTTGGTCCTTTGAGATAGTTGCTTGTTTGGCCAAAAAGTTAAAGAGCACGTAAAGTTGTGAAACATCTCCACTGCATTTGGTTGATTTTTTTTCGAAAGAAGGTTATACAGCTGTTGGCGTTGTCGTTGTGTACTTTAGCACTTACTTTTTTACATTCACACACTCACACACATACTTTTGCCTCTTTACGAGAGAAGTAAATTTTCTCTTACTTTTTCTTCCACACAATTCTCACGCACGAGATCCTTTCCTACATATTTATATGTATGTACAAAAGTATATGTAGGTATGTTTGTATGTATGTATGAATGTAAGTATGCATATTTGTAAATAAATGTGCAATGGTATGCATGCACTTACATTGAAAAGTTGAGTAAAAGGTCAGACATTGTCTATTTGGCGCACAGTTCGGATGTCCAAATGTTGCATTGGTGTCGCCAAGCAGTTACGAATTCGGGGTTGTTTTGAGATGTCACTTCCTCTGATGGGCAGTTGGAGTGTAATTTTTATTTGCAATGTTTTAGTACGCAATTTTTGTAATATAAAAAAAAAAATTTATTCATTATGTAATGAAAATTTTAATATAGTAGACTAGTCCCTAGTGCTCGCATATTATTACAATTATTTCATGTAACTAAAGTCCGTATAGTCACATTTCATTTAACTTTTAGAATACTGCTTATTTTTGACGCCTACCTGCATTATTTATGATTGTTACTGATTAAAATTGTCTCCACATAGTGGGCTTAGGAGTTAAAAATGAATTTATTTATTTATTTATAATTGCTCTCACTTGTCTAACTATTTAAGGATTACCCTATGATCAAAAAGAAACGGGAGTGCTTCATTTAAACGAATCGCCCTAGTGGGGACCCGTTCATATTTCTTTCTTATGTTGGTAGAACTATTTATCCCTTTTGAAGCGTTTGAGAGATGCTGTGTGTGGCAAACGGCCGGAAATGTGGGCAAACAATTCTTGGATTTTGCATGACGATTACGCGCCATCGCACCGAGCTCAAATTGTGTTGAATTATTTCACCAAACTCCAAGTAAATACCATCGTGCAAGCACCGTATTCACCTGATATGGCCCCGTGCGACTTATTTTTGTTTCCCAAGTTGAAGTTACCACTTCATGGAAGGAAATTTCAGTCGATAGAGGAAACCAAAGAGAATGCGACGAAGAAGCTGAAGGCCACCCTTCGTCGGCCTACCAGGGGTGCATAGAGGACTGGGTTAAACGTTGGCACATGTGTATTGCTTCAGACGGGCCATATTTTGAAGGAGATTGCCTGAAAATTAACTCTGTTTTGTTTTATTTAAACATTCCCGGTACTTTCTGATCATAGGGTATATCACTGAATTTATTAAATTTGAGCAGAAAGGAGGATCGAACTGGAGGAGAAAGTGCGCTACTCTTGAAAAGAAACGCCTTACGGTGGAATATAAATGGCTCGAAGGCACCTGAAAGCATAGGCGCTGGAATGGCGCCAAAACAAAGCGATCTATGCCGATGGGTAATTTTTAGTAGTATCTTCCAAGTGGAAATGTATACCATATGTCTATGTGCAGAGATCAACTTGAGAGCATTAAGAAATTCAATTTCCTAGGAATGCATAATCGCATGGAGCTTATGTAGGTCCCAGAACATAGAGGTACAACGAAGTAGCGGATGTATTGGGTAGAGAGGCTGCGACCTCGTTATTAATAGGAACCGAGCCCTTCCTTGCAATGGGCCAACAGACTGTTAAGGAAAAGTTTAGAAGTGAAGAGTTAAGTTTGAGAGACGTGAGCTGGCATCAAATTATTAGAGGCGGGGGATTTAATCAAAGCAGGTTCAGGCAACTTTTAATGCTCCCACAGTACAAGATTGAGATATGGTCCACTGACTCCAGACGTTTATGCTACCAATACCCGAAGACTCCACCACACCTTCTCCTTGAATGCGATACTATAGCGTGAAGAAGGATAAGATATAACGGCCGAAGAAAGGAACATACGCTTAGCCCAAAGTTGGCCTATTTTAGGTTTATTAAAAGAACTGGGCTTAAATGAGGTACCGTGATGAGTAGCGCTCACAAAAGACAGTGGAGTCGAGGTAAAAACATATCTTCGAAGCGCTTCAAAATATTAGTTTTTTTATCTTGCTCAGCTTCTCCTTCGATGCCGTATTTATATTGTCAATCGTAGCGTAGCGTTGTCCTTTCATGGGCCTCTTCAGTTTTGGGAACAAGAAAAAGTCACAGGGGGCCAGATCTGGGAAATACGGTGGCTGTAGCATTATGAGTGTGTTTTTGGCCAAAAAGTCGCGCACAAGCAACGATGTGTCAGCAGCGGCGTTATCGTGATGCAAGAACCAATTTTCGTTCTTCCACAAATCCGGTCGCTTCTGGTGGATTGCTTCGCGCGAATTGCGCATAACTTGCATAATGCAATAAGAAAACGGTAAGCAAAACGTTTACATTCGACCGAACTTGGCGCGCTTTTTTCGTTCTTGGTTCGTGCGGCAGCTTCCATTGAGATGATTGAGCTTTGGTTTCCACGTCATATCCATAAAACCACGATTCGTCACCAATTATAACCCTCTGGAGCAAAGTTCGGTCGTCGCGGACAGAGTCCAACATCTCATTAGCAATGTTCATGCAATGCTGCTTTTGGTCGAAATTGAGCTGTTTTGGTACGAATTTTGAGGCGACCCGTCTCATGCCCAAATCATTGAAAAAAATCGAATGGCACGAGCCGCTGGGGCGTCCGGCACGCTTTTCGTCGTTCACATCTTCTCAGCCTTCTGAGAATATTTTATACCACCGGTAAACGTTGCTTTGGTCCAAAGTAGCTTCCCCGTATGACACAGTCAACATTCGGAATGCATCCGCGCACTTAATTTCGTTTTTCACATAAAATTTGATACAGGTTCTTCGATCAATCTTTTTGAATAAGTAAAAATCGAAGACGAGCCAAAGCACGTGCAAACAAAGCAGCTGTCAACAATTAACTGAACATTCAAAATGGCCGAACTCGTCGGCATGAGTGCGAGACATGAGTACCAACATATCGCCACAAAAAAATCGAAATTCGAATATACGTAACCTGCGAAAATTCAAAATTCGCGATACTTTTTGAACATACCTCGTATAAGTATAACGTAAGATATAAAAGGCAAAACAATAATCATAGAACCCCCAAGTACCGACATAACACTTGTTATTAATTTATTACTTCTATACCCCAATGCGGCTTCATCAATTGCTTTGAATTTTTTTTGCGATTTTTTTTAGTGAACAAATAAAATAAAGCTCGATTTGCTGGACGTGATACCGACTACCAGTGGGTACCAATCAACACAGTAATTTTGCCCATAACCGACATAGTTCACTAGAACCTTAATACATTTTTCAAGAGACCTCTTCTGCTTTGAGAAGATCAAGTGGAGAAATGATTAGCTTAACTGACAAAAGCTTGAGTAGGAATTAAAGAAAAACTGATTTATTTGGTTGGTTCCGGCGAAAATCACTTAAGAGTTTACGATACTAACCATGAAGAGGAGATTCATTTTTTGACAACATCCTCTACATCTTTCACATCAAAGCCTCTGTTCATACCTTATATTGCTTATCGCTGTCGAGATGGCGGCGTTCATTCATTGTTCATGTCTTTAATTTTTTCCATTCTCCACGCTCGGTTGCTTTGCGATTTTAAGTGAAATGTAATAAGACTTAAGTAGCACCACACTTTCAGTTCTCCTCATGAATCTATACAAAACCAGCAAGGGAAACTTTGTTTTTATTTTCCGTACAAAAGCTTTGGTGTGGACGCGAGGTTTTTACTATAGTGCCACATTTACCTTTTCGAGCGCGCTTCCATTTTGCCATTTTCATTCACTAGTTAAAGCACATAAAAAATAACAACAAAACAAATAACACAAAAAAAAAAAAAAAAAAATTTAACAACGAATTAATAAGTAAAAAAAAAGAAATAACAACAAATATAGCAAAAACAGACAAGTGAAAAAGTGTTAAAAGTAATGAAAATCGCCATTCTTGACATTCTTGCATCTACCATTTTTTAAATTTTTTGTTGTTTTTCGTGCTTGACTTATGATACCGCCACAATCCTTCCTTTAGTTGTTGTTGCGCTTTTCATCCTTTGTAATATATTTAAAAAGTCCAGCGATGCTACTGAGTAACGAGTTGTTCAAATAACTCAAGGTAAGGAAGTGGCGTGGCGCGGCGCTTCCATCTACACACCTCGCCACCCTCTCCACGAAAGTTGACACTTCCTTCGCTCGCGAGACGATGATTGAGCGCGTGTCCGTCAAAAATTTTCTAATTACTATTTCGTGCGATTTTTCATCATTTTTCATTTTATTCCACCTAATGCCAGCGCTTGGCTGCTGATTGCTACAGAAAGGATGAAATGTAAGCCACCTTAAGAAGGTAATTTTATGTTTTTAACCGAAAAGGATGGAATTCACGCCTTTTGTTAGCTGCTTGGAGGGTACGTCACTTTTTTATTTCTTGGTAAGTTTTTAGCTTTTTTTGTGAGAGTTTTGTAATTTGATTTGTTGTTGACAAATTAAAGGCTTTTGTATGAAAATAACGGATAGGCCTTACTAATTTCGCTCACTTAAGCGCTTTTATTTGGGTTTGGGTTGTGCTAAATGGTTTCAGTAGCATATAAATTGTTAACAACACTAAAGAGTATTGATGTTTTATTTTGGAAATCTAAGTAGTGGGTGTATAGGAGGTAGGTGGTCATGAATTCTAGCAAAAAAGTCACTACACTTGCAGCTCTTGCCATTAAATTATGACCAATTACTATTTTTCGTCTTTTTTTGTTTGTATTCAAATGTTTCCTTAAATGCACTTTCAAAATCCTTCTGTATTGCATTGCAAGTAATTTTTTAATTGTTTTAGTAAAAAAAAAATTATGTTTAGAAGTAGGAATAAAAGCCGAATCAGTTTCCAAAAAACAAATCAAAGAATAATCGAATCTGAATTGGTGAAAAAGTTGAATTTCGATTACTAGAGAAGAAGAAGCAGAAAATTAATTAAAGCAAATACAAGTTAATAAAACAAGCTTAGAATGAATTAGAAGGCCCAGCCAAGAGCAGACTGTTTAATAATTAAGAAGGTCTTGCAGAGATGAAACGCACTATGTAAAACAACTTTGAAGAAAATGAGGGCCTCCGTCAACGAAATGTGAATGTGAATTTTATACTCCCAAAGTAAGACAACGACTTCCTTTTTAGGACTTCAGAGAAAATTTCGAAGATAATTAACCGCATGAATAGTAGTAAACCGGTACATAATAGTATTATCTAGGGTTATTCAATAGGTGCGCTCAACTTTTTTCCGATAGGGAGGGCGAACGACGCAATATTTTTTATTTTTCGCTTGTCATTTGTAAACTTCATTAGTATACATTTTATCATGGAACGCTACACACCTGAGCAACGATTGCAAATCGTGCAAATTTTTTATGAAAATAATCGTTCTGTTGCTGCTACTTTAAGAGCATTACGGCCATTTCACGGTCCATTTAACAAGCCGTCCCGTTTTGGGGTTATGTGAAGTCATTGGTCTACAGTAACAAGCCGGCGCCGATTTGTGAGCTCAGAGCCAATATTGAACGCGAAATTGCTGGAATTTCGGCCGATTTATGCAAAAGAGTGGTCGAAAATTGGGTTCAACGATTGGACTTCGTAAAACGTGCACGCGGTGGTCATGCAAAAGAAATCGAATTTCATGCTTAAATGTATATGTTCAAACTCGATAATAAAAAAAAAATTAGTTAAAAAGTCAAACCGTTTGTGTATTATTCAAAAAAGTTCAAAAGTTGAAGCGCTCTTACTGAAAAACCCTATATCTTCTTCTTGATTGGCGCGATAATCGCCTAAGCAATTTTGGCCGAGCTTAACAAAGCGTGGCAGTCGTTTCTCGTGCTAACCGGCGTCAGTTGGACACGCCAAGTCCTTCTCCAATTGTTCCTTTCAATGCAGAGGAGTCCTTTCTCTTGCTCTATTACCACCTGCTGGTACAGCATCGATTACTTTAAGAGCCAGAGCGTTTGCTCGGATGACCTGAGCTAGCCAGCGAATCCGCTGGATTTTTATTCGCTGCACTATATTATGTCTCCGTGAAGCTCATGCGCTCATTGTTTCAATGCTTGCGATACTCGCTGTGGCCAACATGCCAAGATCCAAAAATCTCAAGATCTGCCAAGATCTCAAACACTCCAAAGAACACCTTATAAAGTGTCGATTTTGTTCGTCGAAGAGGCTTTACTATTCAATTGCCTAATTAGTCCAAAGTAGCCGTTGTTGAGATTCTCCATTGGATTTAAAGGCTGACATTATTATCAGAGTTAATTCTAATTCCTAAATAAAGGAATCCTCTTACAATATCAAAACCTTAACTGTCAACAGTGGAATGAGAGCCATGGTTAAATAATAAAAATTGACTATATTTTTTTACTTATGAATGCCGTCATAAGGTTTTTTTTCGCTTAAGTCTCCGGTAATGATCAGTCTCATTTCCTTCAAATAACGAATGCCCGACATTTTTTATAAGGGGGAAAACACAAAACTCCCTCAGCAAAAAAAAAATTTAATAAAATTCAAAATCATCCCGATGTTTCAGCAACTGAAATGTGGACATTTTATACTCAATGCGTCCAAAAAAGTATAGTACAAATTCTAATTATTTTGATAAAAATGTGTTTATTTTTTTTATTTGAACAATGTTTGAAAATTGGATTTATATTTACATATATTTTCATGAAAAAATTATTAAAATTAAAAGAGAAACAAATAAATTGTCAATAAGTCTCTGTGGTATAGTTTTATAACGCAGTGTATTCGTATACCCTATTTTACTGATATCTTTATTAACTTAAGTGCGCATCAATTTGAATGTCGAAATCTGGACGACAATCTGGGTCATTTATTACTTCAACCAATTAATTTGTTTGATTGTTGCAAATTCCTTCCTCAGTCATACGAGCTTCACTATCGTTCACCGGCAGGACCGTTCACGAAAATCACTTCTATAATCGAAAGGAAGCATGCCATAGCTTCCTTATAAATACTAATTTATTAATTTGTAACTTGATAGCATACATACCCACCTGTAATAACATTCAAAGAGTATGAAGAAGCCTTAATAAACTCAACTCAATGCTGTCAAAACTTTTATTATAAATTACAACATCAGTAGAAGTACAGAGGCAAACAAACAAACAAATGAGATAAAAATCAAGTTATTGCCGAAAATCCACCATTGATTTATTGCCTATTCCACACACACACACATGCGCATATGCCATGGCGCAGGAATCATCACATGCGGATGTGTTACAGCATGCAAGACTAACACGCACACATACACATACATGCATACATACATACGTATGTATATTGCTCATGAAATAGAGATGCGTAGAGAGTGCAGTGGCAAAATGACTTGTGACTTATGACTTGCCACGTAACTAAAAGTAAACAAGCCGAAAAAATATAGCGATTTCATATTTACCCGCCGCTGCTGCTGCTGGCTAAACACCCACGTACCAAAAAAAAAAACAGAAAATTAAAATTACGAAAAAAACCTATATGGAGTACAGATTCGTCCATCTAATTAGAAACGATACTGACAAATCTGAGTATATTTGGGAAAATCATAGACCCTTTTAGCAGGCTTTAATTAATTTAATTTTAATTCTGAAAGTTTTTGAAATATCTGTCAGAGATTATGGGGTTGAAAGAAATCTAATGAAAGAGGTATCCTAATAGAAGACGTTATTATTTGCGAAGACCTGGTAGTTTTGAGTGACGGATCAGCCACCCACTTCTCCACACATCAGTCGTTTACCCATGTAGACCTCACCATATGCTCTCCTATACTAGCCCCAAAGTGCACTTGGCAAATTCTGGACAGCCTTCACGGTAGTGACCATTTCCCTATTGTCACTAGCATGCAATCCACGCTCGTCTATGAACTAATTAGACCTAAACTTAAATTTAAAACCGACATGGCAAACTGGCCTTTATACCAAAATCTTTGCTCTCATTTTTCCTCTCAAACTAATCACTCACACAACATAAATAAAGAAGCGGCTAAATTAAACAAAATAATTCGTTCTGCAGGAAATATGTCAATTCCACAATCTAAACCCTTCCGTGCAAAATCACTTATACCCTGGTGGAACTCAAACATTGAGAAGCTCAGACAAGAGAAACAAACCCTTTGGAAAAACTATAGAAGATCTAGAAGCGAGGAAAACCTCATCTTATACAAAAAAGCCAAATACAACTTTAAAAAGGCGGTCAAAGACGCCAAAAACTTGAGCCTAGAAAACCTTACCTCAAAAATTAACCCAAATTCCCCTATTAAAAAGATCTGGAATGACATAAAAATTCTGACAGGTAACAGAACTAATACTTCTATTAAACTAGTAAACACCGGCTCAAAAATCATAACAAGCGCTTCAGAAATTGCAAATTTTTTCGGTACAAATTGGTCTCTTTGTTCCGAAGACAAAAACTTCCATGCAGAGTTTATTAGGCAGAAAAACGCAACACTACACAACAACTACAGACCATCCAGCATCTCAAATCTTGCAAAGAAAATAGAAACTAATATAACTTCTATAGAATTAGAGCAAGCACTAAAAAGATCAAAGGGGCAAACCCCAGGTTTCGACCGCATCAACTACCTCATGATAGCAAACCTTCCTCCGACAGTTAAAAGCCGAATGATTCATTTATTTAATAGCATTTTTGATAGAGGCATTTACCCTCAAGACTAGAGAACGGCAGTGGTTGTTCCAATCCCCAAGCCAAATAAACCTACATCGGAAATTTCCGGATACAGACCTATTTCACTTTTATCGTGCGTTGCCAAAACATTCGAAAAAATTATTGCCAAAAGGATAATGTGGTTTGTTACCAGAAACAACTTAATTAGCCCCAACCAAACTGCTTTCAGAGGTAAACAGAGTACAATCGACGTGCTGCTGCACCTGCAACATTACGTCTCCAATGCACTTTCATGCAGAAATCACGTTACCATATTGGCAACGGATTTCGAAAGAGCTTTCGACCGTATCGGTGTGCATGTAGTCCTTCAACAGCTCGAAGCTTGGGGCACTGGTCCAAAAGTCTTTAATGTAGTTAAAGCTTTTTTGACCTGCCGCAAGTTTCGGGTTACAATTAACTCTCAGTATTCAAATACCTTCCCTCTTCTCAACGGTATGCCCCAGGGATCGCCATTATCGGTGATTCTGTTTATAATTGCTTTTGAACAACTGAGCAAAATAATATCCAAGTACAAAAAAATAGAACATTCAATTTATGCTGACGATGCTATACTGTTCACAAACATAACTGACATGGATATAATAAAATCACTATTCACAAATATTTTAAGTGACATAAAAACATGGGGCAATTCGTCCGGAGCTAATTTATCAATTAATAAATGTAAAATGCTTCACATTTGTAGAAAAATTAACTGTAAGAAATTTAATTTGTACCTTGACAGCATAAATATTGAATTTGTTAATCATATTAAAATTTTAGGAATAATTTTCGAAAAAAATTTTAGTTTTAAACAACAATGTATAAATTTAAGAAATAGCCTAGCAGCCAGACTAAATATTGTAAAATTTCTTTCCTCAAAACATAGTTTAATTCATGTTAGCACCCTAATTAACGTTACGAAAGCATTAATACTGTCAAAAATCGAATACGCTCTGCCCGTATACGGATGGTGTGCTGTCAGTAATTTGAAACTTATTTACAAACCTTACCACACCGCAGTGAGACGAAGCATCCATGCCTTCCCAACTTCGCCCACATTTGCCATCCTTGCTGAAGCAGGACTACCAAGTATTTTGGAGCTAGTAACTAAATCTACAAACAAGCTTATCCCCAAACTTTATAACGCCCACAATGAGCTCCTCTACAAGGATGTTTTGTCAACAATTAAAAGCAAAAAAAATTACAAGGTCGAGTCAACGATTCGGCGATGTGTACGCTTTGCTAAAACATTAAAAATCATCCTTCGACCTCAACTGATCAAACCGGAAAACGAACCACACTGGAACTTAAACCAATCATCATTTATTTTGGAATTAGAGAAATTTCCTAAAGAAAGTACTACCAGTGCCACCTTTAAACAATCCTTCCTTAATATAATTGAACCATACCGGAAGAAAGGGTGGAATTTTTTATACACTGACGGTTCGAAAACCGATTATAGCACTTCGTTTGCAGTTTTGAGAAGTAGTGGCACGCTAATTACCCGAGGAATCATTGACCAACATTGCTCAATATTTACAGCCGAAGCTTTATCCTTAAAATTAGCTACCGATTACGCAAAAAAAAATACGGGGAAATTTGTAATTTGTTCCGATAGCAAATCCGCAATCAATGCAATACGCAACATAGGCAACGCTAACAATATCGTATCCGAAATCAGAACGACATGTATTAAAAACAGCAATAAAATCCGAATCATGTGGGTACCAGGGCACAAAGGTGTAGAAGGAAACGAACTCGCAGACCGCGCTGCAGACGATACACATTTAACACCTTGCTTCACGTTTCACACAACAAGCAACAATGACATTTTAAACGCAATTTACAGAACATTAGCCCTTGATAAACAAACTAAATGGCTTAATTATAATAATAAGTACACATTGATTAATAAGCATGGAGAAAAGGCTATTTTCCCAAGCACATCTACTCGACAGCAAACACAAACATTCATTCGCCTTCGTATTGGCCATACTCACCTCACACATGAACACTTATTACAAAATTCACAACGTACAGCGTGCCCCTTTTGCAACAGCACACTGTCCACGGAGCATATTTTAAACGACTGCAGTCAACTAAATGTCTTTCGACTAAAATTTTTCGGAACTATTTCACCCAGCACACTTCTAACTACTATAAACCTTGAAAACATGTCTAAATTTATAAACTATCTTAAAGCTTGTAATATACTACATAAAATCTAAATAATTTTAAACTTTGTACTTAGATATTAAACATAATACATGTATATGTACATTTTACAGGATTAACAAAAACGCAATTTTAAAAGAGAGTCGAAGGCCTTGGCTGCTAGCACTCCTGTTAGTTATTAAGTATAATAATTGTATTATTGTACCTAATCATAATAAATAAATAAAAATATTTTTACTAATTCAATTAAATTATAACGGCGCTGGGTTAGTATTTGTAAATGCACGTAAAATTCCATACCACTGTGATTGAAAGACAATTGAAAACTTCCACTCCTTTCTCTATTACACAGGCTTACAAAGTTCACAAGTTTACAATATCCCTTGCCAGGAAAGGGATGACCGCCCCATCTATAGGCCCAGAGTCATTTTATAGTCTAGGAATGGATAACTTCTGCAAGAATCATTCCAGGGAGTAGAGGAAAGATAAAGAAGGTCATACTGGCTCAATCTATCGGGTTTTTATATGTAATTGACCCGTACATTCATAATTGGGTATTTGGTTGAGCTCATCCTCCTATTTGTGGCGTGCATGTTGATGTTGTTCCACAAATAGAGGGACCTACAGCTCTAAGCCGACTACGAACGGCAAATGGTTTTTAATGAGGATCTTTTTCATGGCAGAAATACCCTCGGAGGTTTGCCTTTGCCTGTCGAGGGGCGGCCGCTATTAGAAAAAACTTCTTCTATCATTTGATGTTTCAAGCCCTGAGATTCGAACCTGTGCTTTTCCTAATGGCAGTCTCGACCAATCTATGGCGGCCGCCGTCAAGTTTATCGCAACGAAAATCAATGATAGATAGCTTTAACTTAAACCGATTGAACGATTATGTGAAATTAAATAAGAATTAAGTAGCTTGAAGCTTTTCTACTACTTCAGTTTCGACATAGGATGCTCTGGTTAGACTACTACCACTTGATGTTTTCATCCAAGGAGAGACCTTGAAGGTCATCTGCAGGCTGGAACACAATGGGAATTGGCACGGCCACTGTCACGGCATTGGTCAACTGAGTAGGCATGAACTTCCTCACCATGCTCCTTGACTCCATGCCATCCAGAGTCGTACTGGACAAGAGATACAGTGTGATGCTGCCAGAGGCTGAACTGTGGTCAAACTCAGAAAATGAGACCGGCAAACACTTCCTTGGCTCGGAGCCCGTTCTGTCGCTCTGTTTTGCAGTCATCAAAGTCACGGTTAGCCAATGGGTAACTCTAACCTACAAGCGAGCTTGGCAGACTGAGAGAGGCTGCAGATGGACAAAACTGATGTTACCTGTCATGTCCGACCGACTGCCGCAGTTCCTCCTGTCACTAAGCAGAAGAGACTGAAGGCAGCTGGTTGGACTGATGACGGGCCACTTTCTATGGGCAAAGCGCGAGGAGGTAGGCATCCCAGACAGTGCACTCTGCCCAGCATATGGATAGAAGAATGAGATGACGGACCACTTTCTACTCAGATTTCTTCGGAAGTTGAGTAGATTTAAAGAAAATTAAAAAGAGAATCCGAGTGTAATACAAAGAACTTAATTGTGTCTGAGTGCTGTACTTGCTAGTCTGTCCCGATAAAAAAAGAAGTTTGGAAATTTCAACAGGGCATTGTGGATTGAATTTTCATTTTACAATACTAATCTGGGAATATACTGCAGCGGAACTTGCAGGTTTTGTAGGAAAGCAGATGAAATAACGTACTGGTACCGTTCCCAGTACTGAAATATAATGGCATTAACACTTGGGTAAAAATATTTTACCAGATAAGGAAATAAAAATCAATAAAATAGGACAAATACTAAAATTTATTGTGGAAGTTGGGTTCAGAGAAAACCTCTGAATCCACGAATCCGTCTATTGCGTCCCCGATAGATGTCTCAGGCCGCAGTGCTGACTTAGCCCTCATAATATAATGATAATAATAATGACTGGTGCTTAGAGGCATGCAATCGCTAACGCAAATTGCAAGCCGTTATTGAGAATAATGATATTATAAAAGTAATTACCTCTTATAGAAAAAATTCAATAAATATATTTAAAGAGAATTTTATTACTTAATTAAATTTATGTGATCCTTTACGATTGTAACATAATTAAAAAAACTTTTCCCCGGATCGTTTCTAATTTGTTGCACGCATCTGTCGATACGTACGTACACGGTTATGCAACAGGATATTGAAACGTCACATATGCTGTTTTTTGGAGGGGCACATACTCAGGCACAAATATCTGGGAGGGCATTCAAATGTATATAACAAATATCCTGCTTGGTTTTGCACGTCAATATTCCACAGGAACTCATAAAACTTACTGCAATATCTGTAGATTTTTTCGCATTTTTTTTATTTGCAGCAGTTTTTTTTTTTGTGTCTTTCTTATTTTTTGTTGGGAAGCGTATTGCAACTTCATTCGTGAGTATTAAAACTGTCAGTTTCCGACGAGTTTCTAGTCACGCAGTAAAGCAATGCATAGGCGAACAGTAGAGTAACACCTTCACACATGATTTATTTCGCCGGTATCAACCGCAACAGGAAGTCGGTGCACAGATAATGTATAGCGATATGGTTTTTGCTTCCCAGTCGAGAAAATCTGGAGTTTAAACACAAATGCAATATGATTAATGGTATGACTATTCGAACTAGTGTGGTAATTACTTGATTTTCATCATTATAAAATAAAAATTTTCAAAACTTATAAAAAATACTGAAACATAACAGAGGTCAAATTGCTTTGTTTTTTGGTAAAATGGGCTAACACAGAACTATTTTTATTTATAACTTAAAATACTTATCTATTTTTTTATTCATCATTTAAATAAAAAATAATATAAATTAAATTAATTTCAAATTTGAGGAATTTGAAACTTAGGATACACCAAATTCGTTGAAAGGAGATTTTGACAGTTTTTTTTAGCTATTGATTGGGGCTCACTTAAAGAGTTAGAGACGGAAAAAATAAGCAAATTTTGGGAGCAATGAAATAAATGAAGACTCAAAGTTTTTTTGATACATGTGCCCCGACAGTAGAAACGACCAATGTTTGTCAAAGTATTATGAATGGTGGTTGCACAGCTTTTGTTTGGCGAAGCCTTTTGTAGCAGCATTTAATAAAAGCAGCGAAAATGCGACTCAAACGATGGTCATTAGGTTTATAAGCCAGGCACATAAGCCAACCAATCCATACGTAAAATTTTCAACGCAGTCGAGGGACAAAGGCCAACAAGTTGAGAACGATGTCGAATCGACATTTTGGCGTCTTATTCAACACGTCGCACTATGAACTTCGCGAACAGATTTATTTTTTCAAAGTAAATTTTTGGCGTTAAACGATTCATGATGACTTGCCAAACCTTACTGAACAGAATTGTTCAGCCCTATCACAGAATCCGCCGTAGAAAACCTTCGAACACGAATGTCTATTACGAATACGAAAAAATTGTAATCGTGGGTTCCATGTGAAAACGAAAGAGTGCTGCCAGACTCAAATATCAAATTTCGATATTCCGACAACAGCTCACTTCAATGTAAATAAAACAATTTAGCAAATCATCTTTAGGTTTTTTGTCAAGGTAGCTGAATTTTCAAATTATCGTACGTATTCGTTGACATGTGCGGTTATGTTAGTGGAGGAGGAAAGTGAGAGAAGCAAACGGAGTCTCAGAATTGAATGAAAAATATTGAGAGATGCAAGTAACTCTCTCGATATGGACGAACTCTAATGTATGGTAATGTAAGTGCTTGCCTCTTTGTTAAAGAAAAAGTTTACTTAAATACGGTTTATCAAAAATTTCCAGTTAAATGAAGCTGCATTTATATACGTTTTAAGTTTTATTGAAGACAGCACAAGCTCCAGTTCTCCGACTATCCTCTGTTTTACGGTTTCTTGCGGAGGGAGGCTATTGCACGGAGTTGGCAAAGAGGTCGACGTCCCAATGGGGCAGTCGACATTTTGCTATGTGCTAAAAGACGTATTGGAGTCACTACAAACACGATTGCGTTCCCAGTGGGTAAATCTTGACATGAGTGCCAATGAAAAACGGCAAAGCAAGATGGAATTCTATCAAAAATATAGATTTCCTGGCATCATTTTGTGTGTGGGTGGGACGCATAGAAAACTCATTTCCCCACTAAAGAAAAAATTCTCTACTACAACCGGAAAGGCTAATACAGTATCAATGCCATGACCGATTTCTCCTTTATTAGCTCTAACAAAAAATCGCTTTTTATTTATAGTTTAGTTAATATAGGATTTACATTTTACCAATTTTGTATTTATTTCCCTTTAAAACCTCTTCTTATTACTCGTTCTAATTTTTGCAGTCTAACGTTGTCGTAGAAAAATTGTTCAAAATTCTAAGGTTTAACGTTATGAGTGTATTCAGTGAATGCTACTCTACGAATTTCGAATGTACGTTCGGAGCTATTCGAATTGTATGATTACAATTTCTTTGTTTCTACGAAAAATAGTCCACGATAAATTGCCTGGTCATGTCGATATCGATAGTTCTTATGGAGCTAAAAAGAAACACCCGGTAGTTACGTGGCTCTAAATACATGTACAGTTTCAAGTGAAGAAATATAAACTATAGTCTATCTTAAGGAGCTAACGCAAGAAATGGTAGTCATAACACCTAGTTCACACCAACGAATAACAGAATAAAGCAGCATAATTTAACTACCATGGGCAATCTTAACATGTATGGGGAATGTTTATGCTGCTACAACAACGACAACAACCAGCTGTTTTTGCTACAAAAAAATTTGCGGACGAATCAAACAGTTAACTGTCATAAATACTGCAAACAGCTCGAAAAGGATTTATCTAATAACGCGCAATATTGAGAACCTCTCCTCGAGTCGCTAGACTTCAAATGAGGCTTTGGACAGATGATAAGCTGATGTTCAAGAAAATTATTCGAATTACGGAATGATATCACTTCGGTTACATAATCTATAAAAACATTCTACCATAGTCAATGCCATCGGTAGCAGTAGCAGCTGAAGAGCAGCATATTTAAAATATTTATCATTTGAAGAGAAAGTGTTTGCCGCCCTCTGCACCTGAAAACCAAATCTGTTGAACGGACACTGGAATTTACACATCGGAGCATATTTTTCTGGCTAGCTCCACTCAGTGCAAGTGAAAGTGTAGTGAAAACTGACACAATTGTAAAAAAAGATATTGCGAAAATTGTAAAAATACGCCCGCTGCTCAAAAAAGCAAAGAAAAAGAATTCAAAGAAGGAAAAACGGAAGAAATTGTCTAATGTCAGTGAGGAGTGGATCGCTACACTGCTTCTCGCATCCACAACTCACCTCAAACAGGCAAACAAGCAACGTGTCTAAACGACAACGGCAACATGTTGCCTGCTCGCCAATAAGCCTGTTAGCCAACTCTCCCACCCGCATATGCTCGTATAAGTAAACTTTTCTCACTATAGCATCTTTTGCCAGGGGCACTGCTGCAACTTATGCTGCAAAAGCGTTGGACGAACGTGCAACGAAAACTTAAATAAACTAGATTATTGAGTGCTGCAGCATCTACGGCAGCCACACCAATCAAACGGGAAGCAACGTGTGCCCAGCGGAAGACGTATTGGATGTGTGATCTTAACAAGTTTGCTTCGCCATCTGATGCCAATGATTGAAAAGGTGTTGAAAGTATGCATTAAAAATTAACTTTACATTTTAAGTAGTGAAATTGTGAGTGAAGCAAAAATTTGTTGCTAGTGAAAGCGACTACTTACAAAAATTTCACACTTCACTGGAAAAGTGTGCCGTTTCAAGGGTGAGGGAAACCTTCGCCTGTATTTAAACATTTGAACTGTGCTGCGCTCACTTTCTCCGCCTCTTCATGTGACACTCTCTCGCCTTTTTATTATGCCCGACATTCACTCATTCGACTTGAACGTGCCAAACATACCGAATTGTGTAAGGACCAGTGAAATTGAGCAGACATACAACTGTTTACATATGTTTAAATGAAAATGCCATTTTTTGCTGCCACTTTTGCGACTGTCTCGCCTTGCTAAAACCGCCAGGAGATATTGTCGGAAAGCCTGCGGAAGTTACCTTGCAAAAATTTTTGTGGCGGAAAAAATGTTTCTGACTACACAGGAAAATGGGTTTGATTTTTGTAGCAAACATATTATGTGTAGGTATATGTGCTCATCAGTAAAAATTTATTAGTTACATTCTATGTATATAGTAATTATACATATGAACGATACTATGTCAAGTGTTCCAAGTAGTTTGGTCACGGTCTTAATTTTTTTTGAAAACTGGTTTATTTGCAGGCTTGAGTATACTCATAATAGGAAATAACTGAAACAATTTCGAGGATTATTCAATGTTGAAAATTTTTAAATATGGAGATTTTAAAGTGAAATATTTGCGTTTCTCTGAAAGTTTCTTAGTGGGATCCATTAACTTTTCGAGTTTTATTCAAATAAGTAGCTGGAAGCAAATTTTTTAAGTATATTTTACCCTCTATAATTTTTTTCTCTTATTATTAAAAAGAATCGAAGTTATCTCAAAATTAATAAATTTGTTTCAACACTTTTTTATTTATTTCTTATTATACTCAAACCTACAAGTAAACCTATTTTCAGAAAAATGTAAGACTATGCCAAAAATATTTGGATAACTTGACTTGGTATCGCTCATATATAATATTGTTTGTGAAAAAAGAAATCCATTATATTTATTTTTTATATTTTATTTTGCGCAAATGGTTTAAAACTACTTTATGGTCGATCGGTAGCTCCTGGGCGGTGCTATGACTACTCACTTCGATTATTTCTGTGATATTGACCTTTTTGACGACGGGTATGCCTGTGCGAGGTGCATCTTTAACATCCAAAATGCCTGAATGGAATCGATGAAAACAAAATTCAACATAAGCACCATTCACAATTTCAGCGGCCTGGCTTGCATTTTCGCATTTATTATAGAAAAGCTGTAAAATACACCGAAGGTTCTCTTTGTTGACTTCCACTGTTAACACCCAGTACCTCATAATTGAATCGAACAACCAACTAAAAATTTGCAAGCGAAAGCACCAACAAAGTTATCGAGTAAGGTTCGTCTCTAGCGAGTATGGTTGTACCTCGTAAAACTCGTAAACTTACCATTTTCAATGCGGCCAACTTTATTTTCTGATATTAAACTGATATTAAACAAGTTTCATTAGACCGCGTTCAAACAGAACAATTTTTGTCGCTTTGCGAATTTTCTTTTGGTGTTGCCGTCTTGTTCATATACCTTGTAATCGTTAGTTTTGGTCTATAGTCCATAATATTGAGAAGAACGTAAACACAAACAGTTAAAGAGTTTTGACTGAGTAAAAGCATCATACGTAACGAGTTTAAGCATCAAACGTGTGAACGCGGACTTACTAATACTCATTAAGTGCTTCCAACAAATGTAATTTAAGGCAGCTCTATTCCAGTGTTGCCAAGATATATTCATTTATACCAGTTGCCTAATCTATTCGCCAGTTGCTAACGATTGACGAAAAGAACCTAGAGGCCTAGAGAAAATTCCATACACTTTACGAAATTATTGAAATTAATTGGAATGTAGTTGGGGAAGAAAGGAAAAGGATAAGAAAAAATAAGATAAAAGAGATAAGAATTAGATGTGGATGTCGGTGAAGATTTGCCTTAATAGTTCAACTTTTCCTTAAACCTACGATCCAAAATCAACATAAAAAATCTCATTACTGTGAGCCGTTAGTACAATACAATATTTCAACATTTTTATGCCGAATTGTAAAGTTTAAATTCTCCCTTTATCCGAAGTTATTTTTTGGAACAAATATTTAAAAAAACTAATTTTATTTAAAAACTCGGTTTTTGGAGGCAATTTACGTAAATCGGTCCAGCTCACGTAAATATTAATATTTTTTCGGAATATCTTGGTGGAAGGCTTAACATATACAAAATGTTATAATCCGAACCTTTTTGGTGAGGCACCCTAAATTATATATATGAATTACCTGCGTTTGTTATTATTTAACTTTTCTTACTTTTAGGCTTATCTCTATTTGGTTGGCATCGAAAAGAAGACATCCGTAAGAACAGATAAACATTTTTTAGCCCAAAACCAAACTCTAATAAACAGAAATATTCTATATGTGTGAGTTAATTGACCACTTTAATGGACTAGAGCGTTAAGAACTGCCTGTTTGTAGTATCAACGATTGCAAGCCACAAATTAAAAAAATACAATGTGGGAATGACCTATTGGTCAAGCAATTATCGTCACCTGCTACTAACTAAGCCAGAGCTGGGGAAAACAAGAAACGAATGTGAGAAAATTTGTTATGTAGTGAACTTCTATAATAAACTCGTGGAAATAGTGACGCTTTGAAAGGCGAATTGTTTATTGCATCGTAGTGAGTACTGCTTCGTGGGGAGCTAAAGCGGGGGTAAACGTAAATTGAGTAGCTTCATTAGTGACAGCAGGGAAGCAACAAAAAGAAGGGAAGTGTGTGTGTGCAAAAGTTAAAGTGCAAATGTTATTATGCTGACCTTAGCTGCTGGCAATCATGCTTTACTAGTACATGCGGCCACACACGCCTGGTGGTATGCAACGATATATAGACATACATACATTACACACATCGCACACTCAAAACGCTGATATGAAGCAACTGCGTTGAAACTATATTAATGTAATATACTTAGGTATATTTTGGACGAGTAAAGGAGTGTGTGTGTGTGGCTTCATTCGCCTCAGACCGGATTGAGGTGCGTAACACAACAACTACACACTTTACTAGAAATTTGGCATTTTCCACATCTTTTCTAGCGCAGCAAATGAAGTAAACAAGCAGCAACAACAGTTTCTATTACCCGAAAAAAAGACCACAAAGTAAAAGATGTGAGGAAAATTGCTTTTCGTACAACAACAGCTAAAAGGAAGGCAAAGTGGAAAAGTAACAGTGGGTTATGTGTGCTTTGGCCTGTTCACGAGGCGTACGAGAAAATCAGCTTATTGGGTGGAAAATGTGGAGATCTCAAGCGAAACGCATGCTGACACAGATATTGAGTAAGGAGCTGCACATGCTGGAACGCATACCCACGCAATCGACTAACAACACTCTAACGGGCCTTTTAGGTGGTACAAGAAGACGCAAAATCAAAAGGAGGAAGCAGTTAAACGCTTGCTTTAACGCACAGAGCATTTTTTTTTTTGAAGATTACGTATGGGAAGGTGGAGAAGGCGAGTCGAATCCATTAACCTGATGTTTACTTTTGTACATTCTACAGCAGTAAAGTAAGTGTACTCAGACCTTAATATTTGTATGGGTAATTGTGCTAGGTGCATGAATTCGCATGTTTGTGCTTGTGTTTGTGTGATGCACATCTCTTCCAAGCTATTTGCCATTTCGTTTCGTTGTGTTCTTAGCCAGTTTGCTAAGTTATTGAGGGGAAATATGATATTTTTACGTTTATTTTGCGAATAACGGAAATGTGTTTAGTGCTTAGTGCACGCTCGCATGTACACATGAACACATGCACACATTGGAGTTTACGCTGAAAAGAAAACTAGTTTGCTACTGGTTTTGTTTGGCCTAGACTGATAGTGGTATATGGGCATTTCCACAGAAATGTCAACCGAAGCCAAAAAATTCAAAGTCTATAAAATTATGTTGTTTTAACATATTTTTATAGGGAATATATCAAATGTAACTAAAGTAAACAAATTTTACATTTGTACGTACCACATTTTGAAATATTCGAATGCAAAGTCGAACCAGTGCAAAAGTTCCGTTTTAAAGATTTCTGTTGCATGTTTTGTTTTGATTAATGATCTTGATGAGATATATTATGCCGTGACATTTTCTTTTTTAAATCTCGGTTTATATGTAAAGAATGTAAGACAAATGTAAAAGGAACGATGCGATTGCCAATTACGGTAAATTTTTTCTTTGATTTACCGTATAACTCGATGTCGCGTGCGACATTGAAAAAGAACATTTGTTGTCAGTGAGTCGAAGGTATTTGTACAATTTGCATCAAATATTAGTAGCAAATAGATATTTTTATTGCTAATTAAATAAACCAAACTTTGCTGGAAAATAATCAGCGCTTTGCTCTTTTTACTTATTTAAAGTCTGTAGCGTGCGACATCGTAAGTGTAAAATGTACAGATTCAAAATAAATTTTCGTTCGAAAATATCTTTAATAGTATACGTAAATACAAAATATAAAATTTTTGAATGTAGATGAGTAAAAACGGCGGCGAGAAAAATAAGGCGAACTGTAAACGGTGGAGAGAAAGGTTAAAGGATGATGAAACAAAATTACAAAACTATAAATTAAGAAACAAGGAAATAATGCGGAAAGCTAGGCAGACGTGGAGAGCACTGGTTGAAGGCAAAGAAGATATAATTCAAGAAAAACGGAAATATAATCGCATACGACAACGAAAGAGGCGCCAAAAACTCTTAGAAAATGGAATGTCATATGCACGTCAAAGCCAAAACGCATCTTACGAATGTAGACAAACCTTGGCGAAAGCTGTTAAAAAAGTGGAGAAAGCGATGCCAAAAGACATGCACAGAAGGCTAAAAGTTCTTGAAGTCCTGGTAAAAAAATATAAGCAGTTTGAAGAAAAGAAAAACGTTAACCAATCCAGCAGAACCGTGCCAGAAAGCCTAATTAATGCCGTCAATGCTTTTTATCAGAATGATAATATTAGTGTGCAAGCTTCGGGAAAGAAAGACACCATTATAATTGAAGGCAAATTAGTAGCTAAGCGCTTTATGTTAATGACGGTGTCTGAATCATATGAGTTGTTTAAAAAAGATTTTCCCAGTGAAGAGGTAGGCAAATCAACTTTTTTTAAAATGCGACCTCGCCATGTCCAGTTAGTGAATAAAATGCCGCACAATATGTGTGTTTGCATGTATCATGCAAATTGCGTCTTTCTTTTGGAAAGCTGCTCGAAAAGTATTCCATCTTTTCCCAGAGATTTTGAAACATTTCTTAAAGCAGTTTGCTGCGATATTCAGAATGAATATTGCATGGCAAGTAACTGTAAGAAGTGCCGAACAGATTTAAAAGATCAATTTATTCCTCTTGCATATTTGGCTAATATGGAAGATGAAG
Source organism: Anastrepha ludens (assembly GCF_028408465.1). Lineage (NCBI taxonomy): Eukaryota > Metazoa > Arthropoda > Insecta > Diptera > Tephritidae > Anastrepha > Anastrepha ludens. Next base: position 84,242,520 of record NC_071498.1, on the reverse strand, counting down.
TCAACTGGCAACAATGGCGTAAAATAGATAACCACATAGCTCTGTCAAATACAACTTCAACTTTATCTGAGTTAGTCATTGAAACGGAAACTAAATTACCATCATTTAAAACCCATTTTTTTGTAAAAAGAGCTCAGCAAAAATATTTTCAGGAAACAAAAATTAACTTAAAGCCTTCCGAGCTCGTTCTTCAAATTGATTTTGCCGAGAATTATAGGTTGACGCACCAAAACGAAATACAAAGTGCTCATTTCAGCTACCGCCAGGTAACAATTTTTACTTGCGTAGCTTGGTTCACTGGTGCTTCTCAGTCGTTTGTAGTTACAAGCGATAAACTTACGCATAATAAACACGACGTATTTGTTTTTGTTTTAAACCTTTTAATCGAAATTAAAAAGAATTATGGGAATTTTTCAAAAATTTTAATATTTTCTGATGGAAGCTGCGCTCAATTTAAAAATAAATACATTTTGACAAGCTTGAATGACATTATTAAACAAATTGGATGTATATATATGGAATGGAATTTTTTTGCTAGTTTTCACGGAAAGGGAGCCGTTGATGGAGTTGGAGCCGTCATTAAAAGACAAGTTTGGCAAATAACAAAATCTAAAAACGTTGTTTTACCAGATGCACTATCGTTTTATCAATGTGCACAAAACAACACAAATGGAATTAAAATGTATTTTATGCCATCTGCTCAAATTGAAAATTTGTCTCTTCATTATAAGTTGGACGAAAAATGGAAGGAAGTGAAAAATATTCCAGGTATAGCCCAGTTGTATTCGTTTTGTTGCGATGGTCAACAGTTAGAAGCAGCTAGGACTGCATATTCCACTAAAAGAACTTTATTTGACATTAGTAATACTATTCTCAGTTAAGTTAGTTTCCGTTCTTTGTTTTTACATAGTATATAAAATTAATATACTTATTTTTGTTTTTCTTTATTGAAGATATTTTGTTAAGTTTATAATTTTGGTTGTGAAAATAAATATATTGAATATATTAAAAATTATTTATAATCATCTTTTTCGTGTCTAATTACATAAAAAGTAAAAAAATAAAAATAAAAAGTATGATGGAACAACATGTCGCATGCGACATGTCGCGTGCGACAGTGATTAAAATTAAATAAAAAATAAACTACTTAATATTTTTGAATAAAATAAAAAGCATTATTAAGATACATCAATGCATAACATTTAAAAATTAGTCGCATTAATATATTTCTTCAGGTTTCGCTGAAAAAAGTGTTTGATTTTTTTGCTTTAAAAGCGACTTCTGTTTTTGTCGCGTGCGAATGGCTTGGTTTTTTGTAATTATCTTGAAAACGAACAATTTCCCAAAATCAACCTTAGCACCAATCATAGTGCTCATCAAGTGCTATAGCTTTCGCCTTTTGTCAAAATAAAATAATGTTTTGGTATATGTTTTTTTTCACTTTGAATGCGTACGAATGTCGCATTCGACATTGGAGAAAAGCCCATATTCAAAAAAAAAAAAAAAAATATAGTATAAATCAAACTTGTTAAACTTATATCAATACATTTTCAAAAAATACCAATAATCATACTGACTTATTTACTTTATTGCCTAAAAATTATACAAATATTAGGATGTAGATTTTTTTTAATTAGAAGATACTTTGACACTGACAGTTTTTTCCTGCTCAACGTCTTGATTGTAAGGCACTACAATTCGTGACCCTGTCATAGTATGTTGTGTTCCAACAAAAATATGTTTGCAGTGACTGAAAAAATGGAACATAAGCTAAATGTATTGGCTCCCTAATAATTTGAACAACTGAAAATTCCATGCATAAATCTAATGGAAATTATCCTATTAGGTTCAACTAGCATAGCAATTGAATGCAAAGGGTCATCCATTTCGCTTCTTAGTTTGACCCTTAAAGCAGCTCATCGACTTTGGGGGAGAATTAGCATTTCTGAAGAGATTTTTATCTCTGCGACTATATTAAGAAAAACATCCACACCTGAGGATCGGAAAATCCACATTTCATTTTTGAAAAATCCAATATTTTTAACAAAAAGGGTAAATTTTTTCACCAACATGTTTTTTATAAAGTATTATATATTTTATCCAAAAAAATTTAAAAAGAAATCTAATATTCAGCACCTTTTACCGAATATATATTATTTATTTCACTTTATTTCAGCTTTGTACCAAAATTTTCGACATTAAATAAATCTCAAAATTATTAAATTATTTTAGATTCGTTTTCAGCTCACTTTTTATTATACTCGTGGATTTTAACGAGCAACGCGCATCTTATGGGGCCCATAATATTTATGTATATTAATAAATTTAAAACCCACTTTTCTCACTGATGCTTTGTCTTTAACATCTGTCTGTGGTATCACAGAATGTCCAGATCTTTTGGAGCACATAAGCTTCAGTATTCTCCAAAGGGTATTGCGCTTTCATTCTCTGTTCCATATTCAAATTTTTAAGTCAAATTATTTAAATAACCTTTTACTAAGTCTCTTAATGAAAATAATAGAATTTTAATAGTCTCGATATTGGTTTTGACCTTTCTAGATCTTAATTTTTATCTAACCTGGAACCAAATTTCTTTTAAGTCATATCCTTAACTTATTTTGTACGTCTAGTCTTTAAGGTTTTGTAACCATAAATTCAGTAAAAGAAGTTAAATGACTTAATTTTTTCTGCTAGGATCGTCATTTCGAAAAACGGTGAGCAATTGGCTGCCTCAACTGTAATTTGGTCACGTTAGACTTTTTTGTTCGGAGTCATTAAACGGTATCATATAACGGATGATAACTATAATAAAGAGTTCCTACTCGGGACATTAATTTTTTTTAACAAAACTCCTTGGGTGATGCCAAATATAAAAGTAAATGATTTTAGATTAAAAAGCCACAAACGGCGTAGGATCACTGAAATGTTAAAACCGCAAAGCATATGCAAGGAAAACTTGTTGAATGCGGTCAATGTTGCCAATGTTAAACTCAAGAAATGATCGCGCAAAGAGCGACAGTGTAGAGCGATTTCCATATATAAGGACAGAAAATTCTGCATAATTCCACCGAACGAATCATAGCATAGCATAGGACTTCGCAATAACGAAATTTAAATGACTTTTTCAAGTGATTTTAGTTTCAAATGCCTTTTACAAGTGAGTTTAGTTTCAAAGACATCCCTAAAACCTGGGAAAACAAAACTAGAAATTTCGTACGAACTTTCAAATCCCGAAAATCCCGCAATTTCGAAAACTAGCATGACATTTTTGTAATATTTAAACAAAGATGCGACCTAATACTACCCGAGTAATGCTTCTCATTCTCCGATCCAAGGAGTTATTTATCACTGAATAAATCTTTAAGTCATCAGCATATAGGAAAAAGTTGATATAGGACAAGGCGAAGATATGATAAAAAAAGTTAGCGGTAGAGGACAAGAATGCTCCCCTGAGGAACAATAAAAGTACATATATGCGATATATAACCACGAACTAAGTTTAAATATCCCTATTTTGTTGTAAATCTATTATTTTCATTAGTTAAACCTTGATAGCATCATAAGCAGGTCACTGGCAAAGTATATCCAGAGCTTCTATAGATCCTTCCTTCATAAAATACGCTCCAAAACATGACATCGAAATTATGATACTTCAAGGCCAATATTAGCTTCAAAATTTCATACGATTACCGTATAAAGTACAATATTAACGAATATCGCTTAAGTGTTGCGTATATGCAGTACTTTTAGGGGTATGCGGCATTTTTAACAATTTGAACCACAAAAATTGAAGTGAAGGAGTTTCCGGTGATCAGCTGAACACTTGTGATGAACCAAGTAGGCATTTTAAATTTGTTGATTGTTGAAGTCGTGAAGGAAAGTTCGTTGATTAAAATCAGTCTGTTATAAATGTATGAAGAATTGTGGCCCACGTTTAGACATACATACGTATGCATAAACCGTTTGAAAAGGAGCTTACTTTGCAAGAAATAAAATTGATTTCGATTGCATATTTTAGTTCCTGTGGATAACACAAAAGCACTGAAAACTTATTAGATATGATGATAGAGGCTTTTAAAAGACATTCACAAACTAAAAACGGTTGCAATGCGAATTAGGTATTGCGTTGAATTTACTCGAAATAACAGAGCCAGTAGATTTCTTCACAGGGTATACGAGTATACAAGTGAAAGCTATTTGCCTAGCTCTAAAATGTGTGTGTACATAAGCAAACTATTTTTACATTACCTATCGCACCATATTTACTTTTTCGGTTGCCGTGAAAATGCTTTTACACACCAAAAGCACACATGCCCTCCCACACATATATAAATATATACTCGTGTTATGGATCTAAACAAATACATGTGAAATCTGTTAGTGCGTTGCAAATACTTTCTTGCACTTTCCCTGCTGCTCATAGATTTTGTTAAGTTGACGTAAATTACTTCCATTACATTAACACGCAAGCTTGTTAAATGATATCGTATCGTAGGCAGCGCTGATAGAATGGGAAATGGTTGTATGTGTGTGTGGGTGTGCGTACGAAGGTGTGCCAGGCGGCACCTATCGGAATTGCCATATCAGTGTTATGAGAACGTCAGCTGTTAATAGGTTTATGGATGTTTATATATTTATAAGATACTTCGACTGGTGAGTGCATTGGAGTGATGTTGGAAAATAAATAAATGAAGCGAAAGTGTTTAAATTTTTCGTAGGAGTTAGGAAATGTTTTAAAGGAATGGCAAGGTTTGAAAATGGAGTGGAATGCTGTGAAATTAATCTTTATTTTGCTGTTCGACAGATATATATTTAAGCCATACATGAAACTGAAATTGAAATTTGAAAAGGCCGATCCAAAGAAAACCAGGAGATTTGGTAGCTCCTAAAACATTCAGGCTAAAAAGCACATTGTATTTAAAGCTCTGGAAAGGGGGTAGATAGTAAAGGAGTGAAGGAGAAAAGTATTAGAGAAAGAGATAGGAAAGAATAGAGACAGAGATAGAGATACTTAGTCCTGTGAGAATTTTCATGATTCTTTGGCAAATCTGTAAATATTCTCCAGTTTAAGAGAATGAATATTACTCATTCTCATCACATCGGAACCCAATACTCGTAGCCTTGCTCTAGCAAAGGCAGTGCACTCACAGAGAAAGTGCTCAGTGCTATCCGCCTTCTCCAAGCATGACAAACACATTTGGTCTTGAATGATTCCAATGGTGGTCAAATGCTGACCCCATTGGTTGTGTCCTGCAATAATACCGACCATCAAGCGAACGTCTTTCCTTCTAAGTTTTAGTAGAAAGCTTGACAGTTTTCTGTTCGGACTTGTCACAAAACACTTTGCAGTTCTGCAGCATTCTAGACCGGTCCATCGCTCTTTATGTAGATTGCCTACATAATCGCTGATCAAATTCATGATTCCTACGGAACTGATTCCGATTATTGGCTCTGGTCCTTGTGGGGCAACCGCTGATCCACGGTTGGCCAATCCATCGGCATTTTTGTTTCCTTGAACAACGGAGTGTCCTGGAACCCATATAAGTACAAGTCGGTTTTGTCTTGCGACAGAATTAAGCTTCTTCTTACATTCTTGAACAATCTTTGAGGTTTGCTTCGCGTTTTTCAGGGCCTTGCCTGACTGTGACTGAAAACTCCAATCTGTTTCCCGCTCCATCTCATCTCAATTATCCTTTCGGCTACTTTCAGGATGGCAAAAACTTCCGTTTGGAAAACAATTGCCATTTCACCCATAGCATAGTGATACTTATTACCATCGTTTAGGTACCAGCTGGCTCCAGACTCTAAATCATTCTTGGACCCATCGGTAAAGAAAATATCCATCAAATCTCCCTTCATGCACGCATTGCTCCATTGCTCATTCAATGGAAATCTGACATCAAATTTCGTTCCAAATGAAACTGTGGGTATCAGGTCGTCTTTAGGTGCCAAAAATAGTGGATACTGCTCAGATAGCAACTTAAAGATTTCTCTGCGTCCCGAAGTTCCGTCTTCGTGCCAGCAACCATATTTATGGAGTCTACACATTGCTTTTATTGCTTCCTGTTGAATCTTTAGATTCAGGAGGAGCAAATCAAGCACAACATTTAGGGCATCATGTACTCATGGCACCCGTAATGCATAAACATACACTTCTTTGCCGCCTGTATAGTTCCTGGATTGTGGACTTAACCATGTGGACAGACCACAGAAGCGTAAGTGATGATTGGTCTGATAAGTGCTGTGTATATCTATAAGACTACAGCAGGTTTCAGACCCCAGGTTTTACCAAAGGCCCCACGGCATTGCTGAAAAATTCTCAATACGCGATTCACCTTCAGTGAAACGTGTGTCTCCCAAGTCAGTTTCTTATCCAAGATTACTCCTAGATTTTTAACTTCATCGGAAAGACCAAGTGTCACACCTGTCAGTGTTGGAAGACTGAGTCCATCCAATTCCTGTTTTCTCGTGAACAAGGCTATGGTTGTTTTGTTCGGATTAACGGAAATACCTTGTCTCATGCACCAGTCGTCAATTTTGTGAAGAATCCTTTGCACTTTCATGCAAAGCCTCCTTAGAGATGTATACGATGTTAGCGCACAGACATCGTCCGCATATGCTTGGCCATGAAAACCGAGTTCCTGCATCTCCGCTAGTAAAGAGTCTACGACGAAGCACCACAGCAGTGGAAACATCCCCTTGGGGACATCCTTGCTTGGCCCTGACTATGATTTATTCGTCGTTGTTCTCACCAGCGGTTAACAGCTCCTCAGAGAGCATGGAATATATCCATTTTACAATGGTTTGATTAACTCCGTGTCGTTCGGTAGAAGAACATATTGGTACCCCCACTCGAATATGTTTCTTTACATACATACTTTTTCTAAAGACGTTGTTGTTTTAAAATAAAATATGTAAAAAGTTAGATTCTTTCAGGTTTCACTATTTTTATTCAATCTACGGATCTTAACAGTTCTATGTGAAAAACGACATTATTTAAATGTCGACCATGAACACCTCTACAGGTAAAATCCGACAAACAGTCCATTCATGAATATCTAGTTATTGAGAACGTCGAGATATCGATGTTGAAAGTTTTTCAGCAACACTTTGCGTTACAGCAGCAATATTCTCAGTTCAGTTTTGGCCAGTTTTCTGCCAGTCCTTCTTCTATCCTGGACAGAACCAGCTTCTTCAAACTTGGCATAACGGGTTCCCAATATTCGACGGACCCATCTGGCAACCCTGTATCTTTTGACAGAGACATCAGATCGCTTAATGACATATCCGCGTTGGAAGCGTCAGTTCAAGCAGATTTTTACCATGGAACAATAAACGCCACGCGAGCGCTCCCAAATTGTTGAAATTTACATTCAACAAAAGAAGTCAATTGTGAAAACTCAATGCGTATAAAAAATTAAATAATGAGAAAAGTGCGCCTTCTAAGAACACCATTAAACGTTTGTACGAAAGGTTTTCGACTGGCGATACACTTTCTAATCCTAAGAGGCCAAATCAAGACCGACCAAGGCGTCGCCAAGGTCATCCCAAAATCGCCGTTCTCAGCAGTTGGGCATTGCTCGGACCACTTTACAACGAATTATCCGCATTGATTTGCATTTATTCCCGTATAACGCAAAGATTGTTGCCAGTGGACAAGCCTCGCCGATTGGAATGGGCCCAAAGAGTCATCGAAATCCGTCGGGTCCGTCGAATATGGGCAACCCTGTACATAATTAGAATGAAGTTGCATACGACCGAGACGCTTGGAGATCCCACATGCAGCAGGCCAAAGCTCACAAAGTGCTGTTGAGCTCAAAGATGATGATTCATTACGCTTAATGATATTCTTCAACTGATGCTTAAAAAATTTAACGAAAAAATCAAACGGCTGCATTTATAAAATCATATGGTTCTTTTAATTTCGCCTACACCTTTTTAATCTCGCTATAAATCAGTCGTTCTTAGTTTTGTTATATAAGTATGATACAATCTCCAATAAAAAAAATTGTAAGCCTCAAAGTGTGTAACAGATTTCGATAAAAATTTGCTTAAAATGTTGTGTTTGCTTAAAATGTGATATACAATGGATTTTTTTAGAAATAATTTTCTTTTTCTAACTTCATCACTCGATTTTTGAAATTCAATGATCGAAAAATTAGTTTTTGCGTGTTGACCAAAAGGCCTGCTCTATGACGCTCACCATTAATGAGGAGCATTATCGGAAGAAATGGGCCAATAATGCCTTCGATATATAATTCATGAACATTTGATCGTCAAGAATATTTTTCTCTTTGGATACCGGACCCATTTGGTGTATAGAAGTGTTAAAGGAATTCAGCCGTGGGGGTTCAAAGTACGCCAATGATATCATGGTGACGAATTTTGGATCTATGCATAGGATCCAGAAACAATACAGCAGTCGATATTATGGATGTTTCAAGGCGAGCTTAATCTAACAAAAGCTGCTCGCAGAAGAAGCACCTCAAAGCGAATGGTCACCTGATTTTTCGGAACTGTACCACTAAAGACTACAATATAATAGAATAACTTTGAGGCTTGCTCTTCGACCTCATGATCTTTTGTGCGCCCTACTTATCGCGGTACTTCATCCAAACCTAGTTCCCTTATCAAACTTAAGATAGTGCTCGGTTGGACTGGGCGTATTTGACTTTCTTCCGGCTGTAATTGGTCGAGATTTCTCAAACTCCTTCATCCTATAGTGCCATATCCAAGCAGAATGTCTATTGGAATGTTTATGGATAGGTCACAAAAACGACAAGAGTTAGTGGACCATATCCACTCAATTCTGTGCGGATGACTGCGCAATCTCCAATGGCCTATGAGAAACCTCTTTTGATTCTACCTCTCAAGTAAGGATTTCGCTTGGTATTGCCCCATAATTTGGTGCTAGTTAGCATATCTTAGCCCACCACTAGAGAAACGTAAAACAGTCAATTCTGAGTGATAAAAAACCATTTGTTTGCCAAAAGTTTTCAGACAATTAAAGAAGATCAACCTCCAGAGACGAAGACCTTTACTAAGGCAAGCGAATTTTTAAGCAATCAAAAAATAGAACTAATGGGCTCTGATTCGGCACCAATGAGATATCAACTTCTGAGTGGAGAAATTGCTTTGGAAATTGGTTCAAACGAAGGAAAGTGTGTTGAAAAACAACAAAGCGATTTTTCACTATTTTTTTACTGTGCTTTCATTATTGGGTGCAAAATATAAAAGGTTTACTCTCGTAAAATTCTTCTTATTTTGTGACTCAAAGATAGCCGAAAGTAAATGTTTGTCTATAAAAATCATCGCAATTACATTTGCCGTTACACCCTGTTTAACTCTTTTTTATTGTTTAAGAAAAACATTTGATAAAGTTATGACTCAACAAAAGGTGCATCCTAAATGTTTTAGTACCCACAAATTCATAAAAACATGAAAACATTAAATTAAACGAAAAAATATGGCGAAAAAATTATGCGATAAAAATACACTACGCAGTTAAAAGAAAATTGTTAAGCCAGACTGAAAAGAACAATGCAAAACAGATATGAAAAAATTAGCGGTGAATTAAAAAAGTTTAATGATTAAAACGTTTTATCTTGTGCATACCTCAGTTACGCCTCCATCACCGACACCGACACCAGCAACAGCATCATCATCCAGCGGTTATTCAGTGTCCTTAACACTCACCACTTACCACTTGTTGTAGATTCTCTGCCGACTGCTGTTGATGAATGATGTAGGAAAAAATTGCTGCAGTTTAAATTTCAAACGCGAAGTGGCATAGCAGGGAAAGCGGGAAAGAACTGAAAAAACAAATGGCTAGTCCAAGCAGCAGTGATAAGTAAACGCTTGTAGGTGATTAACGCGTATTTTTCATTCGCACTTGTAGCAGACAACCACATGGAAGGTTCCCCATAATAATGTTGAGCAAAAACAATGTGAACAACAAGCGAGGAGGAGTGCGGCAATTGCAGCAGCAACAAACAAGGCTGAACTGATTTAATTAAGAAGGTGATTAAAGCTGATTCCCGTTATTTGTAACTGTGCCGGCGGCAAACAAAAAAAAAGCACAATAATAACAACAATGCCGTGAATTTACCTCGTCAGCCCGGAAGCGGGAGCGAAAGTGAGCTTGAACTTTGGTGCTATCCACGCATTCATTCAAGACGTTGTTGGAACTTCTGTAACAAATGACGCCAGGGCAGGATATCTTTACTTAGTGCTTAGTTATACGGGAAACAAGGCGGCGAACACCGGTGGCTTATGACAAGGAGATCAGGCTACCATGTAACGCCATCATAATCGGAAGCTCGGCAAAAGTAAAAACGGAAGTGAAATGCAAATTTTGAAATTTTCATGCTAAAAGACAAAGCGAAAGCCCGTGAACGCGCGTAATGTCCGGCGAAGATGACAAGGTGGCAAGGAAACTGAACTTCGTGCGCATTTCTTACTATTACATAACAGCGAAAGGGCATAAATGAGTCTGGGTTAGAAATTGAATGGCAAGTTTACCGGCACTTCTTCATTGCCCTTTCCCATCATTTGTGTTACTGGAATTCAAAAGTTACAAATTTAGTTTAAAGTTTTGTTTTGCATATTTTGTTAATTTGCAATTTTCAGCAGGTCCAACCGAAAAATACGAAGTGGAGTATTTTTTAGGTTGGTTGGCTGCTGATAGTATCACGGTGATTGTTATTTACTGGTCAGCTTGTTTTTGCTGTGCTTCCGGCAAACGGTGCGAAAGTTGTGAAAGTGAAAAACTGTAATTAAAATTCAATTAGGCAATCGCTTTACCAGCTGCGAGCAGTTGAGGTGAGCACCTTGTGTAAACAAGCAAAAGGTTAAAAGTTCTTCGATTGCGCTTTGACGTTGCGTATGAGTTGGTTATTCTATTGCGGTCTTTTCCGCATAGTTGTTGTTTTAGTTTTAATATTTTGATGCAATTTGTTAAGTAAATTTATTTTCGTGTTCTCTGTAGGTGAACTGGAAGAAAAATAAGAGCTGTATAGGTAGGTATTTCAGAGTGGCATTAGTCGATGGCTACTCATACACTTATTTGACAGAAAATTTTAATAAAGTAAATTTGTATTTTTGAACACTTTCTGCTATAGTGGGTACGATTAAACAAAGATATACATATGTTTTTATTATTATTATTATCACAATTACACCATGAAATAGTGCAACCTGTGATGTTGTCTATAGTGCTTCGCCAACCCAAATTTATAGCAGGTGGTCAATGAATTATGAGTGAAGAAAAAAGTATATAAATCATTCCATATTAATTAAAAATATGCTATAACACTGAATAACAACCCAAAAATATCTTGTTTGATGATTATATTTTCTAAAGCAGTTTTTCATGCTGATTACAAATCTGAAAACCGTTTTTCTCTATCACGTCAGGTTTTTAAGATATTAACATAAACATACATTTTTTAATCCCTTATCGTTACGATTGAATAAGAAAATAGAGTTTAGTTTACTAAGTTAATAACATATTTGCTATTTTTTTTCAGTGAAAACAATGGCGTCTAGAGGCTGCATCAATTCACCAGACTTGTTTTGTTATGTGTGCGGCTATCTCACAGACAAAAGACACCGAAAGACATTTACACCATTTCTGAGAAAAGCTTATGAACTATACTTTGATTCAAAGGTTGACAGCGGCAAGTTATGGGCACCACAGTTCATTTGTTTGACATGTGCATGCAAGTTACGCGGTTGGGGCATTTGGAGTTCCTATGATATGGCGTGAGTCAAGCAACCACATCACTGACTGTTATTTCTGTTTGACAAATGTCACAGGTTTCTCATACAAGACTCGTTCATCTGGGAAGTATCCAGATATTCCATCGGTTTCAAAACCAATTCCGCATGATCCAGTCAGTTGTCCAATACCAACATCACCTACAGAATACAGAGTCGATGATGCAACACAAGAAGAAAGTTCGTCTTCCAGCAACATGGCAGACTCTGACTACAATCCTGATGATGATGAAATTCATTTGATTAATAATGATGATCTTTGCGACCTTGTACGGGACCTGGCACTAACAAAAGGTCAAGCTCAACTGCTAGGTTCACGTCTGGAAGAGTTTAATTTGCTATCACCAGGTACAAGAACTTCACAATTTCGACATAGACACAAAGAACTCGTGCAGTTCTTTGCAATGAGTGACAATATGTGCTACTGCACTGACATCCAGGGTCTTATGTCAAGCCTCGGTGTAGAGCATAAGACTGAATCATGGCGTCTATTTATTGATTTCTCCAAGGCAAGTTTGAAGGTTGTATTATTACACAACGGAAACATGTATGCATCAGTACCGGTTGGTTATTCTACTCATCTAAAAGAGACGTACGAAACCATGTCGCTACTTCTTGAAAAAATTTGCTATCGCGATTACAATTGGAATATGTGTGGTGATTTAAAAGTGATCACTATTCTCATGGGAATGCAGACAAGGTACACCAAGTACTGCTGCTTTATCTGCGAGTGGGACAGCAGAGATAGGAAGCACCACTATATAAATAAGAATTGGCCCATTAGAGATAAAATGGAGCCAGGTAGTAAAAACGTCCTGCGTGTGCCATTGGTTGAGTGTGAAAAAGTTATTATGCCTCCACTTCATATAGAGCTGGGGCTCATGAAAAACTTCGTGAAGGCACTAGACAAAAACTCAGATGCTTTTCGGTACCTATGCAACAAGTTTCCAGAGTTGAGTTATGCGAAAGTGAAAGAAGGTGTATTCGTAGGTCCACAAATAAGGAAGATCATAGCAGACAGTCACTTCGAAGATTCACTCAGCAGAACTGAAAAAAAAGCATGGTTGGCATTTAAGTCTGTTGTAGCCAATTTCCTTGGAAATAATAAATCTCCTGACTATGTAAATATTGTGCAGAAGTGCATTAGTGCGTACAAGTTAATGGGTTGTAACACGTCCCAAGATTCATCTCCTCGACTCACATCTCGACTTCTTTCCAGAAAACCTAGGTTCTGTTAGTGATGAACATGGTGAACGTTTCCATCAGGACATCTCGGTGATGGAGTCACGCTATCAAAGTCGACGGAGTGCAGCAATGTTAGCGGACTATTGCTGGATGCTTCAGCGCAACATGCCAAATTGTCAGCACAAACGCAAGTCTACAGCCAAGAAATTCAAATAATTTAAGGAACTTTACGTTATACCTATGTATTTTACAAGTGTATTGTATCTTAAACTATGTGTATTTGGTGGAACTCACTAGAGAAGACGACATTGGTGAAGAAGCTGGAAAGAGTTCAGAGGTCGGCACTCATTGGAATCAGTGGGGCGCTTCGAACGACTCCTACTCTGGCGCTCAACGCAATGTTAAATGTGATACCCGTAGATATCGCAGGCACAACTGCCGCTACACGTACCGCAATCAGACTGAGGGGCTGGAGCTATAAGCTCAATCTCCCTTATGGGCACTCAAGCATCCTTAGAAACTTTGAGTTCATCACTCTGTCAACAGACCAGTGTATAGCCTCATTTAGTCCAACCGGAACATTCACCACTCACATCCCGTCAAGGGAAGAGTGGACGGGGGGCTACACTTGGGGGCAGGGCCTGGTGAACTTGTTCACGGATGGATCGAAGTTGGAAGGAAAGGTTGGCGGAGGAGTCTTTTGCGAAGGGCAGAGGTAGCCGCAATCAAGGAGGCAGCTGATTGGCTGCTCAAATGTGTACTAACAGTCAAGAAGGTAAATATTTACTCCGATAGCCAAGCGGCAATAAGGGCCCTCGGGTCTATGACGGTGCATTCGGAATTGGTCAAGGAATGCTTGACCTCACTTTCGACTGCGTCCGAATTCTTTGACATCAGCCTCATCTGGGTTCCCGGTCACAGCGACATTGCGGGAAACTCCCCGCGGAGGGAGAAAATTGGAATCCCCCTGACTACCTGCGGTCTGCTCCTGGAAAGATGGGCATCGCGCAAACTCAGCGAGCGCTGGGAAAATGCACAAACGTGCAAAGTCGCGAAATCCTTCTGGCCACGTGTGGACCGAAGGCGCTCGGGTGAGCTTCTGAGGTTGACAAAATATCAGCTCTCCAATCTAGTGGGTTCTCTCACAGGACACAATGCGCGAGGAATGCATGCTGTGAGACTTGGAATCATCTCGAGTCCTTTCTGTGCTGGATGTATGGAGGATGAGGTTTAATCATCTCAGCACCTTCTCCTTAGCTGCCCTGCCCTGGCGGGGCTAAGATTCAGGCATCTTGGCTCTTACTTCTTTGCCACGCCTGCTGAGATAGCTGGCGCTGACATTAAAAATCTGATGAGTTTCATCAGCAGCATTAAGCGGTTGACGCAAACATAGTCATCGTTCATAATCCGCACGCTCCTAACCTTCCCATCACCACCTCTCCCCGCCCTCTCCCTGCACCTCATAGGTCCTTCCCCTCTCCTCAATACAATGGTATCACAAAGGACGAATCTCTCTTCGTCCAAGTGTGCCCACTCCCTGGGCAACCATACTAACCTAACCTAACCTAACCTATGTGTATTTATGTTAAGTAGTACTCTATTCAGCGATATATGCTCTACTGTGACTTGCCTGCGAGTTGTTTGCTTTGATACAATATTAAACATATATAAATGGTCAATGCCAAATATCTCAACAACGGTGGGTGATAGAGACAAACGGTTTCTACATTTGTAATCAGCATGTCTTACTTGTCTTAAAACAAGTGTTGGTTTCCACGATATTTTCCGAAAGTTTTTTTTTGTTGATCAGTGTAATTTATTGATTGACATAGAATTGACATAATCTCAATTAAAAAAAAACTGGATCTTTGAATTTTTGAAGGAAATTTAAAAAATGTCTCTAATCTTTGTTGATACTTTGACTAATACGCTCTATGACTTTAACCATGGCACAAAAAAGAAGCTAGACTCACTTCAAACTTGTTGATGAAGGATTTTTAAGGTTTCATAACACTGTCCAACAAAATTGCAACTTTTGTCTGATGACTGAGGTTTACTAATTTGACGCCGCTGATTCTAAATATATCCTCAATTAATTTGTGACAGCTCTTTTTTACGAGATATAGCTTTCGTTAATAATTCATTGTTTTTTATGGCTCGTTTGCCGAAAATTATAAAAAAAAGGTTTCATTATCATAACTTGACATGGAGTCATCAAGACGAGTTTGTATAAATGATCCGAATCAATTTTGTTTCATTTGCGGAGAGTATCTGTTACAAAAATTACTTTGGTCACCCGACGGAAATGAAAAATAAACCTTGTATTCCTTCAAAATGCATGCAAAATATGCGTTGAGTTTCAATGAAGACTGTTATTTTTGTTTGGTTAACTGGCATTAACCGGAAAAATCGAGGCAAATGGGAATATCCTTGCAACGGTCGGCCTATAGACATGTTTTAAGCCCTAAGCTATCACATGAACCTCAAGCTAGTCCTTGACAGGAGGTGCCTGTGCATTTAAAGACGAATGCTGATTGTAGGGATTGTGACTTTCAATGTGACCTAGAAATGCGAGACCATAAAAGACTGTTTCTGAACTTCTGACTTCTTGGCTAAAATAAAGAAACTTAGTAACAAAGGAAACTAAAATTTTTTATTACCGCACAAGAGAACAAAATCTTCTGAAATATTTTGCTGAAGAAGATGGCTTTGTATTTTGTAAAGATACCTGCGTTAATGGCTACAATGAGATTAAAAAATTACGTTTCTAATGAGTGGCGTTTATTCATAGGCTCATCAAAACGGAGTCTCTTGCACACTGAGAATAAATTTGGGTGGTTGCTTATTGCACATTTACTAAAAAAAAACATGAATATACAACTGTTGCCCTGGTTTTAGATAAAATTAAGTATGTTGACTCATATGTGTCGATATAAAAATCGTAAACTTCCTTCTAGGCCAAGAAAATGGTTACACAAAGTGCCCCTGTTTTCTTTGCTTGTGGGACAGTAGAGCTAAAACACAGCATTGGATTAAAAAGATTGACCTCCACGTGAAGCACTAGTTCCCCGCCAACAAACCCATCTCGAATATATCAAGGAATTGTATCATTTCCCCCCCGTTACACATAAAACTAGGACTTATAAAACAATTCGTAAAAGGTCTTGACAAAAGCGGAAATTGTTTTCTTTTTCTATCAAACAAGTTTGCAAAACTAAGTGCAGAAAAGATAAGAGCGGGAGTTTTTGATGGTCCACAGATAAGATCTTTAATAAAAGACTCAAATTTTACGGACGTTAAGACAGAGATCCAGAAAAACGCATGGAATGAGTTTGTTTGGCTTGTTCAAAATTTTTTGGGGAATAAAAAAGTTCTGATTATTCTCAACACGTCGAAAAACTAATGAGTCACTTTCAAAGTGTTAGATGTAAGTTAGGTTAGGTTTAACTGGCTGGCTGAAAGCCATCACATAGACCTATGGGTGTTTCCAGACGTAGCTAGACCTTTACGTTTCTTTGTAGTAGATATTTTGTAATACGTCTGCGTCTTTTGCGAATCTAAGTAAACTCTGAAGCTCTAACCCCGAGAGGCATTCTAACTTCGCATATTGTAAAGCTCCTAAGTATTTTAATCTGCTTCTAGCTAACTCAGGGCAAGAACATAGAACGCGTTTTATCGTTTCCCTCTCTTCCAGTTCATTGCAAAATCTGCTGCTATCGTTGTTTGTAATTCCTATCTTGTATGCGTGCGCCGCTAGCAAATAGTGGCCTGTCAGATACCTACGATATTTCTGATTTCTTTTCTGGACAGAGCTGGTACGAATCGAACGTAGTTATCTGCATTCTGTGTGCGGTTTTCGCGGCGTGAATGTAACATAAGCATCAAGTTACACTTTCTTCATAACCACCTCGACTATCTCCCTACCAATCATGGGGATTAAAGTGAAGAACACGTAGAGTAGTTCCACCAGGACCTTCGTACTATAGAGGAACGCTATCAAGGCTACTGGAATGCACACATGATGGCTAACTATTCTTGGAGCATTTAGAACAGCTCCCTGCCTTCAGCTTCAAAAAGGAAATCAAACAAATTAAAGTTTTTTCAACTTAAAAACTGAATAAAATATGATATTCTTTAAATATTAGTGTTTTTTATAAGAAGACTTGGGTGCCAACTTTTTTTTGAACAAGAGCTGATCTTTAATATAATTTCTAATAGTCTCGATCTTGATTTCGCTCTTCCAAAAATACTTAAAAAAACCACTCAGCCGCCAATACTGTTTTGAAAGGCTTTCTTCATAGAAATTGGTTTGGTGGAATATTTTCTTGTTTTTGGTTTGTTTAACTGAGCAAAAATTTAGAATGTATCAAGCACTTATACGACCATATGGCTGTGAACTATGGACGATGAAAGCTAACGAGACAAAACAACTAATGTGCTCTGAAAGAAGAGTGCTCCGAAAGTGGCTGTAAATCGAGATCGATGCCAAGAAGCTGTGAAGGAAGTATTGGTGCACCAAAGACTGTGACCCTTAGGAGAATAAGAGGTTTGTTTAATTATTAATGATATTAAGAAAAGCCATGGAGAAGCAATGGCTAATTTATTTGCCAAATTTGCTGCTAGTAATAGACAATTGGAGAGAATCTGAGTTTATTTTATAATCTCGGAGTTCGGGAGAGAAATTTTGTATAGTTAATTACGGATTGGGAGTTAAGCTTAAAAAAGTGAATAATCTATTGTAGTTCTATGTGATTGAATAAATGAAACGATTTTTTTTTGCTTTTTTTAAACATATTTAGTATTGCATACGTTTGTTGGATTGGTCAAACTGGTCAACAAACTCTTTACGTGTTAGCAAAATATTGAAAATTTGTGTACTATGTTTGCTCTTAAATGCATTTACATATAAAAGAAAAAGAAAAGCGAAAGGAAGTAAAGCGAAAGGAAAAAAAAAAAGAAAAAGTTGTATTCCCTGCGGAAATATTTAGGTGCTTGAAGCTCAGATGAATTTAGATACGTTTTAATCATTTAAATCTTCAAAAGAAATGTCTCTGATTTTGTTTCAGTTTGTAGCTAATTACAAATCCGATTTTTTTTTGGCCCAAAAAAAAAAAGGAAAATAATATACGAGCTGTATAGACTATTACATATGATAACCAAGTAGGCACAAGTTTTATGTGCTCTGCCCCTATGTTAGTTTTTTCTTTAACTATTATTTTCTGTAACAATTTCTGTAATACTGTTTCTTAAAGCTGCTTGTAATCATGCAGATGAATGTACAAATTTAAACAAGGTGGCACAAAATGAATCACTCTATCGCAAGATCTATAATAGTAATTTGTAAATGGCGTCGTACGGCAATCATATTTATAATTTTTGAACTAAACAGCTGCAGTATACAAAGAAACAAGCGATGGAGGGCATAAAGGTCGAAATAGAGATTTCCATCACTAAAAATATTTTTTTTTCATTTAGTTACAATGTTCTTAAAAAAAATGGGATAACTAATTTGCGCCACCGTTTTGTGCCACTCGTTTGATTTGGATGTTGAAAGTTAAAGAATATAAGTAAATAAAAATAAATATTATATTGTATTATTTTATATATGGATGAGCCCCCGAAATTATTGTTAAGGCACCATAATTGATTAGTTTTGACTATTTACTGTGCCTTTATTTTTAACAAATTTTGTTTAATTACGTTCATTCTATAACAAATGTTTATAACAATAATAATAAAGCCTCAAATTTTGTTCAAGGTTTAACGAAATTCGATGAATTTTCATTAAAATTACAAAATTTAAATCAGAATTTGAAATAATAAAATTGGGTACGATGTTTTATAACCTATTAAATTTTAGTATAACCATGTGCAAATTTCAAGTCGCTTAAAATGTTCGCTGATTTTCGATAATTTGTTCCCTTGAAGGTGTTGTGCATTTTCTCCATACAACGCATACGGGGCAAGTTTTTTTATTTGAATTTGGGGCAAGTGTGCAAGCGAAATTCCCTACATAAATGTCCTTAATATAGGGGTTTTCAGTAAGAGCGCTTCAACTTTTGAACTTTTTTGAATAAAACACAAACGGTTTGACTTTTTTAACTAATTTTTTTTTACTATCGAGTTTGAACATATACATTTAAGTATGAAATTCGATTTCTTTTGCATGACCACCACGTGCACGTTTTAGGAAGTCCAAACGTTGAACCCAATTTTCGACCACTCTTTTGCATAAATCGGCCGAAATTCCAGCAATTTCGCGTTCAATATTGGCTCTGAGCTCACAAATCGTCGCCGGCTTGTTACTGTAGACCAATGACTTCACATAACCCCAAAACGGGACGGTTTGTTAAATGGACCGTAAAATGGCCGTAATGCTCTTAAAGTAGCAGCAACAGAACGATTATTTTCATAAAAAATTTGCACGATTTGCAATCGTTGCTCAAGTGTGTATCGTTCCATGATGAAATGTATACTAATGAGGTTTACAAATGACAAGCGAAAAATAAAAAATATTGCATCGTTCGCCCTCCCTATCGGAAAAAAGTTGAAGCGCACCTATTGAATAACCCTATAAAATATTTGTAGCTTAATGCTACCAAATGATATATAATCTGTAAGCTTAAAGCTAACGGGTAATATTTTAGCTGTACTCTTTTTAAACAGTTGTTTTAAACAGCTGACGCACATTTCGTGTTTTGTTTCACTGTCAAACATCTTCAGTTTGGTCTATAATTTAACCATGAATCGTCTTACAAACGAACAATTTTATTTAAAAAATGCGTGTTCTGCTAAGAAAGTTAAGTTAAGAAGCGCGCTATATTCTTCCATTTTATGGTCAGTTTAATCGACCTACTGAAGCGGCTATTCGAGCTATTGTGACTAAATTTAGAACCAAATTTACATTATTGGACATTAAACCACCAACACACTTACGTAGAGTGCGAACTGAAGAAAATATCGCAGCTGTACCGGCCAGTGTTAATGATGACCATCAATTACCGATTCGTCGCCGTTCGCAGCAATTGGGCCTCTGTTACTCAACAACGTGGAAAATTTTGCGAAAGGATTTGGGTGTGAAGCCTTTCAAAATACAACTGGTGCAATAATTGAAGCCGAACGACCTACCGCAACGCAGAATTTTTGGTGAATAGGCTCTTGGTTGGCCGAAGATCCACTTTTTTATCGAAAAATTGTGTTCAACGACGAAGCTCATTTTTGGATCAATGGGTAATGGTATGCCTAAATAAGCAGAATTGTCGATTTTGGAGTGAAGATAAGCCAGAAGAATTGCAAGAGTTACCAATGTATCTGAAAAGGTCACAGTTTGATGCGGTTTATGGGCTGGGCGTATCATTGGACCGTACTTCGTCAAAGATGCTGCGAATCGTAACGTAACTGTGAATGGTGAGCGTTACCGTGAAATTATATCCAACTTTTTTTTCCCCAAAATGCAAAAGCTTGACTTGCATGACATGTAGTTTCAGCAAGACGATGCCACATGCCACACAGCACGCGTAACAATGGACTTGTTGAGTGGCGAGTTCGGTGAACATTTCATTTCACGTTCGGGACCGGTCAATTGGCCACCCAGATCGTGCGATATAACGCCTTTAGATTATTTTTTGTTAAAGCTCATGTCTTTTCAGATAAGCCTGTTTCAATTAACGCATTGGAAGACAACATTAAAGCATTTATATGTGAGACGCAAGAGAACAACAAGAGAAGGAGCTCGGAATAAGTTTCCGCCCTCGTAAAAGAGGTCTGGCTGCTGACACTATTTTTGTGTTCGCTCTAGTAATATACTGATGATTTGAAGGTGTATATGTGATGTATCAATCGCAGTAGTTGATATTCGTTTGAAGCGTAAACATTATTTTTTATCTGACGTCAAAAATGCCTACTTTCGTCCCGAAACAACAGCATTTGCGGGAAGTCATGCTTCACTATTACCTTTCAAAGAAAAGAGCAGCTGGAACGTTTGGTATTTTGATCGATATTTACGGTAATCACGCTCCATCAAATACAACTTGTAAAGAGTGGTTTCGACGTTTCCAAAGTGGCAATTTCGAGTGATAAAGATCGCAAAGGGACACCGAAAAAAATTGAAGATACTCTACTACAACAATTATTGGATGAAGACGCATGTCGAACCCTTGATGATAGGTCTAAATAGTTTGATGTTAACAGATAAACCGTCGGTAAACGTTTGCACGCAATGGGAAGACAGCAGGTAACTGGGTACCACATCAGTTGGAGAAGAGGGATATCGAGAGACGTTTGGTGACGTGTGAGATGCTTCTTGAACGGTAGAAAAGAAGAGTTTTCTGCATCGCATCGTCACTGGCGATGAAAAATGGATCTAGTATGATAACCCTAAGCGTCGAAAATGTTGGAGCCTGCCAGGTGAACCAGGTCCATCGACAGCGAAACAAAATATTCATGCTTCTGAGACTAAGTTGTGCATCTGGTAGGATCAGAAGGGTGTTATCTATTATGATCTCCTTAAACCAGATGAAACCATCACTGGCGATGAACCAAGCTCTCAAAGAAAAGCGGCCGGAATGGGATGGTAGACATGACAAACTGATTTTGCTGCATGACAGCGCCAGGCCACACCTTGCTAAACCGGCCCATAAATATTTAGAGGGATTGAATTGAGAAATCTTGCCTTACCCGCCGTATTCCCCAGACATTGCACCTTCGGATTGCCATTTGTTCCAATCAATGCGGTCAGCCCTTTTTAGAGAGCGGTGCACTTCTTACGAGAGCATCGCAAACTGGCTTACCGGATAAAGTCAAGATCTAGAATTTTTCGTTAGAGGAATCCGTATGCTGCCTGAAAGATGGAATAAAGTTGTAGCTGCCAATGGCACATACTTCACATAATATCACGAATTATTTAATTGTTTAAATAATGCGGAAACTTATTCAAATACTCAATTTATGCGTAGTCCAAAGTTTTTGTGATCATTAATAGGTTAGGTCTTAAATGATCTTGCCATGTGTTTGTCAGTTTATAGTGGTGGGTTTTATTTTTCGATGGAAGACTAATTCCTGCGCAGATTACGCGTTCAACCACCTTGTCGAAATGTGCAGAGCACACTTTAATTCTAGTCGGTTTATTCAACCATATTTATATAGAGTTAATGCACTTATTTTATCTGATTCTAGCCTGCGTATTTTAGTATCTCTAGTACAACAACAGTAGCGGTTATTCAACGTACATTCGAGGCGTTGATATTTCGACGGAACCTGTTAGGCGGCCGCCGATTTAATGGTGCTCAACTGGATTTTATTGTTCGACGTCGTCTTCATTATCTTTGTTATTTTTATTATATTAATCGTTCAGTAGAGCAGAAAAGCGTTCCCTCTGTGTGTCCGGTCAAGAGAGTCATTAGAGAAGTTAGACATTTATTTCCAGTAAAACTAGTTGGCATTGAAAATATTTGCAAATAGCCGAGATTTGCACCTAATATTCTATTATTAGTATTCATTTCAATCTATGAATCCAGAACTAGGATCTCTTACACGAAATTACAAATTTCTAAAAAAAAAATATTTTTTTGATTTATGTAAATGAAATATGTATATATTTTTTTTAAATTATTTGTATATCTTTTTCCATTTTGAAACAATGAACAAGTAGTTCGGCTTACGTGATGTGCATAAATAAATTAGCCAACTGCTTGCAATTTAACATAAAATATAAAAAGAGAGATCTGCAACATTACATTGATGAACTGTTGCATGCCATGTTAAAAGCAAACATAGTTTCTTAAAATAAAGTGAATAGCAGAAAACTCCGAACACTAAAAATTTCCCCTAAGTTTACGATATGTTAGAAATTATTATGTTAATCAACATGCTAATGTTAATAAACTGAAAGGAGACAACATAACAAAGAGTCAGTCTGAAGAAAAAAGTTAGCCCGATGCTGCTGCTCCCAAGTGGCTACAAGAAAATTTGAACAGCATCTTTGTTCGACAGCCAACATATTTCCTGCTACTCTCGCAAGCGCAAGAAAAGCTCTCATGCGAAAGGAATGCGGCAGAGATAAGTAATCGTAGTCGTAGGCAGACAAGCAGCGCCGTTATTAGCGCTGCCGCGACCATTGCGCTGCCACTACTGCGCATGCCTGTCTCTCATCGCACTGCATGAAATCTCACTGAGCGCACATTTTGCACTCTAGTTGTTCCAAGGGGGGTACGGCACTCATAGTCGCACGTGTGTACATAATATACCTTACGCATCCACCAATCTACCTGCGGAAAAGGCATCCCTCCTGCCCGCAGCCTTGGCTCTTTCACTATTGCTTCCTCTGCCATATCTTCTTCGTCGTCTACGTCGTCAACACTTTCTTTTACTATGTACCTGCGCTAGGTGTAAGCACACGAATACTCGAGCAATGCTACGGCATGGTGGTCTTGAGTGAGGCGCACGAGTGGTGCGGCAGAAAGACGATTCGGATGATGTTGTTGGCTGGGCAAGTATATACATGAAAAGGATTTCATTATTCCTTTGACGTGGAGCATTGCTTTAAGCGCCGCGTCAGCATGAGAATGAGGTGGATGCGATACATGTGGCAGCTGTTCGAGGCTGATGTAGTACATAATGGTGGCATCTAAAAGTTGAGCACAATGACTGAAGAAGAGCAGCAAAAAACCTGAGCTGCTTACTGAGGTGAATATAAATACAAAGTGTATGCGTATGTGTGTGTGTTAGTCGTCTGGCAATCAAAGGAGAAAGCGCTTCGTTTGCTTATTCGTTTGTCGTTTATTGTTCGTCCCTCATCACTCGTTGCTTGCTTACTCACTCGCCAACCAGCTCACTCATAGCCCATTCACATTGAGGCCACAGTCACAGCTGTGTGCAGCATAAAATCTACGGTAAATGTGCGCACCTGCTGCTTTTGCAGCTCCTGGCTGTCTGAGTGCCGCCCTCAGGGAGGGGGTTGCCTGAGCTCTGTCGCTGTTGTTGCTATGCTTGACGTTGGCTTGGCACACGTGTGCAGCGCAGAGTTGTAGAATGCATGTTGCTCGTTCGGTGTCGTCGTCCTCATCGTCGTCATCATCGTGCAGCACATCACTTTCGTCCTTTCATCGCCACTGCTACTACAACCACAGTTGCGGTTGTTGTTGTTGTTTTTCTATTTCATTGCTGCTTTACCTCCACCGTTGAGGCATCGTCGAGTCATCATTTTCCCATGTATACCTAACCGCAAGTAGCAGTTGTGTTGCTGCTGCTTTCACTGCTTTTTCATGCATCCTCTATTGCTGCCGCAGCTGCTACTGCTTCTTCTATTTCTTCGTTTGCTTTTACTCCGGTATTCGTTAGCTCGCTCTCACCTTTTGTACCTTGCAGTGACGTCGTCTCATTCGTTCATTCATTCATTCACTCACTCATAAAACGTTCCACTCCTTGTCAGCCTGCTTGCCTGTCTGAGGTGTGTTCGAAAGTTGGCAGCCAACCAAAGTACCGAGTCTCGCGCTATGTTGGTGTGTGAAAAGTGAACCTTTTTTGCATTTCAACCGACGGCACCTTGAAATTTTCATTTGATTTGTTGCACGACGAAAATTTGTGAAGTACCGCCAGGAGTGTGGGGCATATTTCTATGAGTATCTGTATGTACGTGTATGTATTGCAACGAAGGTGGTGTGTTAGTATAACTAAGTATGACTAGGTGCTTTCAGTTGACGGGGAGGTGTTAGCCAGGTTGTTGTTGTTGCTATGGTAGTTTGCTTTTGATGAGCGTGTACACACCTATTGCTGTTGGCGACAAGGGGAGGAAATCGTGCTGCACTCGTGTATATGTAGGTATAAAGCGTAGCAGTTGTTCGAAATTGCTAGTTTGTATTTAGGTGTTTGGCTCGTCGTGCGCTCAGGAGGCGTATACGTAACATCGGATGCGAGTGTTTGTTGGTGTGGATGTTAATGTATTTAAGCTACTGTGTTTATATACATACATACTTTCTCTATATGTTTGTGTGCGCAATAAAATGGACGCCACAGTACGTGAGCATGGCATGGAATAACTATTAATTTTTTAGGTTACTTGTAGGTGAATGATTTAATTACTGTCGTCTTTTAATGATGTTTCACGTAAGCTGGATTATTTCTGCTGTTGTAAGATTGAATTTTACTCAAATTTAATGAAACATTTAAGAAAGAAATTATATAGCATATTGAATTTTGAAGAAGAAAAAATACACCAAATGCCTATCAAAAATGGATTTGGATTTGAGATAACTGATCCTTTGCTGATCACAAAAAGAAATAAAATAAATATACAGCTATGGGCAAAGAAATAGCGCACTTCGCCACAATAATATATAATGATGATTATTTTCACTGGATGGTCTAGTAAAACAGTTGTTATTGAAGAAATCTTTTATTTTATTTCAGATTATCCAAAAAAATTAATAATAAATATCTATATCTATATATCTATCAATATCTATAATTATAAGTAGTTCGAAAATTCGGAACTTACCACAGTTTCAACTGGACACTGAAATGGCGCACTTTTATCGGTGTGCAAGAAAAAGGGAAATTAGTTATTTCAAATTGGTAATAATTGTTTATTACTTACTTGTTGTTGTTGTTGGGTATCCATTATTGTTTAAAATTGCTTCACACCTACGAGTTAACCTTTCTTTTAACATCTATCTTTTGGCATCTATCTAAAGGAATAGAGTTTCACGCTCCCTGTACTCCTTGCCATAGTTCACATTCGTTATAATGCACGAATAACCAATTTAGTGGATGTATACATATAGTTACATATACCCGTACATATATGCACATACAAATACTATTTTTGGAGCTTAATGTAGTTGTTAGTTCCAACCTATTTGAGTCTCATATCTCGTATCTTATGATTATTCAGAGTCATACAAATATATAAAAATTCCTGATTGATCTGATCGTGCAAAGAACGAAATTTAAAGGTCATTTTTTTTAATTAGTTCATAAAATGAAGTTATTTTATTTAAAATAGCATAACGATCCTTTTCTATTGGCCCGTGGTTACTTCTTAGAATAGTATGCCATTCGCGGAAATTCCTTTGTTTCTTTTCTGTGATTTTGTGGTTATAGTTTTGCTGTTTTTAAAATGGTTATCGCCTCCTTTAATGCTACATATTGTGGACTTAGACCCCCCGTGTTCTTTTGCAAGTAGTTTTGTTTCATGAGTAATTGAATTTCTTTCCAAAACTCCTCGTTTTTACTAAGAAACTAACAATTTTGTTTTACTACTCGTTTCAGAAGCGTACACGTCAATTTTTAAAAATCAGTTTCGTATATGTATTATATCAGTTTGGGGAAAAAGAAATCCATTATTTTTGCGTACAATTTTTGCGCAAATGGTTTAAAGCAGTTTTATGGTCGATCTTTAGCCCCTGAGCGATGCTACGGCTTCGAACATGCCGGTCAACTTCGATTATTTCGTGGATTTTATCGACATTTTCTTTAATAACGGAATCAAAATTGCATGTAATTAGCTGTTACAGTATCGGCACCATAAACACCATTCAAAATTTCAACGGCCTGGCTTGATTTTACGCCTTTATCATAAAACAACTGTAAAATCTACCAAAATATTGTTAACACCCTGTAACTCATAACTGATTGTAACAAACAAAAAGCAGGAAGAGAATTTGTTTAGTCTGATCACTACAGCTTTATACCTAGAAAATAATGGATTTCTGAGAAATTCGAAATATATTCAACTCTTTTCGCCTTTGAGAATGTCATAAAAGGTGCTTGACGTGACTTGGTGGCACATAAGTATTTGAGAAATCCAATTTTCCAAGACTTTTGCGCATAAATTTGGCAAATAGTAATAAATGATGCTCTTTCATTCGACTTTTACTTCTAATTATCTCTCATAAATGGTATCTGAGTATGGGAAACGGCAATACACAAACGGGAATATTGCGTATAGTAGCTCTAAAATTTATATTTATATTTTGGTAGAGCGCTATGTTTTTTTTCTCAGACAATTACTAAAGAACCTAAAAGTCTTTGATTAAAACTATAAAATTCTTTTCTATTTTGTCATACAATACTCAATGTGAATTTAATTCATGCGGGGATTGACTGCTGGGTTTAGTAATAATAATAAAAAATAATGAACCAACAATCTAACTGTAGCTTCTCCTCTCACGGCAATTTCCTAAGAAAAAGCTTATAACAGTTATGTTATTTAGTGGGTAGAAGTGAAATGCTATAAACAACTTTCAATCAAACTTTATCTGAATAAAAACGCTAGCCTTTCATAAGGTCACTTTCCAAATGTGACGAATATTTGTGAACTTAAAGGCAGCTGATTCGGCGATCGTCGAATTCGACCACTCCTGGTCATATTTTAAACCTTTACAAGTGCTCTGGCTTGCATTACAAATTATATTAGATCAAATTTGAAACAATATAGTTCAGTATTTTTTCTTTAGGATGATGCCCGTGAAGAGGAGAATTTTCAACATAAAATCTGCAATATTTTCTCCCTATAAGATTTTAAAGGTTTCGGAAGCACACCGTGGACATTGAAACAAAATGTGATCAACATCGTTTTCTCTCTCCGTCCGATCAGTCTAAGCTTTTCTCGATCTCGCATACTGTAAGAGCAAACGGACTTGCCGATTTTCTGCCACAAAACATTTATTTATTTATTTAATTAATTAATTTATTTATAAATTTTTTACTCCATTTTTATTATTTATTTATTAAAATTACAGCAAGTCTTTTCGATATACGCCGTGGACAGCCATCCGGACCAGCCGGACCATCTTTGGATCTTTTCATTTATTGTGGTTGCGTTCCTGATTTCGTAGGATTGATTCATCCGAAGTGGGGTGTAATTATCATCCGCAGCAATTGCAGCCTTGTGCAGATCAGATTGGGGACACTTATGCTGGAAGTATGCTCTTATGTTTAAGATAAGTTTGTCATGTAGTGCTCCAACATCAATCTATCCCCTGCCGCCCACTCTTCTAGGTAGCATCATTCGAACAACAAACAGCTTTTTGGATGACGTGACTTTTATTTAGTCATAATTGTACGTATTATTCGTTGCAGATTTTCTATTTCAGTGCATAACCATTTTACAATTCCGAAGCTATACGATATCACCGGGACGACAAATGAATTAATAGCGTGGATTTGGGTTTTCCCATTAAGTTGGGTTTTACAGACAGCGTGAAGGCGCCTTTTAAATTCTGTAGATTAGATTTTTCCTCATTTGCATCGTATTTATGCTGTTGCTTTGCATCACTCCAAGGTACTTGTATACCTCTCCCGGCTCCATTTCTGTTATGTCGAGGCCGCTACTTTCCGCAGTTACATGTCGAGAAACCACTTTCCCCTTAACTATTGCGATCTTTTGGCATTTATCAAGTCCAATAGGCATTTTAATGTCATTGGAGAAGGTTTCGATACATTCCAAAGGCTTATCTAGATGTTTGGAATTGCTGGCGTAGAGTTTCAAATCATCTACCTAAAAAAGGTGGCTCAGCCGGAATCTGCCAGACTGTCCGTGCTATAATAGAAAAACATGTCCCGTCTCATTAAGGATGTGACTTAAGGGGTTCATGCTGAGAACAAACCAGAGTGGACTCAACGAGTCACCTTAAAAGATGCCATTTCGAATGTTTATTTCGGTTGTGTATTGAGTGCTTTCAGGGCCAGATATTTTTATTCTTGTCCTCCAGCGTTGCATAATTTTTTCTAGAAAGAGTATGATATTGGGATTGAAGTTGTAAATACGAAGCACTTCAGTAAGCCAAGAGTGTAGAACCGAATCAAATGCTTTCATCCAGCCATGGAGGTTTCTGTTTATCTGTTTAGATTGCCCAAGGACAACTTGATCTATACTCAGTTGCTCTCTACAATCTTGTGATGCACGTATGTATCCTTTCTGCTCTTCTGCAATCAGACTATGTGATATTTTATTTTATTTTATATGTTTAGTGATTCGATCCTAACACAGCAATGATAAACATTATAATTATTAGTGTTAGTCACAATAGGTTAAAAATTTAATGTCGAAATTTAAAAAGATAAAACGTTAACCCTGGCATAGGCTCAATTCGAAAGGCATAATAGACATTTTTTAACCTTAAAAATTCCTAAAATTCTAACTGTTGAGCAGAACTTATGAACTTAATGTAATAAAGAGAAGTAAGAGCTAATTAAGCAATTGTAATAATTTTTTTAACGGAGATTTTACGCTTCTAGTGAATAAAAACATATATAAATAAGATCTTACGCTTATTTCAAGGAGTAGTTCATTTTTGACAATATTACCAGGAATTTAAGGATTAGCTCCTCACAAAAAAATTTGCAACTAGGAATCGGCTTAAAACTGTCCCTCTATT
This sequence comes from Anastrepha ludens, assembly GCF_028408465.1. NCBI lineage: Eukaryota > Metazoa > Arthropoda > Insecta > Diptera > Tephritidae > Anastrepha > Anastrepha ludens. The sequence goes on along the minus strand of NC_071498.1, from coordinate 84,213,181 downwards.
TATGGAACAACATCAACACGTGCACCACAAATAGGAGGAGGATTTATTTCTATTGTGTTAGGGATTAAAGTCAGGTCCGATAGGAAGCTCATTTTCAACGAATCCAAACAATTATATTAATTGGATTACTATTAAATGAATGATAAATAATAAATAAATAAACAAATAAACATATAAATAAATCGTCTTAAAAATATAGCTCAATAATTTAATTTAATAATTTACAGCTTTTATGTACCTCAACACTTTGGCACACTTATGGATACTAAAAGAAAGTGCGTAGCATTACCCTTGGTTACTCATACGCCCCGGTTCTCTCTTACCTTCATATTAATTTCAAGCTTTTAGAAAACATTTTCTTTAAATTTCTTTGACGAAATTTATCCATACTATACTAAGTAATATTATCCATGGCAAACAGAGCAGCCACAAAGCACCGAAATCATGATACCTCCCACAGCCTGCAAGTAAATTTAGTAATGTGTATACATATGCATGACCAAGCTGGGTACCTACAATAGAAAGGACAAAACAAACATAAAAATTTAAGTTCAAAGCAATGTGATGTCTGTATGAAAGTGTGTACTACTATATTGCTGATGCTGTTGCTGACGTTACCTACAGCAGCGACGTCAGTCACTCACAATGGCAGCAAAATTGTATACGAATAAAAATAGAAATATGAAAAAGAAAAAGTAAATAAGGTAAAAAAAGCAAATAAAATAAAATGAAAAGCAGCAACCACCGCAAGCAACGGCAAGCAAAAGCACACCTTAGCCAACAGCTTGAGGATTGGCGCCCTACCGGGCGGTTGGAGGTGCATAAAAGTAGATATGTACAATACTCGTACGTGCATGTACGTGTATGTGTGCATGTACTCTTAAGAGGTACCTAACGATCAAACGCTCTGAGTACCTACATACATATAACTGGTTATGTACTCGCAACGTAGTTTTACGGAGTATTTTATTTGCTATGCTTGTTGTTGTTGCTGCAGTTGCTAACACGCCAGCATTGGCGCCGACAGTAGCATTGCCGTTGCCGACGACGTCGTTAGTAGCTTCGTATAATATGCTATCGTACAGTGCTGCCATGCGTCTACTCTGCTTTCTCTTGCTTATCTTGCCACATCGTGCTGCTTTCGTCGTCATCGTCACAGCCATCGTAGTGTCGTTGTCGTTGTCGTTGTTGTCATTTTAGGTATTCTTAGGTAAATACAAATGAGTTCGAGACTCCACCTATGCATATACCTATGTATGGGCGAGTAAATATATGAGCAGGTGCGCCCCAACCACCTTCGTGCGATGCTGTCAGCTCGTGAGCGTAAGCATATGCAAGCAATGTGTTGAGTAGAGTAGCGTTTTGATCTACATATGTATGTATGTGTGTACGAATATAGGTAGGTATGTGAGGTGACGTCCCTCCCAAATACCTTCGGCAACATTCATAAGCACTCAGAGCTTTTATTCGTTGCCACAAATACACGGTAACGATATTTTGCCCACCTTCAAACACAAGCTAGCTGGCTTGTTGTCGTGTATTTTGTTGCTGCTACAGTGTGTGTGGAATATGTGTCTGTGTAAGCATTGCCAACATTTGTGGGTAGATTTTTTGATTTATTCCAGCCAATGGTTGCGTATTTACCAAAGAGGTGTGACAACGCTCAACGTGGATCTGCTACTACTGTTGCTGCTGCTGCTGCTGCTGTGTCAAACGACGCTTAGGTGTGTCTACGCCACCTAAAAGGTGGTGGCTACCTTGGCAACATTAAAAGCAACAACACGGAAGGTGGCGCAAGAAAGAAAGTGTATAAAAAGGTAGTGAATAGAAATCGTTGTGGAAGTATATAAAGTAGCATCGGCCAACAACAGTAAGCCATAGCGAAGCAGCGCTCAAGTTAGCCGCCACATAATCTACAATAGTATATAATATATCAGATTTGCCAACTCATATATATTTAGCAGCACATAAACGGGTGAAAAGTTTTCTAATTAGCCACTGGTTATGACAAAAAGAGAGAGAAACGAATTTGCTATTTTAAAAATTTGTTGGTAAATTTTTTTTTTATTTTGTGCAATTTTTTTTCCTATTTCGCATCTTTTTTGTAGGGAAAGTGTGCATCTAACTGTCTGAAATAGGCAACTAACCTCCCGATTCAGTTCATATTGTTGCGTCCGACTAAAACAAAATGGCTCTATTTAAATGTTGAATGTTGCTGGCTAGTTAAATGCTGAAAGTTTGAATTCTTCTTGTCTTTTACACTTTCTCGCCTTCTTCTTATATTCCCAAACTTTCGCCAGAATCCTCTGCTTTTAACATGCCTTGCTTTTCTATCGATTCAGTCATTCGACTCTGCTCACACTTGAAGTCACCACTATTTCCCGGCAACATAATCGTTAGGGAAGAGTTCGCCTCCCGGTTCCCTACGGTGGGTGTTTGCTCGCTTTATTTCATGCATTCGTTCATTTATTCATTCGTTCCCTCATTCGTTAGTTGGCTGCGACCCACTTGCGCCACCACCTACCTCCTCTAGCCTGTCTTTGCGTCGTGGCATCGTGTCAGTGTCCTTTGTTGGCTGGGTTGCAGCGTTGCGAAAATTTTCCTGCTTTGTTGCAGAAATCGATAAATTTTTATGGCAATTTAATATGACCTTCGTGGCTGAATTTTTTTTCTTTCCCATTGTTTTCCCTTATTTTTATTGTGTGCTTTGTTGACGTGGTTTTGATTTGTTGTTTTTATTATTGTTTATTTGCTGGCGCGTGCAACATAGAACACTGGATACTGGATGCTTTCTCTGAGCCGCCCGGCGTACATAGTATTTCAAATGGCAAACAAATACACACACATACGGGATTTTATGCATAGGTGTGTAATTCGCCGTATTGACCTGCAGCTGATCTTCGCTCTAATGCCGTTAGGTGTTTCTTTGCATTTGTTATATGGGGTAATGTCTTATTTCTGATTTTATCATATGTATCAATTTCATAAACACACATATTTACAGAAAGAATTTTTCCTTGGTAATTTCTGCTTTCTTTTCGCTTTAGCTAGAAATTTTTATACCCGCGCACTTTTATCCAAGGGTGTTATGATTTTGTTCCCATAACGGTTGTATATAACAGCATCAAGGAATCGAGATTGATATGGACATATATATAAATGCACGAGGGCGCAAAATGAATTCCCAATTTTGTTTTTGAATAACTTTTAACTTAGTCATGGAAATAAAAAATTTTTGAAAATGTTGGAACTCCTTTTGACCTTTACGCGTTTCATTGCTTCTCTATTTGTATACTGCAGCATTCTAGTTCACAAGCGCAAAAATTACAAATCTTCCGATTGGATGACTAATTTTGCGCCACCTTGTATACATATACATACATATATACGAATCTGCTCAGAATGATAAAAATAGTCGAATTAGACATGCCCGTCCGTCCGTCCGTCCGTCCGTGCGCGCGACAAGTCGAGCAAAATTAATATATTTGAATGAATCTTGGTAATCGGATTACTCCTTCTTCCAGGTAGGTTGGTATTGAAAATAGTCGAAATTAGTCAATAACTGCACCTATCTGCCATATAATGGCAATTATCCTAAATGAAAATAGCCTGATATTTCTGTTATAAATGAAGCAAAATTACTTCAAAGTTAAAATTAAAAAAATGTGCAGTGTTACACTACTTTAAGGTAAATGTAACGAATAAAACTTCCACAAATTTGGTACAAAAATTTCTCCCCAATTTATTTTGACCCAACTTAAATGTAATTGAGATCGGATACAACAACGTCCACTTTTTATATGGTACAACACATTTCTGTCCTTCCCTCCGAAATCACAAGCTATAATTCTCATCGTTTATAACTGTTTGATACTAAAAATTAGCAGTCAGCCCAAACTAAATTTTACTACAAAGTGCGCGGGTATATAAAATTCGCTCCGGACCGAACTTAGCCTTCTTTACTTGTTGTTTTTGCTATAACATTTGCAAATTAAAAGCTTCGCTTGCTTAACATATTTATTTTATTGATTATTTTTAAGAGTACGCATCTATAAATTCATGTGCCTATATGTGTATGTGTGCGCCAGCTGTGTATGAATTTTCTTGGAATCAACAAGTTCTCGTGCTCAAGTTTTATTTATGAATTATTCAATTCGCATTCGTCATAATAAAGGTTGTGAAGTGAAAAGTTGTTTTCCGCCTTTGGGGAATTTATGGCGGAGTGCATCTGCGGCCTGGAAGTTGGTCAATAGCTTTGCAAACTTTGACAGCAAATGAAAATGAGCGATAAGAATCTATAAATTTAAGTGTAAAAATTAGAAACATATTTTATTCAGTTTTGACTTCTTAAAAAGCGTAATTTTAGAAATTTAAAGTAGAATTTTTGTTATATTGCTTTGAACGACTTAAGGATATTCAAATACAATTTTTAACATTCAACTTTCTCTTACTTTGAGATACTACGTTTGGGCAAATATTCTGTTGGGTATCTATTTTGACCGAGTGTATTTTTGCCATGAAAAAGCTCATCATAAAAATATCTGCCGTTCGTAGTCGACTTGAAACTGTAGGTCCCTCCATTTGTGGAACAACATCAAGACGTACACCACAAATAGAAGGAGGAGCTCGGCCAAACACAAAAAGGGTGTACGCGCTAATTATATATATACATATACATATATATACAATATATTTCTATTTTGACTTGGAGTGTGAGCAAATGAGAGAAATCCGCAGAAGCTTACAAAGCAGTCAAGTCTATGGCGTTGATTGCTAATAGAAAGTAGGCCTTTCAAGCTATAATTAAATCGACGAAGTAGACGAGCGGGTTTGTGCGTGTCTACCACACGGTAAGACCCGGGTTCGAGACCCACAGTGGGCATAAAACGTCAAATGATATAAAATATTTTTTTCAATAGCGGTCGCGGTAATTATCAACCTTTGAGTGTATTTCTGCCATCAAAAAGCTCCTCATAAAGCACCGTCTACCGTTCGTACGCGGCATAAAATTGTAAATCTCTCCATTTGCGGAAAAACATCATGACGCGTATCACAAATTGAAGGAGAAGCTCGGCCAAATATTAAACAAAGGATATACACCCAATTATAAACGCATACACAATGATGTAAATATGTGACACCCTCCAAATAAGTTAAGTAAAGGGTCAAAAGACGTGCCTAGATGTTGTACAAATTTTGATTCTTTCAGGTTTCACTATTTTTATTCAAACTACGGCTCTTAACAATTATATGTGAAAAACGACATTATTTAAATGTCCATCATGATCACGGACGATTATTTTCACCAAAAGAATGATGAATTTCCCGATATGTTGTTCTCAAAGATCGACCATTTTCATAATAAGTTTTAATAATTTTAACTCGTTGTTCAATCTTTTAAAATTCTATTTATATAAGTTTATCTGCCTATTTGACAAATGCCAAAGATGACATAAACAAGGTTTCGCCAATTACATCTAGAAAGATCTGAAAATTCATTATGATATGGGGTTGTCTAAGGCGTGTCAAAAGAGATTTTTTAAATTGCTTTGAAGAAAAGTTTCCTGATTTCTTTGCAATTGCTAGGTGTTTACACAAAGCGCTACGACAAATTCGAATGCCTATCGTCAGCTGCCATTCCGGCTATAAGTCCTGTTACAAGCTAAGCCCGTTATAGATATCAAATTATAGTACTTTTTTTTTAATGAAGCTAGTTTAATTTAATCATGTAAATATTAAACAGAAATTATTTGCATTCGAAATGGTCACCATTTGCTTTTACACCAGCCTTCAACACTATTAGGCCATTCAGGCTCGAATCAAAGAATGTTTGGTACACTCTTGATTTCTGTGTGGTTTTTGGCAGGCCATGTTATCCAATTCTGAGAACAAATAGTAGTCCAATGGATTCAGATCTGGACTTCCAGACGGCCAATCTTCTGCGGCCAATCTTCTGCGGAACTCAGAATTATTGTCTTTTAGCCACGTTGGTTGGTTTTTGCCTTACGGGCTGAAGCGGAATCTTGCTCTCCGTAGAAGAGACTACTGTTCAACTGTTTCACCATGCATTCTAATACATCCTTCTGGTACACTTTGAAGGGATGTAACGCCTTTACAAGAAACTCCCCGCTAAACTACGCTGAACCCTTAGAATCATATTTTTTGCGTCTTTAGAAGTTTAAGCATAGATTTCGTCGTTTTGCTTATTAAAAACTTCTTCAACAGTGCAAATTTTTCCATATATGAAAATAATATTTTCATAGCCGTTGACCGTGTGCCACTGAAGAAGCTGCTTACATCTGTCGAGCCTAATTTTTTTCAAGGGCGTTGTCAAAAAGTGAGCAGATGAGCGACGGAAAGCTTTCTTGTGGAGATCATCCCTAATTAATCCTGACATGGATTTGGCCGATACATTCATTTCCCTGGACATGATTTTCTACTTTCTAAATGGATTTCTGCGAATCCTTTCCCGAACGGCTTTTATGGCTATATTAGTTCGAACCACGCGGAAAACGATTGATCGTGCGGTAAACAAATATTCTTCTCGAAATTTTAAATTTTTTCAGGCAATGCATACGAACAAAAGCAAAAATAGCGGAACTCTTTTAAGCGAATTTGTTGTCGCCGTGTGTATTCTAAAATTTGTTGCCGAATATATAATATATATGGCAAGACTAAGTAGATAGTTATGAAAAACCCGGTTATTTGGATTTACGAAGTTGTTTGGGGTCTTAAAAATAATGTCTTGCTGATCCTATAGTAGAAGAGATTTTTCAAAAAATCTATTCTCTTCGCTGCATCTCTATGAAGCTGCTCGTGAGAGCATGGAAAACTTGAAATGCGTTTTGCTCTCAAAACCACTTTATTGAAAATGGGCGGACTTCATACTTAATCCTGGAATCCAATTCTTCACCGCTTCGACTACGCCTTTACTCAATACTATACTTTTCCCTTGTGTTTTCGATCTTATTTTTCGTACGGATCTAATTATTGCTGAGTTACAGTAACGTTCAGATTTATAGAGATATGTTAATTTGATGGTAGCTCGACTATTAAGATCAGGTTTCTATTAGTATAACTTTGTTCATGGGTTTGCGTAATATTTTTGTGGTGAAAGTCTGAAACCAAGAAAAGAAAACGCGAAAGCCGACGAGCAAAATGTAAAAAATAAATCCTCCTGTACATATATATACTCGAAAAAGTTATGCTAACACTTTTTTCATGCATTTAGGTAGACAATTTTATATGGGCAAACGTACGCTTACGAGATAAATGCCTTAAAGCAGGTATAACTAAAATAGCGCTCTCAGGGATTTCTATTACAATACTTCTGTAAATTTCATACTCCAAGTGTTCGAGCATTGGTATAGCGCTGAAGACAAATGCTCAGGATATAATACAAAAAATGCATATTTACTTGATTTCACATAGTAATATTATCATTGTTAAAAGAGAACAAGTTTGTATTAGGTAATAATTAGTTTCAAAGGCAAAGAATAGTTGCAAGATTAAAAAATACCTGAAAAACATTTTCATTTAACAACTAAAATAGCATATATGAGCAAAATATGTACTTTCTTCAATTTTCTTCTATTGCCAACTTTCTGAAAAACGTGAATTAACCGCGATGCGATACAGAAACAAAAAGACAGCGACAGCGCGCAGAGGGTTTTGAGCAATAATATAAATTTGTATCAAACAACGCATTAAATAGTCATTTTAGTATACTTTAGGAGTTTAATTATTCAAGCAAATGCATGTATTAGTTTTTCTTTAAGAAATTTCTCTTAAATTTGCAACTTTTTTTATGATTTCTAAAGATAACTTTATTTTTGCCAAAGAGCAACCTTGCGTACAGAAAATTGCGTTGTCCTTAAAACTTCACCACTATAAACTTGGTCCTTATAAAGGACTTTCACCACAGTTTGTTTACTGGATATACTGAGGTTAACATAATCAGCTGTATCAAAACCATTTGGTGAGTGGTCAACAATTTTAAAGTGCGTTTTTCATTGTTATTTTTTTTTTTTGGGATAAAATTTATAAGAATAAAATATATTGTGCGTAAAATTTTAATAATCAGTGAAAATAAAAAAACGGTGTTTTCGTTGTTGTTGTTAGCAATTTTAATGCACATTGTGAGTTTTTCATGTTTTTTTGATTAAATTCATTACTTTTCAATTATTTTCTCTTAACTTATTTGAAATCAACGTATGTGGCCAAAAGAATTAGAAATTTAATTTCAACAATGGAAAAAAGAAAATTATATTATTTATATTTTTATCGCTTTATTTTAGAAATGCCGCGAAGAAATGATATTGATCATCGGTCGCGTAGAACGCAAAATAGATCAAATGAAAGGCAAAATCAATCACAAGAAGAGCGAGAAATTCAAAACCAAAATCAAAGGGAACGTATGGCCAGATCACGTTCAGGCCATTCACCTGAAGAACGTATACAACTTAATGAGCAAGATAGATTAAAACAAACACATAAACAAAACACAAGGACAATCGCTGGAATTATGCGGAATTGACTTAGAATATCCATGCTTCTCCCACGGACAATTATATGTATCATGTTCACTTGTAGGAAAGCCATCAGTTCTGTTTATTTATACCACAACTCAGGGCAAAACAAAAATGTAGTTTACGAAAAGGCTTTGCGTTAGTTTAAGTTTAAAATCAAGATTAATTTTATATTTTAAAAAAAGAATAAATACACATAGAGTGAGTTTAAATTGAGTGTTCATTATTTCTTTCTAATTCAGAGGGTCCGCTAGTATACATAAATATGAAAGAATTGGAAAATTAATAAGTTAAACTTTTAATCAAGTATTGAATTGAAATGAAAAAGCTAACATTATCTAAAGGTATTAAGTAAATGCACTTAAAAAATGGTATATTTGATTTAATTTTTTTTTTCTCCTATGTGCGTTCAAGGGTATTTATATTTATCGATGTAGAATTTATTTTGTGTACTATGGTTAAACACAGGGTGATTCTAGAGTTAATGGATTGACTGAAATTTTGCAAGTATCTTGTCACGTAAACTGTAGGTAATTTTTCTAAATTAGTTTACTGCAGATGAGGTAGAGAGTAAACCAACTCGTGAAATTTTACCACATGGATTAAGTAGGTTGAGTATCGAATTGAACTCTGATCATCTGGTTTGATAGGTGACACGTTGTTCTAAGGGATTATTTTGACAACTGGATTTTCACGCACAAGGTTCTCTAACCACATTTTCGTGGCGCTTACCACAAAATTAAACAAAAAAGAAGAAATTTATAAGGAGATTTAGCAATCAGTTTAAAATTGCGTCAAATGATTTTCGGGCCATTATATTTTAGAATACAGCGGTCAACGAAACTTCTTCATTGTATGCCGCCTGAAGGCAACTCATCTAACACCCCTTTTTCTTGCATCTTACATGATCAAAATATTTCACAAGCTTCACAATAAACGAAAATGCGATGCCGAAAAGTGAGAAAGGTAAATGAGAGATTCTAACTTAAATTTATTTGCTATTCATAAATGCGTTACTCGACTAATGCACTTCCACTTCACAAAAAGCGAAAGCGATTTCAACAAACGGCTTTTAGAAAATTCTTACAACAATTCTCGTAACCAGCAATTCTGCTGCAAGAATCATTAAAACAGGGAGGGTATAAACATAGCGCTCGCATGTGTGCACTTACCTAACTGTTTCAGCTACTTTTGGCATGATACACATAACCAGCTAGAGTTACCGTTGAACATTTGTCGAACAGAATGCCTCAAAAAACGTGAAGTCATAATTCCTTTAACCCTTTCTGATCTTTTAAAATAAAAATTTATATATTGAACATGGGACAGCAACATTGCTTTAATTATACTGAGAGCAAATTCACTTAAATATTAAATTTGGTATATAAGGTGACCAGATAGCAATGATACTTCCTTTAATGCCAAAGTATTTTGATAAATTATTAAAAAATACTCCCGAAATTTCCATTCATTTGTAAATATGGAGATCTGCCCTATGTGTTCGTTCAAGCGTCAATGTATCTGCAAAGATTGATTGCTTGTTGCGGTTTATGGTATGACAGCCTCATCGGCATATCGAAATGTCTACGTTACCTCCAGTGGCCCTCCGTATACTTTTATAATGAGGTTAACCGATTTTTTGTGATTAGAGCCCGATAAATAGATTACATCGATATATCCCAGCAGTGGTTCCAACAAGACCACGCTACAAGCTATACGAGCAACGCAACGCTATATGTTGGGAAGGAGATATTTGACGGCTGGTCCATCAATTGTCTGCCACTTAACACATCCCGATTAGTTTCTTTGGGGCTATGCCAAGTCCTTAGTGTACGCTAACAAGATAACCATTTTATATGAGCTCTTCATTATTGGAATAACGGCGCACATATTGAATTGAATCAAAAAGTAGACCGACCACCTGAAGTATCCGCTCAGTATCGCTACCAGCGAAACAGAGGCGGCCATTTGAATCATGCACTACTTAGTACTTCTTGACATACTCCCTTCAATGCATAATTAATTTCGTATATTACTTCATTGCTATTTAATTTCTTTTCTTTTCCAGTCGTTCTTACCTAGTAACGAATGATTGACATGTTTTTTATATGGAATAAAACATCCAACCCCGCCAGAAAAAAAAAATCAACGTAATTTTTTGAGTTATGCGGACTTACACTTTATTATGCCAAATGCCCATTTAGGGCTATAAAATTACGTACTCAAAGTTTTTCTAGAAATTTTGATTAAAAAATTTGAAATTTTGATAAAAATTTGTTGAATTTTTCTTTTTAATTAGCGCTAAGCATGAACCTTAGATTTATAGAAGAATGGACCACGTCTTCATATAATAATTATCAAAATTAAATAAGAAATAAAAAAATTTGTTAAAACTTGTTAATAACTGCTTGTGCTATAGTTATTTAACGTAGTGTATATTAAAATATTTTTGCAGAAAATTCAAATGCTAAATATCTCTATTTTCGGAATATTTGTGGAAGTTATATTAACGGTCTAATTTATCTAAGTACAGAGAATTTTTGTTTGTATGTTCCTCCTCCAGAAAACTACATTACTTTGACAATCTGGCATTTTCCTGGACGTAATAAGTGTTTTAAGTATTAAGTTTTTGAATGAGGGACGAGATATCGCCTATATTACGTGTACCAACTTTATGCAATGACTTTTGAAACAGCCTGAACTACAAGTATAAGTACCAGATGAACGCAAGGGATAGTGTAATACATACATTTAATTATATTTTTATAAAAATTTGCGTATCTTTATGAAAGTGATGTTACTCCAACCACTCAGTGCGAAATACTCGTATTGCTCTGGCGATCGGAGCGTAGCTGCGGGTATTAGGAAGCAGATACACTCTAATTTTTACTCGTTCGCTATGTCTATTTGAAAATAACTCGAAAAGTTATGGGCAGCACACATGAAAATCAAATTTTTAATCAGCAAAGTCTCAGTTTTAATGCAATAAATAAAAGAAATTTTATAGACGGTATTTCATAAAAATATTAAAAACAATTTCCAAAACTTATGAAGTGAAACAAATTTTTGGAAAACACATTTTATGCTAAAAAATTACAATACAAACATTTTTTTCCATAAAATTTTTTTACAAAATTAAATGTAGGAAAATTGGAAACTTTTTCTAAAACAAAATTTTAAAAGAAATATATTTTTTATATTATATAAAAACATAGTATTTTCTTAACTGCATGAGAACTAACGATATCGATGAAAACTATAAATCTGATCGCGAAGTTCATAGAGCACTTCGTCCATTTTACGTACGGTTTACATGCTGGCAGCATCATCGGTTTTTATTTCTTTCAGTATAAGGAAGGAGCCACGGTGAATGGCGAGCGCTATCGAACAGACTGAATTTTTACTTCCGAAACAGTGCAAAATCAACGACATTTGGTTCCGACAATATGGCGCAACTTGGCATGCAGTGTGATTAACAATCGATTTATCGAAATATTCAAGCCACCATTGACCCCATACGGCTAGATTTATTGAAAAAAGTAGTCAACGATTGGACTTATCGAATAGACAATGTGAAACATGTAACAATGGAAATAAGCCGGATAACTTACACAAAAAATAAATGCCATGAAATGGTCTACCAGATTATAATAAAAATAAAACATTCCAACAATATTTCTGATCTGTGTTAACGTTTTAATTTCTCAGGCTCTTAAAAAAATACCCCTAAGTTGTAAAATTGTTAAAAACACTAAAGATATTCCGCTTTAAAGAATATTATACCAAAATTATTAACATTGAACAAATTTCAATATTGTAAATTTTTTCAAAACTCTTTCAGTTTACTTCTTATTATAATCAAGAACAAACTGATTTTCAGGAAAATTTACATTTTTCAAAATACTTGCACCACTTCACATACAATCGCTCAGCTGTATTGTACCAATAGTAGGGTTGCTGTCTGAACTTAACAAGATCTTAAGTTCTTCGGACAAAAATATTGTAAATAATTAATTTAAGCTTTGCTTTTCATATTTGTATTAGACCAAAATGATAAATAAAAATTTTACTCCAAATGCAGCATTGCTACTGGCAAGGAATTGGGTTTATATAGAGCAGGGAATATTTATTTTAGTAAGGATTGAATTCATGTAGCTTAGGGATATTAGAAACTTTGGTTTAGACAAAATCTTAGTCGGTGCCGGTTGTGTTATGTCTGCAGTATACGAGTATAATATAATTTCTATGAATATTGTCTTTAAGTTCAGAACAAAATTAAATAAACATGAGTCATGGAATGTGCAATATATTGCATAAATTTTGAAAAAGTGGCAGCTCCACATGTACCTATACTTGCCATAACCATTATTTATTTATTTATTAATCAACAAACAGGACGCTTGCAGACTACTTTATATGATAGATACATATAATCAAAGGACTTAGGAAAAGAGCCTTATGAGTAATTTTTTGAAAGTAGAGTAAGGAAAATCAAAGTCCAAGGAACAAGAATATGAATAAATTGAGGATAGACATTCCATGCACAGTTTTAACAATACCCACAAAAACTAATTCATTTAACAGAAAATGTATGAGGGAACATTAAATTGAATTTCGTATCAAAGGCAACACACATCGACAACAGAACACTTACTCTGACCACCTACGATTTTTTCTTATATACACTTCGTTGCAAAATTAAAAGCACATTACTATTTTTTTATAAAAATACAACTCATACTACAATAAAGTCTTTGCATTAAAGTTTTAAACTTTGTACAAAATTTTTAAAAATTTTACCACAACTTTTAATTTTTTTATAAAATTTTTCTATGCATTCAGTTTTGTAGATAATTGCAGAAGACAAAATTTTGCTCAGCAAGTTTTCTTTGCTATTTTCTTTGTTTTAACGCCACTCAACAAAAAAACATCATTTTTATTTTTAAGAAGATGTAAAAAGAACTACATTCTAAAATTTGAATATCTACAACTACTGAGGTTGCATTAATTAAAAAGAAGAGAAGGTAATTTCTCAGAATTGCAGTCCAAGGAAAAATGCCCTCAAATAAGTCAGAATTGCGTATATCGTGGCTCAGCGGTAACACTGAAACCAACTTTACTTTTTAAAAACTCATGTGTCTTAACCATTTGCGCTGGCCAGCGCAAGTAAAGTATGAAGGAAAGCTGCGACAGTGACAGTATCTCTGTTTACCTTGTATAAATTCTGAGTGCTACTACACGTGGTGCTAGCACCTCAACTAGTCGCACACATTTCCGTACCGGTGATGCGTTGGCAAACTAACCGACTCATAACCGACTCACGGACACACTTCACTTTACTCCACTCCCTCATGCTCAGACTCACGCATACTTGGTTGCTATGTCAGTAGCTACACAAACTGATTCTCCGCTGTAAATCTCTGACGATGCGTTTGTTCGCTTATTTGTCGGTCATTGCTGGCGAAGCCATATATTTCCATTCTGTTTGCCTTTTGGCTCATAATGAAAAAAAAAAAAATTGTAGGCAAACACAAATACATTCACATACATATATGCGTAAAGTTCACTAGTTCCGAACTGAAGCCCCTTTAGTGAATTCGGGACCATGAGCTGTCTGCTTTTCTTTGCCCGTTCGCTTAAGGAAATGTTCTTTTTCGGATGATGCAAAACTTGGCTGGGTTAGGCAAATAGTATTGGTGGAAGTATGAGTAGCATACTGAATTCTTAAATTGTATTTTGAAGTAATAAAATACGTAAGAAAAAATATGTTAAGGAAAACTAAGTTAAAACTCCTGTCTGCACCTGGAAATATATAGTAACTTTGTGGAACTTTTTCAATTTAGCGAAACATTAGTGACTTCGGATTTTAGTAACTGGTCAGTTTTTCTCACATGGTTCATATATCCTTCTATTAGTATTGTAAATACCTCTTTATAATTGTGTGCGTACGCATTAAGCATAACTCGACGAAGGACGGTAAATCCCTGCATTTCTTCGAAACGCTTTCATTCTCGCTCATGTCCGGTTGGAGACTTTTTCCCGTCTTTCTTCATTCATATCACTTTTTCCGTGCATTTCATTCAATATACTTATACTTTGGATACACACACGCACATACTCATACATACATTTGTATTTGTCCTTACTTTTGCGCTTTTTCTTTCGTTGGTGGCCACTCAACGTTTTGTTTGTCCAGACGACCCCTAGTTTTTGTCATCAACGCTAGCCAAAGTTGAGTAGCGCCAACGTTTACGGACAGTTCAGCTTGTGCTGCCTCTGCTGCTGCAGTCACAGATAAACAAGTCCTGGAAAAGTGTAGAGTAGTGTGTTTGCTGCTGTTGTTGTTGCCTTTAATGCTGACCACTTGCACACTTTCCATCTGTGCTCCACAATTATGCTATTACTTCTTTCATTGTAGTTGTTGTTGGCCTTTGCGGTGACGGCTGCCAAAGTGAGTTTCATCAGTTGCGCCACATTTACACAGTCGCGCCTTGGGATGTTGTTGGACAGTTGTCCTTACGCTCACCTCATCTTGCCACCTTATGTTGCATGTACAAATTCCCCCAAGCAAAGTCAAAGGTCATTCGAGTTGTTGCCTGCATCATGCGCCATACGGTTGCGGTTGTTGTGTGGTTTGCACCGCTGCTTTCAATCGAGTTTTTTTTGTGTTGGTATGCCCCTTTAAATGCGCAGCAGCAGTAGCAGTAGCATTTATTTATCTTTAAGATTTTCGTTATATCCTTTTCATTTCTGTGCTCCCTTATTTGTTTTTTTTTTACTTTTTGGCATCTGAATTATTATAACAATGCGTCAGTCTAGCGTTTACGTTGCGGTTTTCTGCGTTTTGTCACTGTCCATTGGGGCATATGAGTGTTGCAGTTGATCAGAGCAGAGTACGACGTTTGTATGTATGTATGATAGCATAAGTATATCAAGTGCTGACAGTGTTTCAAGTGCTTGGATGAAGAACCGTTAGAAGTGCACCATAGAAAGTTAAAAAAAGCAAGTTATTTTGTAGGGGAAATTCTTTGTTGTTGTAAATTTTTTAGAAACTTATTTTAATAGTAAGTGGCATTTAATACTAAGATTTCGCAACTTAACATTTTTTTTGTAGTTTTTGTTGGGCTAAAATGTTTCATTCCTACCTAATGGGATACAAGTTGGGAAAAATACTCAGTATTATGAGGTAAGTAGAAACTATATTTAATTGCAGGCTACCCTCAACCGACTCTTGAGTTGAGTTGGCTTTAAATATGAGATAAATAATAACCTCAACACTGACTTAGAAAACGTTAACAAGTGGGCCTGTGAGAATGGGTTGCTCTTAAATCCCAACAAATCACAATGCATCGTTATTTACAAAAAAAAAAAAAACATTTAACTTGACGACTGCAATGAAATGAAACTGAACAAATATGACCCTAAATAACCACTTGCAATAGGGCTGCTAAGGTCATAATGGACTACTCATAACTTTATCCTAGTGAAAATTCGACTGCTTTTAGCAAAAAAAGTTCTGAATACCAACGTTGCTTTATGCCTTTGAACTGTATGCCAATTATGAGTTTATGGTGTGGTAAGCGTAATGTCCTTTACAACAATAATGCAAAATATGTTTATTGTATAAAACGCCAAGAGCGTTTTCAATAATTTTAACAGTTTTTCTATCTCGCAAAATTGTACATCTGTCTACTTGACTAGATGACATAAAAAAGTAAAGCCTAGGAATTATTCACTACTGACTTCTAGGCGTCACACTTGAAAGGCCATTGATTTCTGTTTTAAATTTCGGGAAATACTCTGTCCCAATTCTTCTCGTAACTACATTTTTTAAGTCGGTTGGAGTCGAAAAAATTTGGACAGATGACTTGACATTCCAACTATACATACAAATTTTATTTATTAATTTATTTTCGTGTTTGAAACAGAATTTCTTACTAGTTAATTAATTAAAAGGTTAGAATAAATTTGAAGCTACAAAGGCGAATAAATCCTGCTATCGCCTAATTGTACGAGTATTGCGACTTAGGGAACCTACAACGAAGAACGAATACGTAAGATTCATATTCGATTCCTGAGTTTGAAAGAATTTAAATATCTCTGGGCAAACGGCACTGTTGGAGAGAGTATTGTTTGTAAATATCAGCAACAAAAACGACTTCCTGTCAGCTAGAGATAGGAGGTTTCATTCTTCAGACGTATCCTAGTGAATGCCATTTGAACTCTCTCTAACCTATCAAAGTGCTTTGCATATTATAATATGGTTTCCAAAATATTGCACCATTTTCTACAATAATCCGTACTAAGGCAACAAAAAGTGCTTTAAAGTCATGCGTCCCTAAAATTTTTGGTATTCATCATTAGGAGTCCCATCATTGAGAGATATAGACGACACTAAACCAATGCATTTTGTAAGGCAAGTTTAGTGCAACAACTAATATCGGAATCCCTAATTTCGGCTTTACACAACAAAACGAAAAACTCTCACAGATGCGTGACGGATTTTATGAAACAAGCCACATTTACTAATATTCACGCTTAAATTTGTTATAATACACCAATTCAAAAATGCTGTTAAGTCAAGTTAAGATTTTTGGCAATCCGATGGATGGATGATATTAAAAAATAATCAGTTGATATAAACAAATCGTCTGTAAATATAAATTAGTTTTAGGATATGCGACGGTAGGTCACATAATATAATAAATAAAAATAAATAATATCGTTATATGTAAGTACCTTGAGGAATATCCCATGACTTCAATGCCAGAATTTTTGAACATATTCTCACTTATCACTTTCTACCTAATAAAAAACTCCTGAAGAAATTCAACAATGTGTCCATCACACCAAATTTATTGAGCTTAAATAAAATAATGTTATGGTGGATCTCATCAAAAATTGAAAAATTGGTATAAAGGACGTCAAATGGGTATGTGGTTTCATAGCAGTAATAATAGGAATAAGGAAAGAATTGGTAATGATAGATTTGCCAGGCAGAAACCCACATTGCCGTCTACGATTATATAGGACATACCAGTCGAATAATGCCTAGAGTTTACATATCGCCAGTATAAGGATGAATTTAGTTTCAAGTCTCACTCCGCTTTAGATATACACTTATACAGCCTAAAAAGATACTAATTGAGTTGGTAAAATTCGCTTCGAATGTGGTGAAATTTCGCAAGGTCAATGGGAAACTTCTGTTTCTAATTTTTTTTAGATCTTTTAACGTTCTTCAAATGGCGTTACTTCGTGTTGAATCAAGGATGTTTACTATTAAAAAAAGAAGATTTCGAGGAGACAAATATAGTGATGATACAGTTCAGAAAGGAGTTTAAAGCATCGAAATTAGCTTTGCTAAATCTTAAGATAGGTTGAGAACTCTTATTAAGCAGCTGAAAATTAAAAAAAAAAATAAAAAAATTGTAGTACTAAAGGCTTTATGATGCGTTGTGTCACATGATACAGATGACAAATTTAATTCACATGTTGGCTTGAGGTCATCTGTTGTGAAAATTAAATCAATTAATTTTCTATTAAGATTGGCAAATGAACTTAATTCTTGAAAGTTACAGACAATTTTTTCGAAATGGCTCGCATTTTTCTAAAAACTCAAAGCCCAAGAAAATATAATTATTTCTGAATTTTCATTTATTTAATTGTGTCGCTGAACAAAATTTGCAAATATGCTTATTCCTTCTGCGGCTATAGTGTGATATACCATTTCAGATGTAAATTTCTTAATCTTTTCTAAATGCAGAAGTTCTCTGACTTATTATGATCGAAGGTCGATCTAAGTCGAATGTGATTTGACCAGATATTTAGTGCCTACATCTTAATCTTTAATTAATAACGGTGCAAGTTTTGGCAATCGTGACTACGCTCCTGAACTATTCGTTAAATGACTTCTTGAATATGACTTACCTGTAGTTGAAACTTTGCGATTTAAACGGAAAGAGTCTTCAAGTGGAAAGAGCCTTCTGTTGATCTACATCATGACAATAAATATTATTGAATGAGGACGCAGATATTTCAGGTAATACATCATATACTACATAGTACAATTTTTGGTAACGCGTGTTCTAAACACAACGACAATGAACAAACGAAAAATGTTTCAGATAAGAAACTAAGGGAGCTGAAAGCGTTACCTGAACTTATCTTTTTATCTTTATTTCTGGATAATCTCTTTATCTTTATTTTTATAACTTTAAAAAATATTCATCTCTCTTCAGAAGCCCTGTTCGGCTTTACTTACTTAGGCGACAGGTATAGAGCAATGACGAACAAACACAGGTTCAACTTCTTGATAAGTGTTCTAAGACTTAATAACGCCATAACAAGAGCGAAATGCGATAAAAAACCCGTTTTTGATACAATTTCTGCTCCTTGCTACAATGTATCTCACTTGTGCATCGAATGAAGAAACATAGAAGCCACAAATTATACGCTCCTATAATTGTACAAAAGACGCAGTCGATACTTCTGATAAAATACCAAAGTGTATTCGTCTATTGCCATAATGTAATGCTATATAAATGAATAAATAAATAAAAATTTATAGAAAATCGTTGTTATGACTTCAGAACATTGGCAGGACTACAATATTGGGCCATCAGGCTTTTTCGGTTGAAATGGCTCAGGCAATTGCCGCTTTAATCAAGAAGAACCGTGGCTAAAGTTATATGTGCAGATTTATTGATATTGAAAAAATTTTGAAACATTGCTCGTACAGAGTCAATTCTTCAAAATATAAATGCCTGTTTTTTTTTTTTCAAAATAAATATATGCATAAATATGTAAAAGGTGGCGCAAAATTAATCACCCTCTCGGAAAATTTGTAATTTTTGCGATCCAGCTGCTGTATACAAACATACAAAATAGAGCGCGTAAAGGTAAAAATAGAAACTCACATCAACCTATTTGTTTTTATTATTTGTATAATAAAGAAAATCTGGAAGATGTTCTTTTTAAGTTTTTTTGACGATGCAGAATGGTTTATTTGCTAAAAATAACTTATGTAGTGTCAAGATTTACTGCTAATATAGGCCCTTTCCTAAGAACTACGTCTTCACGAGGCAAAATTCCATTCTTCTTCTTAATTGGCGCGATAACCACTTACGCGATTTTGGCCAAGTTAAACAAAATGCGCCAGTTGTTTCTTTCTCGTGCTAACCGGCGCCAATTGGGCACACCAAGTTAAGCCAAGTCCTTCTCCACCTGATCTTTCCAACGCAGAGGAGGCCTTCCTCTTCCTCTGCTACCACCAGCTGGTACCGCATCGAACATTTTCAAAGCCGGAGCGTTTGTATCCAATCGGACGACATGACCCAACCAACGTAACCGCTGGATCTTTATTCGCTACGCTATGTCTATGTCGTCGTAAAGCTCATACAGCTCATCGTTCCATCGCCTGCGATATTTGCCGTTGCCAACGTGCAAAGGTCCAAAAATCTTACGCAGAATCTTTCTCTTGAACACTCCAAGCGTCGCTTCATCGGATGTTTTCGTCGTCCAAGTTACTGCGCCATTCATACTTTCATCTTTTTCGGGAACTATGTTTTACGCTGTCAGGGTAGTAGATTTTACGTCAAACGTTGACCCTGAATGCTCCTTTAAGTTTGGTCGACATCACCATTACTTGTTTTTAAGAGATTGCGTGGTTTTTGATCAATAACCAATCCGAATTTAGTAATGGAGGTGACGCCGTTTAAAATAGTGACTTTGTTTTTCGCGATTTTGACAAGTCTGACGTCAGGGCTCTTCGCAATACAAAACAAACGAACGAAACAAACAGAAGTAGGGAAGTTACATGTTTGAGAAAATTCAGTGAATGGCTTGGTAGTATTGAGATTTGTGCGATTAAATCTAAACAAACTAATGCAAACGAAGTGGCGCGTGTTAAATTGTTAAAGGGCAAATGAATATAAAGCCTCCAATGCAGTTTTTTGCATTTTTATGCGGAAGACGCCGTAGTTAGAAAGTATGTGTGTGTGCGTTTAATGTCTTATGTTTGGCATTTCATTGCACGATACGACGCAATCTTCTGCTCTATCATTCTTGATCAATAAGTTTGTTTCTGAAATGTGCTTCCAAGCACACAATACCAAGAGTTATTTTCAATTCATGTTTACGCTGAATGGGTTGGTGGCGGCTGCTGTAGCCGAATGAGTTTGACTATGACTATCCTTCCGTAAGTGCAGGTATAAAACGTAACAACTGTCGGTATGAAGCCCTAAGTTATGGAATGGGCTTTTCCTAATAGCGGCGCCCCTCGGCAGACAATGGCAAACCTTCGAGGGTATTGCTGCTACCAAAAAGCTCCTACCATTTACCATTCGGAGGTGGCATAAAATTGTAGGTTTCCCCTTTTGTGGAACAACATCAAGAATTGAATTAGCTATGCCAAATACCTTACAAAGCATCCACATTGCTTTTTTTGTTTGTTTCTAAGTGTGCATAGTCTTTCTCTAAGCTGTAGAAAGTCTCGCTGATGGCTTAGGTGGTTCAGCAATGATGTCAACCTGCGTAAGCGTAAACCAGCAGCATCCTTCTTGGCCTGTATCTGCCGCCACTGCATTTATTTATCTCTTCACCCCTAAAACACAAGCTTCTTTATTTCCCTGTTACTACGATATGGAACAATATTTCCCCTTTCCATTCATCAAAAAACAAAAATGCAGCTTGTTCAGACAACATCTGCTACAGAAACTCCAACCCAATTCACCTCATACGCAACGAATGTAAGTGTGTTGAGCTCTTTAACCATTTGCCTATTCAATTAAACGTTAAATTCATTTAAATTTCATTGAGTAAATGTAACCAGTTTGCCCTTTCAAACGACTTAACTTCTTTGAACAAGAAAAACAACAACAATGTGACCTTAACAAAAGGAGTTCCATGTGACTGGTTCGCCTATTGCATGGAGTAAAGTATTCGCTACCAGCATGAAAATTTTGTTGGCACCAAATGTGTAGATTAGAAGTTAGGAGCTGAAGCTGAGCTGGACATGACAGATTCTGCTTGGATGAATCAATGCCAATGGCAGGCGGGTCGATGTCACACTTGTGCGTGTGTCCTGCACCCCCAACGTCAGCATGTGGCTCCTTCTTTAGCTCTGTGTTGCATGTACAATCGTATTCATGTATGTACGCATGTGTAAGTAGTTGGGGTGTGTCATTTTTTGTGGCATTTTGTAGATTTTGTAGGTGTAAAAGGTACACAGTTTTGTAGTTTTAACCTTTCAAAAGGCGAGCAACGATAACAACATAAAACACATTGTTGCAGATAAGAGAAGAAGAGCGAAGCACGAAATGCGCGTGTCATGTTGAATGCTGATTTGTTGTTGTTGCTTTTTTTATTATTGTTTACGTTACTATTGCTAACGATTTTGTTGCTATTGCTTCTGCCACTGCTGCTGCAGCTGTTCTGGTTGTTTAGTTTATGTTTGTGTCACTGCTAAATTTCGCACTTGAGTGGCTTTGGCGCTGCGACAGCGACGGCAGCAGCAAAACAAAATATCAGGAGCCCTCTTTGACCTGAGCGGGGGGTGAAGGGAGCGTCACGCAAAGCCAATGGTCGTAAAGGTTAGCATTTTGTTGGACTTTAGTTTGATTTACAGGATGTCGACCGTGTAAGCTGTCGGTAACATTTGGATCAAATTGCGCAAAATGCGTATAATTGTTGTTGTTATCGGGTGAAGTGAAGTGCGTGCAAGTAGCAAGCGGATAAAGTATGATAAGAGCACAAACTCCCGTACGCAGATACATACATACCATCATACATACATACATATATATGTATACGACAAGGTAAAATTTCCAAGGACAAGTGGAATGACGGAAGTACAGTTCAGTGTGAGTTGCATTTCAGTAGAGCTTATTTTTGGAATGAGATGAAATGAAATGAGATGCGAATTTTAAGTTTTAGATGAATTAAATTTGCTAATTGCTTTAAGTGATAACAATTAAGATTAAAGAAATCATCGTATAGAGCATGAACTTAGAAGTAGCCGAAGGACAAAAAATAAAACGTTTGAAAAATAGTGAAAGAAGGTATTTTTTTTTTTTATTTTCGAGTATGAAAAGTTCAAAGGGTTGAATTTTAATAAAGAACTATCGAGAAAATTTGAGAATAAAAAAATGAAATAAATACTTTTTTGAAAACTAATTTTTCTAACAAAAAACAAAATACCACAAGCTTTTTTCCTTGTTCACTCCTCACGGAAGTATAGGGCCTCGACAAGACTATTCCATCATACACGGTTCTGTGCTGTTGTTTTTACACTGCCCCATGAGATGTCGGCATCTGCTAGTTCGCGCAACATCGACCTTCTCCAAGTGGTTTTTGATCGACCGCGACCTCTGCGGGTTCCAGTCCAGAGCCATTCTCGTGGTGCTATCTGGTGGTTTTCTCAACCTGTGTCTTATCCATCTCCACTTTCTGCGTTTGATCTGCTAAAGATGGGTTCCATCTCCACAGTGCGTCATTACTGATGATGTTTGGCCAGAATATTTTGCAGATGATGCGGACGCATTTGTTGATGAAGTATTGTAGCATCTGTGTGATGGTGTTAGAGACCAGCCATATTTCGCTTCCGTACAACAGTACGGAGTTCACGCATGAGCCGAATAGTCGTAGTTTAGTGCACTTGGAGATTTGCGAATTCCCCCATACTGTATGCATTCGCCCACCCCCCATACCGTATGTTTAGCTTTTTTGTTTAAAAAACTTTCCCAACTGTCTAAGTAGTCAGGCAAAAAGTAGTATAAGTTTATCCCCTTTCAGAAAAGGTAGTAAAAAATTTAAAAAGGTCAATGTAAGCCATGGAATAAGATTATGCTATTTTACGAGTTAAGCCAATTCCGTGAGTTTCTCACATATATTTTTTGACAGTGCATGTTTGCTTCGGTACGTTTCACAAAACATTTGACGACCTATGTTTTAAAAACTATGAGTCTCCCACAAAAAGATATTTTTCCCATTCTCAGAAGACCTATGCTAACCCACGTACGAATTTAGGTATTGCTTCTGCCTTATCGTTCCAAGCCCAATGAATTGTTTTGATTGGGTAATCCAAATTGTTTGTTTGTCACTCAGAAAGTAATTATTTGACTGACTTTGAATTTGAATTTATCCAGTTTCACAAGTCGTTCCTTAAGATGGGTCAATTCATTTACGAGATGAAACGCATAACCATCAGTTTAATAAGCAATCGTTTAAATACAACCACCAGTTTACTCTGTTTATGTAACAGGTGGCGGCGCTAAAGTAATCCTCCTATCAGAAAATGCAATAAATTTTGCGATTGACCCCTAATGTCAGTTCTGTTTTGACATTTGTGTAGTAAACACATGCGAAATACACGTTAATAAACAATGGTACGCTACACTGCTCCAGAACGCGGAGTATTGCTGACTATTTATTTGACCAATAATTATAATCGGTCGGTGACTTTGGCACAACGTGAATTTCGTCGCAGATTTCCTCGCCGTCCAACGCCTACTGGTGAGACACTGCGACGTTTAGCCGCTCGCCTCGAAGAGACTAGCACAACATGAGATGCTGCCAGGCGTGGCAGACCCCGGAGTAGCCGTTCTGCAGAGAATATAGCTGCTGTAGCCGAGGAATTCATGGAAGCGCCGTCGACATCGACCAGACGACGTGCCACGCAAATGGGTATCGGTCGACGGTCAGCGAATTTTGGTACTAGTATTGAAGATGCTTCCGTACAAAGTCCATACGGTGCATCAGCTGTTAGCTGCTGACCGCCAATCGCGTCTAACATACGCTCAAGCCATCCTTAATCACCACCAAGAGGAAGTGGAAGAGGAAAAATAATCATGAGTGATGAGGCCCATTTCCATCTTAGCGGATACGTAAATAAGCAAAATTTACGCTTCTGGGGCACTGAAAATCTGCGTGTAAAAGAGCCATTACACCCGCTCAAAGTCACTGTATGGTGTGCTGTTTTCGCTGGAGGAGTCATCGGACCTTTTTTCTTCGAAGACGTTGCGGGCCAAACGGTTACTGTGAATGGTGAGTGCTACAGAGCAATGATCAACGAGTTCTTTTTACCGCAACTTGGTGAATTGGGATTGGAAAACATGTGGTTCCAACAGGACGGTGCAACGGCACACACTGCACGTGCCAAAACCGATATGCTGAAGGATGCAAGATCGTCTGATTTGACCGCTGCAGACTTCTTTTGTGGGGCTTTTTGAAGTCGCGGGTTTATGTCAACAAGCCTCAGACTGTTGCAGCTCTTAAAGACAATATCCGTCAAGAATGTGAGGACCTATCGCCGGAAGTTTTGGCTAAAGTGATGGAAAATGCCATAAAAAGGGCTCAAATGGCAATCAACTGTGGCGGCCGCCATTTACATGACATCTCGCCTTGATGTAAAAAAAATTAAAAGACCAAATAAAAATAATCCACAAGAGGAATCAAAGTTTTTCATTTGTTTTTTAAATTACAGCCAAAAAACATCGCAAGGTTTCTTTTGCGCCACCTAACAAGCAAACATGTGCTAATTTTGGGCACACACCAGCGCGCATTTTATTAAGATTTATTTGGATTGACTGTTAATTTTCGGAATCAATAAAAATTATGTGCAATGAAAGTTATAAGGTTATAAGGTAAGGTAAATTTTTCTTGAGTTACTTCGCTTAAAATTTAACGATTTAGTGGTATAATGTGGTATATCATACTTTCCTTTCAGAAAATTTTGCTTCTGTGGCAAGTGGCGATTTCACCTAATTTTAACTACATCTACCACATCACCTTGGACAAAGTGTATTACTAGGCTGTTCAATAACTTTTGCGGTTCGATAAGAAAAAGATAAATTTAACTTTATTGTTCAGTATAGTCTCCCTGAATATCAATACACTTGTCCCAACGAGCTTCCAATTTATGAACTCCACTCTCAAGTCAGAATGTGGATGGGCTGCACAATACGCTTCCACAGGTGAAATTTAGTCATTGCCAAAATATTCTTGTGACACGGTGCCTTGTCCTGATGAAAAAAGAATTTTTTCCTTTTTCAAATTGGGTATTTTTTCACAAATTTTTTCCTTCAGCTGGTTACAATAATATTCAAAATTTATTGTTTCACCAGTTTGCAAGTAATCTACAAACAAAATTTCTTTCGCATCCCAACAAACTGCAGCCAACACCTTCTTGACCGATTTCTGGATACAAACTCTTTTCGGGGCCAAATAACCAGATTCGTACCTCTTGTGTTTATTTAGGGTAATCCTTTCGAAGACACTCTAACTGTTGCTGAGAAAGTCGCATTCGAATATGTTTCTGTTCCATTGTTAGCGAATGCGGCACCCATTGTACGCACAGCTTTCTGAAATTCAATACTTTAGTCAAAGTATTGCTTGCACTGCTCAATAAGATAACTAAGGCTTGTATTAAATCTCTTTCAGTCACTCTATGATATTCCAATACGATATTCTGTACTTTTTCTACGATTTGTGGTGTTATTGCTGTTTTTGGACGACCTTGGTGAGGATCGTCTTCGCGGCTTGTGTGACCATGTTTAATTGCAAAAATTCCTTATACATTTTTAACATTGGTTCATAAATTTCCTTTGCTTTTAAACCTTCTAAAAATAAAAATTCAAACACTGCACGATAATTGATTTTTCCCATTGTAGAAAATACTGTAACACGTCGGTACTAAATGGCTTGCAATCAAAGAATGAATTCACAGATTTAAATGAAACTTCACATGCGTTCATATGAAGAGTGTACCAATATAATAAATAAAAATTTAGGCTAACAGCAATGCTTCTTCTTATCGAACCGCAAAACTTATTATTGATTGATATTATAGATTGTTCAAATCTAGTAAATGTATAGATTTACAAGAAGTGTTAAACTTTTATTTGACAGCATGAAAATAAATACTTTGTTTATTTGTGCATAATAACGACTATGACTTTTTCGTAGCTGAGGCATCAAAAGCCACTAGAGACATTCAATCTCCATTCGCTCTCAACGTTTTAATATTTCAAAAAGTGTTCCACGATAGAGAGAATAATGAGGTAGCGCCCATCGTGGTATCGTTACTTTGCTCTCAGTGAATATCACAATATCAGCTGATTCTCATGACGTCGCTTATTGCAATTGGTGATCAGTGGGACCAGATTAACATTTTCGTAACTTGATTTGGCATTTTATTTCTTCTCTAGCCTCGGATTTTCAGTTCTTTCTTTCTGACATTTTTTAATAATAGCTCAATAATTCACTCAGTTTCATTTATCTTTCCTTTTTTTTGCATTATCTGGTCACATTGTCGGCGATTGCGATTATTGTTGGTCTTTTTATGGAGGCTGCTTCATGCAGATCTCCATTGTTGTTCAGCGCGACGCAGTTTAGTAACTACTGTTCTAGCCATATTACTGTAAGCAGACCAATGTTCTTCTTAGTCAAGCATAGTATGTACTAGGTTACTAACCATTATTGGCTTCCTAACCCTAATACTAAATTCTTCCCTTTCGAACGGAAAAGGAGGGCAGACAAAGAAAACATGCGCTTCATCTTCAACAACGTTGTCACAAAAAGTGCCCGTACTGCATTTATAAATCATTCATTTATAAATCTATAAAATAAGATAAGATTTGAAGCATACATGTCCACTAGGCCGGGTCGACTTGTGGGGAGGCAAAAAATCGCCCATTGCTCTGTGAAAATCATATTCTAGGGATCAAAATAAGAAACTTTGCCGAAGGAACCATACCTCTAAAACGAATTCTGACGTCCCCCAATTTGGGCGCGACCTTTTTAGTTTCTTTTCTCATGTAAAGGCCAAAAATGGTGATATTTTGAAATGATTGTATGGGGAACCCCCCAGGGGAGTTGCAGGGGGTGTGCCACTCGCATGGGTAGATCGGCCATCCAAAGTTACTGGGGGTCGGTCATACATTTGGACTCGATTGGAGCACTCTGAATGCGTCAAAGTGGGATTTTTCGTTCGACCCAAATTGGAGGACATCAGAATTCGTTTTAGAGGTATGGTTCCTTCGGCAAAGTTTCTTATTTTGATCCCTAGAATACGATTTTTACAGAGCAATGAGCGATTTTTAAATCGACCCGCCCTAATGTCCACTATTGTTGGTGTTGGTGATTATTTGTATGTTATATTTCTCAAGTTTGATCTTCTTCTTCTTGCAGTGTTGCCTAGTTTTGGATTTAGAAATTAACTAAAATGCCCATTCAAAGAAAATAAACCACCAACATTTTATTGAATTATTTAAAGAACTTTGTATTGATGACGAATTATCTTCACTGTGAGCGTTTTTTCAATAAATGTGTTATGGTTATATACCTACAATAGGCTATCTTGAAAAAACTGAGCTTTAAAAATCCATCTTTGTGTTTAAAACTTATGTTAAGAGAAGGGCGCAATCTTGTTTCTATCATTCTTGAAATTGTTCGGGGTAATTTTTTTTTCATTTTCGATGTTGAAACTTTTGATTGAAAATAAAAACAGTACGAACAGCGTTAATTCAATGACAGCTTACTTATTTCACTTTGTTTAACACTATATTCGTGTGGAGGCTCACTTCAAGTGTGAAGCCAAAGCACTCGGCAGAGGATTCATTAAATATGAACGGACATCGAGTTGCCATTACGCGAATTTTAGTCCATAAAAATCGGAATATTGCCGCACACCCTATTGCCTATAAAATCATCGATTGCCAGCCTCGTTCGTTTTATTTGGTCTAGAATTTAAAATCAAAATTTGTAATATGCATCTTAAGCTTTTTCTACAAATAGTTTCATGTTTTTCCAGTATTCACTGACACCAATCACTGTAGTCACCATTTTCTATAACCTTTAGCGTACTTCCTACAGGTATGTACTCGTAAATGAGTTTCATATTTTTATAACTACATACAACAAATACATCAGTGATTCATGGTTATTACAACAATAGATGCCCACGCATAAAAATAACAAAAAAAGTTAATCAGTAAAATTCTTGAAATTGACTTGCACGAAGCAAATTGTGCACTTTATCAATTTAATTCAGTTAAACTCTTTATTAAAGCAGTTATGAAAAATAACTGCCTGCTTTTGTAAGCTGATTTTTTAAACGGTAATAACGATTTAAGCTCATAAAATAAAGTTGGAAAGACAGTATTAAGTACGTAATGCCCATAAAGCGCGAAAATATTTATTGACATTGCCAATTTTAGTTTTTTATCCATTCGCACTGCATGCACATATATGTACGTACATACATACGAGAACATGTGCCCACTTACATATATATAAAAGTTTGTGTGTGTGTGCTTGTATTGCAGCCAATTTCCATATCAATTCGCATGCAACAGTTTTGTGCTTGAACGCTTGAAAAACCACAAAAACCACTTTCGGCTGCTGTGTGATTACCAGCGCCAGATACAGTTGTATTAACAGATTCACACGCATTCAACGAGTCGACTAACCAGCCAATCAACATTGCCAATTATTGCTGAATTTTATGTGGTAGTTGTTGATTAAATTGCTGGATGTAACAAGTATGCATTAATTTGCTGGACTATTAATGATAAATATGAAGCATTTGGATAAGAGTAACTTAAATTTGTTAAAGCTGAACTTTTGATTTAACGGTACCTTGCACTCAAAGTACTGTGCACGCAGAGATACCAATATTTTTACTCATAGAAATAAAGCCAAATGTGAATGCTCTCAGTAAGTACAAAGAGCAGGGATATATCTCTAACCAAGACTTGCTAAGCCAATATCAAATTGAAAAGCTGCGATGATTTTACTTCCATCAACTCTGTTAGCCCTAGGCATTTTATTATATCTGCAACGAGAACTTGTAAAAAAAATCAAATTTTTGAGTATATTATTGTCGAATTGAGTTCTCATCTCGTAAACTCTGTTAACAAGCGAAAATGCCACATCCGAGGATCGGAAAGCCTGGACGTCATCGTCGAGAAGCCAATGAACGATCTCTTAAAAAGCGACGGTTTAGTGCAGATTTTCATCACTGGTTATTTTTAATTGAAAATGATGCAGGGAAAGCCTTTTTGATCAATGGACTAGGATTATTTCTAGTTTCAACACATCTCATGCCAAAATCAATATTTTTAACGCCAAGTTTAGAAGTCGTTTTATCAATCGTCTCGGCGATGTTTATCGCCCACCTAGGTAATGTGATTTGACGCCGTTAGACCTTTTTTGTGGGGGCCAAGTAGTTTTGTAAACAATCCATTAACGATTTAGACTCTTAAGGTAGTAAGTAGTCTGGTCAAATACTCTTTTTTCTTGATAGTTGCAGCTTAGCCAACTAAAGCAGCGCCATGAGCAAAATCGTATTCTATAAATAATGAATAAATCGAATAAATCAATAACACATTAAAAAATGATTTTTGTTGGTATGGATCAACCTGTAAACTAAGCTCTTCAAAAGTACTATAATACGAGGGTTGCATTTGTCGCTGTTGTGCATCATTTGATAACGCAAGATTGTCAAGTGACATATCGCAAAATAGAGGATCTCTCGGGCATTTGTGGGGTCGGCATACAATCAAAACTGTGTGAACATTTGGTCGTTAAAAAGATTTGATCTCGATAATATGACAATTTCCCAAAAAAGGATTCATATCGATTGGTGTGAAAAATTTCTTCAACAGCTGTGGTTCAAACTATGTCTATGACACCGTAACAGGTAACGAATCTTGAATCTATGCATATGAGTCGGAAACAAATCAGCAACCAACGGTGTGGGTGTTTCGAGGCGAGTTTAATTCAACAAAAGTTGTTCGCGGGAGAAGCACCACAAAGCAAATGGTTGCCTGTTTTCCGAAAAATCTGGTCATGTTGCAGCTGTACTACTGGAGAAACTTGAAACAATCGATTTTGAGTGGTATACAACCATTTGTTTGCCAAAAGTTTTCGGAGAATTAAGGAAAACTAACAGCCGCTTGTCCTTCATCAAGACATGTCGGCTCAGATAGGAGTTTTTGAGAACTCCAAAGATCGAATTAATGGGTTATCGACCTTAGAGCACTGATTTGGCCCATAATGATTTCCTTTTGTTTCCGATCGTCAAAATGCGAGCTCAATGTTTTTTAATGCCGCATGAAGCTTTTGGGGCTTTAAACAACTTGTTTTGAAAATATCCACTTCTGAGTGGGAAAAGTGCTTTGGAAATTGAATCAAGCGAATGCAGAAATGCATTGAATTTCAAGGAGAATATTTTGAAAAAACTATAGCCTGTTTAATTATTATTTTACTGTAATAAACGTTTTATGGATTCTTTTCACATTGCTGCTCCAAATTTGATCCAGCAATGATAACTAATAACTGGAGAAAATTGTACAGTAATATTTTTTTTAAATATTTTAATTAGGGTTCACATATTTTCCCCAAATTAAATTTTTTTAATGTATTAATTACAGTTTACATATTTTTTCCCAACTTAATTTTTATTTATTATATCAGAGAAATGCTCCACTGATTTTAAATTTGCATATGCTACCTGAAAGCGTCCCACTCCTTCATCGAGCCCGCCCCAAAAAAGGAAACAAAACCAGTGAAAACAAATACTTCATAAAAGGTACTAAAAGTTTTGCTTAAAGTCATCTTTTTCTATGTTTGTTGTTAAACTTAATTAAGTGAGTTCCAGCACTCGCTGAGGGTATTAAACAATTACAATTGCAATATCTTTTTCCATTTTCAACAGCATTAATTTAATTTGTCACACTTTACGACGCACTCACACACATATACATGCACAAGTGTACAAGGCCAACAACAGCACTGCTCTGATAAAACAAACGAAAAATACAAACTAACCCCTATCAACGGTATTTGCCACACACAACTTGGCACTTCAACCGCAAAAGGCACGGAAGCCGACTGTGGCTAGCTGGGTGAGTGGGTATGTGGGTGTCCCTTGTATGTCTTTTGCGATTTGCCGGCGTCGGAAGTTACCTGCTGGCTGCTGGACACTAGCTTTTGTAGAAAACAATTTCCGCACAATCTGCAGGCAACCAACAGCAGTCGTGTCCACTATGGAGTACCTCTATCCCCACATCACATTAGCAGGCATCTACCTTTCCGGCAACCCATCCACTCCCAGTACGTATGACCGGTGCACTGCTGCGTGTGGACTATGTAAGTATGCTCATGTTCGGCGCAAATGTCCCATGTGGCTGCCACTAGATTAAATTGGCATCTTTTGTTTTAATGACGAAGTTGACTTTGCTGTTACTTACACACATACCAACATACAACCATGAAGTTAATTCACATGCAGCGCCATTCATAATAGATTTATATGTATGTAGGTATAAATAGATTTCATTACTTTTCTGCCCCAACTTCATTGAATGCGTAGCAACAATGAGCTCAAGGTGACGCTGCAAGTACTTCTATTTATTATAATGTGCGTATGTATGATATATAACTACCAAAGAAGAACACATGTACATGTATATGCTTGTTGAACTGCAAGTGTGTTCTTATATTATATTTATAGTATGTGTGTATGGCATGCTATGTCCCAGTTGTCCCACGCCATACCGCGTTTGCCGCCAGTTGTCTACTCTGTCCTAACTACGGTCAGAGTCTGTTTCGGTAAGTTCTGTGAAGTCCACTTTTTGTCGATAATATTATTTCTATTATATTCTTTTATTTTATACTAGTTTGCACAATTTTTATTCCTTCATGTTTGAATATACGGACAAAAACCCCGTGCTCGGAGAGTTATAAATGTCTTTACTCAAGATATAATTTTTCGGTATAGTAGCTACATAATATCATCGCCTTCTTGGAATATTCCTGACGACTCATTATATTTACATTTATGATTTACAGTAGGTTCTGTTTTTATGCGGTAGATACGTTCCGCAAGAAACAGCATAAAAAAAAACAGCATAAAAAAAGCTACTAGTTCTATAGTAAAATTATAGATACGTTTCAAAGTGCTAAAACAGCATAAATCTGAAATAATGTAATAAAATCGCATAAAAAGAGGGTACTAGTCCCATATTAAAACTATAGATACGTTCCATAGACCGCATGAATCTGAAATAATTAAATAAAATCGCATAAGCAAAATATTGTATTTTTGAAAATTATATCTTTATTTTAGAAACGTCAGAATCGAAAAATAAATTTAAGTCAGAAATAGAATCAGACAATACCCACATGTTGCGCGTTCGTTTAGGATTTGGCGTAAAATCACTTTCGACACTTGAGGAAATGTACACGTCTGATCTAAATAGTTATGCAGGCGGTTCCATACTTGTAGGGTTAGCATTTCTGATGTAATCTGTGATGAGTTTTTGCTTAGCTGGTTTAGAATCTTGTTTATATGTACAATTCCCGATAGATCGAATGTATTTTGTAATTAAAAAAAAAACCGCACTATTTCAAAACCGCATAAAAAAAGCCGCATAAAAACAGAACCTACTGTATTTATAATTTATTCACCGACATATTTATTTTTTTATTTCTTTACTCTACCGAAAACAGTGAGTTCACATAGACAGAGAAAGCAACGAATGTTTTAAATTTATTTTTTAATTGAATTAAATAATATAAAATACTTAATCTAAATTGTGATTCATTAACATTTAAATATAATGATTACATAATCGCATGCAGTTTTTTGTAATAGCGATCGCCCCTCCACAACCCTCCTAGTGCTCACCATAATTAGGGGAATTAGCTCGGCCAAACAGCCAACAAAGGTGGAGGTGAGGTATAAGTGACAATTATATGTGTATATATCTCACGCACCTGTTGCTTCATTCATTATGTAGTTGGTCTTAAGGGGTCTCATCAACTGAAAATCTATTTCTACGCAGACTATTGTATGGTGTATACACCAAACTGTTTTCAATGCCTTTAAAGTTAAAAGTTGAAGTGTTTTTTCGTAACAGATTACAAAGTGCTACAATAAATATGTCTGATACTATTCCAGTTATATCCAGTATCCAGACAACTGTAAAGTTTTATTCATATGAAGTTCAGTTCGAACACCTTCTGTTGTTCTTTTTTTTGTTGTTTTGTTATTCAGAGTCTCTTATTAGTGACTGTTTTTTCGGTTTCTCAAGTCGATTAATAGCTACACAAGTCATAAAATTGCGTTGAAATTTTAATGTCGGACTGGGTTAGTGCTAAAATGTACTTTTGGTATGGTTTTGGAGAATATTTATATACGAGGTGCGTTCAAAAAGTATCGCGAATTTTGTGTTTTTTCAAAAATTATTTATTTATTCATTAATATATTATATATTTTGTCCCCTTCAAAGTAATCCCCTTGAGATATTATGCACTTGTGCCAAAGTTTTTACCAATGTTCGAAGCACTTCAAAAAATCATCTTTTTATCTTGTTCAGCTCCTCCTTCGATGCCGTCTTTATCTCGTCAATCGTAGCGTAGCGTCGTCCTTGCATGAGCCTCGTCAGTTTCGGGAACAAGAAAAAGTCACAGGGGGCCAGATCTGGGGAATACGGAGGCTGTAGCATCATTAGTGTGGTGTTTTTGACCAAAAAGTCGCGCACAAGCAACGATGTGTGAGCAGGGGCGTTATTGTGATGCAGGAGCCAATTTTTGTCCGGGCGTTTCTGGCGGATTGCTTCGCGCAAATTGCACATAACTTGCAGGTTATATTTCTATCCTGTGGCAAGAACTCATGATGCACAACGCCCCTGCAATCGAAGAAAACGGTAAGCAAAACTTTTACATTCGACCGAACTTGGCGCGCTTTTTTCGGTCTTGGT
This sequence comes from Anastrepha ludens, assembly GCF_028408465.1. Classification (NCBI taxonomy): domain Eukaryota; kingdom Metazoa; phylum Arthropoda; class Insecta; order Diptera; family Tephritidae; genus Anastrepha; species Anastrepha ludens. The sequence goes on along the minus strand of NC_071498.1, from coordinate 84,178,890 downwards.
TCGTATGGCAGCTTCCATTGAGATGATTGAGCTTTGGTTTCCACGTTATAACCATAAACTCACGATTCGTCACCAGTTATGACGCTCTGGAGCAAATTTGTGTCGTCGCAGACAGAGTCCAACATCTCATTAGCAATGTTCATGACATGCTGCTTTTGGTCGAAATTGAGCAGTGTCGTTACGAATTTTGCGGCGACCCGTCTCATGCCCAAATCATTGAAAAAAAAATAAAATGGCTCGAACCAATCGATATGTCTAGGTCCTCAGCAACTTCTTTAACGGTGATTCGACGATTGGCCAATACCATTTTCTTCACTTCATCAATTTTTTCGTCTGTTATTGAAGTGTTCGGGCGTCCGGCACGCTTTTCGTCGTTCACATCTTCTCGGCCTTCTGATAACATTTTGTACCACCGATAAACGTTGCTTTGGTCAAAGGTAGCTTCACCATATGGCACGGTCAACATTCTGAATGCATCCGCGCACTTAATTTCGTTTTTTCAAACAAAATTTGATACATATTCTTTGATCCATCTTTTTGAATAGGTAAGAATCGAAGACGACCCGAAACACGTGCAAGCAAAGCAGCTGTCAACAATTAACTGAACATTCAAAATGGCTGAACTCGTCGGCATGAGTGAGAGACATGAGTACCAACATATCGCCCCAAGAAAATCGAAATTCGAATATAATTTTGAACACACCTCGTATATTACAAGAAAAATCTTCACTTCATAAAGATTTATTTTATTATTATTAAAGCACTACCTGGTGAGGCTTTTTTGTTTAGAAGTAATTATTTTGTTTTACGAAATTCGTTCACGAATGAAAATTTCGTGTAAAAAATGTGTGGATTGGTGAATCGTGCTATTTCAAAAGCGTATATAAAGGGATCTTGTAAAAGAGAGTTGAGTATGTAAAGAAAACAAATTGAGAGTTTAGAGTGAGTTATTTTTCCGGAGAAAATTTGAAGGGCATGAATATAATTTAATGCTCACTCAATTCGTCTTTCCCTTGAGGATAACAAACTTTCCCAGAGTTTCCATTTGGCCTCATAGGGTGGAAGATCATTAGGTCATGCCAATTTTTTTGTCTACACATTAGTGAGGGATCTTTGAACCCATTCACTTCGGTTATATATATTTATATCCCATGTGTTTTAAAAAGCTTGAAAGTTTTGCTGGAATAATTTTTTTTCATTACAATCTGGTGGATAATTACATCATGAATTTTTTTTTGTTTTTTTTAAATATGATATCCGGCATATGCCCGCTGTGGCAACGAGTTACATTGTCCATTCGACGAGTCCAATTTTTTACTACCTTTCTAATAAGTCTGGCTTTATGGCGTCACTGCTGGCTTGAATATTGCAATAAATCGATTGTTAAGCGCTCTGTATAGGTCGTTGCGCCGTTTTGCTGGAAACATATGTCGTCGATGTTTAGCTGATTAAGTTTTGGAAACAAAAATTCAGTCAGTACGGTTCGATAGCGCTTGCTATTTACTGTAACGGCAGCTCCTTCCTCATATCGAAAGAAATGTGGACCGATGATACCACCAGGGCGCTATGAACAATTTTTATTTATTTTTTTTTTTTTCAAAATAAAAGTTTACAATTTGGAAGCGTTGTTCTGCTGTTAAACAATTCTTGATTACTCTCCAAACCTTAAATATAAATATATAATTGGCGCGTACACCCTTTTTGGGTGTTTGGCCGAGTTCCTCCTCCTATTTGTGACGTGTGTCTTGATGTTGTTCCACAAATAAAGGGACCTACAGTTTCAAGCCGACTCTGAACGGCAGATATTTTTATGAGGAGCTTTTTCATGGCAGAAATCCACTTGGAGGTTTGCCATTGCCTGCCGAGGGGCGACCGCTATTAGAAAAATGTTTTTCTTAATTTTGCTGTTTCACCGAGATTCGAACCTACGTTCTCTCTGTGAATTCCGAATGTTAGTCACGCACCAACACTTTCGGCTACGGTGGCCGCCGACTCTCCAAACCTTACTGAACAAAAATATTGCTCATGAACAAGTCGTTTTTGCAACCACTTCAGAACGCCAACATAGAACTGCCCAGTCATTAATAAGATACCAGATATTGGACTTGGCCATCCTCGCTTTTGTAGGCCGCTCCAACCGGCGTTCTCACCACCAGTGGCAACCCAATTTATCGAATATCCGCCGGGTCTCTGAATTCGAGCCGGGAACTCCTCGCAGAATTTGATATGCTCATTTTCACGCCAGTATTGGGAGGGATCTCTCCGAGTCGTTTAAGTCCAAACCAGGTTTCAGGCAGGATGGTTTCATGTCGTGCGACTTCTTTACGTTTGCTCTATTTTCCATATGAGCGTACGATTGCTGGCGTGTTCCGATTATATTGATATCATGCCCTTAGAGTATTCGAGAGGAAAACTCTGCGGAAGATTTTTGGACCTTTGCACGTTCGCAACGCAAATATCGCAGGCAATGAGATGCGACATTGACATAGTGCAGCAAATAAAGAGCCTGTGGCTTCACTGGCCAAGTTATGTCATTCGGATAGGAAGTAACGTTTCGCGCACTTTATCAAACTCGACGAAAAAGGTGAAAAGGGGCTGGAAAGGTGCATATAACTTCTCGATCTTATAAATGCTCTGATGTATATAGAATAAAAGTGATTCCCTTTTCATAAATTTTAAACATGTACTGCTTGAGACATAACATGTCGATATGTGAATATAGAATAACATAAAAGAGAGCCAATATCAATATTCATTGAGGTATTTTTATTTACTTAATTTGGTGGATTAGCACTTATTATTATTGATACCATTTATTTGGCATAGTTTTTGAAGATCAATCAGACCGCTATGTCCAGCTTTAATCAGATTATATTGCGACTTCTGGTATTTAAATGAACAGTTTTTAAAAGTAATTGGAGCTAAAATATCCCACCACATCAAGCTTTCGAGATACTTTAATCTACGTATTCCACTTTGTTCTATTGGACTGAGTTCGAGCAGAATATTTGATATACCAATTTACTATGGGCCTCTGGTCCCCGAATTTATTTTTCTCTTATTCGAATATTTATTATTACCTCTTATTTAAAATAGCAGTGTAAGTCTAATCTACTTATATATATATGGTATAACATAAAAATTCGCTAGAATGGGACTAAACAATTTAACCTGTGTGAAAATATGCGCTGCAGTTTTCATAGCTACTATTCTATTCAACAAAATCTACTGAGAAAAATCATACCATTTTAACATTATCTTATAGTAGTTGATTTTATTCTGTCGAGATGAAAATTAAATTTTTACTAAAATGAAGTTTGGTTTCTCTTCTCGCTATGCACAAACATATTTCTCTTGCCTTTGCCAGGCGTAGAATACACATTAAAGTATTTTAGACCAGACAAATTATTTCATCATATTTTAACACTTTCTTTCATTCAAGGAACATAACATATGTTCATACATTGTCATAGTACCGATCCGTACATATGTACATACATATGTCCATGTTGTATTTATTTTGACGAATATGGCCTGATATAGTCACACAAATGAGACATTTTTGATTTCTTGAGCGGGCATATAGATGTAAACTTACAGAAAACAATCATAACAAACTAAACATGACCATTGCTTTTGAGTTATGTAACCCTTTACCGTTAAAGTTCTAAGTGTTCTTGTTACCAATTTCGAACGACTGGAGTAAAGTTTTTACTGCGTCGCTGACAATAGCGTCGTTAAGGGTCGTTGTTGCAATTGTATGTCAGTGAAGTGGAAATTTCAGTGTGAATTGGAAATTATGAGTTGTACAGCCAGCTTTGTCCTTCAACTTCCGCTTTTAGTTGAGTTCGACCACAGCAGTGTTTATGATGTTGTAATGACTTTGAAAATGCAGTGGCGTACAACGTAATGGAAAAAATAACAAAAAGTGTTTGTAAAGTGTTAATTTAGTGAGAAATAAAATTTTAAATATACTTCCATGATTCCATTTTATTTACGTCCAGTTAACATACGGTGTGTTACATTTTTTAGTTATATTGAGCGCTTACTACCCCTCCTAGACAATTCTTAGCTTAGGTCCCTGTCAGCAGTACGTATGAAATGTGAAGTTTGTATCAGATTCTGCTATTGACGAGACATTTCTTTTTACGTTGTAGTAAAATATTGCCAACAATTTTTATGGGCAAGAAATTTATGACAGGAAAGGAAAACTGATCGGATTTTTTTTTTTAAATATAATATTATTTATGTGTTTCTCTCAATAAATATTATTTAAAAATGAGTAGAGATACTTGCTTATATCTAAGCTTAGGCGGCATCGAACCCAACGTATGTTTTGAAGAATTATCGAATAATCGTAAAACTTATATATTGCACCAATTTAATGAATTTTTTCTTTAATTATCCATGTGTACTATATAAATTGGCTTTAGAGCAATTATGTCTAATGCTTTTGTGCTTTCACGTAAACACCCGAAAGTGGAGCAGGAATAGGTGAATGCTATCATAAAAAAGGTTTAAAGTTACTTTTCCAGTGACAAACAGCGAAGTACCAATATATATATCTACTTTGGACACAGGCAAGATATAAAATCGTGTTCGATCTCAATCATATTTTAACGAATTCTAATTCTCAGATTGATTTTTTACTCAGGTGGAGTAAAGCAACTAATAGTTCTAAAATTAGCAAATCCACATTTAAACTACTTCGGTACTTTGTGACGACGTGGGAATAAAATCTTTACAAGAGAGACGGCTGATGCCGTTACCGAACGATGATGATTGATCTGGGCTACTGTGGTGTCATTATTGTGATGTTTTCTCCGGCTTTTCCTCGGCTGAGAGCCTCAGCTTGCTCTCGCCCCTTTTGTCCAGTTCGAGCTTACCTATAGGGTTTGATTGAAAACTAATGCGCCTTCCCGCGCGGAGCGGCTGCCAAGCGATCAACCGAATCAGCTGGTGGGGGAAAATGATCGTTGTACCTTCCCCTTCCACTAGAAACCGATCCCAGTTCGCTGCCAACAGCGGTGCAGTCAACATCGCTCCGCGCATGAAAGCTGTTTTAAAAGTGTATTAGGATTTTGCAGAGGCGAAAATGCACCGATAGTTAGAGCAACGTTACTCGATCAAATTTTGCGTAAAGCTAAATAAAACGAGTATCGAAACCATTGGGCTACTCAAGGAGGCTTACGGGGATCAATCTCTGTCCAGTGCCCAGGTAAAACGGTGGCACAAGTCGTTCAAGGAAGGCCGGGAGGACGTCGAAGACGAACAGCGATCTGGAAGTCCTTCGACGACGCAAAGAGACAAAGATGTGCACCGGGGGAAGATAGGGGTTCCGGTGCTTCCCCACCCTCCCTACAGCCCAGACCTGTCCCCTCCGGACTTTTTCTTGTTCCCGCGCCTCAAAATAAAGCTGAAGGGGAGGAGTTTCGACTCCATCGAGGCGATCTAAAAACTGTGACAGTCGAATTGAACGCGATTCCGGCGTATGAGTTTAAAAAATGCTTCCTGCAGTGGAAGGACCGCTACCAGCGGTGTAGTATTGACGGTCAAGGGTCCTATTTTGAAGAATATTAGTTATATATATTAAGACAAAAGCTTTAATAAAACTGCTTAAAAAAAATAAGGCTCATAACTTTTCAATCAAAGCCGGTGAAGCCCTCCAGGAGTTCTTGTGTGGTAGGGATATAGGCCGTCCCAGTAACTTGCCTAGGTTGGGCTGGTACAGCAACTTGCCTGGACTTTGTTCAAGTCCATCAGGAGGGACTTCTACCATAGTTAGTATTGTAGACATAGAGCCCCTTTTTGCTGTAGAATCACTACCCTCGTCCGTAACCATATGTTCCGGCTGGGCATCCTTATACCCGGCAGCTTTCTGTCTCCATGGTTTCATGGTTGAATCGGTAGTTCAGCCGGTAGCCCATCCCTTACATACGAGTCCTTATAAATGCTAGGTAGCCCTTCAGCAGCCGAGTTGTCCAGGTGGCGGGAGAGTCGGGCGTTTGCACCTCCTTCGCCTACCCTTTCCTCTGCTAGAGTCAGACGATTCCCCGGACTCTGAGTGCCGACGAGGTTTATGGATCCTGCTTGCCGCAGATGGCTCCCGATGAGAGCTCCTGCTGGGACACCTCCGGTCTGTTACTAACCCCAAAGGTGTCCGTCCCTGTTCTAGACAGCAACGGCGACGGGTGAGCTTTTTACTGCTCTTTTTGTTGTTGTTGCTTGTGTTACTTTTATAGGACTGCAGTGCTATTATATGTATGCTGACAGGTCGTAATATTTTGGCCGCACATGCTCACAAAGTAGGGATTGTAGCACGGACAAATGCAGGAAATGCAAAGAGGATGTTGAGGAAACTTTAGAACACCGTTTGTCCGGCATTATCAAACACGCGTTTAAAAAGCTTGGGAGCTCGACTTTTTGAGGGTCTGGAGGACGTCTTTAAGGCAGATCTCCTAGTTCTGCTTAAATTCGCCAAAAGCATTGACATCTTATATGATGTGTACTTTCAGTATTCATAGAGGTCGGTATCCATCTGGTATCGCTAGGGACCAAAAGGCCTATGCGTAACTTAATGCCAACCAGGCTAATCTAACCTAACCTTTTGTTATTTTGGTTTTTGTTTCGTATATGTTTTATTGTTCATCTTGTCCGAACGACTGTCTGCTCGATGAGGCAAGCTCGGCAGTGCTCAAATTGTATGGGGATCTCGATAGATCCGCCGCGCCGCATAGTTACTCCTCAATTCCGCCCGGTGTTGACGAGGCGCCGTTATAATACAGCCGAATTTACCTCCTGGCTGTAAATCATCCAATGGGCACGGTGACGCATAACACTCTGGATTAGGAGCTGGTATCTCGTAGTCATCATTCTCAAGCGGTATCAGACATAAGGATGAGTTATCGTCTGAACAACAATTCCTCCCGGTGCCTGGATCCGTTTTGAGATTTGATTTAGCCCCTGCACCGCGTCAAGGTGCCTGCCGTAGCAGGAGAACCGTCGGCTCATGAATGCTTAATTATTTAGAACGTCCAGATATCCATGTTGAAGGTTGTCCAGCAACACTTCGCGCTACAGACGACCAATTTCATAATAATTTTGAAACATTTTAACGCATTCTTCTATCGTGTAAAATTGCGCATCTGTCTACTTGACACATATCAAAGATGACATAATGACCGTCTTGGAATTATTCACTACTGACATCTAGGTGTCACTTTTGAGATACCCTTTATATTAAACAGATCGGGACCAATATATATGTATTACGGATTGAGGGGGTGAGACTGTAAAGAATATTTTATTTGATATTTGATATATTTTTAATATACGTGTGGTTGTCCACTGCAATGAAATTTTTTTTTGAATACGGCTACTTAATTTACTATACTTGGTTTGACAGAAAAGTAGTTGATTTCACAAATTTTGAAATTAATAAAAAATTTTACATTGTCTCTCATGATTCAATTATTAAAGGTTTGCTCACTAGTGACATTCAATTTTTGACACTCCCTTACAAAAGGTTGTATTTAAAAATGTGAATAAAGTGGAACAAATTAAATCCTTTTTGGTAAAAATGGTAGCAAAAAAGTATTTTCTTGCTTAAATGGAAACAAACTGCGAACGCTTTAAAAAATTAATTTTAATTAATATTTGAATATAAATAACAGTACAAACAGAAGTTATAAGCGGAAATTGCGTCAAATAATAGGACTATGAATAAGTTCGTGCGGTTTTTTTTCGAAATTTGAAACTTTATTGACGTAAAATGGTTACAAATTTAATATTCAAAATATTGTCCATCGCTTACTACTACTTTTTCCCATCTTTCTGGCAATTCACGGATTCCCTTTGTGAAAAATTCGGTCGGTTTTGCCGCAATCCACGAATCGATCCATTTTTTGACTTCATCGTAATTACGGAAGTGCTGGTCAGCCAGGCCATGTTGCATCGATCGGAAGAGATAGTAATCGGATGGCGCAAGGTCTGGACTATACGGCGGGTGGGGTAGGACATCCCATTTGAGCGTTTCTAAGTATGTTTTGACCACTTGTGCAACATGTGGCCGAGCATTGTCATGTTGCAAAATAACTTTGTCGTGTCTATCGGCGTATTGCGGCCGTTTTTCTCGCAGTGCTCGGCTCAAACGCATCAATTGTCGTCGGTAGACATCCCCCGTAATCGTTTCATTCGGTTTCAGTAGCTCATAATACACAACACCCAGCTGGTCCCACCAGATACACAGCATAACCTTCAGGCCATGAATATTCTGCGCCGACGTCGATGTTGAAGCATGGCCAGGGTATCCATACGTTGCCCGACGTTTTGGATTGTCGTAATGGACCCACTTTTCATCGCCAGTCACAATTCGATGCAAAAAACCCTTTCTTTTGTGCCGTTGAAGCAGTTGTTCGCATGCCATAAAACGGCGTTCAACGTCTCTTGGCTTCAATTCATACGGCACCCAATCGCCTACCTTTCGGATCATTCCCATGGCTTTTAAACGTTTGGAAATGGTTGATTGATCAACTCCCAAAGTTTTTGCAACCTCTTCTTGCGTTTGAGCCGGATCTTGATCGAGCAATTCCTCCAATTCGGTATCCATGAACTTTGGCGGCGCACCCTCGCGTTCTTCGTCTTCCAAGCCAAAATCACCACTTTTAAAGCGTGCAAACCACTTCTGGCACGTTCGCTCAGATAGAGCATGCTCACCATAAACTTCCACCAAGATACGATGACTTTCGGCTGCTTTTTTCTTCATATTAAAATAATGAAGAAGAATTCCCCGCAAAAACACATTATTTGGCACGAAATTCGACATTTTCAAGTGTGGTAAAAATATTGTTGTTTACGCTTCAAATAAAAAACTTATACTGACGTTTGTGCCTTACGACAGTAGCTCTCCAATGAATGTTTGGAAATGTGGATCGATGGAATAATAATCAAGTTACGCCATCAGTTGTAAAACCGCACGAACTTATAAATAGACCTATTATTAAAACAAGAAATTTTTTCACTTAATCCAAGATTTTATTTTGTGAATTTATTATTAAATTTAAAAGCGATCGCGAAGTTGCGAAGCTTCGCCAATATGAAACTATTTTGTTAAAAATAAATAAACAATTGGCACGTACAATTATGTTAGGTGTTTGGCCGAAATCCTTCTCCTATTTGAAGCGCGTGTCTTGATGTTGTTCCAAAAATGGAAGGACCTACAATTTTAAGACGGTTCTGGCAGATGGTTTTTTATAAGTAGCTTTTTTTTCTGGTACTGTGCTCTGCTAAGCCTCCTCTGGACACTTCATTCATCCATGGTAGGGTGGGCTCTTTGGAAACAAGCTCCGTCAATCCTAACTTTTTATAATGAAGTATGCAATGCTATCGGTCGCGCCGGGACTATCCAATTTTTCTCCCTGTCGTAATTCTTTGAGAAATGCTAGCAAAACACGAATTCCTTCTAAATCAACATATCACAAGAAATAAAGCTTTGTAAATTCTCCACTCATCGATCTTGGATTATGTCAAATAGTCTATCATGTCCTAACTTAAGCGGTATGTATTCCATGTCATACTACCATAGTCCTGAACATACCGATAAAAACTCTTGAGCGAGTGGTTGCTCGTAAGCAGACCATTTTGAAAATGAAATGCTTTTTCTACAAATTTTACTTTTCCTCCACTTTCTTTAAAAATTTCTAGAACTAGCAACCCAATGTCTTGCTAAGGGAGCCGATTTGTCAAGAGAGAACGAGAAAGCTGCTTACTGAGCAAACCTTTTATCATTGAATCATGATTGTCTCTATAGTCACTAGATTTAGTGGGCAAAATGATAATTGCCATTAACCACCGCCAAAGAGATAATGAGAGCGCTGAAAATGATTATAATTATTCAATTTATTTTGTATATCTTTAAGGACCAAATAATAAAATACGAAATTTAACGCTTAAATTCATGAAAACCCATTAAAACCCACTTTAAGAGATCATTCTTATATGTATGTGTCTACCATTTTTAACCGCTTAAGAGCATTTAATAAATAAATTACCGAGTCAACAGCGAACAAGCAGAGTACGAAACAAAGCTATGTGCAGCAACAACAACACTAAAATTGTCCTCAGCCTCTATTACTTTGTTCAGATTATCATTATAAATGTCGCCAGCAGCTTTCACCAGCGAGTGTCGCTACACCTCAAAAAACAAAAACAAAAACAAAAAGAAACGCGCAGACACCGAGCACAGAATGCACGGTAAGGTGACTAGAGTTAGTATAACAACAACAACACTCTATTCAAACTAGTTATAAGATACACACAAAGAAGTCTAGAATAGTGATTCTCATCATTGCAAAATAGTGTGCCATCGGTGTCGTTTTGCATACGCTAGCGCTCAAATAACAAAAACAAAAACCAACCAAATGATGGGGCTTGTGAAAATCCCAATAGTGAATTTTGCTAAATTCAACAAAATGATAAATTATTTTTGCAACATTCTAGGCATGCTTGTGGTACCACACGGCCAACTCAATAGCTAGGCAACACGAATCAGGAAATAAGTGTTTGCACGTGTATGCGCGTATTTGCATAGATATATCCAGTGACAGGCCGCCGCTGACTGGTTTCAAGAAAATGCGAAACGCTTTTCATGAGATTTATGGTGGAATCGGTTAACCGCCAAAGTCAGCGACCTACATGAGCAGCAGCAGCGTCAGTAGAAACGGTGACAGCAAAATTGCTGGAAATTTCTTATAGTCGGTGTATGTAGGGGTGATTGCATATGTGACTATGTTGTGGCAAGGTTTTCCTTGGCCGCATTCTTTCAAATACTTACAGAAAAGGTGAAATCAAGTGAGTTGAAAAGGAAAATGTGACAGCAGTAAAGTATGTTCGGAATCGTTACTCATTTTCACTCGATCTGCTAGAAGATGATAAATGTCTGCTACAATAAGGTTTTTTGTGCATTTGTGTATGTGTACTCGAACGTGTGAGAATAACATTTCTCATTTCCCAGCGAACAATTTATTTTATATATTTACTAATTTGGTAAATCTCGAAATACAAGGTTTCTTACAGGCTTCAAAGAACTAACAGTAAAAGTTATACATACATATGTACATATTTTGTAAATATTTAAAAAATTCATTCAGTACTAATTTTAATTTATATTCAGATGGCGATAAATAAAAGCCAAAAAACTTGAAATCGGATTAAACGTATTTAATGTTCTAACCCAAGGAGCTTTCGTGGCATAAATAGTTCTAACCCGCTCCAGGCAGAATAAATCATTACTCGGAAAATTTTTGAAAATGAATGCGCTCTAGAGTAATGGTGAGTCAACTGCCCCATTTAAAATATCGAAAACAAAGCAGAGTGTAACAATTTTAATCAGATCAGCGAAGAAATTTCTTTTGAATGCTTTTAAGTCTACTGATGTGGCACTGATGGTATGGCCTCCAAGTAAAGACGGCATACTCCAGCATAGATCGTACGAGTGAAGTAAATAGAACTGCCTTTAAAGTGCATGGATCCGTTAAATCGGAAGCAAAACGCCGAATGAAGTCAAGTGTAGAATACGATTTGACGATGACGAAATTCAAATGGCTAAGAAACTAAAAAAGTGGAGTCAAAAATTACTCCTAAATCAGTAATTCTATTAAGAGTAATTAGCCGCAACTTCTTTATAAATTACGATGTAGAGATTAAATGCTTAGACCTAGAAAATGACACACGAGAGCACTTCTTAACATTAAGATTATATGAATTAGACAGGCTTAGCCCAGTTTCACATATTTTTAAATCCTCTGCATATGAAAGTAATTAGAGATATAGATACTTGCAGATATGTCATTAAGGGGAGAGCCTGGTTTATGAGGTCTAAAAATTGTATCTCTTTGCGATTTTTTTTAAGGAAGAAATTAATTTAGCACTGCAAAGTTTTTTCAACTTTGTTAGTTCAAATAGAAGATAATTTAATACTGAAGAGAACAAGCTAAGATTCATTTCAAAAGGTTCATTAGTTTTTTTTCATTCATGTACGCCAATTCAAATAAATCATAAAAATGAAAAGTCGAGAAAAGAAGATAAAGTTTGTACTATAGCTGTCCGGTCACAGCGTAACTACCTAACGCTCGCCTACCTTTGGCTTTGTATCTATGGAAATATTGAGAATTAGGCTCTGTAACTTTGTGTGAATATTCTGAAATATATTAGGAATCGCCTAAAACGAAAAAAAAAATTGATTTTTTTTACCTTATAGACCAGGCTCCCCCTTAAATAAAATTACTCTGCGGCGTACCGGCAGAGGCAATGAAATAATAAGAAGATACTTTATCGACAACGACTACACATTCACGATTGAAAAGCTACGATTTTATCCATTTAAGAAAAATAGAGTGAAACCCAAACCTTATTAGGTTAAGTGACAGACTTTATCGAAAGCCTTGAAAAAATTCGGCTAAGCCGCATCTACTTAAAGACTATTACTGAAGGCCGGCGTACACAAAAAAAAAAAAAAACAGGAAGATTAGTGACAGTTGACCAACCAGCCATAAAACTATAAACTAATAGAAATATTACATTTTATAGCAAAGCATAATTTTTGTTTTATATAAGTAAAATACTCTAAGAGTTTTGAAACCATTGATAATAGGTCTGTAGTTCGTGATGTCGTTTTTATATTTGCTAGCAATTTTAGTGCCTCGAATGTATGTCGAATGACATTACTTGATGATTTTTCAAAAGCTCTGCTATGACATTAAATGTATACCGGCATGGAAAGCTGGCATTCTAATATTCAAAGGACTATATTTATCGCCTTACTTTACTGAGTATAGTATGCACACACAGAGTGACGCCCCCACATAAGGGGCGGGAAAATATGGTAATAATGCTTTGATTTTAATGAAATTTTGTATTGACTTGTCCTTAGAAAGAGTAAATATGAATTATTGTATAATGAGGACTGGCCGCCTACTATGCCCCCGATTCATGTGGACGCAAATGTTAAAAGTTACCCGATATTGATTAAATTTAAATTTGTGCTTTTTTTATTGTAGCATAAATCTTAAATATAGTGAAGCTGCGTACACATGCAAGTCCACCAGATGTTAAATATAATCTGAGTTTGATAAAATATGGTGTTAATCTTTATAATATGCCCAAAAGCATTGAGATCAAGTAGGTGCACATTTTCTAGATCTTCATTTTTTAAGGTATTATAGCGTTTAAAATTAAATTAATATTATACTTTAAATGGGCCATGCGCCTGAGTGTGTCCCACAGTGGAGAACCGCTTCAACCTATGCTTTAAAAGTTCGAGGACTAAACCTCCGTTTGAAGACATTTTGTACATGATATTTTCGTTAAATTCTTTCCTTTATAAATTTTTTCAAAATCAAATTTCATCATCATCATTTCATCAATTTTCCCAAAATACTAAAACTCTAACCCACCGGAAAAAAAATTCCACACTCTGTATTAGTACTCTCCGCGGCAAAGTTGGTCTGTTAGACATCTTCCTTCATAATTATTAGCATCTGTACGCGTTGAATAAAATTTTTGCAGAACTGCGTAACCAGTCTTAAGGTTTGTTGGGTTACGCTTTCATACTTAGATGTGCATGCCATACCTCAATTTGCGGTTTAGCATGGGGATGTGTGTGTGTGTGTATGAGAATTGCTGGCACTTGCCATTATCATCAAACTCACACAATATATGAGGCAGACATTAATATTAATTTTCAATTTACCACAAAGACATTTTCAAATTTGAGTTATGCAAACGAGGCGTTGAAAAAGGCACAAAAATTGCCTTGAGGTACTAAAGAAATCAGATAAAATTATTGCAGAATGATTTGGATTTAAAGCTAAAATTTATGAATGTTAAATTTGAATGTTTAAGAAATTTAAATTTAAATCCGCATACTCATTCGTGCATACCATTTCTCCAGCTGCCCATTGGGTTACGGAGCTCGCTCCAGCGCAATGCTTGTAATCCACAAAATTAATTTCCTGGAAAATTTTGCAATTAATCTGAGATGAAATGTTTGCGCAAAGACATAATAAAATTCACATATGCGCCGTGTCGCCCAGCCGGACAGTCAAATTAATTTCTCTATGAATTCAAATGGCTCCAAGCATTAACACATGAACACACACATATATACTTATATATATACATATGCGTGCTTAAAAAGGAATGGAATATGTGTGTGTTTATGTGCGCCCATGTGGACCTTTAACACCTCACGCAACAATTTTGCGGTTGACAATGAGCAAATGCTCAGGCGCTTGGTGCTTTTTTTTATTTATTTTAATGGAAAGCATTTTTAGTGTGGATTTTTCATGTGGGCTACATTCAACACTTATCAAGCGCACACAAACGCATGCACATATGCACACATGCACCTTCTACATTTTACATTTCAAAAGTGCGCCAGCTCATTTACACACTATTTCGGTTAAAGTATTAACGGAGTAATAAACGAACGACCAGCCGACTGCCCATCTGCTAACCTCCCACTCACCTTATTCCATCCGTGAGTTAGGGAATCTGACCTCAAAAATGCTTAATGGTGTTTGCAGCGGCATTATCCCTCCACCACCGCCAGGCAAACGCTCGTTGTCCTTGCTGTGGCCGTATTATTGACAGTGGCAGCAACTCGGCCTCAACATTATTATTTCAAATAAAAGCGCATTATGTTGGATTATCAACTTAGGTCGGCAGCGCGACGTCGCACAAAAAAGGTACAAATACCCCAACGTAATTCCTATGTCCTGCAAAAGGATTCAAGTTACTTAGGCGTTGAAAGAATACTGCGTGTATGCGTAGAGTAGACTGCCCGTTAGATGGGCAGAAGGTGAGTAGCATTCTGCTCATTTAATGAATGTGTGCATTTGCTTACGTGCCAATCCATTCACACATACACACAAGAATAATATGCAAAAGTATGTGGTGACTACCCACTACCAATAACGCTCTCTATTACCTTTCATTCGTTTGTCCATTTGCGCCAGCCTGTCCTGGATTATCAAATGAACTTTTATGCAATTAAATGTTGTGAAAAAGTTTGTGCCTGCAATTAAGGTAGTTGAAAAATTAAATGTGAAAAGCTGCGCTGTGGCCTTTACTTACTTAGCTTTTAACAAACGAGTACATGGCAAAGCGCATGAATTTAGGTATTTATTTGGATGTCTATTTACACTCATATGCTGGTAAATATGTGTACCTATATGTAGATTCTCGTATTTACAGTCATTTGTTGGTCCTCACATATGTAGATTTGCCCAAAATGTCCGCTTGGAATTTTTATCCCTGGATTGAGAATTTAATTAGTGCAAGGATTTAATTATGTCATAGAAATATTTAGACGTGAGGTTGCATTGAGTTTTTTGCTAGTATAAAATTTTCCTCCTAGATAGGTGCGATGAGGCGAATATGAAAGCTGAGTGATGGTACTAACCGACTACACTCTTAACTGATTATATTATGTATAATAATAATTCTTCCTATTTTAAATTTTTAATTTAAATCACATGTGAATGAAATTACGTTTTCCTAGTCAATTATTAGTAATTTTGATTGTAAACATGGAATGTCAGTACCAACATTTTAGGTATTTGCAATTTCGTATTATTTTGCAATAAATTAATTGTTACGAGTTTTTAAAAGCGAAGCACATTCAAAACACCTGCAGCTGACCCTCTCTAAATTCAAAACTATAAGAGAAAAACAAGATAGTTCAGTTATTTTTGGCCATCAAATTCCAACTCGAGAAATTAATCTCTTTTGTTCGTGCTTATTGAATTTTTATTTATTACAGAGCGACCCAGGTTAAGCGGCCCAATTTTGGGCATTATAGTCAATTCTTCTAAAAATTTATTTATTTGCGGCAGTCAAAGCCAAATGAATTGCTGCGTGAGTGTCATTCGAAAGCACATAGGTTCAAAAAGTTAGGTATGTCGGGGTCAATTTTGGATAAGTAGGAGTTTAACCTGCTACAATATCCAGAACGTAATTGTGCCAGTGTTACGCGGGTCTGACGGAGAAGCTGGAGCTCTTCATCTGCGATGGATGGTGGTTGGTCTCCGATTACGGCATTCACTGGACGGGAGCTTATGAAGGTAGTAACAGCCTCCCGGTGAATGTCGTTTAATGCCTGTCGAAACACTGTCTGATTCAGTAGGTGTCTGTTTTGTCCTGGATCTCGTCGGCGTAGTAGGTGTCTCCTGACGTGCCTGGGAAGCAGGTCTGGCTCAAGCAGGTGTCTGCGGGGACAAAACCTACGGTAGCACCCTAACAGGAACTGCTTGCTGAGCATTTTGTTATGCTCCTTGACAGGAAGCATATTGGCCTCGTTGTAAAGGTGTTGTAATGGGTACATCAGGAGGCAGCCCGTCGCTGTCCGAATGGCAGTGTTTTGGCATGTCTGAAGCTTTATCCACTGCGTGTCACTATGTAGTTCAAGGCGACCAGACAGGCGCAGCACAGTTTAGATCCGGCCGGCCAATTGCCTTAAATGCCGATAGCAACAGTTCTTTGTCTTTGCCCCAAGTGCTGCCGGCAAGCGATTTGAGGACCTTGTTGCGATTTTGGACTTTAGTGGCAATTGCGGTTGTGTGCGCAGGAAAGGAGAGCAAAATGTCGAAGGTTACACCCAAAATTTTGGGATTGTTTTCCGTCAGAATTTGTGTGCCTTCGACTTTTACCATCAGAGGCAGTTTGACCTCCTTTTTCCAGGTGGTAAAGAGGATCGCCGTGGACTTTGTGGGGGAAAGTTGGAGATTCCTCGCAGGGAAAAAGCGAGAAAGGTTGGTGAGGTAGTTGTTCACTTTGGAGCACAGGCCGTCGATGTCATTGCCCGACGCCAAAGCACTGCTATTTTCTCTTAGTATGTTTTGACAGCTTCACTTCACTGTTACCTAAAAATACGATCCAAAGCAGTGTGGAACTTGAAAGCTATTGTGAATTAAAAATAAGTTACGATCCGTTTGCATTCGATAGTTTGTATGCGAAGTTTGACCAAGGCCAAAATACCATCTGTAGAAATGATCAGAACGACAGATGGCTATGCTCCAGTTCTACAGAGGTTCCTATTGTTAATCGCACGAAGATTCCAGCCACTGTTAAGCTTTTAAGGGTCGTGAGATACAAAGGACGTATCATACCACCAGTCTTCTTTACTCAATGATTTCGAGCAAATTCTACTGCATATATCGAGATGCTAAAGACAGAAGTGATGCTTTGCATTGATAGTGTTCGTGGTGACAATCCACAGATCGTTCAACAAGAGTCTGTCCCTTTATACGAAGCGATGGCTACGCAAAATTTTATTTGATCCTTTTATTCTTATATGGAACATAGGGCCTCAACAAATTGTTTCCACTGGCCCCGATTTTGCGCTAGTAATTTAATTTCGTTCCATGTTTTATTCGTCTTCTCCATCTCCATCTCTATCGTCTGTCTTTGACGGTCTTCCTCTGCGATGGCTTCCACTCAACTGCATCTGGTGATGTCGTTGTTTGATGTGCGTAAGAAGTGGCCAAGCCGGTTCCACTTACGTTTGATAATTCGAATTTCAATCGTGTTTTTCTTTGTGGCTTGCCAGAGCACGGTGTTTTGAAAACAGCGGTTTACAAAGCTTTGAAGTGCTTGCGCATCTTTTTGCAACAAGTTCCACGTTTCGCAGGCGTAAAGGAGGTCCGACTTTACGCTGGCCTCAAATATCCGTATTGGTATTTCTACTTATCTATTGCAAGCGCCATATGGGGCTTAGTTTACTGAACACTGTTTGTGCTTTTCTTATTAGCTCTTTAATATCTGCACTGAATCCTCCGTTCGCCACGATAACACTGCCGAGGTTAGTGAAAGAATTAACTTGCTCTATCGCTTATCCGTTTATGGTGAAGTTTGCAGTGTTTGCCTTGGTTTTTGCGATATTTATTTTCAAACCCGCTTTGCTTGTATATTGAGTGACTGCGTCCAGATTCGCTTGCATGCCAGCATGATAATGCGCCAGTAAACAGATATCGTCTGCATAATCTAAGTCTTCTAGACGATCTGTTAAGCCCCAGCGAATACCTCTTTTTATCCAGTATCACATCGAGCCACAAATGAAAAAAAAAAACACAAAAAATCTTCTCTCCTTAAAATTATGGGTACATTGCTGTTTTTATGTCGTTATATTTGAGTATTATTGGATTACTGATTTACACTTACTATAGCTCCACTTTATTTCACGCTAGTTTTAAATATTAATCGCCTCATTAAAAGTTTTATAAACTTTTGGAGTTCTAAATTTTTATAAAAATTCCAATCAAATTTTGCTACAAAAATTATTTTGCAGAATAAAAAAAAATTATTGTAAGTTCTGTATGCAATCCAATAATTTCCTACTACCAAATATTTAACGGCAATATCAATAAGTATTGACGGCATTCCGCATTTTCCACAGACATTTGACATCCACTCCAAAACTATGCCTGTGGACGTTACAATCAATTCGTTGAATAAAAAAAAGCTGAACAAATTAAACCTTATACTCCGCCAATGGTGCTTTAAAGCAACCAATTCATCTCAACCTTTATCGCATTTTTCACGATTTTTGTGCCTCGGCTAAAGTTAAAAAAAAACTAACTAGTACACACAACATTTTTACGAAAAAAACCTACCTAAATACATTTATAAATACTCACACAAACATTTTTCACGCCAGTTAACTTAAGTGACTCTTTAATCCTTGTAAGCAACTTAACTCAAGCGATTGCTCGATTGCTGCACGTCTTCAAGGCACTCATGCACCAGTGGCTTCTGCGGTAGGTGGTGCGTGGCATGAGGCCTGTGCGCCGAACGTCTCTCCACAGCTGTTGCAAGGTACTCGGCTGTCTCCACTTCTATTAAATCTGCTTATTTCTTACTCACTTGTACTCCCTTTCAAGTTGCCAAATTGAACGTATTTTTGAAAATTGTTTACCTTGTGCCTTTGTACCACGTGTTTCCATAGCAAGGCATCTTTGCGTTGCTCGTTGCTTTGCCTCAGTCCGTTCGTGCTCAACTGGAATTGTCTGCTCTACTTTCATTCTTGCTGGCAGTGCTTGCTCCTTTCTGCAGCAATCGACCGCCTCTATATCGTATTATTGTTGTTGCTATTGTTGCCGTCATCGTCTTATTTTAAATACATTTTATACGCTCGTGAATTTGTCCTTAAGGATATTTGCTCCTTGAAAATGTGTTTACTCGTGTTGTGCATATTTTAATTGTTACGTTTGTTTGGTTTATTTGAGTTGCTGCCGACGCCAACGGCACTGCTTCCAATGCTTCCTTTCTGCTGAATCTTCCGGTATCTTGAATTGTAGAGAATAGAGTTTGTGTAGTGGTGTTGTACAAGTTGATCTGGTTTGGTTTGAGTTGTTGTGTATTTTCGCATGGAATGTAATGGTTGTCTGCTCAGTTTTTCTTTGCTCTGACTTTTTCTCGGCTGATGTATGCAAATTCAAAAAACTAAAGTTAAAGACTTTTAATTAAACTTCTAAAAATAGCAAGGATTCCTTCCTTTACATATACATTTGATTGTTTGTGTTGTGTCGTGTGCCATATCCATGAGCTCATATGTGTGTGTTTACGGAACATATTGTGTTGACTACGTTTTTTTGATCACGAACATACCTTTATGTGCATAAGTATGCTAGTATATGCAAAATACGCTCCTGATGTATGAATAAAACTTTTTGAAGCAAACCAAATTTTTATCGGCTACTAAATAACCGCCGATCATTGGAGGCAATACCTTGCTCGGAAAGGAAATAGGCTATCACTGTCCCTAAATAATCGAGGCAATATCTACTGAGTACATTTTTATTCTACAATATTTCGCCAGCTCTTGACCTATCCTAAGACGATTTATGTAAAGACAAATGCGCTGTATCAAATTGGAGGGAATTTATTTATTTCAAGAGTTCAAGAAAATAAGATTTACGAGTAAAACTTAGTAGTTAGTAGTCACTAAAGAATAATGAAATTATATGCATAATTAAATTACAAACTTACGTCTAACCAAAGGAAAGAGATCAATGAGAAATCTGACAAGTTAGAATTGGATATCTCATTAAAATCACGAATAATAATTTATATTGAAATTATTTATATTGAAAGGAAGAGCATAATGAAGAGTTCAAGGAAGTGTAAAAATAAGAATACGTTGAAGCAAAAATGGGCGATCACTGTCACTCTGAATAACATTGAAAACAAACGAGTGAGAAAGAACCGATCAGCTTTCTGAAGACTTCAAGTTTATCAATAGTAAACGGGATGTGTAAGATGGGACAGGATAAGGAAAATTTAATGATCTTAGTACAAATTTCAGAGGCACATGTCATTCACATTGATATAAGCATTTCATAAGGCTTCTGATTATTTTCCTATGTAACAGAAATTTATATATAAAGGGTGGTTAAGTTTCAAGGGCCGGTGTTGATTTTGAATAAAATACAATTTTTTTAGAAAATTATTACCATTTCTCTTTATTGTGATAATATTGGTATAGCTTAATTATTGTACGTATGGAACAAAATATGGGCCAAATGGCCGCCGCGGCTTCGGCGGCACACCTCCATCTGATGGTCCAAATTTTCGATGACGCTGAGGCATGGAATTGAGGTTCTATGCCGTTAATGTGCCGAATTATCTCATCTTTTAGCTCTTGAATTGTTGCTGGCTTATCGACGTACACCTTTTCTTTCAAATAACCCCAAAGAAAGAAGTCCAACGGTGTCAAATCACATGATCTGAGATTATTCGGCCATCAAATTTTTCGCGCAAAAGATCCATTGTTTCGTTAGCTGTGTGACAAGTAGCACCGTCCTGTTGAAACCACATATCGTCCACATCCATATCTTCTAATTTGGGCCATAAAAAGTTCGTTATCATCTCACTATTCACAGCAATTGCCTGACCGGCCTCATTTTGGAAGAAATACGGCCCAATGATGCCTATGGGCCGGCCGCACCATATAGTCACTCTTTGTGGGTGCATTGGTTTTTCGGCAATCACTCTTGGATTATCATTCGCCCAAATGCGGCAATTCTGCTTATTGACGAATCCACTGAGGTGAAAATGTGCCTCATCACTGAAGATGAAGTGCGCGATATGCATTTTGATTTGAACTCCCGTTTTCATAATAAGCATGAATAACTTTAACGCGTTGCTTGATTGTGTATCTTTCCGTGGTTCAAATTGAGTTAGTCTGAAATTGAAAAATGTCAAATGAAATGCTGAAAACAACTTGTTCACATTCAACATCGGCCCTTGAAATTCAACCACTCTTTCCTTGATCCTATGACCCCTCACCCATTGTGTTTGGGTTGTTGTTTTCTTATTTGGTAGCTAGAGCACAGAAGAGGCTTTCAGAAATTGATACCTGAAAATTCATGTTGTGCATGGAAATTGCAACGAAGTTCATAAGCAATCTTAAAATTGAGTGGTGTAATGAAAAATTTCTCGAAACTTTGAGATATATATTTTATATGGGGCGCTTGGTGAGCTTGATAGGATTACCTAATCTTGTCTACCTGGCTCGGAAATCTGGCACACAGATGCGTTGCAGCTTGGGTATAATAGGGCTGGAGCGGATATCTCTGGGCCAAACTTTCAAATATCAATGTCAATGGTCCGCTGTTTCACAATGTCACAAGAGAAGTTCTATGACAGAAAAATTTGTGTCAGAAAAGGCCTTAGAAGAGGTACAGCTTCTAAGAGTATCTAAATTTTGTCAAACGGCCAGGCAGACTCACATAATAATATCTAAATTATTTGAATTAAATACCCTAGGATCATTGAAAGCCACTGAGGTGGGTACCAGGACGTGAAGGGCGTGGCGTCAACTAACAGGCTGACTGCTTAGCTGACGCAACACCAAAATTTCTCAAACTAGAACTCTTATGCGGGCTTACTAAGGCCCACATAAAGGAAATAGTCCATGACTGCGAAAACCTGGAATTCATATGACAATTTTCATAAGTGATATAAAGCTATATTTTTGCCAGCAAATTCGTGAAAAAAATTATTTTATTGCAAACCACTTCTAATTTAATATTGCACTGATAATTTCAAAAATAAACTAACCTTTTGAGGCATTTTATTATTATTTCCATTTTCTTTCTTTTCCATTGTTGTCGTTATCATTTTTCACCTAAGTGATATTCCCAAAATGTTTAAATAACAGTTTTACTATTATTTTGCAGAGGAAAAATTGTTTACGGTATCGAAATTCTTATAATCTCAATATAAGCTTTAAATATAGGGGTATACTTTTTTTAACCCAGTGTAGTGTACATGCACATATTTGAATATAAATATAAGAATTGCTCACTTCAAAAAGTATGATATATTTTTTCCTGTTTTCTGTAAACGCTAACCACGTTTTGAGTGGTATTATTTGATTTTCAATTCATTGAGATACAGTATAATAAAATAAATAAAATTAAATAAGAAAAGATTATAGTCAGGTAAAATTTATTTAGGTCCAATAAAATTATACTGCCTGCGATTGGATACAGGCGGGGTGTTAATTTATAAATTAACTGTCATATTAAAGAAATCAATAAATTTTTAAAGTGTATTTACAATTATTGAAGAGAGAACGTTTTTGAATTATTGAATGAGCTGTGGATGAGCAGCGATGGCTTTTACATCAAAAGGAAAGACTTGCAGATATTCGCACTACAAGATATGACTACGCCAGAACTTGGCTTAGCGGAACAATCCTTTAAAAGATGCTTTAATAATTGTGATGTGACGACGTCGCATGGGCATGCATCACTATTAGTGATTTTGAATATTTTTAGATGGGTACTCTCAAACGAGATACCCAAATTTTCCGAATATATACGAGCTTTTTCTGGATTTAAAAAAAAATATTTCTGTTCTAACCCAGTCATTGCATGGGCTTACTTAGGCGGATCTGACGCTTCGCATAGGTAAAGGGGAAGTCGGAATAAACTATGTAAATACATACATGTATTACATAAAGACGGAATTGGATCGCATTGTTAATCTTCAAGGAAACGAAATGATTTTCCATCGCATTTCATATCTATACTTAGCTGGATTCCAGCTTTTGACAAATTGCTTTTTCTACCTGTCTATCAGTAAGTAGTTGGTAAGTAAGGTGAAACTCTTCGTCTGCAATGGGGGTGTGGTTGGACTCCGATAACGCTATTGGGGGTTCAGGAGTTTAGGAAGGTGGTGAGCCACTGCCGATGAATGTCGTTTAATGTCTGCCTATATACATACTGTCCAATCCAGTAGTCGTAGTTGTGTTTGGTCCTAGAATATATAGTCGAACAAATTGCTTCCCTAAAGCCCACAAAATTATTTTCCCAATGTATGGTAAATTTACTTGGGCAATTTACTTTATCCAAAACACATTAAAAACACCGTGCATTTGGTAGAACATTTTAGCATCGCTTATGACCAACAAGTGGCAACACAGCAACACACATATGCACTGTGTTATATTCGATACATGTAAGTATTTGTATATACAGTTTGTTAAACAAGTATTTTTACAAGGAGAAAATTGGGCTACATATTTTCTTCTACAAATAAATTACCGGTTTAATGATTTCGTTATTTATTTAAAGTTTGAACTTTTTACTAAGTATTAGAAACAACCAATATACTGTGATTCACGATAAACTGTGGTCAACTACCATGTTCAGTTCTTTAACTCTTTCCGTCTCGGTGGTTAGCGTTGCTAACCACCTATTTTTTATTTTTTTTTACGACGGTTGGCGACATCTATGTTTTTAATTTTGCACGAATATTGATTATTGCTTCCTTTTAAGTAAAAAGGGCGCTAATAGCTAGAAATACACCCACCACGTGTTGAGAAAATTTAAAGTAAAAATCCGTGGCCGCGCGTTTTTGTGAAAGCTAGAAGTAAAAATTCATAATAAATTCAATAACGCAATTTATCGTTTGATTTTTGTGCAAATTTAGTTCTTGTGGTATGTTTGATACACAGTGGTTGCTTTCTTGCTGAAATTTCGATTATTTTACGAATATTTTTTATAATCAATGGTGGTTAGCAACAATAACCACCGTGACGTAAGTATTCCTAGAATTTGCTTTTTTATACGGTCACTATGAGTGGGACTTTCCTTGGTATTTACAATATTTTAGGCAATTATTTCAATAATGCAACGATCATTGACGCAAAGGGAAATTGAAGAATGTTTGTATAAAGATTTACCTTCAGGACCTTAAAGTGAAGCCAGTTCCGATGAGAATGAAAATCTAGACACGCCTGAGTGGCCAGTGTCAAAATCGATATTGGATGTGTATGGGGCAGATGTACAGAATATCCATGAAGGGCTATTCGACGACGAGGATGACATACCATTATCAAATTTTGTAAGTCAGAATAATATTGCTAGCTCTACGACCTTGCAGCCTCCTAAATGGAAAAGGACCTTTTCTATGGATATACCTGGCGAGTTTGTCGAGAGTGTGGGCTTAGCTGATCATATAATCAGCTTGGAAGATGTAACAGCACTCCGATTGTTTCGCATGTTTTGGACAGAGGACTTGGTTGAGGTCATAAGCTTTCAAACTAACCTATATGCAACACAAGAAGGTAAACCTTTTTCTCCTACCAGTCCTTCTGAAATACAAACTTTCTTGGCCACAAATATGGTGATGAGTATAAAAAAGCTACCGAGTTACAAAGATTACTGGTCTTCTGCTCCTGATTTACGTGACTCCTATATTTCCTCTTGTATGCCCCTAAATCGCTTCAGTTGGCTTCTTGGATGCTTGCATCTCAATGACAATAATCGCATGCCTGCTAGAACGCATCCAGAATAAGTTATATGAAGCCTTGCGTGCCTGCTGAAATCCGCCATGAGAGTAATCGACACCAACCGCTTTGAGGAACACCTAGAAGATGCGCCTTTTGCAGTACCAAAAGCGTCCCTGTCCGCACAGTATGGCAATGCAGAACATGCCACGAACTTGCCTCCGAAAAGGAAAGACATGTTTTTCAGGTTTTCACAAGAAATAATTATTTGTAAATTTTGTATTGTCTTTTTTCTAAAAATAAATAAAAAAGTGAAGTAATTGAGTTCATTAGTTTTAATAAATTTTTGTACCCTTCAGTCATGGTGGTTACTGGTGTTTCTCAAAAACCTAACGGTAAATATTTTTTTTTTTTGCATTCGTGTGATACTTGTATTCCATATTCACCAATTAACAACAAAAAATAATTTTTTTATGTCGCAGTAAAGAGCGTGACGGAAAGAGTTAATACTTGATAATACTTCAATCAATTTATGTTTGTACATTTGTTAGGGCGGATCAATTTGCATGGAATGGTTTTTTACATTGTAAAATCCAATACATTACAGCTCTAAAGTTGACGCTGGTCCCATCAAATTTTAAAATAAGCTCTCTTTAATTAATACGATTTAAAATAGAGTGCGACTTATAGATAGAAGGTAGAAAAAATACAGAGTAAAAAGGATCAAAACACAAAATAACTGTACATACTTTATTAGTTGTGGAAAAAATAATGATTAAAAAAAAGTTGTAATTAAATTTTAACAATTTTTTAAATTTGAATATTTTTATGGTTTGCAAGTTTCACATTGACTTGCATATAACAAAATTACCTTTAGTTACTTTTCTTATTATAATATTAAAAAATTACATATACAGTATGCAGAATCGCAATAACTCGCAAGAATTCGAATCTACTAGGAGCGATGTCGAAAAATACATGTATCCGTACCAATATGTAATATATAGGTTGTCAAAAAAGTCTTGCGGTATTTTTATTGAATTTTCAATTGTTCATAAAATTGGTTATAATATAATTGCGATTTAAGTCAAATATGCGCCGTTTTGTTCGATGACGAGTTCCCAACGAGATGCCTACTTCATAATGCCCCTGTTATAGAAGCTCGCTTCCCTATTGTCAAAAAACTCGGAGAGCCAATTTTCACAGGACTCCCTTGAGGACAACTTCCGACTACCAAGCTCGTTTGCCATGGACAGAAATAGGTGGTAATCACTTGGTGCGAGATCCGGACTACACGGTGGATGCAAAAGAACCTCCCATCCGAGCTCCCGGAGCTTCTGGCGCGTCACCAAAGATGTGTGTGGCCTGGCGTTGTCCTGATGGAAGACAATTCCGCCTATGTTGATCAAAGATAGCCTCTTCTGCATGAGTGCTGCATTCAAGCGGTCCAGTTGTTGGCAGTACAGGTCCGAATTGAGCGTTTGGCCATAGGGGAGCAGCTCATAGTGGATGATTCCCTGCCAATCCCACCAAACACACAGATGAACCTTCCTGGCCGTCAATCCAGGCTTGGCCACCGTCTGGGCAGCTTCACCACTTTTCGACCACGACCGTTTGCGCTTCACGTTGTCGTAAGTGACCCACTTTTCATCACCAGTCACCATCCGCTTCAAAAACAGGTCGATTTTGTTGCGATTCAGAAGCGATTCGCATGCATCCATACGGGCAAAAAAGTTTTTTTGCGTCAAGTCGTGTGGCACCCATACATCGAGCTTCTTTTTGAATCCAAGCTTCCTCAAATGGTTTATAACGGTTTGATGACTCATGCCCAGCTCTTGGCCGATGCTACGGCTGCTACTATGCCGGTCTCTTGCGATCAATTCAGCGATTTTATCGCAATTTTTGACGACAGGCCTTCCGGACCGTGGCGCATCTTCGATCACCTCTGCACCAGAACGAAAACGTTGAAACCATCGTTGTGCGGTGGAAATGGAAACTGTATCGGGTCCATAAACTGCACAAATTTTATTGACAGCATGAGATGCATTTTTGCTTTTATCGTAGTAGTTCTGTAAAATATGCCGTATTTTCTCTTTATTTTGCTCCATGTTTGCGACGCTATAACTCACGAACGACTAAAAGCAAACAACAATTAATCAAACACGTGTTAGCACGTGAAAAGAGCTTTCCAAAAAGCTCTAGCGTGAACCGATGCGACGAATACAACTACAACTACGCGCTTGCAAAGACAAGCTTGCGGAAATACCTCAAGACTTTTTTGGTTGAGGAATAAGTTCACAGAGTTTTTACATTTTCTTTTATTTTACAACGTTTTGTTTTCTGTTTGCAAAGTGTAAGTGTAACTCTTTCTGTTCTACAAAGCTAATATATGTTAATTTTCTTTCTACTACGTTAAAACCGTGTGTGATGAAGAATCACATCCTGCGCGAGGTGTCCCTGCTATTTAAGGGGGTCCTCTAGTTTCTTGGGTCGAAAATATCGAATCGCCAAAAGGGAAGAAGGAGCAGCTCTGCGTGACTTCCAAGAAGAAGAGGAAGGCCTATTGTATGGTCCAGGCATAGCAGATTGATGGTAAGATGAAATTTTTACTATAAATCACATGCGCGAACTTTGAAACGCGTTTTTCTCGAAACACTATTTTTCAAAATAGTGACCACGATATTTCAAAAACTACTTAACCGATCTTGTTCAAATATATACCTCATCTTTAATATATTATAAGCCAGCGATTGAACTAGGATTATCATGATTGCTTCGATAGTTTTTTTCCTATGAGCGAAAAAATTAAGAAAAAATAAGTAAAAAATAGAATTTAATTTTCAAAAGTGTATACAAAAATTAATTTTTGTAATTAAGAATTCATTCTAGTTCAATCGCTAGTCTTAAATATGAAGATTAAAATGTCGTTTGGTTTTTCGATTTCAGATAAGCCAAACAGCCGCAATCTTGGTCACCGTCAAGCACCTCTTTTACTTTATGTCTTCTTGTCGGCCACTATAACTTTTATTCTATTATATATTTTGTCTTCAAAAAATTTGTAAAGCTCATTTAAATGTTACTAAAGATTATGTGAACACAATGAGATTTATTATTTTGATCGTTTGCCCGTTAAAAATTATTGAAAAACCCGAAAAAAAACAGACGAGAAACTAGAGGACCCCCTTAACTCAGCAAGATCAGATGACAATAGAGGAATTATTCAGTTAAAACAGAAGACTACAGATCTAGACATGAACTGTCGATAACGGGGTCCTCTTCAACAGTGGCTCTCTTAAAGAGGATAAATAGGGCCACTCCACAAATAGAAAAGTGAATAGAAACCAGGATTTCTCTGCAAGGGGTACCCACACTTGTGGTAATCCTCCCGCTGCTTCTCCAGCGGCTTGGGCATCGGATGTGCAGACCCAAAACTCATACACCACCAAGACGACCAGGGCTGAAAGTCAGGGCCTTAGAGGAAGCAAGCTATTGGTTGAGGATGGATACCTATTGGACGCTGCATCCTCGTCGGGCTCTATATGTAGCTCTATAGAGAGCCTGCTGCTGGCTGAAAATGAACTTGGCTCAGTGGAACCAGTGAAAGCAATGGAGATGCAAGCGACCCCTGAAAATTCTTTAGCTGAACCTGGGGAGGCTGCACCAACTCATTTACGTCTCAGTGCTGTGGTTAATTTGGAAGCAAATCCGAAAAGTACCATTGCACTAACGGCTATAAAGAAAGCTTGTGAGGCAATTTGGAGGACGCAGACGTGGTTATGACACAGGTAACTCCTGCCTGTCACGTCACCACGACTGCGAAAACCTAATTTTTTCTTCACCCGATAAGACATGACGAGTGAGTTTTGAATCCAATCTCTTCTTAAGTTTTGAATTGAACAATTGAATTTAATATAAATTTTTTATTTACTTAAAGTGAACATCGCCATCAAATCTTGGACACTTGTTACGATATGGTGATTATTGCATGACAACCAACGAAATATGAAGAACATCAAAGTCACATCCTAAACTCTAATAGTCCATGCATTCGAGTAAATTGCATATCTGACAAGGGAAAATTGAATTATTTTTATTGTTATAATAAATTAAAAAATTAAATATTATATAATAAATTAAAACAAAATTAAAAATTTAACACACCATTAAACCGCCATTAAAAAAAGTTTAAAAAATATTTACTTTCGCTTGTAAAAACCCATTCTCGACAAACTGTATGTGTGCACAAATATAAAATGCCAGCACTCGCGTAATTATAAAATCTGTTCATGGTCATGCGACTGCTATGAAGCAGCTCCCAATAACAACCTCTGAAAATATTTTATTCCAGAAAGAGAAGGTGTGATAAGAATGGAAAGGTTTTCAGTGTGTCGACGTCGGGGACAATGCAAATGCAATGTAAATTACAGATAGAGGTTCATGTGAGTTTGGGCAAGGGGTTTGGCTGGTGTGGTGACTGCTGCAATGCAAATTATGGCCAATAATGTAATTGCAACTCATTATGGGCACGCAGCAAATGCTGATAAGACAAATGTACTACGTACATTAAACAAAAATGTGTGCTCTTATGCTGCAGTACACTCATACACGTACATTCATGCATAAATTTCATCTATGGTTGGGTGTATGAGAATGGAATGCTGTTGATGGTGTTGCAGTTCCAGATACTATCCGCTCATATGGCATATGAGTACTTTTGTTGCATATGCTTATGGTTGTGGTATTTTGTAGTTGTTGTTGTCGCCGTAATCACCACCAAATTGCATTTCGCATTTAATGTAAATCGCATTTCGCTGTCGTGAAAGGCGCAAATTTTTCCGCGACTCCATAAGTGAAGGTATGCAAAGCTCTTATAAATGTCCTCGTATGTGTGTGTGCATATGCATGTTAATGTTGAAAGTGTTGAAAAATGCTTTTGATATCATTGAACTCGTATGCGTGGGCTTGCAACAAAGTATGCTTTTGTATCGTTGGTAGCATCTACATGCAATTCTTCGCCGGTCATTATTCACTTTTATGTGTTTTCAATGAGCTGACAATGGCCGACAGGTGCTCTGTGGCAAAAGGACATTAAGCGCATGCACGTCTCTTTAAAATATATTTGCATATCTTCTAACATTTTTTACCTTAATTTAAAATTTAGTGTCTCGTTTCTTTAGAATTATCAAATTTTACCATGCCGTTTTCTTAAATAATCCTTAATGGTTTAAACGAGTTTCCTTATTTGCCTATTATTTCGTTCAAGAGGGGTATACCAAATTCTCATTGGACTTATGAAATAATTTATCCACTCAGTGGTCACTTTCAGACTTTAATCAGAATTGTACCCTTGAGTCTGTGCACCATGCACTTCGCGACAAAACGATAGCACATCAACATTTTGGCCAGTTTTGATTATTTTGCTTCTATTTTTTTGAAGTCTTATTACTTTTATGTAATTTAGTTTAACAAAAATCATATAAATTGAACTTAACAGTTTTAAACAAAAACTAGAAAAATTCCTCAAACTTTTCGGTATAAAACCGATAGCATTTCTAAAACGACTTTTCGTACGTAGTTTTATAGGTCATTAAATTTTAGTATAAAAAATGTAAGTTTGAAGTTTCTAAAAAATCTCATTGTTTTCTTAAAATTTTTTTTTTTTTGACGGTTATGCCCATTTTCTCCATATAAAACAAAGTGTCGTGCAGTGTGCAAGGTTTGAAACCTAGATTTTTATGGGTTTTGTAAGGCATTGAGTTACATTTTTATATAAAACTGAATAACATTCCATAAAAAAAAAATAGTCAAGACTGGTCAAAATGATGGTGTGCTATTCAGGGCTATATGATTGTTGTCATTGCGATGTTCGATAAATTAATATTCTTGTACCAGAAAAAGTATCCAATATTAATTAGATATTGAATTAAATATCACATTTAGGAGAGCAGCTCCTTCAGGCAACGTGTTTTCCAATCATTTTTTGCAAAAAAGCTGAGAGTATTTATTATCTTAAAATAAATTACATATTAATATTAATGCTTAAATGAATATACAATAATTAAAATAAAAATAAAATGCGCTACAGTTGCTGAAACGTGGCTCCTTTAATACGCGCCGTGTAATGTACGGCCTCCTGTAATTAATTGAAATCAACCAGACAACAATTTTTCATTAAAATATTTTATTTCACTTTTTACTTACCTTGCATTCTACTTCTTCTTCTTGATTGGCGCGATTACCTCTTAAGCGAGTTTAAACAAGCGCATTAGTCGTCCATTCGGACAACATGACCCAGCCAACGAAGCCGCTGGATCTTTATTCGCTGCGCTATGTCTATGTCGTCGTAAAGCCCATATTGCTTCATTATTCCATCACCTACGATACTCGCCGTCACCAATCTTCGGAGATGCAAAAATCTTCCGCAGAATCTTTTTCGCAAGTACTCCAAGGGCCCACTAGATGCTTTCAGTTAGCGTTAGGTGCTCGTAAGGTACAAATTCCGAACAATATCTAGCTTGTTAGAGAGGCTCAGAAACCTAAGATTATCGTTATCATGGAACCGAAGAACAATATTTATTTCAGTTAAACGAGCTCAAAATATTATATAATGGCGCGATATTTTGGGCCTCCATGCATTTCATTCCAGAGGCTGCATGAGGTCGGTATACACTAGGCCGGGTCGATTTGTGGGGACGCAAAAAAATCGCCCATTGCTCTGTGAAAATCATATTCTATGGATCAAAATAAGAAACTTTGCTGAAGGAACCATACCTCTAAAACGAATTCTGATGTCCTCCAATTTGGGTCGAACTTTTAGTGTCTTTTGTGGGGAGGCAAAAAAATCGCCAATTGCTCTGTGAAAATCATATTCTATGGATCAAAATAAGAAACTTTGCTGAAGGAACCATACCTCTAAAACGAATTCTGATGTCCTCCAATTTGGGTGGAACTTTTTAGTTTCTTTTCTCATGTAAAGGCCAAAAATGGTGATATTTTGAAATGATTGTATGGGGAACCCCACAGGGGAGTTCCAGGGGGTGTGCTACTGGCATGGGTGGATAGGCCGTCCAAAGTAAGTGGGGGTCAGTCATAAATTTGAACTCGATTAGAGCACTCTAAATGGGTCAAAGTGGGATTTTTCGTCCGACCCAAATTGGGGGACATCAGAACTCGTTTTAGAGGTATGGTTCCTTCGGCAAAGTTTCTTATTTTGATCCCTAGAATACGATTTTCACAGAGCAATGAGCGATTTTTTAATCGACCCGCCCTAGTGTACACCTACATAAAATGTTATATTATTTGATATTTTTGTTTGAATTTATTTTACTTCGTCGATTTACTTAAATTTCTCGTCGCTTATTTTACTACCTTCCATATTACAAATTGCTTAAATTTTTTAAATGAAATTTTCCTCTTTTGCTTTATAAAACATAGGTTAAATGCATCCTTGATAGAAGAGATGCTAAGCGTTTCATATATGGGGTAATTTTAGCTTTTCTGGGAAGTGTATTTTTTTTCTTGCCCTAGAATTATAATTCCTCATAATTCGAGCACAGGAAATGATGAGATAAGTTTTCTGCCAAAAGCAACTGAGCAAATACTCATACTCATACCAATCGCTCCAAATTAAAGCAAATCTATTTTTAATCAACACGATACTTGTATATATAACTAGCGTTTACACCTTTTTGGGTATTTGGCCGAGCTCCTCCTCCTATTTGTGGCGTGTGCAGGCCCGACGTGAAGGGGGGGGGGGGATCGGAGACTTTTTACCCCGGGCCCTGAGTTCTTCGAGGCGCCCGGACTCGAGATTATACGTATTTATATGAATTAGACATAATTGGAAAGGGCCCGCATTTGCAATTTTCGCCCGGGGCCCGGATATGTTGTTTCACAAATGGATGGACCTACAGTTTTGAGCCGACTTCGAAGGGCAAATGGTTTTTATGAGGAATTTTTCATGGCAAAAATACACTCGGAGGTTTGCCATTGCCTGCCGAGGGGCGACCGCTATTAGAAAAAACTTTTTCTTCATTTTGGTGTTTCATTTTTATTTTGAGCATACGTCTTCCGAATGATAGTCACGCATCAACTCATTCGGCTACGGCGACTGCGCCGGTCATATCTCAAAGGTAATTTATTTGTCTTATGATTAACATACTACGAAAGCAGCTTATGATTCCAGAGTTAAATATATTTATTTCTGATTCCTGAATATTTGAGAAGAAATTGGCAGCTAAAACTCCGCAGCAAAGGGTGCTTAAGTTTGCACAATACTACACTTATACATGCATAGAACTGTTTTATTTAATGTAATTGTGACTTTAAGATTTTACCTTAATTGCTCTTTATGATTTTTTTTTTTGCCATGGGAGTTCGAATGAAAAATCGTCCATTAACTGCACATGAAAACACACAAGCATTATCTTACCTCGACAACAACAATAATAATATTAGCAAACAAATTTGTCAAAGATTGCCAAAATTGAAAACGTAACAATTTAAAGCGATAAAAATAAAATAGGATTTGGCAAATAGATTTTCACTTTGGCGCCCCTTCTTTTCGAAGCAATTCAATAACAACAAACGACCAGATGAAATCGAAAAGCAAAAGGAGAAAATGTGCGCTTAAAAAAGAAATGCCATTGAGCATTAGCAAATCCAGCAAATGCCTTTGTGAAAAAGGAAAAATCGTCTACCATTTGCATCGCTGCGCGAACAAGTGGAAGTGCAGTGAAAGGGCTACAACAAAATACTCGCGTGAGCTGCTCTCAAAGGAGTAAAGGTGCCAGCATTTGCCTGTCGCGCAAATTGCGAAAAATTGCCGAAGAGTCCCATCCCTTACCAACACCTTCAATCCTTCAGCAATTTGTTTTTGTATTGACAGCGTCACACGTTCAGTGGCAGCAGCCAGCAGTAAGTAGCGTGCAGTGAGCGAAACGACGAGCAATGAGAAAGGATTATCCTGGCAATGGAAATTTACACAAACGCCACAGTGACAACATTTTCCTTTTATTGGCCATTAAAGAGACTTAGCGCTTTGGCTTGATTTGCGTGTTCGGCCCTGCGTTGTCCTGCCATTGCCATTGCCCTTGCCTTGCCATACACGGTAGTTGTCTTCAGTGCGATCGATGTGCTTGTATGCGCCTGCAAGTATGCAACGTCAGGGTGGTAACCGACATTTGGGTGGAGCCGGGCCGGCGCGAGACACGGGGTGTTTATTGAATTGGCAACACTTTCAATTTATTGCATATTCCTCTGCCCTTTCACGGCTTTTCTCACTTTGCATTATTGCCACATTTTTATTTGTTGCTTTTTTGCTATTTTGTATGAGTTTTCTCCGCTCTGCATCCGCACTAAGTTCAAAAATCCTTTGACAAACAAGCCGAGAAAATAATAATTTGTTTTCGATTTTATGGTGCTAAGCAGAATTTATTTGGACTTATGGTGTCCGCGGGTAGCACAAAAACAAATATATAAACAGTTTAAATATAAGTCTCTCCCTCTTGCGGTGGACGAGGTACGTTAGTTTCCAATTGTTATTTGTGTGTCTTAAGGTGTTTGCTGCACCATGTTTAGTTTTTTTTTTAATATATTCGTAATAATGCTTCAGTACTCGTAATAATGTTCAGTATTAGACTTTAAAGAGCGTCATTAAAAACATTTCCTATGGTTATTTTGATAAAATTTTAAATTCAGTTGATACTGTCGCGTCGAATTCTTTTAATATATTTATAAATATTTGCACTAGACTACCATTAGCTAGATCTCGAGTTCAAAAAGAAACAACATGCCCATTTCAGTTTAAGTTAATATTTCTCAATTAAATAAGATTTTGACTGATCCCGTTGATATTAAAAATAAGCGAAATGTGGATACAAGTTTTTCTGACCGAATGCGCTGCAAAGGACTTGAAAATGGCCAAAGGATTGATATTAGCGGTAGAGCCCGATGTAGGCCGATCAGCTGCTGATAAAATGCTTGTAGATCACGATATAAAGGGTGATTTTTTAAAAGCTATAGGAAAATTAAAAAAAAAACACACGCAAAATTCAGAAAAATGCATGAAATTTTTATTTATATTGATAGTACATGTTTGAAGATTATTTCATGCAAATTTTGATCGCGACTGCGTTTCAAATGGTCCATCCGCTTAGTCCAATTTTGACATATTCTTGCCAATGTTTCGGCCGGTATCTCACATATAAATGCTTTAATGTTGTCTTTCAATGCGTTAATTGAAGCAGGCTTGTCTGAATAGACATGACCTTTAACATAGCCCCACAACAACTAATCTAAAGGCGTTATATCGCACGATCTGGGTGACCAATTGACAGGCCCCGAACGTGAAATAAAATGTTCACCGAACTCACCTCTCAACAAGTCCATTGTTACGCGTGCTGTGTGGCATGTTGCACCGTCTGCTGAACCGTCTTGCTGAAACCACATGTCATGCAAGTCAAGCTTTTGCATTTTGGGCAAAAAAAAGTTGGATATCATTTCAAGGTAGCGCTCACCATTCACAGTTACGTTACGATTCGCAGCATCTTTGAAGAAGTACGGTCCAATGATACCTCCAGCCCATAAAACGCACCAAACTGTGACCTTTTCTGGATACATTGGTAGCTCTTGCAATTCTTCTGGCTGATCTTCACTCCGAAATCGACAATTCTGCTTATTTAAGCATACCATTACCCATTGATCCAAAAATGAGTTTCGTCGCTGAACACAATTTTTCGATAAAAAAGTGGATCTTAAACTTTCTTAACAGAACACGCATTTTTATAATAAAATTCAATGATTTGCAAGCGTTGTTCGTTTGTAAGACGATTCGTGGTTAAATTATACACTAAACTGAAGATGTTTGACAGTGAAACAAAACACGAAACGTGCGTCAACTGTTTATTGGTCGATAAATATTTCAACATAGACGCGAGCACTAAAGATGCATTTGGAGGCTAAAAGAGACGCAGAGTACAATTTAAAAAAAATTTTTTTTTTTATATATCCATTTCTTTATTGGTCGATAAAAACACATTTCAACATAAACGCGAGCAGTAAAGATGCATTTGGAGGCTAAAAGAGACGCAGAGCACAATTGTTCAAAAAAATTGATTTATTGATTTATTCTTCAAACATTAGGAAATATTTTTACTTAAAGCTATTAAATTTATTTGAGAGAAAAAAACATTTATGGTCAATAATAATTTAGACTAATTGACTTATGTAAATTTGTGTATTTGTGATAAGGGTTTTCGATTGGAATCTTTGAAGTATTTCGATGTTAGAGTTAGCTGCTGTGCCCCAAAGTTGAAAGTCATATGTGCATACCGGCTTCAAGATAGCTGCGTAAAGTGAGAGTTCCCTTTCGAGAGAAATATGAGAATTTCGATGTAGTAAACAATATACAAGTACGCTTTTGAGTTTAATTCCTAAAACCAAACGGAAGAAAAATTTTTGTCCCAAAATAAAGCAATATCAACAGCAGACGTTAATTCGAGATAAGCAAAATTTAAATTGCCTAATTCATCATCAATTGCGGGTAATTTTTTATTGCTTATTAACTTCTTTAAACCACCATGCATAAAATATACTTATATTTTAATATCTTAAATTTCGAAAAAATACTTTTATTTCTGCTATAAGGTAATTCAAAGCAACTGTTAAGTTGTCGTGAATTCGGCAATACTGACTACGCCAAAGAACCAACTACGCGGATGATCTAAAACTGAAATAAGAAATTCTAGTAACTCTGTCGTCGTACCGTCTAATCTGAATAATTTATTTTTCCAAAAAAAATACTAAAATTGAAAAATGTATAAAATGTACCATTTTTAAGCTTCTAAAACCCCTTATCACATATCTTGCTTCGCCTGAAGTCATTAAAGCTTTAGTGTTTTTTTTTTTGTTTTGAATCAAGGCTCAATTTTATCACGCAGTTATACTCGTACTACTTTTTCAATAAGGGCGGGTAGATGTTGAAATGGAATAAAACAAGCTGTGTGTGTGAGTTATTGACAAAATTATTTTTTTATTTGAAAGGCGCATATATGCTATTAAGTGTGGAATATGACATAATTTAAATGCCCGCCTCGGCTTCTTACGGTGGAACGGATCCGAGTGGTCCAATTTTCAATGACTCTTCCGCATAGATCCGGCTGAATTTGAGCGATGGCCTGTGTTATGTTCATCTTTAGAGCATCGGTCGATTGTGGTTTATTTGCATAGAGCTCCTGGGTCAGTTGGATCTTGTACGGGTGTAGGCCCAAGTCCCGATGCACAATTCGCCAAGTTGAAGTCTGCGAAAGGTCAAGTTCTTGTGCACGGCGAGGAATAGACTGCCTCGGGCTCTGCTGTACACTTTCACGGACCGTGGCAATGTTCTCCGCTGATCTTGCGTTCCTTGAACGTACGGGTGTTGGCTGATTGTTTACTGACCCGGTCGTCTCAAATTTGGCCACCAAACGTTGAAGAGTCGTCTACCAAAAATGGGCGCAATGCGCGCAACGTTTGCGTTAATGAACACTCATTTTGATAATAAAGTTTTATCATTTGAACGTGCTGTTCAATCGTGTAACTTGCCATGATGATTTGCATAAACAACTGAATAATAAACAAAAGATTTGACAGATGTCACCAAATCAAAATGACTGCCACAGGACGCCAAAATCGACCCGCGCCAATTGAAAAACCCTTTATTACACTCCGCGTTTGCTCGGTCCAAATTAGATTACGCTGCTTCTATCTTCGATTTGGGGACATTATCAAGCAGTGCATATAAATTGAGTAGAAAGAGTTCAACAAAGTTATGTGGGTTTTGCACTCCGTTCTTATACCCGATTATATAAATTGACGCGCTCTTCCTTGCAGAAATTTTCGTTATTTTAAGACTTTTCTCATTGGCTTTAGTAAGACATTATATTTTGCTAGTGCGCCTCTTGTTAGAACGTTGTCTGACTTCAACTATCTCTCAAACTTTTTGTATTTATAATATAAAGTAACGCTACTTAGTAAATTATTAACTAAATAATTATTTAATTAGAATATAAAACTTTAATCTTTTGCGAAAATGAGCGTTGAAAAAATAAATAAATGTATGTTTTCACACATGTGATTTTCAAATTAATAAAAAAAATTAAGTAAATATTTCTTACATTTTTACCAATTAATAAAACAAAATTCGGCAAAAGTTTTTTCATCTGAATCGGAAATTAATATCATATTTACTAATTTGTTTTTAGTAGCTGTTTAGTTGAGCTTCGCCAACATACATACAATTGTTTCCTCATTAACAGTTGTTATTATTTTACTTAACATTACATTCACGTGGGCATCATGTGGACATTATATAGTACATATAATTATTTACATTAATGCCAGTATGTTAGTACCGAGAGGTTAACATTGCTTCAAATTTGAACACACACTTGTAGATGTGTAGCTTGTGTAATTATGATACTTACATTGATTGGATGGTACGAGTATGATGTCATTAGAACTGAACTGTAAAGTAGTGCGATACTATCAAAGTAAGAACATATATTAAAATGTACGAATTGATATTTCTAGGTACTGAGCTGTTGTATTTATTGATGTGGATGGTGTTGCAGTCTTAAATCGATTGGAAATTACTTAAAACAGCTTCTCTCTATTATCATTTAAATATTTAACTCAAGTTGCTCAATGATAAGGCTTTTAGTAAGGCGGGTCATCGTCAGGATCTGGGAATATACAAACAAGAGAAGGGTAATTACTTCTTTGTGAAGAGGATGAATAGGCGAAAGCAATATAAACTACCACGCACAAGAAATTATATATATACACACACACACACTTTCTTGCCACGACGTCATCCGCATAAAATTGCATAAAATCTCGATTTGGAGGTATTTTTATAAGTCGGCACTTTCTCTTTTTTAGTTTGTTTAGTTTAAATGTCCAAATCACAATATAACTAAAGCATTCACTGAATTTTCAGAAACAAGTAATTTCCACTCCCTTTGTTTGTTTTGTTCGTAAGTTCTGTATTATTAAGGAGCCTGACGTCAGACTTGTCCAAACCGTGAAAAATAAAGTAACAATAACGAGGACGCCATCTTTGCATTCAATTCGTCTTTCTAGCGCAATATCATTTACATGTATTTAGCTTACGCAATCAGAATATATATATAATTGGCGCGTACACCCTTTTTGGGTGTTTGGCCGAGCTCCTCCTCGTATTTGTGGTGTGCGTTTTGATGTTGTTCCACAAATGGAGGGACCTACAGTTTCAAGCCGACTCCGAACGGCAGATATTTTTATGAGGAGCTTTCTCATCGCAGAAATACACTCGGAGGTTTGCCATTGCCTGCCGAGGGGTGACCGCTATTAGAAAAATGTTTTTCTTAATTTGGTGTTTTCACCGAGATTCGAACCGACGTTCTCTCTGTGAATTCCGAATGGTAGTCGCGCACCAACCCAATCGGCTACGGCGGCCGCCTCAATGAACTCATCAACCTCATCAGAATAGATACGAAAAAATAAGGCAACAACAAAGAAGCAAGTCGCTTTGACATTCCAAACCAGCGAATGAAAACTAAACAAATCAGTTGCTATAGCGAACTCGCCTTGTATGGATTCGTCTTGGTTTCTAATATCTATAGCTAATATAAATATCAGATCCTTTCGTCATTCTCCGACCAACCCAAGATGAGTCGGATTATTAGATTCCGACGTATTTAGAGAGTGAACGGGGTAGTATGATAAATTCGCTCGTTAATACCTTGCAATCACTATCAGAACTCGTCAATAATCCATTTTTCTCGTTTATTGGTTCCGCTATTATAATTTTTATTCCCATTCTTAATTTGTATCCTATTCTTAAATATCACTATAAAGAATTGTCTGTAAATAATAAAACTAAAACACATTACACATTAATGCGTCAGCGCATTAGCTGGTGGAAAGAATTCAGAAGGTGTGGCCAACATCAGACCGGTAACCGGCTCTCAACGATTTTGAAGGAATCAGCTGATTTTCTGACGTCACCTGGGTTATGACGACAGTTTGTTTAAGACAAAACAGCGATTTTATTGATATAAGAA
The DNA here is from genome assembly GCF_028408465.1 of Anastrepha ludens. Taxonomy (NCBI): domain Eukaryota; kingdom Metazoa; phylum Arthropoda; class Insecta; order Diptera; family Tephritidae; genus Anastrepha; species Anastrepha ludens. The sequence goes on along the minus strand of NC_071498.1, from coordinate 84,139,014 downwards.
AAAATCAACGCAACCAACGCCTATGTTACTCTATGTGCATCTGAACAACGACTGATTGGACAAATGTAAGAATACGAATAATATAAGGGCGCGCAATTCTATCGTCGAATAGTCTATGAGGTGGCAGCCGAATTTACTCTCACAATTTCACTTTGGATGGTCAAGCCTTGTAACCTATCATTATGCTTAATAGCTTCTTTATCAAATTCACTAGAGCGGAATAGCGGTTCGCATTTGTATTATTCGGCCGGGAGATTATCCATGAACGACCACTCTCTAATATTCTTCTCAAACTTTTACTCAGCAGACATCGTGCACCAATTCATTTTACAGTTGCATTCGTTTTTAAGACTTTTTTTATTTCTTAATTAAAAAATACGCCACGCCACAAACAGTAGAATGAGCTAGATCAAACACTTAAAAAGAGTATATATATATTATATATATAACTGTACGTGCTCCCTCATTTATTTAAAACTCTATGTAATTAAATAACAAATAAAGTTTCCAAGAAGCCAAACGATTTTCTACTTTTTAAGTTTAATCTTTATTTATTGGTTTCTGAATGTGAAGCTCATTAGATTTAAAATTTTGAGAGCTCTACCATCGTAAATACGCAATTCCCTTTTCGTGGTCAAAATATATTTTATATAAGTCTATTTAGATGTGTTTGTTTCCTTTTAATTAATTTGGTGTTAAGTGAAAGTGAACTAGTCGGGTAGATTTTCTGCCGAGATTAATAAATTAAATTGTTGCCTAAATTTCTCTAACATATTATAAAGCGTGTTTTTTCCTTTATCGGTATGTATTACAAATCTTTTTTGCAAACTATATAGACAAAGAACTATTACACGCATGACCAACCATTTGATTTAACATAGAATTTTATTTTGGGAATTTTCAAATAAATCAAAATCCTTGTTTCAAATTAAACGAGCTTTGTTGTCTAGTGGCTGTGTTTATCGAAAATGCCGCAATTCCAACTCCCTTGCAGTGAAAACTATGGCACTAGCGTACATATGCACATATTTGAATGTATACGTGGTATGTATTTATATTTATGCATTTGCATGTGTGTGCGTGTGTAGGTACTGCTGTGCAATTGTGCATCATAAAATATTTTATACGCTTATAAGCGCATGCCAAATTGTATATTGCCCAGGCACTTATCTATCCATCGCGAACTTTATTTATCACCGTTGATCAGAATATATTATACCACAATATTTTAACAAACAATAAAGTCGCGCAAGCGTTGATTTATTTGTCTGCTGTTGCCTCACTGGCCAGAGCTGCCCCCTGTAAGCGCTGCTATAGCGTGCGAAATAAACTGCGAAAATGCACAGGCGCACATACACTCACGCACACAGTGGCGTGATTACTTTGCACCGCATGCACGGCAACATAATTCATTTCCGCTCATTGTCAATGAAGCACAAAAATCAAAAAGTGAAAAATTCTGCCAATTGACAATGGAAAAGCTCAATAAAAATATTCACGGTGAAAAAAATTATTAATCGAAACAATAGAAAAAATAACAAAATGCAACAGAAATGAAAAATATAATAAAGTCATCATAACAATGCAGGTGAATTGAGCGGAATCGAACAGACATACCACACACACATAAATCCGCACACACATACATTGCATACTTGAAGTGTTAATCGAAAAAGAAAGAAAATGGTTTTTAAAAAATGGTCGGCTGTGAAACATCGAATGTGAAGTGCCCAACGGTGATGAGAGAGGGACACCCGACATCTGTTTGTTGAAATATATGAAATGAAGAAAAAATCGAATTGACGTCAATTGAAAATAAAGTTCACAATTCATTGAACACACCGCAGCGCAGCCACAACGAAACAGGCGCACACCGGCATTACATATTGACTTACTTTTATGCCTACATATACATACTTACATACTTACACACATATATACCATTGTGTACAATACCCAGTCAACGTTAGGGTAAATTAAATTTTCTTTTATATATTTAAAAGAGCAATAATTATAAACAATCATTCCACTTAGAGATACAAAGCGCTGACTGCCAGCGCCATCGGTGTATTTTGTACGAGGGCGAATCAATAAGTCCGTAACTTTTTGTATTTCTGACCTCTTTCGGTCAGTTGACTCCTGTTATTCCCATAAGTTATACCTACATACCAAATTAGTAAAAAAAAACAAAAAACTCATAAAACTCACACAACTCTTTTAATTTTAATTCAATTACAGTCAAATTTAGCTCATTCGACGCAAAATTAAATTTACTATAACAGTAGTGTATTAAAAAAAATCCTCAATATCGGATAATATCGTAAAAATTATGTCAAAGTTGAAAAAATAGAGAAAAAATAAAAAAAAATCCAAATGCTTCCGTCTACAGTCTCGTCAGTTGTAATTTCAGAAAAATTGTCAACACACTGTCAAAAAGGTTTGTTTTCTGTTTTTTTCGAACTAAAAAAACAAATTCGAAATCGGATGGAAATTGGCGAAGTTAGGATTGATTGTTCACATCAACCTACTGAAAAACGGTTTTATGGCCATAAAATGAGATTTTGGGGGTGTATTGGAAATTTCTCCTATACCATTTTTCTTAGTTTTACTATACCTACAAGTTGTACTAGGTATCCATAAAAGTATAATATCACTGTCGCACAATGTCATCTATTACCGTTTTTCAAGTACAAATTTACTTCGGTTGCCATAAATCCGCAATGGGAGTCTATAAGTATATAATAATTTTCATCTAAAAAAACAAGGTATTTACAAAAATTTTGCATTAAATTCGGGAAGTAGTGTATTAGAGCTGCAATTACTTTCTTCTCGTATCGGTTGTCTTTTGAACTTCAGGGGGTATTCTTTATCTTGGACATCCTGTAGAGTATATGACTCATCACTTTCAAGTAAGAATTTTCAAACTTTTAATTGGACATCGGGAATAATGCAAGAATTGCATCCCAGGAGTCAGAGAGGAAATTAAAATATTTTTCAAACCTTTCCAATAACATATTTTCTTTTCTTCAAAGGAAGTCGAGAGCTTCCGCAATAGGTTGCATTACTCTTTCATATTTTTCCAAATATTCAACTTGTTCCTAATTAAAAGTATAAATTTCCAGCATAGTTCACCTAACCTGTTTTTGACTTTTACAGTTTCGAGAGTGCCAAATAAATGGGTCTGCTATTGACACCAAGACGTCGTGATTTATTGTTTAATTGCACCGCCTATATACCAAAAATCATTTTTTCAACAAACTAGTTGATAATTAATATCGGACATAAAATATAAATTAAAATGTATTCAAGAGAAGATCATGTTTCCCTGAAAATTTAGTTATAGTAAAAAAAAAAAAATTAACTACCACTAAAGGTTTAGTGATAATACAATTTTTTTTTACTATTACTCAAAGGTTTATTGATAGTTAATTTTTTTTTTCACTATCACTAAATTTTCAGTAATAATGGGTTGTACATTTTAACTATCGCAATAGGCAGCGGTAGTGCAATTTAGTGGTTTACTCGATAACTTTGATGCAAACTTTCGCATGCAATTTTTTCGTAAGTTAATCGAGCATAGAGATATCGATCTGGGAAATAGCGAATGGAAGAGGCCTATTGTATAGTTAGATATTTAAATTAGAAAAATAAATAAATTTGAGATAATTGGAAAGATATGAGGTTAAAAATACAGAAGCTCTGATGTGTTGGAATACTGAGCATCCATCCAGTAGTGTACCTGTATGAGATCATTGGATCCGCAGAGGGAGCAATTTGGTTTATTTGCGCCATCCAAGATATGTCCACGTATGCCAATTGCTCGGCCCATCTTAAGCCACACAAAGGTTACCAAAGGTTCCTCCTATATACTTAAGGGTATTATTATTTGTGTAGGTCATTGCTGATTAATTTGGCTGCATGGTGTCTACAGTCTAAAAAAAGGTTATCTTCTTGTAACTTCAAGATATATTTCGTTCTGCTTTTTGCTGCGTAATAGTTCCACTCAAGAGCTACGACGCCAGTGCTAACTCAGCTTAGTGTCGTTCGAAGGTTTCCCGTAAAGGCAACCAAACAAATGACTGAGAAGTTCGCGAAATATTTCGAGGCGGTATTTTTATGCCGAAAGACCCAATTCTTGCTAAAAAGGGAACAGATGTGAGTATCAGCACCATCGAACGTCGACTGAAGGAAGCGCACATATCCTACCGTCCTACATCATAAAAACCAATGCCAAATTGGGGTCACAGATATGGACTGGCCTTCCCAGTCCCCAGACGCCAACCCCATCGAAAATATGTGGGGAATTATGAAAGCGCATGCTACCGGAAAGCCAGTCTACGATTTAAAGCAAGCCGTACGTCAAGTTCGCAAAATCTAGACCTCTTTGTCGACTAGCTACGCAGAAAAGCTGGCTCAAAGCATGCCGTAGTCTGGACAACGATGAAGACTACACGGCTTATTGAGTAATTGCGACTTGAATGTATGTACAATACACTTTCATGTAAAAAAAATTTAAATATATATCTTTTATACTTCAAGAATAATCGCGGTTCCTTTTTTTCTGACACATACTGTAAAACCTAATCGCTTTCGATATATATTTTTTTTAGTTTGTCTGCTTTTTTTAAATGTTAGTTCAGGGCTCCGATTTTTTTCTGTTTTTAGTTAAAGAGTACGTCAATTAATAACAAATTATCAATAACATTTGGACCAAAAACTGACACTTAAAAGTAGCTAATTGACAAAATTTAAATTCCTTAAAGCTGTGCTCTTGGGTTTGCAGCTACCCAAAAAGCAAAACACGCCGCTGAAGAGAGAGGAGAAAAGATAGTTCCGAAAGAAGAGGGTAGGCCGAAATGTGATGCTCAACAAGAGAACTTTGGATACTGGCTGTATATGCCGCTGCAATATACGCGCCAAAAAGTCTACGAAGCAGGACGTTATTTCTTTCTACGATATAGTGAAATGAGGGAAGATAACAGAGAAGAAAATGAAATCCGCAAATATCTTTTAATAGATGAACGAGAAACAAAACCTGTAGCATAAAGGCTAAAGAGGTATAAAGAAAAGACACACAGCAACAGTAAAGTCGGTATCAAGAGCTTTTTCTAATAGCGGTCGATTAATTATACATATAAGCAAGAATAAAATTTAAGTTAAGGCGACTCGTCAAATGATGCCTTTCATCAAACGTACTTTCTGAGCTTACCCATGTTTGTTTCGTCGCTGCAGCTTCTCTCTATTGAGAAATTTCTTGGAATGGGAAAAAATAATGACAATAAAAACGTTGTCTTATTTGAATAGTCCCAAGGGAAAGCATTGCTGCCATTTCTATTGAATAGTTAGGTCATCCTTTAATAATACAAATTTCTGAGTTAACCCTAGAGAAGAAAATTCTGTTTGTGCTTCCCTGAAATATGAAATTATTCAAGGTGAAAAATGTTTTTAAGAAAACTAAAATTATTATGTTTTTGGAACTATAAAGCATTGCACTAAGGTCAGAAATTAAATGAATTATACTGTTGTAAAGTTCGATTGCGGCCTCGGTAGTCTAGCGTTAGTGCACTAGCCTGCCATCCCAGAGGCTGTGGGTTCGATTCCCACGTAAAGTACGGTCCTCGCACTTTTCCAAATGTACCTGCTTTTCCCTGTTTCTAAAAATGCATTCTTCAAAACTGCTAAAACAAGCAAAAAATACACAGTTACATATTGCAGCAGTGGCGCCAGCAAGAGGAAGCGTGCGACTGCGGTAATAGCACTGACACACGAAATTTAGCGAAGTCCTCAACCATCTGTGCGATCATTCTGTTAGAAAAATGTGAGAGACAGATGGCGCCCCAAGCAGTAAGAAGGCGTTGTTCCTAAGCAACGACACGGAGCATTCCCACTACTTAGGACTGGTAGCGGCAGGCTAAACACCTACCCTGTCAGAAATCTAAATAGATTAACGAAACCAATGTAAGACTGAGTCTTGTCGAGGTCCTATGCATCCGAGAGGAGAGAACAAGGGGGAAAAACAAAGTTCGATTGAAAGATTTTACGAAATATGCAACGTGTTTTCCATAGTCATTATTGTTATTATTATTATTATTAGGTGACTGAGCACTACCGCCTCAAAGAGAAGCACTCATGGATTCAGTGTATTGCTCTTCCTCAATAAATTCCATACGATCTTTAAAACGGTTTCGGCTAAAACTTTCTATCATTGATTTCGATTGCGATAAACCTGGTAGATTCTAAAGTAGAAATACGCCGTTTGGTGAACTGCCGTGGCCAAATCTATGAATGGCAATTTCTAAATACCCAGTGCCCTGAAAGGAATTGAGTTAGGTAGTGATTTGTTCCGCCATGGGTCTTTTCTAACCACGTTGTAAGGGTGGGTATTTGCTCATGTGTCCATATACCCTTAGATAACTTGTACCACCGGGCTTGACGGTGAACGATCGAACAACGATTTTTTTCTGCAGAAATTTTTTTACGCCTTGCTCTACCGTCGTGTTCGGATAGCCCTTTATCTACTATTTTCATTTCTTTTGTCAAAATGTTTACCGGAATTAGTCCTGCATCATCAGAAAATGTACGAAAGCCGCAAATAGTCCACAAAGGACTTAGCCGAATAACGGCTATTGTTTTTCTTGAGTCGGTATTTATGTCCGTCAGCCCAGATCGGTGATGTGTTTCAAAAAACAGTCCTACTAGTACTCTGCCATATATAATCCGTGGGTGGGAGCAAAACGCTATTAAAACACACAGCTCGCGATTTTTAGTCGGAGTCGGACTTTTTTGACTGAAGAAGCGCAGTTTTCCAAAACATACAATTTTTATTTGTTTAGTGTGTTTCACATAAATTTCTGCAATATACATAATAACATTAATCAATAGGCTGGAAACAAGGACAATTAAAAAAAAAAGGTCTACGGGTTCGTTGGGTTATCAAGCTTCTGCCAGTTAGGAGTCATAAGTGGGCCTCAGCTAGCAGGTTTCAGGCTCATATACAAATATGTACTGACGCATTAAGTAGAGAGTCGTTCCACTGACGAATACTTTAGGTTGGGGACAAAACGAAGGCACACGGCTTTAAGCCGCAATCACTTTTCAAAAGTGCGCAATCACAAATCCTCCGAGAGCCAGAGTCAGCAAGTGAAAAATTAAAAGAACGAATGCGACCACCAAACAACCAGGAGACAAAATAACGACTATAAAACAATATGCAACAAAAACAACCACATTGAACTGAGACGTGAGCGAAAGAATATAAATTGTTTGTGTGTGCGTGAAAGTGAAAAAAGCGAAATCGGCGCAAATATTTTTAAAACCATTTTGTTATTGTTATTTTAAAGAGTGGACAATGCAATATAATGCGCCAAGCCGAAAGGCAACAGAGCGCAACCACTACAGTGGATAGGCGCTGATGGTGTATAAAGAGAATTATGTATATGCACACACACCCATACACACACTATATGCGACATTTACTGACTAACTCGCTGGGAGTTGACTGCAACGACGACGGAAGTGTTTCAAACACACGCCGCTGCACTTGAATGAACGGGGCTTTTATGCGCTCGTTTTTTTTCGATCGCCCAATGCAAGGAGGCAGAAGCTAGTTGCAACTGCCTACCCATTAGAGTAGTCGACGGCTGGACACTTTAAATATTTTTGGCCACCAATTTGGACGAGTAGATATACTCCAGTGCAGTTATATTTGTAAATGTTCTGCAATGTATGTATGTATGTGTAAGTTTGTGACTGTGTGCTGCTTTCACCACCAGTCGCGGTCGTCGAAATGGTCGATGCGCCGATCGCACAAATAATCGAGTGAACTTCCGTTGTGGCCAGACACACATGCACTCACACAAACATATGGATTTTCGCGCTATACTTTTGGTTGCCTTTTGCCATGTTACTACATATGTTTGCGTGTGCACTGCATATGCACAAACAAATATGTACATATATATCATATATATGCTTTGTATTTGTATTTTTTCAGCAAGTACGCGCTCGACCTCCTCAACACATAATTTATGTTTGTGTAATAATCCATTTTAGCTCTATCAGCCAATATTGGCTCATTGTTTCCGTGCTAATTGTTTGGCCGCTGACCAATTTTTCACTCACCCACCAACACCGATGGAGTAACTAGCACACATTCCCTGCACTCGTATGGGCCCACCTACAGCCATGGCGCTGGATGCACTCGCTTAGCGGATATGGTCGTTAATGCACAGCAGGACGGCATTGGGTTTTGTTTTGTTTTTAAAGCAATTCATTGTCATATTCCTTTTAATTTGGAGTATGAAGTACCAGTGTATTTAAGTTTATTTACTGTTTGGAACTTTTAAAGTGATAATTAATAGATATAAAATTCTATCGTAAAACAATATTTCGGTTACCACAAGACAATGGAAGCCGACAAAAATGTTTGCACTTATTTCAATCCCCCTTGGTCATCTCTGGCCATCTATGTTAACGTACGCTCTTGCCTAGCTAAATTATGCGCCTCTTAAGTAACACATATCAAATCTTATTGTCCATGCAAAAAAAAAAAATACAATTCTCAGGAAAGCAAATGGTTTTTCCTTGCTTTAAGGCACATTTTTTTAAATATTTGACCGAGCAGCCACAAATGCGCTCAATGCGCTGTTGCTAAAGGCACGGTGATTTGGAACATCGAAAAGCAGGTACAGTACGATAGTTACTAGTTGATCTTTTTGCCAATTTTTTCAGTATATAGACTAGTGAGAATGGTGCTTGGTTATCAACTATGAATTGACGTCGCCTCCAGGCGGAAGTTTGCACCCTTCTCTCTCTAGTCCCTGGTTATATAACAGATAGTAACAGTTTTCATGATAGAAATACATTTGGATGTTCGTCGAGGAACGACCTACATATATACCAATTTTTTTTTTTTAATTCTAAATACTACAGGACCTCGGACCCGGAACTGCTCAGCTTTAGTCATGCACAAACCTACAAGTGCCGGTTCAAACTTATCTATACTATAAAGGTGAATGTCTGTACGTTGTCCGCGCATCACTACGAAACGGCAACACCAAATGACGTAAACATTTTTATACATTCAAATTTTCACCCAATGAAGGTTATAGGCATGTTTTTATGATGGAACTCCCTTCCCACAGCCCCCAGGCCGCGGCACCATTATCATTCGTCACTAATAATCGAATATTTGCTTAAATTTAATCTAAAAAATCTTAGTATTTCCTATTTCCTACTATTTATAGCACACTCTAGACTTCATAATCCGCATAAGCTGTTCAACTATGACCCAAATGCAAAGTTCAAAAACGGTTTGAGAAAGAAAATTAATAAAAATAATTTTGCTTGATATTTTTCTGATTGGTTGTTTCGATTTTATTCAACGAGGCATAGCAACGTATGCCGGGTATTGTAATATTATGGTTATTAATAAAAAAAATATTTTCTATGAAATTATTGTTTGTAATTCTTTTATATACATATCCTAAATCACTCAAAACTACTCCTACGCGAGCGGGTTAAAGCTAGTACCTATATACATATATATATAGTATAATTGGTGCTTACACCCTTCTCGGGTGTCTGACCGATCTCCTCCTCCCATTTGTGGCGTGCGTCTTCATGTTGTTCCACAAATAGAAGGACCTACAGTTTTGAGCCGACTCCGAAGGGCAAATATTTTGTATGAGGAGCTTAAATACACTCGCGAGATTTCTTTCCAGCTGGTTTAGATCCGACATAATGTTACAAGCTATATTTCTTATGGCGTACGAATTTAGTTGATTCCAAAAATTAGCAGCCAGTCCTAATCTACTTTTGGTATAAAATATATTTCATTGTACTACAAAAACCGAATGCATTGAAGTCTCAAACTTTGTGCAACTTATAAGTAAAAAAATCAACATTTCAAACTCTTTGTTTCAGCATTTTCAGCAAAATTTTAAGCATGCAGAATTATAGCCCAATGAACTTTTGCTGACGGTGTTGGGTCTTTTGTTGCCTTATGATTCTACTATACCAAAAGTGTCTTTCCAAAGTTTTCCCCGACTCCATATGTGTAGTTTACGTCACCTCAATGAGGAGTCCTTATACACTCAATCCGCCTTCTAGAAATACTTTGATAAATTGGAACATTTTTTTTTTTTTTTTTTAATTTTTATTACTATTGCAATCTAGTTAACAAAACTAATAAGCAATTCACTTTACATATATTTAATTAAATTAAAACATCTCAAATAAAGACAAAATTTTATGAAAAGAGATCTTGTGGTTTTGTCCTTTTTAATCTTCTCGTGAGGTCATCAGTTACAAGTAGTTTGGCTGCTTCATCATTGATGTGCTGCTGAAGTCTCTCTTTATGTTTATTTGCAAATTTTTTTATGATATCCATAATGGTGTCTATATTAAGATCCTTATGTAGATTGCAATTACGAATGTACCACGGCGCTCTAACGATGTCGCGTAATATTATACTTTATTTTGGAATCGTTGAATGATGTTTTTGTTGCTTTCACTGGTGTAGCCCCAGAGCTGTATGCCATATGACCACACTGGTTTCAGTATTTGGTTGTATAAAAGTATTTTGTTATAAATAGAGAGTTTAGAATGTCGGCCTAACAGCCAATACATTTTCTTGTATTTAAGAATTAACTCCTCGTGTTTTTGCTTGACATGTGCTTTCCATCTCAGCTTAGCATCTAAGGTCATTCCTAGATATTTTGCCGTATTTGCATGCGGTATTGCCGTATTATTGAAAAATATTGGTTTATAATTTATATTTCTATTAGTGAAGTTAACATGCACAGACTTGGTTTCGTTTAACTTGACACGCTATTTTTTGGTCCAATTTTGAATTGCATTTACTGATGCTTATAACTTCTGAATTGCTTCTAAGTGTTTTTCATCAGTTGCTAATACTGCAGTATCATCGGCAAATGTTGCAGTTGTTGTATTGCTGTGTGGGTCGTTAGTATACAAGAGATACAAAACTGGTCCGAGTGCACTGCCTTGCGGGACACCTGCATTAATATATTTCAGTTCTGAATAGACATCTGCTTGCTTTATTCTAAAGTATCTGCTCGTTAAGTAGGATTTTAAAATGTTTGAGTACTGAATTGGTAGAACTGCTTGAAGTTTATGGATTAGTCCCTCATGCCATACTTTATCAAAAGCTTGCGATACATCCAGGAATACCGCAGAACAGATTGGTTTTTGTTCCAGTGATTTTTCAATTACATGAGTAATGCGGTGCACTTGATCAATCGTTGAGTGCTCATTTCGAAAACCAAATTGATGGTTTGGTACAAGGCATTTTGCATCTAACAATGGTTTTAATCTTTTTAGCAAGATTTTTTCAAAAAGCTTAGATAAAATTGGTAACAACGATATTGGTCGGTATGATGTCACATCGTGTGGTGGCTTTCCTGGTTTTGGAAGCATAATAACTTCCGCTATTTTCCATTGTTGCGGTACATATTCTAAACGAAATGCAGCATTAATTGGAACATAAATACGATTAGCAAAAATATGTCGACCCCCTCAGCCCAGTCAGGGGAAAAATGATCCGAAATCAATTACATAGAATTAATATACTAAGAATTTAATATACTTTAATATACTAAAATTAAATGGGCGCCGTTTGATCCAGCTCTCAGAGGTCCTTTACTGTTGCTCTTAGAGTTAAGCGTCAATTAATCTTTCTTAGGCTATTAAATGACGTTCTTCATTATTATCATCTTCATTTTTTGCTCTTCTACGTGAAGCATCTAACTTCAGTTCTTAAAAATAAAAAATTTGATTCACTAATTTCGCGGTTCTCCGTACAATGAAATCTGCTTATATCTTTTAAAATACTTCATTTTTGACAGTGCTGCGACGGTTCTTCTATCTCTATAATTAATTTTATAAGCTTGCGGGGAATCGCAAATAAACTAGGCTATGAAATAACGGGCACGCATCGCAGCACGCGTAGCTGCCTCAGTTGTACTTACACTTACAAGTATATATAGTACTAGCTAGGCAACATTTACTCTTCATCAAAATCTGAAGGATCCGTCAATTGACGATATTAATGAAGCGGAAGTAATTTATGGGCCAAACGCGGAAGCCCAAATGTTTATTTACGATCGATATAAAAAAATCTAGAATTTAAAGGAAAAGTGCAGTTTTGTGGTGTACAGATAAGTTAAATGGCAATTGAGAGCAATAGGCTTTCAACCCTGAAATATGGCATGTCTGAAAATTACATGTCTGCATTGTGAGCATAGGTATACCTCTATATACGTGCACATGAGCATAGTAACAGCTGTTATTACTTATTATTTAAACATCATTTGCCAGCTCGCTCAAGTGTTCCAAATAATTTGTTTCTGTGGCGATGGCATTTAATCACATACGAGTATGCATATATAATATAAATACATACAGGGTTAGCGGAAAAGTACTCCTTGATACTTAAGCGTAATATTATTTAGATCATTTCTGACATCTCTCAAGTTTTTGACAGAGTATGGCGTAGTGACCTACTTCACAAAGTAAAAAATTTCTCCCAATGAATTTTCATAACTTTATAAACTTGTATCTTGGTGATAAACACTTTTTTGCCAAGCAAGGCGATAAAGTAACCAATCTCCACGGAATTAATTCGGGTGTGCCTCAAGTCTCCGCCCTAAGCCTCATATTTTTTCTTCTAATATATTAACGCATGATCTGTTGCCTCATCAGGTGCCCTAATCGGAACATTTGCCGATGATACAGCTGCCCTAGTTGTAGATAAAGTTGCAAACAAAGCATCTCTGAAAGTGCAAAACTGTCTCGATGACATTGCCCAATGGCTACAAAATTGACGAATGAAATTAAATCGTTTCAAGTAACAACCCCACGTCAACACTGTCCTCTAGTAAAGCTCAATGGCATCGAGATCCCACAACCCAACGAAGTTAAGAATTTAGACATCAAATTGGACTCAAAACTCACTTGGAAAACTCACATTCTGACCAAAAGAAAAACTTTGGTTTCGCAACTCATTATCAACAAAAAATCCCAATTGTTGGTACATCACAAAATTCTCTTGTATAAGGCCACCCTCAAACCCATCTGGTATTAAACTATGGGGTACTGCAGTCAAGTCAAATCTCGAAATACTTCAGAGATTTCAGTCTAAAGTACGCAGGATGATAATAAACTGCCCTTTGTATGTTTTCAATGCCCAAATCCTCATGGATCTTAACATACAGACCGTTAAAGAGGCAATAACGGCACAGCAACCCGCTATAAAAAGAGATTATTCTTGCATCCAAATACTTTGGTATCATGTCTAATGAGAGAAGACAGTCGTTATAAGAATCTTACAGACAAAAACGCCGCTCGAATTACTCTATGCAACTTGGTTAGATTAGACAGTACCGAAGCTTTGCTGTTGACATGGTGTTGAAGTCTATCCATGTGTGACTCAGCATAGTTTTGTATTGTGGCGGCGTCTGGTTCGATGCAAAGATCGCGTTCAAGACGCGTCCGAATATAGCCAGGAGCATTTACGGCGCACCTTAATACTTTATTTTGAAATCAATACATTGCTGGGACTTGAGCAACACCAAAGTTGTATTCCATATGTCCATACAGGTATCAGAATTTGTTTGTATAGCAGGACTTTGTTGAATATTAATAAATTATACCTTTTGCCAATGAGTCAATGATATAGATTTTGAAATTTGATTTCAAGTTTTTCTCGTTTTTCTTAATGTGTTTGTTCCACTTAAGCTTAGCATTTGGAGTCATACCTAAGTATTTCGCCGTGTTACCTGGACGCCATTGCATTCTGTTTTAGTTGAAGGCACACATATCAATTAAAAAAAATTTCTATGCCCTTTTAAATATCCGAAAAGTTAAAATATTTCAAGAAAAATGTAAATGAATAGACTCAGCGAATAGTCTAACATAGTGCCGACATACACACGGAGACATATAGAAGGGAGACACTGGAAATTCTCTTTTCATGTTTCATTCGCGGTCACACGGGCAAAATTGTTGCAGCATTTTGACAATATAGCATTTGCTTTTTGAACCATCTATTTTTTTGAGAATGGTAAAACAAATGACATGTGAAATGTGTTCATAATTTACTTAAAGGTTTGCCATTTACGAAATGGGACGCTATACGCTTGAACAAAATTGGGAAATATTGAAACTCTATTTCCTAAGTGGTGAGTCTTCTTCTTCTTTTCTGATTTTCACATCGGTGGCTAGGTCAATAAGCAAAATTGTCGGATTTGAGGCTTAGAAAATCCACACGTTACTGTAGAGAAGCAAATACATCCACAAAGAGTCACTGTCTGGCCGCATCAGCGGGCCATTTTTCTTCGAAAATGAGCGAGGAGCCGCGGTTACAGTAAATGGCGAGCGTTACCGTGACATGCTCAACGAGTTTTTATTTCCAAAAATTGAAGAGGATGACATGGACGACATTTGGTTTCAACAGGACGGTGCAACTTGTCACACTGCCAAAGTTACACTCGAACTTTTGGCTACCGTTTTTGAATTCCGATATCAATTGGCCGCCTCGGAGCTGTGATTTAAGCCCGTGGGACTATTTTTTGTGGGGAGCCGTTAAGGACAAATGCTATGCGAACCATCCAGAGACGATTGATGCTTTAAAACACGAAATCGAGGTTGCCATTCATGAAAATGGAGCCCAAACAATCGAAAATGTGCTTTAAAATTGGGTTGATGGAATGGCCTACTGTAAAGCCAGTCATGGCAGTCATTTGGACGATATTATTTTTTATTCATAAATGACAATGTTCAATCTTCAAAATAAAAAACAAGTTTGAAAAAATATTGATTAGTTTTTTTTTATAGCCGATTCAAAAGGCTAATTTTCCATGGCCCACCCTATACTTTAGCGTCCTCTGGTTCGGATATATTCTAAAATCCGCTAACATGTAAAGCGGAGACCATTTGTCAACAGTTTCTTAAATATTTCAATGAAGAATGCAAACTGATTCAATAATAAATAATTTGTTGTTTTTTTGTTTACATATACATATAACTTTTTCTATTTGAATAAAAAACATTCAATTAAAAATACTTCATATATAAGTGAATAACTTAAAATTAACTTGAGTACCTAGAAAAGTGGGAAAAAATTAGAATTCAACACAAACACGCCCAGTTTTTTATATTATACCAACTTTGCTAGCAAAAATCCTGCATTTCTGCATTCTGATGTTTGTCATCGTTGATTTCTTCCGTTTGATTGAAAACCAACTCAGAACTTTCTCCCACAAAAGAACGAAATGAATAAAGCAACTGACAAAAATTGTTTTAAGACTGAAAATACGAATAAGAAGTGTAAACTGTGTCGCCAGTACTGGTGACAAAACCCCTCTCTCTTCCGTGCCCATTCTTCTCCCACGAACAAAATGTTTCCCTTCCAAATTTTTCATAGCGAAACTTCGACTCCAAATACTACCTGCTTAAAGCCTGGCATAATTTAAGCAAACGAGAAAGGACGGGCGAGGGTCTATATGAATTGATATTATGCCTTTAAGTCATTACAGGATAGTAAGTGGATTTACGTAAACCTCGATTAACAATTTGCGTGGCATTTTTTTGTTAGGGACAATGTGATCCATTTGACGTTGCAAAGATGTGATAATGAATTTCTGTTTTTATTTTCAGTACGAAATAGACATCAGTCTCTGACTAGCCCCAATTGCCTACCCTTTATTTACTTACTTACTTGCGGCAGAGAAAATCCAAGCAAATAATAACTGCTTACTTATTTGGTATTTGTGCATACATCTCAACGTCTTTTACTTGCACATACATGCCTACATACAAACACTCCAAAACCATTTTGTCGCGCAGCTGTGGCAAAAACCTTGTGACACTTGTTCGCTTCGCTTGTAACGGAAGTAATATATTAGAATTTCAATCAATAACTACCGAGTATTTTGGTGTTTATACGTAGAAAAAATAGACACAAAATATATAGGTACGTAGAATAAAGATAAAAAGCACACATAATTTAATGCCAAACAATAACAAAACACCGGCAGTAATCGCGACAGCAGCTGTCGGCTGAGACAATACAAATTCGCATGCGAAGCCAAGCTAGGCGCCACACGTTAACAAGCCGCAAAAGGATATCGAAACGTGCAATACAAAGCAAAGCTAAAAAACGACACGCAATACGTGCAAAAACTACACAGATACACACATACACATTCAAGCAACTGCGCCGCAAACATGTACGAAAAAGCTGTAGCGACTTTTATCGCTTTTCAATAGAGTTTGAAAGCGAATCCGCTGCGGAAGGCAGTAAAGCAGACACATTGTTGCTTGCAATACTCGATCTACAAATTCTACACACACACACACACTTGCCACTTATATGTAGTTACGGAAGTAGCTATGCGCATGCAACGTGTCGTGGCAGATTGCTTCCGCTTATTTGTTGTTGCCTTTACAACGTGGTTGCTGTTGATATTATTGTTCTTGTTCGAAAACCGAAAGTATTTGGCTCTCACCTTCATATATGCATGGGGGTGTGTGTGCCTGCCTGTGCAACAAGGATCTACGAAAGGAGTAGCGAAATGCGATTTGTTACCCGCTTTCAATTGAATATTAAAATAGAGTTGGGATTTCGGGTTTATGTTTTTTTACATATCTACCTCAAGTTCAAAGAGTGGTTGTGTTTAGTGATTTATGCATTTTTTATTGATTTCTTTTTTTGGTTTTGCCGGAAGGAAGTAGTAAATGCTTTGAGTTGTCTCTGCCTCTTGACAGGTGGATTGCTTTGCATTTTATTAATATCTTGAAGTTATTGTATACTGTGCTGACATTTTCAACAGCCTCGTTTTATTTAGTTGAACGAGAAGTGAGGAAAAAATTAATACAATTGGAAATGGAAAATTTGCAGTGTGGTTTATCCACTACAGATGCATTTACGTGAAATGCTTGATAATTTGACTAAGAGAAAAATTAACAAAAATGTCTGAAACGAAGTTAGCCAGCTTAGTTGGCTAAAATTTGTTCAGAGTTGGTGTCAAAAACAAACGTCTGTGTTTTATTCGTCGCAAGATCTGAATTCATTGGGACATTGCATGTGAAACTTAATGTTGATCAAAATAAAGAAGAAAAAAGTGGTAGAAATGTAGCAAGAAGATTTTGAAAGACCGGGCGAATTCCCGAATGTAGCCTGCTCTGTAGAGTGACAGACTTGAAGAAAGTAAAATGAAATGAATTCTGAAATAAAAGTAATATATTAATTTAAAAACAATAAAAACTTATGCCTCTTTCAGATGGTTTTGAGGCGGGGAACTTTCATATCATAAACAAACCCGGAGATTTGTAATGATAATTTCGTATTCTTATTCCAACCATACCCTATATGGCCACCTACAGAAAGTCCGGAGGCAGAATTAGGTATTGCAAGCTCAATTCACAAAGATTTACCAATTATACAATTTTATTTCAATAATTATTACAAAGACAAAGTACATATATTTGTTTTTAGTTATTTCCTCACTCTTGGATTCTAGTCTTCGTACTGCGTGCCACTCGCTGGAGAATTGATATTTTCTTTAATGCTGAGATGGACGCTGGGTTTGTGTCATAGACTTTACTTTTGATGTACTCCAGCAAAACAAAAACCGTTAGAGTAATATTGGTTGATCTTGGTGGCTGGGATATCTGGCCATGAGCGGCATGTTGTCATCTGGCTGAAATCATTTGAGTGCCCTGAAGGAAGAATATTCTTTCTTTATTGGGAGAAAATAATCGTTCAGCATGCGCTGATAGGGACACCGACTACAGAAATTGTTTGCACTCCACGATTTTCAGAAAAATATAGTTCAATCTTTTAACTGCTTGATAATGCACACCAAGCCGTCACTCTGTTACTTTAGGACTGTGAAGTGGCTTTTGATGCTTTAATGTTGGGTTCTGTCCTTTAGGGGGCCAATAACCGCAATTTTATTTATTTAAAATTCCATTTTCATTACTCCAAAGTTAGTTTTTGCCATTTGAAAACGCTCCAAACATTGTCTCGAAGAAACTTTGAAGGGGGGAAGTCTAACATCCTTCCTTAATATTTCTTGCACAATAGATTTTTGAAGTCCCAGGGAAGCCGTTCTCTTGTGTAAGGACTGGTGCGGTTTATCGTAAAAACATGTAGAGACGAGTTTAATATTTTAATTTGTTCTCGACGACCGGCTGAGTCCCAGTAGTGAGCTTTTTGTTACCGCACTAGTAACCGGAGCCTTTGAATCCACGAACGAATCGAATCCTCACTTGGGGCATCAAATAAACGTCGAATATTGCAATGTGAACGAAGAAAAAAATTAATTACGAGCAATTGCCCACGAATTATGGGCCTTGAACTACACTTCGACTGCGAACGCGCACATTGTTTACCCGTTACGAAGCTAACTTGGTCCGCTTCCCGCTCAAGCGCTCAGCGCTTAGAGAAGAAGCTTCAAATTTTAAACCTGATTCTGTCATCACGAATTCTCTACGCTTCCGACCATAATAAACTTTTCAGTAGTAATCCGTGATTAACAAATAACCCTTCTCGTTGGCCTAAAGTTCGTCCTGCCATGTTTATAAGAGCAAAAAAATTAGTTATTCTCTGAACATCGATTTTCAGATTTCAGTGCCTATTATAATACACTGCCACCTTGACACTTACCAATCTTTATTTGTTTAATGCAAATGGGTTTTTTGGTAACTGTTTGCGAACTTAACAGTCAACTGCTCTTATCCCCATCCAGAGAGACCTAATTGCTACTCTATTCGACAAAAACTTCTATGTATATAAATCATAGTCTTAGGTAGTAAATGGATCCATGAATTTAGAAAGCAGTATTAATCGCTTAAATAACGTCAGGTGTCAAGTCCAGGGAGCGGTAAGTCGTCTTTTAACTAACAATAGCTACCGGATAATATGCATAAGCCGCTAATCAGGTCCATTCTATTAAATGGCGCAGAACCTTTGAAATTGACCACCGAGGACCGAAATTGGATCACAAAAAATCGCAACCCATACAAACTGATCCGCCCTAATACACATAAGTGTAAGCAATCACGGCAATCACGTATGTATACTAGTTGCTCACTTAAAGTGCTAATTTAGATGAAGCTTAGTTTACAAGAAGTAACTAATACAGGGTGAGCCAAATAAGACCTGCTAATGTTAAACACAAATAACTTTTGCTATAATCGTTTATTTTGGTTAATTGTTTTTATACATTGAATAGATTATAGGAAATTATGTATGAAATATTACATCAGAAAAATGTCCACCATTTTTCTCGATACAAAGATTGGCTCTTTTTAACGCGTTTTCCATTACACCACAGAAAGTTTCTGGTTGAAGGCTCCATATTTCGTCTCGAATATTTTACTTCAGCTGTGTAATAGTCTCTGGTTTATTAAGATACACTTTGTCTTTCAAATATCCCCATAAAAAGAAGTCGGGCGCGGTCAAATCTGGCGAACGAGGTGACCAAGGGAAATCTGAATTTTTGAAAATCAGACGTTCGCCAAAAATTTCACGCAGCAGGTCCATAGTTTGCCTAGCAGTATGCGCAGTTGCTCCATCTTGTTGAAACCACAAATTAGGATACTGCTCCGCCATTGGCCGCAATAAGTTTTCAATCAATTTTCTGTAAGAAGCTCCTGAAATCGATTCCAGCGTTTCATCCTCATTTTCGAAGAAATATTGATCGATAACTCTAGTGGCCATAACACCGCATTAAACAGTGCATTTAGATGGGTGCAACTGATGTTAGTGTGTTGCCCTTGGATTTTCAGAGCCCCACAATCTAGAGTTTTGTTTGTTGATATAACCATTTAAATGGAAATGCGCTCCATCCGACATCACAACATTATTTAAAAAATCAATTTGTGTGGCTAATTGTCTAAAACGAATAGCGTATTGTAGTCGTTGTTGGTGATCTTGCGGTAGGGTTCCTTAATAGATTTCCAGCAATTCAATTATAACCTAAAAGAAGAGAAAAATAAATATTGGGTAGTCGATAAAGTCTTTTCGTATTTCTAATCCAACTTCAACTCATTTTTTTTATATTTATAATGAACTTTATTCAACGAAATATGTACCATTTTAGTCGACCACCTTTTGCCATTTTTCTTCTAGAGACATTATTCCATCAGTGTAAAACTTTTGTGGTTTCTCGGCGAAAAACTGCGACAAGTATTGAAGGCTTCTCTTGAAACTAACTTTACTCCATTAAGGGAGTTCTGCATTGACCGAAACAAATGGTAGTCCGATGGTGCAAGGTCAGGGCTATATGGTGGATGCATCAAAACTTCCCAGCCAAGCTCTCCCAGTTTTTGCCGAGTCATTAAAGATGTGTGTGGCCTAGCGTTGTCCTGATGGAAGACGACGCTCTTTCCGCTGATCCATTCTGGCCGTTTTTGTTCGATTGCTTGCTTCAATCTCATCAGTTGTTGACAGTAAAGTGTCAAACACCACCAAACACACAGCATAACCTTTCGAGGCGTCAATTCTGGCTTTGCGACCATTTGTTGAGCTTCACCACCCTTGCACCATGATCTTTTTCGCACATTATTGTCGTATTTGATCCACTTTTCGTCTCCTGTTACCATTCGCTTCAGAAATGGTTCGATTTCATTTCGTTTCAGCAAAGAATCGTAGATGTTAATTCGGTCCATTAAATTTTTCACAGACAATTGATGTGCTACCCAAACATCGAGCTTCTTTTTGTAACCAGCCTTTTTTAAATGGTTCAAAACCGTTTAATGATGAATGTTTAGTGCCTTGGCGATGTCACTGTAGCTTATGTGACGGTCCTAGTCAATTTTTTCCATAATTTCATCGACTTTTTCAACGATAAGTCGACCGGAGCGAGGTGCATCTTTCACATCGAAATTTCCAGAACGGAAGCGAGCGAACCATTGTTGTGCTACACGAACTGATACAGCATTGTCTCCGTAAACTTCACAAATTTCATTAGTGGCTTGCATGGCATTCTTCCCTTTTTTATACAGGAAATATTGCGAGTTTCTTCATTATTTTCACTCATTTTTGAACAGCTATAACTTTTTTTCGACTTCTCCGAATTTAATTTTTTTTTTGGGTAAATGAAGCTTAAAATATCACTTTTTAACACCATATGATATGACACAATGTGATCGGTAGCACGGGAGATAGATGACTCCAACGACATCTATTGACAAAATACGAAACGACTTTTTCGACTACCCAATATGTCAAAAAATAAAAAAGTTATTTGTGCTTAACATTAGTAGGTCTTATTTGGCTCACCCTGTACTAAATAGGAGGAGGAGCTCAGTCAAACAGCTAACAGAAGTGTAGGCGCCAAGTATTTACTTTTATTTATTTTCCTTTTTAAACTAATACTCGATTGATGCTTTACCAGCCTTTTACATATCAACATGAATTAATGTTATTAATTTTTATCTATATTAGGAACTAATAATGTTGATTGTAGGCACTGCTGTATTCATAATTTTTTCCAACAATAAAAAAAGTCTGTATACCGTGGCGGTACTATCATGCATCGTCGCTTGTTAAACTGATGTCTTCTTGCCTTCAACAGAGCGATTCATCAAATTCACGCGAAAAGGTGCTTACTGGCTAACGAAGCCGCACAGTAGCAACTTGAATGCGAAGTACTTGTGAATTATTTATTACACTTGCCACAAAACAGATTACAAGATTAAATTAAGGTTACAACGGCATTAAGTAACTTCTTTGCATAATTTATAGCAACAACAAGAGAGAAAAATACATTCATCTCTTAGCATAAGTCCCATCAGGCAGCTGAAAAGCCAAGCATTGAAAAAGGAAAAATGTGAAAAGGCATTTAAAATATGCATAAAAATAGCAACAAAAGCAACAACTTACTTCCATAGGTAAACAGTACGACGAGGAATTTTGTGATGGAAGGTGGTGGCTGCAAGTTGCAAAACATTTGTAAGTTGTCTATGACCCTGCTCGGCATTCCATTGTAAGTAGGTGCCACCTTTTTGCGTAAATCCCTTCGCGACGGCGCTGAAGCCGTACGTAAACATTTTGTTTATAACAATTTGTCACTCCTTATGCGCCTGTGTACTTGCGTGCTTATACACTTAAGCACTTAGGACACCTGCTCGAAGTGCAGGAGAAATATTTGCCTTCTTATGTAGAGAGTCACAGACTGTGTGGCGTATTTCGCGAAACGACTTTATTACATATGTATATTACATATTTACATACATATTTTTTTGTCTTGGCACCTTTGCGCCATCCTACACTTTTTGCGAGTACCTCTACTTAAACCACCTTGCAACGTAGCAGCAATCGCACACTGCTTCCTCTCTCAGCGCCACCGATTGTTGCACTTGCGCCACCTAATTTGCATTTTAATTTAATTCTGCCTTTTTGCTGCTTCTTCTCCGTTGTTGTTACTTTCGTCGCGTTTACAATTTCTACTTCTGCATTTTCACTTGCGGCACAAGTACAAAAATCAACAAATGTCTGCAGCAGCCGCAGCCACGAAAAAGATGCAGCGAATAGTGTCTTGGGTGACAGCCATGGCGGCTGTGGAAACCGTTGTCAGCCGGCATTGTGTGCTTTACGGAACGTGCAAAAAATCGAGTCACTGGCACTCAGTTGCGTTTGCTAGTGTTTATATGCATGCAAGTGCATGCACATATACATACATATGTTCGAGTATATATGTGTGTGAGTGCATTTAAATGGTTATGCATAGATTGGATTTCTGAGTACATTTGAATAAGAAAACTAAGAATGTTTTAAGGTGTGGTTTCTTCTTTAATCAACTTTGTTTTTGTGCTTTAGTTTTTGAACTTGAAATTAAGGATTCTGGTTCGTCTTCTTATCCTATATAATACTATAAAAATTTACTCAAGCGAGTAAATAAGGTGGGGATCGGGTATCTCATTTTTCAATATTCTTCAGTCCTCCTTGCTCTTGTGGAATCATATTATATACCTTTATAAATATTGGTTTCTAAGTGTTTTCGTCACCCTTCTTTATATTTAGTTAACCTTGTTTTGCTTTTACAAAATAGGCCTTGTGAGCCTAGAGCTGTTCTTTAGGCTTTCATGCAACCCTTTTCGGCGTACCTCTTATCTCTTAAAACTTTGATTTCAGAAATTCGACTGAGTGACCATGAACATTATTTATTTTTACCGGTTATGATATCAGGCAAACCCAAATTTTCTTACTGGTCATTTCAGAATGAAGATGTTAATACATTTTCGCATCACATTTTTGACTTCTGCTGGGTAGTGGGAGCATAAAAAGTAACAGCGAGCACTCAATAAAGCGAAGGAAAGACTTACCTCTCCTCTGTGTAAGGGCTCATTCTCAACAAGGCAAATAAATTTCGGTTTCCCCTTTTGCTATTATGGACATTTGTGAACCAAATATTAGTTAAATTTTATTCAATTTTGTTGGTAATGCTAAAATTTTAAAGTCTCACCAGAATATATAGGCAAAGCAAAATTCGATATCATTATCAAAGGAAAAAGAAAATTTTTATGAAAAACTAGTAGTGCTGAAAACTGGATGTTGCTAGTTATGGAAGAAAACATCAAGGTATGGGTGTTCGGCTTCCTGGCTTCCCTTTCGTTCGCATAGGAATATTTTACTATCAGCTAATATGTTTACCAGGTTATATGACAATGTAGGAAAGTATGTATATGGTGGAGAGCATCCTTGAGTTGATGAATTCGGGCAGTAGATTAGTAACTTATGCGCTTACTCCTCATTGATCTGATTTCATAAATTTCTTGGTTCAAACTTTTTGCATGCACTTGAGGAGATGTGGGGCGTGAATATTAGTGCGCTGCAAAACTTTCTTAATGCCGCATAGCAAGTTTCTCTCCACAATTTCTAGTCGTTATCGCTAAAAATATCCCGTTTTTTGTTTGTTACATCAATCCTATATTTAACTCTTCTAGTACGATTCCTGCAGCTCATTTATTTGTAGTTAGCGCTATCTTAGTGTCCGCCTATTAACCCGCAAGGTTCATTTAAGACGTTTAGAAATGCGTGCCTGTTTAAGTTTTCACAAAGGGACTAACTTTGGTTTTAGCGGCTAGGCAAACTTTCTTCTCCTTCTGTGTATTAAAAAGTAAAACAAATATTTTTTCGCATAGCGTGCGCCCCTCGGAAAAAGCCCATGAAAAAACTTCTCATAGGAAAAACCATATGCTGTTCCGCACACCACCAGTTGGAGGAAGAGCTGGACCAATTATATAAACAATACAAAAAGTAAGGTGAATTTGGTTATAAAATGAAAAATCTTCATTTGTTCTTGTAAATCAATTTCATCCCCTTCCAAATAATCCCCTCTCGATGAAATACACTTATGCCAACGATTTTTCCAATCCCCGAAACATGCCAAATAGTCCGTTTCCGGTATAGCCATCAGCACCTTCTTCGATTCCGCTTTTATCTCCTCAATCGACTCGAAACGCGTTCCCCGGACCACTCTTGAGTTTTGGGCCATAGTCACATGGAGCCAAATCAGGAGAATACGGTGGTTGCGGAACGATATGCGTGGAATTTTTGGCGCATTTGGTCACGAAGAACGAATGCAGTGTGAGACGGTGCATTATCTTGATGCAAAAACCAAGAGTTGTTGGCCCATAATTCTGGTCTTTTTAGACGAATTGCTTCACGTAAACGACGCATAACGCTCAAATAATATTCCTTATTAACAGTTTGGCCAGGTGGAAGGAATTCATAATGCACCACACCACGAAAATCGAAAAAAACTGTCATGATGACCTTTATTTTTGAACGACTTTGAAGTGCTCTTTTCGGTCTGGCCTCGCCTTTAGCACGATATTCGCTTGACTGGTCGGTTGTTTCAGGGTCGTAAGCATAAATCCAATCCCGTAATGATGCATTTGAGCTTGTCCTGATAGTCTGAAAACATTGTTTCACACACATCAACGCGACAACTTTTTTCCAAGAAATTGAGAGTTTTCGGTACCAAACGAGATTTGACTTTTCGTAGTCCCAAATGGTCCTTCAAAATGGTTTTCACAGATCCTTCTGACATTCCGATCATATCAGTAAGGTCTTTAACAGTCAACCGACGATTTTTGAGCACTAACTCCTTCACTTTATTGACGTGTCGGTCATCTGTTGACGTCGATGGCCGTCCGGAGCGCTCCAAGTCATCAACACGTTCTCGACCCTCTTTGAAGTCTTTGTACCACTTGTAGTCTTTCTGCGATATGGTCGCATCACCAAATGCCTTCTGCAACATGCTAAACGTTTCCGCAGCCGAAATTTCATTCCGCAAACAAAATTTGATGGCACTTCTCTGCTCAATCAAATCAGACTTTGTAAAAATCGACAAATGCACTCTTGGTTGTTTGGTAAACACAAGCGTAAATATATTACTGATAATGACATTCACATGAAAGTTGACCCAGATGTTATTAACAGTGCTGCCAACCCATGAAAAAAATAACTAGAGCGATATTTTAATCCCGCGAAGTTTGACAAATAAATTCACCTTACTTTTTGCCCACAGTAGTATATTACAATGCATTATAATACAAATAGTCGCACATTTTTTACACTCGATATGAATAAAACTATTGGTTGGAATGTTTAGTTGAACAGAGGAGAAACTTTATGCACTGTGCCATTCTATTTTTTTTTTTGTAGTTTTATGACAAATTTTTGTTTTTCCAATCCTGGAAGTTCGTTTTTGGATAGGATGGGTTCTGAAAATGGATTTCGCTACTCAAGTATTCACTACTTTGGGGTTTTCGCAAAAAACCAATGCGATCTTTTTTCTTTTTAACGATATTTTATTAAAAATGAATCTCAGGATATCTGGTGTAGGCCATTCATTTCTACAGCTTTTAGAGAAATTGTTACACGGATCCATTATTTTTGGCCATGTGACCAGTACTTCAGCGACTCGATATTTACGTTAGGTAGGGTTTCGTTTAGCTCACCTGCTTTTAAAAGTTGCTCTCGCCTTCTTCTCAATTTGTTAAAAGGATATCTGGAGCAGCCTGTATTCTTGGCCTCGATTCCTTAAGGGGCCTAGGTGGTCTAGAAGTATAGTATCTTAAGAATATACTGTGAAAGTTTTATGCGCAAATTCCCAGTATTATGGTTTCTACAGCCCATAACTAGGTAGAGAGCGGTCCGCGCGCTCCTGTACCTCAAACTTTAAACTCATTTATCTCGAAAACTTTTTTCGGCCTGGTATTGTCAAAAAAACAAAAAAAACTATTCAACCGAATCGTCTGAAATTTCAATATATTGTTCACAACATCAAATCTAACGCCCGTGCTAGAATCATATTATAATTTCAATTATTTCGTATTTTTTTTATTAAAAAACTGAAAAAAACCCCATTTTTAGAGTGCCAAATTCAAAACCGCTCCATTTTGTAATTTTTTTTTCTCCAGTACGGGACATAGCTACAGTCATACTGATTAATAATTTTTTTGGTTTTTGTGTTTCAGATAAATAGAAGAGCCAAATTGGACAACACCGTCCAGATCCATTTTTTCGGGTAGGTCAACTTCAACGCCATTTGTAAAATTATTAAAATTAAAAAACAAAATTTTTCATTTTGGTATGTGAAAGAAGTTAAACAAAAGACCTAAAAAATTTAAATATCGTTTTCAACTTTTTTATTGTAAAAAAAAATCCTCAAAATACCCTAAATTGACGAGCTTTAGACCACTAGGACCCCTTAAATTCTATGTTCAGTTGGCAGTCTGACTGTTTGAAATGATGGTGCTAGCTTCCAATTCAACAAATCTGAGGCTGCAGTCTAGAGCCTGTATAGTCGAAAACCGTAATCAGTAAGACGACCGAAATATCAATGTCGTAGTATTCCAAATAGTCCAAATGTTGTTTTATAATTAAAATGTTTGCAGTCTATTGAAAAAATTTATTTATTTTAGTTAAATTTTTAATTCTTAAAATTAAACTTGCAGTTGTTCAAACTGCTGATTGGAACCATGGTTGCCATTTTGGTCCAAATGGAGCAGGCTTGGTCCATTTTTCAATTGGTTCATCTTATTTCAGAGATGATCCATTTCTCAAGGTATTGGTTAGTTTATTATCGCTTTTAATGTTTTCTATTTAATTGCGGATCTTTTAATTGAGCGGCTTCCATATCTCTGTTCAGTATTGGAAATTAGCTTTAGACTTATTTTTATTAATCATATGCAGAGCGAATATTAACATATTCTTATAAGTATTTATAGGCTTCTGGGTAGAGACAAATTTGCAAAATACTAATGATGATCGGAAACGTTTTAAATATGTTTTTGTAAAACTACTACGAAAATAGGATTCGATTTCAATCGAAAGGATACTAAACATCTTGATATTATTACACCACATAAAGTTGTTTCTGATACTGATTTCTCAATTTTGCAGCTATTCCACCAATTGACTGTATTGATAAGTGATGCAGAAGTAGTATACACGATAAAAATCTCGGCTGGGAACTGAGTACAGATAACACGACGAGCCTTACAATGGACGAACAAATGCAATCAGCTAATCGGTCATAAGCGTCGTTGATAATAGAAAACTCTTGGTAACCTACAAAACCCCATAACAGACCCTGCAAGCTGACACGGTAGTTCGACCTGTTTTGTGCTATGGAGCCGAAACGTAAAGGGTTTTCCAATAAGAGGTTTTATTTTGAATATTCCGCTTTTTCGGTAGATGCCACTCTTGAAGCTGTATTTTTTTAGTATTTGACAAGTAGAAACTACGCCATTAATAAAAATGGAATGATACACGCTTAAACAACAACAATTAACAATCGCTATTGTAGCCAAAAGTGTTGAAGAAAACCCAGGTTTGTCCATTCCTCGTCGTTCTTTGGAATTGGGCATTCCACGAACGTCACTACACCGTATTTTGTATAAAGATTTGGGTCTTAAGGCATACAAAGTCTAGTTAACACAAGACCTCAAGCCAGCCGATCATCAACAACGTTGTGTCTTTGCTGATTGGGTCGTTGAAATGCATGAAAATGGTCCGAACTCCATCGAAAAATCTTCTTGAGTGATGAGGCCCATTTCCACCTCGGTGGCTTCGTCAACAAACAAAATTGTCGGATATGGGGCGCAGAAAATCCAAGAGTTATTGTTGAAAAGCCTCTCTATCCTCAACGTGTGGCTGTTTGGTGCGGTTTATGGTCCAGCGGAGTCATTGGACCTTACTTTGTCGAAATTGAAGCTGGAGCAACATTTACGGTGAATGGATTGCGCTATCGAGAGATGATTAACGAATTTTTATAGGCGGAATTGGATGGTATTGATCTGGACAACTTTTATTTTCAACAAGACGACGCTACGTCCCACACAAGCAACGAAACCAATGATCTACGAGAATAACACCTCTTACTGATAAGTCCTTTATTATAAACGGTTTTTCTATAAGGGTCCGTCCTGCTGGAACCACATGTCGTCTAGGTCCATATGGGCCATAAGAAATTGGAAGGGCCACCACGTCTACCGAAAAATGGGCGCAATGCGCGCAACGTTTGCGTTAATGAACACTCATTTTGATAATAAAGTTTTATCATTTGATGCTGTTCAATCGTGTGCTGTTCAATCGTGTAACTTGTCATTATGATTTAGCATAAACAACTGAATAATAATCAAAAGATTTGACAGATGTCACCAAAACAAAATGGCGGCCACAGGGCGCCAAAATCGACCCGCGCCAATTGACAAACTCTTTAGATATTGCATGAAAAAGAGAAGAGAAAACTACAAACCTTTGAAAGGAAAATTCTCTGGAAAATATTTGGCGCAAACGATGGAATGATGAATTGAAGGAACTAATCAAGGGCGAAATACATACCACATGTTTCATCAAAGCGCAACGAATAAGATGGCTGGACCACGATATGAGAGAGGACAAAAGCAGTTGAAGGCATACGCCAAAAAATCAAGAAGAAAGAAGATCTAGAGCGACTAAAACTGAAAAGCTGGAAGGAGAAAACAACCGCCCGAGCAAATTCAGGCGTACTGATGACGAATTTCCATTTCAATTTATGTCAAAAAATTATTTGAATATCATTAATTTCTCCAAATAATGTTGCATTTATTCTGGACTGCGATAGGACTCCACTGTTTTCGTTTTCTTTCGAGCTGTTCAGCTGATTTTAGTTTATTTAAGGGCTGCATTTTTCTTGTTTATTTCTCATGTGACATGTGCAACATTTTCACAAGGCGCTTAGTAGCTTTTCCGTAATGCTGCCTTACAATGACATTGTCGGTCACTTGATTTTTGCTGGTGCTTTGACATCTTCATCGAAATCTAGCTACCTGAAATTAGTTTTTTTCTTTTTTCCAACGGCTTTTGAAAGAATTTTATGATGTATGGAAGTAAACTAAACTTTTTTTGATGTATTTTTCATGGATATGTGCAATATCAATTTTTTTGGGATCGCCTAGGATATACCTTTTTCCCCTTTTGTATTTTTAATTTACTTATCATATATTATTGCTTGCATGTTAGTACCAAATTCATGTTTGAGTTCAATGCATTTACTAGACTGCAGCTTATAGTGAGAGCATTCCATTTTTGTAGCATTAGTAATGTAGTGAGGTTGAACTCGGCATGAGCAGATGTCCTTTATGAATTTCGTTGCATATTAGAAAAACTCCTTAATATAAAAATTGAGTTTTTAATAATCATCTGAGTCACACACAAGTCTAGCACTCAGTACAACTCGTTTGCGGGTATTGAAAATAGGACATAAAAAGATTTTTAGTGTACCAACAATTAGAAGACAAATTCACTTTGTTGCTTCTTAATTAACTTCTTGGTATCTGTGTTTGCGTAAGAGACACTTTCAGTTGATATACTCAGCAACTTAGAGTAGGTATTTGTCCTCCTTAAGACGCCATAAAATGCGCATGATTCTTAACTGGCATACTGCTTAGCTATGCAAAAACAGCATAACTCAAGACATTTTTGCATTTTTAATTCGCATTTAAGTTTACCAAAGGTAAATAAAAGCGACAAAAGTTGAAACGAAACCAGAGAACGCATGGGAGACTACCCTGTGGCTGGTTAATGAGACTCAAGGTATGCTTACGATTGGCAAAGGTATGCGAGGGAAGCGCTGGCAATTACTCCTGCCTGTATTGTACATATACAAGTGCACGTTACTATGAGTAGCAAGTGGCATCCAAGACGCTAATTCAATTTCCATAAAAAAAGGAACAAAAATTTAAGCAAACAAAAAAATCAAGAAGCGGCAGGACTGTAAGTAAAAAGGAACGAGTGGGTATTAACGAAAAGCCGGGTAAACTTTTAATTCCGGTGAGCAGTGGGCAAAGCGGGGTACACAATCGCACTTCAACCCTTTCCATTGCTGCACCGATATGCCAACCATATCCCACGACTCTCCCACCCTGATTTTTAATCAGTGTGTGTGCTGGTGCGTTTTTGTGCGCTATAAATGAAGAAAATAAAAACATTTACTCACTGTTTGCGGTTGCCAACAAATTTATAATTAACTTAAGAACTTCATCAACATTATTTGATGGTTTTAAACTTGCAACTCGCAACCAGTTTGGTTGAGCTCTATCTATCGGCATTACCGATGCTCTTTATTTGTTTGTTTATTTTTATGGATGTCTGTTTGTGCGCTTCGCTGTGCGTCTGTTTAGCTCAATGTCTGATTGTCTTGTACTAGACTCTGTGTCGCGCTCAGAACAAAATATCTTTCAGTTCCACTTTAACTTTTGTCTTTGTTTAAAACTTACTTGCCGCGGACGAGCACAGCTCATCTTCATTACGACACTGGCGTTCTTGAGTTTATTCCTGTGCTGCCTGCGGTTTTGGAATTAAACATAAGCCGTGTGGAATGATTTTTCTTAAGAAGGTTAATTTATGCATTAATTGTTTCAAAACTTTTCCTGCCATGATTTTTGTTGCTTGTTTACTTTTTATAATTGAATTTACATCACTGAAGCGCAGTAGAAATGGCTGGGTGGTGAAAATTAAGTGCATATGTAAAGTAATTTCTATTGTAATTATGTTTTAAAAGTAGGATAACTCAACTTATGGAATTAATAAATTATCTAACCAATAATTTGACAATTATTAGGTATATAAAATTTGCAGCACAGTTACTCAAATCAGCGTGGTTGAGCTATTCGTTAAGAAAACACCCAGCTTGGAAGAAAATTAGGTAAAAGATGTCAATCAAAAGTTCCCATTTAAACGAACTCGTTTGAGATATTTGGGGATGTTGTGGAATTCATGTCAAAATTGGAAATTTTTAAAATTGAAAATCGACTCTGATTTAAGATGGTGTTTCAGATTCAAAGATTCAAAATCTCGTATTTTCATACCAACAAATGGAATAAGTACCGCAATAGTAAGGGAGAATGGGAAGTTGTGAGACGGGTTTTGTTTTTGGACCCGTATTACTCAAAATCTTAATATTCTGCATATGTCAACGATGGAATATTTAGTCAATGAATACTGGAAGCTATTGGTATGGCCTACTTAACAAAACTAAAATTTTCCTTAAAATTAAAATTGTATATAATAATATAAAATATAATACAAAATACAAAAATGTGGGAGTTGTGAGACACCGTGGTTTAAATCAATAAAAATGACTTATTTTAGTTGTTAGTTCTTTATTAAGATGAAAAATAAAAAAGAAAAGATAATTGTTATAAAAAAGTGTATAAAAAATGCAATGCCATCAATCTGATGATTCGCAGTGAGAACATGTATAATAACCAGTTCGTAAATTGGCACACTTTAGGTGTACAGCTCGATCGCATACATTGCAATGAATGGAGTTGTTTCTGCTTAACTTAAAACAATAAAAACTCAAATTTAACCAAAAATTTCATGATATATATACAAACAATGCATGAATATTGCGAGGTACTTGTGAAAGATGCGTTAAAATGTCGAAAAAAACGGTGTCTTACAACTCCCCAAATCGTTTTTTTTATAAATGGCCGCGTAGTCATAAACACATCGAACGTTCATGCCCAAGTGAATGTGTAAATTCAAAGCTAATAGGACAATTAATAATTTGTATATATTAACATTTGCAATTTGCTTCAACAACTGATCGAATGTATCGCAAAACAAATGATGAAAAAAACATACCGAGACATTCCAAAACACAGTAACTGGAGAGACGCGTCGAATGCGTGTAAATATGACCAATGCTAGCTGAAAAGTGAGATCGCATCGAGAACACTTGTTGACACTTAAAATCGAATGTAAACAAATGAATAATGCCGAAAGGTAACAATGTCTCACAACTCCCTGTGTCTCACAACTCCCCATTTTCCCCTAGCTTTTTCATAATGGAGGAGGAAACTATTCCAATGAAAACGTCTATCGATTTGTGGAGCAACATCGAAACGCACGCCACAAATAGGAGGAAGAGCTCGGCCAAACACCCAAAAAGGGTGTACGCGCCAATTATTTATTTAAAAATGAGTCTCTTTCTCTAAATCCGGATTTTGATTTGACACTAAAATTTAATCAGCATGTCAAAAAATTTTCTGTCATCTTTAATTAAAAATTAAAAAATCGGGATAACTGAAGTTTCCCTTTTTTTAAACAACATTTTAATTTTGGGTCATATGGTTTTTGTTAGTCAGTGAAGCCCAATTGTTAGCGGAACCCAGTAGAAGTACCCGCAGATAAATAGCGAAGAGAAGAAAACTCCTGTTCAATATATTAGGTTGGGGGAAATGAGATCCATTGTTTTCCTGGAAGATGGGTGTAGTGATCGATATCTCGTAAAGTATCGATCAAGAAATTTAAGCTTATGCTCGTTGCCAAAGTAACATTTCACACTAAAAAATTCTTTTGCTGTTTTGTTTCATTCATTTGTGAGTTGCAGGATGTTAAAAATGGAAGTCAACCAATAGAAAATTCGGTGCATTTTACAAATCTTCTTTAATAAAGGCGAAAATGCTAGCCAGGCCTCTGAAATTGTGAATGGTGTTTATGGTGCCGATACTGTAACAGCGAATTGCGTAGAATTTCTTTTTCGTTGATTCCGTTGAGGCATTTCTGATGTTAGAGTTGCACCTCACACAGGAAGATGAAATAATTGAGGTTAACCGACTTGTTAGTAATCGTAGCATCGCCCAGGAGCTAAAGATCGACCATAAACAGTTCTAGACACTTGGCGCTAAAACTAAAAATAATGGATTTTTTTCCCCCCAAACTAATATTTTAATAAAATTTTTGGAGATGTTCCTTAAACAACAAAAAAACATGCTGCAGATTATATACCCAGTATGAACCGAGCGTATACGCGAACAAATTCGTCCAACTGAGCCGGTAGCCGCCAAGCTTACTATTGGTAGATGTTTTACAACATGTCCAGGGGGTCAATTCTCGTTCCGGGTAAACGTAAAAAAATTACTTTTTAATTTCACACTCGATTCGTTTTGCGTGTTAAAGTGAAAACAATTTTCAAAATATTTTCATATGAAAATTTTCTTTTCAGTCCCAATTTATATGTGAAAAAATGGAGAAGGTGGTTCGTGGCAAGCGTGTAAGAGCGAGCATAGTTACGTGGCACAAAACTATATACACCCGAAAAATTTCTAAAAATTTGGATTAAAAAATTGAAGAATTTGATGAAAGTTTGAGATATTTTTTTAATTATCACAAAGTTTTAAACTAGGATTTATATGGTTTTTGTTGTAGAATGAACTCTACTTTTATAAACAATTAACGGAAAAAAGTGTACACGAAAAATGTAGTAAATACGTATTGTAAACGAGAACAATGGAGCCACTGTATGCAACTATGTAAATTTAATATTTAAGATTAACATTTCTTACTAAAGAAAAAGGACGTATGTGACGTATTTTTATTATAAGTTTAAATATCAGGTCAGTCCATAAGTTCATGCGTATTTTACCCATAATTTCACTTTTGTACGATTTTTGAATACAAAAGACTGTTCGCGGAATATAACGGAACTATTTATATTTTCTTTGATATATTGTGCATTCAACAAGTGATTTTAATCGCCGATAGAAGCACGTGTTGTTAAAAAATAAAATGGAATCTTCGAACGCGTATAAGAGGCATATTTTGTATTTTTTTTTATAAAAGTGAGTGTAAGTCTTTAACTCCGACGCCTTGCTCGAACTCGTGGAAGCTGAGCCAAATTTAACAGTCGATATGATAGCTCAGAGGTTAAATTTATCGCATGGAACAGTTCACAGGCTCCTGGTTCAGTTGGGAAAGGTTTCAAAGCTGGGAAAATGGGTTCCGCATAGACTTTCCGTCGCCAACCTTCAGCAGAGAGTGAATGGGTGTTCTCAGCTGCTGCAACGGCTTGAAAATGAAAGTTTTTTGAACCGTATCGTTACTGGTGATGCAAAAAGGGTTCTTTACAATAATCCTCTTCGCAAACGCCAATGGTTAGATAAAGATGAAATACCAGAACCGACCCCTAGAGATGGCCTTCACCCAAAGAAGATTCTCCTGTCTATTTGGTGGGATATGGCCGGTACTGTTTATTATGAACTTCTGGAACCAAACCAGACGATAACTGCTGATTATTATTCCCATCAGCTATCAAACCTGAATGAGGCACTTAAAAAAAATCGACCGTCTTTAGTGAATAGACGCAAAGTTTTGTTTCACCACGACAACGCAAGACCTCATACCGTAAGGCAAATATTAGGCAAGCTGAACGAGCTTCGATTGGAGCCAATGCCGCATCCACCATACTCTCCGGATATTGCCCGTTGTTATTATCACCTTTTCCGTGGACTTCAATCCCATATAAGTAACAAGAAGTACTCCTCAAAAGAGGCTATAAAAAAGGATATCGAAGCGGGTTTTTTGCTCCAAGGACAAACAAGTTTTTGAGCAGGGAATTAAAAATTTGCCTAAACGTTGAGAAGCCATTGTAAATAATGAAGGAAAATATATTATTGATTAATAAATACTTTAAACATCTTTTTTATTAATTTTAAAACCACCTTTAAAAAACGCACGAACTTATGGACTGACCTGTTATTTATTGAATTGAATTTACTTTAAACAGATGTAGCATATGTAGAAACGTTAGTAGGGAAACTAACAGGTACTTCAGATTCCTCGAAGTCTTCTAAATAAACCTCATGTGTGGTGGTCATTCAAAGGGAATTTGGGCTCTCTATAAATAAATATTAAATCATTATCTTACCTTTCCTCATCTCGAACTAATTATTTTGACGTTTGTTTTGTAATTTGAAATATACACTTACAAAAATATGGCTTCAGTGGAAACGAAATACTAGTATTCGTTTGTAAAAAGACAGAGTGAGAGAAAATGAGAACTTCACGTTAACACAGAACAATAACTGCCCAACAATAATGGGATTCAGCTAAATCTGTGATCCTCAAAATTTTATATATAGGTATACTCAGAATGGCCAGTTAATAGGCTTTTAGAAGGACTTGGCTTCACCTGGTGTGTCCAACTGGCGCCGGTTAGCACGAGAAAGGAGCGACTGGCGCGCTTGGTTAAACTCGGCCAAAATCGCGTAAGGAGAAGAAGAAGAAGTGAGCAAGTTTTAATAAAATAAGTATTTATAGTTAGTTAGCTGCAAGTTATTTCATCATAAAGGCCTGCCAAAGTTTCCATAGAAATTTGTAATTGAGCAGCAATGTACGAATATTTGCTCAGAATATCGAGACGTAATAGATTTGAAACCTGAAGAACAACTTCGCTTACGAACGGAAACGCTCATGTAAAAGTCTTAAAGTGTGAAAATGACTGCACTAAATTGGAGGACTATTATAAACAAAAAAACAAAAAACTTGATTTTATACAAAAAAACTTCTGCAAAGAAACTTGTATAAATCTATACTTGGGGAGTGACTTTCTTCTATCAAATGTTTTTAGGGTCACAATAATTTTCTCCTTTAACAAATTTGTAAAACCCAATCATCCCCTTGCCTGAGCAGCCTTAAATTGCCACCTTTGCCAGCTCGCACGATAGCCCTCAGTAGAGTCGTAAAACTCGTATTCCCTGTTATTTTTAAACTTACTAGTACTCTACTTGATGTTATGTATACACTTGTTAAACACGCCCAGCCATCCTTGATTGAGCTCATCGAATTGCGATTAAACGATTTTACCTACATAATGAAATTCTTGAAAATCAAATTCAAAAATTTTGCATTCCTTTGCCATAATTTTGCGCATATTGAGCGCATCGATTCCACCACCAATAGCAACAATGCCCTGGCTCCTTTCGTGCGGTTGCCAATATTTTATTAGACAATTCACCGCTTTCAGCTCGAGGCCAAGGAGAAAATCATTTCATGAGTTCAAGTATCGGTGTAATAAATTCGCTTGTTATTTGCTTAAAAGTTGTTCCTTTTGTTTTCCACATCAATGGGAAATTATGCTTCCTGTGCATTGCCCCTCGTGTAGCTTACGTTCTCGTAGATGCCGCTACACTGCTCTTGGGCTACAATAAACTTAAGAATGCGCGCAGCAGATTTCGTTTGGGTAATCGACAAATTGCCAACAATACGAGTACACCCACCTTTGTGCGCGTGTTGCACGTTGTTGCAAGCTACCTACCCAACGATCGACTCCCACAGACACCGAATCAACCGCCCTCTGTCGTAGCGTAAGTACGAAAACCACCATTTGAACTAGTGCTCGGGTATCGATAACATCAGCATTGCCGCTGCCATCATAATTTTATGCTGCATACGCTTTTATAGCATTCTAATAGCTGCGCATCCATTTCATTCTTGCTCTCCACCTCCTCGCTCGTTTTGGTACGGCTGATCCACCGTATTCCACTAGCAAAGCATGAGACTTCTTATGCGCTGCATTTCATCGCTTCTTCTAAACCTCAGCTTTTGTATGATCCGTACTGCTTATATTTTCTTCACTCAGCTGCGCTTCGGGATACCTTTTGTGCATTTGAGTTCTAAATTAAACCGCATATTGTCTCGGTTGTTGCTTCCGGTTGTTAAATATTGAACTTGCCACAAAATGCTGCCACATATTGCCGCGTCCTGTCGTCATCAGAAAATTTTTCTTCATTTTTATGACTCCAGCTTCAACAGAAATATAAACACATACATATATAAAGTTATGGATGTAGGTGAAAACGCGCTGGCTGCAACACTGACGCCAAAGATATTCATATTTGGAAATATGCACACAATCGTACTCGTATAATTCGTATGAGCATACTTGTATATATGAAAATATATCATAAAATTCACTACCAAGAGTTCCTTCATGCCGATGCCACATATTTATTATGAACGTAAAATATCGGAAACATTTTCACTTTACGGCATAAAAATGGTTGTATTGCTATTTAACCTTCACATATTCCCTGAATAATAATATTAATATAACAGTTTTCGAAAGTGAAATAGTTTCCTTTGATTGTTCTTTGTTCAGTAAAGAGGTGAGCTATAGAAGAACCTGCCATTTCTGATACTATCGAAAATAAAATGTTCATGCCCGAGTAGTTCGGATCGAACCCTCAACTTTCAGAGATGGTACTGTCGAAGTTTGTTTTCGTGTCATTATCAGCAGGTTCAGTACTCGGCCCTTGGTTTTGTTATAATACTCTCGTATAGCTTTTTCGACTCACGATTTTATTATCCGATTTTATTTACTTTGTTGCTCTCCCGATTCAGATTAAGCAACTAATTAAAATTTTTCACCTTTCATTTAAAAATAGCTATTGGTAGGCAGCCAACGAATTTTTCTATAAATTTATCTAAACCGACCTTATTGGCGTTTGAATTCAAAGCTGTTAGCAACTTGTTTTATGAAGTGTTTCATGCAGAGAGCGGGGTAGCCTTTCGGCAGATGAAAATGCTTTATATCATTTCCAATATTTCTTATAGAATGAAATTTTCATTAAAAAAAGTTGTTGAAAATTAGAAGAACTTTGTCATTCAGGGGGGCCTCTTATCAGTCGGCTTTGAAAAATCGATTTTTTTTACTGCAATCGATAGATATATTATAGGAGAAGGTGCCCTCGAAATTTTATAGCGCAATTCAAATTCTTAATGATATTTAACACCTTTTTTGAAAAAAAGCGAAAAAAGCACTTTTTTCAATAATTAATTGTGTGTTCATTTTTATATAATAGTAGTCTATTATATGCGGAAATGCCTTCTGAATAAGAAAATATTTCTCTTTCGTGTTTCAGGTGAATACTACGACCCCAATCTTACACGCCGTTTTACTAGCGCGCAACGAGAAGCTGGGCAAGATCCCTCATATGTCCCTATTTTGTTATTTATGTTAAGAAATTGTCTATTACTCTTAAATCATGCCTTCAAATAAATGCAAAAGATTATTCCTGTGTGTCGCTTTTTTCGCCTCGAAAAAAAATTGAGAAAAACACCTTTTTTTGAAGCCACTGATAAGAGGCCCCCTTCATTCCGAAATCGTCTTAGGGTAAAGAAATGGGATATACAAATTAATAATTTTTTTCAACCTGAAGCTTTTCCGAAATTAAAATTTGAAATGGCAACATAAAGTATTAATTTAACATTGAGATCTCGAAAGATGAAAATTCTTAGGTAGAGGAAGAAAATTCAGTAGCTATGTGACACAATTTATGTATAGTAATATTTCCTGTTAAGTGTATTGTCATATTTGTCTTGATCTACCACCGGAGGGCAGCTAATTTTAATAAAAAGCTTCCACATGGCAGAAATGCGCTTATGGGCTTTAACATTAAACCACCATTTGTAAACCGTCTCTTATATCCCATACCTTCTGGCCGTAGAAGGCATCGAACTCGAACGAATTGCGACTACTCACAAGTTCACTCGGCTGTGGCGATCGAGATATATAAAAATAAAATAAAATGATAAGTGCCATCTTTCATAATTTTTGTTTAAGAGTTTAGTAAAATAATACATATATATATCTATGTATAAAATATTTTGGACCGCTTGTAAGCGAGACTCTGCACAAATATCTAAAACTTCAAAATTAAAACTAAACTTAACTTCAAGTTTAAATTTCAGTTAGGTTTTCTGGCTCATAATTAGCAGTCAGGATCAATTAAAGCGGAAATTTAGTTGAATTATAAGTATTGTTATATCTGGAAGGTAATTTCTCATATACGATTTTGACAATTTTCAAAAAAATTAAATGACATCATCCTCCCACTCTTTTTAGTTTATTATTACCTAGTGGAACCATGGATTGAGTAATTAAGTTCTTGACAGTGAGAGGGCGACCACAGGAAAAGCATTGTCTCAAATTTTTTTTAAAAAATTATGGGAAACTACTTGCAAGCGGAATGTTTCCAATCCCTTTTCTCACGCCGAAGCTAGCACTTCCAATCTGTTTCGACAAATTCTATATATGGATTTGGGCTTAGAGGCGCGACTGCTTTTTGCGTCAACTTTTCCGTTGTCATTAGTGTACTTTGTTGTTTATTTACATGAAAAATAATTATGAATAATTAATCCACAAAGGAAAGCTCAGAACTGGCTACTAAGGGCTTCGACTCTTGTTAATAAATATGGAGCAAGTTAAATAAAACATAAATTAATCTGCACAATCTACACAATCGACATATGCATATCTCTGGTATATTACAAAATTTAAACAATTTGATAATAACACTAATGTTTTTAATATTAGGTGAATTTAAAGACAGGGTGGTTTCGCCTTGCCAAAAATCGTCGAGCTATTTATTTATAGAACAGTGCATTCGTTTTTCAAGTGATGCAGGGGGCTCTCAAAAGACGCGAATATATGCTGTTTTCAAATAAAATATGTAAACATTTATTATTTTATTTTTTAGAATATTTCAGGTTCCGCGAATTTTATTCAAATGCGGCTCTTAGTATACATATATATAAAAATGGCATCATTTAAATGCCCACCAGAAGAACGTCTACAGGTAAAGTCCGCCAAGGAGTCCATTCATGAATGCCTAATTGTTTAGTACGTCCAGATATCGAGATATGTTCAAGGTTTTCAGTTTTTGGTCTGCAAGTCCTTTATTCATCTTCGACAGAACCAGTTTCTCGAAATTATTTCACCAACAAAAATGTCACGAACTTTGCCATGTGCTTTCCCTAAAGATCAACAATTTTCATTATAAGTTACAATAATTTCAACACATTCTTTTATCGCGTAGAATCTTATAGCTGTCCACTTGACAAATGGCAAAGATTACATACAAAAAAGGTATCGTCTAGGAATTATTTACTATTGAAATCTAGGCGTCACTTTTGAACGACACTTTATATACTTCACTGAGTGATTATCAAAACTGCGATGCAGCTTGGCTTGCCGGAACCTTGAGAAGGTGGCAATGTGTACTTAAGGTGTGACCTATTCTAAGGCGCACAAACATTCTGAGGTCTTAGCAACAGCAGCATAGTGGGCAGTTTGCTTTGGTAGCGGTAGTGTTATGATCCCTGTAGGGGTGGTAATAGGTTGTCCACTCTCTAGCCTTTGAACTTTTAAAAACTTTTTTATAAAAACTGTAATTCCTTTCCTGCTTATTTATCACGCCCAACTGCAATTTGGGTAAGAAAGATATGAAAATTACTCAAAATGATCGTATGAGCTCTTAAAGCTCATTTTGCACCTTTGCATTTTTTATTTTCACATGATTTACATTCCATTGACGTCAATTTTGTGTGAAATTAATTTTTATATGGTTGTAGGTAGGTGATGTAGGTGAACAATGCTAAGCAGTGAAATAGTCTTCGAGATCTTTAACCTTCTGATTTAAAATTACTTTCTAAATAATATAGTTAGATCTGCGTATGGTCTTGTCCAGGCTAGGGAGTCGATATCGAACAGAAAGTACCCATATGGTAGTCATTTGAAGTATAAATAGTGTGATTAAAACTAAACAAGAACAAAATTATAGTTTTTAAAACCATGAAAAATGAGTGGGGAAAATTAAATTACATAAAAATTATACATCTTCTTCTTGATTGGCGCGATTTTGGAAGAGCTTAACAAAATGCGCCAGTTGTTTCTTTCTCGTGCTAACCGGCGCCAATCGGACACACCAAGTGAAGCCAAGTCCTTCTCCACCTGATCTTTTCAACGCAGAGGAGGCTTTCCTCTTCCTCTGCTACCACCAGCTGGTACCGCATCGAATACTTTCAAAGCCGGAGCGTTTGCATCCATTCGAACGACATGACCCAGCCAACGTAGCCGCTGGATCTTTATTCGCTACGCTATGTCTATGTCGCCGTAAAGCTCATACAGCTCACCGTTTCATCGCCAGCGATATTTGCCGTTGCCAACGTGCAAAGGTCCAAAAATCTTACGCAGAATCTTTCTCTCGAACACTCCAAGCGAGGCTTCATCGGATGTTGTCATCGTCCACGCTTCTGCGCCATACGTTAGGACGGGCATGATGAGAGTCTTGTAGAGTGTTAGTTTTGTTCGTCGAGAGAGGACTTTACTGCTCAGTTGCCTACTTAGTCCAAAGTAGCACTTGTTGGCAAGAGAGATTCTACGTTGGATTTCAAGGCTGACATTGTTATGGGTGTTAATGCTGGTTCCTAAATAAACGAAGTCTTTTACAACCTCGAAATCATAATTAACAATCAACATTGATGTGGGTGCCGATACTCGAGTGCGCTGACTGTTTGTTTGATGACAGGAGGTACTTCATTTTGTCCTCGTTCACCACCAGATCCATTCGCCTTGCTTCTTTATCCAGTTTGGAAAAACCGGTACTAACAGTCAATATCATCGGCATACGCCAGCAATTGTACGCTCTTATAAAATATTGTGCCTGAGCGATTAAGGCCTGCGGCTCGTGCGATCCTTTCCAATATTAGGTTAAAGAAGTCTCCCGACTGAAACCTTGGTTGGTATCAAACGGCTCGGAGAGGTCCTGCCAAATTCTGACGGCGCTGCTGGCATTGACAATCGTCATTTTGCATAGCCGTATTAGTTTTGCGAGGTTACCAAATTCAGACATCGCGTAATATACATAATTCCTTTTCGTGCTGTCGAATACAGCTTTGAAGTCGACAAAAAGATGGTGTGTAGATTCTCCTTTCATGGGTCTTTTCCGAGA
Source organism: Anastrepha ludens (assembly GCF_028408465.1). NCBI lineage: Eukaryota > Metazoa > Arthropoda > Insecta > Diptera > Tephritidae > Anastrepha > Anastrepha ludens. Next base: position 84,096,909 of record NC_071498.1, on the reverse strand, counting down.
TTTGGTATATTGTAAATATTTGGTTGATGGTAGACTTTCCAGGTCTAAAGCCACACTGATAAGGTACAATCAGTTGGTTGGCGGTTGCCTTCAGTATTTTACACAATACGCTCCCTAGATGCTTATACGCGATATTTAAACGACTCAACGGTAATTGGCAAATTTAAATTTCAATCGGCAGGCATGCTTTCATCCGACCATATTTTGCACGGAAGCTGATACATGCACCTTACCACCTCCTCGCCGCCATGCTTGAATAGCTCAGCCGGCAGAGCGTCGCCTCAAGCGGCTTTGTTGTTCTTTAGCAAACATGTTGATAGATTACGTTGATAAATTTTGAGGAGCATTTGCTTTAAATATTACAAGTTCTAATTGGATGGAACTCTGAAAACCGTTCGCTTCTTCGGGTAACGGCCATATTTATAAAACTGATGGCTGTATATTCTAAAAGCGCGCCTACAATTAGAAAAGAACAGGCATATGTACATCGTAACATATGCCAGTTTTTATTGCATATATTTTTCTTGGCACTTGTAGACGAACTTGGCAGATATATACGTTTAGTTGTGCTGGCACGGTAATTGCAAATGCGATGATCCCAGATTATTTGCATTTAGTTGTTAACTGCCCTTATGTAAAATTTCACTCGAATCAGAATATTCCACTTTAGATCCAAACATGTAAAGCACTTAAAGTCGTATGTAAATTTGTTTATTTATAGAATCAAAAATTATGCGATGGTCTTTCTTCAGCTTCCACGGAAGTTTCTGTTTTCAAACATTCACTGTCAGCTCGCGTGCTGTAGCTTGAGTAAACTTCCTTATAGGCTAATGTAAACAGTGACTTCTGTCCTCAATTTTTATTTTTGGCTAAACGTCTTTAACGGTTGAATAAAACGTAAGTATACCAATATTATTATGAAATAATGGATATGTATGAATGTATGGGTGAGAAGGTACCTCAGCCAGCAGAATGTATGTATAAAATATGAATTTGAGTACAATAAGTATACCCCCAGGAAGAGTAGCTCGACGACATATGTGCGTGGGCTACTACAGGCCAGCTGAGAAGACAACAAAAAAAGATTTTTGTTGGAGACACACATGCACATATTTAAATATTTCCTCGCCAACGTGTGTTTGCATCAATATTTGTTATAGTATTCATGAAAGTGTGTGTGGGCGATTGTGCGTTGATATGTGTTTGTGTAGCAAAAAGCTTATGCGTGGACATTTTTATGCATTTTCTTAGAGGCGATTTTTATTCTGCGACACGTTTTCTATTAAACGTCATTTTATACTTTCCGATTTCTTATGTTTACTCTGTGCTTGTGTGTGAAATGGGAAGCTAATATACATGTACGTATGAAGTGCATAGAAAGTGTGGAAGCTTAGATTGAAATGGAGAACTTTATATGTAAAAGAAAAAAAAAAGAACAAAAACTTATCAGCCACAAAAGAAATTCAATTTTGTTTCTGAAGACAAAATCTAAATACAGTTTGCAAATTTAGTGATATTCTCCAATCGCCTAGAGCCATGTGTGGCAAACGTTGTCCTTTTGGCAATATGTCCATATGTGCGTTTGATTGTGTGCACTTGCCTACTTATAACCTTTAGTACCTGTCAAAGTGTGCGAAAAATATTCAGTGCTTTTGAAGTGGATAGCTGTGGCGCAATGCCATAAAGTGTCACAAAAACAAGCAAAGCATTAACTCACTCTCACACTCACTTTTTCATCGTTGAAAGTTCGCCAGCCAGTCTGCAAAGCAGCCACTCAAAACCTCCCAGCTGCCCACTTTGACTGCCCTGTTGTAGTGTTACGGGTAATAATTTTTAAAATTTATGAACTGCGCCCATAAAATGGCTCTGCGCTTCTACCACACACAAGCACGTACATACATATGTATACATATACTCGTATGTAGTGCTAGTAGTACTCTGTGCCAGATCATACTTTGCTTCCTAGCTTGCTCTCCTAAACTTATGGCGACCGCTTCTGCAGCTATACTCGTCCACACACGCTTGTACCTGTAGTACGGTGCCCTTAATGACATCGATATGGCGTTCGGCGACAAGGTAAATTTCATTTTCCTATTTTACACGTCGGTTTTTGAACTCACCGTAGCTTGTCTGGTTTGGTGCCTTCCTTCAATTGGCAGGCATCTGTGTGCTTGTGATAATTTCTGTTAAATGGCGCTTGTCCTGGTTACGACCAAAATGTTTTCCAAGCGACTAATAGAATCCCACTTTAATAGATTTTAAATTACCTGCGAGATTTTCGGGGCGTTAGAAAGGTAGCTGACCAAATGAATATATATATATATATATATATATTATATATATATATATCATATATACATATATAAGTACTTATATATATGCGGAATGCGTGGAAATCGCAAGAGATTTTGAATGTAAAAATAATACAATAATTTTCACAAAATTTAATTGAATTAATTCGTAACTGAAGTCAGTATAACAGGCTTTTCATATATATTTTCGCAAATAATTATGAATAATTTTAAGACGCATGTGAAGTCATTATTATCATCGTTTATTGGAAGTGTGGCATAATCTTTACTAGTGAGCAATAACTAACTGCCTCAGTAGCTTGAACGCGGGGATGATAGATTACAAGATTTGGCCATCCGAAGCAAAATTGTGAGAGTAACTTCGGATGCCGTTCATTTCACACGTGTTCATAAGGTCTGAATATGTATACTTTGCACAACTTCTCATAACATCCTACAGCTTTGCCCAACTTCAGAAAGCTTAAGGCCAATTATGCTTCGCATACAATCAGTATATCTTGAAAGAGTAATCATATTAAACATATGTACGAGTATATATCCATTAATTTCATTTAAAACAGCGAATATCACTGGAGGGCTGAGCAGACTAATGGCGAGCATCGGTGGACCAACACTGAGTAAAAGAAGGGTGATCATGGCGACCACACACGCAATACTACTGCACGGCAGCGAAATATGGGGAGATTCGCTAAACTGCAAAACCAAGCGCAAAGCACTGGAGGCTGTACAACGCACATCGGCACTCAGAGTTGCCTCAGCCTACTGCACTTTCTCAGATGAACCAATAAGTAAAAGTAAAATGCCTTTTCTTAAGCTAAATTATTTAAGTGCGTAGAAGAAGTGCGTTAAAAGAAATTCGAAAAGTATAGATTGAGGTTTTCCAGAAAATACTGTAAAAATGATGTTTTCAATCTCCTGCTTAAGTCATCTGATTCTTTGATATGTAGTGTAAAACGTCAAACTCGTGAACAGATTTTGGAACTGATTGATTAGTTAAAGAATTAATTGTTGATTAACAAATTTTTTCAATAGTTTGGGCTATCTTGGTTTGTCCGATAATGAAAATATTAAAAACGTTTACTATTAAAAAAAAGGAGGCACTTATAGGGACTGATTTATTTCATTGATATTTGCAATTTTCATGTACCACTTTAAACTAAAGGCGCATTGACATATTGATTTTTGCAAAACGTCAATGCAATCCCAGTTAGAGGAAATTTGTCTTTTTCAATTACTGAAATATCAAATTTTTTGTGATTTCGAAACATATCACTATATGAGACATGGTTGTTGCCCGCTTTCACCCATTTTTAATACCGTAGACTGATTTTAGGATTCTAGATTCGTAGATCTTTAGACTCAATTTTTTATGCTTAAATTAATATATGTATTTAGAATTTTTTATTGCATAAATTTACAAATATATAAAAAAATTAAATAAATATATATGTAAATAAAAAAAATAGACAATTATTATCATTTTTGTACTCAAATGATATGTAACACAGGTAACAACAATTTTTTGTCTCATAATCCTTCTTAAATTTGCTTTGTTGAGCGCGATTTATGAGTGAAATTATAATGTGCTATACTTCCGACTTATGACCGATCTCAGAAAAAAATGTATTGGAAACTTCCTGGTCTTGCATCTTAATCGCTTTAGCAGTTTCTTCGTGATCCTTCAATTAAAATATGTGTTTAGAAATTTTTACTATAGCTCTAAGAATCTTCACGTTAGTAGCTTAAGCTAAACATGCAAGAGATCTTGACTTATTCTAAAGGGCGGTTAAATTTCAAGGGCCGATGTTGAATGTAAACGTCAAGTTTTTTCGGTCAATTTAATCGTCCAAATGTGTGCACAATCGGAAAAATTGTGCAAAAGGTTGAGCAAACCGGGTCTGTAGTAGTTGTGAAAACACCAGTGCATACTCGTACAGCTCGCACTGCAGAAAATATTGCTGCTGTTCGCGATAGTGTGGTTGAAGAGCCGTCCACCTCAACTCGTCGTAGTGCCCAACAATTGAACCTCTCACGCTCGTCGTTGATGAACATTATGCATAAAGGCTTGCATTTACACGCTTACAAGGTGCAATTGACTCAATAACTAAAGCCCCTTGACCATTTCAAGCATCGTCAATGGTAAAAATGGTGGCAGAAAATGGCAACAGTGAATGCCCAATTTTCGAAGAAAGTCATCTTCAGCGATGAGGCACATTCTTACCTCAGTGGATTCGTCAACAAGCAGAATTTCCGCATTTGGGCGAATGATAATCCAAGAGTGATCACCGAAAAACCAATGCACCCACAAAGAGTGACTGTTTGGTGCGGTTTATGGGCCGGGGGCATCATTGGGCCGTATTTTTTCCAAATTGAGACCGGTCAGGCAGTTACTGTGAATAGTGTTCGCTATCGTGGGATGATAACGAACTTTTAATGGCCCGAATTGAAAGATATGGATGTGAACGATATGTGGTTTCAACAGAACGGGGCCACTTGTCACACAGCTAACGAAACAATGGATCTTTTGCGCGAAAAATTTGATGGCCGAATAATCTCACGTCGCGGCGATGTCAATTGGCCGCCAAGATCATGTGATTTGACACCGTTGGACTTCTTTCTTTGGGGTTATTTGAAAGAAAAGGTGTACATCGATAAACCAGCAACAATTCAAGAGCTAAAAGATGAGATCATTCGGCACATTAACGGCATTGAAATGACAATAATTTCCTAAAAAAATTGTATTTTATTCAAAGTCAACATCGGCTTTTGAAACTTAACCACCCTTTAGAAGCACTCCTTCTAGTATATATTTGTCAAAAAACTTATGAAGTCACGCTATTGTGGCATAGCGTTTCACACAGCCTTTTAGCTCAGAAGTTTTGGCTAAATGACCTGGTGTTACCATTTGAGCCCATTAGACTGCGTATGACGTGGAAATCATCCAAGGCAAATATCATTCCAACTAGTTATAAGGAAGTTGAGCCAGTAACCGTCAACAGAGTCTTGAAAATGGGGCTTACGGGAATAACGGATGAAGTCATAATTTTATAATTTTCTTTCTTGAAAACAAAACATTCTGCTTAATATATTTACGTAGTTCGAAAGCATTAAGAAAGTACCCAGCGTGTGCTGCTCTGCCGTTAAGGTAGACTTTTACTGCTGTTTCCTTACTCTTACTCTTATTCTTAGTGGACTTAGGTGCACAGAAAATATATAAGTAAACATAAACAGTAATTAAAAAATGGATCATTTCGTTTTCAAATTGAAATACAAATTTTAACAATGCGGACTGTTAGTAAGCATTTCAGAGCTTCAGCTCACAGTTTTCCAATCACTTGAGAAATGTTTGGTTTATGGCAGCGTGAAAATTAATTCTATTACAAACCTTCCAGGAGGGATTAGCTTTAAAGTTCAAAAATCCTTGTGTAAATCGAAGAATGCTAGGCGTAATTATTAACATACATAGATAGATATTTTGGTACTTTATTTTAGAAGATATAAAGATGTGTATGTACCTCACTCCCCGTTTTACAAAACTTGCTTCCTTTGCGCACATACATACATACATATATTCCACATTGCTCACCTCACTCAACCACAATTCTTTGGCTCATTGACATTTACGGCTCAGGATATCCTGTTAACCGCCAAAAAGTATACTTTACATTAACGTGCCAATTATAGTATTCACTTTGAAATGAGAGCTATGCGTCCCATAGAAACAACCCTCGATGCGACAAAACGCACCTTAATCGCACAAAAGTTTGAAGAGTTAACATTAAGTAAAGTAGGAAAAGTATTTAACTGGTGCCAGGCTCTCATCCTGCAATGAAAGTCTACTCGTACTTGTAATACTTAATTGTAGCAGAGATAAATACTTTGTGGCAAAGCCAAGCACCTCAACAACCACTTTGCACTTACGAAAAAAACTCCAAGAAAGGGAGGGAAATGTCGACGACAAGACGCCATTTTTTGTATAGAATCAGCAGCAGCAACAACAAAAAGTAACGCTGCATAACATGGAGTTGTGGTGCACTTAAGGCGATCTACTGAATTACCTACTTTAGAAATTCCTTTTCAAGTGAAGCAGCGAGGTGAAAAGTATAAGGAAAGCGAAGAAACAGAAGCGTAGTAAAATGAATAGAAAGAATGGCAAATGTGTCATTAGGTTGGAATATTTGCCGCTTTAGATATGAAGAACAAATGCCGATGGTTATTACCTGCTTTCTGGCCAACCAACAGCAACAAAGCCAACAAAAACAAATAGAATCACAAAACAGGAGTTACATCCCATCAGCATTATATTGCCACGACGGCGCTGATAATGTTTTAATGTGAATTTTTTACGAGCCAAGAAGTGAAAGTTTTGAAAAGTGCAGCCATTATGAGTTATGAAAAGATTATGAATGCGAAATTTGTTTACAGCAGTTTAAGACAAATAAACAGGTAATTTCATTATACCTCGCTTTTATTTGCGTTCATGCCCATTTGTATGTGTGTTTGTGTATGCTAACACAAGTTCAAAGTATATAATCTTCTTTGTGTGTTCTTGCAAAGAAGTTTATTTGGTGGGAGTTTGAAAGGCAAACAAATGCTTGCAAGCTTTTTGAAAGGAAGAAAATAAAAAGTATGCGTAGCAAATGTAGTGGAAAATTGTAAAATTTTGTTGACCAAATGCAATGCATACAAACGTGATATACTTGCGCAAACAGCCATACAGTGATGGCTGAAACTGCACATTGACAAGTTTTTGAAATGAAATGAAAAATTATAAACAAAAATTGGCGATTACGAACATGAAGTAATAAGCAAAGGTAATGTAAATATCTAATTTTCACCCTGTGACGCCCATCTTGAGCTACTTAGTAAAATTGTGATATCCTTTTGGAAAAGCTACTTTTTATTTCAGATCAAATTCAAAAGAAAAAGTACTCAAAAGCATAGAAATTGAAGCTTTTGCTAAAAAAGAAACTGAAACTGGCTGAAAGAGATAAGTAATGGAAACTTGGAACTACTGAGACTTTGAGGACACTTGACTGATTTTTTTACAAAAACCGAGTTTTGAGCTTTAACAAGCAATACTTTTTTACTCCTACTACTTTGGTTGGACTTTATTTTGGCCACAGAAACGTACCAGAGCTGCTATTAATATTTCTGGCCTACAACGCTTTTAGTGTTCTTAGGAGAAATTTTGCATTACAAAAAAGAAAAAACAGTTAAGTAAATTTTAATTTAAACAAAAGAGGGCGCTGAGTTTGTTCATGTCCCAAAAGACGAAATGAAAAAAATATTAGGGAAAATCGTGCGGTACTTCATTGAAACCAGGAGAAAAAGGATTTCGAGATCGGGCCAGTTCGGAAGAGGGCGAAGTTGTCTAGTGATGCTAAATCTGACACCGGAATAGGAGATACATCTGTTAGCAGCTCGTGAACAAATAAAGGTTTCCAGCTCTCATTTAATGATGTATTCGCGAGCCATCGGTCCTGGCAAATGTTCCAACTTCTGAAGAAGTTGGCTTCCCTCCTATATAAAAACTGTGCTTCATCGTAGGCAAAACCATTAACAATTATCTTCAATAAATCACTAGCTTCTAGTGAATTTTCACATAACTGGAGAAAATCTTTTATCATATATCTGGAAGCAAGTCGGAAGTTCAAAATTATCGCCCTATCTGCAAAATCTCTTGCATACCTAAACTCTTTGAAAAGCTAGTTTATGGTTCGATTTTCTTTCCAATTTCAATTCTCATAACGACTAAGCAGCACGACTTTGTTAAGGGTAGATGTACTGTTACGAATTTTCGGGTTATTTGCGAATTTTGTCTTAAACCAATTTGAAACAGGCCAACAATGTGATGTCATATTCACCGATTTTTCGAAGGTGTTCGATAGAGTCAGCCATAGTATCCTAATTAAAAAGCTGGGTTCAATTGGTTTTCATACTAGCTTACTTAAGTGGCTTGCATCTTATCTAACAGATAGAACTCAATTCGTTCGTATAAATAACATAAAATTTGATGCCATCACAGTTACCTCAGGCGTACTTCAACGTAGCCATCTTGGCGACTATTGTTCTTAATGTTTGTTAATGACATTCCAGATGCTTTCGAGACATCACGTTGTCTGATGTATGCAGATGACCTGAAAATTTACAGTGGGATAGAGGACGTAACTGGCTGCATAAGACTTCAAGAATACTTGACAAGATTGGAAGCTTGGTGTAATGATAACTCCTTACCTCTTAATGCGAGTTAAAAGTTAAGATAGATTTCAATTAGGAATTCATGCTGGAACTCATGTTTATACGCTGAGGAATTTGTGTTTTTCTCTTATGAGATCAAACCTCGAATATTGCAGCACTATTTGGGATCCATGCTATATGGGTTCGACTTAAAGAATTGAGAAGGTTCAGAAACGTTTCACTAGATTTGCTATTCATTCACTTCGTTGGCCTTGCATTTTGCCTGCATATAAAAGTAGATGTCTTTTGTTAGCATTGCCAACTTTAGAAATGCGAAGAAAAATTTCATCGGTAATGTTTATAAGCGTCATAGTTATGAACCATATCAAATGTCACTTCTTGCTGGAGTTAATACTTTTTAATTTCCCCACTCGTAACCTTAGACTCAGCAATATGTTCCATTAACCTTATCACAAGACCAATTTTAGTTGAAATGAACCGCTTACACGTTGTATAAGGCAGTCTAGCCAATTATGCAAAAATTTAGATATATTCTCTAACTCACGAGAGACTTTCAAACCAGAACTTAGTCTGAAGATACACTTTTTGAATTGTGGCTAATGTATCACACAGTATTGTTTACCATATATTAATAGGACTATGAATAAGTTCGTGCGGTTTTTTTCGAAATTTGAAACTTTATTGACGTAAAATGGTTACAAATTTAATATTCAAAATATTGTCCATCGCTTACTACTACTTTTTCACATCTTTCTGGCAATTCACGGATTCCCTTTGTGAAAAATTCGGTCGGTTTTGCCGCAATCCACGAATCGATCCATTTTTTGACTTCATCGTAATTACGGAAGTGCTGGTCAGCCAGGCCATGTTGCATCGATCGGAAGAGATAGTAATCGGATGGCGCAAGGTCTGGACTATACGGCGGGTGGGGTAGGACATCCCATTTGAGCGTTTCTAAGTATGTTTTGACCACTTGTGCAACATGTGGCCGAGCATTGTCATGTTGCAAAATAACTTTGTCGTGTCTATCGGCGTATTGCGGCCGTTTTTCTCGCAGTGCTCGGCTCAAACGCATCAATTGTCGTCGGTAGACATCCCCCGTAATCGTTTCATTCGGTTTCAGTAGCTCATAATACACAACACCCAGCTGGTCCCACCAGATACACAGCATAACCTTCAGGCCATGAATATTCTGCGCCGACGTCGATGTTGAAGCATGGCCAGGGTATCCATACGTTGCCCGACGTTTTGGATTGTCGTAATGGACCCACTTTTCATCGCCAGTCACAATTCGATGCAAAAAACCCTTTCTTTTGTGCCGTTGAAGCAGTTGTTCGCATGCCATAAAACGGCGTTCAACGTCTCTTGGCTTCAATTCATACGGCACCCAATGGCCTACCTTTCGGATCATTCCCATGGCTTTTAAACGTTTGGAAATGGTTGATTGATCAACTCCCAAAGTTTTTGCAACCTCTTCTTGCGTTTGAGCCGGATCTTGATCGAGCAATTCCTCCAATTCGGTATCCATGAACTTTGGCGGCGCACCCTCGCGTTCTTCGTCTTCCAAGCCAAAATCACCACTTTTAAAGCGTGCAAACCACTTCTGGCACGTTCGCTCAGATAGAGCATGCTCACCATAAACTTCCACCAAGATACGATGACTTTCGGCTGCTTTTTTCTTCATATTAAAATAATGAAGAAGAATTCCCCGCAAAAACACATTATTTGGCACGAAATTCGACATTTTCAAGTGTGGTAAAAATATTGTTGTTTACGCTTCAAATAAAAAACTTATACTGACGTTTGTGCCTTACGACAGTAGCTCTCCAATGAATGTTTGGAAATGTGGATCGATGGAATAATAATCAAGTTACGCCATCTGTTGTAAACCGCACGAACTTATTCATAATCATTAAAACTTTAGTATTAGTAATCTATTTGAGTATATTTAGTATATATTAGTAATCTATTTGAGTACCTGATACCCACAGTTTCGTTCGGAAGGAAATTTGATGTCAGATTTCCATTGCGTGAGCAATGGAGCAATCCAGAATGCATGCAGGGAGGTTTGACGGATATTTTCTTTACCGATGGGTCCAAGACTGAAATAGGGTCTGGAGCCGGATGGTACTTAAACGATAGTAATAAGTATCACTATGCTATGGGGGGAATGGCAACTGTTTTTCAAACAGAAGTTTTTGCCATCCTAAAAGTAGCCGAATGGATAATCGAGAGGAGATGGAGCGGGAAACAGATTGGAGTCTTCAGTGACAGTCAGGCTGCATTGAAGGCCCTGGAGAACGCGAAGCAAACCTCGAAGATTGTTCAAGAATGTAAGAAGAAGCTTAATTCTGTCGCAAGACAAAACAGGCTTGTTCTTATATGGGTTCCGGGACACTCCGGTGTTCAAGGAAACGAAATTGCCGACGAATTGGCCAACCGTGGATCAGCGGTGCCCCCACAAGGGCCAGAGCCAATAATCGGAATCAGTCCCGCAGGAATCAATAATTGGATCAACGATTATGTAGGCAATCTACATAAAGAGCGATGGTCCGGTCTAGAACGCTGCAGAACTGCAAAGTGTTTTGTGACAAGTCCGAACAGAAAACTGTCAAACTTTCTACTAAAACTTAGAAGGAAAGACATTCGGTTGATGGTCGGCATCATTACAGGACACAACCCATGGGGTCAGCATATGACCACCATTGGAATCATCGAGGACCCGGTATGCCTGTCCTGCTTGGAGGAGGCGGATAGCACTGAGCACTTTCTCTGTGAGTGTCCTGCCTTTGCTAGAGCGCGACTACGGGTATTGGGTTCCGATGTCATGGGAATGAGTAATATTCGTTCTCTAAAACTGGAGGATATTTACAGATTCGCCAAAGAATCTGGAAAATTCTCACAGGACTAACTATCTCTATCTCTGTCTCTATTCTTTCCTATCTCTTTCTCTGATACTTTTCTCCCTCCCTCCTTAACTATCTACCCCCTTTCCAGAGCTTTAAATACAATGGGCTTTTTAGCCTGAGTGTTTTAGGAGCCACCAAATCTCATGGTGCTCCTTGGCTCGACCTCTTCAAATTCATTCAATTCAATCTATTTGAGTTGTATTTAATTGATGAAAAAACGAATAAATATATGCTAAATTGTCTAATGATGTAAATACTTTTTTATTTAAAAAGTGTAGTTTTATTTGAACGAGTTTTGATTTAGATCATATACTATGGCCACTACCACTGTCTACTGATACAATTATAAGAAGTACTGTATGACGTGCCTCGCTTCTTCTAGGTACATGTTCTTCTCTTCACTGTACCAGAAATGATTCTTTCAAAAAAAAAAATAGCCAAACTACAAATTTTGGTATCCTGCGGTGAATTAATTCGAAAGAGTTCTAAACTTCAGAAATCACCTTCACATGCGAAAATAAAGCACACAAAGCAGCGTTCACTTCAAGTCTGAGACAAATTTTCGGCAAATGTGCATACACACGCCCACAAACGAACGAATACAGCTTGTTGAAGCAAGTCAGTCGAAGCGATAAATCTGCAAAACAAGCAGTAACCTGGCTCACTCAGGCAGAGAGTGGGGGAAATGAAGTGAATGCTGCTGGCTCGTGCCACGGAAATGTCACTAAGAATTTCAAAAACGGCCGGTAATGGAGTGGACTTTATTTTTAATGTCTCCACAAATTGTTGGTGGTGCTGCTCGAATCGAACGAATGTTACGTCAACATAAACAAAAGGCAATACTCCTTTGCGCGAGTGATTGTAGTCCTGCAGTCTTTTTACAACTAACATCTTTTTCCGGTACTCGCTTTCGAGGTGAGTTGTGCAGACATTTTCCTGAAAAATTTGCACAATTTCTTATTTTATGTTGTTCTATGGTTTGTTCCAGAACACACACACACTAACAAATATGCACAAATATGTGCGAGCACCTTAATGTCAACAATTGCCCACTCTCCTGCAGGAAGGACACACTTCAAGCGACGTATGCTCCTGTATGCAGTTGCTTGGTATTCGGTGCGCATTCGTTTGTCTCAGGAAATGCGCTTGACTCGCCGCTTGAAATTTTCTATAAGGCAAAGACTTTTGACATTTTCGCATTATTCACTCCTTTTCAAGGGGGAGAATTGAAAAAAGGACGTTAGTATCGTTTTAGTTTTTTCGGTCTATTTGTATTGGTGAAAGCAGCAGCTTTTGTTGATTGTTTTGGCTGGTTCTTGCACGTGATTTGAATAGGACAATTGAAGATTCTTAAATAATATTTCTGATGAGAGGTGAATAATTTGTTAAATTGATGCTAAGAATGCAAAGCTAAGGCAACTATGCATTTAGATGCCTAGACTGGGTTAAATAAATGAAAAATATTTACTAAGCCATCATTTGGTTTAAAAAATCTCCTTATTTACTCAATTTGTCTACGCAGTTTTAGGACAGGTTAGGTTAAAGCGGTTGTTTACTATTGGTTCGTGGTCCATTGTGATGCCGCGTGGGTAACAGGGTCTTACCTCTCCTAAAACTAATTTGTACTTTTAAAAATTCTGAGAAGATCCCTGATTTCCACAGAACTGAGGTCTTCCAACTCATTAAAAAAGTGTGTATCTAAAATGGCAGAAGAATGACATAGATAGTGGGAGCTCGTTTGCTCCTTTTCCTGGGTGTTTGTACACCCATCATCTGGGCGTGCCTGCCTATAACAGTGCCTCGTTATAGTGGAAATCAGCGTGCTAATTTTGGCTTAGCATAGATCCTGTTAGTTTTGCATTGAGAGTCGTCCACAATTGTCGAGCGATTCTGCAGATGGTTTTATTATCTCATTTTTCGTTTGCTGTTCTTATAATTTTCTCCAAAATAAATGTCTGTATGGGCGTCAACATGGCGTCAAATCTCACTAGTTAATCGGCCCGGTTAGTCTAAATGTCACCGTAGCCATAGCTATATTTTCATGCAAAAAGGCCATAGGACGCAGGTGGGCTCTTTCTCCGAAGAAAACTCACTGTCTGTTAAGCACCGTTATCAGACATATCCTCCTTTATGGGGTTATGGTGTGGTGGACGGCTCTCGACAAGACTAAGATTAGAAGCAGGATTCAGAGGGTTCAACATGTTGCGCTTATATGTATCAACGGTGCTCTTAGAACCACACCCTCTGATGCTCTGATTCAACCATAACAATCGATCTGGGTCTGACCAATCCTTTGGCTTCTCAAATAAGCCAAAAGTGAGCGTTTCAGCTCGACTTCCTAATCACTGTTGCAGATTTGAAATTCTAGTCATTAATGAGGTAGGTGTCTGGTTAGGCAAAACTGTGGCTAGCTTTCGAGAAGTCTGAAAGAGAAGCCTGCTCAAATAATGAGCGCGCCTAATTTCGAGTATTGCAAAAGCTGCCAGAATTAGGAGAGGGACGAGTCTGCCAGAAATCTTCTCTGTTACTGTTCCGCCTAGCAGCTTCCTAGGTTTAGATTCTTTGGCCTATCGTTCTTGAATGATAGTAATTACCTTACGAATATAAGTGTCAGCAGAACAATTAGTTCTCACTTAAAATAAAATGTTTTAAAGAGAAGTAGCAAGTAAACTGCTAGTGTGGTATCACAATGGATCGGCAATGGTCTACTGTCAATTCTACCTACCTACCAACCTGTTTACCTAGTACAACAAAGTTCAAGTTCGAAGTGGTTACAAATTTTCGTTGATTTTGCCACATTTACATTGAGAAAATGCGCAACACTCCCAAGAAACAATATTGTGAAAGATTATAAGGGATTTTTATTAACTCCAAACTGACACCTTATCGTATTCGAATTGGTTGGGATTTACCTGCAGATCTGCACACCCAAAATTTTTCTCAAATTTTACTAAGGAGTTTAAAATATTGATGAAAGTTCGTCGAATTTTTATAATTATCATGGAAAAGTTTTAAACTTCGACTAATGAAGCATTTTTCGAAGAACGAACTAAGGGTGATTTCTTAAGAGCTATAGGAAAGTTTTTCAAAAAAACACACGTAAAATTCAGAAAAGTGCAAGAAATTTTTATTTAAATCGATAGTACAGTCCATATAATTTAATGTTTGAAGATTATTTTATGCAAATGTTGACCGCGACTGCGCTTCAAATGGTCCATCCGCTTAGTCCAATTTTGGCACACTCTTTCCAATGTTTCGACCGGTATCTCACATATAAATGCTTTAATACCAATTGACAAGTCCCGAACGTGAAATAAAATGTTCACCGAACTCGCCTCTCAACATGTCCATTGTTACACGTGCTGTGCGGCATGTGGCACCGTCTTGCTGAAACCACATATCATGCAAGTCAAGCTCTTGCATTTAAGCAAAAAAAAGTTGGATATCATTTCTCGGTAGCCAGGCACCATTCACAGTTACGTTACGATTCGCAGCATCTTTGAAGAAGTACGGTTCAATGATACCTACAGCCCATAAACCGCACCAAACTGTGACCTTTTCTGGGTACATTGGTAGCTCTTCTCATTCTTCTAGCTGATCTTCACTCCAAAATCGACAATTCTGCTTATGTACGCATACCATTACCCATTGATCCAAAAATGAGCTTCGTCGCTGAACACAATTTTTCGATAAAAAAGTGGATCTTCGGCCAACTTTCCAAGAGCCCATTCACCAAAAATTCTGTGTTGCGGTACGTCGTTCACCTTCAATTCTTGCACCAGCTGTATTTTGAAAGGCTTCACACCTAAATACTTTCGCAAAATTTTCCACGTTGTTGAGTAACAGAGGCCCAATTGCTGCGAACGGCGACGAATCGATAATTGATGGTCATCATTAACACTGGCCGATACAGCTGTGATATTTTCTTCAGTTGGAAGTCAAATGGAAGAAGCGCGCGATAAACTTTCTTAACAGAACACGCATTTTCATAATAAAATTCAGTGATTTGCAAGCGTTGTTCGTTTGTAAGACGATTTATGGTTAAATTATAGACCAAACTGAAAATGTTTGACAGTGAAACAAAACACGAAACGTGCGTCAGCTGTTTAAACCAACTGTTTAAAAAGATAATAGCTAAAAAATCACCCTTTATATTTGTAAAAAAAAAATAATGGAAGTTAAAAGATATTTAATGTTCAACATTTCGAAACTGTAAATTCATTGAATTTCGAAAGAAGTATAGCCTAGAAGCCTACACCATTGATTCACATGAACTAAATATATTTATATTCAACACTTTTGTACAAAAAATAATAAAAATAGACAAAACCATAGAAATCATATCCAAACGAATAACCGTATAAACATGGCTGACTTTAAAATATTATACAGAACTCCCTACTTAGATTAAGCTAACTCTTTCGTCTTTATTATTGCATTTAAACGTCTTGGCATAGAGCTTTTACATACATATTTGTGGTGAAATATTGTACCATTGGGTCTCCAAAGCTTTCATCAGTTCGTTTGGCTTCTCAAAATCTCAATTCTGCTCAATCCCTCCAAACATTCTCGATTATATTGAGATTAGGCAATTGAGCGGGTTTTTGGAGTAGTTTAGAGCAGTTGTAGGTGAGCCGCATCTAGGCAACCGTGGAGGTATACTTTGGGTCGTTCTACTGATAGAATTTTCAGATTTTGAAAGGTGTCCATCTTCATCATTTGGCTTTCTATAAAAATAATATTTCTGACACCTGCACTTGAAACGCACTTCAACTTTACCACAGAACCACTTCCATGCTTCACATCAGTCTTTTGTATTATTCGGTTCAACTTCAATATTGGAATTTCTCCAGACCCATTTAAAGAGTATTGATTTAGTTTTTACCGTTTTCCAGAAGTCTATATCCTTAGTTATATATTCATTCCACATCCTTAGTTACATAAATCAAATTTCACGCGGGCGCTCTGATATAGAGTTTGATGTTCCATCAGATATAAGGCGTCTTTCGCGCTATTGGCAAATGGAAATTATGATTTTACACCACATTTAGATTTTATTTGTTACAAACAACTTTATTAGTATTTTCCTTAAACAATTCATTTAGTTGAACGGCTGATTCAAAGGACTTTTTTTAACTTCGTTTAAAATCATGTATCCTCCGATTTTTATTTTCACTTTTGTATCTTCTAACTTTCTATTGCACTAGAATGAATTCCTTCCAATAAATTTACAACTTCTCTAATAATTTTTCCCTTTTCATGCACTTTAAGAATCAGCAGACGTTACTCTTTAATTTTTTATTATGGAGCTATAAAATCAGAAGTACAAGAGACTTTTGCAAAATCGTTGTATATCTCTTTTGTGAGGATTACCAAATTTTACTGTGTTATGTGCCCTAAACTGGGTCGTGTTGTGTTGTAAGTTGTGTCTAGTTGTAAATGTCCATTCCTGCTTTTAAAGCTTATATTAAGAGGATTTTGGCACTATATTTTTTTATTCTTGTAAAAACCACCGAATTGGTTCTTTATTGCAACTTAATTATTTTTCATCCGCTCTTCAAAGGCAAGTTATGATGGGTTCTATATTACGTTCTTATTTTTCTTTGATCTCCGAAATTGTTTTCATATGCTTGGGTCAGTTATCTAGAGTTTTACCCCCTAAGAAAGGGTTACCTTCTTTCCCCAAACTCAAGTACTTAGGAATGGAATGGTAGTAAAGGGTTAAGGTATGGCCCTTTAGCACTGCGACCATATTGATCTATTGTGCACCCTATGCTGTCTATTGACTGTTAAGTATGCTTATGAATTGTACCAGCTCCTTCTGAGGGAGTGATTGAAGGTCTTCATCTGTAAGCATGAACTTGTTTAAAAACCTTTTCCTTCTATGCGTCAACCCTGGACATTCGATGATGAGTTGTTCTATAGACTCCTCATCTTCGCAGCAAAATCTGCAGGTGCTGGTGTTAGTAATGCCTAATTTATGTAGGTGTTTGTTGCAGGTGAAGTGACCCGTGAGGGCGCCTGTGAGAGTGCGAATGCTCTTTTTGTTTAACGTGGGGGCCATGTTAGCTCTTTAAGCGTTGAAACTTAGGAACTTTTTGGAGTGTCTAAGACCCTCTACGTTCTTCCAATGCTGATTTAATAGAGTTTTGGCCCAGTATTTTACTTTTTGTTTTAGGCTGTTTTTGTTGAATCCGAACATGGGACTAGGTCTGATGAAGTTTACATCTGCCCCTTTTTTGGCTTGAAAGTCTGCCTTTTCGTTGCCGTCATATCCCTCATGTCCCGGTACCCAAATTAATGAGACATTGTTTTTGGATGCCAGAATATTGAGTGCCTTGTGGCATTCTAAGAGAGTTTTTGAGTTGTAGGTATAGCTATCTAAAGCTTTTAGAACTGATTGGCTGTCCGAGAGTATTTTAATCTTTACTCTCTTGTGGCTTCTACGTTGACTCAAGTACTTTAAAATTCATTAAAAGTTAGTTTTTAAACTGTTTGACAAAACAATTATAATCTTCAAATGTGTTCCAGCGCATAGAGAAAATTAAGCATTGCGAAATTACTAAATTAAACCTTGACGCGAGTCAATGTAGTTGTATGTCTTTGTTCCACAAAAAAACCTGAGATTTTTTATAAATTAAACGAACTTTTATGGTTTTGCTAATTGGACATTTTCACATTCGATAGAGTAGACCAATATAGCCGTACAGGGATATAATAATTACATTTAGATGTAAATAACATAACTGTAAGTAATCCAACGACTTTGTTGGATTTGACTTTTATTGTTAAACTTGGTAAATCTTTTACTGAAAAACATTATCTACTTTGTGGCCGATTGTTTATCCTGTAAGTAGCACCAACAATTTCAATCGGGTGCGATAAAGCATCAGACTTTCCACAGAATGACTTATCATAATTTTTATCTATTTTGTGATGATGATCAAAAGTTTACTGTAATACTCTATGCCTACCCGGGACAGGATTGAAAAGAAGTTATGAAATGTAAGACTATATTTAAAGCTGGTGTGAAGAGGATTTTGGCAGCATAAAAAAATGTATCCTTCTAAAAATCACCGGAATGGTATTTTTTTATTATCGTTACTTCACATTCGATTTTCAAAAGAAAAATGGCGTTATTCTGGACAAGCCTTATATTTTGTTACTTACATATATAATATCCTTCTGAGTTCCGAAAGCGTTTTCAGATAGTTGGATTAGTTGGCCACAGTTTTAATCAGCTAATGTAAGAAGAAAAAAAAGCCAACACCGATATTGAGAAATCCATAAGGGAAAAGAGGGATTGGCCGGCCAAAGATGACGTGGGTGTGAACGGTGCGTACTGAATGCGAGAGTTTTGGTTGCTGTAGTCAAATAAAGAGTTGAACATATGCCAGAAGACGTTGGAAGAGGCTAGTATCTACCCTACGCTTTGACTAGGAGCGGAAAATTTTTAAATTTGTACACCAATTTGGAACTGTTGATCCAAGATAATAAATCATTTGTGAACGTCATTTTAAGCAAATGCGAAATTCTTGGACAATTATGTAGCACATTTCAAAGGAATCTGTAGGCTTTCGTAAACTCAATTCACGTCTTACTTCATAAGAGTAGACAGACGGTCAAATAGTCTATCTCACTTGTCAAGAGTTGTGAAGAAATTTTTATTCTTAAATTCATACTTTGGCTTCCTGCGACTTTCATCGATTCCCGAAACTGCATTATAAAATGAAAGGAAAACGTCATGAACCGATTGAAGCTGTCCAAACAACTTAGACTACCTTTTTTAAAAATATTTTTAAAAATAAGTTTTATAACTTGAAAAAACTTTACATAATGTGTAACCAAACAGAAGGCTAGCATATTGATAAAAAAAAAAAAATATTTGGCACAAAATATGCACTCCATGTTTCATTATGTATCGAAATTTATACATAATGTTTGTTTTTTGGAATGTATGGTAACTTCCACAATATATGCTCAAAATAGGATTTCATTCAGCCGCTTCTGTGTACTCCACTTTGGTGGTTTCATGCTAAGGGGCATTGACATATTCCAAACAGTTTATGTGGTCTTCCATATATACCGGAGGGAATGTGTGAAGTTTTGGTATAAACTTCAGAAACAGTCCAAATAATCCGAAATATCGCTTGTTGTTTTCGCAACAGCGTAAAACATTCCACACTATTCTTTGAGGAATGCTGCTGACGTGATAGTGTTTGGTCGGATACAAATCGGTCCAGTAGCGTGCGCGGAGCCATACTTATTTGTGATGACATTGATTTTTGGACAATAGTGCACTGATTTTCAGATTTCATTTCCCAATTTCGACAATATATCTATGTAGTATATATATGTACTCTGTAGGCAAGTTTCTTGTATAGGAAACCTTTTCACTTCTGAACGACTTGGTGTAAAATAGTTACTGTACAAGATTCAATAAAATTCAGAAACTGTGGGACTCATATATGAGTGATTCCATGTCAAGTGCTCCAAGTATTTTGGAGTATTTATTAGGCATAATAAAAAGTAAACAATTTTGAGATTTATTCAATGTACACAATTTTTGCTTAGAGTTTAAAGTACAAAATATTTGGGTATTTTTAACATTTTAAAACTTTTTTTAACTTTTTAGGATAAGCTAAAAATTTTAAATAATTTTTTTTTCTTGAACAAATTTTACCCCCAAAGATTTCTTACTTTTTTAAAGTATACCATTAACTTTTCAAGTTATATTCAATTAAATATAGCGAACCAGAAAAAAATACCTCCTACCTGCTTACCAAGGCATTACCTATCGACGCAAAGCAAAAAAATAATAATTTTTCCCCCCTAAAAATTTTTCTAAGTATATTTTTTTTTCTTAAAAAATTAAATAAAAGTTTTTGATATTCATATGATTTCTCTTTAAAAAAATCTGTACCAAAATTTTCAGCAATAAATAAATTTCTAAATTACATTTTTTTTTTCCAAAAATTTGTTAGTTACTTTTTATTATGCTAAAACCTACAAAGAAACTTATTGTCAGAAAAATTGTCGACAACGTCCGAAATACTTCAATCAGCTGCCATGGAATCGCTCACATTTATTAAATTGAATTTAAAATGTGCGGTACTTACAATATATATGGGCATTTTCACAAAAAGGTCAACCACGAGTGCAAAACTCAAACTGTTCCTGGAAACTTTTTGTTGATGAATAATAAATCTCAAATGTGTTTACTTTATAAATATAAAAGAATTTTTCTTTTCTTTTAATTTTGAGCCGAAATATACAACGAATATACAAAATTTACAAAAATCTAACTCTTTTGACCAAATATACCAACTTTTTTCCTTGTAGTATTCCCTTATTCAAAGCAATACTATGATGTTTTTATAATTTAAAAATCTTCTACTGATAGTAACGCAATGTTTAACAAGCAGAGAGACTTAGTGGAGATCGATTAACGGTAGTTTTTTTTTTGATTACTTCTGCTTATATTCGTATGTCGCGTCCGTTACCGAAAAATAGCAGTTATTGTTCTCATTAGTGCAAAAAGTGTTGAAGTATAAAATGCTTTCAGACTTTAAGCAAATAACTTATTTCACTTAGGAAAAGTAGCAATTGACTCTCGATAAAAACGATTAATAAAATTTATTGGTGTTTGAAATATGTCGCGTCCGTTACCGCGAACCTTAAATTTTAAATAAAGTCGTAGAAATTGCACAAGATTAAAATTTTATAGATGGCAAAAACGGCAAAAGAAACAAGAAAAGCAATAACAACGAAATATAGAGAGAAAATGAAAGAAGTCGTCGAGAAATGGCAGGAATACAAGAAGAAAGAAGCTAAACGAAAGCAAGAGTATCGAAAAAGATTATCGCAAAAAATGAAAAGTGATAGCAATTTATTAGAAAAGAAGAAAGAAAAGGACCGTGTTAGGCAGCAAGTTTTGCGTCAAAAAAAGAGCGTAAATAATATTGATAGTTTGAATTGCGATATTTACAGCTGTAAGCAAACGATGGGAAAAGCAATAAAAAAAGTTGAGCGTGCGTTACCTAAAAACCTGAATAGAAAAATAGCTATCCTCAAATCTTTATGCAATAAATATCTTAGGCCAACAGAAACGATGGATGAAAATACTACCAAGTCATCAAAAAGCCTGATGCGTGAAAAATTAATTGAAAAATTCTTTTTGCAAGATGGAATCAGCGTTCAAGCTCCTGGGAGAAAGGATACAATGCTAATCAATGGGAAAGTAGTCTCAAAACGTTTTGTGCTTATGACCTTAGCAGAAGCATATCAACTCTTCAAAGCCGAATATACCGAGGAAAAAGTCTGCAAAACTATTTTTATTCGTTCTAAGCCGACTTACATTCAGTTAATCAATAATTTACGACACAATATGTGTATCTGTAAGTACCATGCAAATTTTATTTTCTTACTAGAAGGCTGTGCAAAGATTATACCGCAGATTCCTGCCAAAGCTGATTTATTTCTTACAAGAGTTTGCTGCGACGTTATGAATGAAAAGTGCATGGCTAATACTTGTGACAGCTGTGTACGCGATATTAAAGACGATCTAGTTCCAATACAGTTTATTAATCAATTTGATACGCAAATCAAATGGAAACAGTGGAGAAAAGTAGACGATCGCATAACTTTAAACTACACTATAGGTCCTTTAAGCGACTTAATTCATGATGTAGAGATGCAGCTACCAGCTTTTAAAATGCATTGTTTTATTAAACGTCACCAACAAAATTACTTTGAAATTAAAAAGAAAAATTTAGCAGCTAATGAAATTGTTATTCAAGTTGATTTTGCTGAAAATTATCGCTTGACATGCCAAAACGAAATTCAAGATGCCCACTTTAGTTATAACCAAGTAACAGTGTTTACGTGCATAGCTTGGGTTCTTGGTGAAACCAAGTCCTATGCTGTTATCAGTGATAGATTGACTCACAGTAAATTCGACGTTTACTGCTTTATTTCCAAAATTATCAATATCTTACAAAACCAGTACAAAGGAGTTACCAGCATTTATATTTTCTCTGATGGAAGCACTTCCCAATTCAAAAATAAATTTATTCTTTCTAGTATTCCAAGACTAGCAGCTGAATTTCATTGCGGAATCTTAGAGTGGAATTTTTTCGCCACTTCACATGGCAAAGGTGCTGTAGACGGAATAGGTGCCGTAGTTAAACGAAAAGTCTGGCAAATCATTAAAGCAAGAAATATCATTCTCGGTGATGCCTTATGCTTCTATGAATGTGCTAAGAACAACATTGATGGAGTTAAAATTTTGTATATCTCTGGAACACAAATTGATAGTTTTTCTAATCAACTGTCAGAGTTATGGCAAAATGCTCCAAATATCAAAGGAGTTAAAAGTATGCATTGGTTTTCATATTTCGACAGTAAATGTATTGAAGTTGCTCGGACGGCCTATTCATTAAAGAAAATAATTAAAATAGACCATCCTAAAAACTAATAACTTTCTTCTTAATTTTTTAAGCCGTTTTTACTGTAATATTACTTAAGTTTTTATTTTCAATAAAATTGAAGTGTTATAAAGAAAAAAATTTTATTTCCTAGCTCATGGAAAATTTTGTCGCGTCCGTATTTCTTCTATACTCAATTAAAAAAAACGAAGAGAAAATTATCATATTTCATAAACCTACGAATAACAGTCAACTGTTCGCATTTATTAACATATATATTGTATATATATAAAAATCCTTAATTTGCTGAATTTTGTATATTTCTGAATGCACCTCAAAAAAACTTCTATTTTTTGTCGCGTCCGTATCACTTTATAATTGCTTATAACTACGTACTTATTTGTAAAAGATCTTTCCCGTATATACTAAAATCTAGCACTCCGTCAGCCCTTTAAAACAATATCAATATATATAAACTTTTACTTTGCCTTCATTGTTTTGGACGCACTTAAAAGCGTACAAATGTCGCGTCCGTTACCGTGAAAATGCCCATATGGTAAAAATTATTAGAACTCCGCATGGAATTACATATACATATAAAGACATAAGTGATTGCACTTGCTCCCGGTCGCATTAGGAAAAGTTGCCAATATTGCAACTATAAGTCATTGTAAATGACATTCAGTAGTAGATAGTAAAAAGCGAAAGGAGTAGCGATGCGTCGGCAAAGCGAAATTAAAGTACATTTCGCAAATATAATAGACTTTAAATATGCTAATGTCATGCCTAAAGAGAAGTATAATATGGCAATGTTTAATGTAAAAGTATATTGTATTCCACTTTCAATAAAAAGCGTATAAAGGAAAAAATAAAGTGAAAGCCAAAAAAAATTTTAACTTAACAAATTTAAGAAATATGTATACGAATTTCAAAGCAGCAGAACAAAATTATTTTCCCTTTGTTTGCTCGTACCCTTCCTGCTCTCATTTTCGCATTAATTTTTGCCCACTTAGCTTGAATTGAGTGCAGAACTCGGCATACGAGGTAATACACTCGACTTAATAAAGCAACATTAAACATTTACTCACGTTCCATCAAAGCAAACAAATTAGAAACGTTTTAGGTGAATCACTGCGTCCGCTTACCCACGATCTACAGCAAACCGGAGAAAAGCATAGCTGCTAAAATATTCCACTAACTACAGCTACGTATTCGTTTGCATTATATTTATTCAACTGCTGGCCACAACCATTCAAGTGGTCAATAAAAAAAAGGAAGCTGCGCACAATTTTCCAATACAAAGGATAAGCACAAGGTTAAGTGGCAGTGGCAATGTATCCTGTAAGTTTTTGAGGTCGCGACATAAGGTGAAGTGGTTTTAGGTGGTATTAGGTAGTCGATGCCCACTTTAACTCCCACTCATCTTCCGCAAGCTCCTTCCGTACGTCAACCCACATGAGTTCATTTCCCTGGAGTAATTTCAGATTCCGTTCTCATACACACTGCACTGCCGTTACACATCAGCACATGTCAAATGCGATATGCTGCGGTCGGTCAACGTAAATTTCCTTGCAAGGTGTTTGCAGTATCTCATTGGCCAAATGGCAGATAACCGTAAACGCCGCATTAACGAGTTGATTTGCTAACGGTACGTCTAGAAATTAAGTTGAAAAGCGTTTGCACATTTTTTTTATTACCATAGGATTTGCCAAAGCACACAATGCTTCTCTCTGCTGTCTCCTTGCCGCATCCAATTTATCCTTTGGCCGCATCAAAATCATCAGTAAAAGTTATTATTATCAGCCATTGTCCATATTCAACACTCGCAACCACCTTTTATCTGAGTGAGTGATGAGTTGTCTGCACGTGTTTGCGTTTCTGAGTGCGCATGTGTGCGTGGGAGTGTGTGCATTGATGATATTTTTATGATTTTTTCCGCCTGTTTTTCTCTATTGTTCACAATACAATTGTTGTTGTTGCATTGCACTTGATTGTTCTTACATATTGTGCAGGAATACAATAAAACCAATGAGGTGTGCATCAATTGTCCCGGTGCTGTTGATTTCTACTCCAATACAGGGTTACAGATGACGAAGAAACGAAATAATTGTTTCATCTTGTCGTGTTTATATTATCCCGAGATATTCCTCCAAATCATGAGTCTAGAAACTAGAAACTCCCATATTTAGGTTCAAATGTATAACGCGAGCGTCTCTTGGCATATATTATATTATATATGGTAAGATCACTCAGCCATATGTCCTTGTAAGTACTGGTTTATGATATTTCCATTCAGTATACTGCAACAAGTGATTCATCGAGCACCGACTCCTAAACCTTTATTACCATTGACAAGTATTCCTTTAAGACTGAAAACCAACCTATGTACATCGGTAACACACGTCAAAATAAGCGTTCCCAAATTGTTTCGTAGTGCAACTCGTTTTACTGAATTAGTTTTCTCAACATGCTCTTCTCTCAGAAAGTGCCGATACCTGCATATTGCTGTAGCAGATATTAACCTGACTGAGTTAATTAACTATTTCAAAGGTCATACAATTATTGATAACTGTAGCCCCAAAATAAATAAAAAGAATAAGCTTATCTTCCACGTATAATTTCTCAAATCGGTACTGAAGTTTTGAAATAGCTACTCCCATTTCTTTCGTTACATAAATTTTTGACCTGTATTTCAAAATGTTCACTCCAACTGCAGAAACCTCAGTATTTATTTATCATGGAACCATTTAGATGCTTTTATGAAACGTAGGATAGGTTTTATCCCCACACCGGATAGTTCCGTAAGAGAGTCAAAATGGTATTTTCCTAACAATCTTGCTACTCTTAGGCTGGACAATTACAGAGGAAATGTTCTTAATATGCAAGTTGCCATAGGGATTCCAATATTGCCTATGTTTTCAAGAAGAGGAAGATTAATACCTTTTCTCGCCAGCTCATCGGCCTTGCAATTTTCTTGAATATCTCTATGTCTCAGAACCCATATAAGACTGACTTGAAGATAGTGCTGATATCATTTAGTGTTGCCAGGCATTCTAGAGCAATATTTTTTTTATTTTGAAGATTGAACATTGTCATTTATGAATAAAAAATAATATCGTTCAATGACTGTCACGACTGGCTTTACAGTAGGTCAATCGGTCAACCCAATTTTTAAACACATTTTCGATTGTTTGGGCTCCAATTTCATGAATGGCAACTTTGATTTCGTGTTCTAAAGCTTCAAGCTTCTCCGGATGGTTCGCATAGCATTTTTCCTTACCGGCTTCCCATAAAAAATAGTCCAACGGGCTTAAATCACAGCTCCGAGGCGGCCAATTAAATCGGAATTCAAAAACGGTAGCCAAAAGTTCGAGTGGAACTTTGGCAGTATGACAAGTTGCACCTTCCTGTTGAAACCAAATGTCATCCATGTCATCCTCTTCAATTTTTGGAAACAAAAACTCGTTGAGCATGTCACGGTAACGCTCGCCATTTACTGTAACCGCAGAAGAAGAAGAAGACTCACCACTTTGGAAATAGGTTTTCAATATTTCCCAATTTTGTTCAAGCGTATAGCGTCCCATTTCGTAAATGTCAAACCTTAAAGTAAATTATGAACACATTTGATATGTCATTTGTGTTACCATTCTCAAAAAAATAGGTGGTTCAAAAGCAAACGCTATATGGCCCACCCTATATAACTGCCTCCATTGTCGCATGGCTATCAGAAAATAGGAAGTCAGACAGATAATTCCTGTCCTAATTCTTTAGAAAAAATCTATATACTGCTTTATTTTCTAGCTTGGATCCATCCTTGTAAAAATTTATTTCGGCCACGTGATTTAGAGCAGGCAAGTTGACTACCACCTCGAGTACTCTATTTTGTGTAGTCCTTAAAGCGCCGGTGATTCATAGAAACGCAGTTCTTTGGGCCATGCTCAGCAGTTTCATATTACTTGCCTATAGAGTTGATGGCCGCCACACAAGTTTTCTATAAAGCAAAACATTACTAAGTCCCGAAGTGTAAAGCCAATGTATAAAACGAGGTGTTAATCCCCATTTTATTCCGTCCGTTCATTTGCATGTGTGCAATGCAATGTTGGCCTTTTGAACCCTGTTCTCAATATTAGATTTCCACGTAAGTTTCCTGTCTAATATGAATCCTAAGTATTTATAATAACATTCTCCTTCAAAGGAATATCCACATCCATATACATATCTGAAATAAATGCTGCTTTCAACACGCAAAGCCACAACAATCTTTCGCAGAAGCTTTCTCCTGAATACTCCAAGGCCTGCCTAATCAAATGTTGCCTTCGTTCACACTTCCTCGCCATACGGTAGGACAGTCATGAAGGGAGACTTATAAAGTGGGAAATTATAACTGTCAGCACGGGTGTCGGAATGCGAGTGCGTCAACTGCTGGTTTTATGACAAGAGGTACCTCGTCTTGCCTTCGGAAGTGAAACTAATGACATGGAGTGTCACCTTCTAGAAAACCACGTTTGTATCAAACGGCTCGGAGAGGTCCTTCCCAATTCTGCCAAAACAACTGGTATTATTCAACTTAATTTTTACGTGGATACCGAATTTAGACAACGTGACATGTAGCCAACTCTTTTTCGTACTGCCGAATGCAGCTTTGAAGTCGACGAAAGGATGGTGTGTGTCGATTCCTTTTTTCATAGGTCTTCTCCAAGACAAGGCGCATCGTAAACATTTGGTTAATTATGGATTTCGCAAGGTCACACTGATAAAGTCCAATCAGTTGATTGATGGCGGGTTTTACCTACTTGTTTATGGCGAAAAATTAAATTTGAACCGGCAGGAATTCATTCGACCATATTTGGCATGATACATTCGCCGCTCCCGCAGCTTTGTTGTTTTTTAGCCACGTCTGCGGGCGACCGTAATGCATGTTATAGATATTTTGATCAAATATATTTGTATTTCTTTGCCACTCACCCTGTATCATCTATTATATATTATTATATGGATAAGAGTGTGCGATTTAATAACAGCTTTGCTTCTACGCTTTCGGTTTTACTTTATAAAATACGGATGCGGAAATCCAAACGAATCACACCACACAACAACAAAAAAACAACAGGTTTAGCAATAAACGCCTACTTGCATATTGAAGCTTCCTTCACGTTAAGCGGCGCTACAATCCCTATTGGACTCACCGTCCCCACAAATTGAACGCCTATTGAAACATTTTGATTTTTACCTATTCAGAGATTGCAATATTCGTACACGTTAAGCTGTCGTTCAGCAGCCAGCTAACACTCCGTGCCACTGCTTACAAATATTCCTGTTTCCTGACCAACTTTTCGCCTTAGCTTGTGGGTTTGGCTTTCGCTTCAGTTGACGTCCATATGATGCTAGGGCATTGTCATCGGCTATGTGTGCTCGTTGTTGAGCACTTTGCCACGAACAAAGAATGTGCTTTATTGGCACTTTTTATGCATTGTTAGGAGATATGTTAGGTGTGCGCGTATATGTGTGTATGAGGCTGTGAGTGTGTATTTTGTAATGAGGTAATGGGCTGCATGAATGAATCAATGCATAGGCTGGGGTAAACGCCGGTGTATGAAGGTAGGCCGTTAGGTATACAAACACACACAATAGCGTGGTACTAAGTAGGTAAATATGTACATGAGTATGCATTTAGGTGAGCCGAGATGACTGAATTTTGCTGAATTGCCGTTGCTTATAAGCGTTCATTGATGAAGCATATCGAACGTGTGGCTTATGAGAAAAACACACACACCAACCCACCTACACACGAAATAGCTGCTAGGCAATCGATTGGCGTAATAATATCGATGAGGCCTTTCTATAGCGGTGCTTGGCTTTATTAAATGGGTTTTGCGAATATTTTATAGGAAAGGTGTTTGTACAGTCACCAATGCAATGCAGACAATCGATAAAGCCATTTAGAAATTACTGCTCCACCCATGCAATATTTTTATATGTACGCGTAAACTTTAACAAAATGATTTAATAACTTTTATACTGCAAAGTATTTAAAGTTAGGCAATTTTTCTTAGCATTTTTGAAAGTGGAGTCGTCGGATAAAAGGTAGCTTGCTGCATGTAAACAACCCTCAATCGGCACAGCAATTTTATAGTAACATTTTTCCTATATTTCCATTGCTGTGTTGTGTTTTTCAAAGCCCCGTGTGTTTTGCTGCAACCTCAGCTGTGCAAATCTCTGCAATTATTTTGTAACAATGAAATTGTTGCTGCTCTTCCTGTTTCCAATTTAAAATGCTCACACACGCACCAGCACGTACAACAAAGTTATTCGCAAATGGCAATTGTTTACCCCTACATGCATATTCGCACACACACATTGGCATTTGGCAGGGACGCAGGTGTTGCAATCGCCACTTTGATTTGAAAATTCAAATCAGTTACCTATAAAGCGGCAAACACTCGGTTGGGATGCGTATTTACTTTTGTGTATGTGTGTAGGTATGTGTAATTTGCATTCAAACGGTAATTTTATGGTGCGCATTGACAATGCGTTGTGGGTGATGGCTTCCCAGACGAGTGACAACAGGTGAAAAGCGCATAAAAATTGCTTTTTTATTTACCAACCGTAAAATCAATGGAGTGTCTGACAAAGTAGTACGCAACCATAAAAAAGTACGAGCAATCGTACTGAAAATAAGTTGCAGGGTTGGATTTAAGGGAGTGGTGGTGGGTAACGAAGAGCTGTTGGAAACTAATATCGTTTTTGGTTTTGTTTTCTTTATTATTATCTTTAAATATGCACTTTTAGTCTTTGGAGCTTTTGAAGGTTCTTTACAGTATTGGCTGAGTAAAGTCATACCTATGGTTTATTTCGTTTATTATAAGTCTAAAACATAATTATTGTTTTTACAGACCACTTAGATCTAATATGAGCTTAAATTACTACTATTTTACTATAATAATTAAATAACTGAGAAAAAAGAGCTTAGAAATTTATAAAATTCATTCTTTGAAACCGAAACGTCAAGCGGAATAGAACTCGAGATCTCATTGAATTCTCTCAAAGCGCGGGCAATGGGAGCATTACGCGCATAATTCGTGTTAAGAAATTTAAGATGAAATGGTTAAGTATTGCGTAACGATCTAGTAGGAATATGGAAGTAAATGCAACGTATTAGGGATGAACAGTCCACGTCTCCTTTAATTACACTAAAAACAAAAGGCAATGAGAGTATAGACCTTCTACTCTCTAGAGACTTTAAGTTAATTAAAATCAAACGATAATGATAGGAAGGGATAGGATTTGAGAATTTTAACTACTTGAGAGCATATTTAAGGAACACCTTCTGTACACGTTCAATTCTCTCAATAGCAGATTGGTGGCAAGGCCTCCAGATAAAAGTTGCATATTCTAAAGTAGAGCGAACGAAAGAAGTGAAAAGTGTTAAGAAATTTAAGATGAAATTGATAAGTATTGCGTAACGATCTAGTAGGAATATGGAAGTAATAGGGATGAACAGTTCACTTCTCTTTTAATTACACTAATAACAAAAGGCAGTGAGAGTATAGACCATCTACTCTCTAGAGACTTTAAGTTAATTAAAATCAAAGGAGAATGACAGGAAGGGATAGGATTTGAGAACTTTAACGACTTGAGAGCATATTTAAAGAACACCTTCTGTACACGTTCAATTCTCTCAATAGCAGATTGGTGGCAAGGCCTCCAGATAAAAGTTGCATATTCTAATCTAGAGCGAACGAAAGAAGGGAAAAGTAGTTTGTGAGTGTAAGGGTCCGAGAACATCGAGCTATTACGCCGTACAAAACCTAAGACTGAGTAAGAAGTGAGCACAATAAAGTTAATGTGACTATTGAAAGAAAAATGTGAGTCAAAGAACACCCCTAGATCTTTGAATTCATGAACAGATTGAAGTAAAATATTATCAATGCTGTAAGATGACTGGAAAACCTTTCGAGTTTTAGCGAAGGTGACATGAAAACATTTCTTAATATTTAGAGAGATGCCAGAGTTACCGCACCAGCGAACGAGCGCATTAATTTTCGTTTGCAACATAGGAACATCCTCATTTTTTCTAATGGCCGAAAATATTTTTAAATCATCAGCATACAAAAGAAAGTTGGCAAATGAAAAACAGGCACAAATATCATTAATAAATAGAACGAAGAGAAGAGGCCCTAAAATACTGCCTTGTGGCATTATCCGAACATTCACCCTCAATCGTTACCACACATCGTCTATCGGATAAATAAGATTTCAACCGTTGAAAGAAAACGGAATGGAAACCAAGCGAGGCGAATTTCCGTAAAAGAATTGTATGAGAAACTCTGTCAAATGCTTTAGAAAAGTCCGTGTAAGCACAATCGACTTGAAAACCTTCAGCAAAAGTTCCAAAGCAGTATTCACCAAAAGCAGCCAAGTTGGAAACTGTAGACCTACCCGAGATAAATCCATGCGGATTGGACGAGATTTAGCTCTTAGTTGCAAAGTACATTTTTTCTTTTACAATTCTTTCAAAAAGTTTAAAAATAATAGAAAGCTTCGAGATCGGCCTATAGTTGCACACATCATTCTTTTTGCCACTCTTGAAAGTAGGGATGATAGTTGTGATTTTCCAATCGTTGATAAAAACTCCCGAAAATATGTTAGTTTAGATAAAGAGACAGTCACTTAGACGTTGCACATAGGCCAAATATAGGCCTCTTGTGATACCACCCGAACTATCACATACTTACTCCAACTGGTCCTCTTTAAACCATCCTGTGGACTTTATAAATCTAGTTAGTCTAGCTAATTTTATATACGCAACATCAGCGATGCTGTCCAGGAAATCGATTTCGAGCAAATTCAACATTCTTCTATACAGAGTCATCGACCCACATGGAAGGTGCTCAACTGTCCCTTCCTCTACTGCGTCTTGACAACCTCTGCAAAAGTCAAAATTTGGTTCCTCAATTCTAGTGACATGTCTTCTTATAAGATAGACTAGGACTCCTCCTAATAATCTTAAGTCATCCCATTAAATTTAAGTAGACTGTTAGTGCAACCCATATTCCATTCTGAGCACGTCTGTCTACTAATGCTACAGGTATGTATAGTAACTAACTCCAGCGATTGTTGGAGATACTTAAGGTATATTTATCTATGTATTTGCAGCTTACATGTTGCCAAGGGTATAGGTATATCAACTCTGTGTTGAGTAATTTGAAGCGTAGTAACCAGTCTATTGTTTATATATTTGTAGGTGCAAGATTATACGAGTATTTTTTATCGAGAAGAAACCATAACTACAGGCCATACCAACCCCGGCTAGCGGCTTACTCCACGTTGTAGTTATTTCAAATGCCGACATCACGGCACCACTCAATAAAGTGGTGACTGAACAATGATTTCTAACAAGCCACTTTAAAGTTATATAACAGAACTTAAAATGACAATACAAAACAGAAATTGTTGGAACTTTATTTTACGATTTTTACCCATTTTTTAGAAGCGTTGTGCAATTGTGTGGATACTAATAAGCAATTTTCTGCTAAACATTAAATTTATTTTAAGAAGTATTTTTCAATATAATCTCTATTCGATTTCCATAAGTTCTGCTACTGTTGAGCATTTTAAACGTCTTCAGGAAGAGTTCCGCGAAGTAAGCTAGATGCTGTATCGTTGTTGGCATGCATTTTTTTTATTATAATCTGGAAGATAATTTCATAGTTTCATTTACTTTTTGAATATGATATCCGCCATATTTCCGCCGCGGCTACGAGTTATATGATCCATTCGATCAGTTCAATAAATCGATTGTTAAGCGCTCTGTAGGCAAGTGCGCCGTCATGTTAGAGCCAAATGACGCTTTTGGAAGCAAAAATTCAATCAGCATAGCTCTATAGCGCTCACCATTCAACGTAACGAAAGAAAAAAGGATCGATGATGCCCCCAGTGTTTTATGACTTTCGCAGTTTTATTTTTTTTTAAAGGGAATTTCGGGAATGATTCACGACGACTCACCAAACCTTACTGAACAGAATTTGCCATTTTGAGCTGTCAAACCATAGTTATCGATACCAGTAGTTTTCATGAAGCTAAAAGACACGCGATTCATATATAGTTTCATGAATGAAATTGATTTGTATCTCTGCCGTTTTTATTAGGTCAAAATTCTTTTTTAAATGATGGCGTCAATTCTTAACCAAGATTCCATACTGGGTGCACGTTTAAACATATACCTGTGTTCGAAATAATAGGAGCTGGACCATCTCTTTTTTATTAAACTATTTTTAAGTTTTTGACTTCCTGAATTAAGCCATGCTACACTAAAACCACAAAACTCAAAGCTCCAATTTTTTCACAAAATTCTCAATTATAGTAAAACTGTTTTTTTACTGATTACTTTGAGAAATTGCACTAAAAATATAGACAATAGAATTTGATTTATAATACACAATCAGTAAAATATTTAAACTCTATTGAAAATAGTTACTGGTAGTTACAAACCTATACCCAGCCGCTAGATTCAGTGAGTTCTTTAAGAAAATGCGATTTTTTTTTCTTTGAAACATTATTTTATTCGCTTTTCTTAAACCAAGCATTTGTTTGTTTTTGCTCAGGACCGATTTACAATTCCAGCGAATGAAACTTTTCGTTTCACAGAGCAGGTGATAATACTCCATATTTTAGAGAAATAGCCTGATGTTTATTTAGACAATTTGTTGTTTCATCTCGTTTGGCCAGGTATAAAAGTGTTTCCTGAAGATAGTTTCCCAGGTCAATGGAACCACACTATATGCTAATATATATTTAAGTAAATATATGCATATAAAGGGTTATTCAATAAGGGCGGGTAGATGTTGAAATGGAATAAAATGGCGTTTGCTGTGCGGCACGTAGCGCCGTCCTGGTGGAACCACATGTCGTCTAGCTCCATATGGTTCAATATGGGCCATAAGATATTGGAAGGGCCACCACGTCTACCGAAAAATGGACGCAATGCGCGCAACGTTTGCGTTAATGAACACTCATTTTGATAATAAAGTTTTATCATTTGAATGTGCTGTTCAATAGTGAAACTTGCCATGATGATTTGGCATAAACAACTGAATAATAAACAAAAGATTTGACAGATGTCACCAAAACAAAATGGCTGCCACAGGGCGCCAAAATCGACCCGCGCCAATTGAAAAACCCTTTATGAGACTTTCAGCTATTAGTCCATAGATGTCGCTAGGAGTATTTTTAAACCTTCCCAAATGTCTTGTTTTTTTCGTCTGTCATTTGTCAAAAATATTGAGTTCATTGTTTGTTACGTTTCATACAACAATGCATTTTTGTCGCTCTTAAAAATGTCGAATTTCGTTCTTCAAGAAAAACGCTTCTCAAGCTCATCAAGCTTATAGAAGCTTATGGTGGACATGCTCTAAGTAGACACGGTGCTTCAGGTGGCTTAAAAAATTCCGAAGTGGTTATTTTAGCGTGGGGAACGAGGACCGTGGCCGACCACCGAAAAAGTTTGAGGAGGCCGAGTTGCAAGCATTGTTGGGTGAAGATGATAGTCAAACGCAAGAAATGATGGCAGAGCAGTTGGGAGTGACCCAAAAAACCATTTCCAAACGTTTGAAAGACATGAGCATGATTTTAAAGTTCGGAAGATGGGTGCCGCATGAACTGCCGCATGTCACAAAGTAATTTTTCTTGATGACAATGCACAGCCACATCGAACAAGAGCGACGCGGGAATTGGTGGAGACGTACGATTGGGAACCAGGCTTGGCGCCTTCCGATTATCATTCGTTTGCATCGACGGGCCAGGCACTTTCCGAGCAGGGCTCGATGATTGGTTTGCGGCCATAGACGGCCAATATTTTTGGCGCGGCACCCACAAATTGCCTGAGAGATGGGGAAAATGTGTCGCTAGCGATGTCTATTATTTTGAATATTAAATTTGTAACCATTTTTTGTTAATTAATAAACGTTTGAAATTGAAAAAAGTCTCATTTCATAGGTATAACAAATATTTAATCAAAAATCCAATGTAAAAATTTGTCCCTTACTTTCATTTCCAAAATCAGATAATGTTTTTGAAGTTTTTGTGGCAGAATACGAGTAGCGCCATAGCTTATTTTTCCATACTTCACCACATAATTGTTGAATATTTTTTCAACTTCATCTTCTGTTTGCGTTATTGCTGTTTCCTAAGGGTTTTTAAAAATCGTAATTTAATGTCTGGGAAAGAAATCGCGGCAATAACAGCATCCCAAGCGTCAAGCTGAATCAGGATGAGCTTCTCAAATCTCTTTGCCTCTTCATACAATTCTTTTGTTTGGATTGTGCGACACTTACAGTTATGAGGTGATGATTTCGTTATATCGTACCGAAATGCAACTCAAGACTTTCAATTGGGATTTTCTGTGCATTAGTTCATAGTTTTTATGTAATATATCAAAGAAATGATAAAAAATTAGAGTGCAAATCAAGTTATATTATTAATATTTAATACAACTTCTTTCAGGAATCGATAAAACATATTTTTAAAGCGAGTTTTTCCATTCATCAGTAAAAAAATATTTTTACTCCAAATTTTTTCACAAATCAGTAAAATGTAAACTAAATGCCACCTAAATTAAAATATCAGTGAAAAGTTATATTTACTGCATTTTTACTGCTACTGCAAAGTGGCCATTTATGACGGTTCCGCGACAGTTGGTTGTACGTTACTGGAACCACCCGAATTTATATCTGGCAAGAACTGGTACTCAAGCAGCATTCCCCAAATATTTATGAGGAATTTTTAACCCGTTAAAACAACAACAACCAAAATTGTACTTCATATTTTTCACCCAATAGCAAACATGTCAACAAAGATATCCCTTTCGTGTCTTTTTAATTACCAGACTTCTTCCCGAACACGTTTTCCACATTAGAGCTAAGTTCTACAATAAATTTGAGAACAACACGTAATAAATTCGTAGTGCCTCAATGCCGAAATAAAATTCTGCTCTATGTGCGTTGTGCCGCTGAAGTCCCATCTAACTCAATTTACGGTTTTCTGCCACTTGTGCCGTTTTCTATTTCTTGAACTTTAAATTTAGGCAAAATAATTTTAAAGAAACGAATTTAGAAGATATTTGTTTTTTGTTTTTACGAAGAATAGTTACTATTGACAGTTTCAATTTCAAGGTCGTGGAGAACTATGTTCGTGAATTCTGCAATCCAAAGTCAAGTTCTTCTTGTCAACAAGAGTTACTATGGGCTGAGTAAGCCACTGTTAATGAAAACTTTTTTGGTGCACATAACAAACCAACTGAATGGTAATCAACCACAAGCTCTCTCTGCTACGACGGCCATCCTAAATATTCGCAAAATTTTAGATATTCATAAGTACACTAAAACACGTTGTTGAATGTGTGGGTAATCATGAAGGTAGCAAATAACCATCATATTTATTGTGTCTGAAAGCAATGTAAGTAAATAAGCCAGCATGTCCCACTCTGCTCCTTCTGCCACACTCTGTGATTTGAATCACGCATTACACGCATATAATTTCTTGTTTCTAAGTAAAAGCAAATAATTCACCTTCATATGTGCGTACTTCTTATTATACCTACGACCTAGTATACGTGCGTATGTCGATATGTATTTCGTTCCATCGCATCGACACATCACTGGTGTAACCAATCTACCACTCCCTACTTACCACCGGCTCAAGCAACCACATCGTACGCGCGTCCCAAGAGCGCGTTCAAGAAAATTTCGCTAACGATTTGCCCCACTACTAAGCCTTAGTCAGCTTGATAGGTGTCTGCAGCGTAGCTCATTTCATAGCTTCAAGGTAATTTTCCTCAACCCATCGTAATACCAAAATTGTTTCATATGTACGAGTAGTAAGCGCAACTGTGAGGGGAATAACAGCTAAGCAGCCGCTTACAATGATGATGTAATAAAAACAAAAACATTGTTTACTTGAACGCGCCAGCGACAGTTTTAGCCTGCGGGCGGCTAAAAGGTTATTGGAGGTATGAGTTGAGAAAAAGCGGCGTAGATAAGTGATATGCGACTAATGGGATTTGGGGGGGCCTTTTGAAAAAGGTAAACTGCCAGTTGAAATAAAGCAATGCTTTCAAGTCGATGGAATTACTTCAAATAATGGATCTTTTTTTTAAATAATTCAGAACTTTTAAGACAACGTATTTTAGAAATAAGAAATCGCAAACAAAATTTAAGGCTACCTCTCTGCTTCGGAACTTTGTACCTAACGAGATTTTGGGATTAAAAATGTTCTTTTATCATTTTTAAAAGTACCACTGCTCAGAATATTTTCTTATTTGTTTTAGTAATAGTTGGGACTATGCTCAGTAATCCGTGAAAGTTTCATGGGACAAATATTGGTAGAAAATCGGTGCAGCGAAACGCTAGAATAGGTCCGCTATTAAATTGGTTTGGTGCTCCTTCGAAACGTCCTTGCGTGCATTAATAGGCAGATACACGGTGTTTTTATCATAAAAAAATAATTTTTTTTTAATTTTCAAAGGAATCGAAGATATTCCACTTTAAACTCTATTTTTCTAACCATTTTAAATCTATACCAAAACTTTCGATATTGAAAATTATTTGTAATATTACTTATTCAGTTGAGATTTCCAGCGCTGTATACACCGCAGCAAAAGCGACGAAAACTTGGATTGCAGTTAATTTGATCCCACTTGACATATTTTGAATTAGTCTACGGCAAACTTAACTCAATTTCTGCCAGAAATACTAGTGGAAGCAACATTTAATATATAATAGTACGAGGCACGAGTATTTGCATGCATTGTTCGGTATGCTCAGATTGATAAAGTGGAATGCTCTTAAATATTGGGCTGGGGAATAAGTTCATAGCGTTTTTATAAAGGGTCATTTTTTAGCTATTATCTTTTTGAACAGTTGGTTTAAACAGCTGACGCACGTTTCGTGTTTTGTTTCACTGTCAAACATCTTCAGTTTGGTCTTACAAACGAACAACGCTTGCAAATCATTGAATTTTATTATAAAAGTGCGTGTTCTGTTGAGAAAGTTTATCGCGCGCTTCTTCCATTTTATGGTCATTTTAATCGACCCACTGAAGCGGCTATTCGAGCTATTGTGACTAAATTTAGAACCAAATTTGCATTATTGGACATCAAACCACTAACACGCTTGCGTAGAGTGGGCACTGAAGAAAATATTGCAGCTGTATCCGCCAGTGTTAATGATGACCATCAATTATCGATTCGTCACCGTTCGCAGCAATTGGGCTTCTGTTACTCAACAACGTGGAAACTTTACAGAAAGGATTTAGGTGTGAAGCCTTTCAAAATACAGCTGGTGCAAGAATTGAAGCCGAACGACCTACCGTAACGCAGAATTTTTGGTGAATGGGCTCTTGGAAAGTTGGCCGAAGACCCACTTTTTTATCGAAAAATTGTGTTCAGCGACGAAGCTCATTTTTGGATCAATGGGTACGTACATAAGCAGAATTGTCGATTTTGGAGTGAAGATCAGCCAGAAGAATTGCAAGAGCTATCAATGTATCTAGAAAAGGTCACAGTTTGGTGCGGTTTTTGGGCTGGGCGTATCATTGGACCGTACTTCTTCAAAGATACTGCGAATCGTAACGTAACTGTGAATGGTGAGGGCTACCTTGAAATGATATCCAACTTTTTTTTGCCCAAAATGCAAGAGCTTGACTTGCATGATATGTGGTTTCAGCAAGACGGTGCCACATGCCACACAGCACGCGTAACAATGGACTTGTTGAGAGGCAAGTTCGGTGAACATTTTATTTCACGTTCGGGACCTGTCAATTGGCCACCCAGATCGTGCGATATAACGCCTTTAGATTATTTTTTGTGCGGCTATGTTAAAGCTCATGTCTATTCAGACAAGTCTGCTTCAATTATCGCATTGAAAGACAACATTAAAGCATTAATATGTGAGATACCGACCAAAACATTGGAAAGAGTAATTTTTTATTAGTTTTTGAGGCTTAGGAATGGAATTCCCAGGAGGCAAAAATCAATATTTTCGACACTTGCTCTTCTTCGCTTTTCAACGAGATCAAAAAGATGCCGAAGCCGCCCGGGACTTTTGTGATGTGTGTGGAAAAGGTGCCTTAGGTGAGTCTGCAGCACGGGAATGGTTTGCACAGTTCAAAAATGGCGACTTTGACGTCGACGACACGTCCCGCAGCGGTAGACCTTCTGAGTTCGATGAAGAACGTCCCAAATCACGTTTGAAGGAGAACGGTCACCAAGCCAGTCATAATGCAATCATAAAACGATTCTAAATCACCTTCATTCAATGGAATTTACCGAAAAATTGGGAGCCTGCACGATGTCATAAGTAGCACTTCTTGAAGCGAATCGTCACGCCAGATGAGAAATGCATCAATGTGAAGCAAATAAAGGAGTTCCAGGTTCCATAAGGTTCTCCAGGAGATTCACCGAAGCCGAGAGTCAAGCCGGGACTTCATCCAAAGAAAGTCATGATATGTGTTTGGTGGTACTGGGAGGGCATGGTGCACTAGGAAATTCGCGAAAAGAATTCCACGGTCAACAAGGAGCTCTACATTACCCAGCTACACCGCGTAAATAAGGCTATTCGACTGAAAAGAACTTATAGAAATGGTCGAATCATACTCCTTCTCGACAACGGCAGGTCCCATGTTGCACAAGTCGTCAAAGTCGCTCTCAAAGAGCTTGAATGGGAAGTCCTTCAGCATCCACCGTATTCTCCTGACCTTGCATCGACCGATTACCTCCTTCCGATTCCGCTCCCTTTCAAATCATATGAAGGGCGTTACCTTCGATAACAAAGAGATCGATTAAAGCGGATTAACTTATTGATATAATTATTGTTTTTGTTTAAACAAAACTTTTCGGTAAAAACGCTACGGCCTTATTCCCCAACCTAATACAATTTGCTTACTTTTTGCTGAATGTTTTTCGTTGCAATCTATAGAAAATGGATTGAATAGGAGCAATTTTAAAAGCAACGAAGAATTGCAAAACTGCCACCAATCGTCCTAGAATAGTTATTGGCGCCGATTTAACACCTTTCCCAATTTCTTCTTTCAAAACGCTTGGAACGCTTTTTTTTGAGGCCAGACATTTCACATATCTTTAAACAAATTAAACCATTAAACATTACTGGAAGGTTAGAACGAATTACAGCATACCATTTTTGTATTTTGCGGAGCGGAACTACGAAGATGCTGATTTTTGCATAAGGGTGTTTGACTCTCCCTTTAAACGGGCATTTTAAGTGATAAATTACAGGTAAATTCTTTAGCTAAATATACCTATATGTTTTATTTATGTTATGTGCACATTTATTGTTCAAAGTATTTGAAAGGAGCCTGCATAAAAATAAGACGATATTAGGTTGTTTGAAAATCAAACAGCTCACGACAAATATGCAAATACACGTGCCAACGTACGTAACGCAGGCAAATAATTACATATATATTTACAGTATATGACAAAAAACTTGCAACCGAATATCCTGCTAATATTTCCTTAACTTACAGATCCACTTTTTAAATGCAAATTATAATATACCTTGTTTTGGAAAATATTTGTATTTTCATTTATGTCTTGTGAAACCCCTCCATTTCACGAATTGTAAAATTTGTACAAATACGTGCAATATGACAACAACAAAACATATGCAATGAAATATTTGCAGTAAGTCTCAAAATTATTAAACCTATACCCGTGTGTATTGCCTAGTAACGAAGTTTAGAGAGGCAAATGCGACTCTGAGCCAGTTGCTTGTTTTTGTATTTACAAAGGTTGATTCAATTCTGCGACACAGTTGGTCTCGGTCTATTTAGTATAGGATTTTTGGTTTCTTGGCATTCCGCAACTAGATTTAAATTTATTATTTTAAAAATGTCTCCCTATCCTTTTCCCTTTAAGTTATACAAGGTGGCGCAAAACTAATCCTCTTTTGGAAGATTTATATATAAATAATATTTGACAGGCAATTTGTTAAGAAAAAGATAGATCGAAGTCCAGGATGAATAGAGAAATATAGGACATGGTGGAGAATCTTATCGAGTCCAAGGTGCGGCGATGTGAAACAGTAATCAATAACAAGTATATATTGGCGGCTGTTGTATTTATATTTGTCATTCAAGCTGTTTACCCATTTAAATTATGTATCTACTATACGAGGTGTGCACATACGTGCATTTGACTTTCGATTATTATTTTTTTTATACACTCGTCTCGAAGATATGCTCACAGTTTTAGCATTATAGCTTGTTTAGTTTGTTTGTGAGAGGCATAAATACCAGAGCGTTCAATAATGTGTCTGACTGACACATAGATGGCGGCACTAGTACTAAATCAATATTTTTTTTTAAGCCTAAAAGTTGGCAACCTTTTAGGCTTACTGTCAAAATCATATGTTAATCCGACCATTTGTTTACAAGTTACAGTGCTTTAAGTGACGCTACTTTTGAGTTTTTAAAAAAAATGAATTCAAAGCAGTTCCGTGTGCTGATTTATCATTGTTTTTTAATGAAAAAAAATACTGTTCATTGCCAGGAATGGCTTGAAAAACATTATTCGGACTCTGCTCCATTGAAAAGAAGCATTTATTATTGGTATGCCGAATTCAAACGTGGTCGTACAGACACCGATGACATTCCATCTACTGGAAGGCCAAATGACGCTGTTATTCCGGAAAACGTTGAAAAAACACTGAAAATCATTAAGTCCGACCGTAAAGTGAAAGTGAGGGAGATTGCTGGTATTCTAGAGATATCAGCAGGCAGTATACACACCATAATACACGAACATTTGGGTATGAAAAAGGTGTTTTCCAAATGGATGCCGCGTTTGCTCACATCGGAGCAAAAACAGCAACGAATCGATGATTCAAAGAGCTGTTTGGACATGTTTACGCGCAATAAGTCGGAGTTTTTGCGTCGGTACATCACAATGGATGAAACATGGATCCACCATTTCACTCCAGAGTCAAATCGGCAGTCTGCTGAGTGGCATGCAGCCGGTGAAAGCCGCTCAAAGCGACCAAAGACGCAGAAGTCGGCTGGCAAGTTTATGGCGTCTGTATTTTGGGATGCGCATGGAATAATATTCATCGACTATCTTCAGAAGGGGCATACCATCAACAGCGACTATTATATAGCGTTATTGGAGCGTTTGAAAGACGAAATCGCAAAGAAACGGCCTCATATGGCGAAGAAAAAAGTGTTGTTCCACCAAGACAATGCACCGTGTCACAAATAAATGAAAACGATGGCAAAATTGAACGAATTGGGCGTCGAATTGCTTCCCCATCCACCGTATTCTCCAGATTTGGCCCCCAGCGACTACTGGGACTTCGCAGACCTCCAAAAGATGCTCCGTGGTAAGAGATTTGGCTCAAATGATGAAGTAATCGCCGAAACTGAGACCTATTTTGAAGGCAAAGAAAAATCGTTTTACAAAGGCGGTATCGAAAGATTGAAAAGCGTTGAAATGATTGTATCTCCCTAAAAGGGGACTATGTTGATGAATAAAAACGAATTTTGGCAAAAAAATGTATTTTAATTAATTAGTCACACACGTTATTGAACGAAGACAAGTGCTTCGCGTGTTCGGCGATTTTTTGCTATCAAACAAAATGGATCAAAGAAGTTGCATCGAATTTTATGCAAAAAATGGAATTAAGTACTCAAAAACACTTGAAACGTTGACAGCGGCATACGGTGAGAGTACTCTGAGTCAAACAAATGTTTACAAGTGGTACAAGCTTTTCACCGAAAGTCGAGAATATGTGAATGACGACGCTCGCTCTGGCCCCCTCCGCATATCAACAACCGATGAAATGTTGAGAAAGTGAAGAAAATTGTTATGGAGAATCGAGGTATCACAATTAGAGAAGTTGCTGAGAATGTGGCCATATCGGTATTTTGGTTGGCTCAGGCCATACACTCCTTTCGGAAATTTTGGGGATAAGCATGTGTCTGCGAAGTTCGTTCCAAAATTGCTGAATTTCGACCAAAAACAACGTTGCATGAGCATCGTCATGAATTGTTGAATGAAGTCAACGATGATCCAGATTTGCTTAAAAGGGTCATAACTGTTGACGAATCATGGGTATATGTTCATAAGATCGTCCCAATGGAAGAGTCCAGGAGAGCCAAGACCAAAAAAAGCACGCCAAGTTTGATCAAATGTCAAGGTTTTGCTCACAGTCTTCTTCGATTACCATGGCGTAGTGCATCCGGAGTTCTTACAACAAGGCTGTAAGGTAAAAAAGAAGTATTACCTGGAAGTTATGCACAGTTTGAGTAAAGCAAAAAGCGAAAAACGCCCGAAATTGTGGAAAAAATGCATGGCTTTTGCATCATGAGAATGCACTTGCTTACTGATCTTTTGATTATTTGGCCAAAAACAACACTGTTAGCAAGCCTCAGCCACCGTATCCACCAGATTTGGCCCCCTTCCTGTTCCCAGGATTGAAGAGACACATGAAAGGATGGCGTTTTGCGACGACTGAGGAGATAAAAACCAAATCGCTGAGAGAGCTCAAGGACATACCAAAAAGTGCATATTAGAACTGCTTCGATGGTTGAAAAAACGCTGGCACAAGTTTAATATATCTGAGGGGGACTTCTTTGAAGAGGGTAAAATAGAAATTGATGAATAAAAACAAAAATATTTTTTGAGAAAAATGAAAATTCATTTATTTTTTAACACACCCCGTATGTATTTAAAGGACCCTTG
This sequence comes from Anastrepha ludens, assembly GCF_028408465.1. Lineage (NCBI taxonomy): Eukaryota > Metazoa > Arthropoda > Insecta > Diptera > Tephritidae > Anastrepha > Anastrepha ludens. The sequence goes on along the minus strand of NC_071498.1, from coordinate 84,053,312 downwards.
AACAATATATACATATAATTATCTTTTTAAAACAAAGAACATAAGAACTACTATATATAGGTACCACCATTGACAAGTCTTGACTATTTATGTATTTATTTTTTAACTTCAATAATTTTTTTTATAAAAATATAGTTTATTCGACAACAAAGACTAACACAATCCAAGTTTTAAGCTTTGCGCAGGATATATAAAAATTCGACAAGATTTCATCGAAACCTCAAAATTTGTAATAAAAATGAAAGAAAAATGCAGGTGCCAAAGAAATTCTACTATAACAAAGTGCAAGCTTCAAGTCGATTAAAATTTTCGTTGGCTTTTGATAATTTTTTCCTTTAACGTTGTTTCGCATTTTTCTCGCATATAAAAAATATTTCACGCATTCGTCGTATGGAGACAAAGCACAACACCTTCAGGGGAAAAAATTTTAGGCACAAAGTTAGCTGTAAAATTTCAAGGATTTTATTTATTTGCGTAACTTGTTGCAAAAGTTTTGTCTGACACTGTATATAAATAAGTATATAAATAAGTATGTAAATGTATGAACATCTGTTTAAACACATCAGCTAATATCTACCGCTTCTGTAGGTGTTCCTTGCACTGTACCGTTTGATAACCGTTGCGAAATCCCTTCAATTGCAACAATTTGTCGGATAAATGAGATCAAAATCGAATTTAAATGGTAAACAAAATTTCCGATTCTTTTTACCCTTCGATTCTAACTCACACCTACATATACACACTGCGCGTATTTACATACGTGTTTATGGAAAAAACAGAGCTTTTCACTTATCCTGCAAAATAAGCAGATTTAACAAATAGCAAAACATACGAAAGTTGAGAGTTGTTAGTGATAAGGGTTGAGAGTTGAGGAAATTGAGGATTTCAGGGTAGTGTCAAAATGAAAAAATCATCAATTTGTTATTGACAACAACAGTCACAACATTAGCATAAACGAAGACTGAAGTGTGAACATAACACCTTCGGATGGAGTGTATGTAAATAAAAAAATATATATATTCCCATGCAAATATAAAAAATGTGGCTGGGTGCTTCAGCTGGAATAGGAAAACATTTCCACTCACAGCAATATTATTTGATTTCCGCGATTCGATTTAAAAAGTGCAAAACGGGTATTAAAAAATCAGATTTAATATCGTTGAATATCCTCTGTTAGAAATGAATACATTGAAGGAAGCTCTCAAGGCCAAAAGGGCAATTAGAATGAATATTTGTTGCAAATACACATCGAGTCTATCCCAAAGATTGCCAAGAGGCTACATACATTCCCATATAAATACCTGATATATGAATACGAGACTACTTGTGCGATTGAGATGTAATAATTTTTGTAGGAGTTCCATAAATAAGTATTTTCATCTCCAAATTCCTTTCTTCTCTCTCAGCAGTCCTTGTACTAGCCATATATACTATTAAAATTATTATTTATAATCAAATAAGATAGCTGAAGGTTATATTCATTTCAGAATGACCTGTGTGCAGCCAAGATGTTATTCAACAAAAAACTATTCCTTAGAGAAGAGACACCACTTTATTCAGGCAAGAATTAAATTTATTCCATTAAATTTGTGCTCAGTTTTCTAACAAAAGTTTGTTCTTTTACTAATGCATTCCTAGTATTTTCATCTTTAAAGCAAGACCACAGGGAAATTATGCAGAAATTACATATATTCTCCGATTTCATTTCCTGACTTAAGTTTACATAACCACAAATGCGCCTACTTGTCATATATGAATTTTAATACCAACAGTGTTTACTGGCGGCCGCCGTAGCCGAATGGGTTAGTGCGCGACTACCATTCGGAATTCACAGAGAGAACGTTGGTTCGAATCTCGGAGAAAACACAAAATTTAAGAAAACTCAACTAATTTCGAGTGAACCGTCGAACCAATTTCGAGGACACTAATTGCCGCTTGCCTATCGGAGTACCTATTTAATTTCTGGGCAGCTATTAGACAAGTAAGTAGCCAACCAGCTGCTTCTTTTGATTGCGGCTACCTGTACTTGGAACACATTGCAATGATGCGGTAATCTGAACTTGAGTTTGATGGGAGCTTCTCGTAGAATACTCCAGCGCCAACCCTTCCATCCAACTTCGAGTCATCCAAACAGGCTTACCAGGCCTATCTCCAAATGATGATTCCAATGGAGCATTCCATCTTCTTCCACTAGACAATGACTCCATACAACAAAATTGACTTTATAATGGTATTATAGAGCCAAAATACAACTCTAGGTGAGAAGCCCCATTTTCTGCCAATGGCGACCTTGCACCCATATAGGACTATTGTTGCTTTCCACGTTAGCTTTCTATTAGGGATTATACGTAAGTATTCCACCTGGTCAGAAAGCACCAACCGAGCGCCCCCTATTAAGTGGAATTGAGCTTTGGATCGGAAAAGCAGCTCAAAACATGAACATTAACTGGCTGTTTAACAGTCCGTTCAAATTATCGATTACACTAGTCTACAAGGAAAAGTATCCGAAATAATTTAAACTAATATCTGCTTCTCTGTCCATGCAAAATTCGGATTGATAACTAAAATTAATTTATTAGTTTGAGTTTTTACGATAATCGTATCTTTCGTGTTTAATGGAACTAGGCCGACAAAATTTAACCAACATTCAGACCCAGAAACCAGACTATATATTTCCGAAGGTTTATGATGCGCTGAATCCAAATCTGGCCTCAGAATTGCTCTATCAGCTCTGGTTTTCGAGATATCCTAACCTAAAAGTGCAAAAAACCCCATTTTTGCCCATATTTGAGGCTATGTAGCCTTGCAGATGTTTTCTTTCACCAAAATTAAAGGATGGCATCTTTAAATACAATCCTTCTTTTTTCAAATGGCGTTTTGTTTGCTCAAATATAATTTTTTTTCGCAGAGATATCGCATTTTGAAATTTTCATGTTTCGAAATTTTCCTACACCTGAAAATCGATTTAGATAACATAGACATGATATATTCGAAGAATTATAAAAATTAGTAAGCGACTATATCATGTCTATGTTATCTTAATCGATTTTCAGGTGTAGGAAAATTTCGAAACATGAACATTTCAAAATGCGATATCTCTGCGAAAAAAAAATGATATTTGAGCAAACAAAACGCCATTTGAAAAAAGAAGGATTGTATTTAAAGATGCCATCCTTTAATTTTGGTGAAAGAAAACATCTGCAAGGCTACATAGCCTCAAATATGGGCAAAAATGGGGTTTTTTGCACTTTTAGGTTAGGATATCTCGAAAACCAGAGCTGATAGAGCAATTCTGAGGCCAGATTTGGATTCAGCGCATCATAAACCTTCGGAAATACATAGTCTGGTTTCTGGGTCTGAATGTTGGTTAAATTTTGTCGGCCTGTGTTATCGGCAGTATACCAGGATTGACGTTCATAACTATTCACCTGAAAGGAAAATTCATCCGTGTAAATTACGTTTGCCTAATTCCGTTCTGAATTTGCCCTAGGCCATGCAAGTATCTTTTCAATGTGCTCCGAAACTTGAGGCCTTTAGCTCATTTTGTAAAACCAACGTACGCTTTTTAAATTTCTCACAAAACTATCAAATTGCACAACGCGTATTAAGAAAAGAAGACGGCTATTTACAGGGCCCGGCACTCGAAGTATAACCAATTACAATAGCCATAAATTTAGTTTGGAAAATTCCTTTTATTCAATTCAAACTGAAAAATATATGAAAATAATAAAAAAACTAAAAATCGATTTACTTTTGCTCGATATGACCAACTTTTGCCTTTAGACGGTCCAGAAACGAATCGCAAGCAGGAATGTGACTTGCAGGTATTTTGGTCCACTCGCGAACATTGGCTTTTTTCAGGGTCTTGAGACTGGTGAGTCTTTACGTTATATATATATACGTTATATAGTACGTTATGAAGTTCAGAACGTTGTTTTTATCCATTCTTAGTTCACTCAAGCTTCATGAGACGCTGCCAAATCCTGTTGAAACGTCTATGGTCTGTCACCGAAATGTTTGTCTGCCCACGGCTTCAAAGCAACTTTGACGCCAGGCTCGATGACAATGATTGGAAGGCGCCCATCTGCGGTTACTACGGCCCAAAGCATTACCTGTGGTGGCGGGTGGCATCTCTTGGTGCCCAATCGATGACTCAAATTCTCGTATGAACGGTCGGTCAAATAAACCCTATCTTTTTGGGAGTTTACGAACTGCTCAATTTGAAAAATTTTCTCGTCAGAAAACACAATGTTCGGAAATTGACCGCTTTCGGCCAAGCGAAGCAACTTCTTCCCTCTCAAAAGTCTGAGTTGTTGCTGCTTTGGTGTGAGATCATGCGCCTTTTGGATCTTGTAATGCCTGATTTTAAGATCATTTTTCAGTATGCGGCGGATGCTACGGTTAGATATTTTCAGTTCTTTCGCCATTTGATTGGCACTTCGTCGAGGATTTCGCTCAAGTCGTTTCTTCACTTTTTAAACCATTTCACGTGACGTTGCAGTTTTTTGATGACCACCTCCATGCCGTTTCGCGATGCTACCACTATCATTGTAACTCGAGCTTACGAACAATCGCTGGTTGTGATTTCCTAGCCAAATGTAATGCAATCCCACTATTATGTTTGAACTCCGTTACTGATTTTATTTTTTCGCGTTTACTCTGGACAAAATGCTTCCGCGCGCTTGTAAAAAATATTCTTGACTGTCATTGGTCAACTAACAGACAGCTGATGCCAGACTGTATGACGTTTTCACTGAGCCTTTTTCAGAATTTTGATTTCGAGTTTCCTCTATTGGAGCCATCCTATATATATACCTGCTGTTCTATATGCTTTGCAGAGGGCAAATGCGAGCAAGTCCTAAAGTATAATTGCGCTTTTGCAAAAGTTTAGCAGACGACCCCATACTCATCTCTCAGCTCAGCAACAAGATTTTTAATCGAAATCTGTGGGTTTGCGTATACTTTTTTCAACAAAATATGTTCGGCGCGATCAGATATTTTCCGTGGTCCGCCATTTGCAGATTACGTCTTATGACTAACGCGTATGTAACAACGGTATATCAACCAGGCCGAAAATATGTATGTAGATATGTAAAAACACTTTCTTAGCAGCAGATAGAAGCATTCGTTTTTTGTTTTCAATAAGTTTACCATTACGCAGCCCTGGTAACTATGTATGTCAACGAAATATTTTTAAGGGCACTCCAAATACAATAAAAAGCGAAGTTTTTAATTAAAGAAGTGCGAATGACTCGGATAAGTATATTAAAACATTTTCTTGACAAACATCAGAAAATTATCTAATATATTTGATATATTTAAACTAAAAAAGGCCTAGATGTATACAGTTGTAACAAGGAATTAAAATTTTGAAGTATTTCATTACATCCCTGTTGGAAAAATTATAATATGAATATGAAGTAAGTATTTTCAATTATGCATATTATTTTTGTATTTATAATTATGCCCCGCCGTAGCCGAATGGGTTGGGGCGGGACTATCATTCGAAATTCACAGAGAGGTCGTTGGTTCGAATCTCGGTGAAAACAACAAAATTAAGAAAAACATTTTTCTAGTAGCGGTCGCCTCTCGGCAGGCAATGGCAATCCGAGTGTATTTCTGCCATGAAAAAGCTCCTCATAAAAATATCTGCCGTTCGGAGTCGGCTTGAAACTGTGGGTCCCTCCATTTGAGGAATAACATCAAGACGCACGCCACAAAAGAGGAGATCGACCAAACACCCAAAAAGGGTGTACGCGTGTATATTATGTATATAATTATACCACAATTTCTATTAGAGCAAATAATTATTAAGTTATCCAACCTGGAAAATTTAACGCTCTGAACTGCATTTTAAAACTACAGTAGACTCGCGGTTGAGGGAACCCCGGATTGAGGGAACTACTCGGTTGAGGGGACCACAAAAATTCTTTCATTGAGTGCTCTGTAGAGGGAACCTTCAATCTAATAAGTACCGAGCAGAAGGAACCTCAAAATTTTTATGCAATTTCAGTTATTTTACAGTTATGTTAGAATGCGTATATGATTGGTATATACATACATACATATACATATGTATTTTGTGTAGATTTTTACCCCTCAAAACAAAATCTGAAATTATACAAAAGCTCGATAAAGGCTTTACATTAAAATCATTGGCTTATCAATATAGTGTTACCAAATCGACCATATCACGTATAAAAAATAGCAAAAGAAAGATTTTAAAAGCATCTACAGCGTGCAGCATTAAACGGAAGTATCTGAAGAAGGGTGAGTTTGCTAATATAGAAACTAAGCTATATAAATGGTTCATCACTCAAAGAAGTCGATATATTTCAATATCTGGAAACCTTATTAAAGACAAAGCTAAAGAACTGCATGCAAAAATTTTTGGAAATGGAAGTGGCTTTAACGCAAGTTCAGGCTGGCTAAATGGATTCAAGGCTAGATTTGGAATTAGATTGTTGAAAATTTGCGGTAAAAAACTGTCTTCTGATCAAGAAGCAGTGCCAGAATTCAAGGCAAAATTTTGGGGACTAAAAAATGATTTACAGTTGGATGAAAACTAGGTTTACAATGCTGACGAAACTGGATTATTTTTGGAAATTACTGGCAGACAAAACATACGTTAGCTCAAATGAAAAAAATGCGTGCGGAAGAAAAAGTGAAAAGGCGCGAGTCACAGTTTTAGTGTGCACTAATGCAACTGGCAAACACAAATTAAAGCCTTTAGTAATAGGTCAAGCCAAAAAACCACGATCATTCAGAAATTTTCAGCTTCCGTTGAACTACAGGTGCTCAAAACGAGCATGGATGACTGCGGACATTTTCGAAGAATGGCTCCACAATTCCTTTGTACCAGAGGTAAATTAAATTAATAAATCATAACATAGGTAAATAATAAATTGAACTAAATAAATTTTTTTTTTTGTTTTTTAGGTTACCACATTCCTAATACATGAGGGTCTACCAGTCAAAGCTGTTTTGATCTTAGATAATGCACCGTGCCATCCAAAACAGGAGTTATTAAAAACAGAATGTGGTTCAATTTTCGTTTTATATATGCCACCAAATGTAACACCCCTTCTCCAGCCGATGGACCAGAATTTAATAAGGTTAACCAGGTTGCACTATAGAACAAATACGTAAAGTCAAAATAGCCGACTTTTTAAAAAAAATTACTTGGAAAGATGCCATTTGCCTTTTGACCCAAGCATGGCAAAAAGTCGATGCCGACGTTATTAAAAATGCTGGTATCCATTACTTGACTATAAACATTCGATAGACAATGATGAGTGTTTCGAGGATGATGTGCCTCTCAGTGTTTTAAGACAGCAGATAGTTGCACAACAACATTCCGAATTTGAACAATTACTCAATTTAACTGAAACTGCATTTCCACAGGTAAACTTCTTCTTCTTCTTAATTGGCGCGATAACCGCTTACGCGATTTTGGCCGAGCTTAACAAAGCGCGCCAGTCGTTTCTTTCTCGTGCTAACCGGCGCCAGTTGGACACACCAAGTGAAGCCAAGTCCTTCTCCACCTGATCTTTCCAACGCAGAGGAGGCCTTCCTCTTCCTCTGCTACCACCAGCTGGTACCGTATCGAATACTTTCAAAGCCGGAGCGTTTGTATCCATTCGGACGACATGACCCAGCCAACGAAGCCGCTGGATCTTTATTCGCTGCGCTATGTCTATGTCGCCGTAAAGCTCATACAGCTCATCGTTCCATCGCCTGCGATATTCGCCGTTGCCAACGTGCAAAGGTCCAAAAATCTTACGCAGAATCTTTCTCTCGAACACTCCAAGCGTCGCTTCATCGGATGTTGTCATCGTCCACGCTTCTGCGCCATACGTTAGGACGGGCATGATGAGAGTCTTGTAGAGTGTTAGTTTTGTTCGTCGAGAGAGGACTTTACTGCTCAGTTGCCTACTTAGTCCAAAGTAGCACTTGTTGGCAAGAGAGATTCTACGTTGGATTTCAAGGCTGACATTGTTATCGGTGTTAATACTGGTTCCTAAATAAACGAAGTCTTTTACAACCTCGAAATTATAACTGTCTACAGTGACGTGAGTGCCGATACGCGAGTGCGCCGACTGTTTGTTTGAAGACAGGAGGTACTTCGTTTTGTCCTCGTTCACCACCAAACCCATTCGCTTTGCCTCTTTATCCAGTTTGGAGAAGGCAGAACTAACAGCGCGGTTGTTAAGGCCGATGATATCAATATCATCGGCATACGCCAACAATTGTACGCTCTTATAAAATATTGTGCCTGAGCGATTAAGTTCTGCGGCTCGTACGATGCTCTCCAACATCAGGTTAAAGAAGTCACACGACAGCGAGTCACCCTGTCTGAAACCTCGTTTGGTATCAAACGGCTCGGAGAGGTCCTTCCCAATTCTGACGGCGCTGCTGGTGTTGAGCAACGTCATCTTACATAGCCGTATTAGTTTTGCGGGGATACCAAATTCAGACATAGCGGCATACAGGTAACTCCTTTCCGTACTGTCGAATGCAGCTTTGAAGTCGACGAAAAGATGGTGTGTGTCGATTCTCCTTTCATGGGTCTTTTCCAAGATTTGGCGTATTGTGAATATTTGGTCGATGGTAGACTTTCCAGGTCTGAAGCCACACTGATAAGGTCCAATCAGTTGGTTGACGGTGGGCTTCAGCCTTTCACACAATACGCTCGCTAGAACCTTATAGGCGATATTTAGAAGACTAATCCCGCGGTAATTGGCACAAATTGCAGGATCGCCCTTCTTATGGATTGGGCAGAGCACACTTAAATTCCAATCGGCAGGCATGCTTTCATCCGACCATATTTTGCATAGGAGCTGATGCATGCACCTTACCAGCTCCTCGCCTCCACAGGTAAACAATCATTATAATATAGTTACACGTGCACTTAGCATGCCATAACTTTTTTATTTCAGTCAATCCTAAGTGTTAACGAACTAAGAATATGGACATGAAAAGATGACAATTGCGCTAATGGTACTGAGGGCGTTATCGATGATGCTAATCAACCTGTTGAGACATCTGATGAGGATGAGGAAGAGCATGACGAAATAAAGATAAACCATAATAAAAGTAAGCCATTAAAACTTTTGACAAAGCAATCCATTGGATCGAACACAATACCAACTCGCTCGAACACATCATTTTTCTTAACAATATCAGGGATATTGCAGTGAAAAAATCACTGGAAGCTAAGAAAAAACAAAGTACTATATTGGACTTCTTTAAATAAATAAAATATTTATAATCCACCCACTTCTGTACATGTATAATTTCAATCTCAATTGAAGGGAAAGTCTGGGTTGAAGGGAATATCCCTCGCACGAATTAGTTCCCTCAACCCCGAGTCTACTGTATAAGTAATTGTGCGTATAACTAAAGAATGAATAAAACACTGCACCTACTCAAAACTATTGCTTTAGAACTTCCTCATATAATTTTTTTTCTGTGAATGGGCATACAGTTTCCACCCAAAAATTCCATAAAATTTTCAATTTATTTTATATTTGCCGAAGAAATTTGAAAAGTGTGTAAGTCACTGGCTGGTAAGAGAAATGTGCAGAAGTTATCCAGATGTAAGATTGCTCAAATAGGAAGGGTGCATTAGAGTGATGTAGATATGTCTGTGAACAAGAACATGTACGAGTATGTGAGTCGTATATACGGAGAGTTGGAAGAAGTTAGCAGAAATTACGTGCAATTGATATGATGTGTGAGACACAAACAAAAACTCCTATGAACTCATACATTAGCACCAAGTGAAGACTGGCAAAAACTCACATTTACGATTTCGTATTGTAGAGTATAGTTTTCAAATTTAGTTTGGGCCATGGCGTTCAGCTTCGGTTTCGGTGGTTTTTTAGTGGCACTCATGCGCAAAGTATTTCCAAGTAGTTTATACAAAATAAACAATATTAATTTCATATGCAAAATCTACAAATGTCTTCCACCATTTACATATGCGCACATGCATATAAAACATTCCTGTAGGGAAAAATCTGTGTTGGCGAAATCCCATTCTGGTTCAAAACTAGTACGATTCTGCCAATTCTGAAGCATTGGTCTAGCAGTTTATGTTCCTTTTTAAAGTGTGACAGTAAGTGTGCCAGTATCGACAGCCATGGAGACGTGACGTGTTTTCCAATTGCTATGTTTCAGCAATGGCCAAAGTTACCAATTCAGAGAAGTTAGAAATCCCGTGAACCAAATAAGCAGTAATCATTCATTATCAATCGTTTTACGCTTGCAGACAAGAAGATATTATTAAAAAATATTATCGAAACACTGGTTCAGTTGTGAATACGGAGATCCGTATTTGCAGCGAATACAAATCACAAATTTCCGATCAAGCATTAATTATTCCACAAAGAAAGACTGTTTAGTGCTTTTTATATGACATCGTATGACATTGAAACTTATTTTTTTCAAAATGAATAAGAAGAGTAGAGCGACGTTAAACGACTTTATAACGCATGAACTCGATAACACCAATATGTCCCAACTTTAGTTAAAAAAAAAAAATTACACTACCTTATATTTCTATGATACAAGCGACGGAAGGTTCGAAGCTGTGAAATAGGAATTTGACGAATGGCCTATCTCACGGCTGACATTCAGCAGCTGCCCGGCGCGATCATGCGAATGGACACCAGTCGCTTGTTTTGTCTGATGAACGTCAAGTCCCTAATCTACGCTAAAAGGTTAACCACTTGAAAACCTGTCACACACATCAACATTTAGAGTAGTTTTGACAATTTTTCAACTCCTATTTTGAACTTTCATTATTTTCATATAATATTAATTGTCTAATAAAAATTATTTAATCCAATTTTCAAATTTCATAAAAAAATTCCACAAACTTTTCATTTTTGTTTTTAATTAGAATTTCTAGAAAGATTGTTGGCTTATTAAGTGTTAGTCCAATGAAGTTGCTAAAAGTCACACTAATTTTTATAATTTCTGCTTCAATGTCTGCAGTGTGAAAGGTGCTAATAGCGCGTGTGCTATCGAATGCTAACTCAATACAAACCAATCAGAATTCGATGAAGTTTTCCCCATTGAAGGCGAGTATGGGATTTAAAAATTAAATGATATTGTTTCATAGTCGGTATGTTGCCGCGAAGAATCTGTAAAAGTAAAAAATAAACAAGAACATTTTGCAATCAATGTCGTGCACACAAAAGACTAATGAAATGCAGTAATTATTCAGGCGTTAGAAATATTTTAATATTAGTATTTTTACTCATTATTTATTTCTTTATGGGTTAAAAGTTAAGCCCAGTCATCAATTTTCCTAAAATATTGCAATATTTACAAATTTAAGGATTAGGAGTGCTAGGATTAGGATTTTTCGCCAGGACAAATCTTGTTCAATAATGTGGTTTGGAAAATTTGCACTTAAATATCCTTAAAAGTTCGTAATAAATTAGTTTGTAAAAATATGTATTGCTGTTTTAAAGAAATCTACAAAAATTGAACTCTCCTCCTATGAAATAAAGTATACGCAATTTTCTCCTAGAAAGGCGAGGCACGATGAACCAGTCATAGTCCAAGTTCAATGCAAGCGCAATAGCTCGGGACTAGAAGATTTCCCTGCAAGGATAGTGTGACTCTATGCATGTATGCAAAACTATTGCCTAGGAAAGAGCAGTTACATGTTAATGCAAATGTATTCATAATAAATACGTGTGTTAAATTACGTGTGTGTGTGTGTGTGTAAAAGTGTGCGCTTGCATTAGTTTTATCAGTTTTTCTTTACTTTCATGCTGAAAGCAGGAAAAATTATCGCTTGATTTATGTAAGCATAATTCAGTGAATTTTTGGTTGAAATGTTTAGTAGTTGAGTTTAAAACGGAAGGGTTTTGTTGCACATGGCGTACGTGTCTAAAAACTACGCAAGTAATTTACTAAATTGAGGAGCGAAGTTTTTGTAATATAGTTTTCTGTAACGAAATTTAACCAGCCAGTCATGTGTGGAGTTCTTAGATTAGAAAAGTATTAACTGATGATTAAGAGCGTAAATAACTACTATATAAGAATGTTTGGATATTTTCACGGAAATGAAGTGATTACTTTCTGTAATAAAAAAAACACTCGCACTTCCGCACACACTTCATTGTTGACAGTTATTACTTTAAGGTAGAAGACCTCACTTACTTGAGTCAGCACTCCGACATTTATGCCAGTTTCTTAGGAACGCTAGCTTTGATTCTATGTGTTCTGCATTCAGGTGGCATGGAGTGAAAGAAGCCATCTAAAGGTGGGTTCATTTCGTGCTGTAGGGAAAGCAACTGGCTTTTGAGCCACGGCAGAGTGGGGCAGAGGATGTCTTCATTCGGACGATTATTTCCACCAAAAAAATCAAGAATTTTGCAATATATTATTCAGGAAAACTGCGTAGATTATTATGCTCAAAGGTTTCATCGTATAGACCCATATCACTCCCGACTGTGATCTCAAAGCTATTTGAAAAGTGGTTGATGGAGAGACACAACAAAATAATGGAACGAAAAAGAAGTAAACACTCTATAATCGACCAAGTTCACAGGATCACGCACGAAATAGAAAAAGCTCTCGAAATCACAAAATATGTTCTGGCGTATTCCTCGATCTGACAAAGTCATTCGATAAAGTTTGTCACACAGGTTTGCTTAAACTAAAATTAATTTTTCATAAAGAATTCGAAGAAATCTTGGATGATACTTATTCATGACTTCGACAAATAAAGGCAGGACTACCTCAAGGCAGCGTTCTAGGGCCTCTACTGTACCTTAACTTTACACATGGCCTACCGTCAGATCCTTATTACGCCACAGCAACGTTTGCAGGTGACAACGCGCTGATTACAGTTGGTGCAACTGAAAACCAATCGACAACATTAAAGTGAAGTATCTAGGTATGATACGTGATTGCAACCTTCGATGGAAAGAAAATGTTAAGAAAAAGAGGGAAGAACTGGACATCAAGCTCAAAAACATGCAATGGCTCATGGGTAGCAGATCAGCTCTGAATACGAGTATATAAGTAAAAAACAAACTATTAATCTGCAAGCAGATACTAAGAACAGTATGGAGTTATAGTGCGCATCCATAGGGGTGGGCCAGTCAAAGGTCGAGAAAACAAATCCAACAGTTCGAAAATAAAGTCCTTAGGAGCATGGTCAAGGCACCATGGTATTGCAGAAGCTCCGGCATTGAGAGCGACCTTAAAATAAACTCCGTCAACACTGAAATCGCTAAGATTTCTGTATACATCTTAGTTGGGGGATCAGGAGAATACAGAGTACTTTCTCCGCCACTTCCCGACACTCCCCAGACCCCAAAAATGTTGTATTTCTTGGTCGGATGTGCTATGAATAGGTGAACTATATTTTCTTTCCCTCGACTAAATGATACAATTCAATAAGTAATGAATAACACCCTACCCATTTTTCCCTATTCTCTAAATCCTCTTTTGCTCTTAAATACAATGAGTAATACTATCTCAGTGCTTCAAAAATTTTCGGCTATTCAAAACTCCATTCCATTCCAATATCAATCTTGAAATTCAACGGACAATACCTTTCACCACAAATGTTAATTCGGAATGAAGAGGAAATCGCGAAATCATTATTTACTCGACAAAATGAAAGCTACACTTTATAAATCTCTCATCATGGCGACCCTAATGCATCTCGTACACAACATAACTAAATCCCTTGAAGCGACACAGCATCACCCAAGGATCGCACCACTGATGAGCAAATCTTAGTGAAATGCAAAAAATTAATACTCGAAAGATTAGTAGAGGTTTGCAGCTCGTATGTATTTAAATTACGAGATATTTTTGTAACACCTCCTGATGAGATGATGCACTAGTTTGCTTCTGATTTCTAAGTTATCTCCCTTATGTGTGGTTAAGCAGTCCCACAGAAGGACTTCCTACCGTGAGACGTCAATATAGTGACGTATTTATCTAAGCGATGCTATCACCCATTGCTAGCTACCGATACCAAATCTTTAGTTTACTTTCGTTTGTGCGGCAATTTGTTGATATTTGGTTCGGATTTGAGGCCTTACACCTATTTTTGAATTGGATGAAATTGGACGATATATAAACGTGGAAGACATATTTAATTTATTTATTCTTTTATAGGGTGTTTTTTTTAGAGGCTAGGTTTTCAAGATGAAATAAAACGTATATAATTTAATGTTATGGCCAAGAATTTAGCTTTATTATAAATATAAGGGTTTGCCATTATGTTTTAAAAATGATTTCGGGCAAGTGGCCGCCGCGGCTGGCTCGAATAAATTCCAGCCGAGAGGCCCAATTTTCGACCACTTTTTGCAGCAATTGGGGCCGTACGTCAGCATTAACGCGCCGAATATTCTCTTCCAAGACGTCAATCGTCTCGGGCTTATCTGCGTAGACAAGCGACTTCACATAGCCCCACAAGAAATAGTCCAGCGGTGTTATATCGCACGATCTTGGAGGCCACGCCACAGGTCCACGGCGCGAGATAATGCGCTCACCAAAAGTTTCCTTCAATAAATCGATTGTTGCGTTGGCTGTATGGCATGTAGCGCCGTCTTGTTGGAACCAAAGGTCGTCCGCATCAACATCGTCCAATTCAGGCACGAAAAAGTCATTAATCATGGCTCTATAGCGCTCTCCATTGACTGTAACATTATGGCCGGCTTCATTTTTAAAGAAATATGGACCAATGATTCCCTATGCCCATAGAGCACACCAAACAGTGACTTTTTGAGGATGTAACGGCGTCTCAGCAATGGCTTGTGGATTATGTTCACTCCAAATGCGACAATTTTGCTTATTGACATACCCATTCAACCAAAAGTGAGCTTCATCGCTGAACAAAATTTTCTTGGATGCGTCGCACGAACCGAACCATTATTTTCGTAATAAATTTGCACGATTTGCAAACGTTGTTCAGGTGTAAGTCTATTCATTAAAGAATTGGCGCGATAACCGCTTGTCCCGCTTACGAAACCAAAAAAAAAATACCAAGATTTTTCACTTCATTGTTTACATAACGGTAAGTAACTCCAGCGACATGTAAATATAGCAACCAGAAAGTCTGCGAAAAAGTTGTTGTTTATTCTGGGTTCTTATACCTGATTTTTGAGTCGTGAAGCCCCGAATCCAATAGAAATTACTTAAAAATAGAAATTAATTTAATTTAATTAATTTAATAGAAATTACTTCCTTTTACTTTAATTTGATGAAAAAATTGGCTTAGGTTTGATTAAGAAAGGAGATTTGTGAAATAATGGGTGAGGAAATATTGACTAAAAGAGTTTTAAATTAGTGGTTACATATTTTTTCACCTCAATTCTCCTCTCGTTCTTTACTCAACCCTAGGTATATAAATATATATTTGCAGTAGATTAACTTTCTATTTAAATTTCACTCAATCAGCAAACTAAATTAAATCTCTAATGAATTTCCTAAGCCATTTTCTGCTTTTTATTTTTATCTATCGCACAGGCGGGCGTTAATACACACATACACAGGTACATATGGATGTGTGCACGTATTTGCTGTCCTCACTTTTACTCTCGCTTGCATTCTGACATTGTATGCAATTAGTAGTAATCATTTTGGCGTCACTTCGTTTGGCGTGTTGTTCGGTCAAGTGTAAGAAATGCGAATCGTTCGTCTTATTTTCCCCCTATTTTTTGCTACTAAGGAATTTCGCACACGAAATGCCGCTAAAAGCACCTTTCAGGTGCTGTTGTTGATTCGTGTCCGCCTCTGTGTCAATCTGTCAATCTTGAGCGACAGCGACAACTAAAACTAAAAAAAAAATACTTATTTGGCACCGACAGACAATTTGAATTTGCAGCCACAATATATGCACATGCATGCAACATTGTATGCAGATTAATATTACTTTTATTCAGTTTTTTAGTAAAGGCCTTGTAAAGGGTTTTCCAATAAGATGTGTTATTTTGATAAAAGACTAATGGTTTCGTTGCTTGTGTGGCACGTAGCGCCGTCTTGTTAAAAATAAACGTTGCCCAGATAATAGGACTATGAATAAGTTCGTGCGGTTTTTTTTCGAAATTTGAAACTTTATTGACGTAAAATGGTTACAAATTTAATATTCAAAATATTGTCCATCGCTTACTACTACTTTTTCCCATCTTTCTGGCAATTCACGGATTCCCTTTGTGAAAAATTCGGTCGGTTTTGCCGCAATCCACGAATCGATCCATTTTTTGACTTCATCGTAATTACGGAAGTGCTGGTCAGCCAGGCCATGTTGCATCGATCGGAAGAGATAGTAATCGGATGGCGCAAGGTCTGGACTATACGGCGGGTGGGGTAGGACATCCCATTTGAGCGTTTCTAAGTATGTTTTGACCACTTGTGCAACATGTGGCCGAGCATTGTCATGTTGCAAAATAACTTTGTCGTGTCTATCGGCGTATTGCGGCCGTTTTTCTCGCAGTGCTCGGCTCAAACGCATCAATTGTCGTCGGTAGACATCCCCCGTAATCGTTTCATTCGGTTTCAGTAGCTCATAATACACAACACCCAGCTGGTCCCACCAGATACACAGCATAACCTTCAGGCCATGAATATTCTGCGCCGACGTCGATGTTGAAGCATGGCCAGGGTATCCATACGTTGCCCGACGTTTTGGATTGTCGTAATGGACCCACTTTTCATCGCCAGTCACAATTCGATGCAAAAAACCCTTTCTTTTGTGCCGTTGAAGCAGTTGTTCGCATGCCATAAAACGGCGTTCAACGTCTCTTGGCTTCAATTCATACGGCACCCAATGGCCTACCTTTCGGATCATTCCCATGGCTTTTAAACGTTTGGAAATGGTTGATTAATCAACTCCCAAAGTTTTTGCAACCTCTTCTTGCGTTTGAGCCGGATCTTGATCGAGCAATTCCTCCAATTCGGTATCCATGAACTTTGGCGGCGCACCCTCGCGTTCTTCGTCTTCCAAGCCAAAATCACCACTTTTAAAGCGTGCAAACCACTTCTGGCACGTTCGCTCAGATAGAGCATGCTCACCATAAACTTCCACCAAGATACGATGACTTTCGGCTGCTTTTTTCTTCATATTAAAATAATGAAGAAGAATTCCCCGCAAAAACACATTATTTGGCACGAAATTCGACATTTTCAAGTGTGGTAAAAATATTGTTGTTTACGCTTCAAATAAAAAACTTATACTGACGTTTGTGCCTTACGACAGTAGCTCTCCAATGAATGTTTGGAAATGTGGATCGATGGAATAATAATCAAGTTACGCCATCTGTTGTAAAACCGAAACGAACTTATTCATAGTCCTATTAAATACCATCCGATTCCGGGCATAAAAAATCTTTAATCATCTCTCGATAGCGCAATCCATTCACCGAAACTCTTGCTCCAGCTTCATTTTCGAAAAAGTAAGCTCCAATGACTCCGCCGGACCATAAACCGCAGGAAATGTTGTTGATGATAGGCTGGCTTGAGTTCTTATGTTAACTAGACTTTATAAGCCTTAAGACCCAAATCTTTATACAAAATACGGTGTATTGTCGTTTGTGGAATGCCTAATTCCAAAGAACGACGAGGAATGGAGAAACTTGGGCTTTCTTCAACACTTTCGGCTACAACAGCAATATTTTCAGGATGACCCAAAAATGTTCAACTTTTACGAACCGTGTCTGCCAAATTTTCACCATTTTTATAGTGAATTTTAATAACTTCAATGCGTTGTTAAGCGTCTATCGTTCCATTTTTATTAATGGCGTAGTTTCTACTTGTCAAATATCAAAAAATTACAGCTTCAAAAGTGACATCTACCGGAATAGCGGGCTATACAAAATAACACCTGTTATTGCAAAACTCTTTATAATACTGAATTGATGTAATTATTTATTTAGTTTCACTAAATGATGTTAAGAATTTAAGTCTTTAAATCCATATATTATTTACTCTAATGCAAATTACATTATATCTTCTGACTGAGCTCGACGTGGACTTTGCAATCTTCATTTCACCCCCTGTATTTCCTTAATTCGAACTTTAAGGAATACGACCGCCGTAATCGAATAGGTTGGTGCGTGACTATCATTCGGAATTCGGAGAATGTAGGTTCGAATCTCCGTGAAACACTGAAATGAAGAAAAGCTTTTTCTAATAGCGGTCGCCCGTCGGCAGGCAATGGCAAACCTCAGAGTGTATTTCTGCCAAGAAAAGGGTCCTCATAAAAAAAGGGTGTAAGCGCCAGTTAAATGTACCTACAGGTATATGCCCATTTATGCCACAATATCAAGGCGCACTCCACAAATAGGAGGAGGAGCTCGGCCAACACCCAGAAAGGGTGTACGCGCCAATTATATATATATACATATATTAGGCCGGGTCGATTTGTGGGGAGGCAAAAAAATCGCCAATTGCTCTGTGAAAATCATATTCTAGGGATCAAAATGAGAAACTTTGCCGAAGGAACCATACCTCTAAAACGAATTCTGATGTCCCCCAATTTGGGTTGAACTTTTTAGTGTCTTTTCTCATGTAAAGGCCAAAAATGGTGATATTTTGAAATGATTGTATGGGGAACCCCCCAGGGGAGTTCCAGGGGGTGTACCACTGGCATGGGTGGATCGGCCGTCCAAAGTTAGTGGGGGTCGGTCATACATTTGGACTCGATTGGAGCACTCTAAATGGGTCAAAGTGGGATTTTTCGTTCGACCCAAATTGGGGGACATCAGAATTCGTTTTGGAGGTATGGTTCCTTCGGCAAAGTTTCTTATTTTGATCCCTGGAATCCGATTATCACACAGCAATAAGCGATTTTTAAATCGACCCGCCCTAATATATATATGTATGTGTACATATACATATAACTAGAATTTCAAAAGGGGCCTAGAAAAATGTTTGATCTTAACAGATTTAAAAAGATAGTGAGCTCTTTCTTGCTGAGAATCTTGATAAAAAGTCGGTATCATATCAGCGTGAAACAAAATAAATTGCTTTACCCTAGAGCAACGTCGAAAATTATTGCAAACTTATTTCCAAAGTCTATGTTGTGTATCTAAAAAAGTGCATGTTTTTTAAGAAAAATCAAAATCATCTTTTCTTTCGAATCGCATTTTCTTTTCCGCGGCTATGTTAACAAGCTGCGGCAGCAGGGGACCGGAAAACATACGCATGATAATTGAGAAGTTACTGCATCCTCAAAGAGTGATAGCTTGGTAAGGGTTTGTGAACGGTGACATCATGGCGGAGTAGATTTGGTTATTTGTGGCCAGAAATTGAAGACATGGATGATCCTTGGTTTCAGCAGGAAGGTGCACAGTATCATGAAGCTCAAGCCACAATCGATATTTTTGATCCAACATTGTGTGATCTTCAAGAAAGATCTCTCAACAGACTATAACTTTGGTGTATAAGTCGAGGACTAGAAGTGAATCCGAAAAAACGGATATGATACTGTTCAGCAGGAAGCATAAAAAACCTGTTCTTAAACAAATATTCCTTTTCCGAAAACCCATTGGAATAGCAGAAAGGGCTCACAGTCGCAGATCGAGTACACAAAACTGAAACGGCGTTATAGACCTGCGGAACGCTAATAGTGAAAAAATGGTGGTTGGGACCCAGAATGATACATTGGATCTACAAAACAGTGGTTAGGCCAATTCTCTACTGGTATTTTAGTATGGTGGTATGAGAAAGGTGTGAACATCAAAAGAATCGACAAGGATGAAAGACTCGCATCTCTTCTTAAAACCGGTGCGACGTCAACCACACCATCAAAAACATTATATGGGACATAAAACCTCCTTCCGATAGATCTGCAGGCATCATATCGTGCACAGTGCGGCAATAAGGCCGAACACTTTAAGTAAGTGGTCATATGGACTACGGTTACGATAAAATCTTGCCAGAAATTTTGGAGCTTCCTGGACTGGTGGACTATACACTTCGGCCTACACTTTCCATTACAACGTTCACGACAGGACGATGTAAGATAGGGCGAGTCCATCCATGTGTACACAGAAGGCTCAAAGCTCGAGGGCAGAGCGGGCCAAGGTGTATATTCTGAACATCTCAAGATCTCCTAGAGTTTTCGGCTTCTCGACTATTGCAGTGTCTTTCTGGCTCAACTGATGGCAATAACAAAAGAAGCGGCACATCAACAGCGTGATGCCATATTTGGAAATGATATTTATGTTTTCATAGGTAGCCAGGTGGCAAAAAA
Source organism: Anastrepha ludens (assembly GCF_028408465.1). NCBI lineage: Eukaryota > Metazoa > Arthropoda > Insecta > Diptera > Tephritidae > Anastrepha > Anastrepha ludens. The sequence continues at coordinate 84,033,076 of NC_071498.1, read as the reverse complement.
GTCCCTCCCAAAGCAGTCGTCAACCTACAAGATAGCCATGAAATGCCGCTCATCTCTTAACAAGATGGCTAAGTAATTTCCCCGAAGGGCTCCATGGGTTCCTGGTCATTGCGACAATGAGGGTAACTGCAGAATCGATGAATTAGCGAGACGCGGCACCACATTGGCCGATGAGTGGATAAGCAATGACATAGGCATACCCTTGCAAACATGTAAGCTACTTATCCTTGAGGAAATCGTGAGAGCGGCAAATGAGTAATGGTGTAATGAAATTGTGGCCGACTCTGAATGCTAAACGCATTCTCTGCTAAGCCAAAATATGGTAAGGACAGTCTTAGCACACTCTTCTCAGTTATATCGGTGCACTGCCTAATATGTAGGCACGCCCAGAGGATGGTCAAACACATAACTTCTACAGAAGCTGTAAAGATGAGGAAAAGGGCTATGAGCAAGAGTGTGTCCCACAGGGCAACAGCTTTAACCTAATCTAATCTAACCTATCAGCCGTCTTGGGGCTGTCAATTGGCTGGCTCGCAACTTTTATTTGATACCGTTACACTTGATTTTGTGAGATGCCGTTAAGAGCCGATATCGGACGAACAATCCGTTAACGAGTCAGTGCCTTAAGGCAAATATCGAGAAAGCGGTTTGTGAGATAGAGCCAGAAACTGTCGTCACGGATTTGGAAAACTGGGGTAAACAATATGCTATACTGCTAAACCAGCCGAGGTAACCACAGTACTTATATCCTACCATATTCCCAACTTTTATTATTTAACAGAATGTTCTGTTACGGGTTTTATGTACAGTCGATTCAAACAGAACAAATAGAATGCTAGAAGAAAATGAAATGAGTAAAACAGATTTAGTCACAGTATTCATCAGTTTGGAAGTCATAGGGTAGGCATAAAGCGTAACAGTAGCATAAAGTAACAGACAAGTGTGCTTTACACGTAGTTTATGAAGTAGTGTAGTTGAGGTGTGCCGAGACTGATGCTGTTAAATATTATATTCAAATATCATGCAGATCTACTTATGATCTTCTTCAATATACACACCTTCCCTATCCCTACAACGTTCAATCGTCCAGCTCCTTCAGGGTGCAAGCTACTTTCTCTTTCACGGTTGCCACGGATTACAATCATCTGTTTTTAACGCAGATTTCATATATAGAATCAGCGTGATCTGAGCAAGATGTACCGAATACTTAGCTATTAACCTCTACTGTCAATGGTGAGTTAGGCTGCACATTACTTTGTTAGCGAACACAAAACTTGTCCAATCGGTATTCCGATCGCTTTCATTCTTGTTGTCATAGTACGGTGAGCTCAAAATTTCATTTTCAGGCCCAGTTTAAAGGCCAAATTATCGAACCAGATTAAATATATTTTTGATGTTTTCTTTTGATTTAAACGTAGAGGAAAGACTATTTATTAACAGAAGCGAGAAATACTTCATTCGACAGCGTGTGCTTCACGATAAAGAGTTGTCGGTTGCTGGTATCTGGCGCAGTCATACTTCTTCTATAGTAGCATCAGACTAACTATTTAAAAGCCACACCTCGTATTTAATTCGCACATGCAGAATTTATGAGATTGTTGTTGTAACAACAATTCTTCTCTTCCAATTCGTGATGTGCGCAATAGAGTAGATCTTCAAATAAAGAAACTTATGGAATTATTTCACCCCACAGCGACGACCGGTCCTTATAAGAAGATCGCTCAAATCAGAATTGCCGTTGGTGGTTCGCCATTGCTTATCAAGTTGTCTGTCAGTTGATGCAGACAGACATGCTTCAAGCCTTAAACTCCCAACCAATCGAATGACATAACTGCATTTCGTAGGCCCGCAATTAGATAAATAAATGTTGTAAAAATCTGCGATTTGCTCAATTTACTTCGTGTTTGCATAGAAAATTTCAAATGAAAAGTGCTGCATCGTTCATTAAGTACAACACATACAAATATACATACATACATGTGATATATCCCATTTCCACATAAACATACTAAAGGGTGTTTTTAAGAGAGTCAGAACTTAAAATGATAATATAAAACAAAAATATTTCTGTTTTATTATAATCTGGTAGATAATTTTATGGCATTTATTTTTCGAATAGGATACCTGGCATATGCGCGTCGCGACTATGAGTTACACGTTCCATTCTATTAGTCCAATTTTTGACTACCTTTCCCAATAATTTTTAATAATTAATCTAAATGAGTCCAATTCTTGTAGGTACTAAATTTTATAGACAAAGATCCTTATGTATTCACGTTAAAGGTCAACAAGTTGAGAATGACGACGAATCGAGATTTCGGCGCCTTCTTCAACACTTCGCTCTATGAATTTCGCGAACAGCTGGCAAACTATAGTTATCGATATCGATAGTTCTCATGAAGCCAAAAAAAAAACACCCGATACATACTAACAGACTTACACGCGTGAACATACGAATATCCATATGCATTAAAAAAATTGCTCCACTTGTGCGCATTGTTTGTGTGCCGATTGTTTTAAATTCGAGCATTAGTTGCAATTTTTGACACCTACGAATTAAATATATGGCGATAGACGTGCCAGCAAAAGTGAAAACTATACAAAATAGAGAACGCTAATGAATGCCTTGTCTCGGGAAAGCCATTAATTACAATGGCGGCGACTGACAGTTTTTAAGTTACAGCCGAGTAAATACGAACTTATTTCTTTGTTTAATAAATACAATTTGAAAATAGATAAGAATGTTTTGGAGCACTGAAACAAATCCCTTGAGTCTGTTGCGCTTGCAAACGGGGGCAGTAACGTGAAATTGTATGGATGGATGCAGCTGCAGGTGAACTGTCACATGTGAGGCGCTAAGCATTTCTTGAAAAAGTATTTGAAAAACGATATTATTAAATTATAATTTTATAACATTACAAATTGTTTTAACTAATTGCCGACGAACTTTTCGAAAAAAGTATCCTTTGTGTACATTTGCGAACAAATTGGTTATGCTGAAAAAATATTCGCAGTTGAATAGTACGTTGTTGATACGAGTATAATGCAATTTTATTATTGAAAACACAGGGGAACATTAATTCTGCGGCATGGAATTTAAAGCAAATTGCTGGTAATTTGGGTTTGCTGAATACGAAAACAATAATATTTTATTTATTACAATGTACCCTTCAGACAAAATGGAAGTACAGCAAACAGAGCAGTAAAAATATCAGCAATACAATACAACACAATAAATACCATATAAAGCATATAAGATTGAGATTCTTTACGAAGTTTGGTTTGGATAAATCGAAGTCAAGATCAGAATTAAATAACAAATTAGGTTGCCGAAGTGCACGAGCGAGCAATAGATGCGTTACTAGCAAATAAGTCTTCTAGTTTTCCCTTGTTTTTTGTGTTATTTTTTGTTTTTTATGACGAGTTTTTTCATGGCACAAAATACACTCAGAGGCTTGCCATTGCCTGCCAAGGGGATTAGAAAATACTTGTTCCATAATTTGGTGTTTCATACACGGAGATTCGAACATTGGTAGTCAGTCATGCAAGAACTCTTTCGGCTACGGCGGCCACCCAATGGAAAAGGAATAATTGCGTAGCCTCCTCCGCGTGAAATTTGAACTTATTTGCTCGAGTAACACTCGGTAATCAATGATGCCTTTTCTTCTCCAGAGAGCTCAGATTATTTAGCATAAGTAGAAAATCATAAGATGGAACAGGAGCTTCAAGCCATGAGGAGTAAGGCAGTTTAAAAAATAATTTTTTGCTTATCGACAGATATAGCGATGAGAATGAACAAAAGGCGTATAAAGCAGTTTATAAGTACATGGTGCATTGTATAGTAGGAATGAAGTTAATATGACAACCAAAAGGAAATTTGGTAACGAACATATCTCCAATATCCAGGTTGGCGATGGTGTAGGACGTGTTAAAACATTTTGAAGCCTCGAAAACGTTAAATGCATGCGGCCACCGTAGCCGAATGGGTTGGTGCGTGATTACCATTCGGAATTCACAGAGAGGTCGTTGGTTCGAATCTCGGTGAAAACAAAATTAATAAAAACATAGCGGTCGATCCTCGGCAGGCAATGGCAAACCTCCGAGTGTATTTCTGCCATGAGAAAGCTCCTCATAAAAATATCTGCCGTTCAGAGTCGGCTTGAAACTGTAGGTCCCTCCATTTGTGTGGAACAACATCAAGACGCACACCACAAATAGGAAGAGGAGCTCGGCCAAACACCTAACAGAAGTGTACGCGCCAATTATTTATTTTTTTTTTTTTAATATTTAATATTATATTTAAAATTTAGGCAGAGGCGCGCCATCGATGCAGATTTTTCAAATCGTATTGAAGGCTCTAATACTTGAAAAAATTTCAAATCGACATAGAGCAGGCAAATGGTGGAAGAAATATATTTACTAATGTCATTAAGGACAAAAACTAGATAGAGAGCCCGCCAATGTATGTATGTTTGCGACGAAGGTTTAATAGAAAGCATTCCCTTGGTATTGCCTAAGGATGATATGCAACATGCCAAAATTAAGAAATGAAGATATTTCAGAGCAAAAGTGTGAGGAATTCACAGTTTCAGAAACTTAATAACAGAGTGGTCGTTGCTACAAGTCAAAGTTTCATTAATTCATTCTTTATTTACAAGACATGTCACAGTATCTACAAGGGGAAAAATCAAGTATCGTGCAGTATAGGTTAATTTTGAATATTATTGTAACATTTTAGACCAGCTGAAGGGAAAAATTTGTGAAAAAATACCCAGTTTGTAAAAGAAAAAGATTATTTTTCATCTGGACAATGCAACTCGTCAAAAGAGCATTTTGACAATGGCTAAGATTCATGAATTAAAGTTCGAATTTGTGGAACATCCAGATTTGCCCCTAGCAACTTTCATCGATTTCCAGACCTAAAAAAATGCATGCATGGAAAACGTTATTCGTCAAATGATAGGTCAGCCCTTCCAGATTCTCATTTTTGGGATAGAAGTCATGAATTGGAATCTCGTGTATTGATGTTCAAGGAGACTATGCTGAACAAAAAAGCGTATTTCAAGCCATAAAGTTTCTTATCGAACTGCAAAACTTATTGGACAACCTACAAATTTGTTATCTAACTTCAGCGAAGTAGGTATACGAGAGCACGACTTTTTCGATTTTATAAATTTCGGATTAGTTTGATTTCCGCTCGGTGTTATACATATTATAGATCTTTTGTTTTTTTCAATTTTTCCAAAGAATATACTGTGTACTTTAAACTCACTTATCTCGAAACGACTCTTTTCGGCCTAGTGTTGTCAAAAAAAAAAAACAAAACTATTCAACCGAATCGTCTGAAATTTTAATATGTTGTTCACAATATCAATCGCCCTCTGAAAAGACCTTATACCACTCGTAGACCCATGCTTTTTATAAAACACACTCGTCATAGGCTTTCTGCAATATTTCGAACAATTCGCATATGAAATCCCGTTCAAAACACAAAATTTAAGACAAATTCTTTGTTCGATATTTTTATCCCTAGCGAAAATTGTAGAGCATACCAGCGATTGACTAATATAATTAATTGCCAAAAACAAGCTAAGAAACAGTTCACGCTCAAACTCTGCGATACTATAGAGGTCAGTTGTATCAACATTCCAGCAAAAAAAATTGGTATCTGTGTAACGCGCGCTTTTTAAATGACAGAATGTACATAAATTACGAAAATATGTTTTTTTTTTGTAAAAAAGTTATTTGAAAACAAAATTTGATAATTGATTTTGCCTATAATGGGTGTGGAAAAAAGAACTTTGGACCATGATCAAAACCTTTTCCAACAATGCTTCTCTAAGCAATTGTGAATAAAAATTTAAATAGTTTTTTAGGGAACATCGCAAGGTATGTCAGATATTAACTACATAGTATTCAATAAATATTACATTAAAATCTCTAATATGGGAACGAGGCGAAATATTCTGATTTTTATTTATGAAGGTTAAGGTGAAAAGTACAAAATTTTGTAATCTTGAAAACATTTTGGCAATGTATTTGATTTTTATTTCATAGTTTTTTGATGAAAACGAAGTCTTTTAGTTCTACTATAAAAAACATATACTATAAATCCAAGTTTGAGACTTTGGGCAAATTTAAAAATATTCATAAAATTTTCATCAAAATTTCAAATATTTTAATTAGAATTTAAAAAAAAAATTTAGGTACGCAGTTTTATAATCCATTGAATTTCAAGATAAGAAAGTGCAAGTTTCAAGAGGTTCAAAGATCGCGTTTGATTTTGATAATAGTATAATGACTTCTTTTTTATTTGCACACAATGCCATAGTTATTCAACGCAATATGCAGAACATAGTACTATGCCATAGTTAGGCAAAAAGAGTCTAAACTTCTTCCGTTTGAGCTGTAAAGAGTCATTGTCGCAATGTCATTGCTTCAGATGGATATGATTTTGATTAAAACTTTAAAAGCAAATTCCCAGAACGAAGTCTTTCGGCATGGTATTGTATTGCAGGGGTCCCAGATATAATGAATAAAGATCAGTTAATACTATTGAGGATTTGCACTGAAGGAAGACAAAGCAAAAACTTACCAACATATAATATAGAAACAGATTCGATTGTGTCGATAGATAAACAAGGAAGAAGTTGAGTGAACTCGACTCTTAGATTGTAAAAAATTCAAAAATTATTTGTTTTAGTTCTCGCAAAATAATCTTAATTTTTAAACGAATTCATTACTCACTCAAATAATTCGAAACAACAACTACTAAAATGTATAATAACATAAATGAGAAGTGGTTTATTACAAATGCATATACGGACATACCGCATGTATGACATAATCAACACCCGCATTCAGTTGACTTTTTGCTGACTTTTACTTTTAAATAAATTTCTTCATTTTAACATTTAAACTTTTACACATTAATCAAGTTGCGGCAGGCAACCAGAGCCGTACCATGGGGAGCTCTAAGCAACTCATACTAAAATACATAAAATTATGTTACACTCGTGTGTGTGTGTGTATGATTGCCTTGCCCGTATGCGTGTGGCAAAGTTGAAAAGTGCCTGTCATCATATACTGATTCTTGCCTTTACATACCCGTTAGAACATATGAATCTATGTTTGCATGTATCCTTGTGCGTGCAACATATGGCGAATCAACAAAGCCACAAAAGGTGGAGCAGACTTGCTATTTTTCAACATTTTCTGCTGCCGTTGGCAACAACAGTGCTGCTGTCACTGCTTAGTCGCTTGTAATGATGATTGTGATGCAGCTGTGGTTGTGGTTCGGGTGGCGTCGCCAACTGTTGCTTTCGCTTTTGCTGCTTTTGACATTATCACTCTCAGCTTTGGATTTAACATTTTGATACACTTTTTAATGTGACATTGTTGAAAAGTTGTAGGAAAAATATGAGAGTCATCAACATCATTGCCATCATCATCGCAGACGCCAACAGCGGACGCAGCAAACACACATTCAAGTACAAAAGGGAAAGGCCCACAAAGTTATACATATTTTAAGGGCATGATTGGCTGCAATGAACGAGTGTGTAGGTGTGTATGTTAGGTATTCAAATACAAGGGATTATTGTTTATCGCTTTTTCTGGTACCTTAAAGATGTTTGGATAAAAGTGGCGACATACTTTATTTGTATTGTGTATTAAATGTTTATTCTTTATACTCTAGCCGATTTTTATTACATTAAAATTAAACTTTCGGGGCCAATGCTTGGGAATTAGTTATTCCTAGAAATGAAGGCTTCCTTAGTAAATTTGGAAGAAATTATTTTCGGGTGCAATATTTTAATTGAAGTAGAATATTTGGATTAGAGCGGTAGCAAGAATGAGTCTGCTATATTGGTTTGTACTCTTGTTGTTACCTCTGTTGAGTAATATGTTCGAGCCAGTTAATTGAAGAGCTTTCTTGACTCGGTCAGGTCACTTCATCAACAACCATTGGCATTGATAAATACATATGTGTGCAAATTGGAGGTTTTGAATTACCAATGCATCCTTATAAAAAATTTAAATTGTAACTCGTCGATTCTTTGATGAAATTTTTGTGGTTTTGTAATAAAAACAAATTAAATCCAAATTACAATGGCACATAAAGATGCGACATTTAATGGCGGAAAAATTAAAAAGAATTATGTATAATTTGATTCGGTTCATTGTTCTGAATTAGATATATCGATTGGCTCGTGCCATTCGATTTTTTCAAGGATTTGGGTCGCTATAAAATTCCTACCAAAACTGCTCAATTTCGACCAAAAGCAGCATTGGGACGACCTAAATTTCCTCCAGAGGGTCATAACTGATGACAAATCGTGGTTTTATGGCTATGAAGTAGAAACCAAATCTCAATCATCTCAATGGAAGTTGCCGCACGAACCAAGACCGAAAAAAGCGCGCCAAGTTCGGTCGAATGTAAAAGTTTTGCTTACCGTTTTCTTCGATTGCAGTGGAGTTGTACATCATGAGTTCTTGCCACAGGGTAAAACGGTCAATAAGGAATATTACTTGCAAGTTATGCGCAATTTGCGCAAAGCAATCCGCCAGAAACGCCAGGATTTGTGGAAGAACAAAAATTGGTTCTTGCATCACGCTAACTCCCCTGCTCACACATCGTTGCTTGTGCGCGACTTTTTGGCCAAAAACAACACACCAATAATGCCCCAGATTTGGCCTTCTGTGACTTTTTCTTATTCTCGAAACTGAAGAGGCCGCTGAAAGGACGACGCTACGCTACGATTGACGAGAGAAATACGGCATCGAAGGAGTAGCTGAAAAAGATAAAAAAAAATGATTTTTTGAAGTGCTTCGAAGATTGGAAAAAAACGTTGGCACAAGTGTATAATATCTCATGGGGATTATTTTTAAGGGGACAAAATAGATATTATTGAATATAAATAATTAAAAAAAAAACACAAAATTCACGATACTTTTTGAACACACCTCGTAGTGCTCGATAGATTTTACTTGCTTGCGACGTCGAATACTGCGTTTGAAGAATGGATTAGCCGCTGACCAGTTCGTGTCACCGAGCAGAGTGAATGCTTCTTCTAAGTTTGAAAGACCTTGGTAAGGGTTTTCGCTTATCAAACAAATGCAGAAGGTTGCCCGGAAAAGTTTATATTTAGTACTTTGCTTTTCTGACAGCAGATAATACGCTGCCGTTGAATATGAAATTAATCTCTACAAAATATAATATAAAGTTTTGAAGCTCATTGATTTTTTTCTTAGTACTTTTCTTGGACAAACAGATGCTGGGGAGATGTAACTAAAGCATATTTTCTGACCTTTGCATATGAGCGAATATTTTACATCTGGTAAAGAAGAAATAACAGAATCTATGGGAATTGCTTAAATATTTTCAATCTGCTCACAGTACTGCAAAACAAAACAAAAAAAAACTAAGAGAAATAATTCAAAAAAGAGCTAAAAATAGTTGGTATAGAGTTAAAGTATTTTAACACTATAATAGATCGATAAGAATTTTGCAACAGTGCTATTTTGAGCTCTCGCAGTCTTTCAAATCACTTCACCAAACAAGCAACGCATATATGTCTCATGAAAATATGTGTCAGTTTAAAAAAAATGCGCGCAGTCTCTTTATATATATATATATATAATTGGCGCGTACACCCTTTGGGTGTTTGGCCGAGCTCCTCCTCCTATTTGTGGTGTGCGTCTTGATGTTGCTCCACAAATCGAGGGACCTATATATTCAAGCCGACTCCGAACGGCAGATATTTTTATTCGGAGCTTTTTCATGGCAGAAATACACTCGGAGGTTTGCCATTGCTTGCCGAGGGGCGACCGCTATTAGAAAAATGATTTTCTTAATTTTGGTGTTGCACCGAGATTCGAACCAACGTTCTCTCTGTGAATTCCGAATGGTAATCACGCACCAACCCATTCGGCTATGGCGGCCGCGGTCACTTTAGGGTTAATATATAAATATATATATTTAGGGTATAGGTGTATATTAGGGTGGCACTCATGAATATGACGGGAAAAAGTCCTGATGTGTGTCATGACCGTCCCATTATTTTATTTATTTGTTGCACACACCGTGTCGATTATCTGTTTAAAACATGAACTCCAACTTTTTGTTAAAGTGGTAAAAGTCTTACGGAAAACCACTTATAGATGAGAGTTCGGGTAATTAAATTTATAGTATTTACTGCTAATATTCTTAAAAGTAAGTTATACTTATTAAAAATTGTAAAATCAGAGTAGAACATTGAATAATGTAAATATATTGTATTTATAATTATGCTCAACCTAAAGCTAACTTGTTACACTTTTTTGATGTATCAGTAGAAACGGTTTTTGTGATTTGTTCAAATACATGAAGCTAAAATTAATTTGACATTTATTTTGGTCAAACATTGTACTAAAATCTTCGAACAATTTTACTTTTATATCCACTATGTCCTTGATAATTTTCGTTAATTTTTCTCCCTGAGTTACTCCTGACTTTTATACCATAACTCATGCGGAAAGTGCTAATAGTTTCCGATTGTGGTAATCGAGACTTTTTAAGGAATTGTTCACTTTAAGTGCAAGCTGTTTTATTGTTAAACTGCAGTTTTCTTCAACAATTTCACTCTTTCTCTGAATGAGATTTGTATTTCTTTCGCTCAACTGTTCCAACATCTGAATAAATTTACTGCAACAGTAATTAATTACTCGTAATAATTTGTCTGCACATCGAACAAAATCCTCAAGATATGTAAGTAAAGTAAACTGTTCTGAAATACATTCGACGTATTTCAAAGAACTTTTCACACATTCTGAAGTACATTTTATGACTCCTGGAAACCATTTTACACTTTCTAAAGTATCTATAACACTTTCTAAAATGTATTTTAGTACCTCAGGTTATTCTGAAAAACATTAACCAACATTAAAAAATCTTAAATTTTTCTTCTCTTCTTTTTTGGTTAGCTTGAATTTGAGTGAAATACTCCGGAAAATAAAAAATCTTTATTGCATACAGCAGTTTTCCCATCCAACGAGTACGATTAAATAGTCCCAGGAAACGCAAATGAAGCTTTTCATGCCCTGAACAGAACAATCACGTAAACTCTATTAGCTCTTAGCTGTTAATAAACTTTTCCATACTGGAATTATATATAAGTATATTAATGCATATATAATTGGCGCTTACTCCTTATTTGGTTGTTTGGCCAAGCTCCTCCTCTTAATGGTGGTGTGCGTCTTGATGTTGTTCCACAAATGGAAAAAATTTTAAGCCGACTTCGAAAGGCAAATATTTTTTATAAAGAGCTTTTTCTTGGCAGAAATACATTCGGAGGTTTGCCATTGCATGCCGAGGGGCGACCGCTATTAGAAAAACTTTTTTTTCATTTTGGTGTTTCATGCACTAAAAGGGATACATCCAAACAACTTACGGAATGGCCAAACTGGAAAATAAATATATATTTGGACCTCTCTAATGTATAATATATATATATATCGCACATGCATACATAAAAATGTATATTTACATAGTTTCATACACGCATATCATCTTGAAGCATTTCAGAAGTGGAAATCACCAAAATTAAATTGCAACAACTATTTCGAAGCACCTTTCTGGTGGCGGACAAATTGCAATACCTCATCGCTAAAGTCAAAGTATTGCAGCACAATGCAATGCAAAATATATGCGAATATAAAGAGACGTCAGGACGCCACCAAAAGCAGACAATACGGATTCTTAGAAACCAAACAAAATGTGATGCTGGTGCGATAATCAGCGGCTGCAGACGTCGGACAACTTGTGGCGGCCACTTCTCTGGCACAACGATGTATAATTTATGCGTTACTTTTTGGGGACTAACAACAGTTTAACATACGTACACGGAACGCTTGGTGGGGCTGGCAACACGCTTAAGATGATCATATGGCACAACGATGCAGCGCCAGCGTCTATGGTTGGTGCGAATTTCACGTGAAATATTACAAAAATTTAAAGATTTTAATTGAAAGTGTAAAAGTAGCACACAAGGCAGATCTGGCGGGACGGGTTGGCAAGGAGTTATGCCGGTGTGTGTGTAGAACGTGCACTTTAAATGATATTTAGATACCTAGCACGCGTCTGCATACCAAACTTGCCACCACAAGCAGCAAATAAATCACAAGTCTTGCTCGCCACTTGTCACTTGCAATCATCTCCATACTGTTGCCCTTCGTTAGCGCAATTGCTTCGACCACTTTCCGGCTCTTGCTGTGCATCATTGTTCAATTTCTGTTCAGATCTGATTTCTATTGCAGGAATATATGTATGTATATTTTTTAAATTTAGTCACAATTGGTTTTCCTTTGTAATTTTTTGTTAATTTTTCGTTTGCTCATTAAATTTATTGTCAGTGATAATCGGATTTCACTTAACTAATACTTAAGCACATTTTCTCGAAATTACCAAAGTGATGGCAAACACGGTGGCCAAATTTTGTGGCGTAGGGACAGTTGTCAGTTTTGTTTTAATTTACTCATTTAATTTATTAAGTGCACCCAATGGGATGCATACTTCATTCGATTGAGATGAGCGCAAATACATACCAACCAACTATGCTAACCAAAATTATTAGCGGAATGGAATTGTTAATGAGACTATTAAAAGGGAATGTAAGGACCATTTTAAATAAAAACTTTGCTTAGGTCTTATGCAATGCAAGTGTTGCATGGCTTATACAACTTTATAAAATTTAGACGTAGTAAGTAAAAAGTGGGCACGATTTATAACTGAAGTCGATAACATTAACGTGAGGTGTCAATATCAGTCACGTTTTACAAAATTTTACTTGCGTCATTTTTATTTTCTTGGGTTCATTATTTTTACCAAACCAGAGTAATTCGTTTATGACAGAGATTTCACGTTTTTTTCCATTTTTGAAAATTTCTGTTATCGGGGTTATTGGTCGATTTCGCTCATTTTCAATACCAACCGCTTTGGATAAAGAGTAAATAACTAGGTGTACCAAATTTCATTGACATATACTATTTTTTGGGCGCACAGACGGACATATGGAGAGACGGACTAACAAACGGGTAGACAGACAAAGCTAAATCAGTTCCTCTCATCAAACTGAGCATTTTGGTATAGACTTACTCGTATATGTAGGTATATGCCTATCTCGATTCCTTTATGCCGTTGCATACAACTGTCATGTGAACAAAATTAGAAAGCCCTTAGGCACAAGTGCACGGGTACTAAAAAAATTTTCTTTACATTAAAATGTGTCATACTTTTTTGCAATATAAGTTTTTTATAGGTCAGTGAAACTGTACCCGTCGCACGTATTAATTTGAAACAAGCCATATCTTCAGTCCGTTTCTGTAAAAAACATACTAAGAAAAATTATAAGACATCTCGACCGGCTTAATCCAAATTGCTCGATTAGTGAAGAAAGCGTGTTTCTGCAAGCATTAAGGGGGGAGCCTGGTTTATGAGGTGTAAAAATTGCATCTCTTTGCGATTTTTTTTTTAAGGAAAAAATTAATTTAGCACTGCAAAGTTTTTTCTATCTTTTAATGAACATATAAAAAGTATAAAAAATTTTTGTACTGGTTAAAATAATTTGAAAAAAATGTTTAACATAGAAATTAGTAGAGCGCTGCAACGCTGGAGTTTCCAACTGGCGTACAAGATACAGCTCGTAATTATTATCTAAAGCAAACACTTCAAATGGATTTCTAATTATCATGATTTTTTATTCTAGATGAACTAAGAAAACTGAGAGAAATTCCAAAATTTCAACTTTTTGGAGGTTTTAAAGCTAAAAATGCCTTTCTATAAAAAAAAATTCACTTCAACTTGGTATAAAAATCTTGAAAATTTTTTTTTACCTATTTTGTTAGTTCAAATAGAAGAGAATTTAATACTGAAGGGAACAAGTTATGATTCATTTCAAAAGGTTCATTAGTTTTTTTTCATTCATGTACGCCAATTCAAATAAATCATAAAAATGAAAAGTCGAGAAAAGAAGATAAAGTTTGTACTACAGCTGTCCGGTCACAGCGTAACTACCTAACGCTCGCCTACCTTTGGCTTTGTATCTACGGAAATATTGAGAATTAGGCTCTATAACTTTGCGTGAATATTCTGAGATATATTAGGAATCGCTTAAAACGAAAAAAAAAAATTGATTTTTTTGACCTTATAAACCAGGCTCCCACCTTAATGGCAAAATGCGGCACAGTGCGGGAATTGGTACGCCAATCGACAAGAAATGTGTGAAACCGATTCATTAATTGTTTGTGGCAGCATTGAGAAAAGTAAGTGTGAAAACCAAAAAGTGTATCCAAACATTTAAATATTGATAAATTACCACTTACTTCTATTTTTCCAAAAATGTCCACTCATTGCGTATTGCGCTATATACGAAGGAAGTACGCCTGACATAAATTTTTAAATATAAATATCACGGAGAAGAAATCAGAGCCGGCGAGGATAAGAAAACTTAGGAAATATCACGAAGAGTTGGTTTAGGAAAATCTCTATTTCGAAAGCTTAACGCTATTTTTAAAATCGATTTCCCTAGGCTTAAGGTCAAAGAGTTCTACCCATTATAACCTTTGGCTTAATAACCTTTGGTTGCGGAACGTCTACTTTTACGAAGAGTATTGTTCAGAAATTGTGTTTGGCTCAAAGAGCAATGGAAAGATCGAGACTGGGCGTAAATAGAAGACACTGAATTTGAAATGCAGCTCTGGGACAGAAAGCAAAAATTTCCGATGTAATCGAAAGCAATAAGGAGATGAGTTGGCCACATAGTGCGGTTTACGAATAACAGATGGTCTAAGAGAATCTAGAATGGAGAAAGAAAGAAAATCGCAACATCGCCCAAAAAAGTAACGAAAAATGGTATAAAAACATCACAAGGTAGAGAAAATTGGAAGTCAATGGAGGAGGCACAACAATGGATGGAAACTCTGGGATGCTGACGGTGATGATACTAAAGCCACATATGCTGAATGAATACACTGACAACGTGTCTAATTGTAGTATGTACGAGTATATTCATAGTAGCCGTTGCTGATACCTCCATTTAGAAATGTTGAGAAAGTTAGTCAGCGAAGAGCCGTGCGGAAAACTATTTAAAAAAAAAACACTTCTCTAATTATTTACTGTATTGTACATATTTCCGAATTCATATTTAAAATTGAATTCAACAATATATCTATAATTGGGTAAGTTACTCGTATTGCCATAAATTGTATGTCCATCATATGCCCTTCTAAAAATTAGGGGGGCGTAAGCATAAAATGAAAATGTTTAAGAAGTGCAGACTAAAGAATCTGTATTTAATCTGTGCAATAATCTCTAATCTGCAGTGGGACATGGCAGCCAATAACACCTTTTGACTTAAAATAAGAGGCAAGAATTAAAGTGCAAAATATTGCAAAACTTTTTTCTAGCTTTTGTTGTAAATTATTGATAGGTATGTATCGCCGACTCCGAACGGGAAAGGAGCTTTTCGTGGCAGAACTATACTCGGTGGTTTGCTATTGACTATCGCTTTAGAAAATTTTTTTATCATTTTGGTTTTTATGCACGCAGATTCGAACTTAATCTATACAATTTTTGTTTACTATTCCCAATACATCTGAATAATAAATCTAAATGAGCCGAATAAGCAAAACTGCAACGCAAATGATGGTCATTTGTCTTCAATACTTTTGTGTGGGCACGTAAGCCAAGACCTTACGTAAAATTTTCCACCTAGTCGGAAGAAAAAGGCTAACAAGTTGAGAATGACAGCGAATATGACTATGTCTATGACTTCTGCGAACAAATTTTTTTTCTCAAAGTAAATTTCCACAATTTGGCCTTTGGTTTTTCTGCCGTTCAACGATTTATGATGACTTGCCAAACCTTACTGAACAGAAATGTCAATACAGTTTGCCATTCTCAGCTGTCAGACCAGTGTTATCGATATCGATACTCGTAGTTCTGATGCAGTTAAAAAACACCCGATATGTGTGTTCAAAGGAAATGTGTGTTGTTACCAGCTCAAGACCAAGGGAGAATAATGAGAACCTTATCAATCGAGAATCCGTTCTGAAATGGAATGGAATACGTCACTTGACTATCGACTTCTCTATTCGACTAATGTTTTGTTTTACAGAAACACAACTCTTGAGAGTGGGATCATTGTGAAGTCATAACTGGAGACTGGTTGCAGAAGCGGGCTACTGATGTGTTTCATATTCCATGCCATATGCATTGCTTATATATGTGTATTCATTTTAGCTCGATATGACCACCTTTTGCCTTGACTATAGCCTTCAAACGGTCAAAAAATGAGTTGCATGCTGCACGAATGTGATCTAGAGGTATTTTGACCCATTCTCGTGTAATCGCTTTTTTCAGCGCATCCATACTGGCATATTTCTTAGTCCTCACCTTGCTCTCCAAAATGGACCAGATGGAATAGTCCATCGGATTTGCGTTTGGCGAATTCGAAAGAAATTGTGTGGACGAAATGAAGTGTGGAACATGATTTTTTAACCATTCTTGGTTCACACGAGCTTTATGAGACGGTGCCGAGTCCTGTTGGAACGTCCATGGTCTACGACCGAAATGTTTGCGTGTCCACGGCTCTAAAACATTTTCCCGATAATAAGTCGCATTCACTTTGACACCAGGCTTGATAAAAACGATTGGAGAGCACCCATCAGCGGTCACTACGGCCCAAACCATTACTTGCGATGGGAAATTGCTTCGAGTGGCCATACGTAGGTTCAAATTCTCGTATGAGCGTTCGGTCAAGTAAACACGATCGTTTTGAGTGCTTATGAACTGCTCAATTGGAATTTTTTTTCATCAGAAAACACAATTTTAGGAAATTCGCCACGTTCGTGCAAGCTCAACAACTCCTTTGCTCTTTCGCACCGAACGTTTTTTTGCTGGGGTGAAAGTTCGTGTGCTTTTTGGAACTTATAAGCCTTGATCTTGAGCTCATTTTTCAATATGCGTCGAGTGTTGTCTTGCGATATTTTCAGTTCTTTGGCCATTTTTCTTCCACTTCGACGTGGATTTCGTTCAAGTCGAGCCTTCACTTTCCGAACCATTTCTGGCGTTGTTGCGGTTTTTTTGGTCCACCTCCATAGCGTTTTGCAATGCTACCAGTATCATTGTAACGTTTTATGGTTGCTCGAGCTCGGCTCCACCATCAAATTTACTTATTTATTTAAGAAACGAGGCTGCATCTATAAGACTTTTTATTACCCCTTTGTAGTTATTCCTACCGATTACAGTATTTGGGAGTTTTTAATGCAATTAACCCATACATAAATATACTCAGATTATTTCTAGCTGCCATATAATCAAAAAAGCTCCATCGTACAATTTTGAAGCAAATGGAAGGACTTTTAGAAGGAATTTTATGCCGTCCCTGAACGGCAGATAACTTTTTAAAAGGAGCTCAAAGGTTTAGGATTGTCTGCTGAGGGGCGACCGCAATTAGAAAAAAAAACTATCCCAACATTTTGTGTTTCTTGCCCATAGAGAACTTTAAGCCGGGACCGTTTGGCAATTTATTCTGTCCGGATATTCTGTCCTATGATATCGTCTATTTTACTAAATTTTAGTAAAATCTTTTCGTCACATTTTATGTAAACAATTCAAAGTTCAATCAATTTCAATTCACTGACGCATTATCGTGTCGGGACGTCTTAAAAACATACAAGTATATAAATTCATAGCACAAAAATGAGACGATAAGTACCTGTGAAAATCGTGTTGCATGCAACGAAAGTGCGTTTTTATGCACTTAGTCGATGCTGCAGACTAAATCTCACACATGCACATGTGCATGCATACACAAAAGAAAAAAGAAATATACCCATTTTAGACGTGGAAAATCCACTCACGGTGCGTGCAACACCAACACCTCAACATGCATGTGCATGACCGAGAGAGTTCTTAAAAATGCGCTGCAAAGTGCAAAAGCATGTATGCAACTTTATGTGGCATAGTGAAATGTGAGCGACTGTAACAGTATGAAAAGGTAGCATTTATATATTTTACTTTTAGATGCCTTCTAATTTTTTTACACATTGTTTTTGCGCTACATCTTTTCGTCTGCAAACGAGTTGATGTATTGAGTGTCTGTAGAATTACATGTTCTCCTTAGCGTTAGCAAGAATTGGGATTTCTTAAATTTCACCAATTTATCGGAGACGCACATGCAAGCACTTGCAACACCGGTGGCAAAAACTAAAAACTACTTGAAAATTGGCGCATAGCCAATCGTAATGAGAAAAGAAAACAACCAAAAAATCAAATACTGTGGCAATGCTGGTTTTCATATAAAAGTGTTGTTGTTGTAGTTATAGAATATTCTTTAACACAAGTACGCATTTGACTTGATTTCGCGGCTTAAATGCTTTTAATTTAGTCCATTTAGATGTGAAATTCATACCTCGCGACGGAGATGCAACACTTGCAACGCATCATTACCGCAAAGCAAATTATGAGACACTCTGCAGGCGAAGCGTGCCGCAATGTGCAGCAACGTGCAACCGCCACTTGTACAAATCGCGTCTGCTAGCGTTGTCTAGTAGCTGGCACCTCCGCTAACACCTTCACTCCCTCTTTGCCCCATTGTGGTCTGATTTCATCAGATAAGCTAACAAAAATTAAATATGAAATTATAATATAATATTTGCACTCAATAAAAGTGTTGCTCTACGCGCCACTGTGTCAAATTTAGCGCATGAGGCGCGGCGCATGGTGCATTTATGTAGATGTGAAGGGGGGCAAATAAATTAATATACTTACAACAACACGAGTAACTTATTGAAGTGTGCCAGCATAATTAGTATAATCGCAGATACGTACACTCATACATATATACAATGCGTATGCAGCTGGAGATAGTTGGGCATGCCGAGGAGCCGCATGTTCACATTGCGGCGGTCAGCATCTTAAGCGCCTTAAGTGCTGCAAAGAGATGCATACGAGTACATACATATATAATGTGTTGTTGCTCTTCGAATGCGTGTGGCATGGTCGTCATGCTTGGTGATCGCGATTATAATGAGCGATGACTGGGTGCAGAGACGACTACTGTGGGGTTGGCAGCGGTGGCGACATAATTCGTGCAGTTAATACCTGTCCCGACGTGAAACTCCAACGAATGCGCGCACAGACCTGTTGCACGTCGCCTGAGTTGAAATATTTTTTCGCCACGTTCTCTTGCAGCCTGTATATTTTTAATTTCTGGCCTACCGCTGCGTTGGCTTTGCAGAATGCGATATGCCTAATGCGTCCGATTATGTTGACAAATTATTGTATGAATTATTATGTGGCAAATTGCGAATTAGCCATACGAAATTTGTTATGCTTTGGAGCATTTCAGTTGGGCAATGTTGATGACATCTTGTTGAAGTAAGCCATAAAAGCTTTTTATTCCATTTAAACACATTTATTCTGAATTAGCACTATATTTTTACTTAAAAGATTTAAATTTGCATCAAATTTTATTTAGAGGACTCTAGAAAGATGTCCAGATCAACCGTTGGCAAAGAACCAGGGGCCAACTCAAAAGTTAGGAAAATTTACCGAAATAAAATTCTGGTTAAACGAACTAGACTATCTTATCTACTTACATATATATATATATATATATGTTGGAAACCTTATGGATATGTCAAGCAATTATGCACTGTTTGCTTGCTATTTGGCAAAGGGTAAGTATTCATTCGATAGAGCTCTTAACATTTTCGACACCTGCTCTTCTTTGCTTCTCATCGAGGTGAAAAAGCAGTCGAAGCTGCCCGGGCCATTTACGACTTGTATGGAAAAGGTATCATAGGCGAATCTACAGCACGGAAATGTCTTGCAAAGTTTAAAAATGCCAACATTGACGTCCATGACACGTCCCGCAGCGGAAGGATATCTGAATTTGATGATGAACGTCTCAAATCACTTTTGAAGGGGAACGGTCGCCAAACCAGTCGTGAATTGGTAGAGGAAATGAATTTCGGCCATAAAATAATTCCCAATCACTTTCATTCAATGAGATTCCCCTGGGTGCCTCGCCTGAGCTCAAAGAAAAAAAACAGAGAAAGTTACCTTCAAATTGCTTGTCAGCATCTCGGCCTCCATCGAGCAATACGCGGTCGTAGACAGCACATTTTGTACCAAATCGTCACGGGAGACGAGAAATGGTGCCTATTTAACAATACGAAGTATAGAAAGAATGCCACGGTCAACAAGGAGCTCTACATTGCTCAGCTGCATCGCGATAGTGAGGCTATTCGACTGAAAAGACCTGATCGCAAGGGTAAAATCATACTCCTCCATGACAACGCTAGGGCTAATGTTGCACAAGTCGTCAAAACCGCACTCCAAGAGGCCGCCGTATTCTCCGAACCTCGCACCGACCGATTACTATCTTTTCCGCTCCCAGTTTAACTATATGAAGGACGTTACCTTCGATAACAAAGAGGTCCTTAAAAACTGGCTCAACTACTTTTTTGACACCAGGACGGGCGATTTTTGGCGGAACGGCATCAACAAATTGGTCGAGAGGTGGGAAGAGCAACGGCGAATATTATATATAATTGATTAACTTACCATATTGGTATAATTATTGTTTTTGTTTAAATAAAAGCCATTGGTAAAAGAACACAAAAGTATTCGGAAATTTTATTTTTCTTGTAGAAAGTCCAGAAAGAGATTATTTTATCACATTTTTGTTTTTAAGAAATAATTTAACATATCAAAAAACCAAAATTATGAGTGTAACACATAAGAATGAGTGTATCATGTAAGTATTCGAAATTTAAATGGTAATAAAACAAAAGCAATATTTAGTGATGATAATAAATTTAAATTTTTTGGGCCAGATTGTGGTAATAAAGTGTGATGAAAAGTGAATTCCGAAGTCCACCCTAATAATCCAATATATTTAGTTATGCACGGTGGTGACAATGTAATGTCATAGGGATGCATGAATGCACATTCAAATAGTTAAAGAGAAGTTAAGTGCTAGCCAGTAAACTTGGGCTCTCGGGTTATGGTATCTTAAAGAATGTAAACATCTCACAAAACGAAGTTTTGGATATTATATAACACCCCAAATGTTTTGGGAATACCACCTCATTTCCCGGATCTAAATCCGATAGGGCACCCGTGAGTAAATTTCCTGCTGGAAATACGGAATTTCGTCAAGGACAGCCTTAAGGCTGCGATACTCAAGAAATGCGCAGAGATATCAGCTGTGTGCAAACGAAAGTTGATGTTTAAATGCAGAATAGATTAAAAGAAGTTATCAAAGTTACAGGATATGCTGTTAGATATTAGTTAAAAATACTGTAAATTATATGTATGTCGGAATTATTATTCCAAATATCTTTGTAAAACGAATTCACTTAAAAAAAAATAAATAATTGGCGCGTACACTTCTGTTAGGTGTTTGGCCGAGCTCCTCCTCCTATTTGTGGTGTGCGTCTTGATGTTGTTCCACAAATGGAGGGACCTACAGTTTCAAGCCGATTCCGAACGGCAGATATTTTTTATGAGGAGCTTTTTCATGGCAGAAATACACTCGGAGGTTTGCCATTGCCTGCCGAGGGGCGACCGCTATTAGAAAAATGTTTTTTTTATTAATTTTGCTTTCACCGAGATTCGAACCAACGACCTCTCTGTGAATTCCGAATGGTAATCACGCACCAACCCATTCGGCTACGGCGCTTTTGCTTGGAAAAGAAGGATTTTTGTGTTTAAATTAAAGCTTAGACCTCAATTAAAATGACTGAATTAGTTTTTGAGCAATAAATAAAAAGCGAAATGAGTTTCCGATATTTTATAAGCGAGAGAAAATGTTTCCGAATACTTTTGTGAAATACTTTTTCGATTTCATTAATTTTTTTTCCATTTTGTGTATTTTTGGCTGTGATAGGTTTGTAAAGAAAAACTTTGTTAGGTATTGCCAGATTTTAGAAATATCACAAAAAAAAAGGAAAAAATAATTTAGATGGGGCTCACCTATATTTTTCAAAGAATATTTCTCAATATTTAGTACGAAAAAATGCGAAAAACTTAGGTAGGGTTGCCACCTGTTGAAAAAAATTACAGAAATTGAAACATAAAATTATAGATTTTTAAATATACAAAAGTATGAAATATAACAGTAACATACTGCTATCAAACGAAAAGTGTATTAAAAAATATACATCGTTATACGTCAAGAACTAAGAGCAATCCATCAAATCTGTTACAGAGAATCAATATTGAGCTCTTAAGTTAAACGCGCAGCTGAATGTATAAAAGGTTTAAGTCAAACTTTTAAGCTTAAATATGCACAAAGTAGTGAATGTTGCTTACCAAAGCTACTCTGCTGATTAATTCAAATTGACATTTCATATGCAATGTTGCCACACAGGACAAATATTAATCTTATTATTTGAACAAAATCACCTTCTGTTATTGAAGGGTGCTATATCTATCGACAAGTATATAAATGAATTCCCTTTATATCTAAAAATCGAAAGTATTTTAGTTGATAGCTCTGATGATTGCGATGTGATGAAACTCAAATTTGACAAAATTGTAAAAGTCACAGCAATCCATTGTGATACCATTATTACAACAACGTTTGCCGTTGACAGAAATTGCACGTATTTATTTATTCTGTAGTAACTCTTGCGATCATGCGGTTTATACGAAATGTGTTTGCTTTGAACACATTTTTTTAGTTTCTTCTATACGATTTTTTTTAGTTTTTCTGTACCTACAAGTTTTGTCACACAGTGCTATAGATGTGATTTTAAACGGTGTTTTTTGTAGTCTTTATTCGATTTTAACTTATATTCAGTTTATTTTGTAAAGTTTTTATTGAAGAGCATTCAATTTATCGCAATTACGCGTTATGGTGGCGGTGGTGGTGGAGGTGACACAACCCAAACCCAATTAGCGCAAAAGATGTCATTTTCATACACCACTCGTAGAACCACTGCTTTTTATTTGTCGAACCATCTTCATTTGACTATGAATCTTCTTTCAAGTTAACTATTGAGAATTAGCCCAGCATTCTACGTCGAAGAGCTCCCAGGCTTGAGCACTCACACAGATAGTGAAAGACGGTTTCCCTAGATTCTTCTTCGTTGCAGTTTCTACATCTAGCCACATCTTCCTGGCATGGTCTCTCAAAGGCCAGTGGCCGGTTATTGTTGACGTTATTCTGAATATCTGAAATTGGGCCATGCTTGAATAGCCATTTTGCAGGTATCCGTATGAGTATATCTATCAACGGACTGTTTCTGAAATAACGAGAAGGTCTCCATTTTGCAAACGCCTTGGAGAAAGCCTATTTCTACCGCTTCAGATTCATTATAGGATGCCCCTGTTTTGCCAGTTCATCATATTCCTATGGCCAGGTACTCAGATGAGAATGATGTCTGTCGTGCGCGCTAAAGCATTTAGTTTTTCTTTGTATTGTCTGACGATTTTTAAATTGGTTGTAGGTGGTTTTAAAGCTAATATGGCTGCTTGACAGCCTGAGAAAATAAGTATTTCCGATAGCTGTTGTGCAAGATTTCTATTTATCCTGCAAGCTTGCAATTCTCCAGGGCAAAAAACCTGGAAGTTTCGATGCTTTCGAATATACACCAGGGAAATCACACCTTATATTAAAATTAAAATTTTACATCGTTTTTCGATGAGTCTTTATGGTGTTATATTGTATATACTTATTTATACTTAATTTTTTTTTATTTTTAGTTCGTCGCAAGACTCGATGCTTCAATTCAAAGCTGTATATAAATGAAACTGTCAAGCAACGCGAAAAGAGTAATGAAGTTCAACGGAATCGAAAGAATCGAAATCATCAACGTAGAAATATCGCGTTCAATCCCTATAGAACTGCGCCCAACCAAACGTAGCAATCGATTACCGTTCACAGAAAACCATTGCAATTGGATGAAGGAAAGTTGTTTGTCCCCGTTGCAAGACGTTTCGGTTTAGAAATTACTGTGTGCACTATCCATCAGTGTTTTCAAATTCGCTGAAATTGCAGAAATTACCACCTCATAAACTTCAATTAAGAGTCGCATCGGTAATCATTAAATTGCGGAACATAAACCAGCCACTAGAGGCGTAGCGAGGGCGAGGCGAGTGAGGCGGCCGCCTCAGGTGCCAGACCAAGAGGTCGCCGAAATCGTACGGATAAAATATTGAATTTTTTTTTTTCGTGGTGCTAAATTGTCACCTTGCCTCAGGCGCTGAAGAAGCTCGCTACGCCTCTGCCAGTCACGTTTTTGTAATGGCACCTAACTTGCGGGGAAGAAGTTAATGAACAACGTTACCGAAGCTACAATTTTGAAATAATTTAAAATTTCCAGTGTAGCTTGCATTTGCTATGTCGTTGAATAAATCCCAAGGGCGGTTTCTAAGTGTATGTGATATTAATCTTGAAAATCCATGCTTTCCACATGATCGATTGAAATGCGCCTGTTCCCGTATCGAAAAATCAATAAGACTATTTATTTACGCGCCAGAAAAAGAAAATTAAAAATGTTGTGTATCAAAAAACATTACAATAAACCTTGTATTTTAAATACTTATTTAATTTTTTTTATTATTTACTTCAGTTCGAATGGAATATTCACACCTAAGGCAGAACAACGAAGATATATTATAAATATCTTCATTTACGCTAGCAACACATTGAAGAAAAAATTATAATCAAATCTAATGATTAAATTCCCCTAACTACATTACTCGCGCAACAAATATAACGAAAGAATTTGATATAGGAAATAATCAAATTCATTTCCTCATTCACTCATTTAGCTATTCGCACATTCGTTTATGCACTTCAACAGGTTGCAAAGTAATCAACATTCAATTTACGCCAATAACGTGAAACGATATTCCGCTGATTGAACTCACACAAACATTGGTATGCTAATGTGACCGGGGGTGAGGTGAAGGAAGGATGCTGGGAGAATGTTGCGCAGCGTCGCATTGTGTCGCATTACGTTACACAGCAGTGACACATTCAAATGAGGCGTAAACTCAATTACACCGCTACACACAGACGGCGTGTCGGCGAAATTTTATTGGATTATTGAACACGTGATAAGCTCAGTGGAATCGAGAGGGGGGAAGCTATAGCAGAGCTGGCAGTAAATTCGCAAATATGTTACACTTAAGGCTGCTGGTAGAAAGTAAAAGTGCGGGTGGGGGCTGGAAGAAGTATAAATGATTTAACTTGATAGCTGTAAAGCGATGACAAACGGAAGCAAATTAACACGAGGAGAGATGGCAAAAGGTGTTTTTTTGGAGGGATTAGAAGAAGAAGTTCCGTAATATATATTATTTTGGCGGTCGCCTTAAGCAATGTGCTAAAAGTAATATAAAGTTGAAGGTCCCTCCGGAGGTGGCGCTCGGCCAAACATCGAACAAAGAACACCTTTTGTTGAGTGTCTGGCCGTGCGCCTCCTTCCACCGTCGGTCTCGCACCAACCCATTTGGGTACGGTGGTCGTCCAGTTATCTATATGCATTTTTAAGTTGTAGTTGGGCTCCCTAAGTGCTGCTGTGTCCGAGATATTGTGTTGGAAAAGTCTTATTTGTGATCTGATAATTTCATTCCCTCCTGCATAAGATTTGTGACTGGATAAGCGAAGTGCTAAGGATGTATACCAACACTCTTGCAGAAGAAGGGATAATAACTTCAACACTAGGATACCCAAATATATAATGCCCAAAAGCATGAAATTGTGAATATCTGAACTTCAAGTTAAAGAAAGCGCAATGCATATACAGCCTCAAAAACTTTGTACTGATGGCAATCAAAGTTCCTGGTTGAGCCCAAAAGAAAATGCAATTAACTTATGACCAATACAAAAAGGACTGTGGGGCTTCTGTTGTTGAAATTTTACACCATCTGCGAATATTCGAAATTTTTGTATATGGAGAAATCTCCCGAGACTACTATTTAGAACAAAACAAAAAAGAAATCGTCAAAAATTAATTTTTGTGCCACTTTAAACGTTCATTATTAACCAATATTCAATGAGCTGTAAAACTGCTTACTTTAAATGTTCCGAAACATTCAGAACAAAAACTTCAAAATGTTGATGAACATTTCTTGAATTATTTTAAGTCTCGTTTTACAAGTTTTTTTTTCCTAAAAACAATAAGAAGCATAAATAAATAAAAAACAAATTAATAGTCAAAATGTCGTGCTACTATCAATGCTAGCGCAGTTTATGTGTATAAATCTACATATATGTACATTTATATACTTACATACATATATATATATCTAGTATTATAATACGAACACCATCATTAAATTATATTAAATTTCTATTCTTACTTGAAAATTGTTTTGAATAACGCAGTTTTTTCAAAGGCATAGTAGAAGGGAACACATCGGCTGGGGCGTATGAGTGACATTCTCCCACTTTCGTTTGTTAGGCAGCAATTACGCGACTTTGAATGTCTACTTCAACACATACTTCACCGCTTTCGCTCAATTTTATTTATTTGCATTGCAAGTTACTAGTTCTTTTTTTTTAATTTTCCACACATTTTTTTTTTTTGTGAATCCGAGTATCCGTCGCAGTGCAATAACATAAATTACCGGCGCAGCGGCTATTTGCCAAGTGACGATTGCATTTCTAAAGACTTTTTTTTTTAATTTTACAATGAAAAAATACGTACATGTGGGTATGAATACTTTTATTTTCATTTTTTTGCAAGCATCATTGCTGCATTGTTGCACATCAATTAAATTTTACTGTTGCAGTTGTTAACACGTACAAAAATACTCAACGCACGCACACCCAATCTAGCTTGTTCCTATTGAGGAATGTTGATGGAACTGCGTTGCAGGCTGTTAAATTGGTAAATCAACAAAGTTGTTGCATCAGTGCATATAAAGAAGTGTACAATTTTTTCGATACAGTGAATCAACAAAGCAATCATAAGAATTGGATGGGTGGGAAATGTGGATCTGGAGTAAGATTTTTCCGTATACTTGTATCGTATGTTTTTATGAACTTATTTCATTAAATACATCTAGGTTGCATAAAACTTCTTCTCTTCTTCCACTGGAGAAATTTTTCAAAACTTTTTTATCACTAAAAAAATGGTATTCTGTATCCTCTCAAAACTAATACTGTTGAGTAAAGTGACGTGGAACAATACTCGTACCTTCAGTTCCGCCAAAATAAGATGGAACTCTCTGAGTTGTTTCATATCAAACAAATTTCATAAAGAGTAATACCCTATAATATGACCACTCTAAACTGATGCTGGAAAAGATTGAGCAGTAAAACTCAAACTCTCGACGAACAAATAATATATAACAGTTCTAGAGTACTGCATAAAACCTTAGACGATGTCAACATCCAGTAAAGTGGCCTATTTATAGCTGAAAAGATAGATCTTGGGACTAGAAATGGCGTAAAAGACTGAGTACTGAAGAAAGTTTCAGAGGCCCCTCTGTCTAGGATACGTCCTAAGAATGACTGCAAATGCTCCACTGTGGAAAGCATTTGTGGAAGAAAGGGCTGCACCTAAACACAAACAATGAAAACCTATCAATATTTAACAAGTTTCTCTTTAAATCTTAAGCTATTTTGACAGAAATAGCTCTTCCAGAAACGACCACCAGATGGTATTATAGTAAGTGCTAAAGGAAAATGTTTTCCGCAAAATGAGTTGTGGAAAAAGTTTAAGTTTTTAAAATTAACTTGCAAATGTGAACAAAAGTATTTAACTCAATTTTATTAAATGCAAACGACTAATATCTTTGCTATGGTTCTCAGTTTGAATCTTGAAGTAGTTTGGATTGGTAACCGCCTTAATTGTCTACAGAAATTTGATAATATTCAAGTAAGGGTAAACTGACCTATTTTCTTTAAAACTCAGTAAGGCAAGTGATTCTTGATTATTTTATAAAATACCTGAACTCTTAAAAGGCTAAAGTTACCACAGAATAATCGCGTTGCTAAGATGCTGACGTGACTTGCTCGATGTTTGCTTGGCTTGAAATATATATAGAGCTTAAATTAAGGTTAGCCTTTATTTGAGTCTTTATATAATAGGACTATGAATAAGTTCGTTACGGTTTTACAACAGATGGCGTAACTTGATTATTATTCCATCGATCCACATTTCCAAACATTCATTGGAGAGCTACTGTCGTAAGGCACAAACGTCAGTATAAGTTTTTTATTTGAAGCGTAAACAACAATATTTTTACCACACTTGAAAATGTCGAATTTCGTGCCAAATAATGTGTTTTTGCGGGGAATTCTTCTTCATTATTTTAATATGAAGAAAAAAGCAGCCGAAAGTCATCGTATCTTGGTGGAAGTTTATGGTGAGCATGCTCTATCTGAGCGAACGTGCCAGAAGTGGTTTGCACGCTTTAAAAGTGGTGATTTTGGCTTGGAAGACGAAGAACGCGAGGGTGCGCCGCCAAAGTTCATGGATACCGAATTGGAGGAATTGCTCGATCAAGATCCGGCTCAAACGCAAGAAGAGGTTGCAAAAACTTTGGGAGTTGATCAATCAACCATTTCCAAACGTTTAAAAGCCATGGGAATGATCCGAAAGGTAGGCCATTGGGTGCCGTATGAATTGAAGCCAAGAGACGTTGAACGCCGTTTTATGGCATGCGAACAACTGCTTCAACGGCACAAAAGAAAGGGTTTTTTGCATCGAATTGTGACTGGCGATGAAAAGTGGGTCCATTACGACAATCCAAAACGTCGGGCAACGTATGGATACCCTGGCCATGCTTCAACATCGACGTCGGCGCAGAATATTCATGGCCTGAAGGTTATGCTGTGTATCTGGTGGGACCAGCTGGGTGTTGTGTATTATGAGCTACTGAAACCGAATGAAACGATTACGGGGGATGTCTACCGACGACAATTGATGCGTTTGAGCCGAGCACTGCGAGAAAAACGGCCGCAATACGCCGATAGACACGACAAAGTTATTTTGCAACATGACAATGCTCGGCCACATGTTGCACAAGTGGTCAAAACATACTTAGAAACGCTCAAATGGGATGTCCTACCCCACCCGCCGTATAGTCCAGACCTTGCGCCATCCGATTACTATCTCTTCCGATCGATGCAACATGGCCTGGCTGACCAGCACTTCCGTAATTACGATGAAGTCAAAAAATGGATCGATTCGTGGATTGCGGCAAAACCGACCGAATTTTTCACAAAGGGAATCCGTGAATTGCCAGAAAGATGGGAAAAAGTAGTAGTAAGCGATGGACAATATTTTGAATATTAAATTTGTAACCATTTTACGTCAATAAAGTTTCAAATTTCGAAAAAAAACCGCACGAACTTATTCATAGTCCTATTATTTGAACTATTTCGCTTTTTACAAGCATCAAATTGCCAGCAAACCAAGCTGAGATCCTCCAGCATTGATAGAATACAGAGAAAGATAGCAAGTTTGTGATGGGCCGACAAAAACCTTATGTAATAATTCCAGTGAAGTAAAGGCGCGTCTTCATTGAAACAAATAGAGGGGTTTTTAATTTACCGAATCCCACAAACTTTGGAATCAAGTAACTATTTCCATGTCGCTGTAGTCCGTTTAATAAATTATCGCAATAATAATAATAATAATATCGCAATAGTAAATAGTAAATCATCAAATAATTTGTGTGTGTATGGAATAAGTTTCTCAAAAATAACGAGTTATTTGAATTTGTAATGCTACCTTCTACTACCGATGCTATTCAGTTCTCTCGAATACAAAAAGGGATTGATTTTTGTAGATGCGAAACATTTAATTTGAAATTTAAAAGCTATGAATGAATTTTTTGCCGAACGTGTTTGAGCTTCAGCTGGCGCTTTTTGTTAATAATTCTAATAACATTGGCTATAAGGAAGAGTACGGCGACCGCCATAGTCTAATTGGTTGGTGCCTACCATTCGGAGGTGCATGTGTTCGAATCCCCGGGCATGAAATATCAAATGATAGAAAAAGCTTTTCTAATAGCTGTTGCCACTCGGCAGACAATGGCCAACGCTCGAATGTATTTCGGTCATAAAAAGCCATTTGACGTTAGGAGGTAGCATAAAACTCTAGGTCCCTCCATTTGTGGTACAGGACCAAGGCGCACATCAGAATAAGAGCAGGAGCTTGGCTAAACACTGAATAAAAAGGATGTAAGATATATAACACATAGGCTGAAAAGTCCTTGACCTAACACATAGATGGCACTAGTTTTATTGCATTCACATCTTTTTCAGTTAGTATTACCATAAAAAAACCGCTATTAACTTTTCATGATATTCTATTCATTAGTCCGTGACTTATTGTGCTAAGAGTGACTGCTTCTTGATCTTTTGCTAACTTCAAACGTAGTTGTAGATACACCGATAATGCACAACGCAGTGAACGTCCAAATGGGGCGGTGACACCAGAAAACATAAAAAATCCGCAAAACCCATGTGTTACAATAAATATATAAGACGGGCAAAATAGAAGCTTCACATACCATTTCGTCGTTGCTCGAATAGCTGAACAATTGTATAAAATTATACTCTTTCTATTTCCAATTTCACTGTATAAAAAAAATCAAACTTTTTCCAAAATAACCAGGCCCTGAGTATGGATTCTGGTAGAGGGAGGGAAAATTTACGCGTATAGACAATTGGAAAGCTTATGTCTCAAGGTGTTTTAGATATGGTCGTTCCACTTCTCTCACATTCATCTGGTAATCTGCCATAGAAAGCGATGTGATCGAGCGACATATTCTGCAGCGCTACTATTTGTGGGGTTGAAGTACAATTGTTCACCCTTTTGCTCATTTTCATGGTAAATCTTGGCTTGTCAAGCTATAATATTCTTACATTTTAGATATAAGACGTGTTCAGCAGTTCTATGTAGACAACAATGGGAAACATTTCTGCCTAACATATTAGGTATATAGGAGATTACAATGTACTCCTAAAATATTTGTCATAAGTCGACGGCCGCCGTAGCCGAATGGGTTGGCGCTACCATCCGGAGCTGCGCAGGTTTGAACCTCCTTCCATGATGGAACGAGTTTGATGGCGGCGGCGGCGTTTGGAGGTGGCACGAAACTGTTAGACCCTCAATTTGTGCAGCAATATCAAGATATTTAAGTGGAGGAGCTCAGTCAAACATCCAAACAAGGCGTTATATATAAGTATATAAGTCCCTTCAAGTTCAAAAAGTTTTACATAGATGTATTGAAAATAATTTTTTCATAAATAGGGAAAAATTGTTAAATTTTTCTCAGGTAAAATTGTATTTTTTTATTTTCTCGTAAATAAATAAAATCTGAAATAATAAATAAATTTCCCTAAAACACATGAAAATTAATTTGAATAAAATTCGGTGCTACTGTTGAAATACTGTTCCTATCCCTCAAATACACACATACATAACAAAAAATGTAAAAAAGACGAATCACGATTTGAAGTATTTTGCTGCAATTTTTATGCTTTTACACTGACAGCTAACAAAAAAGTAGACAGCGTGCGTACATACATACATATGTACATATAGTGCATCGAAAAAAATCTCACAATATATAACACTCTAACAAATTCGCCGCTAAAATATTGGCATGTTAGTGCAAAAGTAGCTTTACTAACAGCGTCAACTACACCATTTCCATTCGACCTACCCTCCGGAAATGTCTAACCATTCATTCGCCTCTCCGTCTATCTAAGTCCATCTAGCGCAGTATCCGCTAACTCGGCTGACTGCTGTCATGTGGCTTGTCCGCCGTGGCTGGCAATCGGCTTGTCACACTGTCCCTCTGTCACTCCGCAGACCGCTGCACCATCTAGTTAAATGCCCGGTTTGTCACCTAGTATGGTGGGTCCTAATGCGGCGGGCATAAATTTCGCATGCGTGTAACCATTCTCGTTTGAGCGATAAATTTGATGAGCGCATAAAAAACCTAAAACTATGCCATTTATTGGAATGGCAGACAAAAAGCTAGGTTTTATTGTAGAAGCCAAAAAACTCTTAAAATTTAAATAGAAGCAGTTTGTAAAACACTTTAATCTATTCGGTTTTCAGTATTTCACAGTTATATAATCTCTTCTACACCTGCCTCTATGACCGTATTTTCTTTCTTTTTGATTTCGCCCCATTTTTCTTACTGGCGCCGTCACAAATCATTTGCAATTCATTGCCGATAATTTTATTTTTCATGCATTTCCGCGCATTTCACATGAATTCACTTCAATTTCATGCACTCACCTGTGAAAAGCCGCCAATTTGTAGCTGACTGCCAGTTGTTGCTCTTTGTTGTTAGTCGGCTGGATGTTTTGGCTTTTTTGGCTCTTTTTGACTCTTTGGCTGCTGGCTCTGGGAAATGACTTGGAAATGATTTATTGGGGGAAATGTGGTCGGCATATTTAAATTTATGAGCCAACACATTGAGTGTGAAGGTGGACTAAAGTTTTCATGTGCATGTTGTTAGTGTTGCTGTACTTATTTGCATGCATCCCCATGTAGGCATCTTTGAATACCTCTGTGTGCTGTTATGAAGACCTGTGAGCCAATTAAATATTGATGCAGAGTATCTGGCAGCGATTGAGTTGGTTTAGTGAATGTACGTACGTGTTTATGGGAGTTTTGATTGCTGATAAGTTTTGGGGGAAACCTGGGAAAAAATGTAGATGAATAATTTATCATGACTAGTTTTGTTTAACGCTCACAAAAAGTATTTGGATGCAGCAGCAGCAATTTGTAGAAGTATACAAAGTAGGTACGAGCCAGAAATGGGGTTGGATCGTTTAAAGCGTGAAATGTTGAAACTTTGAATTTGAAAAGGTCGAGCCAAGGAGCACCAGGAGATTTGGTGGCTCCTAAAACACTCAAGCTAAAAAGCACATTGCATTTAAAGCGGAAAAAGGAGAAAAGTATCAGAGAAAGAGATAGGAAAGAATAGAGACAGAGATAGTTAGTCCTGTGAGAACGAATATTACTCACTCTCATGGCATCGGAAAGTGCTCAGTGTTATCCGTCTCCTCCAAGCATGGCATGCACATTGGGTTCCCAATGATTCCCATGGTAGCCATATGCTGATCCCATAGGTTGTGCCCTGTAATAATACCGACCATCAACCGAAAGTCTTTCCTTCTAAGTTTTAGTAGAAAGTTTGACAGTTTACTGTTCGGACATATCACAAAACACTTTGCAGCTCTGCAGCGTTCTAGACCGGACCATCGTTCTTTATGCAGACTGCCTACATAATCGCTGATCCAATTCATGATTCCTATGGAACTGATTCCGATTATTGGCTCTGGCTCCTGTGGGGCACCGCTGATTAACGGTTGGCCAATTCGTCGGCGATTTTGTTTCCTTGAACCCCGGAGTGTGCGGGAACCCATATAAGTACAAGCCTGTTTTGTCTTGCGACAGAATTGAGCTTCTTATTACATTCTTGAACAATCTTTGAGGTTTGTTTCGCGTTCTCCAGGGCCCTCAGTGCAGCCTGACTGTGACTGAAAACTCCAATCTGTTTCCCGCTCCATCTCCTCTCGATTATCCATTCGGCTACTTTCAGGATGGCAAAAACTGCCGTTTGGAAAACAGTTGGCATTTCCCCCATAGCATAGTGATACTTATTACTATTGTTTAAGTACCATCCGGCTTCAGACCTTATTTCACGGCATTGCTGAAGAATCTTCAATGCACGATTCACCTTCAGTGAAACGTGTGTCTCGCAAGTCAGTTTCTTATCCAAGATTACTCCTTGATATTTAGCTTCATCGGAAAGACCAAGAGTCACACCTTTCAGTGTTGGAAGACTGAGTCCATCCAATTTCCGTTTGCTCCTAAACAAGACTATGATTGTTTTGTTCGAATGAATATCAATTTTAAATGCCTCATTAATTTTTAGTAAAAGTATTTTGAAAGCCGAATCGAACCTTGCTGGCGACATCGTCGGTATAGAGCAGACCTGCAGCAGTTCAAAAAGTTTACAATTTTTTGGCAGCGGATAATTATTAAGATAAGTGTTCAATTCGCTGTTGAATGAAATATTTTTTTTTTCAATAACATTACTGCTATCACGCAAAAGCCCAATTACTGTTTTGATTTTTTTCCGAATGATTTTTCGATTTTTTTTTGCCGAAGCCGAAACGAAACCGAACTGAATTTTTTTGGCCTGACTAGGCCGAAGCTGAAGCCGAAGCTTGGTCGTTCTCTAAAAATGATGTTCTTAAAACTAAATGTGTTGACATCATATAAGTTGGGAGATCAGTAGTACAATTCCAAGGATGATAGGTTAGGTAAGGGTAAAGCGGTTTTCCACTATGGGGCATACTCAGGCTCATAGCCTATTATGATGTCGCGCGGGGAACTTGTTCTTATCTCTCCTTAAACTAGTGTGTAATTTTCAACAATTTTAGAGGATCTCTGATTTCCCTAGTACTGAGATCTTTCAATTTGTTAAGGAATTGTGACCTAAAAGAATAAATATATGTCTGAATAGAGCAGGACAATGACAAAGGGGGTGCGAGATCGTCTCTTCCGCTTCCTCATCTAGACAGCTTCTGCAGAAGTCATGTGTTTGTACGCCCATGCTCTGGACGTGTCTGCCTATTAGGCAGTGCCCTGTTATAATGGAAATCAATGAGCTAAGACTGTGTTTATTTTGCCTCAGCAGAGATTCGGTGCGTTTTGCATCAAGAGTGACCACAAATCCCGGACGATGCTTCAAGTGGTTTTATTACGCCATCTTTCATTCGCTGCTCTCGCAATTTTCTCAAAACTAAGTATACATAGATGGATAGATTACCTGATTTGGCCAATATAATAACAAAATTGCGCGAGCAACTTCGGATACCATGTCACCGGATATTTGGCAGCAGAACTCTTGCCCCTCATTTCACACGTATTGATACACTCGTCCAATCGCCCTTGATTTTTTTCGGACATCACAAACACAAACGCAGTTTTTTTGTTAACAAACCGTTACCATGACCCGAGTTACGTCAGCCCATCAGCTGATGCTTTCAAATCCGCTGAGAGCTGGTTAAAGAAGAACTTTCTTGAAATTTTTCCGTCAACCTTGAATTGTCGACTCATTCCTAAGATTATTTCCACTAAAAATTTCTCGACTTTTGTCATATGTTGGTCGTAAAAATCGACTATTTTCATAGTAATTTTCAATAATTCTAACGGGTTATTCTATTGTGTAAAATTGTACATCTATCTACTTGAAAATGTCAAAGGCGGTACAAAAAAGGTTCCGTTTAAGAATTATTGACTACCGCTTAATGGCCTGATCTTGGCCACTCCTTCTGAGTTTGTTCACCATTCTACAATATTATTCACTAATTCAAAACTATCCGAAAATCTTTATTTTTAACTAACCTAACGCAAAACCGTTACAGATTGTATCGGAAGACTGGCTCATGTATGTATATTCCCATTGCTCACCCACGGGTCGTTGATAGTATACAGTTGCGATGCAGATATAATCTAGTAATATAAGAGCAGAATTTGGAATTGAATACGCTTGAAGATGACAAGACTTATCTGTTCAGTCGAAACCTCAGTTACGGTGCCTTTGAACGAGGACAAACCGTTTCTCTTAAGCATGGTCCCTTTTCACTGAATTTCTCTTAACCTATTCCATCACATGAATCCCGCTAGATAGATAGATAAACACTTTATGAGGTTGTTGTTGTGCTTTCTACTCATCACAGTAGCTCATTCAGACCCAGTTTCCTTACTAAACTCAGAATAGAGCTGGGTTGGATTGAGCGTATGTGCCTTTCTTCTGGCTGCAGTTGGCCAAGAAGACTCAGCCTTCTCAGCACTATAGTGCGGCATTACAGAAGAAAGTGCATTGGAGTATCCTTACATTGGCAGAAACAACAACAGTTCGTAGACCAAATCCCGATCATGTGCAGATGACTAAGTAGTCTGCAGTGGCTTGTGGGAGTGCCCATGAGCATTCTCAAATTATCCTTGGGGAAAGTTATGAGTTTTTCGCTTAGCGTAGCCCCATACTTTGGTGCCAGCAAACCTTCCTTGGTCCTAGCTCTTCACTCCTAAGCTTCTCCTTGATGGTGTGTTGTTTCATTAGCAAGGCTGGTCTCGGGTTCAATGCATCTGCTATATCGTTCCCAGTTATACCCCTATGCCCTGCGATCCAAATTAGTCGAACGCTACTGTGCGTTCCTAGTAGAATAAGTGTCTCGACACACTGAAGGACCAGGGAAGACTTGATTTCACATGACGATTGGGCCATAAGTACCGCCTTACTGTCGCTCACAATGGCAATTCACTCGTTCTGGAAATGTGTGTCTAAGTTTATTTCTGCACATAGACAGATAGAATACATCTCCGCTTAGAAGATGCTTGGAAAACTATCCATCGGGACGGAGCGCTTGGTTCTGGGGTATGAATCCCGCTTACTTTTAATTAATCTTAAACAACTAGAAACTAGAATATAGATTTTACCGCTGTCTTTTTTCTTTAATAACTAATATTCATCTCTTTTTGAGAGTCAATTTTTTTGTCCCTACCATGCGTAATACGTCTTTACGCAATAAATATCCATTCCATTTGAATAGGTTCAGAATAAATTATGCCTGAAATGCTCTTATTGCTCGATGTCTTCATAAACTCAATGATAACTCAAATTGTATTGAACTTCTAAGAGTAGTTCTATATTAATTTGGAGAATAAATAAATAAATCTTATAATTATTATTTCTTCTAAAGCCTGCTACATCTAATTCAGCTTACAACGCCATTCTATGGGATTTAGTTTAGATAGCCGCCCGCTGCGAAACGCATCGCCTGGAAGATACGAGTATACCCTGCAGTCTTTAGGTATCACTTCAATCGAATAATCTCTCACTTTTTTCCTCACTGGCATCATCTATTTCATATTGATCAAAATTATATATGTAGACCTTATAGTTAGTAAAATAAATTTATAAATACATAGTAAAATATAGAAGTTGCAGTTTATTGCCATCGGCTGCCATTGGGTATCGATTTTATAACTGTCAACCGCCCCAGACTCATAACTTCTGTAGCCTTTGAGAAGGTTTTTTTTTTAATTTTTAGTGGTTATGGTTTACTCGAAAAAATTTTGGAAATATGGAATGAAATTTTGAAAATTATAAGATAGAGTACTTTAAAAAAATATTTTGTGGGAAAAATTATGAAGCTAATGAAACTAAAATACAGTCGGACTTATAGCCTTTACAACGATATTTCATTGAGTTCAATCAAACTAGAAAATTTTAAGGACTTACGTCCTACTGGTTGATTTTTGACACTGCCATTACTTCTGTGAAAAAAATGTGTTAAGTTATTTCCGTCAATTTGTGCAAAAATTTAACTCAGGTGCAATATCAGAGCGAAATCGAAGACTATGCTGGAGGAAATCACCACTTTTTGTTACAATTAATATGGAATAGCTGTATATAAATCACTAGAGAAGTAATTTAAATAAAAATCAACACTTTATTTTTACCTTTGATTTATATTAGCAATTGGTATAATTTCGATTTCGTTTCAGTAAAATAAAGTCGTTTTCTTATAATTGAAGAATATCGATTTAATTTCCAGGAAATGTTTCGTTTTGACCTTAAAAACTTTCAATTACTGGTTTATTAGACATGTATGCCATTCAAATCGTAATTAAAATTAAGCACTCCCAATGCCTGCTACCTCTAAATACCATATTCTAAATTTCTCGCGCGCATAATTGAGTGCATGATGACTTTTTTTAATATCATATTTCCAATATTGATCACTTCAAATTTTTTGTTATATTTCTTTTAGTATACATTTTTTAACCCAAATCATATAAATTTAATTATATACAAGGAATGAAAATTTATTGATTTTTTTATTTGAATCTTTAGAACTTTTTCGGGTGCACAGTAATATGGACTCATGGAATTTTAGTAAAATATGAAACTACGGCAAAAATAGCTTGGATTTTTAATTTTCTTTCTGAGAACTTTCTGCACTTCACTCCATAACTTCCATAATAAGTTCTAGTGGACGAAAATGGCATGTATTGTATGCCAAAAAATATCTGAATAATTAATGCCTGTTTTTATAAATTTTACTTCTTCATTTTTTGCTTCAGTGATTGATAGAATGCTAAGTCCATTATCACTGTTTAGTGATAGTGGAAAACATAACTATCAATAAACTTTTAGTGATAGTGAAAAAAAAAATTAACTAAAAGGTTTAATGACAATCCGATTTTTTTAATATCACTAAATTTTCCGAAAAACATGAACTTTAACTTAATACATTTTAATTTATATTTTATGTCCGATAATTATTATCAACTAGTTTGTTGACAGAAAATGCTTCTTGGTATATAGGCGGTGTAATTAAACGAAGTTATTAAGTCAATCTGCCGAAATAAACCACGACGTCTTGGTGTCAATAGCAGACCTGTTTATTTGACACTCTCGAAATTCTTCTTCTTCTTCTTAATTGGCGCGATAACCGCTTACGTGGTTTTGGCCGAGTTTAACAAAGCGCGCCAGTGGGGTTTCTTTCTCGTGCTAACCGGTGCCAATTGGACACACCAAGTGAAGCAAAGTCCTTCTCCACCTGATCTTTCCAACACAGAGGAGGCCTTCCTCTTCCTCTGCTACCACCAGCTGGTACCGCATCGAAAACTTTCAAAGCCGGAGCATTTGTATCCATTCGGATGACATGACCCAGCCAACGTAGCCGCTGGATCACTCTCGAAATTGTAGAAGTAAAAAACAGGTTAGGTGTACTATGCCACGAGCTGGAAATTTATACTTTTAATGAGGAAGTAATTGAATATTTGGAAAAATATGAAAGAGTAATGCAACCTATCGCGGAAGCTCTCGACTTCTTTTGAAAATAACAAAATATGTTATTGGAAAGGTTTGAAAAATATTTTGGTGTGCACTCTGACTCCTGGGATGGAATTCTTGCATTATTCCCGATATCAAATAAAAATTTTGCAAATTCTTGCTAGAAACTGATGAGTCATATACTGTACAGGATGCCCAAGGTAGAACTAAAAAATATCCCCTGAAGTTCAAAAGACAACCAATAAGAGAAAAAAGTAATTGCAGCTCTAATAAATACATCATTTCTCGAATTTGATAGAAAATTTTTGTAAATAACTTCTTTTTTTAGATGAATATTATTATATATTATAGACTCCCATTGTGGACCTATAGCACTCGAAGTAAATAGATGATAGTTTGCACCGCTTTTGTGGTGTTATTAGAAGATTCTACTCAAAGTTATGATTTATTGTGAAAGCATTTCCTTATACTGCTTTAGCTCGTATAGTCTTACATTTATCCTTCAAGAAGCTGTGTTATGTTTCTGAAAAATGCTAGTTATCATTAAAGATTTTCACTGGCACTACATATTATATTATATTTAGTGGTAGTGCAATTTGTTTCACTATCACTACAGGTTTAGTTGTATTGCAATTTTATTTTCTAAAAGTTTAGTGATATTTAAGTTTTTTTTTCACTGTCACTAAATATTCAGTGATAATGAAATTCGTGTTTTAACTACGACTGAAGGTAGAGTTAGTAAAACGAGTATTGCATTTATTTTGTAGTGCTTTATGCCCGACCCTGCTTCTTATATGAAAAAACCCGGAAGAGCCATCACCAAAAAAAACAAATTTAAATCAACGGCATTTTTTAGGCACTGATTATTATCGAAATTCAATTAAATTTTGCAGAAAATTCAGATTAAAGATCTCAAAATTTACATGGAAATTTGTGAAATTTTTGAAAAATTTTGTATAAAGTTTGAAAGCGTGTTTTATATGGTTTTGGTTAAAGAAGGAACAATGTTAAAACAAAAAATAGCGAACAAACGTTTGACCGAAAAACATTTTAAAAATAGAAAAACTCATCACGCACTCCGTTATACTCGCCACTGTAAATATGTTTGTATGTAAGTATGTATAACAAGCCTTTACTTTATGTGATTTTCCCTGTTGTCAGTACTCTCTTCGTATTCCTAACGGTATAATTTATGACCACGTGAACTCTATCTCATCTTATAGGGACAGAAATCAGGAACATGAAAAAGTTTATCTGTCACACCGAAGTGTTGTGTGAAGGAGCAAATTCACCTTTTTCAATATCCGGATGCTTAGCGAAAATATTAATCCTACACGCCTAACAAAGTGGCCAACGGAGCCGATATTCCAACAAGCATTTGTAGCTGCCTATAAAGCACGAATTCAAGCACACATAAGTGATTGTGAATATGTGTACCTGCGACGAAATGGCGAACGATGTCGAACAGCTGCTGCCAATGTTGTCAGTGCAGCCATATCTATGACAGCAACCACAAGTGCGCAGGCAACGCAAGCTGCAACAGTGACCAAGGGCAGCAATCAAAGATCCCTTCAACAAAAACAGAGCTCACCGTTCGATTCCTACGCCTGAGGGCGAACAAACTAAAAACACCGTTGGTCAGCAAAAACCTTGCCTGAGTATTAGCGTAAAACTTCCTCACATATTAGCGCAGGACATATTGGCATACCTCCTCTACAACACTACTTACGCGCGTCTAATACGGTTCTCGCTTCGTGCAAAGGTATGCAACATAGGGCATTTCGAACAGTGTGCACATCTCTGCAGTCAAAGTGGCAGCTGTGACTAGGCAAGTTTTTTTTTTTTTTTTTTTGCCTCCTTTATTAATTACACCTGTCGTATGACACTAAGTAATTCTTTCTGCAGCTTGGATTTTATAACATTAATCATTATCAATATTACATTTGGGTTAAGTTTTTGTGTGAGTTTACAAGTGTAGGTATGTGCATAGCTTTAAATTATTCTAGTTATCAGCTGAGTTGGGGTTGGTCGTTTGAGCCGCCTAGAGTTTGCCCTTTCTGCTGTTGGGAGTTGTCGCATGTCATTATTGGAATGGTTCATTAAACGGACAATATGATTTGTGCTGCGTTTGCGGATGATTTCTGCTACTGTTTCGATGTTGAGATCGCGATGAATGTCTTCGTTTGGGATGTACCAAGGTGCATTGGTTATAGTTCTGAGTATTTTTGATTGTAGTCGTTGAATAATGTTAATGTTACTTTTGCTTGCAGTACCCCAGATTTCTATGCCGTATGCCCAGATTGGCACAATCACAGTTTTGTATATAAGTATTTTATTCAGCAATGACAGTTTCGAGCGCCTGCCAAGTAGCCAATATAGTTGTCGGAATCTGTTTTTTACCTCATTTCTTTTCATCGTAATATGTTCTTTCCATAGAAGTTTGGAGTCAATAGTCATTCCAAGGTATCTTGCTTTGGTGTCTATTGGGATTTGTGAGTGGTTTATTGTCAGATTCTTGTGTCTTACTTTCTTGTTGGAATAAACTACATGAATTGTTTTGCCACTATTGATTTGTATACCCCAAGCATTAAACCATGTTAGTGTTTTGTTCAAAATTTGTTGTAACTTGTTTGTTGCTGCTTCTAAGGTTTTATGAGTTGCCAATAGGACAGTGTCATCTGCAAAAGTTGCTATCATGTCGATACTTGCAGGCAGGGGAATATCAGCTGTGTACAGCACATATAGTATAGGCCCTAGTACACTGCCCTGAGGTACACCGGCTTCCATGAGTTGAATATTAGAGTATTTGTCTCTATATTTCACATAAAAGAATCTGTTTGCTAAATAGCTTTTCATTAACAAATAGTAGTCGAGTGGAAGATACTGTTTAAGTTTAAATATTAAACCCTTGTGCCACACGCTGTCGAAAGCTTTCGCTACATCAAGATACACAGCAACACATGTATTTCTTTTGTCAATTTCTGATAATATTTTATTTGTTACTCTATGTACCTGTTCTATTGTTGAGTGTTTTCTACGAAATCCAAATTGGTGTGAGGGAAATAAGTTTCGCGCCTGTAGTATGGGGTCAAGGCGGTCAAGTATAAGCTTCTCAAAAAGTTTAGATAATGATGGTAATAAACTAATTGGTCTGTATGAAGAAGCTTCAGAGGCATCTTTATTAGGTTTGGGTATTGCGATGATTTCAGCAACCTTCCAAGGCAGTGGAAAATACTTCATTCGTAATGCTGAGTTAAATACATTTCTTAAGTACAGAGTTGCTTTGTCAGGTAACTCCTTTAGAATCCTTCCTGTGATTCCGTCATATCCTGGGGATTTATTTACGTCAATTTTTGTCTCAATTGCTATACGAATTTCTTTTGAAGTTATTTTCTTGATTGGTATATTTATGTTATTTGTGAGGTGGGCATGAAATTCAGAATTGTCAATGGCTTGGTTGTTATGTTGATTTGTAAATGTTTTTTTAAAATGATCAGCGAGTATTTTAGCTTTTTCTTTTGGTGTTTTCGCCCAAGAATTTGTACTTGACCTTAGAGGGGGTTGGTGCATAACTGCGTTTTCGATTTTTTTGCAGGCCTTCCATAGTGTATAGTTTGTAGCTCTAGTAGCTCCCAGTGATGCGATATATTTTTCAAATTTTTCGTCCTTGTCCACTTTTAATATATCTTTAATTTCTTTTGCTGCTATATTCAGCCTTTTTTTGATATCTGGTGAGCGTGTAGATTGCCATTGTTGCCTTAGTTTTCGTTTTTCTCTGATTTTTTCCAAGATTTTATGGGGTAATTTGTGTTTGTTGTTACTCATCTTGATTATAGGTGTGGAAGTTGTTGTTGCATACACTATACTGTCATTGAAGTATGCGATTGCGGAGTCTATTTCTTTTTCGCTCTTTAGGGGGACTTTTATGTTAAGGCTTTGCTCCATAATTTCACGAAAATAGTTCCAGTTCGTATAGTTATTGTAAAATTTATGTGTCTTGTAGTTTAGGATAGGACTGGTTTCATAGCTTAAGAATATTGGAGAATGGTCAGATGAGAGGTCAAAGCTTGGATTTATTTCCAGTTGCTCACTTTTAATATCTTTCGTAATATAAAAGTCAATTAAATCAGGTCGCTTCCGCATATCAGTTGGCCAATAAGTTGGTTCTCCAGAGCTTAGAAAGTCACTTTTATTTTCTATTATTGCATCGTAAAGATTTTTTCCTTTCGTGTTTGTTATTCTGGATCCCCATAAGGTATTCTTTGCATTGAAATCTCCGCCTGCAATAAAACGGCCTTCAAGAGTTTTAAGAAAGTCAAAGTATAGTGTCTTAGAATTTTTATGTTTAGGGGGGCAGTATATGGCAGAAAGGGTTAAATGACCACTAAAGTCCTCAATTTGTATAGATGTCGCTTGCAAGTAGTCCTGTCTATAGTGGTTCACATCAATGCATTTAATGTCTTTGTTTATAATTACTGCCGTTCCACCATGTGCCTTGTCATCAGGGTGATTGGTGTGATAAATAGTATAGTTAGGAATGTTTAAATAATTTCTATCTGTGAAATGTGTTTCAGATATTAGAGCTGCGTCTATGTTATTGTTTTTTAGGAATGTTTTTAGTTCCAGTGCATGTTGGCTTAGACCGTTAGCGTTCCAAAGGACAATTCTTAATTTATCTTGTTCGTTCATTAAATTTAGCGCAAAGTAACGTGATCATGTTTATCATTGCAGACATTTGTGAGATTAATTGTTTCATCATATCTTTCAATTCTGAAATTTCTTTGTTTTCCGTTATAGTTGCTGCAATAGATTGAGCATCATTTTTAGTGTTTATGGCTGTTACTTGAGCGTAAGATAAATTTGGTGTTGTAGTACTGTGTTGGGTTGTCACATTGTCTAGTGTAGTTTGTGATGCAACTTTTTCTTGTGTGTTTGTAATTGTGGTGGGATTTTTGTGTCTGAGACTTGGAAATTGCTGTATTTTTAATGATTTATAAATCATGCATCCCTTGTAATTAGCTGTGTGGTTTTTACCACAGAGAGCACATTTTATTTCGTTAATGTCCTTGACTGGACATTCTATGGCTTTATGACTTCCAGCACATTTGACACACACAGGTGTTTTAAAACAAAAATTTTTTGTATGACCGTATTTTTGGCAGTTTGTGCATTGAGGCAAAGTGCGTTTTTGATGTGGAGGCTCAAATTTAATTTTGCAATGTAGTAGATGTGTAATAGTGTATATATCTTTGTTGTTGGGCTTGGTTTTTAATTCTAGTATAAACAGTGGCAAAGGTGATTTGGTAGTAGCGTGTAAGATGTTATGAATATTTGTAACCTCATGCCCAAGTTCACCTAATTCTTTTACAATTTCTCCTTTATCTGTGGAGTTGTGCAAGTTCCTCAGTATCACTTTAAATCCCCTTTGCTCTTTGGGCTTATATGTATAATACTGAGTATTTTTTTCTTTTAATAATTTAGAGATTTGTGTATAGTGGTATGACTCTTTGGGTTGAATTTTTACTTCATTGTTTTGC
Organism: Anastrepha ludens; assembly: GCF_028408465.1. Classification (NCBI taxonomy): domain Eukaryota; kingdom Metazoa; phylum Arthropoda; class Insecta; order Diptera; family Tephritidae; genus Anastrepha; species Anastrepha ludens. The sequence continues at coordinate 83,988,685 of NC_071498.1, read as the reverse complement.
AGGACTTTCATTTCAAAAACGCAATTCGGAAGTTTGTTTAGCGCGTCGGTTAAATATTTGATGTATTCAACATTCTGTACAAATATAGGTGGTGGTTTTGGAGTTTTAGATTTTTGCTGCTCATTAGTGTTGTTTGTCCCACTGTCTTGCGTTACTTTTTCTTTTTCATCATCAATAGAGAGTATATCAAATCTGTTTGATGTCAGAGTATGCGGGATTGATTTGTTATTTGTTGGTTTACTTAACCAGTAGGTTGTAATTGTTTTTTGGTTTGCTAATGCTTTATGTTTTTTGGTGGTTTTTGTTGTTTCTGTATTCTTATCTGGAGAATTACGTGTTCTCTTTGGAAGAGAAAGCTCTTTGTTGTTCTCACCTGCTTTTGCCTGCATAACTATGTTTGGGCATGTAGACATGATTGGCGAGTATGAGAAAATTGAAGAGTTTGTAGTAGCGGTTCTGCTTGTTGATGCTGATGTTGTAACTGTTGTGATTGTTGTTGCGCTTGTGAGAGCTACCAGACAAGTGGTGGGATGAGAAATGCTGATTAGTTGAATTGGAGTTTGGCATTGCTCATGCCATGAGTGAGGAGTTGTGGGTTTAGAGTTAACGGCGGTTGCCAGGTGAGATTGTACAGCTGATGACTTACTCTTTATTTCACTTGCCGAGAACGGAACATTGTAGCTGAACTTGGCACTTGTTAGTTGCTCTTGCGCTGGTGAGCGGAGCCTCTCTTTGGGAGGAGAGCGCCCCACAGGCATTTTAAATGCTAAATTTTTTTCACTAGTTGTTTTTATTATTTTTATGTTTTTATTTTGTTTGTATTTATATTTGCAAAACAAAGGTTGGGCTAAGATAGCACAAGATGTATTGTGTTGCAGTATTAAAGCGTCTATATCGCTGTATGTTTTTAAATATTGTACGATTGGTAGATTCACTACGAAACTTTCACAAAGCAAGAGCTAATAAAAGCACGTCTGTTCAACCGAATCGACTAGTTGTTTAATGAAGGCAAGTAAGTGAGAGTTTGTGCCGGATTGCGGATGTCGTCGATATCGAACTAATAGCTTGTTGTTACTGCTATTTGACGCTAGGAACATGTGAACATTACAACGATAGGAAGGTAAAACATACTGTCCATTGATGGTCAAGGTGGAGTTGGCGGACTGGCTGATGTTACTATACGTGTAAGGATAAACTTTATTGCTATCTTTGTAGCACAACACATACTTACACATACATGCACAGACAGACACATGCATTCACATATGCAGTGGAATATGATTTATGTGCCTTCCAAGCAGAAGTTAGTCCATTAGTCAAGCAGCGAAGGCGACAGTGGACGAGCTGGGAGGAAGCTACGAAGACAAAAAGTGAAATTGCTATGGCGCCAAATGTTGGACTGTGCATTCGGTGTGAGAACTCATCACTAGTATGTCCTGGGAAGGATACACTTGTCGAACATAATCGATTATTGAATTTGCCATATTTTCGCAAAAGGTGTGAGGTTTGAGCGGTATTGGGCGAATGAAAAGTTTTTGTAGAAATTATTGGAATTGAGCGTCGAATTATTTGAAAGGACGGAGATGCACAAAAATTAATCTAGAAAATTTGGTTTTTTTAAGAGTTTACGGGCACATCTGGCTTAAAGTATTTGTAAAATAATGGCGCCAAATTATTCACTCAATCACAAGACTATAAGTTTTTCAAATGGTGTCGTATGTCGACGAGAACTTCGAGAACTTCACAGTTGCAGTAAATAAACAGACAAGCAATGGAGCGCGTGGAAATCTTTTTTTATTTAGTAAAAAAGTTATCCAAAAACGAAATTGGAAGATTAATTTTGCGCCACCTAAAAAAGTTCCTGGGTTTGAAAATGAAGATCGCTTTCGTGGTATATTATATTTGAGTATTTTGATTGTGAATGATTTTGTGTTATTATGTTTTATTTCTGGTTTCTCATTTATAGATTCTTAGTTCTGCGGCTTACGGTTACTAGCTCTTAGTCCTAGTTTTTTAGTGTTCTTATCATTTGATAATTTTCTAAGTTTCTTGCCCTTCTTTCGCCTTAGTTAATATTACTCAGTTATTGCGTCCTTTCCACGCATCGTCCCTTCAAATCGCTTCATTTTCTCATTACTCGTCATACCTTTTCGTAGTGTGTTTTCATTTCTCCATGTCCTCATTAACCTCAGTCGATTTGATTTCAACCTTCCTTTTTCGCTCTTTTATTATTTTTTCATTTATTTTTCATTTTCCATGCAATTACCTTTTGTTGCACATTAAAATGTTACTTCTACGTGTCCTTTTCCTTTGGCGCTGACTTCTTGGCTAATGGACCTCCAACTGCATAGCTTTTAGTACTCTTGTTATTGTGGTAGTTGCTGGCAGAGCGCACAGTTCGACAGATTGCACGTTGTTTTGTTTCCACTCCACTTTTTTACTAAATGCCAAAGCTTCTTCGTTTCGTGCAGCATCAAAGGATGGCCCTAACCAAACTCGTAATATAGAACACGAAGGTGGCATTAAACGAAATTGTCAGTAAAACTGCAACTGTAACATTTTTTTTAATGTTTTTTTTTGTGTTTTACGAAGGTACTAAAAGTGAAATTATTAGTCACATTAACGTTTTTGACTTTTGTACTTTTCGTGAATTATAAGCGCAGGCGAAACGCTTTTGAATAATGTGAATGTGGACATATGTATGTACGGGTGGACAATATCTTACGTAGATTTTTTCTTTCGAACACACCACTTTTTCATGCGCTGTTGACATCGTCCATGCTTCTGCGCCATATATTAGGACGGGAATGATGAGCGTTTTGTAGAGTGCCAGTTTGATCCTTCGAGAGAGAGCTCTACTTCTCAGTTGCCTACTGAGCAGAAAGTAACATCTGTTGGCAAGAGTTATTCTCCATTTGGTCTCCAGGCCGAAGTCATTTTTGTTATTAATACTGGTCGCAAGGTAGACAAAGTCCTTCACAACTTCGAATTGTTGGTTGTCAAAACTGTCATATTGTCCAAGAAGTGAAGACTCCCTTTGTGTTGACAGCAGGTACTTTGTTTTATCCGCATTTACCGCAAGACCCACATTGCTCGCCTCTCTTTTTAAACTGGAGTATGCCGAGCATACAGCGCGGCTGGTTTCGCCGATAATATCGATGTCATCGGCATATGCTAGTAGCATGGTACTCTTATGAAAGATAGTACAACTTCCAATTTCTTCTTCTCCACAGCAGGTTATTCCTATGTCTCCCTCTAATATAATATATAAAGGGCCTTTGGGACGACCTTCACGAAATTCATCCGGCGAAGGTCGACGGTCACGTTGGAACTCGTACTACCGTTTCACAATGACTAAGTAAGATACTTGAACGCCAAAAATCGAAGTAAATTGATCTATGCACTCTGGTCTCGAAAATCCACGTCGAAAATCATAAGAAATCACGAAAATGTTCAAGAGTTAATTCAATCTTTTGGGCAAGATGAATGTTTCAAGTCACTCAAATAGGCAACCCTCGTAATCCACGTCGAGAGTTATCAAAAATAATCAGAGAAAAATGTTCACAATTTAATTATATTTATTACCGAGACGAATTTTTCAAACCACTGTAAGTAACACTAATATGGATCATAAATAAAGAACTTTCCGATGGAAATCTCAGAAGGCGCTTCATAACACTAGAAGAACCGAAGGCTAAAAGTATATTGGGTGTTGGGATAAGTAAAAGAGGTGTCGCAGCCGTTACTGTTTTTGTTTTCGCTCTAGTAATATACTCCTGATTTGAAGGTGTATATGTGAGGTCTCGATCGCAGTAGTTGACATTCGTTTGAAGCGTATGTATCCTTTTTATCTGACATCAAAAATGTCTAGGTTCGTTCCGAAAACACAGCATTTACGGGAAGTAACGAGTCAAATATTCATCAATATTTACGTTAATTACGCTGCATTAAGTAAAACTTGTAAAGAGTGGTTTCGACGCCTCCAAAATGGCATTTTCGACGTGAGTGATAAAGATCGCGAAGGGGCACCGAAAGATTTCGAAGATATTCAACTATAACAATTATTGGATCAAGACACATGTCGCACCCTTTTTGATAGGGCTGAAGAGTTGGATGTTGATAGATCATCCGTCGGTAAACGTTTGCACGTGCCACATCGTGAGACCTTTAGTGATGTGTAAGATGCTTCTGGAACGGCAAAAAAGAAAAGGTTTTCTGCATCGCACCATCACTGGCAATCTGGCGATGAAACATGAATCTATTATGATAACCCCAAGCGTTGAAAATGTTGGAGCTTGCCAGGTTGGCCAGGTCCATCGACAGCGAAAAAAAATTTCAAAGGACTGCAGCTAATGTGTTTGAATCGAGCTCTCAAAGAAAACTGGCCGGAATGGGACGGATGCACATTTTGCTGCATAACAACGTATGGCCTGAACGTTGCCAAATCGGTCCAGAAATATCTATTCTGAATTGGGAAATTTCGCCCCACCCACCGTATTCCCCAGACATTGCACCTTCCGATTACCATCTGTTCCGATCAATGCAGTCAGCGCTTATTGGAGAGCGGCTCACTTCTTACGAGAGCATCGCAAACTGGCTCAATGAATGGATCAAGTCAAAAGAACTAGAATTTTTTGTTAGAGGAATCCGTATGCTGCCTGAAAGATGGAATAAAGTTGTAGCTTCCAATGGCACATACTTCACATAATATCATGAATTATTTACTTGTTAATATAATTCGTAACTTTGGTAAAGACACGACGGAAACTTATTCCCATACCCAATAAATAGCAAGTTTCGTAAGTTATTCGAAAAGTATTTGACGCTGAATGAAGGAACGGACATTAATCAAATTTCAATATAGTTTAATATAAAGTGAAAAATCAGTTAAAAAATGGTCAAAATTCAAATGTCCAAAATGCTTTAACTTTACCCTTTCTTTATTGATACCGATTCAAAAACGTGTTAAAGATGATGACCAAATTAAAGATAGAGGAGAGGACAGATGTAAATTTAAAGAACAGGATGAAAATGGACGCTTCTTTACTGATGTATTAGTATTTATAATGCTAGAGTATTTAGTAGTTCACACAGAAAACAGTAATATTCAAATAAATATTCAAATGGTTCAGAAAGAGGTCACTAGTTGTCATAATGTCTTGTTGTTCTTAACTGCGGCTACTGCTGCGCTAGATGCTATTAAAGAGTGAAATTATTTGACACACTATTGGTAATATACCTATTCTTTATTCAATTCATATTCGCATTGGATACCATATTTTTAGAAAAATTTTAATTACAAAAAACTATTAATTTCCATTACATGACTTCGCAATTTATTTGCTCTACACATTAACAGCTAATTAATCATAGTCATGTCGGAAGATCCGAATAAACAATCGCAACAGCTTTCCTGTGTAAGTTGACGTAATCTATCTCAGACGTCGCCAATTGCTATAAGTATCATTTTAAAATAATTGGCTTGCGCCAAAACTAAAATACCTCATTGAATTTTTGCTTATCATGCAGCTATGAGATCGAACGTAGCTTCCGAATGAATAGCAACAATGAAATACCATGACTTTACAAAGTCACTCGACGCAAACAAAGGCACGTACGCGCAATCATAAGGTAATTTGCATAAGGAATTTTCACAGCAACAACAGCAACAGCAAACGTGATGACATCATACGCAGTAAGTACTCACGCATTCACTCATTAATCTTAATAAACTTAACAACGCGACAACTTCATTAAAATGAAATTGATTTCTAATGTCACTAACGAAGGTGTAGACCAAAAGGAGGAAAGCCAACAAAAATATGTTGATTACTTAGACGATTGGAGTTGGAGAGCTTAAGTGAGCTCATTCTTAGCGGCACTGGGTAACTGCGAAATTAGCAGAGGCATATGCCAGTCACAGTTTACTTGGCTGAAGGGGAAAGTTACTAAAAATGTAAAGTCATTACTGCTTCTGTCTGCAGCGAATAAAAAATAAAATAATCAAAATTTATTCAAAAGTGTCATACGAATATAAAAGACTGCATTTGCAATTGATGCTAGCAAATAAATCATTCGATAGCTACTGAGCGTAGAAAATAGGCGTTACCAAAACAAGGAGGCCGTAACACTTTAGTTATTTTGTTGCTTAGTTAGCTGCAAGTGAATATTGCAACAAAGCACATATTGTGCCCACACACAACTTTCCAAAATTGCAGTTAAGTGATTTACCATCAGATACACACTTCCAACTACTTAATCACCTCACATGCAGTTTAATGGCTGCTTGCGAAATGTCACTCATACGCGGCGCTGCACAGAAACCACCAACTCAATTACAATACTTCCACGCACCAGTTGCATACCTTGATGCCACCTATAATAAACAGTTTAGTGGCTTAAGTAATTCACTGGCAACCGCTACAGCTGGCACACGCCTACTGTCAGCACCAAATATGCTTTGTTGTAGTTGCACTTCTGGATGGTCGTTTGCGTTTGACTTTAATTGACTCACAAATCAAGCGAACCGAGGTATTTTACACCACAAATTGTGTGGTAATTAGTGCTGGCACTCTGTCGCAATGTCACTAAATCAGGCGAATACCTCGTACTCACTCTCATACTCCGTCATACTCATACACGTAAATACATACGTAGGTGTTTGCGTGTAACTTCTTACGCCTTGCAGACTGTATAAGTGAGTGCCTGAGTTCATGTTTGTGGTAATTTATTATGTGGCAACTGCCTGTGAAACTCCACTTAAATTCCGTTGTTATTGTTGTTGTTATTTTCGTTACTGCTAACTGTTGAAAACCACCTGCTAAGCATATTTGTAAGTAGGTGTTGAGAGCCGCTTTATGCTTATCATAATTACTCATGCTAATGAGCTGCTGCCTGGAGTGAAGGTTTATGCAAATTTCTCAGACATTCAAAACCTTTAATGACTGTTGACTTCCGCAAAAGCATGCGGAGTTCAAAGAACTTAAGTTCCTTTTTATTTTAAATATCAAAATAAATTAAATCGAGATTTTGGAATCTTTATTTTTTCTTATTGTCTACTCTGGTGCTAATGAGGCAAAACTGAGAACACAAAGGGTGATATTTTTCACAACTGTTTGAGTAACACGAGTTTTGCTATTCTTGTATTGTATTGTATTACCTTGTGAAAAATTGAGTCGCTGTGGTTTCATACCATTTGTCTGATATTTGCATCAGTAATTTTCCCGATTTTATGCCAGGGACACTCATATATGTGGCTATAACTTCCCGAAACCAGATATGGAGGAATGTAAGCTAACACAAGAAATGAAGAGACATGCAATTAGTGATTTTTTAGCTATTATTTTTTTATACAGTTGGTTTAAACAGCTGACGCACATTTCGTGTTTTGTTTCACTGTCAAACATCTTCAGTTTGGTCTATAATTTAACCATGAATCGTCTTACAACCGAACAACGCATGCAAATCATTGGATTTTATTATAAAAGTGCGTGTTCTGTTAAGAAAGTTTAAGATCCACTTTTTTATCGAAAAATATCAAAGCTCATTTTTCGATCAATGGGTACGTAAATAAGCAGAATTGTCGATTTCGGAGTGAAGATCAGCCAGAAGAATTGCAAGAGCTACCAATGTATCCATAAAAGGTCACAGTTTTGTGCGTTTTATGGGCTGGAGGTAGCATTGGACCGTACTTCTTTAAAGATGCTGCGAATCGTGACGTAACTGTGAATGGTACGCGCTACTGTGAAATGATATCCAACTTTTTTTTACCCAAAATGCAAGAGCTTGACTTGCATGACATGTGGTTTCAGCAAGACGGTTCAGCAGACGGTGCCACATGCCACACAGCACGCGTAATAATGGACTTGTTGAGAGGCGAGTTCGGTGAACATTTTATTTCACGTTCGGGACCTGTCAATTGGCCACCCAGATCGTGCAATATAACGCTTTTAGATTATTTTTTGTAAGGATATGTTAAAGCTCATGTCTATTCAGACAAGCCTGTTTCAATTAACGCATTGGAAGACAACATTAAAGCATTTATAGGTGAGATACCGGCTGAAGCATTGGAAAGAATATGCCAAAATTGGACTAAGCGGATGGACCATTTGAAGCGCAGTCGCGGTCAACATTTGCATGAAATAATTTTGAAACATTAAATTAGTCCATATAATTACTATCGATTTAAATAAAAATTGCATGCATTTTTCTGAATTTTACATATGTTTTTTGAAAAACTTTCCTATAGCTCTTAAAAAATCACCCTTTATATAATTGGCTCGAACACCCTTTTTTGGGTGTTTTGCCGAGCTCCTCCTCCTATTTTTGGTGCATGATGTTGTTCCACAAAAGGAGGGACCTACAGTTTCAAGTCGACTCCGAATGGCAGATTTATGAGGCACTTTTAAATGGCAGAAATACACTCGGAGGTTTGCCATTGCCTGCCAAGGGGCGACCGCTATTAGAAAAATGATTTTCTTAATTTTTGTGTTTCACCGAGATTCGAGCCTCCGAATGGTAGTCACGCACCAACCCATTCGGCTACGGCGGCCGCCGAACATACATACATACTATATATGAAAATCAGATCCACTTGGAAATCTCTAATTTTCTGAAGTGCGCTCGTTCATTTATTCACAGGGTTCGCCGTGAATTGGAAACATCAGGCGGAAAGAGGTAAAAAACATGAGGAACGTTCTGACACTCTCCGATCTGCAGAATTTATTCAACTACTGAATTTATTCGATCATTGGCGAGGACCATTCAAAATCAGTAAAGATATTGCGAGGGAGCTTAATGTGTCTCAGAGTTTTATCCGTCGACTTTCAATGCAAAATGTTATTTCTGAGCAATCAGTTTCATGGGAGCTACTCGTATAAGTAATAGGGTTATCGTTTTCGAGAAAAAGAAAATGAGAAAAAATGCATTTAAATGAAATGAGAAAAAATAAAGGCTAATTTCAAACGGATATCTCGAAAACTGCGTCAGTAGTTTGAATTCATACAGACGGATAGACAGGCAAACAAGTATGGCTTAACTGTATCAACTCGTCGTTCTGATCATTTTGGTAAACCTTTGACTTCGGAATAAAGCTGCAGCATGATTTCATGTTGTTTATAGGTAAAAAATAGCCAGATTTTGAATACTTTTGTTAGAAGTCAAATTCCTCTTGTTGAATATGAAAAATATGTGGGGTACAAATTTTCGTGTATTTTCAAAATATTTTTCTCTTTCGTTTGACTGTATATGACAAATATTATTTTCTATGTCATGGTCAATGCTTGTGACAAATTTTAATTCATTCGTAGGTAGTTTTTGTATAGATTTTTTTATTTGATATACACCCCGTGAAGAAATGATAACGCATCAACATTTCGACCAATTTTGATTTTTGCTTTTTTCTTTTCAATGTTCATAAATTTTGTATAAAAATATAGCTCATCGGGTAAAAAAATCATACAAATCCAATTTTCAAGTTTTATGAGAAAATTATAAGGTCTATTTATAAGTTCGTGCGGTTTTACAACAGATGGCGTAACTTGATTATTATTCCATCGATCCACATTTCCAAACATTCATTGGAGAGCTACTGTCGTAAGGCACAAACGTCAGTATAAGTTTTTTATTTGAAGCGTAAACAACAATATTTTTACCACACTTGAAAATGTCGAATTTCGTGCCAAATAATGTGTTTTTGCGGGGAATTCTTCTTCATTATTTTAATATGAAGAAAAAAGCAGCCGAAAGTCATCGTATCTTGGTGGAAGTTTATGGTGAGCATGCTCTATCTGAGCGAACGTACCAGAAGTGGTTTGCACGCTTTAAAAGTGGTGATTTTGGCTTGGAAGACGAAGAATGCGAGGGTGCGCCGCCAAAGTTCATGGATACCGAATTGGAGGAATTGCTCGATCAAGATCCGGCTCAAACGCAAGAAGAGGTTGCAAAAACTTTGGGAGTTGATCAATCAACCATTTCCAAACGTTTAAAAGCCATGGGAATGATCCGAAAGGTAGGCCATTGGGTGCCGTATGAATTGAAGCCAAGAGACGTTGAACGCCGTTTTATGGCATGCGAACAACTGCTTCAACGGCACAAAAGAAAGGGTTTTTTGCATCGAATTGTGACTGGCGATGAAAAGTGGGTCCATTACGACAATCCAAAACGTCGGGCAACGTATGGATACCCTGGCCATGCTTCAACATCGACGTCGGCGCAGAATATTCATGGCCTGAAGGTTATGCTGTGTATCTGGTGGGACCAGCTGGGTGTTGTGTATTATGAGCTACTGAAACCGAATGAAACGATTACGGGGGATGTCTACCGACGACAATTGATGCGTTTGAGCCGAGCACTGCGAGAAAAACGGCCGCAATACGCCGATAGACACGACAAAGTTATTTTGCAACATGACAATGCTCGGCCACATGTTGCACAAGTGGTCAAAACATACTTAGAAACGCTCAAATGGGATGTCCTACCCCACCCGCTGTATAGTCCAGACCTTGCGCCATCCGATTACTATCTCTTCCGATCGATGCAACATGGCCTGGCTGACCAGCACTTCCGTAATTACGATGAAGTCAAAAAATGGATCGATTCGTGGATTGCGGCAAAACCGACCGAATTTTTCACAAAGGGAATCCGTGAATTGCCAGAAAGATGGGAAAAAGTAGTAGTAAGCGATGGACAATATTTTGAATATTAAATTTGTAACCATTTTACGTCAATAAAGTTTCAAATTTCGAAAAAAAACCGCACGAACTTATTCATAGTCCTATTAGAAAAAAAAATAATAAGGAACTCTTCATTCCAAACCCGTGGTTTTTAATTAGAGTTTCTAATAGGATATTTGCTACGTAGTTTTATATGCCTTCATGTACAAGTTTGAAGTTGCTTGAACATCCCATTGATTTTTTATAATTTTTTCCTTAAAATATTCTCCATATCACGAATGCACGACATTTATGTATTTTTGTATGTAGAAAATGAGCAACATTAAAAAATGCGCTTAACCTTTGACACCCATTTTGCAACTTCGCGTACAGCTTGTGTGATGTCTGAATTTTGTCCTGTCTTCAGAATAGTTTCAGAAGTCGCGGCGCTCATCACAGTCTATGTCCACTTCACCTGCTAGCGTAAGAGATATGTGCAGCGCGAGTTATGAAGCGCAACCAAAACCATCGCGATCCCAGAGAACTCATGAACATGGTAAATAAGCTCAGCGTAGCCCAGTGACAGATCCGGTGGAATAAGAAACAACAAAAGGTAGGTAGAACCCTCGGCTCCTCCGCACAATCAAAGAATGGCTCGAGAGAAGTGGATTACTGCCTTACCCAACTGCTATAAAAAAGTGACTTAACGTGGCCCGAGAATCATCGAGGTTCCTTTCAGCTTTGATACCACGTAAGCTCTTTGTACTCTTTCGCGCCGCGCAAATAACTTTAAAATTTTTTTTCTTCCACGCTGATTTTTTGTAGCTTGATAATTATAATTTTATATTATAATTTTTCACGATACAATCACTTCTTCCTATTGGTCACCCAATTTCCCGAAATGAGTTTTTTTTTCTCTGAAGCAAAATCTAAAATTGTATCTTTTTAATAAGCAAAGTTATTGTAAGCTTATAATTATGCAATGGGGTGTATAGCATAAACTCCCTTTGTATTTAGTTGGAGCAAATATGGTTCTCTATAATACAAACGGAACATCATTTACCATTCACATAGAAAGTATACCATCCTCAGACGGACACACGGCCTCTTCTGAAGCGTCCATGTCACTCGTAAGCGGCTGTAGGCTGCTTTATTTAGAGTAAACATTTCTAGGGTTTTCTCACAATAGGATTCATTCTAACGTAACATTTAATACAAAGTTTTGTTGCAAAATTAAATCGGATTTTAAAACTGTACATATGGAGGTCTCTGACTGAACAAGTGCAGGACATATTGACTCAAGACTGCGTAACTTTTAAAAATGTCCAGCGATGACGATGAAAATTTAGTAGGAATATTAGTGACAATTGTGGCAACCTAACAATCAAAAACAAAACTGAAATCAGTTGATGGAGAGCGTCAGCTGGCGGTTATTCCCGGAGCTTTTTGATCAAGGTGGTAATACAAATTATTTTGCCATAAAACTCTACATTTTCCAATCTTCTAAAATTAAACAATACATCCCGTTACCAGCAAACTTTAATAACTTCCCCTTTTCAAAACAATGTAAAATAGGTATGTGCGTATATCTATATACTTATACTTCCAATTAACCGACAATTTTTATTACCAAAGTTCAATAATAATGAGTAATAAGCATTGATTGAGTTAATAAAATATTAAATTTATAACCCGAAATTAATAGTGCGTAGCAAGCAATGACTCTGCACCACGACTGATGGTTAGACGTGAAATGAAAGTGCAATAAAGTTGCGACAACAAGCGACAAACATCGATGTATGGCAGCATACGTTAACAAGTCTAATAACGGGCAGGAGACAAAGCAGGACGAGGTACATCGGATTCATTGAATGCCACGTAAAAAGCCATTACTCAGACATGAGAACACACACACACGCAGGACGATACTTTAATAAACATACCCATTTAGTATTTGTATGTGCTTTCTTTTCTAGAAATGGTATACTAATATAGGTGTATTTATATATGTGTATGTATCTTTATGTCTACAAAGATACTTGAAGGCTTTCAAATGATGTCCAAAAGGTGAATTTACTGAACTAAGTGTATGAGTGTTTGTTCATTTGCACAGAAACCCAAAAGTCACCGTTAGTCACCGCCAGTCACCGCGAGGACACACAAGTGTGTGTGTATTTATTTGTGATATATTTTTTGTTGCGTATTTGTGTGTGCATGTGGCTTTGTCTGCCCCTTCAGACATTCTCTTTGCTTAATGTGGCGCGTTTGTTACTCTTACGTTGATGACATATTATGGTGCTACGTGAGTTTTCAGCTGGAAAAGATGAAGCATCATCAACGCTTAATAGAAATATGTAAGCACAAGCACATACACGCATACCACCTACTATACAGATACGCTCCTGGTTTGTATATATGAACGTATGTACATATATTTTATAAGGCGTTGCTCTTGGTACTTGGGCGCTAAACAGGCGACAGTCTGGCGCCAAATTTTCTTGTACACTTCCTTCAACCTCTGCTTGAAATTAAATGTACGTTGAAACCTACAAGCAACCATACATATGGAGGTCTCTGACTTTGTTGCTCAATATCCTGTTGTATTGTAGAAAGTAGTCTATGGAAGTTAACGTGCGTAGTTTCTTATATGGTGTGAGTTGGTAGTGGTAGCTACGCACTTGGCTGTAAGTGGTTGTTATAAATGAAAGGTTGGCAGTCAAGCTGCGAGTGATTTTGTATAATCCGCTGAGTGAAAGTAAGCAACAAACAAAGGTAAGTGGCTGCGTCATTCAAATGTCCACTAAGCAAGATTTCGCCACTAGGTTTTTCTTCGATTTTGCTATTTCAAGTAGACGTAGAATTTTGTTTGTATACTTCTTAATTCTGCTCGTTTAATCGCAAAAAAAAAACTGGAATATTTTAATGCTGAGAGTGAACTGTGGTTTAATTTCTTTTCGTCAGTGTTTCTTATGCTAATATTGTTTTGATTTACTTTTTATTGCCTCTATTCAGACAATAAATCTTATTTAGAGCTTACTTGTAAAACTGTGTATTTCGAGCGCCAAGTTATTGGCTTACAATTAACGTTGTCAGATAAGAGAATAAATAAAAATTGTTATGCAAATCTGTTGCAATTGGATTAGCGGCATTAGAATTTCTAAAACATTACTTAAAAGTGGTTTTATAAATTTTAACTGTTCTACATTGTATCGGGTGTTTTTAAGAGCTTGAGAACTGAAATTGATAATACGCACAGAAATAATGTTTTTATTTTTTTAGTCAGTCCAAATTTGGCAACTTTTTCCAATAAGTCTGAATAATAAATCTAAATGAGTCCAATCAGAAAAAATGCGATGCAAACAATGGTGATTTGGTTCCAATTCTTACACGGGCTGTATTTATAGACACGTAAACCTTAAGTAAGATCCTTACGTAAAATTCTCCACGATAAACAAAGATCGATAAACAAAGGTCAACAGTTGAGAGCGACGATGAATCGACATTTCGCCGTCTTCTTCAAAACTTCGTTCTAAAAACTTTTTTTTTTTTCAAAGTAAATTTCCATAATTTCGAAGCGTTGTTCTGGCGTTAATTAATTCATGACGAGCTGCCCAATCTTACTGAACAATAATGTTTACCCATTTTGCAATTCTCAGCAGTCAAGCTATCGATATCGAAGCAATTAAAAAACCACCCGATATAGGCATTATGACAAATACTAGGCGCATTCCAAAGTACAAAGGCTTTAAATTTTTTTTTTACCAAATCCATTTATTGCATTCAATTCAACAGTGATTTGCTCTATTTTAAATGAGGTCGGCTGAGTGTTTTATATCATCGGTCATGATGTGCGCTCCATGGCCGCTAAAACTAATTGTATGTAAACTCTTAATAAAAATTAATTTGAAATAAATAATATATCATAAAATGATTACTTTGGCGGTCCGCCTTTATTTTCTATGTCTGCCTTGCACACTCGTCATTTTATTGTAAACTTTCAAATTGCTATCACAATATTTTGTCAGTTATATGAAACAACAGATTTTATTTAGTACTTCTCAGCATCCAGTTTTTCATTTTCCTATGAATCTAATTTCTAAATTACTTTAAAGTTTGAAAATATTTAATTTTGAATAAATAGTTCTAGATATTTGTACTCATACTATGATATTAGTATAGGTATCACAAGGAAGGAAAATTATTCCAGCTATTAAAAATAATTGTTTGAGAATTACTTTTGAACTTTGTTCATCTTGCTGCTATATAAAAATATAAAGAGTTAATTGAGCGTTCCCCCTATGAAATAAAGTATACACAATAGATACTATACAAAATCTATATTTGTTCTGGCTGAAAATAAACAAAACTGTCTTCTAATAGCTGGATAACCATTCATTTGATATACATTAGACTGGGCCAAAGAAATCGACTATTTTTTTTCTTCACTATATCGAAAATCTTGTTCAAGGTGATAAAAAAAAAAGTATTGTGAGGATTTGAGCCCTTAATATTAATATTAAGAGATCTATCACCTTCAATTTGGATTTTTTATTTGTGCTTTCAATTTTGCTTCAAAGCTCCCAAACTACTGAGGTGAAAACATTTTTGTATACATAGATTTTTAGTATATTAAATTAAATTCCCTACAAAAAAGGTCTCATTCAAAATATTTGCCAGATGAGTCGTTTCCCAGTAATCAAGCTTTGAACATTGATGTATTTTTTTATTTAAGTTTTTTATTTTGCAATTCTGCAACTTATTAATAAATAAATATAAAAAATTAATTGCTATTTATTATTATTTATAGTAAAATTACGTTTTCGTATAACAGAAAATAGGTTTGGATATCTTATAAAATTTAGATATTTTAAGTGATAACATTGATAGAATGATGATTTTTAATTAAATAAAATATCAATTTGTTCCACTGTGTATAAAAAATTGGTTAAACAACGAAAAAAAACAATAATTTTATTTTTTTTTCATCTACAATTGCGAATAACTTTTGAAAGAGCGATTTTATAAAAAAATGTTGGGAAACCTTTTTTGTAGAGAATTGAACTTCCTTACAAAATCTTTATTGGTTTTTTTATATTTATTTGTTGATAAGTTGCAGAATTGCAAAATAAAAAACTTAAATAAAAAAAATACATCAATGTTCAAAGCTTGATTACTCGGAAACGACTATTCTGGCAAATATTTTGAAGGAGACCTTCTTTGTAGGGAATTTAATTTACTAAAAATGTATGTATACAAAAATTGTTTCACCTCAGGAGTTTGGGAGCTTTGAAGCAAAATTGAAAGCACAAATAAAAAATCAAAATTGAAGGTGATAGATCTCTTAATATTAATATTAAGGGCTCAAATCTTCACAATATTTTTTTTATCACCTTGAACCAGATTTTCGATATAGTGAAGAAAAAAAAAATAGTCGATTTTTTTTGGCCCAGTCTAATATAATTACATATTAATATCAGGAAGTGAATACAATCATTTTTTGAAAATTTAGCTTTTTGGAACCTTAAACTCCTTTACTGTGTAAAATCTGCAATTCCCTGTACATATGAACTTTTTCTCGAATAACAAAAAAAAAAATTTTTTTGTCGCTCAGTGTTAATAAAAACCGTTTGAAAATATGATATTAGAAAAAAATTATTTGTTGCGTTAAAACCTAAATTTATATTTTTAATCATAATTTTTGTAGTTTATGCAGCTGGAATTATACTTGCCCTCTTTATATGCCTTTTTTGCTGGGTGCCTACAAAATACGCGGTTTTCGTAAAATCGGCGATGGAAGGTTTTTACTTGAATCATACTTCGGTGCCAGAGTCCTACATTTCTTTCCAAATTGTTCCAAGCGTACCTCGTTTCATTTCTTCATCATGATTCTATATTGATGTAGTATTTTTACTAATTTATCTCTAAGTTTTCTGAATTTCGATACATTTTATTTTCACATTATACAGTAGATTCTGTTTTTATGCAGTAGATACGTTCCGCAAGAAACATTTTATGCTGTTCTACCAGTTCTATTATAAAACTATAGATACGTTTCAAAAGTGCTAAGAACTGCATAAATCTGAAATAATGTAATAAAATCGCATAAAAAGAGGGTACTAGTCCCATATTATAACTATAGATACGTTCCATAGGCCGCATGAATCTGAAATAATTCAATAAAATCGCATAAACAAAAAATTTTATTTTTGAAAATTATATCTTTTTTTAAGAAACGTTAGAATCGAAAAATAAATTTACATCGTCAGAAATAGAATCAGACAATACCCGCATGTTGCGCATTCGTTTAGGATTTGGCGTAAAATCACTTTCGTCACTTGAGGAAATGTACACGTCTGATCTGGATGGTGATGCAGGCGGTTTCATACTTGTAGGATTAGCATTTCTGATGTAATCTGTGATGAGTTTTTGCGTAGCTGGTTTAGAATCTTGTTTATATGTACAATTCCCGATAGGCCGACATGCATTTTCTATTTTTTTTTTAAAACCGCACTATTTCAAAACCGCATAAAAACAGAATCTACTGTATTCCAAAACTAAAGAAAGCAAATGGACTGTTTTCCAATTGAAAAGCTTCAAATATGTTTAAGAAATAGATGTTCCAAAATTTGCATCTATTTTGGCTTATGCTTCTGGGAAGGCTTCAAAACCCATTCCTTTTATTAGCAAGCGCATTTCTTCTGGGCTAAATTAAGTGAGTGCGTGTTGTGATGACAGAAATCAATCGATTATAGGTCCCCACATACAAATTACTTTCTGCGCCATATTCAGAGCAAGCGCCAAACATCAGGTGGGGCAACTTCTTAGTGGTAAATTTCTTGGAATCGCAAAGGCAAGTGAGCATTGGATGCAGTTTGTACTTCTAGGCACTTTCACGCTTAGTGCCTTTAATATCACTTCTGACAAAAAAAAAATGTGCTTCTATTCGACTAAATTTAGTGAAGTATTTACATACAGAGTGAAATATTTGCCTTTGCAACATGCAAATTAATGGCCGCACTGTAATTACCTACTTTTGAAAAGTACCTACTGTTTACTCTGAAAGCACCTTGTATTCTTTAACTCCCTATGCCCCAAATAGAAGTTAAGGGAACCTAAATACATATAACTCTATTTTTTAGGTCTCTGTGTTCATGTAAACTAACAACAACATAACAGTCAAAATTTACTAAAACAAAAAGATTTACAAATAAATCTTTAACAGTTGTCGCGAAATGTTCCGCTCGACTGTTAACATTACAACCACTGCTCATAACAGTACTCCGAAAATGTTAGAAATAACATTAGGTAAATTCGCGATAAAAATGTTGTGAGCATCAGAAAAGCGGCAAGCTGCATAGTTTGGAGAGTTTATTGTTCGAGAGTAGACTGAATATTTTTCCCGGACCAAGCATTTTTTTCTTTAAAGTGAGCAATAAATTAAAAATTCGATAACTAAGCATAAAATGAAATAAAAACTATACAACAGTTTTTACTGACATTGGAAAGAAGCACAAAAATACATAATTTTACAGAATATTCACATAAGAAATAGTGAAATTACCGACGGCTTTTTCATTAAAGTGCTTCCCTCACTGCGCTTGCGTCAAAACTCCCACTACTCTGTATTCTCTGAGGCAGTCGGAAGCATAAACAATAACAAAATGGCACTTCATCGAACAACTGGTGAAATTTGGCTGGTGTATATGTGTATTGTTTTCCACACCTGTGCACACCGAAGAAAGGCACCAATAAAAGCAACAATTTTCCAAAGAATAACATAAATCATAACAGTAGCGAAATATTAAAACAACAACTCTTCACTGTGGCAGTGGAAAGGGATTGTTTTGCGTCTCGTTTCTCTGCAACGCACATTTCTCATTTGCCAGTCAGTTATTCGAGAACAACAACAAGTGCAGAAATTTGATGTATTGCGCACACCTGTTTGCTTATTGCATTCTCTCATACACTGACTGGGTTTATATCATTAAAAGTATGTTATTAAGAGAAACATTCAAATAAGAAAAAAATTCAAACCACTAAAAGTTGGTGGTTGTTTATTGTAACTGTTTCCGTACTCTCTCTCTCTCACTTGCTAATTCTGGACAGTTTTCTCTGTTGCACCTATTTTAGGGGCAACCCTTTGCTACCTAAACCATTTTCACATTTGGTCAAACCCATTTTATTTGATCACCTGAGAAATTTGAGGGTATATATATGAAAGATTAACGCCGCCGGTAGAAATATACTTTTTATTTTTGGGGTACTAAAAGTTCTAAATGAATATAATTTTAAGTGTAACAACTACTATTAAATAAAAAATATATAATATATTATATATTTTAAAAATTTATATTTACATCTATAGAAACGAATTTACCGCAAAACTTCATATACTTTGCAGTGAACATTTCTCCCAAAAACTCAGCGTTGACAAGTTTCATACAATTAGATGATCATGGATGTTGTTCATCAGTACAAAATTTGGTTTTCAAAGCTAGTTTTGCTTCAGACTAGCAGTTTTTTAGCAGAGTATATCTCATTTGGTTTGCGTTCAAAACTAGCAACATCTACTTTACATTGCCTTCTGTATTTAAATAACTCAGACGACGACTGTTCAGGGTAATGCCTCTTTTAATATTTCGCCTTGTTATCATTATTTCTACTTCGTCATAGTTTTGTATGAGACATTGGCCTCATCATTTAACAGCTGACTCCTAACAGCAGGGTCGTTTCATAATTTAAGTATATTCTGAACTTCACACACCAGGCTACTGTTCTGACATCTCAGCCCTAAAAACTTTCGTAAGTCGTTGCGTTTTTTCTGTGGGCCACTCAAGTTCTTCGCATTCAAATTAATATACTTCGCTCATTTTTTCTCGAAAGAAAATCGTCTATATTGTCTCCTCACCTCATGAAAGTGCTCACATACTTTTATAGACCTTGATGCGCTAAATACTAATTTATACAGGCGCCTTTTCTCTGTGCAGGTTTTTAAGTATTGCCAGAAATCAATGATTTTTGCTTCTCGTTCAGTTGATAGTCTCGCAGCTGCTAAAGGGCCTTTCGAAAGTGACGCTTAGATGTCCTTCTTCTTCTTAATTGGTGCGATAACCGCTTACGCGCGATAGCTAAGCGCGCTAGTCGTTTCTTTCTCGTGCTAACCGTCGCCAGTTGGGCACACCAAGTGAAGCCAAGTCCTTCTCCACCTGATCTTTCCAACGCAGAGGGAGCCTTCCTCTTCCTCTGCTACGACGCTTAGATGTTAGTACTGAGTAATTCATAAACGGTACCTTTTCTTAATGTAACCTTTGTCATTTGTCAAGTAGACAGAAATGCAATTTTACACGATAGAACAACGCGTTAAAGTTATTGAAACTTATTATGAAAATGATTTTGAAGAGCAACATATCGCCAGATTCCTAATTTTTTATGTGGAAATAATCCTCTGAATGAGTCGACAATTCAAAGGTTAGTGAAAAGAATTCAATAAACTTGTTTTATTGTGGATAGAAAAATAACTGGCAGACAAAAAGCTGGATGTTCTGTTGAGAATATTGCTGCTGAAGCGCAAAATGTTGCTGGACAATCTTCAGCATCCATAACGCAACGTTCTTAAAAATAAGGCACTAATGAACCGATTGTTTGGCGGATTTTACCCATAGACGTGCTTATTTAAGTGATGGACGTGGAAATTGAAATGATGTAATTTTTTCTTGTAAGAGCCGCATTTTAAATAAAATTAGTGAAACCTGAAAGAATCTAAATTTGTACATGTTTTATGTTATCACAGCATCTAGGCGCGACTTTTGAAAGACATTTTATATATGTATGCATAAAATTTTAATGGGGTGCACATCCTCCTCCAATTTGAGGTGGTTTATGGTTTTCGTACAAATTCACAGGTCTAGGATTTTATGCCGCCTCTAATCCGCAAATATTATTTTATGAGTAAAATTAGGAAATGCAAGTAGATTTTATATGAGTTCAGAAAAAGACCGCTAAAATGGGGACTAGGTACCAAAAAAAATGTTTCCACATGTCTACTTCTGGATCGATCGAGATCCAGCAATGGCGTTATACTGCCCTCAATCACTAATTTATTGCAGTAAAAGATTTTGTAGATCATTTAGTTGCCTTTATCAATGATAAGATTCGAGTATGGGTGTTTTTTTTAGAGGTTAGGTTTTCAAGATGAAATAAAACGTATATAGTTTAATGTTATGGCCGAGAATTTAGCTTTATTATAAAGATAAGGGTTTGCCATTATGTTTTGAAAATGATTTCGGGCAAGTGGCCGCCGCGGCTGGCTCGAATAAATTCCAGCCGAGAGGCCCAATTTTCGACCACTTTTTGCAGCAATTGGGGCCGTATGTCAGCAATAACGCGCCGAATATTCTCTTCCAAGACGTCAATCGTCTCGGGCTTATCTGCGTAGACAAGCGACTTCACATAGCCCCACAAGAAATAGTTCAGCGGTGTTATATCGCACGATCTTGGAGGCCACGCCACGGGTCCACGGCGCGAGATAATGCGCTCACCAAAAGTTTCCTTCAATAAATCGATTGTTCCGTTGGCTGTATAGCATGTAGCGTCGTCTTGTTGGAACCAAAGGTCGTCCACATCAACATCGTCCAATTCAGGCACGAAAAAGTCATTAATCATGGCTCTATAGCGCTCTCCATTGACTGTAACATTATGGCCGGCTTCATTTTTAAAGAAATATGGACCAATGATTCCCTCTGCGCATAAAGCACACCAAACAGTGACTTTTTGAGGATGTAACGGCGCCTCAGCAATGGCTTGTGGATTACGTTCACTCCAAATGCGACAATTTTGCTTATTGACATACCCATTCAACCAAAAGTGAGCTTCATCGCTGAACAAAATTTTCTTGTGAAAATCGGGATCGGTGGCCATCTCGTTTTGGGCCCATTCACCGAACGTGCGACGCGCTTGATGGTCGTTCGGCTTCAATTCTTGCACGAGTTGGATTTTGTAAGCCCGCAAACCAAGATCCTTCCGCAAAACCTTCCATAAAGTGGATGGGCACATCTCCAATTGCTGCGCGCGATGGCGGATGGACTCATTCGGGTCTTCTTCGATACTCTGCTCCACAGCAGCAATAGCGTCTTCGGTGCGCACTGTACGACGTCTCTGAGGATGCGTATTGTCCACTAGAGCAAACGTGGTGCGAAACCGATCCATGGTTAATCGAATTAGTGACTCTGATGGACGATTATGTCGACCGAATATTGAACGCAGCGCGCGATGCGTCGCGCGAACCGAACCATTATTTTCATAATAAATTTGCACGATTTGCAAACGTTGTTCAGGTGTAAGTCTATTCACTATGAAATGGCAAACCAAACTGAGCATAAATCAAGTGACAGCTGTCAAAAAGACCATCTACGAAAAAAGTAGTGCCAACTTGAAAACCTAACCTCTAAAAAAACACCCTTTATATGAAAACCCATATATTTATAATTTCCATACTAATTAAATAGAAAGGGTGCAACGTAAGTTCATTCGCTTTGCGCTCCAATTGTTAAAATTAGATATACCACCCTCCCTCTTATAGTGTACGCTGTAGATATAGCATGTTAATTAATTTAAAGACTCTTGAAAGCAGAAGAATAATCTCGTTCCTTATGCTTGTTTATGGCGTAATTTGTGGTTGCAAGGACCGTTCTGAACTTGTTGGGCCGATTAGTTTTAATATACCTAACAAAGCTCTTCATGCTCAAAATCCATTTTATCTCCAGGTATTAGCAGCCAGCCAGTTCCAATCCAGCCAGTCATGCACCTATAACCAGGCCACTAAAAATACTCTAAATAAAATTAAATATTGTTTTTCATCAACGAATGACTGCTTTTCAATTTTCCATTAAGGCTCTGCTATTTTGTATTGCTGCTAGTTTGTATTGCCCCGTTATGAGGGACGCTATCAACATTTGCATTAGTAGTAAGTAAAATTATTAACCTCTAGCCTATAAGATATATTAGTCATGTCATAGACTAAATCAATAGGATTGAAAAAGAAATGTATGGTTACTTCTGTTCTTCTATTTAAAATTAATTTATTAATTTATATTTAAACGTGTTTTTATAAAAGTATTGCACCACATATGTTTAATTACGTCTTCAGTACTTTCACTTTTGCTGTTTGCCTTTTGCCTCTTAGTTTTCTCACTGGTCACGATCAGCGGGTATGAGAGAGTCCCGTTGCCCTTTTGGCTTCCAGAAAGGGTTGTATTTAGAGTGGTGAGTAGTGAATACTTTATCGAGGTTTACATCAATCAAGTTTCGACTCATGTCCTTTACATCTTCATTTTGTACCTCTAGTCTGTACGGTTCTGTTACCATAAATTTTATGGTAAATAAAATGAAATGAAAACTGCCAAAGCGATAGAACTAAAATTAAAAAAGACGTGACACATCCTAGACGACTATGCACATTTTATAAATTACAGGAAATCACTAAACAAGACAAAACCTGCAAATCTACTCTTAAACGACTCTACAGACAACATTTCTAAACTTATAAGCTATTTGAAATATTGTAACATCCTGAATGAAATTTAGGTAATAGTCACAGACCTATACATGCATATATAGTAAATGGCCATCTCTCAGTCTAGCTTAAGGCATAGTACCCATAGTTATACGCTTATTGTATTTTATAGTGAATCAGTTTTTCTAGTGGCACAACCGAACGAGTACGAATTCGCCTTAGATAAAATTGTATTCCAAAGTGGCACAGCTCGGAATTGTTTTTGTATTTATTTGTTTCTCATAGTAGAGTTAAATATATTAAATTTGAACTAAATTTCTTCACAGGTTAGCTTTTTTTAGGCTGTTGTGGCATTATACAAGTACTCTACTCGTATACACCAATCCCCTCAAATTTTTGTTTTCGAAAATTATCCCACATGTGCACGCATTATTCGTGGTGTGTTAACAACCTTTTATCCACTTTGATCCCGAATCACTTAAAGTTTTACTTACACTCACACCAACTAAATAAAATTCAACAAGTATAAATAGTTAAATTAACTGTACATGCATACATGCATAAGTAGTTGAATGCTAACAAGCGGCTGCAAGGAAGTTGATACGAAATCGCTTTGACATTCAATTACACGCATTTACATACAAATTTATGCTTAATTAATGCATCGGAAGCAATTGAGCGAACAGAGGCTTACAACTAATGTCATACATACCATACCTTGGATACACGCACATATGTACGTATGTATGAATGTTAAAGGCAATACGCTAGTGTAAACTGAACCAACAACAACATAAGCACGCACACGTTAATGAAACTAATTTCGGTGTCAATGTTGACAAGTGTTTTAGCGTGCAAGTACTTATATCTACATGTGTTAGTGTGTGTGTGTGTGACTATACTCGGGTGCGTGCAACGAGCATTTAGGCTTGTTTGCATTCTAACCACTGCCGTTGTATGAACTATGAACAGTAAGTGAACGGCATACGTTGATGTCGTAGCACTTGCGTGTATTTAAGCTTGCCACAAAATAAAGTGATACAACCGCAAAGCAAACAAATACATACATTAAATTTTAAATACGCGTTTTAGCAGGCGCTGGAGAAGACAGTTTCCGTGCAGGAAATTCTGAGATTTGGTGGGCGTTGGAAGTGAGTTTTTAGAAAGGAACTTTATATCCTTTTCCATAAAAACACAATTTTTACCCTTTCCGGCCAAAATCGCCAGTAGTGATGATAAAAATATTTGCTTTAAATACCAAAACTTAACTTATTATCGGTAACTATCAAAACCACAAAAAAACAAAATTAAAAACGTGATTGATTTTTGTAAAAACTACAGCCTTCTCCAAAAAGTAAAGTACAATAAAAGGCGTATTTATTCAAGTTTGTATTTTTAATGTGCTGAAAGCGCATATACACGGAGACACAAAGTTGATCAGTCAGTTGTTATTCAATAATAAATAAAAAAAGTATTTTCATTAATGGAAATATTTGTTTTCACCTTTACGTGCTCCATTGGTTGTATGTTTGCATACTGCGGCTGTCTACTTCACAAGTGCCAAGCATAATGGCATTAGCAAAAATTAGAAACCTTCCGAAAGGTTGATTAATTTTGCGCCACCTTGTGTATGTGAATACTTAAATGAAAATTATATAAATTTATTACATTTTACTTCCTATTTTCATTTTAAACAAAAACAAATGTAATTCATTGTGTTTCTACTCGAAAACTAGTTATAAAATAATCTTCTAAAGAAAAATCGACGTTTATTCTTTGTGAAAACGCGAGAAAAAATATTTTCCATAACCGCTGCTGACAGGTATATTACTTTTGGAGCACATAAAATAGTTACATCCCTTATATATGTAGAAATCATTGATTTCAGACAGTTTATTATTAATTATAATTATATGTATATAGTTTACTTAAACTTATACTTATTTATAATATATGTTCTTATAAAGTATTTAAATACTGATTTTACGGAAGCGATATTATATACACGAACTTCAAATTTAAACTTAAAACTCTTCGGTTTTCCTTCGGTCAGACGCTTCATCTAGATCCTTCAGAAGGGTGACCATGCGTCAAGTAAGTATTGTTGCATTTGAAGGTAGCTAGTAGTTCTGTCCACTTCTTGTTCTTCTTCCGTTTGGCCTTCCTACATATATGTAGGTATAATGCATGCATTCCTTATATATTTGGGGTACATGATCGTGCTCTTTTTCTTTTTTCTTTCTCTTTTTTCAATTACAGTTTTACGCCACCTCCACAGATTGTTTTTTTATGAGAAGTTTTTTCATGACATAAGTACATTCGGAGGCTTGAAATTGTATGCCGAGAGGTGACCGCTATTAGAAAAAACTGTTCTATCAACTAGTGTTTCGAGCCTGTGACTTTCGAATCGTAGCCACGCACCTACGCATTCGGCTACGGCGATCTTCAGATGTGCCCCGTACATCCGGATATCTATCCGGATCTTCTAAAGATACTTATATCCCGTACTATAAGCATAGACAATTCGCTCACCCGTTCTGTTAAGGCACTCCTTCGCAGTCTGCAAGAACCCGGCTGCTTCGTCAGAGACTGTGCGAAATGCTCTACATACCCTGAGGTTGGCTAAATGATCTGCTTGTTTCCGTACCGTACCCTACATCTTCCCATATGGGAGCTGCATACATCATTAGCGACTTGCTAACTCATGCAAGTAGTAGACGTATTGATTGGCTTGGGAAGCCAATGTTCTGTATCCTACCTGCTTGAGATGCTCTTTGAAGCAGAGTCTGCGATTAATGATGACCCCAAGATACTTAGTGTGTGCTCCTGTTTCAATGGCGTGGCCACCCACAATGAGGGAAAGCCGCTCAATTTTCTTCCTGCTACTTAATAGAACTACCACGGTTTTTTGTTCCGCTAATTGTAGGTCTGCTTTCGGCAGCCATTCTTCTCCTCAGATATTGTCGTCCTGCTTCTTTCGACAATATTTCCTGTTATTTTTTACTACTACTACTATCGCGATGTCTGCGTACCCTACAATTTTACGCTTTCACGCTTCTTCTTTATTCATAAAAATAAAATGAATACAATAATGATTAAAAATATGATTCCAGTAAAATAAAATAAATATCTATTCATAAATTTTTTATGTTTCGGGCTAACTCCAAAAGATGACCGATGTTTTGGACCGCGATCCATTGACTTATTTCGTATTTCGCAACAAGAATAATTTTTTTCCTTCAGTATTTCCTTACAGTATAAGTCGCTGTAGATTATACTTATAATTTCCGCATGTATGACCCAGGCGGGCTGTTGTAGCGCTTAAGGGGGGGTAGGGTTTTTAGGGTAAAAAAAAATCGATTTTGGTTTATTTGAGAAAATGAATGTACATAATCTCAAGAATGTTGTGTCCAAATTTTAAGTCAATCGATACAAAACTCACAAAGTTAGAGCATTATAACCGTTGGCCGCTCCGACTCGGCTACCCGCTGTGGTCGAACTTTAAATCGATTTTCTGGAAAACGACGTTTTTCAAGTCGGTGGACACTTTTTCTCTGAATCTACTTGACCGATCTTCCTGAAATTTTGTACACACTTTCTCTACATAATTACCGAGGTAACCCTGGGAGGTTTTTGTTTTTTTTTTTCAATTTTTATTTATTTTACAATAAACAATATTATGCGATTTATCGTCTAAAAATCGCACTTCTACTTCAAATGTTAAAAAAAATTGAAAAAAATTTTTTTTTTAATAAAAACTCGACAGGGTTGAAAACTCTTTGATTTTTTGATTTCAGATGATCCAATGCTGAGAAAAACTGTCCACGGCAAATAGCCTTTTTTTCGAGACGTCTGCGTAGATCTGCTGCCAACGGCTCAATTTTGTATATTTTCTTGTGAAAATTTTTGAAAATATTTTTGAAATATGAGTTTACAGTATACTAATTGGATAAATAAATTTACATGAATCATCTTTCCAAAAAAAATTCATAAATAAGTGCATATTTTTAGTGGAATTAACCCTAATTAATGCACCGTAGAAGCTCTCTATCGCTATTTACTCTTCGTACTACTTCAAAGTTGGAGACACCATGCAGCCGAACATGGAATTTTAAGTAGTAATCTTAGTATCCATATCTCGAATGTTTCTATACGATTCACGTCAGAAACTTTCATCGTCCAAGTTTACATGCCATACAATAAAACATACGAAACATAAGTGGTTTCTTAAAACACTGCTGTATTTATAAAAAGCAGCGGGCGGCCGCCGTAGCCGAATGGGTTGGTGCGTGATTACCATTCGGAATTCACAGAGAGGTCGTTGGTTCGAATCTCGGTGAAAGCAAAATTAATAAAAACATTTTTCTAATAGCGGTCACCCCTCGGCAGGCAATGGCAAACCTCCGAGTGTATTTCTGCCATGAAAAAAAGCTCCTCATAAAAATATCTGCCGTTCGGAGTCGGCTTGAAACTGTAGGTCCCTCCATTTGTGGAACAACATCAAGGCGCACACCACAAATAGGAGGAGGAGCTCGGCCAAACACCTAACAGAAGTGTACGCGCCAATTATTTATTTTTTTTTTTTGTTTTAGCTCTGATTCTAGCACAGAGCCTTCTGGGGAACCCGCAGTGACGTTGAAGGGCATTGTACCAACGACTGTGACATACATGAGCGTCTTATTTGTGAAGTATGATGATATCATATTTATCAAAAAGTTGTTTTATTTTTTTTTTTTATTATTAAATAAAAGCTGCCAAATGAGCGCAATTTTAAATGTTCAATATATTGCACAAATTTCCGGAAAGGGTTATGGGTTCGTGTATTTTACCCTACTACCTAAACTACATTGTCAGTTTAACCAATGCACCAGTTTGTTGTTTTTCTTCTTATTATTGCTTTAAACATACTTTTCTAACCACATATTTGTTATGAACCTGTTTTGTCTAAAGGCCGTTAGAATTCAATTCATCAACTCAGTTGATGTGTCACCAAAACTGAATTCCTTTTCACGGAATTCAACACTTGAGGTAAAATAATTTGAAAATTGGGAATAATGTGTCAAGTTAATTATCCGAAGACGTCGAGCACAAAATACACGCCAGAGGATATACACATGGGAGCACGTGCATTATGTATGAGAAAACACACCCACCCACGCATATGTATGTGTGTTTGTGTAGCTCACTCCGCCTGAGTGCCTTGTGAGTGTTGCCTTTGTAGTTGATTTGCTGCTATGCAGCCGACTCTAATAGACGTTCAAAGGTTTTTGAGCGCAGAAATACTCACATACGCTTACTCACGTACACATACTCACAAACACACTTTTGTGCACATGTACCGCATATGTTACTTTCATTATATCTCTTTTAGCCTCCGCGCAACCTTTTCAAGTGTTAACGAAAATTTTCTCTTATCTGTCATCATTTTCTATCTTTCACTTTTGTCAGCAGTTAAACAATAGCCTCTTAATTACGTGTCGTACGCTGCCTCACTACACACTACTGCTACTTCTGCTTTTGGCGTTTGCTGTCAGACACCAAAAGTGAAATATCTTCGCTGTCGTTTACTACTCATGCGAGTGTAGACTTTGATTTTTACCGTGTTTGCACGACACTTTTCCAAGTTTTTCCTTCTTTAACACTTTTGCGCCTTCAAAGCTGAATACTTTGTGAAACGCGATGAAAAGTAGAATGTACTAAGTATTTTACTGTTATCAAAGGCTGCATAGAAGGAAATTCTGATTCAAGAGTGTTAAATTGTGCAATTTAAAAGCACTTCAAAAATGATGGTGTGTGAGTGTAAATAAACTTATGACACTTGTTTCACATATTAGATTTCTCTACTGGCTTGAGCAAATTTATATCTTCTAAAATTAAATACTTTAACTACATAGTGCAACGAAATAGGAAAATCGATTAAAATAAGTAAATAAAACAATAAATTTAGCAAGAAAATAATTTTTGTGAACTTTATTATTTATTAGTATTATTTTATTCACAGAAACTTTTACAAGTTTGTTTATAAAACAAAAACTATTAAGTTTCTAGCTCTATATCCCAAATTAAAGGTGGAGATAGAAGTAAAATAAGATTTACAAATATTTAAATTGGTTTCGAGTGATTTCAGATACGGTTTTTGTCATAATCAGCCCTCTAATAGAATCCATCTAAGAAAACTTTGAAATACGAATGTCTACTATGAATACGTAAAATTGCAATCTTGGCTTCCATGTGAACTTGAAAAAAGTGCTGCCAAACTCAAATGTCAAATTATGAAATTTCTACAACAGCTGGCTCAATGTAAACAAGAAAATTTAGCATAGAATCTTTAGGCTTTTTATTATTGAACCTTCATCACCCACCTTATTCACCTGACATTACACCATCTGATTATTACCTGTTCAGATCTCTGCAAAATTATCTAACGGGAAAACAATTCAAGTCTTTTGAAAGTGTTTCTAAGGCAGTTTCTGACTATTTTAACTCCAAGGACGATTAAATTGATATAATTGATTAATATTAAACAAAAATGTGTATGAAGGAATTCAAAAATATCTTTTAAAATAAGACAGAACTTTCCGTCCAATCCAATAATTTCACCTTTTATCAGGCATGTGAATTTCATCCAGTTATTCCAGACATCGTAGTATAAAAGTTTTACAAAACTCTAAGATTTGATGTTTTCAGTGTACTCAGTGAATACTACTGTACGAATTTCGAATGTATGTTCATTCAGAGCTGTTCGAGATGTATGATTACAACTTCTTAACTTCTGCGAAAAACAGTCTGCGTTGGATTGCCTGATATGGCTGAATTTCTCTTAATTTCATGTAAGATAAGAACTGTAAATTTTATGGTTGCATAAAACAAGAAATATTTGGTAAAATATATGTTTATTCATTTTTTATGTCCTATAAGAAAAATACTATGAGACCCTGGGATTAAACTTTTTTTCATTTTGTTGAAATCCTTTATCAAAGCTCTGCAAAGCAAAGAAGTTTCTCTAAGATTTTAATATATAATTTTTAATGTTATTTGTAATCTATTTTTTAACCCAAGAACTCAATATCCGATCAATGATCGCCTTGCTATTTTACTGATTTTGCGTTAACTCTTGAACATAGTGACTACTCAGTTTCATTATGGACGCCTTTCACTTCAGTAATTGCTCTGGACACCTTTTTTTTGAAGTAACCCGAAAGGAAGAAGCCCAACGGTGCCGAATCGTATGATCTGG
The DNA here is from genome assembly GCF_028408465.1 of Anastrepha ludens. Lineage (NCBI taxonomy): Eukaryota > Metazoa > Arthropoda > Insecta > Diptera > Tephritidae > Anastrepha > Anastrepha ludens. The sequence continues at coordinate 83,958,285 of NC_071498.1, read as the reverse complement.
GTGGTCTACTTCACTATAGTGCGAGATATTGACATTTTGGAACTGTGGCCCAAAATTCATCACTTCAGTAGCGCATTTCCACAATTTAATATCATACACTCTGCAGTTAAAACTTAATATACATATGATACATTTATATCAAAGCCTGTTTTTTCTAATAGCGGTCGCCCCTCGGCAGGCAATGGCTAACCTCCGAGTGTATTTCTGGCATGAAAAAGTTCCTCATAAAAAAAATAATTGCCGTTCGGAATCGGCTTAAAACCGAATATTTGTGAAACAACATCAAGACGCACGCCAGGAATAGAATGTGGGGTGTAAGCGCCAATTATATAAACATATATATATATATATTATATGAAAGCCTTATAATGAGTTTCACATAAGCCGGTTGGGAACGATTTAAAAGACATGTATTCGTTTATTCGGTATGTCTTACAGTCCGTTATTTTACCCTAACCAAAGTATTCATATTTCTCTCGATGCCGTTAGTTCAACGTGATGACTTTGCGTATTACAAAAAAAAATATTTATCTGTTTCCTTTATGCCTTTGACCAAGTGAAGTTGCCTGCCTCCCATCGCGTCTCCAGGTAAAGGCTCGGCAGATATGCAAAGTAGGTAGGAAATAACATTCTACTCGCGAACCAAAGCGGACAACATCTGCTTCGAGGTGTAGGCAACCAACCTAGGATAGACCGGCTAGCAACCTACTTATTCGAATCTACATTGCTAACGAATCATCAGACGTTCTATGCTCCTCTAGGAGTTAAATGAAAACATATACCCTATACAGGCTGGGCCATGTAAAATTAGCTTTTTGAATCGGATATAAAAAAAAGTAATCAATATTTTTTCAATCTTTTATTTTTATTTTGAAAATTGAACATTGTCCTTTATGAATGAAAAATAATGTTGTTCAAATGACTACCACGACTGGCTTTACAGTAGGCCATTCGATCAACGCAATTTTTAAGCACATTTTCGATTGTTTGGGCTCCAATTTCATGAATGGCAACTTCGATTTCGTGTTTTAAAGCATCAATCGTCTCTGACTGGTTCGCATAGCATTTATCCTTAACGGCTCCCCATAAAAAATACTCCAACGGGCTTAAATCACAGCTCCGAAGAGGCCAATTGATATCGGAATTTCGGCTGATTATTCGGTTTTCAAAAACGGTAGCCAAAAGTTTGAGTGTAACTTTGGCAGTGTGTCAAGTTGCACGGTCCTGATGAAACCAAATATCGTCCATGCCATCCTCTTCAATTTTTGGAAACAACTCGTTAAGCATGTGACGGTAACGCTCGCCGTTTACTGTAACCGCGGCTCCTCGCTCATTTTCGAAAAAACGGCCCGATGATGCCGCCAGACCAAAAACCGCACCAAACCGTGACTCATTGTGGATGCATTTGCTTCTCTGCAGTAAATTGTGGATTTTCTGAGCCCTAAATCCGACAATTTTACTTATTGACGTAGCCACCGATGTGAAAATCAGAAAAGAAGAAGAAGACTCACCACTTTGGAAATAGGTTTTCAATATATCCCAATTTTGTTCAAGCAAATAGCGTCCCATTTCGTAAATGTCAAATCTTTAAGTAAATTATGAACACATTTGACATGTCATTTGTGTTACCATTCTCAAAAAAATAGGTGGTTCAAAAAGCAAACACTATATGGCCCGCCTGTATTTATGCTCACTATTATTTTTAATAAAAACTATTGTCCCGCAGAAAAAAATATTTTCAGCATAGATAGCTTTAGTGTTCCCAGCAGAAATCTGCTTTTTCCTTTTCATGGTATGCTTTTCGTAACTCTTTAATGTTTTATCTTTGTTGTAATCTTATTTAATTTTATTATATTGTAGTTTTTTCTTACGCATTTGTATAGTCTATAATGATATGCATGTGTGTCCTATAGCAAAAAATCAATAAATAAGTAAAATAATTTTTTTTCAGCAGAACCTAATTATGCACTAGGCTTGGGAGTCGCCACATGAAAGTCATCCAGTGAATAGAAGCATTTCCTTAAAGTCGCCCGAGGTTTATTTAACTTACCTAGTGTATTTCAGGCGTTTCACGTACTTGCCAAACTTACAATTGAACTTCTTTAATCCTTCGTCCAACATGCATTTATAAATTTTGCTCCCATCGGTCACCTGAAGCCATAAATCAAAATGCCTTTTCTCAAACCGAATAAATGGGGCTTGCAAAGGACACGAGTACAACCTTAATTTTCAATTGACCAATTATTTTGCAATTACAACAAATGCAATCGTGCAAGCAAGGAGGAAAATTGAAAATTAATAGAAACCAAATCAACAGTTCGTTCAAAACATGAGCAGTAACATGGGCAGATAGGGATATATGTACATACACCAAAGGTTGAAGGTCAGTCGGCGAAAATGCCGGGGCACACATACTACACAAATATGTGCTTGTGTGTGGACAATGACCAAAATTGATTTGTTGGAATTTTGTGTGCAACGCAATCAACATTATCAGCATCAATAACTTCGATATCACAACATAAATTGATTTAAACGTAAACGAGAATCGAGAATTCGAAATTTCAACATTCGTATGGGTGTGTGTGCCCATGTACAAGGCTGGCGTACAAAGCGCATAGATTGGCCAGTAAACAACAAGCTGCACGAAATTCCGAATGTAAAGGAGAAGTGTAACAGCGTGGAAGCTGGATGTAATGATGACTGACTGAGTGGGGGTGAGTTGAACTGAGTTAAGTTACGAATCGGTCAAACTTAATGCTCCCAATATCCGAAAGCAAAAACAATTGTGCCAACTTACTGATTTACGATTGCAACAAAAACAACGTCCATGGCATTCATATAGATAACAACTACACATATGTGTACATATAATTGCACTCTGTTTGTATGTGTGAGTGTGTTATGGTTAACTCCATATTGCACAATTTGACCATTGTAAAGTTGTGCAGCCAAATAGTCCACGTTTGTGGTATGACGCACATTGCGAAATGCTAAAATTGTGCTTATGTTGTGAATTGCGGCGCACATAAACGAGTTAGGCTAAATGACATTCACTCTGCCAATGCGATTACAAACTAATTTCCCCACACATTGACGAAGTCTGTCAGAGGAGGAGCAAAGACAGCAGAGAAAGGTGATTTTGGTCAGAAACGTGTGTATGGTATCGGGTGGCTTAAATGGCGGCGATGGTGTGGTTGTGATCTAAAATATTTATTTTATATTATATTATATGCGCCGTTCAGTACCCAAATCGATTAACTTCATAAAACAAAATGTTGAGAAATCCGATGAAGCAGTGTGCATTTCTTTTTTAATTCTGTTTATAAAATAAGTTCAAATATATATTGTGGTATGTATAAAAACTTTTATGTGCTTAAATTTTTAAGCTTTTTGTTTACAGAAAAAGTTAGTTATTATATTAAAAAATATAATTATATTATTTTGTATTATATATATTATATACTAGCTGACCCGGCAAACTTTGTTTCGCCCTAGAGGCAATAAAAAAGCAGATTTTTTATTTTATTAAGTTAATTTTTTTATTAATCAAATATTTCAATGAAGCTTTAATAGATTGCACTCTTCAGTTAAACACTTTGTAATACACAACATTTTTTGTTTTATTATCAGGAGCAAGAACAAACAATGCAGATGGTTTTCCGACCCGTGAACATGCCACATATAATTGACCATGTGAGAAACATTGATTTTCTGGATTCAGACCACAAACATTCAAGGATTGGCCTTGTGATTTGTTAATGCTCATGGCGAATGCAAGACGGATCGGAAATTGAAGTCTTTGAAACTCAAACGGAAGATTGAGAACTTCTTCACCTTCGAATTTCCCTCTGAGTATCGTCGCGTAAATCACATTGTTCATCAATTTTTTTACCACCAAATGCGTACCGTTGCAAAGTTTTGGTGGGCTTATGTTTGGATGCATGATTACTACGGAGCCAATTTTTAGGCGTAAATTGTGCGGTGTTAAGCCAGGCACATCCAAGGAGTTTAAAAATTCAATTGGATAGTTGGCGGCTTCATCTTCATTTGTTCCAATGATATCCTTTTGGATTATGTAGTTTAGGTCGTCTACATCTTTACTCTTAGCCGCTAAAATTGCTGGCTCACTCAACCATTACTTTATTGATAAGTTCGTCTTTCGATGGGACAAAGTTACAGAAATTCTGAGGAAATGAAATCAATGCGCTCGATTCGTCGACAGGTACTCGACCATTACCGATAGTCAGTAATTGCTCAGAGAAATCTTCAGTAGATGTATCATTAAGTAATGCAACTCTCATGTTTGTTGTCATCTGAAGTTTCTTCATATAGCGCCATCGATTCGATGATTTGAGGCAAGCGTTTATTTCGTCAGCAGCCGTTGATCTTGGAATTACTGGCAGTGTTTGGCGGAATTCGCCAGACAGTAAAATCATTGCGCCTCCAAAAAAGTCAGCAATGGTAATTCCACTCTTCCACTAAGGCAGCACAATCCGGGCGTTTCTCCGGAAAACTTCAATGCGCCACAATACTCGCAAACAACGTTCGTTGGCCCAATGCAAACGCTAGGATGCAAGTAGTGATCAGTGTTGCAATCATATCAAAACGCTGCTCGATTCAAATCAGCACTTAATAATTCTCTTCTTGTGCGCCGAGAATGATCTACTTGTTGATCTCTGTTATTCGCTCGACGATTTCGCATTGCCAACCGAGCCATTTCACGGGCTGTCTCGCTTTGCTCTTGTGGTTGAGAAGCACGAAGTCGAGCCATACTAACGCGGCGCTCTTCACGGGCAATTCCTTGTGCTTCTTCAGTCGTTTCATTCGCAATGTTTCGTATACTTCTTGCATTACGGCTTTGTCGGGAAAGATTCGATCGTCTTGGTCGCGGCATTGATAACGATGATTCAAAGGGACTACAAATTACTGTAATTATATATTTCTGACAAAATTTATATTATCAAATTTTCTATTTAACCATAGACAAAATTACGTTTAGCTGTCATTTGCGTTGTGTTATTCCATATCAGATGCGTTTTTGTTATACCACATTTTATAGTGACTTCATGGAAACGCGTTCGAATGTGATAAAAAGTATCCTATGTCCGTCTCCTAGTTCTAAGCTACCTTTCCACCAATTTTCAGCCAAATCGGTTCAGCCGTTATGAATAGTGTAACTAACATGACTTTCTTTTATATATGTATATAAATTACAGATTTTCCCAAAAAAAAAAATAAATGTTAACAGCTCTATTATAATATATCATTTGTGCTACGGATTTTCTTATAATAATGACATTCTGAATCTTCATTACAGTCACATTTAAATTGTATGAGGTTGGGCTTGGACCTTCATAAATTTCTGGGAACCCTGTAACTGTTACTTTTCTGTTAATGGTGATTTTTCTAAAGGTTTTATAAAAAAAAATATTTTTGGGTAATTTGGATAAGATGAAATGGCGCTTTTTACGTGCTTTGATTATATTGCACCAACATGTTTTGATTTTTTTGCATGTGACTCTTTCACCGTAAACTCTGAGTCTTTGAGCAAATAGCTGTGTTCACTTACCAAAAATAGCATTTAAATTGACTCAGCTCTTATTTCCGTATTTTCAACAAGTTTCAATAAACTTAAGACAGTTTTAATATTTTTTTTGATTATTATTATTGTATTTTTCCGAACTTTGTGGCATAAGTCTTTATATACTTTGTTCAGCATTTACATTTCTTCATACCCACGGATACTTATCTATTATTTATTTACTTCACTTTATCCTTATTAACAATTAATTTGACTTCCCAATTACTTTATCCTGAGAGAATTAGATTCATTTATTTTATTGTGGTTTACTTTAATTCTGATAAGGCAGCATTAAAAAATTTGCAGTTACTCGTATCATTCAGCGATTGCAAGCAGTATTCAGAACCGACCTTTTCAAGCCGGCAGTTTACATACGCTGGTCCGAAAGCCGGCCTGTTCGCCAATTTTTAGGACAACTCCACTTGAAGAAAATATGTAAAACTATTATTTTTTGTTTTTTAAGTTATCAGTGCATTTAAATTACATTATTGAAATGAGTTTATTAGAGTATGGAGTTAATCAAAATGGTCTCTGAAATAATTTATTTATTACTAAATAGCCAACAAAATTTTGTCGTTTAATGATATTCATCTTTATTATTCAGGAAAGTTCTTCAAAACATACAAAGCTAATAACTACCAAACACTTTGACACTTAAATTGAAGGGTGTTCAAAAAGTCGAGTTGATCGTTTAGATCATTGAACGGCTCATATTGTAAAACCAAACACTTTAGTTTTTAAGTACATTTTTAAGCAAATATTGTCATTGTTGAAATAAAGTTGAACAACTTTCTTATCGCATTAACAGGACCATTTTTACCATTTCGGTCTTCCTGAAGTTTTCTCATATCTAATATAGAAGTTTTGCACTGGAATTGAATTTAGTTTTTCGCTTGATATTTTGGCGCTGATGTAACGGCTCGAAATTATTATTTTGCCGAAAAATGCACTCAGTCCACTCATATTCTTTTGTGAGAGTGACCAATCTCTTGCTGATTATTTGTGAATATATAGTTGCTTCAGACCGAAAAGTAACTAAAAAAAGTATGTATGTATTTAAATGCTGTAATCGGGTAAGTGATTTATTTCTTAAATTTTTGCTGTTTGTGAATGTTATGGAATCTATATGCCCCTATAAGTTTATCGGTTTCACACCAGTCCCGTTTAGTGTATGTGAGCATTTTTCGATTATTTTCTCAGCAGAAAGCTCATTGCTGAAGTTAAAAAATTATGGTAAATATATGCAGCGGGAGTTCAGGCTGCACGTAGTTCCAAACAGAGAAATACGTAAGGGAACTTACATCTGTTCCTTCATTGTAGGAGAGTCCAGGAACGGGGAGTACTGAAGACCTAGCTACCCAGAAATTATACCATCTTACTTTTTTTGTTTTTTTTTTTTCTTTCTAACAATGAAGAAGAAGTCAACAAGTTTCATCAAAGGAGGTAATAGCCACACTTTAACAAGCCTCCGAAATACATATGTTGGAGATGATTGAGTCAGAAACTTCCATATTAAATTTTGAGTAATAAATTATTAATTGAATCAGGTTATTTATTATTTGTATTAACAATTACATTTACATTAATTATAAATCTTCCGATAGGGTGATTAATTTTGCACAGCTTTATATATTTCAACGTATTAATACGTGTGAAACTGAGACATTAAAAACTGGCTGACAATTAAGAAATTGTTAACGCTGCAAGCAAGAGTATTGCTAATATCGCCATCGCCAACAAAGTTTATTCACTAAGAGAAAAATTAGTCAAATATTTTTAACAGAGATCCACTTTGCGTCATCCCCAGAAGCAACAATTTACTTAACATTGCCATAAATTCTGTGACAAATTTTACAAGGCATACGGCGAGAACATATTCGCCAAAAAAAGTTCCGTTATTTTTGCTTTTCTTCGTATGCGTTGCCTAATCTTACATTATACTCAGTTTCGTGGCAAATTACGCTTGTTAACAATAGTTAATCGTTGTTTCCAAACGTCGAAAGAGAAGTGGTGTCAGAAAAAGAAGTGGTCGTCCTTGCGTGGTTCGAACCGGTGCAGCCGCAAAATCCGTTCGAGAAAGAATTCGCAGAAATCCCCTTGGAAAGTAGAAAATCATGCCCAGGTAAATTAATATATCGACCAGATCCATGTCAAGACTAATTAGAGATGATCTCCACAAGAAAGCCTCCGTCCCTTCGTTCCTCAATTGGTCATATTTTGACAACGCGCTTGAAGAAAGTTAAACTCGCCAGATGCAAGCAGCTTCTTCGGTGGAACACGGTCAACGGTCATGGAAATATTATTTTCACATATGAGAAAACTTTCACTGTTGAAGAAGAAAAATGCTGTTCCAAGAATGACCACCGTCCAACCTCTGTAATGGTTTAGTTGGAATGGCTTGTGAAGGCGTTACATCTCTTCGTTTCTGCGAAAAAGCGGTTAAGACTGGGGTTAAAGTATGCTAGAAGGATGTCTAAGAAGGCGTCGTGAAAGAGTTGAGCAGTACTCTTTTCAATGGAGAGCGTTGAATCTTTCAGCAAGATTCCGCTACAGCCCATAAGGCACCAACCACCCAGCAGTGGCTAAAAAACAATATTCCTGGGTTCATACCGGCAGAAGATTGGCCGTCTGGAATTTCAGATCTGAATCCATAAGTCTACAATTTGTGGTTAGAATAGGAGAAAATGGTATGTCGAAGACCTCATAGAAATTTGGTTCGAGCAACGACGTCAATATCCATGGAAACTGTGCGTGCTTCAATAATTGAATGTTTTTCCCCCCTCGGGTACTTATAAGTTTATAACTAAGTTGATTATCAACCTTAACTTCCTTCTGTACCTAACATTATTAGAAAGCAAGAAGATACATGGACCAGAAACAGCGCAGAATCTGTAAAGGATCTCATTAGCACCCACTTTCCAGGCTGCGTTGACGTAGCTATACCGATCCAGCGAGGGTGACAGTGGGATTCACTAAAATAGACGCAACTACCCAACTACCCACATTGCTGCGACATTCAAAAATTTATCAACTAACGCTATTTTAGAAACCCTTAATGGTGTTGAAATGGAGCTTGCCATATATCACAGGATTGCAAGTCTCCTGAACTGCAGAAGGATTGTGGCATAATGGAATGAGACTATTTTAACGAGGGAAGCACGCAGAGGGACTCCTCAAGGGGGTGTCTTATTGCTAATTCTCTGGTTGCTAGTCTTAAACCAAATACTCACTCGATTTGACAGTAGAGCTCCAAGATTTATTGTATATGCAGATGACATTCCTATAGGTATTACAGGAAGGTACCTATCTACGCTAAGCGCTCTAATAAGCGACGCTCTTAAAACAATACACAACTGGGCTGGTAATGCTGGCCTGAGCGTCAATGCTGAAAAAACGAACTTACTTACTACTCTTTACAAATCTTGTCATGTCGGTCTCCTTGCCGCGGGGATGAGGCTTAAGTGGCGAGTTAACCCCATTCTATGGAGATTAACTTACCACGAACTAAGAGGGCAGCTTCATATAGGAATTGGGTATCCACTCATCCGCGGAACGGCGGAATTGGTGGCCACCCAAGTACTATGTGGAGAGTACCGTACCGACAACCTGGCAGGAGGGATAAAATGCATTTCTTTTCTTAATGTGGAGGCTAAATAAAGATATTTCTGCACGAGGTAACCCACTTTTGGGAAATCCTCCCGTCGAGCAATCGACGGCTCGGGCATCGGATGTGCAGGCCGAACCCCACATTCCACTATGACCGGAACTGACACCCAGGGTTCCGGAGGAAGCACACTACTAGTGGTGAAACATGGCACATTGGCTATGCCAATGGAGAGCCGAGTGAGTGTGAGCGATACACCGCCATCGAAACGATCTGAAGCAACTGAACAAGTTGTGGAGGATGTGGAGATGGCGGACAATCTCTCAGTAGACTCAGACGGATCTCTGGTACCGAGTAAGTCTTTGACAACGGTTAAACCTGGTGTGAATCAGGTAAGTACCGGTAAAAAGACCGAAGTTATTGGAGAGCCGAACGCAGGTGTTGGTCTAACCGCAAGGCAGATCAAACGAAGAAGACAGAAGGCGAGGCAAGCCGAAGCACTAGCTAAGGCAAGGACTCAAGCTCCGTCAACTTCGACACCTGTAACGGAAACGGGAAAGCGTGGCAGAACAGAGGATTCCTCTGTAGCGCTGCGCTCTTCCGGAAACGAAACGGGGTCTGTGCCAACGACCGGGAAGAGGAGGAAGGCAAAGAAGAGGAAAGTTGAAAAACGCAATTCGGAAATGCCTGCATCCTCGACCCCATCCAAGGCAGACAAACCTTTGCCTGACAAGGCAGAGGCTAAGTGACCTCAAATGTCGAATGACACTCTTCCGTCAACGTCTGGCGAATCATTCGCGAGAATGGCAGCAAAGGCAATGACGGTGGAGATACATACCGACAAACAAGATGGTCTACTGTCCAAAGGGCAACAAGGCTATCTTGACAGCTATCTGTGGAAAGCTATCGGTGAGTCGAAAGACGCGCCGACTTTCGAGGGGAAAAGCGTGGTGGACGGCATCGTAAAGGTGCACTGTTCCAATGCTTTTTCCCGAGAATGGCTAGAAAAAGCGATAGCAAAAATCCCAGCCTGCGAAAACAGCAAGTTTATTCTTGTTGAGAGTAGCAAAGAAAGGCTGGTACGAGCGAGTGTCTGGATTCCGGGTCCTTCCTGTAATTCAGCAGAACTCCTCAAACGCATCCGTGTTCAGAATAAGGATCTTGACACGACTCTCTGGAGAGTATACTCGTGCACCAGGCAGAAATCCGCTACCACTTCGGAGGCGGGTTCCCACCTGGTACTGGGTATCGATCTTGGGTCCCTCAAGGTTCTTAAGTCGAAGTACGGGTGCCGTCCCCACCTACATCTGGGGCGGATCCAGTTCCGCGTCCAGGATAAGGTGGAGGACAAAGCGTAAATATACTCAGTCTCATGACTGAAGTAATATTTACACAGATAAATCTGCAGCATAGCAAAGCGTCTACGGCTCTCTTGTGCCGTAGGCATGCAAAACTGCAAACAAACCCACACATAATACTTATACAAGAACCATGGGTATGTCACAAGCGTATCTGTGGTCTAAGTGCTATGTCGTGGGGACAAATACTTTATTGTGAAGGGAATCTGAGACCGCGAGCATGTATTATAATGCCGAGGTTGATCGAACACACGATGTTAAAAGAGCTATGCTCCGGAGATATCGTTGCTGCAAAAATAAAGTACTTGAAAAGTGGGAACAATGTCGAAGCTATTATAGTTTCGGCCTACCTACCCTACGACTCTTTACAGCCACCTCCTTCGAGGGAGCTAAGAGAAGTGGTCAAGTACGCAGAATCCAATAATCTGGGGCTAATAGTGGGCTGTGAAGCAAACTCACAGAACATTGTGTGGGGAAGCAGCAAATGCAACCCCAGAGGTCTCAAGCTACTGGATTTTATCCTGTCATCCGATTTGGTCATTCAAAACACTGGTAACAAACCAACTTTTGTGACCAGAAGGAGACAAGAGGTGATTGATTTAACACTTACCAATAGGTCAGTTGGAAATCAAATCAACCGATGGCGAGTTTTGGAGGAGGACTCTCTTTCTGATCATCGTCTTATCGAATTCCGACTGGGAATTGACACAATATCAATACCTTCCGGTAGGAATCCTCGAAATGTGGACTGGGACAGGTATGGTGAGCTTGTAACAGAGCGATTACCAAACCTGAAAAAACTCAAATCAGCAGAAATGATTGACGATGCGACTAAGAAATTAGAAGGTACTTTAATCAATTGCTTTGAGGAACTGTGTCCACTCAGGCAAAGCAGACAGGGGAAAGCGGTTCCTTGGTGGAACCCTGAACTGTCGAAGCTTCGTGTACGGTCCAGGAAACTTCTTAATAAGGCCTTGAAGACCAAAACAGAAGAGGACTGGGCCAATCATCGACTTACACAGAGAGAATATAAGAAAAAAGTACGGCAAGCCAAACTTGAATCCTATAGAAATTTCTGCAGTAACGTCGAAGAAATGAGGGAAACAGCGAGACTTTGTAAGGTCCTTCATTTAGACCGCTCAGTAAGGCTGGATTCCATTCGAAAACCTGATGGTTCATACACCATTTCCAAATCGGAAACGTTTAATGCTCTACTCGAAACCCATTTTCCGGGTAGTAGAACTATCTCTGAAGTTGAGAGTGGTATGAACAACAACGGTGGAACCTCTAGGTACAGCTGGTATATTGCTAGTCGGATAGTGACAAGGGAATCGATAAGGTTTTCCTTATCTTCCTTTGAGAACTTTAAGTCCCCTGGACCTGACGGAATATATCCAGCAATGCTTAAAAAAGGAGGAGACAGGCTGATTGAGGCCCTGAAAAGGATCTTCATAGCCTGTCTTGCATTTGGTTATATACCATCCCAATGGCGACGCGTAAGAGTAGTATTTATTCCAAAACCAGGAAAAGATGACTATTCCCTAGCAAAAAGTTTCAGACCAATCAGTTTGACATCGTTCATGTTGAAAAGTCTGGAACGAGTGGTGGAGAAACATATTCGAGTGGGGGTATTGCCGAGAAGTCCACTTAGTAGAAATCAACACGCTTACCAGAGTGGAAAATCATGTGAATCAGCCTTACACGATCTTGTTAGCAAGATTGAAGCTGGGCTGGAAGCTGACGAATACACAATGGGCGTGTTCGTGGACATTGAGGGGGCTTTTGATAATGCCACTTTCGGCTCGATATGTTCTTCTGCCGAACGACACGGAGTTAATCAAGCCATTATAAAATGGATATACTCCATGCTCTCTGAGAGGCTGTTAAGCGCTGGGGGGAGCGATGACGAGCAAATCACAGTCAGGGCCAAGCAAGGATGTCCCCAAGAGGGTGTTCTTTCTCCGCTGCTGTGGTGCTTCGTCGTAGACTCCCTATTAGTGGAGACGCAGGAACTCGGCTTTCACGTCCAAGCATATGCGGACGACGTCTGTGCGCTAACATCGGATAAATCCTTAAGGAGGCTTTGCACGAAAGTGCAGAGGATTCTTGACAAAATCGATGATTGGTGCATGAGACAAGGTCTTTCCGTTAATACGAACAAAACAACTATAGTCTTGTTTACGAGAAAAAGGAAATTGGATGGACTCAGTCTTCCAACACTGAAAGGTGTGACACTTGGTCTTTCCAACGAAGTTAAATATCTAGGAGTAATCTTGGATAAGAAGCTGACTTGGGAGACACACGTTTCACTGAAGGTGAATCGTGCATTGAAGATTTTTCAGCAATGCCGTAGAGCCTTTGGCAAAACTTGGGGTCTGAAACCTGCTGTGGTCGTATGGATATACACGGCACTTATCAGACCAATCATCACTTACGCTTCTGTGGTCTGGTGGCGACGGAGCATGGTTAAGTCCACAATCCGGGAACTATACAGGCTGCAAAGAAGTGTATGTTTATGCATCACGGGTGCCATGAGTACAACCTCTGGAGATGCCCTAAATGCTATGCTTGATTTGCTCCCCCTGGATCTTAAGATACAACAGGAAGCAATAAAAGCTATGTGTAGACTCCATAAATATGGTTTCTGGCACGAAGATGGAGCTTCGGGACACAGAGAAATCTTTAAGTTGCTGTCGGAGCAGTATCCACTGCTTTTGGCACCTAAAGATGACCTGATACCCACAGTTTCATTCGGAAGTAAATTTGATGTCAGATTTCCATTGCGTGAGCAATGGAGCAATCCAGGAGGCATGCAGGGAGGTTTGACGGATATTTTCTTTACTGATGGGTCCAAGACTGAAATAGGGTCTGGAGCCGGATGGCACTTAAACGATAGTAATAAGTATCACTACGCTATGGGGGGAATGGCAACTGTCTTCCAAACAGAAGTTTTTGCCATCCTAAAAGTAGCCGAATGGATAATCGAGAGGAGATGGAGCGGGAAACAGATTGGAGTCTTCAGTGACAGTCAGGCTGCATTGAAGGCCCTGGAGAACGCGAAGCAAACGTCAAAGATTGTTCAAGAATGTAAGAAGAAGCTTAATTCTGTCGCAAGACAGAACAGGCTTGTACTTATATGGGTTCCAGGACACTCCGGTGTTCAAGGAAACGAAATTGTCGACGAATTGGCCAACCGTGGATCAGCGGTGCCCCCACAGGGACCAGAGCCAATAATCGGAATCAGTCCCGCAGGAATCAAGAACTGGATCAACGATTATGTAGGCAATCTACATAAAGAGCGATGGTCCGGTCTAGAACGCTGCAGAACTGCAAAGTGTTTTGTGACAAGTCCGAACAGAAAACTGTCAAACTTTCTACTAAAACTTGGAAGGAAAGACATTCGGTTGATGGTCGGCATCATTACAGGACACAACCCATGGGGTCAGCATATGACCACCATTGGAATCATCGAGGACCCGGTATGCCTGTCGTGCTTGGAGGAGGCGGATAGCACTGAGCACTTTCTCTGTGAGTGTCCTGCCTTTGCTAGAGCGCGACTACGAGTATTGGGTTCCGATGTCATGAGAATGAGTATTATTCGTTCTCTAAAACTGGAGGATATTTACAAATTTGTCAAAGAATCTGGAAAGTTCTCACAGGACTAACTATCTCTATCTCTGTCTCTATTCTTTCCTATCTCTTTCTATGATACTTTTCTCCCTCCCTCCTTGACTATCTACCCCCTTTCCAGAGCTTTAAATACAATGGGCTTTTTTTTTTAGCGTGTTTTAGTAGTAGTGTTTTAGGAGCCACCAAATCTCCTGGTGCTCCTTGGCTCGACCTTTTCAAATTCAAAAAAACTCTTTACAAAGGAGTACAAAGTTTCAGCAAGGACATTACCCTCGCTCGACGGCGTTTCTCTATCGCTGAAATTCTGCACCAAGTACGTAATAGTGTTCAACAAATTGACGTGGAAATCCAATGGTTAGAAGAGGGTGAAGAAGACCACGAATGCTTTATACGGGTGTAAAAGGATGCTTGGAACCACATGGTAAGGAAGAAAACAAATCTTAGGCCATTGGTAAAAGTTCAACGGCTCTCCGCGCTTTACATTACAGGAGCTATAGAATCAACTCCAACGGCAGCTCGAGGCTATCCTCAATCTAAAACCGCTTGATCTCTACCAAATAATTCAGATACTTGAACCCCTGCGCACAATTCAGAAAGAACTAGAGGAACGCATGCTAAGAAAGGCAAAAGGCAGGTGGCTTAGCTTAAGCAATTGCAAAGTTGCCACGATCATGTGTAAATACGCATATGATGGCAAGTATACTAAATCGGTTATACCGTTTGATAGAAGGAACTTTAGAACTTTAGTTGGTATACTAGCACGGCACTGCCTAGTTGCAGCACACGCTTACAAGCTAAATTTAACGATTACCGACGTTTGCAGGAAATGTAATGAGCAGGATACAAGAGAAGCCCTGGAGTATCTTCCATGCTACTGTCCAGCTCTCTCGAAAACTAGACTATGCTATCTGGGTGCTCACAGGTCAGAACATAATACATATCAATTTTTCTTAGTTAAGTGTTATATTGAGCTTTTCCTACAACTTATTTTGTGCTGGCCCTATGCTCCATGAGGAGATCATTATAGCAGTAAGCAATAAAGTAATTCGGTGGTATTTCACAATCGAAAAGCCATACAAATGTATTAAGCCATCGAGCGGCAGTTAATTTTTAAGTAACTTTCGTAAGAGATAATTGGATATGGAAATAGTATGGCTTGCAAATGTGTCTTATCCACAATTTCAGACTCACTCAAAACCACTCATGAACCACATAGAATAACAAATAAAATATTATATAAAAAAAAAAAAAAAAAAAAACCTGATTTTAAATTTTTATTACTTATTATGGTATTACTTCGTCGATTTATCAACAGTTGCAAAATTTATAAATTCCTAGTATGAAAAAGTAATGGTTATAAGTAATGGTTATAAGTAATATAATTTACAAAAATTTAGCTATTATTCTTACATTTGCGTATATTTTGACTACAAACTTGTTTCCTCTACTCGAGCTTTTTTTCGAGTCATAAGACGCCATTCATTTTCACTTCCATAATTTTCTTCATTTATTTACCTCCTATTTATCATTTTAGTTTCCATCCCACGGTCAAATGCTACGCTTGGTCACTTCTCACCGGAACTTGCCACTGCTACTAATTAGATTTTCCACTCTATTTGCTAGCCATCCTTGGCTCTCTCTGCCTTTACATCCATTCTCACATCTATTCCCGCATTGTTTATTTTTATGGTTTGCGAATTTTCGCAAGACGGCAAAACGTTCTTCCTGCCACTTTTCTGTATTGATTTTATTATACTTTTTCCTTTTTTCGTTTTTTTTTTGGTGCACTTAGAAGACTAGGAAATGCGAATGGAGTTCGTATATCCATTCAATAGGTAGTGTTTGCACTAAACTAATTGAATTAATAATTGCTGCGTGTGGTTTTCATGCTTTCACAGCTAAAATCACTTGAACGCTTACACACACACGTATGCACAGCATCCGCCACCAACATACCACATACACATATATGTTAGTTAATCACACGCGTACTTACTTATCGAAAATATTACTGCTACTTCATATTTTGTGAGAATTTTTCTTCATGTTCCTCTCTCGTCCTTCAAACTTTTCTCAATCCTTGCACGCTTCTTCTATATTGGACTCTATCTGTAGCTTCGTTATAGTTGCTTTGCGCTGAAGTGCAGATAAAGTCGCACCGCAACATTCTCTTACTTACTGATTTAATAAATTAACGTCAATTAGCTGTGTTGTGGCATTCTCACATTCTCAAGGATATTCTTCTTATCTTAACACACGAATATGTATGTGTACACATTTATTTAACTTGAAAATCGGAAGAAAAATTGGGTAAAGTTTTGCGAACGTGTTTTTTCGCACGCCTTGAAGATTTTCCCAACCAAACCGTGGAAATATTTTATCAAAGTGTGTAGAGGTGCGTGCTGCACTGAACACAAAATGATTTTGCTGCTAGTCGCAAAGTGTCTCTGTATCAAGGAAAAATTACAAATTCAATTAGCACACACATACATATGTATGTGAAATATTCATCTTATGTATGTAAGTAAAACCAAAAGTTAATATAGACTGTCGCATCGTGGAATATTGGTATTCTGCCATTAATAAGTGTCATGAAATAAAGTGATAGAAAAATACTCGAATTTGTGAACATACTAAATCTTCTCTTTTATAAACGAATGTAAGTAACCTCAAAACTTAAGATCGGATCGGATTGACCAATTTAGCTCGTTTGTATTGTATTTGTGGCTTGCGCCAGAGTCAGATTATTACTAATAATTGTATTTATGAATTGATTTGATATACTTTTGAAATATACAGTCCTGTGCAAAAAAAAAACGGAGAGCTAATTTACCCTATTTAAATTTCTATAGCTTGAGTATAAAGCTTCTTAGCGGTAAGTAGCTTTTTTTGTGTATAAATAGAACAGTTTTGAATTAATTTGTATCATAATTTAACCAATAAGTGAAATAGTTGATACGTGGCAAGTGTTAATATCAAAAATATGCCAAGATCGAAGCAAATGGGAGCTGTCGTTAAGGGGCAAATTATTGCACTATCATCTGTTGCCGATTTTTTAAAGAAATTTGCAGAAACGGCTTCAGCGGAGCGAAAGAAAGGATCTGGACGACGAAAAAAGACGTCGCCTGCTGAAGACCGGATGATTAAGCGGATGTGTATCCAGGAACGTTTCAAATCTTCGGCAGACATCAGGAAGGAGTTCTTGGATGCAACCGGCGTCGAAATAGATTCATCTACTGTACGTAGGAGATTGATAAATGCCGGTTTTGTAGGAACACATCCCGCAAAAAAGCCGTTTTTGAACGAAAAACTGCGTCAAAAACGATACCGATGGGCCAAAACTCATGAAAACTGGACTGTCGTGCACTGGAAGAATGTGATTTTTGCAGTTGAATCCAAGTTTAACCTCTTTGGATCGGATGGTATCCACCATGTGAGGCGCAGATCTGGCGAAAGATATAAAACTGGATGCATACTGCCTACTGTAAGACAGTCAGTTGGTAGAATGGTATGGGGCTGCTTCAGCTATGACGGAACGAAAGCACTGACTCTTATTGATGGTCGGGTGAACGGAGATGCTTACATTTCAATTTTAAATAGGCATTTAATACCTGTCATTGAGGAGCAGTATTCTCTAAGAACGGACGTTATATTTCAGGATGATTCTGCGCCATGCCACCGATCTCACAAAGTAAGTTATGATTTTTGTTAAATCTCCCGAGTGTTTTGTTTAAATGTCGAATCAAAAAACCAATGATTTATTCCTTATTTGTTGCAGGTAAAAGAATTTATGGCAAAAAACGGAATTGCCCAATTGGAATGGCCGGGTAACAGTCCCAACCTAAACCCAATTGAGAACCTCTGGGCCATTGTAAAGAAGCAGGCAGCTGAAAAAAAGCCGAAGAACAAAACTGACCTGGATAACATTATAATGGACACTTGGCACAACGATATTTCGGAGGAATTGTTGCAAACCCTGGTTACATCAATGCCGAGACGTATTAAAACGGTAATTAAAACGAAAGGCGGTGCGACCAAGTATTAAAACTTCAAATTATAACATTTATAATGAAATAATTAATTTTGTTTTGAATTAATTAGCTGTAAGATTATATAATAAGGATAAACTAATAATAAAACATTCGTTATTGACTATGCTAAAACAAATAAAGTATGAAAATATTAAAAACACGTACGAAATTTATTGATTTTATTTCATACTTTTGTATTAAAAACACAATGGAATATAACCACATTCAAACATATTTGATAAAATCCATACTACTTCAAAAAATGGAGTTTTCAGACTGTCCGGTTTTTTTTGCACAGGACGGTACAATACGGCTCTTCTTCCATGTATGTATTACATTACAAAAATAGATTTTAAGAATTAATGTTGGAGAGCTTAGAAAGGTATTTTATATATTTTTTTCAAGTGGCTGAAAATACTCGTTGATTTTTGACAATTTTTTTTTTTTCGCTTAGGTGTTGAGCATTTTCTTCCATATATGGTACAGTGTACTCTCTCTTAAGGGACCGAAAATTTGTCCGTTTATGGGAGATGTCCGCTTACAAGACAGGTATAATAAAATTTTATTGTTGGGTTGTCCGCTCAAGGCAAAAACATCTAAAGAAACGCTTAAGGATTTGAAAAATCTGAAAAAAGTGTCCGCTTATGGAAGATGTCCGCTTAAAAGAGGTGTCCGTTAGGAGAGAGTACACAGTATATCCGTCAGTCTATAGTGGAGCTCACTAGCATATTTAATCTAACAAACAGGTTTTTTTAAAAGGCATCTAGTACAATTCATCCACGGCTTACCGGGAACACTTTTTCACTAAGTGTTCCTACTTCACGTCACTAAAAAATGTCTAGAAACAATTTTGCAAATTACTTTGAAAACTGGTATGACTGCATAGCTATCAAAAAATATATCATATTTTATTAATAATATTATAATTGAATAGACTCATCAGGCATTTCCACATAACGAAACATCGATCAAACACTATCTATTTAGTAGCGGCATAGTTTAAGCAAACGAAAAAAATTTAATAATATTTAAATATATATGGAACAGAATGAAAATTTGTATCAGAAATAAAGAGGGGGTCATGGCAAAAACGAATTATAATGAATAAAAAAATTTAAGATTGTTCAGTTTTTTGTTTCCTGTCAAGTATTTTTACGAGTTTTTTATTCTATATTTTACCGTCCACTAATTGAGAATAATTTTTAAAACAATTTTTGGGAATGGTTTGCATACACAATTTTTTTAATGATGTCAAGCATAGTGAAAAATCGTAAATTAAAAACTTTATCAATCAGCAATTTCTAACTATCAGGGCTTGGTTAAACTTTAATTAATGATATTATCTACTAACTGACATACTCTTTAACTACAGAACAAATTTGGAAAAGCCTTCAACTAACATTTAAAAAGAGGACGTAAACAAAAATAAAAAATTATATATTTTTTTTAATAATTTTCAAAATCTAATATCTCGAAAAGTGCTAAGTTTTAGACAACATGCCATCTAATCGAATCTCCGTGCATGAAACATCTTATAGCGGTCCCCGTCGGCAGGCAATGGCAAGTATCCGAGTGTATCCATTAAAACGCTCCGCATAAAAAATATTGGCCGTTCGAAGCATAAAACTGTAGTTACCCCCATGTGCGGAACAACTTTAAGTCATAAGCCACAAATATATTAGAAGGAAGAGCTCGCCCAAACACCCAAAAAGGCCAAATATATACATATATACAAGTATACTTAGTCTTGCCACAAATTCCGTGACAAATTTTGCGATGTTTATGGCGAGAACGAATTCTTGTTAACAATCGCAAGGAAAATCGCATTGCAGTGATTGCAGTACAAAAATGTGGTAAAAGGGCAAGTGAGGTTAACGAATTGCTGACAAAACTCAATATTTCCCTTCTTCGATGGCACACGGTTAATGTTCATGGAAGTATTCTTTTCACAGATGAGAAAACTTTGTGTGTTGAAGAAGTTTTTAATAAAAAACACCAAAAAAAACTATGCTAAATGTCCTGAAGTCGCTAAAAAAGTTGTTCCAAGGCTTCAGCGTGGCCACCATCCAGTCTCCGTAAAAAGTTTGGAGGTGAGAGTCTCGCAAAGGCGTTACACATCTTCATATCTGCAAAACAGGAGTTAAGACTGCCCATGAGGCAAAAACCACTCAGCAGTGGCTAAAAACCAATATTCCTGGTTTCATATCCGCAGAAGATTGACCGCCTGGAAGTCCAGATCTGAATCCATTAGTTTACAATTTGTGGTTAGAATTGGAGAAAATGGTCGGTCGAAGACCTCACAAAAATTTGGATAGTCTGAAATAGTCTGGTTCGAACAGCGTCGTTAGTGTCCTTGGAAAGCGTGCGTGCTGCATCAGCTGAATGGCCCAATCGTTTGAAGGCTGGTGTAAAAGCAAATGGTGATCATTCCGAATGAAAATTTTAAATTTTGTTTTTGCGCTTAAATAAAACTAACTTCATTAAAAAAAGTATTATAATTTCATATCTATAGCAGACTTAACATGCAACAGAACTTATGGCAGGACTAAGTAGGTATCTGGGATGACAAGAAACATAAACAAATATTTAGTTGAGCCAAATTCATTGAGATTTTTAGGCAGCATAAAGTGGTTTGGGCCTTCAGTGCATATTTAAAAAATAATAGTACATCAAATGCTTAGATAATATAATTTCAAGAATTATTTCCAGCTTTCTCAATGATAATAAGTTTCATTCAGCACCACCCGTAAAAGTATATGGACTGAATCTGTGCGATTTTCTGCACTCCATTAGATTTATTTATTTTTGCACATCACTGTGAAACAAACAGTATAATATTTCAGAGTAGTAGAATAAATTTTCCACTTAATAAACAAATTAAATTTGCCTTATCAGCACAGCAAAGCGGAGCGGATTTTAAACTTATCAATATTTTTTTAGGTATTCTCTCTTTTTGAGCAGAAGTTAACAAGATTGTTTACTTTCTCTTTCTTGTCGTTATAGTGAAGGACATCGCAAATCCATTTCAACTCTTGGTATTCGATACTGCAGTTATTTTATTGTGGACATAATGTCTTTGAAAAGTCATAATAATTTACCAGTTAAATGCGTAGGGGGAAGAAAAATAAAGAGTAATAAAACGGGATGATAAAATAGAGCTACCCACACTAATAAAAAACAAACAAAAATGATAATTGCGAAACTAAGTTCATGCGCTGAGACATCAAAAAACTGGAGTTAACATTTTGTACACCGATGTTGCCAAGCGAAGGAACAATCAAATGCTGTGAAGTCAAAAATAAAGTGTGAAGCAAGTAATCAAATGCGACGCGCGAATCGCAGAAACAAAAACACAGATACCATTGAAACTGTGAAGCCAAATTCCACTGAAGGCAACAATGACAATATTTCTATTCATAAGTATTTCCGCAGCTTTTCTTTCATCCACTGGCTATTACAAAAAGTTTGCACATGAAATCAACACCAACACGAACACAAAATTGAAGTATGTCCATGCAAAGTCACGCTATGCCCGATGTAATGGCACATCGCGGCTATTGAAAACAAACATATATACATACTTTTGTGCTTGTAAATACATATTAAGAGCCAACGAAAAGCAAAACAAAGCAATGAGTTGGTCAAACATAAATTTCAATTGCTTTACTTTTGCGCTTTACGTGCAATATTTGTTTTAGTTTTATTGTTTAAGTGTGTATGGAATATGTGTGAGTGTTGGTGTATATAAGTTACTGTGCGTGAACGCGCGAAATCAAATGCGAAATCATAATCATAATAACAATTAAACGAGTGACAAACAAAAATGTGTGGCTAATGTTTATTATTGGGCAGCGAACCGTTGCTTGCTTCGGCATTGGAGGGAGCGGTGAAGGTATTCAGCGAATTTCAGTATACAGTCAATTTACCAGTGGCTAGAATGCGTAGTGAAGGGATGCGGCTTATTAGTGTTGGCGGCTCTCAGCCAGTAACTTAAATGATATTATTTTACGACGATGACTGGTTTTAAAGAATGGTAAGATAAAACCCTGAAATTATACGGAAACTGATTCAACGTTAAGATGATATTAAGCAGGTTGCTTCAGTTTCAGTTTGAGTTTAGGTAAATTCACCCAATTGATTTTAATATCTATATTTTCGTTAGGCAAATGCATCCACTGGGAGTGAACGTTTGGTATTGATTTTGGCATTATTTACATAACTTTTTTTAATGCAAACGTCACTTTAGCGTTGAAGAGCGTTAGAGCTGAAATTGAAGATATGAAGTTGAATGAACCTTTCAGCACATCCTATCGGTCAGATAGCGCTAGTAGGCTGTCCTGAGAGCGTCGCGGCAGGATGCGTATAGATGGCTTGTACACAATGTAATGAGTAGATTAGGTTAGATAGTGCTGACTGATCTGTAAAAAGATCTCACTTAAACCTCTGAGGTCCTTTGAGTTGTCAATGCTCTGTTTTTGGAGTCGAAGGTATTATTTTATGTAATTCTTAATGCACGTCTTCGCGAGCTTTAAAATATTAACATTTGACATAATGAATAAATACGAAACATAATGAATAAATAAAAAACATCGCAACTATTGGGTAGTCGAAAAAGTCTTTTCGTATTTCTAATCAAACTTCAACTCATTTTTTTTATATTTATAATGAACTTTATTATGCCAAATATGTGCCATTTTGGTCGACCACCTTTTGCCATTTTTCTTCTAGAGACATTATTCCATCAGTGTAAAACTTTTATGGTTTCTCGGCGAAAAACTGCGACAAGTCATTTTCACAGGCTTCTCTTGAAGCCAACTTTACTCCATTAAGGGAATTCTGCATTGACCGAAACAAATGGTAGTCCGATGGTGCAAGGTCAGAGCTATATGGTGGATGCATCAAAACTTCCCAGCCAAGCTCTCCCAGTTTTGGCCTAGCGTTGTCCTGATGGAAGACGACGCGCTTCCTGCTGATCAGTTCTGGCCGTTTTTTCTTCGATTGCTTGCTTCAATCTCATCAGTTGTTAACAGTAAAGTGTAGAATTAATCGTTTGAGCAGGCTGGAGCAGCTCATAGTGGATGATTCCTTTCCAATCCCACCAAACACACAGCATAACCTTTCGAGGCGTCAATCCTGGCTTTGCGACCATTTGTTGATCTTCACCACCCTTGCACCATGATCTTTTTCGCACATTATTGTCGTATTTGATCCACTTTTCGTCTTCTGTTACCATTCGTTTCAGAAATGGTTCGATTTCATTTCGTTTCAGCAAAGAATCGCAGATGTTAATTCGGTCCATTAAATTTTTCACAGACAATTCACCCAAACATCGGGCTTCTTTTTGTAACTAGGCTTTAGTGCCTTGGCGATGTCACGGCAGCTTATGTGACGGTCCTAGTCAATATTTTCCATTATTTCATCGACTTTTCAACGATAAGTCGACCGGAGCGAGGTGCATCTTTCACGTCGAAATTTCCAGAACGGAAGCGAGCGAACCATTGTTGTGCTACACGAACTGATACAGCATCGTCTCCATAAACTTTACAAATTTCATTAGTGGTTTGCGTGGAATTCTTCGCTTTTTTATAAAAAAATTTCAAAATATAGCGAATTCCCTCATTATATATTAGCTATAATTGTTTTTCAACTTCTCCAAATTTGATATTTTTTTGGTTAAATGAAGCTTAAAGTGTCACCTTTCTAACACCATATGATATGACGCAATGTGATTGGTAGCACTGGAGATCTATTGACAAAATACGAAAAGACTTTTTCGACTACCCAATATTAATAATACAAAAAAACAAAATGAACAAAACCAAAACTTAATATTTGTGGTCTCAAATATTTTTTGATAAATTATGGGAAATAAATTTACAGTTCTTATTTATATGAAATATCTTCTTTTTTTCAAAACTATTGATAAAGAATGTGAAGGATTTTGGTTACTCAAAAATTTTTCCTTTAACCAAGTTCTGATAAAATTTAAGGTATTTGTTGTTTATTAAAATTTATTAATTGACGATATGTGCTTTTGATGGATCCCAAATAAGAACATTAATCAAAACTACAGCTTTCGAAAACACATTTAGAGATATAGAAAAAGGGCTTGGTTTTCAAAGAAATCAGTTATAAAAGGTGGCACAAAATTAATCACCATATCGGAAGATTTATATTTTTGCAAATGGCGTCGTGCGTCAATTATATTTGAGCCTAGTGAGCTAAACGTAGAATCCAACGTAGAATCTCTCTTGCCAACAAGTGCTACTTTGGACTAAGTAGGCAATTGAGCAGTAAAGTCCTCTCTCGACGAACAAAACTAACACTCTACAAGACTCTCATCATGCCCGTCCTAACGTATGGCGCAGAAGCTTGGACGATGACAACATCCGATGAAGCGACGCTTGGAGTGTTCGAGAGAAAGATTCTGCGTAAGATTTTTGGACCTTTGCACGTTGGCAACGGCGAATATCGCAGACGATGGAACGATGAGCTGTATGAGCTTTACGACGACATAGACATAGCGCAGCGAATAAAGATCCAGCGGCTACGTTGGCTGGGTCATGTCGTCCGAATGGATACAAACGCTCCGGCTTTGAAAGTATTCGATGCGGTACCAGCTGGTGGTAGCAGAGGAAGAGGAAGGCCTCCTCTGCGTTGGAAAGATCAGGTGGAGAAGGACTTGGCTTCACTTGGTGTGTCCAATTGGCGCCGGTTAGCACGAGAAAGAAACGACTGGTGCGCTTTGTTAAACTCGGCCAAAATCGCGTAAGCGGTTATCGCGCCAATTAAGAAGAAGAAGAAGAGAGTTGCACTAACTTTGGGGAAAAATAATAATTCTTAACAGATCGCTGCATAGAAAAAAAAACATATGCAAATATATTTAAACTGAGTGATGAATTTAGAGCTTTTCTAAAGGTGTTGCTATTGTGCAAAATAATAGGACTATGAATAAGTTCGTGCGGTTTTTTTTCGAAATTTGAAACTTTATTGACGTAAAATGGTTACAAATTTAATATTCAAAATATTGTCCATCGCTTACTACTACTTTTTCCCATCTTTCTGGCAATTCACGGATTCCCTTTGTGAAAAATTCGGTCGGTTTTGCCGCAATCCACGAATCGATCCATTTTTTGACTTCATCGTAATTACGGAAGTGCTGGTCAGCCAGGCCATGTTGCATCGATCGGAAGAGATAGTAATCGGATGGCGCAAGGTCTGGACTATACGGCGGGTGGGGTAGGACATCCCATTTGAGCGTTTTGACCACTTGTGCAACATGTGGCCGAGCATTGTCATGTTGCAAAATAACTTTGTCGTGTCTATCGGCGTATTGCGGCCGTTTTTCTCGCAGTGCTCGGCTCAAACGCATCAATTGTCGTCGGTAGACATCCCCCGTAATCGTTTCATTCGGTTTCAGTAGCTCATAATACACAACACCCAGCTGGTCCCACCAGATACACAGCATAACCTTCAGGCCATGAATATTCTGCGCCGACGTCGATGTTGAAGCATGGCCAGGGTATCCATACGTTGCCCGACGTTTTGGATTGTCGTAATGGACCCACTTTTCATCGCCAGTCACAATTCGATGCAAAAAACCCTTTCTTTTGTGCCGTTGAAGCAGTTGTTCGCATGCCATAAAACGGCGTTCAACGTCTCTTGGCTTCAATTCATACGGCACCCAATGGCCTACCTTTCGGATCATTCCCATGGCTTTTAAACGTTTGGAAAT
The DNA here is from genome assembly GCF_028408465.1 of Anastrepha ludens. NCBI lineage: Eukaryota > Metazoa > Arthropoda > Insecta > Diptera > Tephritidae > Anastrepha > Anastrepha ludens. Next base: position 83,932,343 of record NC_071498.1, on the reverse strand, counting down.
GGTTGATTGATCAACTCCCAAAGTTTTTGCAACCTCTTCTTGCGTTTGAGCCGGATCTTGATCGAGCAATTCCTCCAATTCGGTATCCATGAACTTTGGCGGCGCACCCTCGCGTTCTTCGTCTTCCAAGCCAAATCACCACTTTTAAAGCGTGCAAACCACTTCTGGCACGTTCGCTCAGATAGAGCATGCTCACCATAAACTTCCACCAAGATACGATGACTTTCGGCTGCTTTTTTCTTCATATTAAAATAATGAAGAAGAATTCCCCGCAAAAACACATTATTTGGCACGAAATTCGACATTTTCAAGTGTGGTAAAAATATTGTTGTTTACGCTTCAAATAAAAAACTTATACTGACGTTTGTGCCTTACGACAGTAGCTCTCCAATGAATGTTTGGAAATGTGGATCGATGGAATAATAATCAAGTTACGCCATCTGTTGTAAAACCGCACGAACTTATTCATAGTCCTATTAATAATAGAAAAGTAGTTACTCTAACTTGCAGGAAAAATCTGTTCAATATCTGATATCAAATTTCCAATTGATATGAGTTCAACACTTAGCCATTAGAGAACTGTTGCAATTAATATAAATATGATAGCAAAGAGCAAATAAATCTTTTATGACAGCTCAAGCAATTTAGGATCTGATCTCTTAGTAAATGTAACAAACTCAAGCTCTATAGGGCTTGAGTTTAGACATAATAAACAAAGCAAATGAGATAAAGCTATGCACTTTTGAGCACAAAATGCAACGCCGTATGCATATTTAGGGCTTTCACGCAGCAGCTATAAACATAAAAACGGGGAAAACTGGTTAATGATAAATTAATTTCGAATCACACCTTTCAACCAGTTAAAGCCTATATAATAGACCACACCCTCTTTTGTACTTTAAATTGATGAGGATTTGGAAACCATCACCACTATCTTATGATTAAGCCCAAAACTAGGATTCGGCAAAGACAGACTTTTGAAGTCCTACTTTATTAAAGCTGTCTTGACAGAAGTTGCAGTAATCAAGTCGCAGTAAGTGCAAGATATCAAATTTTTTAAATAACTTAGCAAAACAAATCAACAAAAGCAAGCTATAGCTCATAGCACTGCTATATGTAATTATTTCCTAATATATAATAATAATAATAGTTTAACAAAAGACTATAAAGATTAAATAGCACCAGTTGTCAAAAAACCTTTTTTGTTCGGATTTCAAATTTTAATGCTCAAACTATGATTTAAAAGTTTAATTTTGTTCGTTTTAGGCCGAAAAGGGGTTTAATACGAGGGTATACATATATATGTATATATATATATGTATATAATTGGCGCGTACACCCTTTTTTTGGGTGTTTGGCCGAGCTCCTCCTCCAATTTGTGGTGTGTGTCTTGATGTAGTTCCACAAATGGAGGGACCTACAGTTTCAAGCCGACTCCGAACGGCAGATATTTTTATGAGGAGCTTTTTCATGGCAGAAATACACTCGGATGTTTGCCATTGCCTGCCGAGGGGCAACCGCTATTTAGAAAAATGTTTTTCTTAATTTTGTCGTTTCACCGAGATTCGAACTAACGTTCTCTCTGTGGATTCCGAATGGTAATCACGCACCAACCCATTCGGCTACGGCGACCGCCGGTAGAGAGTATACATATACACATAAAAAAATCGCTGAAAATATTTACTTTTGAACTTGATTTTTACTATTTTATATTTTTGCGATATTATGGTACTATTCGTGGACTAAAACTCATGCACTATTCAACGAAAATTTATCCAAATTTCTTTTATGTGCTGAGGACCTCAGATTGTTTACGATTGTTTCAAGTTATTTAGATTCTGTTAAACTCTAGCTGGATATTTATTATTGTGCTTTGTGGTCTATTAAAAACAGTCGTATATTACAGCGCAACCGACTACTAGTAGGTATATCCGACATCTGCTCTGACAACCATGCTGCGATAAAATCGTTCAGTGCAATAATACTTCTTCCAAAGTACCAATTGAACGGTGCAGCGGTGCACCAAGAACGTTGTTTGGGTGCCTGGGTTCCACAGAGACATTCCTGGAAATCGAATCGTTTATAAGCTGGCTTGGAGGGAACTGACTTGAAATCAGTCAACGCTGCCCAGTAAGTGAGCATCCATTTGTACTCAATCAAACTCTGGATCAGGTCAGTCAACATCGCGCAAGCCAACAGTACCGCTTTCTTGTCCCTGCACCTACGATAGAAGTCAACTGAGGGAAACCCCAATGGAAGGCCTATCTAGATTGATGAGTGACCTAGTTTTACGGCATTTCTTTCTACGACTAATTATCTCCGTGGGCTTTGTGGTCCATCTACTGTTGTGCAGTGCTTAATGCTCTCCAATTCTTTCTTTTCCCTGCACCTACTATAGAAGTCAACTGAGGGGAACCCCAATGGAAGGCCTATCTAGATTGATGAGTGACCTAGTTTTACGGCATTTCTTTCTACGACTAATTATCTCCGTGGGCTTTGTGGTCCATCATAGTGAGCATTAAGCACTGCTCTTGTTGGAACGTGTTGTCTAAGCTTTTACTTCTTTGGATGTCTAACAAACTTAGAATCGGCAGCCATCACAGTATTTTATCGTCTATACGAGAGACGAAGTGATTTCACCACATTGAAAATTGGAGGGGAACTTGCATCCAAATTGGTAGTATCACTATGTGTCTTTAGGCAAAATTGCGCCTCCTCTACACTCTTATGGAGAGGGGCCACCACCGTAATCTAACCTAACCTACACCTTGAAACTATGAATCCCTTCATTGCTTCGCTGTACAAACCTTTGTTCGTTTTTCCCATTCGCTCTTTACATTTCATTGATTTTAGCTTACTTGAATATCCTTAACTCTAGAAGGACTACTCCCGCTCACATATGTCTTTGGCATTGCACTTCGTGCGTTTGACTACTCATTCTTACTAGAGGCCACTGACTGTAATAAAAAACTAAGTTGTTATCTTATTAGTATTTCGTTAACACTGAAATATGCGAATGAACAGGTAAAAGACATATGTATAGTATGTATGCAGTATTAATTTGTACAAAATATAAATACAAATAAATTCAGTTAATTTTAATTAAGCGTTTTGAAATATTCATTATGAATATGAAATTTAAGTTACATGTGTAAATGCATAAATATTATATTAAAAAAAAATCAAAACACTTACATATTCTCCTACACCGGAATAAAATCTGCAAATCTCTTAGCACGACAATTATACAGGCACTTAACTCTGTTAATATCTCAATAAGAAGAGTCGTGGCATAGGCCACAAAATAGCAAAGGTAGTGAAGCGTAAGAAATCGCAAACATCGATGATAATTTTTTGAATCATTTCTTGGTCTCATTAATATATGAATGTAGTATTAAAGCACGTACGGAAGCGTAAGGCAAAAAGGCAGCTGGAAAGTGCCCGATTGCGAGTGCGTATGCTGCCGCATGCCTCAACTGCAATTGCCAGCGAATGCAGCAGCCAGTAATTAAAGCGCAGACAATGCCAACAGACATGATTATATAAATATGTGCATCTGTACATACGAGCGAATAGATTTTTTACTTATTTTCTATTGTAAAAGTATTTCGCTCGCTGCACTCATTTTTGTGGTGTACGGTGGCGTATGAGGAATCAAGCGGCTGTCGGTCCGACACGCTCAAGTGCGCGCTAATTTGGCAGGCTGCCCAGAAGCGAGCTAGGAAAGACATATACATAGGTGTGTGAAATTCTGCAACAGACACAGACATTAAGACTGAAAAAAAAGAAAGTGTAGGTAACAGCAGGCAGCTGCAACAGCAAAAGGAAAGGTACTTGTAAAAGGGAGAAAAATGGAAGCAAATGTTTGTGGAAATTTTTAGCCAAATGCAGCTAAATGGACTATACACATATACACACATGCATACGTATGTAAGTGTGGTCTGTAGCATGTACAGCTATACACATATAAACACATACATGCACTGAAAAGTGAGACCAGAAGTTTTTCGAAACATGTACACAACATGCATTAGAAGCGGCGTTTTCCTGTGAAATGGAAAAAACAGCGACTAGTTCTACTGCCGAAGCCTGAAAAGGCTCCAGAAGATTCTTCATCATACTCGTACAGCCCGCTCTGCATGCTGGACACCGCTGGCAAAGTGTTAAAAGCAATAATCTGTAACCGACTAGAGCAGTACTCAGAATGACATACAGGTCTGTCAGCTCGCCAATACGGTTTCAGAAAGCATCGCAGTGCAGTAGATGCAATAATAGAAGTATGCGAAATAGCAAAAACTGCTATCTTTGGTAGAATATGGCTAAGAGGTACCAAAAAACATTGCGCAGTCGTGACTGTGGACGTTAAAAACGTGTTCAATACCCAAATGCGACCAAATATTGATGGCACTTCGGAGTATGAATGTATCGAATTATCTGATAAAGCTAATTGCTTCATACTTTGATAACAGAATCCTATGGTAAAATACAGACTTAGTCTCCAAAAGCTAAAAGCTAACTGGAGGAGTTCCTCAAGGCTGTGTACTAAGCCCAGTTCTGTGGAATATCATGTATGATGGAGTGCTACGCGTTGAACAGCACGAACAAGCGAGCATTGTTGGGTATGCAGGTATCTGTGGTAGTCGTAGGGAAAACGCTAAACGAGGTCTCACGAAGGGTAGAGGACACCATCAATAAAATTAAGCAATGGTTACAATCGTCTGGGCAAAGACTAGCAGACCATAAGACCAAACTGGGTCTTTGGTAACAAAGCCTCACTGAGGGACGCCCTACAGAGGATCGATGATACCGCTCTGCGAAATTGGCAGACCAAATGGAACGACAGAGCGAAGAACCATTTTCACTATGATCCCCGACATACAGAAATGGATCCGGAGAACACATGAAAACGGCAAGCAGTTTTTGTACAAATACAAGAACACAGACTCCCCATTTTACCTACACTGCCAAGAAAAATATGAAACTCCTGAGCATGCCCTGTTAGAATGCTCTAGATTTGATGGGGAATGTTGCATGTTGCGTTCAAATATCGGCGAGAGTATGACATCTGTAGTAGGCTATACAATATATGCTAGAATCTGAAGAAACGTGGAACTATGGTGTAACGTAGCCTCAACAATTATGCGAAGGCTGAGACATGATGATAATGAACGCAGATAAATGAGTGAATAAACACATCCTGCCCCCTCGAAGGAAAATCTTAACTGGTAATACCGAGGGGAAAAGGCAGAAGAGCGAAGCGATAGGGTTATTTAGTCGGCAGGCACTGCGAAACTCAGTTCAAAAGAGCCGGGGAATATCGCATGTAAATCGGGCATATGTATGAGTCGACTCATACGTATCTTTAGAAAATTTCAACTCCCAGGTCCGCATACCAAAAAACAAGAGTGGTTTGATAGGGTGAGTCTGTATGAATATATATATCCATTATACCTGTAAAGGTTCTCACATTTTTAAAGAAATATTGTTAGCCCATTTAAACTTTTCTGCACCAGAAGCGTAGAAATTTCTTTACTTAATTTCAATATGCATTGTACATGACCCACCATATGAAGTGAAATATAAAAAATGATCTTAGCTAATATAAAAGATTAATATAAATGAAATTAATGTTCTTTTACAATTTACTCGTATTAAGTTCACCGATCCCAGCTGATGTCACAATTCGAGTATCGAAATATTTACTTAGCACAGCTTATCTATAATATCATATATGTGTATGGGAATTTAAGTCGATACGAATGTTAGAAGATGACAAATATGTAATAATGTGTACTAATATAGTGCAAGTAGAAGTAAAATAATTAAGATAAACAGATGTAACGAGTAAAAAAATATTCCAATATTATAAATTAAACTATCCTATCCATAGCGGGAACAGATTGGAGTCTTCAATTACAGTCAGACTGCATTGAAGGCCCTGGAGAACGCGAAGCAAATCTCAAAGATTGTTCAAGAATGTAAGAAGAAGCTTAATTCTGTCGCAAGACAAAACAGGCATGTACTTATATGGGTTCCGGGACACTCCGGTGTTCAAGGAAATGAAATTGCCGACGAACTGGCCAACCGTGGATCAGCGGTGCCCCCACAGGGGCCAGAGCCAATAATCGGAATCAGTTCCGCAGGAATTAAGAATTGGATCAGCGATTATGTAGGCAATCTACATACACAGCGATGGTCCGGTCTGGAACGTTGCAGAACTACAAAGTGTTTTGTGACAAGTCCGAACAGAAAACTGTCTAACTTTCTACTCAAACTTGGAAGGAAAGACATTCGGTTGATGGTCGGCATCATTACAGGACACAACCCATGGGGTCAGCATATAACCACCATGGGAATCATCGAGAACCTGGTATGCCTGTCATGCTTGGAGGAGGCGGATAGCACTGAGCACTTTCTCTGTGAGTGTCCTGTCTTTGCTAGAGCACGGCTACGAGTATTGGGTTCCGATGTCATGAGAATGAGTAATATTCGTTCTCTAAAACTTGAGGATATTTACAGATTTGCCAAAGAATCTGGAAAATTCTCACAGGACTAGCTATCTCTATCTCTGTCTCTATTCTTTCCTATCTCTTTGTCTGATACTTTTCTCCTTCCCTCCTTGATTATCTACCCGCTTTCCAGAGCTTTAAATACAATGGGCTCTTTAGCCTGAGTGTTTTAGGAGCCACCAAATCTCCTGGTGCTCCTCGGCTCGACCTTTTCAAATTCAAATTCAATCCTATCCATAACTAATAACTATGATATTAAACAATTAATTTATAATTAAACTGCAATATATCCTGCAAATCGGATGCTGCTCCCAACAGTGTCCTTTAAGTAGCGAAAATCCTAGGCCTTATTTTCGCTGGCACGTTTTTCGCTCTCCGTCAATTTTCGGACGGATCAACTCTTCAAAATAATATTTGCGTAAAAAAAATAGTTATTTGTAGTGTAAATAGCTATTAGATCGGATTAGTCGCCATTCGAAAAAAGTTGAAAAATTCCAAGCCTGAATTTAAAGGTTATGATGAGAAGATTTCGGCACCACACACCTTTTTTGGCTTAATGCTTCTTGGTTTAGCTTCCGAAATTTAAAAGAGTTATACACTTTTGGTTTATTAAATTAGTAAGATAGCTTAAAGACATACTGTGAATGAATTTTAAGCTACATCAGTTTCCTGAATCATAAAAGATATATTAGGGGTATGTAACTGCGGGTAATGCAAAAATTTCTTCGGAGCTCAGAATAACATCAGAACGAAATATGGAATTCATTACGGCCGGAATAATGCAATATTCCTTTTGAGAATCGGTTGTCAAATGACAAAATTATAACTAAAACGCCATTTTGGCTGCTTTAGAAGAATAAAAAAAAATTATCGCGCTGAAATATTTCCGACTAAGTCTGTTAGTCATGCCAGTTTTATTTAAACTCTCAACCAGTGGTTTGGAAACGATCCAATTTATTATCGTTGTGGAACCTTTAAACAAACAATTATAGGCGGTTAGTGTATAATCAAGGGTATATAAATATTTCTATTTCGTATTAAGTCAGTATAATTTTTTCAAACACCTTTTCTGATTTGGGACGGAATTTGAAAATAAAAAGCAGTAATTTTTTTATAAAATTAAAAATAAAATTCGAAAACAAAATTGTTTCTCGAAACCTTTATCATAACTGTCATAACCAGGATCCCTGTTCCTAGCAGTTACAGAATAATATAAAGATTTCTATACTGACCCAGTCAAGACCGGACATTTAACGCTTTTCATGCATATTCGGAATTTTCGCCTGAGAGCAATCTAAATATATTATATTTCTAATAAACGATAGTTTTGATATCTCCAATTTAGGGGTGTTCACTTGCCATTATCTTTCAAAACCAAAAAAATCCCAGCTGCCGTTGACACAATTAAACATAAACTAGTGTAACGTAATGTGCAACGAAGCGTCAAGTTTGCAGTTGCATTTCATTCCACTATGCTACGCTTGATTTTCTGCGACTGACATGTGTCACTCACTCTTTCACTCAACTGCCATAGACTCACCGAAGCGAACGACAGCAGCGCCAATTGTCAAATCGTCTATGGTATGTCTATGATATGTAAGACATACACACACATATGAAAGCGTTTATATTACCACGGACTGGCTGATTTCCATCCTCGAAATATTTTACAGTACCATGCATATAGTACTTACATGCATCTAAGTATGTTTTTATGTATTGTAAATATATGCATGTGCACCAATATTAGATTGGCTTTCAGTCTGTGCAGTTGTCTATCAGACTGCCAGTCTTTAGTTGGCTGTCGTTGTGTGGTCACTTGTCCGTACGGCCCAGTCCCTCTAGCACTGATGTGGGATACTTCGGACACAAGATTGTTTGCATATAATGTTTTTAAACAATTGTGTATGATGTTATTTGGGAGTGTGCGTGTTGTTGCGACCGCCATCAACACCACGACCACCGTTAATTGCCAGTAAAAAAGTAGCAAATTTACATTTTCTAAATCACAGAGATTTTCTGAAATTGCCGAGTTGTCGGCTACTGTTGTCCGCACTACCTTGACAGAACGACACAGCAAGCAATGAAATGCGGCAATTTATACAAACTGCAAAAACAAAAAGTGACAACTCTCACTGAGTTGCACGCCTCGATTGCGCCACCGTTGCCAGCTGTTGATGTTGCGGCTGTTTCTGCTGCCCACGTTTTTGCTACCATCACCGTTGCTGCTGTGTTAATCCCTTGGCAGCAATTTATCAACAATGAACAGTTGCAAGCAATTTTTTGTTGCATTTTATTTGAAAGGGTGTGTGTGAGTGGCTGTGTATGTGTTGCAAAAGTAGTGAGCGAATGTCTAGGAACAACTACAATTACTTTTGCTATGATTTTTGATGGCTTTGTTTTTGTTTTGCTTTTGGATTTATTTTTTAATATCTTGCTGCCTTGAAACTATTATGGTTTTTTATTGCTACTTCGGCTATCGTGTGTTGATTCTTTAAATGAATGAATGCATGAAAGTGGCTACTCAGCATCTGCTTGGATGGATGGCTTTGTAGCTGATCCTTGACGGCCCAGCCACTTTGAGCGCCATGCGTTGATTGGTTCACTTTGGTAGGATATTCATTTAATTTAATAAATCAAAATAAATGAAGTTATAATTCAGGCAATGTAAATATGAAAGATTTTCAGATGTAAACAAGAAATTATATATATATATAATATATTATATTTTTTTAGGAATACAAACAAGCCTTCAGAGGGACTTTTAATGTACTTATTGCCAGCGCAACTTCAACACCTAGAAAATAGATCGGCAAACTAACACAGTCATATTTTTTCATAGCTTGCATGCGTCATGCTCAGTCAGGCTTGCCATTTTGGTTTAACTGTATGAAATTGGGTCGTTTTTGCGCATTTTTAGCTGTACATCAAAATCGTCTTTCCAGCCTTTAGCTGAAGATTTGAAGCTAAAAATAATTGTCTAGACTATTTTTACATAAATTTCATACTTTTTATATAATTGTGTTTAACATAATGACATAAAACACGATTTTAATACACCAAAAATATATTTTTGTCCTTGATTCACATTAATGCGGAAAAGGTGCGAAAAAAAAGATAAGGATTCTAGTAGATGTGTTTCCGATTCTTCGTTGCAGATTAGACCGAAGTCATGGCACCACTTTTGTAAACTTGATAATCAGCAGGCCCTTTCAGCTCATCTGGGAAATGATTTCGACCGCCACCTTCATATTTTCCACATTCTGCATGGAATGAAAAATAGTGTCGCCCTATGTTAAATTGAACATTATTAGTATTCCCTACGACTAAAAAGTTAAGCTCGTATTCATAATTGTAGACATTCTTCAGGCAAGTTCTTAAAAACAAATATGTGGTCTTAATGCAACACGATTACATCTGCCCACTTCAACTGAATTACCTGCTTCAATATCATACATTTTGTGGACTTTTGGAAATCTCATCTGCTTAGTTCTTTAAACATGCTAAGAATCAACTTATTGCTTATAGTTTTATTTAGCTTCCAGATATTAGTTGAGAAGAGAAGTTTATGGCAGTAAAAAATTAGTCAAACTGTATTGGAATAGTTCCAGATATTAGTTCAGAAGAGCGCAGTTTATTGCAGCTTATGGCAGTAGAAAATTAGTCAAACTGTATTGGAATACAAAGGAATGTTGTGATTTATAACTCTAAGGTTGTGAAGGGCTTCCGTCGACTTAGAAACTACGACTGGCAGTAACCAAATTGTTTGCCTTAAGATGCATTCTAGCTGATATTTACGGTTCGATCAGCAAATCGGGGTATGCCGATGATATCGATATCATCGGCCTTAACAACCGCGCTGTTAGTTCTGCCTTCTCCAAACTGGATAAAGAGGCAAAGCGAATGGGTTTGGTGGTGAACGAGGGCAAAACGAAGTACCTCCTGTCTTCAAACAAACAGTCGGCGCACTCGCGTATCGGCACCCACGTCACTGTAGACAGTTATAATTTCGAGGTTGTAAAAGACTTCGTCTATTTAGGAACCAGCATTAACACCGATAACAATGTCAGCCTTGAAATCCAACGTAGAATCTCTCTTGCCAACAAGTGCTACTTTGGACTAAGTAGGCAACTGAGCAGTAAAGTCCCCTCTCGACGAACAAAACTAACACTCTACAAGACTCTCATCATGCCCGTCCTAACGTATGGCGCAGAAGCGTGGACGATGACAACATCCGATGAAGCGACGCTTAGAGTGTTCGAGAGAAAGATTCTGCGTAAGATTTTTGGACCTTTGCACGTTGGCAACGGCGAATATCGCAGACGATGGAACGATGAGCTGTATGAGCTTTACGACGACATAGACATAGCGCAGCAAATAAAGATCCAGCGGCTTCGTTGGCTGGGTCATGTCGTCCGAATGGATACAAACGCTCCGGCTTTGAAAGTATTCGATGCGGTACCAGCTGGTGGTAGCAGAGGAAGAGGAAGGCCTCCTCTGCGTTTGAAAGATCAGGTGGAGAAGGACTTGGCTTCACTTGGTGTGTCCAATTGGCGTCGGTTAGCACGAGAAAGAAACGACTGGCGCGCTTTGTTAATCTCGGCCAAAATCGCGTGGGAAACAAGAGTATGCACAAGATGTATTAAGAAGATATATTCAACGCACCAGCTAAGGATCAATCTGCGTAATAGACGAGCATATAGAAACCGATGACAAATATATATGAACTATGACACTCCTTGTAGAAAATGCCTCGATTCGGCACCCATAGGTGGCAAGTAAATGTGAATATTTTACCGCCAGCCACAATAAAAGGCCAAGAAAAGCTTCTCTGAACTTGGTATGAATAACTAGCCTAACTTCACAAAGTAGAGACGCAACTTTCAAAGTGTTTTGAGCTTTCTTAACTGAAACTTTCCTGATTGGAGGTATTTCAACCGCAGGAAAAAATATGTATATTATTGGGAGCTTGAATTAGTTTTAAAGGTGACACACAGATGGCGCTATTTATCACTTTATCGCGTTGGCAATACTGAATATATATTCATGACAAAGCCTCATCCCTAGGCTTTGTTTATCAGTATCTGTCATTTCGCTGAAGTATAAACAACGCAGTGTTTTCGTGCTCCGAGTATGTCAACTTTCGTGCCGTCGAAACGCAATTTGCGGGAAGCTTTGCTTTTCTGCTTCAATTTGAAAAAAAATACAGCCCAAACCCGTGAATTGCTGCAGGAGGCCTACCCAGACCATACTCCGTCGATTTCAACATGTGAGTACTGGTTTCGACGATTCAAAAGTGGTGATTTTCACACCGAAGACAAGGAGCGTCTTGGCCAGCCCAAAAAGTTCGAGGACGCGGAATAGGGGGAATTGGTAAACGAGCACTCGTGCCAAACCCAAGAAGAGCTTGCTGAATCATTGGGCGTTGATAAATCAACCGTTTGCAAGCGTCTAAAAGCGATGGGAATGATCCAAAAGCAAGGATATTGGGTCCCGTACGAGTTGAAGCTGCGCGACGTCGAACGGCGATTTTTTACGTGCGAATTGCTGATCGAGCGACAAAATCGGAAGGGTTTTTTGCATCGGGTGGTGACTGGCGACGAAAAATGGATCCACTACGATAACCCAAAACGCAAAACTCATGGGGTTTGCCCGGCCACGCATCAACGTCGACGGCCAAGCAGAATATTCACGGCAAGAAAATCATGCTCTGCATTTGGTGGGATCAGGTCGGCGTCGTATATTTTGAGCTGCTCCAACCGGGCGAAACAATCACGGGAGATCGTTACCGACTGCAATTGATGCGTTTAAGCCGGGCATTGAAAGAAAAACGGCCGGAAACGGTAAAAAGGCACGTCAAGGTTATTTTGCAACATGACAACGCTCGGCCGCATGTTGCTCAACCTGTCAAAAAATACCTTGGAACACTTGGCTGGGAAGTGTTACCCCACCCGCCGTATAGTCCAGACATAGCTCCCTCCGATTATCATTTGTTCCGGCATATGACTCTCGATTTGGCGGACCAGCGGTTCTCCTCGTACGAGGCTACCAAAATATGGGTTGAGTCATGGATAGCCAAGCAGCGGCCAGAATTTTGGAGAAACGGCATCCGGAAATTGCCCGAAAGATGGGCGAAAGTTGTAGCTAGCGATGGCCAATACTTCAAATAAAATATTTTGTACCGTTTTTTCACAATAAAGCCCCAAATCTTCGAAAAAAACCTTTAAAACTAATTCAACCTCCCAATATTATAAATTTATTCAAATAGTAGTTTCAAAAGAACCTAAAAAATGCAAAAATTGGGTATAGATGTATCTCACAGTCGAAATATAATAACAGAGGTGCGAGAGAGATGCGCAAGCGGGGCACGAATATCAGGGTATCTGCGATAAATCGTTTGGAAAAACAAGTATGTATGTGAACATAGAGAATAAAGTACGAATCTAAAAAACAAGTGTAGTTGGTTAGAGTGGTGATTCATCCAGAATCCAACTAGCGCTTCCGCACCATTTTGTTGCCACATCCTCGTTACCAAATTGTTTAACAGTTATTTACAGCAGGACTATATCCAGTCTGTGCGGTTTAGGAACCTTATTAGGTTGTTGACGTCTAAGCCAGACAGCTGCTCGAGACTCTCGAACAGCGGTTTGCCCAGGGTTAACATTCTGTCCTTCCATAGGGCAGGGCATTCACAGAGGAAATGGAAGATTGTTTATTTTTTCTCCGGTTCTTTACAACTATGACAGTATGTGTGTAAGTCCGATACTGATTTATGGAGCAGAAAATAGGAAAGCGAAATAATTGCTGCGAAGCGAAATGCATTGCTGGGAAAACTAGACTAGATCACAAAAGGAGGGAGGATATCACAACCCAGACAGGTGTGACCGACCTCGTAGTAGCCACAAGACGAGCATGAAACGATCATGGGACACGATCGTAGTAATCAGTTTATAAAAATAGCTCGTGATGGAATACCAGAAGGAAGGCGATGACCAGGAAGACCACCAAAAAGATACAGCCCAGTTGGATGACTGCTTCAACAGAAAATCAAACCCAACATTAATCTGAGTTGTATGCATTATTGCATATTTTATAGGAATGGTGGTAATTTCTCCAATTCCTTAAATGTATTTACTTATATATGTAATCATAATAACTTAAATGTATAAATGTATGTATGTATTCTAATTTTTTTGAAAAGAAAAATAAGCAAGCTTATAGTAAAAGTTAAAGAAGAAGTTCTCAATTAATCCCTTTTAGATAATATAACGAATATTGATTTCTTTATTGTAATCGCAAAACCGTAGTTCGAAAGTCTTTTTGTTCATTTCAGTCTTAAAGAGTGCACCACTCCTCATACTCAAAAGCGGGCAACCAAAAATTTAAAATTTATAGTTATGTTTATTTCAAAGTAGCATCGCGTCTGCTGTTGTTATTTTACTGGACTGCTCCCTGGCAAATATGTAGTTGTACTCATGTAAATATGCAAATTGTTTGAATGTTGAAATGTCCGAGACTCGTGAATGAATATTCAAATCAACAATTCAGAATTCAACTTCATTTTACAATTTAGTTGATTTGTGTACAAGTATGCAAATATGCGCCAAGACATAGTCAACAAACTTGTTAATGAAAAACGAACTTTCCACCTGAATGCCCAAACAAACTACCGCTTCTAAAAAGCGAATTGAGCTAAAGCACCCCCATGGCGCGTCTCAGTAAGCCCACACATTTGTTCGACAAATTTGCTGTCTGTACGAGTAGTAGACAGACAAATACACATTTCTACTTAACCTTAATTTCTCAGGTATTAACTTTAATCATTTCGGTCAAGCTGCCACAGCATTTGAGGCAGCTAAAAGTTAGTTTAGCAACAAACAAAGTAGCCTTAGAATGGGAATCCTGCCTACATTGCGTTTTTCCTCTTACACTCGCTTGCTCTCCACTTTTTTACGGCCAACTAAAAGAGTGCAATAAATTATGCTGAAAGTGTCCCAATCCCTTTATTATTAGGTAATAAATCTCTGTAGTTAACAATGTGCACTTTTTTCCCCGCCAAACCGTGCGTGTGTGTGTGGCAGCAACTTAGACAACCACTCTGCTATGTTTGCGTGTGTTGTTGCAGGAAAAGCCCAATAAATTGTAATTTTCATGTGTTTTAGTGTTGCTGGCATCAATTCTTGCTGGCCGGACATTGTGAGCTGGGTTCAATCATCGTTTCATGCAACATTTATGCGGGCGAGCGAATCACAGACGTACACACATGCAAGGCAAGGCAAGTTGTGCTCGTGCGTGTGTGTGTGTGCTACTCAATTGAAGTTTATTGGATTTGTTGCAATCGTGCCTTCGAATACCAACGATTTTCCATCGCAATGAGTTGATTGAGTTACGAATAGATCCGCTTGCTTACATGTATGTATGCATGTATGTGTATGTCATTTGTGTGTCCACTCAGGGCTTCAGGTGTGACAATAATCGTAAAGACTTTGTTAATGTAGGGTCATAAATTTGTCGCTTATGGTGCATTTGCTAAGGTTATTTTCTTATTTTCGTATTTTCATTTTTGTGGGTTTTCGCTGCTTCTGCCACAGAATGTGCAATGAATTGAAAAGCATTTTGGGCAATCGACATAATTCAATGCTTCTTCAACTTAACTGTTCCCTTGTGTTAAGAATTTCTTATCAATTTGATTTAGTACATCGATTTTTGATGAACGATTATTGGTTGCGCCTCCGATTAAACGTAGTCCGGCTATAATTTAGATAATTTTATCATTACAACAATAAATAGCCTTTGGAGATAGTTTGGGTCCGGTGATTTTTCAGCAGATTAATTTTGTATTAAGGAAAGTATACTTAAAAAAAAAAAATTAGAGTAATACCAAGCAAATGACAAGGAGCTAATATTTTTAAAAACGTTGCATTAAAAAATTGATAACTCCGCTCTTTTTTAACCGACTTACGATTTTAAAAAGGAAGAATTTCGAAGCATCTTCATGTATATATCTAAGATTTTCTTTAGCATGTTTCGAAGAAAGTTTGCACTTAATAAACTTAAGAGGTACACAAATTAAATACAAAAGGCAAAATATATATCTAAATCCATGTAAAAGGTGGTTAAATTTCAAGGGCCGATGTTGAATGTGAACTACACCTAAACGTCAACGACACCTTTGGACTTCTTTCTTAGGGTTTATTTGAAAAAAAAAGGTGTACGTCGATACACCAGCAACAATTCAAGAGCTACAGGATGAGATAATTCGGCATATTAACGGTGTGCCGCCGAGACCGCGGCAGCCATTTGGTCAATATTTTGTTGTATACGTAATTGAGCCATACCAATGTTATCATAATAAAGAGAAACGACAATAGTTTTTAAAAAAATTTGTATTTTATTCAAAATCCATACCGGCCCTTGAAACTTAACCACCCTTTAGATAAGTAACTATTTGCATTTGGTGCTCTTTGGAGGTGTGCTGCAAAAGCCGCGGCGGTCATTTGGCCAATAATTTGTTTTATACGTAATTGAGCTATACCAATGTTATCATAATAAAGAGAAATGACACTAATTAAAAAAAAATTGTATTCTATTCAAAATCAACACCGGCCTTTGAAACTTAACCACCCTATATTATATATGCTTTGAAAGCTCAAACTTTGCTCTTTATAAAAAGGGCTGAAAGTCTGGAATCGATCGAAAAATGTCGAAGTTATCAAGCGCCGATAACCGTTTTGTAATAACAAGAATTTTAAAATAAAATTTTAGCAGGATTTTGTATATTATTCGACGAGATCTACAATGCTTCCTATGCCATCGTAAAAGTAAAAATAGACTGTTTCACGGAGTAGTTTAAAAATATCCATAAAATCAAATAAATAAAACATCAGTAAAACAGACAAGGTTTTACGAGTATTACCTTACAAATTTTGAGACCTTACGCTTTTATAAAAGGTGACGCAAAATAAACTAAATAAAAAAAATTATTTTGAAAGAAGGAAATCATTATTTACCTTTACGCGATCCATTGCTTGTGTGTTTGCATACTGCAACTGTTTTGTTCAGAAGTGTCAAATATGATTGCCATTGCCATAGCAAAAATTACAAATCTTCGGATAGGATGATTAATTCTGTGGCACCCTGTAAAGTTTTTAGATATGCATATATGTAGTGACTTCGACTGCTGCTTTTTAAGGTCATCTAGTTCGTCCTAGTTTTTATTACTTTTCCTTGCATAAGACCGTTTATGCGCCAAATATCAGCTGTAGCTGATTCATTAGAGTAGACCTTGATTTATCCCTTCAAAAGTACTCCAAATAAACTTAAACTCTGACTAAATCATCAAAAAAGTACTAAAAGAATTAAAACTATAATTCCTCCCGGGATGTTTGTAAGTAAACCCACTTTTCGGGAATTTTTTATGTATTGCTATAAGACGAGATTATAAAATTTCAAAAAGGAAATCAAATTAACGTTAGTTAAGAATAAGTTTATAAAACAATAAAATTAAAATATGTACTTAACAAAATGTAAGTCAATCGCAACAAACATTCACATAAGTGACATCCCAATGGATATAGAACTTCATGCGAATTGGGAAATTTTGTTTTTGGACTCACATATAATACTCATATATTCAGAAAACCTTTTTTTTTAATACTAGTCGCCCCTCGGCAGAGAATAAAAAACTTGCCTCCATTTGTGGAACAACGTGAAAACGCACACCACAAAGTGGAGGAAGAGCTCGGCCAAACAACTGATAAAGAATGTATGCACCAATGAGGGCTTACGTACTTGTAGCGGTTGGCCTCTGGTTCGATATTCATTGTGCATATGACATTAAATTTAATGAGAAGCCTTTTTCATCTTATTCAATTTTAGAAGCACAATTCCTGTTTTTTTTTTCTTTTTGCTTTTATTTATCTATCAACTCTGCTCAATATGAGCCTAACAACGAGTTGTTTTATGTAAATATTATTTATTAACTTGTTAGCTCAAATTTTACGGTTTTGAACAGATGAGTAGATTTCTTTACAGGTGGAACGGCTGAAACGCCCGAAATTCACCGTGACAGATTTCCGATATTAAAAAAGAAATAGCAATATTTCGAAGGCGTATTTATCAATTTGAAAGCATTGGGTTTGAAAGGTGAATGGGTTAACATGTTTTTTTTAAGAAATTTCTTTGTATATAAAAGCGACAAATCTTTGCACTGAAGCCAGTTTATGAATTGTAGGTATACCTACATTAACTACGACTTAAACCTTTAGTTAAGTAAATACGAATTTTTCTACGAAGCTTCATCTATTTGCATGGCCTATGTTTGAACCCGCGTAAAACAGAACTTATGCTTTTTACCACCAGATACAAGAAAACAATTTTTACCCTACTAAATGCGGAGACTTTGACACAGTGCAAATTACTTAAAGGTAATTCTGGACTCTAAGCATAACCAGAAATTAAACGTCGAAGAATGGGTAAGTGAAACAGAATTTGCTTTATATTCATGTAAACGTATGCTTGGAAGAAGATGGGGTCTTCTAAGCATACATTATAGTTGTATAAGGCGGTTGTACGACCAATTTTATCGTATGGTTCGGTAGTTTGATGGAAGGCTCTAGTGAAAAATTACAATACCAAATTACTTGGCAGAATACAAATAATAGCCTGTGAAATAACGGTCGGTGCAATCAGATCATGTCCTAGGAAAGCTCTAAGTGACAAATGAAGCGGATGGGTGGAAAGAACAAACTTATGGTCATGCTAGTCTATTATTGCGACAAGCTCAGTTAAACGCGGAGAGGACAGACTCTATCGTCCCGACGGTAACATTCAATAGGAATTTTTCCACTCTCTTTTCATCTAAGGAGGAATGGAATAAGGGATTATCACTAAAACACTTCGTCACTGCAGACTGTACAGATGGTTCTAAAATGGATTGTGGTGTAGGAACTGAAATATATTCTCATAGACTTAAAACTGAAAAATCTGTGCATCTCTCTAATACCAGCAGTATCTTCGAGGCGGAAGTACTAGCAATTGGGGAAGCTTGTAGGTTACTAATCGCAGATTTCACTTTAAGGATCTGCCATGAATAACGCTCTTGCAGAATCGGTATTCACACCAATAGGTGCAGTCAAGAATACAATTTCCCTAAAATACCTCCGAATCGCAGATTGTAGATGGAGAGACCACACGAAATGCAAAATTAGCAGAACGTTATGGCCCACCTACAACCTCAAACAATCGTCAACATTGATAAACATGAAACGACGGGACACTTGGAGACTAACGGCAGCCATAACCGGCATAACTGTTCCAGTTACAAACCACCGGAGAAAAAGGAAACAATCTTCCATTTTCTTTGTGAATGCCTTGCCCTATGGAATAACAGAATGTTAACCCTGGGCAAACCGCTGTTCGAGAGTCTCGAATAACTGTCTGGCCTAGATGTCAACAACCTGACAAGGTTCCCAAACCACACAGACTGGATATAGTCATGCTATAAATGACCGTTAAACAAGTTGGTAACGAGGATGTGGCAAGAAAGTGGTGCGGAGGCGCTAGTTGGATTCTGGACGAATCACCAATTTAATCAACCTACCATCATCCATTTGCAAAGGATCAAAGGCATCTCTTAATGTTTTCCGCTGCTCTTTTGCTGTTTTTCATTCAAAAATATTATTACCTCATTCTTAGTAACGCTAAAGAAATAATGTTTTGAAATAAAATTTTGTTGTTTACTTACCACCACCACCCATCAAAATCTTTTGTTTAGGTCTGGCAGGATTTTTTTTGGATCACATGGATTCAGCGATAGGAATTTTTCCGCAGTCATTGCAGAGGGCTATATTCATAGCTTTTGTACTTCGAAGTCAATGAAAAGGCTGATTATAATCATAACTTAATTTCTAAAGAATTATACGTTTCGAACACAAAAATAAAGATAGCGAGATCTCGAAAATGTGCTTAAGTGAGTTTTTTCCTCCATACCAATGCTAGTAAAAATCAAGTTAATAAATGGACGAGAAGTAGAAAATAATTTGTTTCTAGACTCGTAGAATTAGTGCTGATTTTAAAAATTTAACAATATTTACTACTAGCTTTAACCCGCGGCCCCGCTCGCGTAGGAGTAGTTTTGAGGGATTTAGGATATGTTCATATATAAAAGAATTACAAACAATAATTTCATAGAAAATAATTTTTTATTAATAACCATAATATTACAATACCCGGCATCCGTTGCTATGCCTCGTTGAATAAAATCAAAACAACCAATCAGAAAAATATCAAGCAAAATTATTTTTATTAATTTTCTATCTCAACCCGTTTTTGAAGTTTGCATTTGGGTCAAAGTTGAACAGCTTATGCGGATTATGAAGTCTAGAGTGTGCTATAAATAGTGGGAAATAGGAAAAACTAAGATTTTTTAGATTAAATTTAAGCAAATATTCGATTATTAGTGACGAATGAGAGTGGTGGCGCAGCCTGGGGGCTGTGGGAAGGGAGTTCCATCATAAAAACATGCCTATAACCTTCATTGGGTGAAAATATGAATGTATAAACATTTTTACGTCATTTGGTGTTGTCGTCTCGTAGTGATGCGCGGACAACGTACAGACCTTTATAGTATAGATAAACAACTTATGTGACTTAAAATGAAAAACGTGGAGATGCTTTTAATAGATTTCAAGATGATATATGTGCAGTAAGTAATACATTTTCAATGCGCGCTATTTGTATAATTTAAATCTAAAATGAAAGAATTCTTACCACAGTCTTTATACGTATTGTCAATGAAAGCTAGTGTTAATTAATTATAACACGTCTATTCAATTGGAGACGTCCACGTATTTCATTTTAAATCTCTTTATTAACTATTCTTTATTCTTCTATAGGCTTAGAATACTAATTTTTAAATCAAGACTAATTCTTTGAATCGTTGAAAAATTTCTTTCTACTTTTTAGTTCATTTGTGGAAACGGGGTACCGATATTACCAACTTCCCTGTTCAGTGAGTCATCAGCGACATACGAGATCGTTTTGAAAAAAGTTCAAGAGTCATATGTGACCCATTTCTCTATACAATTTCGGACAAATTTTTTTGTATGCTACTCAAAAACGGAGGAGGAGCTCGGTCAAACACCCAAAAGGGTTGTAAGCGCCAATTATATGTATATACATATATATATACTCAAAAGCTACTATGGTGTTTGTATGTGGCCTAGTGAAACCAAGAAAATTTCTTGCCTTACTTTATTGAGTCACATACAACTTGCAAAATAAATTTATCAAAATAATATAAACCTTTATAAAATAATTTATGAAAATTATTTATTATTACATATATAAATAGAGTATCACTAGAAAACAGTAGTATTGATGGATCATTTACAAAACGCATTTAATGTGTACAGGGTAGCTGTTAACTTTTTTTATTACTTGATTTTTATTTTCTACCTTTTAGTCTTGCGTAAACATTTACTCAAACTTTACAAGCATTCAAATATTTATGTATTTTTTTTACCAATTCAATAAAATTTGATTTGGAGAAAATCATACATGTATAGATTTACAGTTGGCATCATTAGAGCGCTTAAAATCAAGTCTTACTTCAATGCGCAGTAATGGTGTTGTGGATATTGAACACACCGCCATTCAACAGCGGCAGGAGAAATTATCAAATTGCGGAAATTGTTTTACATCGAATCACCCTCAGCCAATTAAAAATATTCATCGCATTGATTGAACTGTAACCGTAATTATTTACCTATAATAATGACTATAAGTGTAAACTGAAGTCGTCTATATCTTTTATAAAACTTGATGATGATGATATTTGATGAAACCTGAAAAAAACTGTTAAGTATTGAATTGTAGCCGGGGCTTCAACTATATTTAAAGTTGTATGACTATAACTCATTGGAAGCTACTTGAAACTTTACTACAAAGTTCCTTCTGAAGTCTCGGATAAACAAGAGAGCGGGTTGATATTATCGTGATTATACGCCTCCTGATATCGAAGAAGGCGATCAAAATTTGAATGAAAACTACTTTACTACACAAACTAGGGATGCCTTTATTAGAAGTTTAATTGCTTCCGCAATTTCCAGATACCTTTATTGTCCAGTCCGCACCGGTCCCGCAATGTATTGGTTTTTTCAATTCCATGAAATTGCAATAAATCTAATCTTTTTTTATAAAGATTAGAATCAGTTTCTACATACCATTTTGTGGTTATTTAATACTTTGCTGACAGAGATTAATAGGTTTTGAGTGTTATTTATTTATTTAGATCAAACCAATACAAGTTAATAATTCTTAAATAATAATTATTTCACAGAATATTAGATCTTTAAATCGTATTTATTTAGGTTGAGGCAAACTGACCACCAAAAGAAAAAATACCAGCTTTCTTAAAAAATACATATATATATATACAATGAAAAACAAAAATGAGTTGCATGCAGCACGAATGTGATCTAGCGGTATTTTGCCCCATTCTCGTATAATCGCTTTTTTCAGCGCATCCATACTGACATATTTCTTAGTCCTCTCCTTGCTCTCCAAAATGGACCAGATGGAATAGTCCATTGTGTGGACGAAATGAAGTGTGTAACATGATTTTTTAACCATCCTTGATTCACACGAGCTTTATGAGACGGTGCCGAGTCCTGTTGGAACGTCCATGGTCTACGACCGAAATGATTGCGTGTCCACGTCTCTAAAGCAGCTTCTTAAACATTTTCCCGATAATAAGTCGCATTCACTTTGACACCAGGCTCGATAAAAACTATTGGAGAGTGTCGATCAGCGGTCACTACGGCCCAAACCATTACTTGCGATGGGAAATTGCTTCGAGTGGCCATACGTAGGCTCAAATTCTCGTATGAGCGTTCGGTCAAGTAAACACGATCGTTTTGAGTGCTTATGCACTGCTCAATTGGGAAATTTTTTTCATCAGAAAACACAATGTTAGGAAATTCGCCACACTCGTGCAAGCGCAACAACTCCTTTGCTCTTTCGCACCGAATTTTTTTTTACTGAGGTGAAAGATCGTGTGCTTTTTTGAACTTGTAAGCCTTGACCTTGAGCTCATTTTTCAATACGCGTCGAATGCTGCCTTGCGATATTTCCTGTTCTTTGGCCATTTTTTTTCCACTTTGACGTGGATTTCGATCAAGTCGAGCCTTCACTTTCCGAACCATTTCTGGCGTTGTTGCGGTTTTTTTTGGTCCACCTCCATAGCGTTTTGTAATGCTACCAGAATTATTGTAACATTTTATTGTGCGATACACAAACATTTTATTCTCTTTGAGGTGACTGAGCTCACGAACAATTGCTTGTTGTGATTTTCCAGCCAAATATAACGCAGCGTGATTACGTTTGAATTCCATCACAGGGGAAAAAAATTCAACAAAACTGAGACGCAAATGCTTTTGATGGCTTATAAACAATAGATTGAACTGTCATTAGAACAATTTTGACGTTGATGTCATGAGCTGTTTTACAGATACAAGCAGTGTGAAGTTGGTAACACTTCATATCGTTCACCCTGTATATATATATACTAGCAAACCCGGCCCCTTCGCTTGGCACACTAAAATAGAATAGATATGGTTTAGAACAGAAAATATATGATTTTCATATTATTTATTTCTTTATTCTTCATTCAAGCGCTTTGGCATAAACAATATTATTTGTTTTTCTATTTGTTTTTGAGTAAATATAAAATATAAGTTGAAAATCAGGAAAAAAGAAGATTGTTTTTAAATTTCAAATCATCGCATATGAATAAACAATCGTCTTTTTTCCTGATCATCCATGAATTTTTCGTTTCAATTTATATGTTTTATTAAGCATTGGAGCTTTTTTAACCATTATCCATTTATATTTTTCAAAAAAAAAAAAACGAAAAAAAATTTTTTTTCCACGAACACATAATTTCATTTGAACATTCGGATTTCACATTAAATTCTCAAATTTCGTAAGAAATTATTCACTGTTCCAAAATCCACTCCAAAAAATTCACAAACAATTTTTACATGTTGCACTTACGTTTTTTCCTTATGGCATCCAAATCAGAAAGAAATATTGACACATTGTAACTCACACTGTCAATTTGACAGTTCAGTTCCGCCCCAAGCGTTAAAAAAGTAAGCGACATTATGGCTGGTTCAAAAGAACGCTGTACCCGTTGCCAGTGCTCCGAATTACAACCAAACTTTACGAAACCCATTTTCAATACTTACTTAACAATGTGCATAAGTTTGGTTTAATTCGGTGCAAAGACACGGCGGGTCCACGTTTTGGCATATATTTCGAGACCCTAGTCATCAATAGGTATGAAAATTACCCCGTATTAAAGCACTTATCAACAGCTTTCATTTGATACCCATATTGTACATACACAACCAAAGGTTACCCGGGTCCACGTTTTGACCTATATCTCGAGACCCCAGTCACGGAGCGGCATGAAAAATACTCTGTACTAAAGCATTCACCAACAGCTTTCATTTGATACCCATATTGCACATACACGTCCGAAGGTTACCCGGGTCCACGTTTTGACCTATATCTCGATACCCTATCTACCAATAGGTATTCAAACTATACGGAAATCATCTTCAATACCTACTTAACAATGTGTGTAAGTTTGGCTTAATTCGGTTCAAAGACACGGCGGGTCCACGTTTTGGCATATATTTCGAGACCCTAGTCATCAATAGGTATGAAAATTACCCCGTATTAAAGCACTTATCAACAGCTTTCATTTGATACCCATATTGTACATACACAACCAAAGGTTACCCGAGTCCACGTTTTGACCTATATCTCGAGACCCCAGTCACGGAGCGGCATAAAAAGTACTCTGTACTAAAGCATCCACCAACAGCTTGAATTTGATATCCATATTGTACAAACACATTCTAGGGTCCACGTTTTGGTCTCTATCTCGAGACCCTAGTCACGGAGTGGCATGAAAAATACTCTGGACTAAAGCATTCACCAACAGCTTCCATTTGATACCCATATTGTACATACACATCCTAAGGTTGCCCGGGTCCACGTTTTGACCTATATCTCGAGCCCTATTTCCAAAATAAAATAAATCCGTGTTACTTGTGGATGATGTGGCTTTCGAATGGTGAAAGAATTTTTAAAATCGGTCCAGTAGTTTTTGAGCCTATTCATTACAACCAAACAAACAAACAAAGTTTTCCTCTTTATAATATTAGTATAGATAATATTTGAAATTGCGTACATACGATGTATACTGCGTTCTTAACATCTGAAAGTAAACACAGGTCACTGCACTTTAAAAAACAAAAAGGGAAATCGTATTTATGTTAACAAAAACTTGCTTCTATATTTTCAAAACTCTTTGTTCTGGTCTTATTCTGGTTATAATACTAATACGATTACAAAAAGATCATCAGAAAATTATGGGTTATTTCAATTAAATGAGTTTGTAAGAACATCAAAGAGTCTAATTTGTCTGATTTTAACTTATTCCACAAAAAACCTGTCAGCAAAATTATTACAGATTAAGAGCGAGCGTTCCATTTGCTCTCGAATTGGCCATTTTGCATTCTCCTATAAGATTCTCGGACGTCAAAGTACAACAATTCTGTTATGTGGTTTAGTGTTATTTCAACCAGAGTTCATTCCAAATCTTTACCAAATTTTAGCTTGAAAAAAATTAGTTAATTATTTTGGGTCCCGTTTCCACTAACCGCAGCATCGGTGCTTAAAAATGCTATCACTTACGGGTGTACGGGACTTGCATCCCTAACACATACATATATCGTATTTACAAAGAAAAGCCCACACGTGGTCAATCACTGCCAGCCAAAGCAGGAAGCGAGGGTGCAATCGATACGCTGCGGAAGGTAATTTACTAGTCCAAAACTGACAACCACTACAATGAAATACGACTACATACTCGTAGTAATGTCATACGTATTGCCATTAATACGCCGTTAGGTGTACATATTTGGTTACGAGAATAAAGTGTATTTAAGTTAGTCGCCTGCACTTGACTTAAATGCCAACGAATTTTTGTGCTTATGGAAAGATGCCAGACGCTGTACTGGAAAGCTAAAGTAAATAGTTTTTGTTGTTATTTTTTCACTTCACGGAGACGGTGATTTTGACGTTTCAGGCTAAACGATATTTTGTACATTTGACATGTTTACAATACGAGTTTTTTGGTAAATCCACACCGTTTAGTATGTTTCGTTGAATGTGCTTGTGTGTAAGTTGTATTGAGAAGAAATGATTGATGACACAATATTGACGAGACACTGACTGACTGATAGCAGCGAGCAAGCAAGCCAACAGCATTTGCGGCAGCTAAATGCAACGACGACATTAGCAGCCGACTGACTACACTGATATTTGATTTCTGCCGCTTAAGCAAAAAACTACTTATGTACCATATACACATAAACATGTACACACGTAAGTATTTATGTGTGGATGAACGGTCGTATTAGTGCCCGACTATGCGTTTTTGCGCTGCAGCCAATACGTAATTTGATTTTTGATCGCGATAAGCAGTGAGGCGTTGCTTGTTGGCCTGCCTGTTCAGCTGTCGTTTGCCATAACGGCTAAGGTGATACTGATAAATGAACGACCGGTAGAGAGTAGAGTGGGAGGCTATTGAACTCTAATTCTTCTGCGGCTTGTTTTTTTATTTGCATTTGTTTGCCTTTAAAAGTTTGAATATATTGATTTTCTTACAATTGTGGCGTTTTTGACCCCGAAAAATAAAACTTATTTTATTGCATTCATCTTGTATGTATATTCCTTTTTATTCATAGAAAATTGTGCGCCTGAGTGCGTACGCATAATCTCGCATTTCATTATACATATTTTTGCCGCAAGCGCTTTCTTCATTTTTCCACTTACCGTATAGCAACTTTCAGTGGTCACGCTGTACGTGTACATACGTAAGTGTGTTTGTATTACATGTCAATATAAAATTCCTGCCCATACCTTAGATTCTCAGCGCACGAAAACTCAATTTCCTCTCTGCGAAGCCATCAATGCTTTATGATTTTACGCCAGGCTGCCCCGCCTTCTTATACATTAACTCACCGTTCCAATCAAACTGGCGCACTCGTAAATTTATATGTACGCTTACCCACATATACACACACACACACTCCTGTGCCTGTCCCGCAAATGTAATCAATGGCAGGCAAAATCCAAATCATATTTCCTTCATTGACCACAAAATGTGTCTTTTGTAACTCCCCCCACCCCGAATACACTTATGCACAATTCACATATGTACGTACCCTGACTTTTCACATATAAATCCGTATATGCATGTTTGTGTGTTCGTTGGAGCAACCCTTTCATTTCATTGCATTTTTTCTTATGGCCTGTTTGTAGATTTATGGCACCTCATCCTTTTGAACTTGTCCCACACGCTTCAAATTTCTATAAGTACAATCAATATATTTCTTAAACCTAGTAATTTATAAAAAATTATTGGTCTGGACATATGTAGTCTCGACACAGCCGTCATAAATAAAATAATATGCTTACATAGATTTTTCCACAATTTTGCGGTTAAATTTTCTCGGTTTCACCTTCCTTTCCGGCGGTGGCATTCACGAGTATACTTATACTTCTACATTTCCATATGCATGTACATACAAAGCGTATACATAGTTGCATATAAATGTACGGAAAGCGTTTTTCGAATGTCTGTCCCTATGTAGTTATTGCCCTTTTTCACACAAAGATAAACGTGCATACGTTGGCAATTTCAGGTTTTATTGACAGAACATCTTTCATGGCGCCTTTTACACAAAGCACCAAAAATGCCGTTTACAGGAACATATGTACACACATACATCTGCATTAAGGTCTTCGACAGCATCTATACTGGTCTTACATTGATTGGGTTATAAACTACTTGTAGTTACACACATTTTCGTAATAAAGAGATATGGTCAGATCTGCCTCAAAAGGTGATGGAATACGTGTAACTAAAATTCATCATAGAAAATGTAATTTATTTGGGAAAAGAAATGTTTATAAATTTTGCATCGGTGTATAATTTTTTGGAGTTACATTCCTTTGTGGTGAGAGTTTCTTAGCAAAAACCAATAAAGTACGGTGCAGTAGCAATTCAATATTTCAGGTTGATGTGATTAAAGTTTTCTAAAGAAACTTTAAAAAAGTGATTTGCAACACAACATTGGCATAAAAACATGTGCGAATAGCAGTTACTCTTCTAAGAAATAATAATTCGTACAGAAGACAAGTAGCCATGCCTCAATTGCCTCTTACTACCTACAACAAAACCTCAACAGTGGTACTTCCTGATTGAAAACGTGGCGTATAAAAGCTAACGCTAATCCGTCATGGCTTGTACGAAACGAAGCATTGCACAGAGGTCTAAATGTTACGGCAATTTACAAAGAAATCAGCAGAATCAGTCAGCGCTACAGCAAACGACTTCACTTCACGAAGATTAAAAAATTGTATGCCTAGTGAATTAATACATAGATTTAAAATGTAATAAGTAAAAATATATGAAACAATATATGTCTCGTATTATGTTACACTTACTTCTAGCAAAAAAATACCGGGAATTATTCAATAAAACGCAAAAAAAATGTTTAATCATGAACATTTATTTTGTCGCCTTCAAAATAGGCTTCATTCGAAGCAATACACATATGCCAACGATGAGTCCAATCATCAAAGAACCTTCTAAACGCGTTTGAAGATACTCACAGCGGCGTCCGCGGAAAAAGGAAAAAGTCACAGGGGGCTAAATCCTATGAATGCGGATGATATTCGATGATATTTGTCGAGTTTTTGGTCAAAAAAGAGTTCACAATATGAGCCTTGTGAGGCGGTGAGTTATCATGGTGCAAGATTCATAATTTTTCTGTCCACAAATTGGGCCGCTTCCTAACAATATTCTTTATTTACCGTAGAACCATTTGGAACGAATTCCGAGTGCATAACACCATGATAATCAAGGAAAACGAGTAGCATGACATTCGGCTCATGTGCATAGCGCCATACAGCCGCCTGTTGACTGGTTTGCATGTCAAACTCATATATCCACGTCTCATCACCTGTTATGATGCGCTGGATAAACGTTGGGTTCGAATTCACTTGCTTGAGCATGTCTTCAGCCACCTTCTTCCGATGAATTTTTTGAAACTCTCTTGGACCGAGTCGAGCAGCCAAGCGTCACATGCCCAATTGATGGTGTAAAATGTTGCGAATTGATTAGTGAGACAGGCTAAGGTCACGAGCTACCTCCCTCAAACTTAAATAATGGTTTTCCAGCACCATTTACTTGACTTTGTCGACGTTCTCATCAGTTGGAGACTTTGATGGGCGACCAGATTGGGGCAAATCTTCCACGGCTTCTCGGCCCTCTCAAAAGCCTTATACCACTAGTAGACCCGTGTTTTTGATAAAGCACTCCTGCTATAGACTTTCTGCAACATTTTCGATGATTCCGCACACGAAATCCCGGTCAAGCACACAAAATTTATAACGAATTCTTTGTTCGATATTTTTATCCATAGTGAAAATCGCAGAGCACACCTGCGGTTGACCGATATAATTAAATGCCAAAATCAAGCTAATAGACAGATCATCTCAAACTATGCGACACTATAGAGGACAGTTGTACCAACATTCCAGCAAAAACAATTTGGACATATTTGTACCGCGCGCTTTTTAAATGAACAACTCCCGATGATTTTTCGGCAGAATGCATATAGTGCGCAGAATTATATAACGAACTCCGCTGGGTGTTACGCAAAGATAAATTCCTGTAAAATGTAACTATAACTAATACTAGATGTTATTTTTATGACAGATTGTATGTAATAAATGGAGTTAAAAAAAGAGGACACTATAAGGCGCAGTTAATTCTGATTAAAACTTTGCGTTACAGACGGCTTCTAGGCAGAATTAGTGAAGAGCTCATTTGCTTATTGGGCAGTTTTGTCAGTAAAAGATGAAACAAAGGCGACAAATACGGATATTAGCTGTTCTGATACTAAAACTATAATTATTTATTTAATAGAAATCTTAAATTGCTATTTCTCAATCGAAATTTCAAACGGGTTAGTGCAAACTAGCTTTAAATACATAAGGGAATAGAAAGATAAATCTGGAAAATTGTATGTTTAATATTATACAATCTATAGAGTTGGATTTCATATTCTATATTCACGATGGGCCAAATGGCAGATGTTGGCAGTATGACTAGAATGGACGACACCAAGTTTAAGGAACATTTTTGCCTTAATAAAAAATGCCATGAAAGTGCTGATATTTTCCAGCATAATATGAACACATTGGAGGTGTTGATGTGCCGGTGCTACTTATCGGCGACTCGGCTTTTCGATTGCCGCCTTTTCCATATTCACGGAATCAGCCAGTTGAGTGAAAGTATTGCAGATGCCGCCGTGTAGTAGAAATTCCATTTGGTCAACTTAAAGCTCGATTTAGAAAAATCGGCGGAGGTCTCCAAGTAGCCCAAAACATGGTAACACAATAATACATGAATGCTGTATTTTGCATAATTTTTTAAAACTGGAAAATGATGAATTACCTTCCACATGGATGCAGGACGCTGCGGAAAAGGCATCTGCACAAAATCAATCCAATTACGCTACAAGAGCCGGCGAAAACGACGTAACCACAAAAGTTTAATATTACTTCGTAATGTGAGATTATCAAGAACATAGTGAAAAAAAAAAAAAATAATCCAAGGGTTTCATTAAAAAAAAACAAATTAAAGTTCAAAATTAAAACTTTTTCTTCTTAGGTTAAATAAGATTATATTAGTTATAAGATTATTAAGAATTATACTGGCAGATGCTGAATTGTTTTATTCTACTGTAGAAACAATTTGATTTGTTAATATTTTCGTGTGCGCTACTATAAGTGTACTATTTCTCTGGCCATAGCTGTAGATCATCCTCGTTATTTTGTTAAAATGTTAATAATAATATAATAGTAAACCTTTTTTTTTCATTAATGAAAAATCTTTCATATCTTCCACATCCTACGAATTATCCTGTGAAACAATATGTATTTATTTGAAATTAATAGTTTTGTGGTGGAATCTTCAAGTTCATTTGACGGGTTAGTTTCAATAGCTGCACTTCCTATCAGAGAAAGAAGGCGGTATGAATTTAATTCGCATTATTTATTTATTTCTTGTTTATATGAGATATAATTATAAATAATTACCTTACAGGAATAAGGCAACTAATAAGTTTTTTATGTAATCAGATGCAGCTCTACAATGGATCAGTTGTACTTCCTGTAGCACCAATATAGTTTTTATAGCAAACTGCATCGGTGATCCCGCATATGTTTTGAGGACACCTTAAATATTCAAAATTTCCACAAAAAAGTAAAAAATATATTAACTAACCGCCGTGTTTTCAATCGCCTATAATCTTGCCTAAGCAAAAATCCTTTTCATGGCAAGGCACATTGAATAGGTAGTAGCACTAGAGCCGATACTTTTATTTAATTTCTTCTATTTATTTGGTCTCTAAATTATCAAATTTGGTAAATTGTGCCTTGCTTGATGGTTTTAATAAAGCGACTATTATTTTAGCGATAAGTTCATTGAAAATCATTTTAGATTCTGTAGTTTAAACACTTTTTATTAAAAAAAACAGTTAGCCACTAGAGATGTGCTAGCTAATCAAACGAGTGTCAAATTTAAATGTCTTGATCTTCATCTTCTTAATTGGCGCTATAATCGCTTACGCGATTTTGGCCAAAGTCGTTTCTTTCTTGTGCTAACCGGTGCCAGTTGGACACACCAAGGGAAGCCAAGTCTTTCTCCATCTGGTCTTTCCAACGCAGAGGATGCCTTCTTCTTCCTCTACTAGCACCAGCTGGTAACGCATCGAATACTTTCAGAGCCGGAGCGTTTGCATCCATTCGGACGACATGACCCAGCCAACGTAGCCGCTGGATCTTTATTCGATGCGCTATGTCTATGTCGTCGTAAAGCTCATACAGCTCATCGTTCCATCGCCTGCGATATTCGCCGTTGCTAACGTGCAAAGGTGTTCAAATTTAATTTTGAATTTATGATAAGTTGTGAATAAATATATTGAACTAAAATCGGTAATTTACTGCACAAAAAAAAAAAAAAAAAAAACAGTCCCGAAAAGAATTGTCAGACAGGAGCCACCACTAAGAGTCGATCCGGACCATGGAAAGAATTCAAAAGATGTGACCAAGATCCGACCGTTAGTCGTCTTTCACATAATTTGAAAGCATAAGCTGATTGGCTGATGTCATTTCAGCATTGACAGTATTTCGTGTACAAAAAACATCGATTGTGTTGGTGATATAAGAAAAAAATCAGCACATATAGGACGACCACTCATATTGCTTCGTTGCCATTTCCCTCCAGCTCAAGAACCCCACAACAAGTGCCAAGTAATCCATTCTATTCACCAATTTTTTTAAGTCATCAAAGATATATGATTTCACACGAATGGATGAAACGTAGAGCTAATTGTCGTAATTTGTGGAACAACATCAAGACGCACGCCATAAATAGGAGGAGGAGCTTGGCCAAACCCAGAAAGGGTGTACGCGCCAATTATATAGGTATATATATACATATATATAATTGTCGTAATTTGATATCATTGGTGCCCGATATTTTTTTATAGTGAAGGACTCATAGCAAGTAAAATAAAAATATTTACAATCATTCTTGTTTTATTAGTAGATATGTAAAATTCTATGGTGACTCAGTTTTCATGCCTACCGAAGAGGCAAAATCAATGGCCCTACCAAATCGAAGAAATAACAGCTTAAAAATGGAAATAACAGCTTCAAAAACATGTATGCAAAAAACTTTGGACACTTGGCACGTCAACAAAAAACAACAACTATACAACGCAAAGCAACAACGATATGGTCAGCAGTTGCACTTCATTGCCCTTTATAGACTCGCGTGAACAACAATCAAAGATGTATTTGAAGAATGCATGTCCACATAAGGAGCATACATACCCATATGGCAACAATGAAAAAGGGATAACAACAATAAAGAATAAAAAATATGTTTTTCAAATGACCACCACAACTGTGAATAACGAGAAATACAAACACGTAGGTATGGTAGTCTATATAAATGCGAATTGGTATGAGTTCGAATATGGATTTAAATATGCATGTTCGAATAGAATTCTCGTTCTCGCTCTCCCCTGCAATGGTCGCGTAGGAATATTGAAATCATTTTGAAGTACGGCAATCAAAAAAAAAAAAATTACCAATGAAACAGCTACAAAAAACTTACAAAACTAAATCAAATGCGAGCGAGGTGTTGCCCCAACCGTACAACAAGCAGCCAGTTAAGTATAGCATTCCCATTATCCACTGGCGCACATGTGTTTGTGTGGCGTTGGTGTTGTAAAAAGGAATACAACAAAAGCATCATCAAATGTACACCAGCGTTGGAGAGAGCCAGCTTACAAAATGCGACGTGTGTGTGATCTGACTGCAAGATAAAATGATTACCCTTTTTATTTTGGTGCGATTTTTTGTGTTCTTGCCTCACTCACTCCTTGACACCCATGACATATCCTGTTGGGATGATGTAGCCAAAACGTACTCTGCGCTGCTGGTCAGTAAGTTGGTTTTCGTGTGTTGTTGCGTTGTTGGTACACTTCAGCTGCATGGCCTTGTCGTGCTTACGTGTTTGCTTGGACACCGTCGTCGCCGTTGCTGCTTGTATTTCCTGTTGGACTTTTTCCGGCTGCCATTTACGAATAATGAAAAGATAGCAAAGAAATAATTTGAAATTTTGGTTTTTGCATAAGTCGGCTGCTATGGCTTTTGTTGGCTTGTTAGTTGCTTTATTGCACTGAAAGACATTTAGAAGAGTACAGTGTGTCACAAAGTAATATTTTTTAGAAAATACAAAAAAAAGTTCAGGAAAAGTTTTCATATTCTACAACATGTTGTAATTTTTGGAAGACTTCGAAAAGGAAGGTCGTTTTTGTACCCTGTGCGGAATCGAGATAGATATAAACATATGTTCAACGAAGTATCCGGCTAAATAGAATAATATACTTAGCCATATTTGTTCATCGGTCCAACTTGAGATAGCTTTACGTACTTTGTTATACCAGTAGAAATACTGTGTTACCCTTTCTGATAGCCGGAATTTTGGTAAATACGAAAAAAATTATATTTTCCAAATTTTGTGTACGTATACTACCGGCCATCACAACAAAATGTGTTGGTGTGTAACTTTAATTCGGTAGGATCTTTCAAAACAAACGCCTAGATGTCGATAGTAAATTATTTCTAGATGGTACCTTTTTTCTATGTCATCATTGAGATTTGTCTAGGTAGGCAGGTAAGTAAAATTGTTAGAATACCATTCGGGCACTCCTCAAATAGCACTAAAGCGCCGTTTTGAGACCATCGTGAGACCTCCAACAGTCAGATATCTATAGCTAGCCAGAGCTGTTGATTTCATGGAGAATATTGAAGAGATTTAGGTTGGCGCGCTGCCCCTGTCTGTCGAAGAAAGGAGCGCCACTTAATCGCCTAGCTGCCAGGCCCGGACATTTACAGAGAAAGTGCTCAACTGTATCCTTCTCTGAAAGGTCCCCAAAGCTTCTGGAATGGGGGTTAAATGGTAAACCTAGCTTTGCTGCGTGTGTGCCGATTATCCAATGACCTTTCTGAGTCCTTCGTATATTGTACTGCGGCCAAAGGGTTTTCGAAATAGCACATGAAAAAATGGAGTTCCATCTTTTCTGCGCTTTCCTGAGAAATTATTTGTTCAATTCCCCTTTAACCACTGTCAGGGAGATGCCGATGACCCGGTGGGAGGCCCCTGAATCCAATTCAATCCCCTTCTTGGCAAGCTCATCAGCAATTTCATTTCCCTCTATTTTCCTATGTCATGGAACTTAGATCAGAGAAATTTTACTTTCACAGCCAAGAGGTTTGATCTTTTCCTTACAGGGGCTTACTAATTTGGTTCTACATCATGGCGTCATCAGAGCTTTGATCCTGGCTTGACCACCGGAGAAAATATTAACATTTCCCTCGTTCCCTAAGCATTTTGTATGCCTGCTGGATAACAAAGACTTCTGCCTGAAAAACACTAGCAGTATTCGGCCGTTTAAAGGAGGTAGATAAATTGGCTGATTTAGAGAAATCCCCTGCTCCGACTCCCGATTCCATCTTGGAACCGTCAGTGAATACAGAGGTGCAAGCTTCGGTGCAGATTTTCCTCTCGATCCAATCCTGCCCATTTGGAAAGATTGCTCCAGCCATTTGTCTAACAGATAGACAGATTCAAATTAAAGCGTGTTAAAATTATTGAAACTTATTATGAAAATAGTCGACTCGTGATTTTTTTGGTGGAAATAATCGTCCGAATGAGTCAACAATTCAAAGATTGGTGAAAAAATTTGAAGAAACTAATCTTGTCGAGGTTATAAAACAGAGGCCAAAACAAAAGCAGACTACAAATCGGACGTCCTGTTGAGAATATTGCTGCTGTAGTGCAAAGTGTTGCTGAACAACATCGATATCTCCAATTTTGGCATTCATCAATCGACTGTTTAGCGGATTTTACCTGTAGTCGTGATTATGGTGGGCTTTTGTTGAAATTTTTCCACGTGCATATAAAAAATCTCGTTATCAAAACGTACACACATTGCAACTAATGTTCTTAAGAATAATTTTGAAAATTATTGATAATCAGATAAAACTACGCTCATTTCCTATGTAACAGAAATTCGTTTTGATCCAGGTGGCCGGATCGATACAAACGTTTGAGATAACTGTGCGCATATCTACTTAAATATGAAAAGTCGAACAATAACTACGACTAATCAGCATATAGCGGCAAGTATTCTATGTATTTTATCATTTATTAACGAGTGAAAGAAAACTGGTTAAAATTACTAAGGAAGAAAAGGATAAGATATTTAGCAGAGAAAAGTGTATAATTAAGTTAGATTTTTAGAAATTACAAAAAACATTTCAGAGGTTGTGAAATGAAAAAGTAAAGCTAAGATGGGGTATGAAAGGTGGAAGTATGAGAGTTCAAACGAGACCACCAAGATGCAACACACATCTTCTTTATATGAATATTATTCCGCGTCTATGTCGTACAGCTATTTTACAGTCCGTAACGCCTGGACATATGCTTTATGAAAGAAGAAGAGAAATAAAAAATAACAATAAAAAATAACAAAAAAACATTGACATTTTATTTCGAGCAAGAAATGGTGTTTCAGTGATTCTGAAGGGGGTATTTCCTTCTTACACTCATTTACCCGAAGGTTTCCATAAAATAAAAATAAAACATTACCGAGAAATAATGTCACAATAAATGCATTTAAATTGAATTACTTTCAATCTGGAAGACTTAAGAACTGTATTTAGCAAGCGATCAGCGCCGAAACAACAACCATTTTTTAAAAGCTATATGGCATATGGAACGCGAATTCAGGAAGCGCAAATGAGTAAAGCAATTGCTTAATTCCGTTTTTCAGTTTAAAAAATCCTCAAATCTTTAATAAAATTTCACACTTTTTAATTCCAATATTCCATATAAAAAAATGTCGAGCACTCGTTATATATAAAAACTGCGCAAAACCACCAGCAAAATAAAAATTGTAAAAATCCATGCGATTCTTGAGCCACTTAAAACTTGCACTTTATTTATTATTTCTGTGATTATATCGATATTTTCTTTAACATCAAAATTATTATATTAATTAACTATTGAAGTATCGGCACCATAAACACCATTTACAGTTTTAGCAAGCCAGGCCGCTTCTTCGCCTTTATCAAAGAAAAACTGTGAAATGTACAAATGTAATGGAACAAACAGAAAAAAGCAAACGAATTTTTGTAGTGTTAAATCTCACTTTGGCAGTTAACATGAAGATCAAATTTTTTTATCCATACTTTACGAGATACTGATTCCAACAACATTCTATAGAGAAAATAATGGGTTTCTTTTTTCCCAAACTAATATAAAAAACTCAAGGGGCTATAAGACTGCATACTGGAAATTCTAGAAATTCTGATTAAAAAGCGACAAATTTCGTTGAAAATTTGTAGAATTCTCTTTTTCAATTGCCGAAAAGTTTGAAACTGAGATTTATATGGTTCTTGAGGGAGGCTCAACTATATTTTCATACAAACAAGCAACAATCGAAGTGTCAAAAGTTTCCAATACGTTCTAGCGCTGTAGTTATTTAACACAGCGTAAGTGATTATACAATCGAGTACAAAGGGTTAATATATTATAATTAAACATATAAATTATTTAATTAAATTATTAAATAAATTCAATTTTTTTATTTAGCTGTACCACAATGTCCTTATAAATTTCGAATACGTTTTATTGCAAGCCTTACATGAAGCCACACCAAGAATAACAACAAAACAAAGAAACAGTTCGAATGAAAAATGTATATGTATGTATATACCACACTGAAAGTCGACAATGTGGCAGCAACATCATCGCCAACACATTGTGCAACAACGCTTGAAAAGTACGGGCGTGATGATGAGTACGTTGATACTGACGATTGGCCTGCTGCGAAAGGGGTGTGTGAAGACGAACAAGGCATGGTGATGATGTCGTATGCCGATAATGTGCGGCCATAAGGTAATGAAAATTTTATCAGATTTTATATTTGAGAGCAAGCAAAAAACCCAAAAAAAAAATTTACAAAAACTACAAAGCGAAGAAATAGGATGGGAAAGCATAAGCAACCATTGTGGTCAGCGGAGAAGTTGAAAGTGCAAAGGATTTGCGTTTTTGTGCAACACACAACTGATTCAATCTATTTTTTTTAGTTTTGCTGCCAATTTCTGTTTCTTTTTTCTATGGCTTTCAAGTCGTTTGCGGGCGCGCAACTTCCGTTCGACCACAGCTTCCGACTACCGCCTAGTTTCAAATATGTGCTGGTAGGAGGTTATGCTATGTGATTGTGGCATAAATGACAAACGTGTCATAGGTATTTGGTTACTTATTGGAATTTGAATTGCAATGCATAAAAACCGAATGAGTGACCAACAAAACATTGAACTGTAGTTGGGTGGGGCGAGGGCAATGGAAGAAGGATATTGCTTGTTTTCATTTGATTGAAGGGTGAATGTCGTCAAAAACAAAATCAAAGTGAATGATCCAAGAAAGGGTGTCACAAATATGAAATTGTTGTATGTGGGGATTTAGAGATTTTACAAGTGTTATGCGCGCTTTGATTCCTTGCTTAGATGTTCCCCTTTTATTTACTGATTTTAATCAAATTTACTTTAATGTGGCACGTTTTTAGCTTAGTCCGAGCAACATATGTCTGTGATGAGCGCCATTTAAAGGTTTACAAAGCAACACTGCGCTATGTACAAACACCTACATAAAAAAATATGTATTATAATTCTTTGCAAGTGTGCATGCTCTTCAATTATAAATACAACACTTGTCAGCTGGCAACTTTTCAGCCATTGGAAATGCATAAAAATATAAACTTAATATGATTAAATTTGATTGGCCCCAAAAACAGGATGCCACTTTGTCGTAAGCGCCAATAAGGCGGAAAGCCAACAAAAAGAAAACTATTGTCCTAACAGTACAACGTACAACTAATAACAATAAAAATGCACACACATGTAAATAATGTAAGTGAATTGAAATCTTATTAGTTCACATTTAAATATCCTGCGGCTGGCAGGCACTCGATTTCACCACTTCTTTTGCTCGTCGAGCAAGTTTTTAATTAAATTTCTTTGACAAATTGTATAACTCAATCAGAGCAGCGGTCAGAATAGTGACCGAAAGCAACATAATTACGTACGTATGTGTGTGTGTGTATGCTACTTGTGCCACATATGTGACACTTGTATTTGGCTGCGAGGCGTTAAATATGCAGCAGCGATCACTTGGCATCTCAAGATGTTCATGAATGCTTCGAAGTGGTGCTCCTTAGCAAGAGCAATAAAAGGAAATATATGTATGTGACTGGAAGTTCAGTCTAAGTTCATAGTCCTTACTAGCAACAGGCAATGCCTTTGCCTGCCTGCCTGTCCTCGTAGTCAACTTTGTCGGCGACAATAGTTTTATGCACAAAAACTTGCCCAAATTATTTACATACATACATACATACATACATACATATATGGTATAAAGACTTGTGTGACTACCATACCTCTGGGTA
Source organism: Anastrepha ludens (assembly GCF_028408465.1). NCBI lineage: Eukaryota > Metazoa > Arthropoda > Insecta > Diptera > Tephritidae > Anastrepha > Anastrepha ludens. The sequence continues at coordinate 83,893,597 of NC_071498.1, read as the reverse complement.
ACTTCAGAGAAGTAAGATTCTACAATGAATATATTTATTTATAGACAATTATATTTGCTCGTACTCGTATACCTATGCACATTAGGGCAGCGCTTGTTTTATGATAACGACAGCTCAAGTCATTGTTATCATTCAAATTATATTTAAGCCTACAGCCATTGAGTTACCTGGTTGATTTTTTAGATTTATATGATGGCAGTCAGCATCTCAATTACCCCTTGGCGAAGTTCTGCTTTTGCGACAGAAAATATCATTTATTGTTATGAATACTGCATAGATTCTTTCTCGGCTCGTTTCCTGTATTAACATTGACTTTGTGCAAGCCTTCGAGAAAGTTTCTCATAGAATCTCAATTAAAAAATTAGCTTGTTTTGGTTTTCATTCGGATTTTCTACAATAGATAAACTGTTATTTGTGCAATACCTGTAAATCTACCGTTGTAACAATTTATGGTGTTCAATTCACACCCTTTGGTGCCACCTCTCGTGTTACGCAAAGAAGTATCTTGGGACCGCTCGTATTTGTATCACATATTTATTAATGATATCAAAAGTTATTTCCTGTTTGTTAAATTTTTGCTTTATGCTGATGGCTTTAAGATTTTCTCAGTAATAAAGACCCAAGAGGATGCCATTAATCTTACTAAACTTTACACATCATTTTCTAGGTCTCATTGAGAATACGCCGTTTTTATTTGGACACCACGTAGTCAGTAAGCTATCAATAGAATCGAACGTGTGCATAAAATGTTTCTCAAATATCCCCTTCGGTCTATGGAGTTCATTGTTCCCATACTATCATATTCTGCTCATCTCGTGCTTATAGGTCTCAAGTTCTTAAAAAATCGTAGGTCTATACTTTGCCTGTCGTTTACTATTAATATTGATAGTGGAGACATTGATTGTCCCTACTTATTTGAGAGAATTCGATTTAATATTCCCAGGAACCTCTACCCTTTTTTGGGGAGAAAACTTTAAAATTAAATATGCCAGTGATGCTCCCATTACTTCCGCTTTATGTGAATTAAATTCAATTTATAATGATGTTGTTCTGGATTTTTTGCTTTCAAGAGTTGCTCCTTTGAATTTTATGTTATAAAGTGTTTCCCAATAAGAGGTGTTATATTGATATTCAAAGAAAATGTAAATGATCGGATGATTATTTCATTACAAAGAGGAAGGTTTGCCGTTAATAGTGGAAAATAACATCAGGTAAATGACCACCACGACCACGTTTTCAGGACATTTCATGAAATTATCCATAACCGAATTGCAAGGGCGGCTACCCTATGTCCTCGATAGCCTCACGAACTCCATCTTTGTGGTCTTGAATCGACCCTGGGCTGTTGACGTAGACCTTCTCTTTCACGTGGCTCCAAAGAAAAAAGTCAAAAGGTGTTAAATCACAAGATATCGGTGGCCAATTGTTATCACCTCTTGGAGAGATAACACGGTCCGGAAACTTTTCCCTTAAAACATCAATGGTTTCGTTGCTTGTGTGGCACGTAGCGCCGTCTTGTTGAAAATAAACTTTGTCCACATCAATACCATCCAATTCCGGCCATAAAAAATTGTTAATAATCTCTCGATAGCGCAATTCAATTCAAACCCTTTACATTACGAGATGAGTTAGCTTTTAAGAAGACGCAGTGTGGTTTTCCTCTGGAATATGTCGTTACATGTGTAGAGTGAAGTCCTTAGCCAGAAGAATGATATGCCAAAATAATCGAACCAAAACGTCTTTTTCATTTACTTATGAATATGGCTGGTCTCCAAGTGCTATACATATGGCTTCTAAACTTGATCTGCAAAATTATTTTTGAATATCTTTTTTACTTAATAAAAAATAAGAATTTTGTGGAAATTTAAGTGGAAATATCCATTGAACGGCTGCCGCTAGTGCTGATACACATTTTTACCCGTTTTAACTCCTTTGACTTTCCGCAAGATTTCCAGCGATAAATGTTGCCATTACTGCAAGTACTCTCTTTAAGATCTACGATTGTCTGTTCGATTGTTTGACTTGTGGGCTAAAACGTCTGCGACTTCAAGTAGCCCCAAAGAGATAAATCTAGAATAGTTAAATCCGGCGATCTTGCTGGGCCGATGCACATGCCATTTCAATAACAGGAGATTACGCAATCAGCAAACACTTCCTTCACAACACGCCGTGATGTGTGTGCGGTTGCACTCTCTTATTGAAACTACTTATACATGTTCATCAAGCCACGTTCATCCAATTCTGGCAGTATGAAGTTGTTTATCATAACCCTATAGTGTTCACCAGTAACAGTGACCGTATTACTGATGACATCCTCGAAAAAATACTGCCCAATCACTCTTCCCATGTGAACGTCGCATCCTTTTGAGGTCCTGAGTGGATGTAATGGCTCTTTTTGTGTCACACGCGGATTTTTAGTGCTTCAGGAACAAAAATTTTGCTTATTGTTTAAATGGGCCTCGTCTCTTATCATGATTTTCGACACAAAAATCGTCGCTTCGTGTTTGATATTGAGGATGGCTTCATAGTACATAATTCACACGCGACTAACGGTCAGCATGCATTAACTGAGGCACTGTTCGTACGTTCTAGGGGAACATGTGTAAGTCTTTCATTTAAATTCGTTGTAGGGTCCGCCTGGTGATACTTAATTGCGTAGCCCATCGTCTGGGTGAAGATTCTTCTTTTTCACTGACTTCGACAGCCACAGCCGCAATAGTCTCGACCGAATGGCCAGTCTGGCGGCGGCCACGTACTGCAAGGTCTCGTGTGGTTCCAGTCTATTCGAGTCGAGCAGCTAAGCATCGGAGTATTGCCGCTGCGTCAACTGCAGTGACCGATTCTTCTTCCACGCTCTTGCGGAGTATAACACTACATTGCTTGTCTGTTTGTATACTGGAGCTGTCTAGTACCAAAAATGATTAACGGTTGCAAAAATTATAACATCTTTTGATGGGATGATTAATTTTCCCCAATTCTTGGTGGTAACTTTCAGGAACTGCCTTTATTCAGGCTACCTTAGTGCTGCTCCAAGGTCAATGGGACCTGCTATCATGGCATCATACAAGCATATCACCATTCATGTTGAAGAGGGCAATAATGTCAACGAAACTAACATATTTTCTTATTTAGAGAGTAGTTAAGGCCAATTGTGATCACCACTTCGAAAGATAACACGGTCCGGAAACTTTTCCCGTAAAAGAGCGATGGTTTCGTTGCTTGTGTGGCACGTAGGGCCGACTTGTTGAAAATAAGCGTTGTCCAGATCAATACCATCCAATTCCGGAATCCATTCACCTGTAGCACCTTTTTTTGGAAAACCCTTTATTTGGTGCCCTACTGGATGTTTTAGAAATAGTTAGTACTCGTACTAGTCCTATTGACTGGCCTTACATCCTAAATTTATGTATTACATCAGGTTCTATTTAACCTGAATGTTCTCGGCGTTAGGTTGGGAATTGGTTGAAAGACAAATTGTGTCGTTAAATTTTCCTACTTGAGGACACATTTCATTTTTGAATTCATTCGGATCCATTTGATCTCGATGAAAGATGTATAGTAAGGTATTTGCCAAGACAATAGAGTTGCACGAGATATGCTCTGTGGCTTCATCATAATCCCGACAGATGTTACACTCTGTCTCATTCCCAATATGAATTTTAGAGATGGTAATTTAAGTAATAGTTGGTTTTCTGACAGAGCCAACTATTTTCATTATGTCTACTTTACGCATGTTGTACAGTTTCTTATTGTAGGTTAAAAGTATTATAAGCCTTTTGGCTTGACGAAGTTTATCTGCGATTTCCCAATGGGTAATTCTTAAAGTATTCTCTCAACTGTTTACCTTGCCATTAACTTCTGCCAAGTTGACACCACAGAGTGGTTCTGAGCCATGAAAATCTGCTGCCGATTCCGCCCTAGTAAGTTCATTACCTTTTATTGCAGAGTGGCCCGAAGCCTAACAGAGTACAATTATATTTGTTATCCCATACTAAGTTGGATTAGGTTGTTAAGGCATGTTTACACTAGTCTCAATTCCAACAGAATGTAAAGCGATTGATGACCAAATAGTTTACTCGGGCTGCCTCTTTAAATCAGAATATTTTGTTTTGTTACGAGGGAGAATAATTACTTTTGTTAACTTCATCTTCTTATTATTTGTGTTTAGCGCAGTAGTCGCCGAATTCAACAAAACTCGGCAATCGTTTTTTCCTCGTACTAGCAGGCGCCTAGTAGATATGTCCGTGAAGCCAAATAACTCTAAAGCTTCATACTTCAAAACATAACTAACAACAGAGAAGTGAGAACCGAAGGCGAGTGCGCTAATAGTTTGCTTGATGACAAGACGTACTTCGTTTTGCATTCGTCTAATTACCAGACCCGCCTGATTCATCTAGTGTAGAGAACGCAGAATCTTTTCGGCACATACTAGCAATCGTAATATATGCTCCTTCACTCTTTAAATTTCATCTCACACAAAATTGAAAACGAGCATTGTTTTAGTTGTTCTTATAGCTGCCAGAAATCAAAACTTTTTAGATAGTGAGTTTTACTTGAGGCAAAATAGACATTCAAAATCACCTTAAAAAAGCATGGAACTCTAATTATGTACTGGAAATAAAATATGCTTGAGCAAAAAGAAAGAACTTAGAAAGGTTTTCAAATATATTATTAAAAAACTACGCTGCCAAACATACTCAGGATACCGTTAGTCTATAGTATTTTACATTTTTAAATTTGTATGTGAAACTGAGATAAAAAGTTTTTACGAGCTCTACACATTCTCCACCCACTTAAGTAGCACCCTGCTATACAAATATTCCATTTTCGTGCACCCAAAATTAACATCCTGTTTTGCAAATGTCCTTTCGGTGCTTCTAGATTCACATATGATTGCCTGCATCCATTGCCATCTAATAAACATTCAACAGTTGCACATACATATATAGAGTTTAGATCAGTTTCGTGCATGGAGCCCTGTGTGTGTGTGTGTGCTCTATCACAAAGTAAAAGTTTTCGCCCGACAGCTAAATTCTTTCATCATCACTGTTATTCACATTGTTGCAATGAATGACTTTTATGCACATTCCATACACTCGCACATGCATACTCACGAGAACAAGCGTGCTTCAAAATATTCACACTTGCTTTTAAGATGCTTGTCCAGTTGCATTTTGGTTGTGCTCAAGTGTATATGTGTTTGCGTTGAATTTGCAAACAGGACATTCCTTTTACGCTCGACTTCTTTCACTTGAGTACTTAAGACATTCGTTCGCCTGCTTGACCACACATGCACCCACACACAAGTATGCACTCACTCACACACCTAATAGACTTGTCAGCAACTCTATTGATGTACACTTGATTTCCGGCGCTTTGACGTACTCGACGCCTGACTTGCACTCAAAGAGGTGGTATTGTATGTTTGAATGGAAATGAAAGGAGCTTAGAGGTGATTAATAGTATTGGATACTGAGACTTGAATGAAGTATTATTTCTTCTCCTTGGTTATATCTTTGATTACCTGTCCAAGAATAACTTCTCAAAATGTATCAACTTGTATCAATACTTGGTTCTAATAAGTTATTTAAGTTATCTATAGCACATACAGTCTGTGTCCGAAGAAAAGAACAGGTTTTTTTTTGTAACTTCAAGATATATTTCGTTCTGCTTTTTGCTGCATAATAGTCCCACTCAAGGGCTACGAAGCCAGGGTAGTGTCGTTCGAAACTTTTCCGTAAACGCAACCAAACAAAAGTGGGTGAGATTTTTATGTATGAATTCGAAAGGGCCGAAATTATCTTACGCCGTGGCGGCAAAAGTAATTAAAAAATAAAAAAAGGCTGTTGTGATGTGGAATCAGCGGTTTAAGGTGTACAAAACTGGCCTTCCCAGTCCCCAGACGCCAACCCCATTGAAAATGTGTGGGAACTATGAAAACGCATCTTGCCGGAAGGCATGATTTAAAGCAACTCGTTCGTCAAGTTCGCAAAATCTAGTCCTGTTTATCGACGAGCTACGCAGAAAAGCTGGTTCAAAGCATGAAGAAGATGCTAGGCTATACTCGACAACGATGAAAACTGCACGGCTTATTGAGTAGTTGCGCCTCGTAGTTTTGTGCATACTTTCATTTAAGAAAATTTTAAATATATATTTTTTATACTTCATGAATAATCGCGTTTCTTTTTTTCTGACCCAGACTGTATATCGTGTTTTCCGCATCGCAGAATACTTTTTGGATAGTTGCGTACACGAGGATCACCTTTTATACAAGCATTTTGCGCCTAATACTGAAACACAGTAAAAGAATAATGAAAACAGTTTTATTGTAATTCCATCTTTTAGGCCAAATGAATTTTTATATTCACTGAAAAAAGAAAACTATAGATCGTAAGTGAAAACGTCATTCGTAAGTTTATGCTAAGCAATACCAAACCTTTCGATAGAAATATCGCAAAATTTAAAAGTCTTCCTTCATCACATAAGGTATGAACCAATGTATAAAATTGCAAAGTTGATTACCCCCACAAAACGATGATGCAGGCTGGGGCGGATGCAGCTCCATATATGTAATTTTGTGAACTTCCCATCAATGTCAAGTCTTAGAGCCTAATATTAGAAGAAGGTCTTACAATCGTCTTCTCAAGATCTTACAATCTTGTACATACTTCTCGAATTTTTCTTGAATAAAACTTTGGCTTTCTAGTCGTAATGATTTACATCCATTGTCAAGAACCATTGATGTACCCGGTGAGTAGATTCCGCGCAAGTTCAGTGAAGGTTCTTTAGATATTTGCAGTAACTACTAAAGGGTTTTCCAAATAAGAGGTGTTATTTCCGTAAAAGATCAACGGTTTCTTTGCTTGTGTGGCACGTGGCGCCGTCTTGTTGAAAATAAACGTTGTTCTGATCAATACCATGCAATTCCGGCCATAAAAATCGTTAATCATCTCTCGATAGCGCAATCCATTCACCGTAACTGTGGCTCCAGCTTCATTTTCGAAAAAGTAAGGTCCAATGACTCCGCCGGACAATAAACCGCACCAAACAGTCACACGTTGAGGATAGAGAGGCTTTTCAACAAGAACTTTTGGATTTTCTGAGCCCCAGATACGACAATTTTGCTTTTTCACCAATTTCTGTATTGCGGTCCGCCAAGGTGATTCACGATAACCCAAAAATGTTCGAGTTTTACGAACCGTCACTGGCAAATTTTCACCATTTTTATAGTGAATTTTAATAATTTCAGTGCTTTGTTTAAGCGTGTATCGTCCCATTTTTATTAATGGCGTAGTTTCTACTTGTCAAATATCGAAAAATGACAACTTCAAAAGTGACATCTACCGAAATAGCGGTATATTCAGAATAAAACACGTTTTTGGAAAACCCTTTATAAAGCGCTCAACAACTTAAACCATTAACGTGAATAAATGGAGTTGATTTAATTTTAAAAAAGAGAATATTTAATAAATTTAGTACTGGGATGCAATATTAAGCTACCGATTATGTTGGCTCAAGTTGAAATTAAAAGCATTATGTATATACCTATGTCGAGTGCTACTAGAACCCAGTACTTTTTAGTGCCATCTTTCAATCCTTTGTCATTAAATTTTTTTGAACTCCCATCAGAAGTTTACATAATTTCTCGCTTGAAAAAAAAAACCAGGGGTTCAGGAAAAAACCCATGCTGGGTTTTCTGACACACTAAACGTTGCAGCTCATCATCGTATCTAAAAGATATGTAGATATTTAAAGCGTGAACATAAACATGACCTCCTTGGCTTGCAAACACTTTTCCTTTCCCACTTGGGGGACATTTTGAGGAAATTCAGATGTTTTTAAGTCTTTAGTATGCAATTATTATATATATTATATATATACAATATGAAGTCTAAGGAATGGTCGAGCTCTGGAATTGTGTCGAAAAGATACAAAGCCGGAGAATATATAAGTATAAAACTCATTAACAATTCTATGAAAAAAAAATATATGAGAATGGAAAACAATTTGTAGATAAAAGTACATTAATTCATGTGATTTAAACACGATGCCTTTAAACTATCGTAAATCACTTCGTGACTATTCCAAATAAAATTCTTGAAAGCAGGGGTATTTCAAAAGATGCGCCTAGATGTTGTTTTAAAATAAACATGTAAACATTTAAATTCTTTTAGATTTCACAAAATACGCCTCTTAATAATTATATGTGAAAAATTACGCCAGTTATATGCCCACCATGAACACGTTTGCGGGTAAAATCCCCCACTCAGTCAATTCATGAATGCCTAATTGTTGAAAACGTCGAGGTATCGACGCTGAAGATGGTTCAGCAACAGTCTGCGCCGCAGCAGCAAAGTTTAGTCGTTGGTCTGCCAGTCCTTTTCCATCTGTAACAGAACCAGTTGCTTGAAAACGTGATTTATGTACCACGCCATTTGCAAAAATTATAAATCTTCCGATAGGGGGATTAATTTTATGTCACCTTGTATTAGCACATATTTCGAAAAAAAATTTTAGTTCTGTGATTTAATTTTTTACGTAAATGTGCCGATTTTTCTCTTAAAAAGAAAGAGTTTACTGGCACTGTGGATATGTTATGAGTCAATTCCTATTGTATTGTTTCAAGGGGAATCACATTCAACAGAGACAAAAATAAGCCAATTTGTGCATGACAATATACAGGTAATCAAATAAATACTTAAAATAAAGGACAGAGTATTAAAACAAAAAAAAAAATCCGAATATAAAAACGAAAATCGCCAAAAGCAAAATTACAAACGGTGTGGCCGGGTCAAAGGTGAATTGAGAATGTCTCCAGACGAAATCAATTTCGCTCCAATGCATTACATTGCGGCATTCATTCATTGTCCTGCCACGCATAAAATTTAACCACTGCCAGCGGTGAGTATTGAATTTCAAGCAGCTGTGCGGAATCACTTGGCGCTGCTCTCAATTGGCAATTGTTTCATTCACCCACGCTGCCATTCATTGTTTCACTTTAAAGCGGTGGCCAAATTCAAATGGCAAAAGAACCTGTTCAAGACGATGGGGGTGGCGGGGTAAGAGAATCACCAAAATTACCATAGAATCATTGCGAACGTAATCAGCAGCAACAACAACGACAGTTACAAGTAGAAATGAAATAGCAATACTGGGAATAACAATTGTAAACTGAATCCGAAGCGTAACAAGTCCCAAAGTGCGGGCTAAAATAAAAGTTGATGCAAATGCGTTAGCGTTGGCTAACCCGCATCCCTTTGGAATTCTCAGTATAAATAGCAGATGAAAGAATCTGCAGGGAAATTCAATTGAGTCGAATGTTCTTGGACTATTCAAATAAAGTGAGCAGGTTAGTGCCCGGAAGGTGGACGCGTACCTGATGAGGTCCAATTGCCGTGAATAAAGAAAGAAAAAAATATAAAAATACATTTGCAAGAAACAAAAGTGAATTAAGTGAGTCGTCGTAGAAACAATAAAAAGAAAAAGTTGCTCAATTTATGCGACAGTGGATTGTGATTTTCCGCCTGCGAAATAATACCAAAGAAAAGGGAGTTAATGTTTGGAAGTATGTAGTGAGAACGACGGCAGGTGACTCAGGGTTTGAACAGAAAAAAAACTAAAAATAAAGAAAACTTTTATGACAACCTTTCCGAAAACTTTTGCACTTTTGAATTTTCTATCAGCGCACAGAAAGAATAAGTAAAATTTAAATTTAGCATAAAAAGTTTAGTTTTCCATCTGCGACATTGCACAGCCTACAACGCTGCCTGCCTGACCGTCTATTTCACATAATATGCTATGAAATGCCATTTTAAATGCACGCACCTAAACGGAAGTCATTTCGGACATGTTTTGTCGTTGCGGAAGGGCCTTTAATATTCGTCCCGCACCACCCCTCTTCGTTTCAAATGTACACCGTCGGTCGTCGGTGGCTTGCGTTGCGCGTCCATGTATCGCTTCCAATTTTGGTCAGCTAACCAGGCTAACCACGTGGCCACGTTGCCGCTGCCGTACGCCAAGTCCGATCCCGATTCAACTATGAGGATGTTGTAATTAATTTAAATTTCCGTATTTTCCTGTTATGCGCAATAAAATTTGCTGCTCATTAAAAAAAATATAATTCCTTCTCTTTGCGCCTATGACAAATGATTGTCCGCCCTGACTGAGTGTAAGTGACTTTATGTTTGTGAGTATGAGTATTAACTAAAATGTATGCCATGTGGCTGTTGGCAGGCGGAAATGTTGAACATTTTTCATGCAACCAACGCGGAAATAATAATGAACACGCACTGTAAATAGAACTAGGATTTAAATATAATTCTGAAAAATGCCATAAATGTCTTTTGAAAATAATTATATGAATAGGCGCATGTAGAAAATATTATTTTCACTTTCTATTTCCTGTACTGCACAAAGTAATATTACTATATTATCTGCCGTAGTATTACTATCTTATCAGCTAAATGAAAGGCTTAAAGTATAGCTGCGCGATATAATTGGCCCCTATTAGGCAGGTTTCGGGAAAAAAAGATCATCAATTCTCCAGATATTTTCCTTCTCCCCTTTTACTCTGCCACATCCATTTATAGATATCAGCAAGCTTTTTATTCTGTTGATAGACGAAAACTGTGTAACGTACTTTATGATTTTAATATTCTGCTTAAGCTTGTTACATCCTGTTGAATTAGCACATTTAAATGGCGAATACCACAAATAAACCCAGCACGGGGGTAAAGCAAGGTGACCCATTTGCCTAAAGTTCATTCGTGTTTATTCTGGAGAAGATTACGCGGATATCTGGTATATCCCTGAACGTCTCTATAATGGGAACCTCTTTGCAAATTCTAGAACATTGCTCTAATATAATATACCGGAGTACAGCAGTTTTGAAAACGTATTTTCTAAACCCTGAGCACGTAGACAAAAGCTTGGACTTCATCATAAATAAATCAAGAACTAAACTGTATATAAAACTTATTATACATAAAACTATATCATTTGTGTACAGCTATATACACATGTATTTACAAGATGAAGTCCAAAATAAACAAGACTGGCGTCATAAGAATGTTTTTGTTGTCGCCATCTATTTAATAAATTAGTGCGTTGGAAGTTACATCCCTAGCTGACTTCCAGTGAAAGCTTGGTGACATTCGGTTCAGTGGAAACGAACTTATTGCGTCTAAATTGTCAGTATGTTTGTGTCATCGGTTCAAAAATGATTTTCAGACAAAGATCAAATTTTGTTTTAAAATCGGTAAAATGTTTACCGAAACATTTGAATTGATGAAACCCTCTTATGGCGATGATTGTCTATTTCGGGCCAAAGTTCATGAGTAGTTTACACGTTTCAGAGATGATTGTGAGGACATAAATGACAAAATTAGTAATAACCGCCCAAAATCAGTATCTACCAAAATCTCCATCGAATTTGTTCGTAAATTTATCAAATATGAACCGAAATCATCGTTGAAATTCATGGAATCGGAGTTGAATATCTCCAAAACATCGATTTATCGCATTTTAACTGATCATTTGGACTTACGGAAGGTGTGTGCATATTTCATTACGCACAAGTTAACTGAGGACCAAAAATTGCTCAGAATTCAACATTCGAAAAACCTCATTAAAGACGCGAGAAAAGACGAAAACTTCTTTTAGAACATTGTAACTGGCGATGAAACGTGGTGCTTCCAAAGTGAACCTGAAACTAAGCGTCTAAGTGCCGAATGGAAGCCCTAGACAAGGCACCACCCAAAAAATTTCGTTTGGAGAAGTCGAAAATCAAGTCGATGCTGATTTGTTTTACGATTTCAAGAGAATTGTCCACAAGGAGCTCGTCAGTGCAATTTTCTATCTTGGCGTATTGAAGCGTTTGTTGCATCGCATTTATCGAATTCGCCCTGAATACCGCGAAGGAGGAAACTGGCGCTTATTGTCTGATAATACACCATCTCATCGATCCACTCTCGTGACTGATTTTTTGACAAGAAATCGCATTTTAACCATCAATCACTCACCGTATTTACCTGATATGGCTCCCTGCGACTTCTATCTATTCGGAAAATTGCATTTGGCCATGAAAGGAAAACGTTTTGCGGTCATAGAGGCCATCCAAAAGGCTTGTACCAACATCCATGAAACAGTCTTTCTAAAAGCCTGCCTTTAGATCGCGCTAAACAGTGTATCGACTGGGGACCAGTGGACTATTTTGAATAAATAAACTCGAAGTGATCAGAACAATGCTCCTGTCGTTCCTATTTATTTTGGACTTCACCTTGTACATATGTTTGCATTTAGAACGACAAACTATCGCTCGGCACGGTCCTTGTGCAAACCATTTAGTAAGTTTACTTACTTTCAATGGCCAAACACAACCAAGCGAAATGGTCGAGAAAATACTGAAGGTGTAACTGACATCAGACGGTTATCCAGCTCTCAGCGATTTGAAAGGAATCAGCTGATTTGCTGACCTAACAGGGAATGTGACAACGGCTTAGCTTATGCCCAATTTTTGATTTCTGAGGCTACCAAAACTGTAAGTTACAAAAAATGTGTAATTAAAAAAAAGCTGCCTGCTGAGATTTCAGTGATATTGAAAATTTGTTGTTTTGAAAGTGCAAATCTCAGTTTTTGCTCCTTTCGAGGTTATGCAAGAATATTTGATCTTCTTCTCACATTTCTTCTTAACATTTGAAACCTTTTTATAAATCTGAAGAAACCTTTGCGTTTACAGAATACGAAATAAAGTAATAGAGGTGTATTCATGGTAAAACAAAAAAGGGGGAAAAACAACAAATAATACTGAAGGAACCATAAAGACCTTTTTGAAAGTGGAGTACCTTATCTTGTTACATAACCTCAAACATATCAAGTGTTTTTCAACCTTTTTTTTAAATATTATCTTTACATAACTTGTAAATATAAGAATAAGATTTTGAAAACTCTGTTCTTTCCTATAGTCCATTGTACATAACCATAACATATTTATTTAGAAAGAACGCACACGATAAATTTGTCACGCGTACAAAGTTCTTTCAATATTTTAATAAAAATTTGGTATTTTCTTTTCTTTGAATACTTTTTAGTGGTTTTTTATATCCAAAACTAGGCAACACTGTAAAGGGTGTTTTTTTTAGAGGTTAGGTTTTCAAGATGAAATAAAACGTATATAATTTAATGTTATGGCCAAGAATTTAGCTTTATTATAAAGATAAGGGTTTGCCATTATGTTTTAAAAATGATTTCGGGCAAGTGGCCGCCGCGGCTGGCTCGAATAAATTCCAGCCGAGAGGCCCAATTTTCGACCACCTTTTGCAGCAATTGGGGCCGTATGTCAGCAATAACGCGCCGAATATTCTCTTCCAAGACGTCAATCGTCTCGGGCTTATCTGCGTAGACAAGCGACTTCACATAGCCCCACAAGAAATAGTCCAGCGGTGTTATATCGCACGATCTTGGAGGCCACGCCACAGGTCCACGGTGCGAGATAATGCGCTCACCAAAAGTTTCCTTCAATAAATCGATTGTTGCGTTGGCTGTATGGCATGTAGCGCCGTCTTGTTGGAACCAAAGGTCGTCCACATCAACATCGTCCAATTCAGGCACGAAAAAGTCATTAATCATGGCTCTATAGCGCTCTCCATTGACTGTAACATTATGGCCGGCTTCATTTTTAAAGAAATATGGACCAATGATTCCCTCTGCCCATAGAGCACACCAAACAGTGACTTTTTGAGGATGTAACGGCGTCTCAGCAATGGCTTGTGGATTATTTTCACTCCAAATGTGACAATTTTGCTTATTGACATACCCATTCAACCAAAAGTGAGCTTCATCGCTGAACAAAATTTTCTTGTGAAAATCGGGATCGGGATCGGTGGCCATCTCGTTTTGGGTCCATTCACCGAACGTGCGACGCGCTTGATCAGGTGTAAGTCTATTCATTATGAAATGGCAAACCAAACTGAGCATAAATCAAGTGACAGCTGTCAAAAAGACCATCTACGAAAAAAGTAGTGCCCACTTGGAAACCTAACCTCTAAAAAAAACACGCTGTAGTTGCGAGAGGCAGATTTGACTGCTCGAAGGAGCAGAAGAAGAAGAAACAACTTGGAAAAAAGCATAAATAAAAGACAAGAGCCGTCAATTGAATCGTGTTGTAACGAAAATAATTAATTTTGATTTCGTGAAATGTTTAATCAGGTCAATCAAAAAGGCATTGCGGGAATAGGAGATCAACGTTTTGAGGTTTCATACGAAATATAATGAAAATTTTCATTCTTGACTCTAAAAGTTAGAAAATCCATATTGTTTTAAGTTGAATTAAATTTTATGGGCTCCAGATTGAGACCTAAGAAAAATTCATATTTAAACGGAAATAGGAACATAGGTATATACCATCGCTTTAAGATCAATTATCAATCAAACAATTTTCCAAAGTAATACGCTAAGTAATATTTATAATAAAAATTTTAAGTATTTGCAGTCTGCCTTATAGAAGCGTGACCGCCTTAACTTGGAAACTATTTGACCAATTCGATTCTAACAAACTACATTGTATGAGCTTATAACATTTATTATACACCAAGTATTCAATGAAATGTATAGTCACCACCTTTAGCAATAAGGGCTTCACATCTACGAGTCATATTTTGTTTTAATTTCTGAGCAAGTTGTAGAGGTAATCGGCTCCAAATCAATAGAATTTGCCCTGACAATTTGTTTTCCTTTGAGTTTTTGTTTAACTATTGTCCAAATATTTTCAATAGTGTTAGCATTAGTCGATTGTGAAGGCCAATCCAAAATTTCATTACCATTTTGCTGTTTCCTCTCTACACACCTTCGGCTTACATATATGCTTGGGATCGTTGTATTCTTGTAAATCCCAAAGTTGGCTAGTTCTTTTAAACATCTTCGAAGCTGAATTTTTTTCCTAAAAACTACATTCAAATTGGCAGTAAGTCCAAATGAACGGCCAAATCCTTTGTCGGAGAAGCAGCCTCAAATATGAACCTTAACTGGATACTCAACAGTTCGTTAAAATTGTTATTATAAATTAAAATTATCAGCAGTGCGCCAGAACCGACGTATGCAACTATCGATCTACAAAGAAGATTCATCCGTGATTATTAAGTTTGCTTAATTCCATTCAGAATTTGTTTTAGCCCATGCAAGTCTGTTTTCAATGTGTGATAATGGGAACTGTGGTTTCTTCAATGTGATCCGGAAATTGAGGTCTTCGGCAGGTAAACGTCCGAGATCCTCTGCAGGTAAACGCTTTGGAAAAGTATTTTTTTCTGTTTGGCCTCGACCGCGGAAGTCATCAACGTTTTTAACTTTGGTAAGCCATTGCACCCATTTACTTAAAGCTATGAACGTCTTCGACTTCTTCAAATATTATGTTGCAGATGCTCTTGACATTGGTACACCTTTAAGGTGTATAAATAGGGCACTGCTTCAAAATGTTTTCCATACACGGAACTTATTTTGTACAAACAACATGGGATTTCTAAATTTCTCACAAAACTAATATAACAAATTGCACAATGCGAATTGTGAAAAGAAGCTTCAATCAGGCAGACATACTACAGTATATAATACTTTGTCGCATTCATCAATGAAAGGTGTTTGGTCAAACTTCTCCTCCAACTTTTGGAGTACTGGTGATGTTGTCTCACAAACGGAGGGCAGATAATTCTTATTAGAAACAGCTTTTCATTAACATATCACCTACATGTAATGCACACACACACATGCGAACATTGTGGCGTCGTACATTTTTTTCCGTAGTCTTTCGTGCAGCTTTATTACCATCTTAGTGCACATTCACCTTGGCTCTAGAGCCAACAATTGAACTAGAAATCAACTGATTTCTTCAAAGTAATTAAAAGTTTGTAAAACCACTGCACAAACTTCACTACCACATCAAGTTACGTAAGCCACCATATTGCATTCACCGGAAAGCAATCACTGCGTACTGTCAAGGTAAGAACACATCGTTTTCCCCACTCAAATAGCGCAAGTGGCAAGCACTCCAGCGGAACAAATGTCAGGCAGAGAGCTATGATACTAAAGGTTGCAGACGAAATATTTTTTCACTTCCGTATTCCTATTAAATGACTTTTTCGGCTGGTGAGCTTGGGAATGACTCGACCGAAATTGAATTGGCACGCGTCCGCCCACATGGAAAGAATAACTCCAGAGAATAGGCAGATCTATTGCCAGTTCGACCAAGACAGTGGTCGCCTTTTATTTCACCAACGTCACTGACACGTTTATTTAGTCTTAAATATGCATTAATTCAAGCAGCCAATTCAAGGAATTGCCACCACAGCCCCACCACAAAAAAAATCATCGCTTTACCTCTGCAGGCAACAACTGATTCTTCCTATTCTTTATCTGCTGCCACTGCCAGCTACTGGACGCTACAGTAGTACCAATTCCACGGTAGTGCACAATTTTCCAGCTAACTTATGTACTTCGCCTCCCTTCATGCATGCATCCATGCGAATGCTCATATACACATAAATATACAAACATACGAAAGAAATCAAGAAGCTCGAAATTAAATTAAATTCGCTCAGTTTACTTTTACACTGCCGCCACCACAAACTTACTTAAGTCTCAAGGTGGGTGGGTCGTGGCGTCTGATTACAGAAGGGCGGGGGAAGGAGAAGATCTAGTGGCAGTGCAGTGCAGTTTTTGTGTATTGGACGCGTGAAGATACTTATCGTCGCGACGACTGACGATGACAGTGGCGCTCCTGGAAAAGGTAGGTAGGTGTGACGGCATTCGCTTGCAGAGTCTTAAAAGTGAAAGAATTATTATTGTTGTTGCTGCTGGCAATCAAGTATCATAATGGAGCGAAATAAGTCAGCAGCAAACCCCTGCGAAACGATATGGAAATAAAAGCAGCGGAAAAGCATACTAAAAATAAACAGAATAAATAAAAAATAAAAAAATAAATAGGTACGAGTACAATTTGTATCTAAATGCTGCAAGTAAACTCACACCAATACATGTGCTTGTAGGTATGTATGGAGACATCCACAAATTGGTGTGTAAGTGCTGATAGAAACAAGGATGGGGCCGCGGTGTGTCGCATCATCGGAATTAAGATGCCATGATAGCGGAAAAAAGTTAATGCAAAAAATGTTGTAAGAATTTTATTTGTAAGCTCGTAGAAGCAATGAAGACAATCTGCTTTTGAGCATTCGCAGGGGTATTACGAATGTACTTTGATTGTTATTTATTTGGTTGCGGATGAAATGCCTGGAGTGTGGAGCGCACTCCACCGTTGGTTAGCAGAAGTTACAGCGATCTTATACCAATTTAAGGGGTTTAAAATGTGTATGGCTGTTAAGATTAATTAATTAGCAGTAAGTAAAAAAAGTATAGTCAGTAGTAAGTAGGCACGAGTATCGATAAGCATTCTGGTTCTATAATTATGGAGAACTGGTTCAACTGGAACTTCGTACCTCCTACGAAGTCAAACATATCAATGGAGAAGTTTAGACAACCGGCTTCATACATCTTGGCTCCAGATATGTAATGTAATGTTGATGCGAATTGATTGTTACCGCATCCGGAATTCTTCGAGGGGAGGTGTTGGACAATGCAACAGTACGGAGCAATTTCGTCTGCGAGTCTTTGCGCCATCTATAATTCATTTAGGTTAATTGGACGTTTTATTTTGTCTTACATACTTGAACATACAATATTCCGCATTTCCGTTTCTTTATATTTTTTCTACTTAAATAGAGCGTGTTTTGAGCAACAGTTGTCATACATTTTATAATAAAAGACGATCTTTTAAAGCTGATGAGAAAAGATATTTATGTCTGCAACAATAATGATGATATTGTAATATAGAAGATTTTTGTGTAGATGACAAACTTGATATACTACTGTGGGCAAAAAGTAAGGTGAATTTATTTGTCAAACTTCGCGGGATTAAAATTTCGCTCTAGTTATTTTTTTCATGAGTTGGCAGCACTGTTAATAGCATCTGGGCCAACTTTCAAGTGAATGTCATTATCAGTAATATATTTACGCTTGTTTTTACCAAACGACCAAGAGTGCATTTTTCGATTTTTACAACGTCTGATTTCATTGAGCAGAGAAGTGCCATCAAATTTTGTTTGCGGAATGAAATTTCGGCTGCGGAAACGTTTAGCATGTTGCAGAAGACATTTGGTGATTCGACCATGTCGCAGAAAAATGTTTATAAGTGGTACAAAGACTTCAAAGAGGGTCGAGAACGTGTTGATGACTTGGAGCGCTCCGGACGGCCATCGACGTCAACAGATGACCAACACGTCAATAAAGTGAAGGAGTTAGTGCTCAAAAATCGTCGGTTGACTGTTAAAGACCTTACTGATATGATCGGAATATCAGAAGGATCTGTGAAAACCATTTTGAAAGACCATTTGGGCCTACGAAAAGTCAAATCTCGTTTGGTACCGAAAACTCTTAATTTCTTGGAAAAAAGTCGTCGCGTTGATGTGTCTGAAACAATGCTTTCAGACTATCAGGACAAGCTCAAATGCATCATTACGGGAGATGCGACTTGGATTTATGCTTACGACCCTGAAACAACCGACCAATCAAGCGAATATCGTGCTAAAGGCGAGGTCAGCCCGAAAAGAGCACGTCAAAGTCGTTCAAAAATAAAGGTCATGATGACAGTTTTTTTCGATTTTCATGGTGTGGTGCAGTATGAATTCCTTCCACCTGGCCAAACTTTCGGGGATTAGAAAAATCGTTGGCATAAATGGATTTCATCGAGAGGGGATTATTTTGAAGGGGATGAAATTGATTTACAAGAATAAATAAAGATTTTTCATTTTACAACCAAATTCACCTTACTTTTTGCCCACAGTAGTACCTACCTTTTTAAATCGATATTGATATTTAATATCGTAACACTTAATTTTAAAATAGTAGGAAATGCAATGTTTACAATGTGTACCTAATGCTTTTTTTTAAGTACGAGATGTATTTAATGTGATGTTTAAAATACTATTTTTGGTTTGTTTTTTTCATAACTTGTTATTACTGATGAATTATTTAAAAATAACTTAAAGTAATTCTGATTTTTGTAAAAAAATAAAATATGTGAATTTACCAATGTGGAATTTAATAAAAGTCATTGTAGTGGCTGCGCTCTTCCTGTCACAATAAAATACCGCTACAATCAACGACGCTCTTCGTAGATCTCCTGAGCACCGTGGCTACTCTTTTGAACAGCGCTCAGAGTCTTATGAATAAATCACCTGATAGCATTATCTCCTCTTATCACACTTACATACATCGTGACAACTGCATGACAGTGGGGCCCGAAATACTCTCAGTCTATACGTCAAGATTGTAAATTCTCGGCGGTACTAAATGGATCGCTGACCCAACATATGCACTTATAAATATGTATGAATCGTAATCATAACTCGTAATTTTCAAGGCCAATGCATAATGGGGCATACCGTGGCATCTTTGTATATAAGGGCACAATGCGTTGGTCACCTACGACTGCGTTATCAATAAAAATACAGGGTGGCTGATGAATTTTGCTACATTAAGAAACTCAAATAACTTTTTTTTTAGTGTATGGAATACATTTATTTTTTTTCAAGTTGAAGGTCATTAAATTTTATTAAATGTAGCTTAACTAGTTTTAAAAATAATTGAATTTAAATGCCCCCCATGCTCGTTGACACAAGTGCGGCATCTTAGTAAAAAGTTGTTCATTGCTGCTTTGAGAGTTGCGACAGGAATAGCCGCAATTGTTGCCCGAATGGATTGTTTTAGTTCATCCAAATTTGTTGGCTTTGTTTTATAAACTTCTTGTTTGCATAAACCCCACAAGAAAAAGTCAGGTGCAGTAAGGTCAGGCGACCTGGGGGGCCAACGAAATTCGGAGTTTCTTGAAATCAGTTTATTGGGAAATTTTCGCCGCAACTCTGTCATAACAGTCTGGGCTATGTGAGACGTTGCCCCATCTTGTTGAAACCACACAGAGTTGAAAGGAATTCTCTTTCGGCGTAGTTCTGGATAGAAAAATTCTTTCAGCATTTTCAAATAACGGTCTCCAGTAACCGTAACGGTGTGACCATTTTCTTCAAAAAAATAAGGCCCGACAATACAGCGTGAAGAAACCGCACACCACACTGTCACGCGAAGAGGATGCAATTCCGTCTCGTGGAGTATCTGTGGGTTAGAAGTACTCCATATTTGACAATTTTGTTTGTTCACATTGCCGTTTAAATCGAAATGGGCCTCATCAGACATGAAAAGGCAGTTTAACATGTTTTGGTCTTCTTCCACCATTTGCAGGATCTTCTGGCAAAATTCCAAGCGAATCGGCAAGCCTGCTGCATTCAGTTTGTTAACCATTTGAATTTTGTAGGGATATAAGTCTAAATCTTTGTGCATTATTGTTTGCAAAGACTGTCGGCTGACACCAAGTTGAGCAGATAAGCTTCTTGTTGAAACCCTTGGATTGCTTTGTATAGCTGCAGCTACAGCAGCGATCGTTTCCTCCGTCCGAACTGGTGGGTTTCGATGATAAGGCCTTCTTGCGACTGTTCCTTGCTCAGCAAAATTATTCACCAGTCTCATTATGGTCCATCTGCTCGGGGGATCGCCGCCAAACATCCGCCTGTACTCTCTCTGTACCAAAACTACGGACTCCAGTGCGTGATAGCGGCGGACTATCCAAATTCTTGTTTGCATGTCCCAGTTATCCATTTTAATAAATTTTAAAGATCAATCTGCAAATTAAAACAAAAATGGAACAGATAACTTAAAAAGAAAAAAAGTTATTCAATTTTTTTTTGGTAGCGGCTTTCATCAGCCACCCTGTATAAGCACAATTTAGTATGGTGTTTCAATTCCAAACCTTTTTGCCTTTGGTAAACGCAAGTGCAATCATCCGCTCTGCTTATTCAACTAGTGTTACTCGTATTAGTTTTCATAAAACGATACTTGCTGTGATTTATTACAGACTTATCTTATAACCATCGAACTACTATTTGCATAATTTCCGCAATTAATGCTCATATATTCTTCATTTCAACTACCTTAAATTTTGCAGTATCAAACTGAGGTTGCTTACTTTTCATTATGGCGGTCGCGCACAAAGCTTTGAAGCAAAAAAATTTATAATGCGCGAGTATTTTGTTCTAATGTATACCACACAATTTCAATTACCTAAAAATTGGTGAAATGAACAAGAAAAAGGTAGCCAAGGATGTTCGTTTAAGCTCCACAGACAACCAACGACTAAAGGCTGCCAAACCATCGCCTAGCACACACTTTCCACGTGACAGTGACAAACAAAAGGATTCAATTGAGCCAATGAGTTTTTCTGGGCAAACGCACAACATCACTCTTTGCTTTGTTTGCTTTCGTTAAGCTATCTTTATTTACCCCCAAAGTATGTAGTGTAAGTAAGTAAGTGAGTAAGGATCTGTAAGATGGCAATCTATCAACATAATTGATTACATTCGATTAGTAACCAGTTTTCAATGGGTGTAAATATTTACAACCGAGTAAGTGAAATACACGTAGTGCAATGGAGTAAAATTGAGTGAGTTAAGGGAGGGAGTATAAAAGATTTCATTGTTAGACAACGCACTTGATTCATTTTGACGTTGTGTCCATTATGTGTTTTCACAAATCGCCGATTAATTAAATATTTGTTAGAGCTTTTACGTAGTTTGAGTAAATGATTCCTAAAGCAAGTAAAATTCACTAAATAATGGCTCGAGTGCCTTCAACGAGTTGTGCATGGAATGGCTATCCCCATGAGCGCTACATTTAAAACAATTAATCGGCAACTTTAAGATGCTAATTTATAAATGGTAGCCGAGATTGCAGAAAAGAAACTAATTTGAAGAAAGGGTGGAGAAGTTTGCTTGGCTGGTTAGGAGGGCTATTTATTTTTTAAGCAACAACAAATCTAGTAGAATTGCTTTGAAATATATTAAAGCGTTAAATTGTATGTATGTGTAAAGAGCAATGTGGGTCAACAAGAAATACATGTAAATATTTTACTTGAAGGATAACCCTTTAAAGGCAGACAATTGTGAAGAAACCCAGCGTTGAGGGTCACTCGTCGTCGCTCTACCCGCTGCTTTCTGAAATATCTGAGAAAACTAGGCACATACATCTTTGCCCTTAGTAAAGTTTTGTATGTGTGTGTGAATGTGCGCGTAAAATGTCAATGGTCAGTTTCCACTTGGCTAGCGCATTATAACCGCACCTGATTATCCTCTCAAAAAATAAAACAACCAAGGAGAGAAGAAGGCCTGCCGGCACGCGATAGGTCTACTTTAATGGACCCATACGCGTACTAGAGGACAAACGCGCAAACACACTCTTTTGTGCTCAACCTTCCATGCGTACATTTCTCCATATCGCAGTAAAAATATTTTCCAGGTCACAGGTGCTTTGTCCGGTTTAAGACTAAAGTTATAGCGAGACGGGACAAATGCCGCTGACAATACATTGCGTATACGTTACTTTTCATGCTTTGGTTACTTCTTTTTAAAATTTTTCCCCTTTTTATTTGGTGTATTCGTGTGGAAAATTTATGAACGGTGCACATTTGCCGAATTTGCAGTATTTTCCTATAACAATACTTTTTCAGCTTTTATTTATTTTTTTATATTTGTTATACTTTTACTTTTTTTTTTTTTTGATAATTTTGCTCTTTTTAGTTTGGTGCCTTTTAATATGTGTTGCTGACAGCCCTAACTGGCAGGCGAACTTGGCATTTTGCTGATGTTTGCGCTTTACACTGCCCGCTTGGCTGGCTGGCTGACCGGCTGAATGGCTATTGTGTAGAGCTTAGGCTGCACAAACACACATGCCAGCACATGTGCGCACATATAAATACTTACTCGCACTCGCATGTGTGTCTTTGTATATTTCTCTTTTTGTCGAGTATCCTAAAACTCTAGCATTCAGACAGCAACGGGTGTTATTTGTATTGTATCGTACTTTTAAAAGGCACAATAAAATCATTCATGTTTAAAAAAGATAAAAAATGTATACAAAAAAAATCTACCTACGCAGGAAAAGTGAAAAAGTTTTAAATTGCGCAGAAGGATAGCGCAGCCATAATTTTGGTTTTAAAGTTTTAAAGGCCCTATAAATATTGCGCAGTTTTCTAAAATCTCTGAAACATTCAGAAATATATTTTGCGCTCGCACGCTCTAAACATTAAATAGTAGAATTCTTGATTTCTTGCAAGATAAAATATTAACAGTTATATCTGCGTAGGTATTTCAACATTTTACCATAGCCTTGCATACTTTTATTCAAAGTAGCATCTAAAGCATTTAACATACCGCGTTAAAATCCTTCGCCACATTTGCGTATATATTTATGTTTGTGTATTTCTATGCTTATATATATACATAGCTATATTCCACTGCATTTTCTGCTAAATATTTACAACGGGCACATATGCAAGAGTCTTTACAAGCAATCAATCATTGTGACTTTCCCTCGTCTGCCTGTCTACTCAAGTGAGTATTAGCTCTCCTCGCTTTAGTCCCTATATGGAAAAACGTTCGTAAATACACATACATATTTATATGCTGAATGCTACAGGCATTCAACCTAAGTACAAGTAGAAAGTTCTTTATATGTTGCAGTTTGGAGTAATTAGCCATTCTCTTGGGTAATGGCTTTATAATATTTAAAAATATATTTTTTATTGCTTAAAAATCTTAAGTCGATACGATCCACAAAACTAAATTGTCTTTAAGGCTAGCTTGAAACCTAGCGCAATGGCAAGGTCTTAAAGAAACCATTTTTTGCGCTGCTAATGAAATGATTGGCCGGGAAGCTATTTCCAGCAACGAAAGGTATGACGCTGAATGCAAAAACAAAGCCTATATTGAAAAAAGTACTCGTAAAGGGTGTTTTTTTTAGAGGTTAGGTTTTCAAGATGAAATAAAACGTATATAATTTAATGTTATGGCCAAGAATTTAGCTTTATTATAAAGATAAGGGTTTGCCATTATGTTTTAAAAATGATTTCGGGCAAGTGGCCGCCGCGGCTGGCTCGAATAAATTCCAGCCGAGAAGCCCAATTTTCGACCACTTTTTGCAGCAATTGGGGCCGTATGTCAGCAATAACGCGCCGAATATTCTCTTCCAAGACGTCAATCCTTTCGGGCTTATCTGCGTAGACAAGCGACTTCACATAGCCCCACAAGAAATAGTCCAGCGGTGTTATATCGCACGATCTTGGAGGCCACGCTACAGGTCCACGGCGCGAGATAATGCGCTCACCAAAAGTTTCCTTCAATAAATCGATTGTTCCGTTGGCTGTATGGCATATAGCGCCGTCTTGTTGAAACCAAAGGTCGTCCACATCAACATCGTCCAATTCAGGCACGAAAAAGTCATTAATCATGGCTCTATAGCGCTCTCCATTGACTGTAACATTATGGCCGGCTTCATTTTTAAAGAAATATGGACCAATGATTCCCTCTGCGCATAAAGCACACCAAACAGTGACTTTTTGAGGATGTAACGGCGTCTCAGCAATGGCTTGTGGATTATGTTCACTCCAAATGCGACAATTTTGCTTATTGACATACCCATTCAACCAAAAGTGAGCTTCATCGCTGAACAAAATTTTCTTGTGAAAATCGGGATCGGTGGACATCTCGTTTTGGGCCCATTCACCAAACGTGCGACGCGCTTGATGGTCGTTCGTCTATTCATCATGAAATGGCAAACCAAACTGAGCATAAATCAAGTGACAGCTGTCAAAAAGACCGTCTACGAAAAAAGTAGTGCCAACTTGAAAACCTAACCTCTAAAAAAAACACCCTTTAGTAATCTACTCAAGTATCAAAAAGAAGAAAAGAAGCCTAGAAATTTATAAAAAAAGATAGGAGATTACATGAAAAAAGAAATTCAAGGCATTGAATAAGACTTCCGAACCAAATAAGATCTATGTACCGTGGGATAATGCAACACATGTGCCAATATCGGCCGCAAAATGGCTTGTAAAAATAATAACGGTGATTTAGTGAGCGATAGAAAAGAAATTCTAAATATCTGAAAATAACATTTTAATAAGCTCTTATATAACAATGAAGATGAGGTTTCTAGTGATACTGTATGTACAGTAGAAAATATCCCACGCAATGAACAACAGAAAAGCTAATGAACTACAAGTCAAGTGGAGAGGATTGTATAAATACAAAGTTCATAAAATATGTCAGAGAAGAGTTGATTAAATAGATATGTACATCAGATAATTATCCAAATTTGGCGCACAGAAAATACGCCTAAAGTATAGTACACAATAGTAATAGTTCCAATTTACTTCGTCTTACCATAAATTCTGTGACACATTTTACAATGCATACGGCGAGAATAAATTCGCAGTAAATAGTTCCGTTATTTTTGCCTTTGTTCGTATGCGTTGTGTACTCAAAAATTATATTCAGTTTCGTGACGAATTTCACTTCGTAACAATGGAGTGGAGAGCTAAGTAAAATCGCATTGCAGTGATTGCAGTACAAAAGTGTGGTAAAAGTGCAAGCGAGATTTACCAATTGCTGACAAAACTTAATATTTCTGGAATGTTTGTTTAACGCACAATCAATCGTTTTTCCCAAACGTCTGAAGTAGCAGACAGAAAAGGAAGTGGCCACTCTCTCGCAACCGCAAAATCCGTTCGAGAAAGAATCCAGAGAAATCTCCTTAGAAAGCAGAAAAGCATGTCCGGGAAATGATCATGACCAGATCCATGTCAAGACTAATTAAAGATGAACTCCAGATGAAGCCTTCCGTCTCTCCGTCCCTCAATTGGCCATATTTTGACAACGCGCTTGAAGAAAATTAGACTCGACAGAAGCAAGCAGCCGTCTGGATGGCGTGCGGTTAACGGCCATAGAAATATTTTTTAACAGATGACAAAATGTTCACTGTTGAAGAAATTTTCAATAAGCAAAACAACTAAACCTATGCTAAAACTTCTAAAGACGCAAAAAATGTTGTTCCAAGGGTACAGCGAGGCCACCATCCAGCCTCCGTAATTGGAAGTGGCTTGTAAAGACGTTACATATCTTCATTTTTGCGGAAAAGAGGTTAAGACCGGGGCAAAAGTGTACCAGGAGGATATCTTAGAAGACGTGGCGAAGCAGTTAAGCAATACTCTCTTGAATGGAAAGCGTCGGATCTTCCAGCAAGTTTCCGCTCCAGTACATGAGCAAAAACCACCCAGCAATGGATAAAAACAATATTCGTGGTTCATAGCCGCAGAGGATTGACCAACTAGAAGTCCAGATCTGAAGCCTTGGGCTTACAGTTCGTGGTTAGAATTGGAGAAAATGGCCTATCGAAGGCCTCACAAGAGGCTGCAATAATTGAATGGTCTAATCGTTCGGCCGCCGTAGCCGAATGGGTTGGTGCGTAACTTCCACTCGGAATTCATCGAGAGAACGTCGGTTCGAATTTCGGTGAAATACCAAAATTAGGAAAAACATTTTTCTAATAACGGTCGCCCCTTGGCAGGCAATGGCAAACCTCCGAGTGTATTTCTGCCATGAAAAAGCTCCTCATAAAAATATCTGCCGCTCATATCTATAACGGACATAACATGTAACAGAACTTATAGCAGGACTGAGTATAAGAAAGAGGACAAATTAAACTGTGCAAATTTAGTAGGACACTCGACTCGACAAATCAATGCTTTATTATGTCGCTGATATTCGAGAAATTTTATGAGTTCAACATTAACCCACACTGTCTCTTTATAGACTTCAACCAAGCGTTTGATAAACTTAACAGAAATATACCGATTATCACCTGAAAATACTAAGTGCACGACAAAAATATATAAAT
Organism: Anastrepha ludens; assembly: GCF_028408465.1. Classification (NCBI taxonomy): domain Eukaryota; kingdom Metazoa; phylum Arthropoda; class Insecta; order Diptera; family Tephritidae; genus Anastrepha; species Anastrepha ludens. The sequence goes on along the minus strand of NC_071498.1, from coordinate 83,866,720 downwards.
CTGATTAATGTGTCTATCATTTACCTCAACGCCTAAGTAATAAAATAGAGAAATATCATATAAATTTGAAATGAAATCCAGCGAAAGACCAGGCCACTCACTGTCGACGCTTCTGTTTAATTTAGCACTACATCCAATACTGCAATAGCAATGACAATACCCTACAAGATTTTGTAAATCGACACAAATATGCTGATGGCATCGTCGTCCTTACCACAAATAGGGAGACTCTTCAGAACGTTTTCATGTGGAGAAATTAAGAAAAAACTAAGTACATGACACGGTCCTTTCAAGATAGTAACATCAGAATCGGAAGTTATAATTTTGAGCTCATACAGGAATTTAAATATATCGACGTAGTACTCAGCATAAGTAAAAATTTGTCCTTATTAATACAGGATCGCATTAATCCTATACAAACCACGAATGCAGTGTTTTAATCACGGGGCGAAATGTAACGCGGCTTATAAAGTCGCAAAGATTACATTGGTATGGGCACGTCCTAAGAATGAGAGGCCGACTACAGCGAAGATGGTTACAAAAAGTAGAAGATGATATACGAAAGATGAGATTGCCACAACATAGAGCGACAACGAAATGTAGAGATAAATGGCGGCATATTGTAGAGGAGACAATCATTCACCCGGACTGAAATGCCAATATGATGATGAAACTTCGCATATACGGTTCGTCAAGGAAGTGTTTGGACATTTACTTATTTAGCGAAATTCAGACATATGGCTCAAGAGAATATGTATTTTTGCATGGTTTTTTTTTGCAATATTTGGTTTTGTTTGACTGTTATAAATAACTTGTAAGCCAATAGTAGAAAATACGGTTATTTCTTTTAAAAATAACACAAAAAAAAAGAAGGTACGATTTAAACTTCAAACACTTGACAGCTGAGCATTTTTACATTGTAGTGTGCTTCTCATGAAACTAATAAATTTTTAAACATCATAGTCATAGTCCTGGGGTCTCTTTGCCATTCCTCGAAAGTAATGTTTTTGAGCTCTGCTCGACCTTTTGATTTTTTCTTTAACTTTCTCCTTTAAACACGCCCACACATTTTCTACTGGGTTAATAAACCTGCTTTGGGCTGGTGTATGCAGTACTGCAATAAAAAGAAACGGTTTCTTTCGAGCAACTTGTGAAGTAAAATTATACTTTTGCAGAACTTGACGGACTGTTTCTTGAAATACTTCGACCCAACACTCATCTTTAAGCTAACTAGGAAGATATCTTGTCGGAATGTGCAGGTTGGCTGGTACTTTTTTACTTAATAGGTTCAGCGCGGTCAGATACGTTTCGTGGTCTTCCATTTATAGTTTTCGGCTCCAGCCTGTTTTAATTTTTTACAATAATTATTATGTCATAAATAGTTTGTCAGGTGATACATGAAAAAAACGGAAGCACATTTAAGTAAAGTTCACTTAAACGGGAAGGTAAGCACTATAGTTTTAATGAATAATATTCGTAAATGCCGCCAAATCCTCTCAGCTCTTCCAATGAGAGCATACAGATTTTTTGCAGTGTGCGAAATTTGCAAAGCAAGTGCGATTGATATGACTAATCTTCAGCCCGGCTTTCTACAAAAAACTTGTTGATATGGCCATATACTACAATGGTGTAGCGTCATCTTTTCCTACTGGGAGCAAACGCCACTTGTAAAAACAATTTAAATACTTATAACAGGCCAATCTCAATTAAAGATGTTTAGATTTCCACCACTGCAAAAACCAGTAATATCATCCAATAAACACATAGATTTTTATAAACGAGGCTGCTAATGAAAAGCGTCATAAAAAAATTTTAATAATCAATTGCAAATTTTTTCAGTTTAAAGTTTTCTATGTATAGGGTTATTCAATAGGTGCGCTTCAACTTTTTTCCGATAGGGAGGGCGAACGACGCAATATTTTTTATTTTTCGCTTGTCATTTGTAAACTTCATTAGTATACATTTCATCATGGAACGCTACACACTTGAGCAACGATTGCAAATCGTGCAAATTTTTTATGAAAATAATCGTTCTGTTGCTGCTACTTTAGCCGGACACCTCTTTTAAGTAGACATTTTTTCTATACCAAATCTAAGGTAACGGAAGAAGTTACAATCTTTTGAGTGGACACCTCTCTTGGACGGACAAAAGCTGACAGTGAGTGTCCGCTCAAGAAAGGTTTCATTGGTATCACGCACTGGATTCGTTCAAAGGATGTTTCGCCATACTTTTGGGCGCACCCATTCAAATGGATCAAAATATACAGGGTTGGCCATATTAAACTGACCCATTGAGTAACCCTATAACTTTTTACTGTAATTTCAGATCAGCTAATGACATACCGCGTTGGAAGCGTCAGTCGAAGGAGATTTATACCATGAAACAGTACACCCCAATAGAACGCGCTGAAATTGTTCAGCTGTACGTTCAAAATTCCTTCTCGATTGTAAAAACGCAACGTGCGTGGAGAAAAAAAAATAAAGTGAAAAGTGCGCCGTCAAAGAACGCAATCAAGCAAATGCACAAAAGATTTTTGTCTTCCGGCACTGTGGCTAATACCCGACGTCCAAATAAAAAGCGGCCAAGACGATCTAACGAAAATATCGCGGCCGTACGAGCCAGTATCGAGTCATCGCCGCGAACGTCAGGTAATCGTCGTTCTGCTCAGTTGGACATCCCTCGGACCACTCTACGACGTATCATTCGTTTGGATTTGGGGATATTCCCGTACAAAATACAACTAAATCAACAACTGTTGCCGGCCGATAAGCCTCGTCGCTTGGAATATGCCAATTTTTGTTCCCTGGCCGTTTGATATCAAAAAGCGGCGATTTTGACTGGCCGCCACGATCACCGGATTTGACGCCACCGGACTTTTTTCTTTGGGGCTATTTGAAATCTAAGGATTACGTCAACAAGCCAAAGACACTAGGCGCACTTAAGGCCAATATCCGACGGGAAATAGCCGCCATATCGGCCGAGACGCTGGCCAAAACTATGGAAAACGCCGAAAAACGGGCACATTACGCTATACGAGCTAAGGGCGACCACTTGCGCGATATCATATTCAAAAAGTGATGTAAACGAATCTCCTTGAACTAAATTAAATGTTTTTCACAATGAAACACAAAAAAATGTTTCTTTTTCCATATTTTTTTAATAATCACATGGGTCAGTTTAATATGGCCAACCCTGTATATTTCTACCACTCAAACTCATTTTTTTAGTAAACATTTTTTTGAGAAACAAAATTGGATGATTAATTTTGCCCCACTCCAATCTAAAATTTTTCGAGAAACAATACAGAGATTTGCTTACTCTTCCATTTCCTCTATAATAAAATACCCTAACTCGTTATCATGCTTTGCCACTTAACCTTAATACCCCACCGAATACGCACCTTTGCTACACTTAAATATTCCCAACCACAGAATATCATTTTACGTACTCAATTACAATATCATTTCCAATGAATTTACTTACCACTTAAACCAGTTACGATTTTGTTATGCAGATTTCATAGCCGAAGTGTGCAAATATCTGTAGGTGTATATGTTCCAGGTGCCTGTGTGTGTGTGCGTCTGTAAACTGTTATGGATACGGCCACCGCAAATCAGACGTCACACGAACGAAGCGCTGAGATAATCACTTTAGACTAACATTTAATGTAGGAAAATGGCAACGCAGAAAAAGTGTGGCATACCAACTAATTCTACACATGCACACACACTATAATAATAGCAGAGAAAAGGTGGAGTTTGATAGACACATCCTGTTGGAATAAATGAAGAAGCTGTCGCTGCTGACGCTTGGCGCCACAGTGCCGCACTGTGGACGGTGTACGTTGATTACGATGCTGTTGGGCTTGGCTCCAAACCGGAGCGGAATTTTTGCGCCACTTAAGTGGCAGCCGTGCAACACCAGTCATATTTCCACTACAAAATCCCAGCTTCACTTTGCATTCACCAACACTTCATTTCAGTTGCCTTCCCGCCTTGAAGCTTGTGGTTGTACGAATGTCTGACACCGCGTACGTGATGTGAAACTTAATGTTTCAATTAGAGGTGAATGTATGAATGTAGCGCTGCAGGTTAAGGTGACATGGCCGGCGTGGAGCAGCGTGTAGGTGGAAGGTTAGCGCACTATATGCCGTTCACTCACATATACTTTCGCTTTCGTAAACAATATTAGCAGATAGTCAAGAGCGCTCGACATCTCGTACCTACTATGTCAGCACTTATCGGGATAAAAAGTTTTTATAATGATCTGTTTTTGGATACCAGCTTCAGTACGCGTGCACCCGCATTACACCTACTTTCTGTTGCTGAGTCCTATAGACATTCTGAAACCTCTGGCAACTGTTTGCACGTACCTATGTGGCAACGTCCTGGTACCCGTGTGCTTGCGTATGTGTGTGCCGTGCTGTGGTTAACTCTAAAGTGCTTTGCAAATTTTTACTTACTTTTCATGTTGTTTGTACTCAGTTCAGTTGGGTTTTTATACGCTCTAGTGTTTTAATGTAATCCACAGATGAGAAACGAGATATAAAGCACTTTAGTTAATTTGTTTACACAGTGTTTGCCAGGTTTTTTTTGCACACATAATGTACCTACAATCGAGAATTGCAATTTTATAAAGTTTTGAACATAATCAGTGAAATTATGCTGGTTTGATGAGCAACATTTTTTTGCACATTTTTCTCTATTTTCGATCAGATTTTTTGGAGTTTGAATTTTTTGCTTGCTGATACGTATAAGTGTACGAGTATTCCTCTAAACTCACATATATAGTTATTGTGCCATGCCATCCAGCAGCGGAAACAAAACGTGGGTATTTGCCAAAAGTCAGTCACTTGCCATTCATGTCCCGAATCGTGCTACCTGTCTTTAAAGCTCGATAATATCAAAATAGAAACTTAAGTCAAAGACCATGACCTCATGAGCGAGGGGGCTAAGTCATTGTGAAAAGATTTCATCTATCTTCCTTGTGCTAAGCGCAAGGCCCTTATTTGCCAACCAAATTGAACTTTAAATAACTTCTGATATTTCCGTCTGTCTCATTTGTATTGTTTAGATATTTGAACATGAGAGGAATGCAGGCTAAATGCACCATATCTTGAGGAAGATAAGGCGGTGGTGCACTTTCTGTACATTTGGCTCGCCTTCGCTAGTATTGGGTGTGAGGTCTACAGAAGAGATTTAATGAGAGAAGAACTTCTAAGCCAAGGATGATAGATTATCAGGTTTTTCACCCGATGTGGTGGGAAACAAAATTTTGAGAGTAACTTGGGTTGCCACGTCGCCGAGGACCCGGTAGCAAAATGCTGCCCGCTTACTTCTACACTTACGCATATTCACACACAGTCGTCCAATCAGTCGTTATTCAGATGGCAACGGAGTAAAATTAGCGGAGACTGAGTTGATTTTTTCTTAATAACCCCGGTTACGTCAGCCAATCAACTTATTTCTTTAAAATCGCTGAGAGCCGATTAACGGTCTGATCTTGGCTACACTTCCAAGAATCTTTTCATCGATTTATTCGTCAAAAAAAAAAAAGCACACAAAATTCCTTAGCCAAATGTCATCGGATGGAATGTCAAGGGAATCAGCTAAAGGGGAATTTGGCAGAAAACTTAAGTGTGAACTAAAGGTGTTCCTTGAAGGAGTTAAATAGAAAAATAAAAACTTTATTGAATTTTTGTTTTAGGCGGGGCAATGAGATAAATTAAAATATAACAAAACCTGAGCAGCTAGCTTACTTTAAAAATATCTTATTTGGAAAATTTACTTAAAACTGTTTTTAAATAAATAACAAAACAAAAATGAATCTGTAAAATAACTTTTTTGAAGGGTACGCATCATCAAACTTTTAATTTACGGTGAGCAAATTATATGTTGTGCCTTATAAATCTGAAAAGCTATAGAAAACTGTAGGATTACTTGAAATATCGATTTTTACAAGCATGTTACCTTACAAAAATTTGTATTAAAAAAAATTGTATTAAAGTAGCAAAATTATATTTATATATATAATTATAATGGTTGCCCAGAGAGTAGGGCCCACTTGGACGAAATAGTTTGGTTCGTCCTTTGTGATACCATTTAAGGACAGAGAAGGGGGAGGAAGGGAAGGGATGGGGGAGTGGTGAGTGATTGTGGACTACGAACGGTGACTAGTCCGCGGTTGTGTTAACCTCATTATGCTGCTGATGTAGTTCATCAGATTTTTGTTATCAACACCTGCTATATCAGCAGGCGCAGAAAAGAAATGGGAACCAAGATACTTGAATCTTAGTCCCGCGAAGGCTGGGCAGCTAAGGAGGATATGCTGAGATGATTCCACCTCATCCTCCATGCAGCTGTCGCAAAAAGGACTCGAAGTGATTCCGATTCTCACGGCATGTGTACCTCGCGGACAGTGCCCCGTGATGATGCCCACGAAATTTGAGAAATGACATTTTGTCATTCCCAGGATATCCCTCGAACGCCTCCTATCCAAACGTGGCCAGAAGGACTTCGCGACCCTACACGTTCGTGTACTTGCCCAGCGTTCGCTGAGTTGGTGCATAGCCCATCCTTCCAGGAGTAGAGCGCAGGTTGTCAAGGGGATCCCGATCCTCTCCTTTCGCGGGCACATTGCCTCACAGGTCCCCTGTCTGGCCAGCTCGTCGGCTTCGCAGTTTCCTGCAATGTCACTGTGACCAGGTACCCAAATTATCTTTATGTCGAAGAATTCTGATGCAATCGAGAGTGAGACCAGGCATTCCCTGACCAGCTTCGAATGCACCATAATAGAGCCTAGGGCCCTGATGGCCGCTTGGCTATCGGAGTAAATATTTACCCTCTTAACAGTTGTTACGCAAGTAAGTAGCCAGTCAGCTGCTTCTTTAATTGCGGCCACCTCTGCTTGGAACACACTGCAGTGATCCGGTAGCCTGAATTTGAGTTTGATGGGGAGCTCTTTGCAGAATACTCCTCCTCCAACCCTACCGTCCAACTTCGAGCCATCCGTGAACAGGTTAACGAGGCCCTGTCCCCAGGTGTTGCCCCCGGTCCACTCCTCCCTTGGTGGAATATGGGTGGAGAAACTTCCACTTGGACTTAGCGAAGGCACACACTGGTCCGTCGACGAGGGGATGAACTCAAAGTTTCTGAGGATGCTTGAGTGCCCATATGTGAGGTTGAGCTTATAGCCCAAGCCCCTCAGTCTGATTGCGGTACGAGCAGCGGCAATTCTGCCTGCGATGTCTGTAGGTACCACGTTTAACATTACATTAAGCGCCAGAGTAGGAGGAGTTCGAAGCGCCCCACTGATTCCAATGAGGGCAGACCTCTGGACTCTCTCTAGCTTTTTAACTGATGTCGTTCTCTCTAGTGAGTTCCACCAGACAGTGACTCCATATAACAGAATTGGCTTTATTATGGTATTATTATATATATTATATTACATAAAATTAATATAAATTGCTACTGAAGCTGAACTAACAGAACATCATAAGGGTATGTTCTTGTTGAACTCCATTTCGGAATAATGAATAAACGACCCGAAGTCGAACATCCGCCTTATTCAACCAATTTTGCGCAGCACAGTGATTCGAATAGGACAAGCTAGACAAAAGTTGCCAGTAAATTTCTAAATTTTAATTATTGAAAATGACAAGTAGTATTCTCATCATTACAAATACTAAATAATTTTATTTAGACAATATAAAACGCGAAAATATAGGATCAGTTAACCTATTACAGAATAGAACAGTTTTAAATCTGGCAACCAAGTTTGCGAACAAACAGAGAGTTTGTGTTAAAATTTAAAACATGCAAGACACGAAAGAGGGCCGGAGGATGTAACTTGTTAATAAATTTCAATTTAAAGCTTAAAACTCTAAAATCAAACAGTTTCTATTTAAATACACACCTGAGTTGGATTTGCCATATGACATACATATACTCGTATGGATGATAAAACCCCTTCGAAAATATTCTACGACTCAGCTGGCATGAGTTAATAACGAAAGCGAAAGTGTCTGCAAGACAATGAAAGGACCAAATTCTGAAATTCATCTGCGTTTGTAGTGAATACAATGAAGTCTTGGCCCAATCCTATAAACAGTTGAAGAGACTCATAAGAAACGGGATCTTATAAACCAAATACTCAAAAAGAAAAACTCAATTTTTATTTTTTTTAATTTTTTAAAATTATTATTTTTGCATCGTTTCACGTCAGAGACACGTCAAGATAACCAAATTAGCCGAATGAATTCGAAACCATAAAAAGTATTTAAACAGATTTTAAGTAATAACACCCATATGCATCCCTTGGGCGAACCTGTTATCCCTATAGGGCGCGTCCCCAAGTGATGGATAGGGGAACTCCTCCCAGATATTGAAGATAGGAGAGTAGGTCTTCCACGAACCACACAGTGCGAAGACGTAAACTTCGTTTTTTAACGAAAAAACTCCCTCAACCCAAGGTGTGATGCGACCCGTGTCTATTGGGTGGGTTTGGCAACCGGGGGACTAAATATGGCTGTCCTCCTGATATCAGGTCCCCTCAGGTCGTAATGGTGGCCTTGCCATGGTATGGGGCGCTGCCATGGTCGACCGGATATTTCCCCTTAATTCTCTTCGGTCACCGCGCATGGCGACATGCTCAGCTCCCTTGGCAGACCAGATGAAATCAACCAACAACATCCGCTAAAGCCATGGGGCAAAAGCGTGGTAATAAAGGTCCCTCAAGGTATAAACTCTACCAGAGGTGTCTCGCTATCCTTGGCAGGATTCAAAAAAACGAGGCCGAAGGTAAAGTTCATCCCAAAGATGAGACCGACCAGGCAAGATGTCAAAAGGTGGTTGACGAATACTTGGCTTTCCAAGCCGCCAACAAGACAGATGCCAAAACACGAAACCGCTCGCATGACGAAACTGGGAAGGTAACAAAGAAGCACAAGATATCGGATCAGGGTGCAGTTGCCTCCAAGCCTACCAAGCGATTTAGTGAGATGGCGCGGGACCATCATCAAATGGCATTGGTAGATGAAACCTTTAACCGCGGAAAGCCAGTGCTTGACAAGTGGTCAAAGATTGAGGCACGATTGTCTCGCATAGTCGTTGACCATGTCATGGCGAACGCGGAGGGCCAAGCACCAGGTTTCGACTCGGTGGAGGTAGTCCGCGGTTATCGTCAGTGCAATCAGATCATGCCCTAGAGAGGCTCTCAATGCACTGACACACGTTATTCCAATAGACCTACATATTAAGAAGACAGCAACCATGAGTGCATTTAGGTTAAATGTAGCGGGTCGCTGGGAGAAAAAAGGTGTGGTCATGCTAGTATTTTATTGCGACAAACTCAGTTAATCTCGGTGAGAACTGACTACATCGTCCCGACGGTAACTTTCAATAGGAATTTTGCCACTCTCTTCCCATCTAAGGAAGAATGGGATAAGGTATTCTCTCTAAACAGTTTCGACACTACAGTCTATACAGATGGCAGTAAAATGGGCTGCGGTGTTGGAGCTGATATATATTCTCACAGACTAAAAATTGAGAAATCTGTGCGTCTCCCTAATACCAGCAGTGTCTTCCAGGCGGAAGTACTGGCAATTGGGGAAGCCTGTAGGCTACTAATCAGAGATTTCTCTTTTAAGGGCAATATCGCTATTCTTTCGGATAGCCAAGCTGCAATCCAGGCTCTGTGTTCGGCTACTACAACATCTGAAGTGGTGGAACAAAGCAGGAATAACCTCATCATCTTGAGTGAAAACTATAAAGTTAGCTTAATCTGGGTCCCGGGACTTCGGAACATTGAAGGTAACGAAAAAGCAGATGAACTGGCAAGAGGGGGATCTTCCATGAACAATGATCTTGCAGAATCGGCATTCACACCATTAGGTGCAGTCAAGAATACAATACAATTTCCCAAAAATACCTTCGAATTACGGATTGTAGGTAGAAAGCCCAGACGAAATGCAAAATTAGCAGAACGTTATGGCCCACCTACAACCTCAAGCAATCGTCGACATTAATAAGCATACAACGACGGGACGCCTGGAGACTAACGGCAGTCATAACTGGCTTTTGGTCTATCGGAGAAAAAGCAGCCAAAACGGGTATCCCTCATAATACATACTGTCACAGTTGTAAACAACCGGAGAAAACGGAGACAATCTTCTATTTCCTCTGTGAATGCCCTGCCCTATGGAAGGACTGAATGTTAACCCTGGGCCGACCGCTGTTCGAAAATCTCAAAGAACTGTCTGACTTAGACGCCAACAACCTAATAAGGTGCTTAAACCGCACAGACTGGATATAGTCATGCTGTAAATAACCGTTAAGCAAATTGGTAACGAGGATGTGGCAACAAAATGGTGCGGAAGCGCTAGTTGGATTCTGGAAGAATCACCACTTTAACCAACCTACCAACCAACCCATATGCATATTTAAGCTGGTAGTTAAGGAGTGGTGATATGATGGACTTATAGGTTACCCCGCTTCTGAATGACAGAATACTAGCCGCTGTTTGTTGAAGGAAATCGTTTCACGACAACATGAAAGTTGTATGGTGTATGGGAAATATACTGAAAAGTTCTAATACCTGAATATCATTACGTGCAAATATTTTCTTAATGTTGAAATAGATTTCAAAAAAATTAAAAATTATCTTGGCTGCTAGAAAACAAATACTTTCAAGAACAAAGCCAAATTAAATAATACGAAATTTCCTCTAATTTCTTCCAATAAAAGCACATGGAACTTTTCTGTTTTACATGCTTTAATAGCTTAGCAAGGACACATGAATTGAGAATATTGAATGACACTGCAATTAGGAGTAATAAAAGGGATATTTATATGCCCAACTAACAACATTTTCAAACCAAAAAACTGGTTGCTGTTTGCTGATGCGCTGGTGAAAACAATCAATGGCAAAAGGACAATAATGGTAGAGTATAAGTTGGTTGAAGAATGAGTGCATTAGAGAATTTGCGTATGTAATTTCAGGCTCATATGTGGCATACAAATTTGGTAATTATATACAGAAATTAAACGAAGAAAATTCGAGCACCCAAACAAACAACTTCTCTAATGTCCAAAGAAAGATAGTTGAGTGGACATGAGTGCATTTTTATGAAAAACAAGCTGTGGAATAACAAAAGTACATAACTTAGGGCAAAACCTGCTTAATGATGAGGGGTAGATTTACATACTCGTGCCTACTCGTCAATTTTCGTTGTAGTGTAGTAGAGCAAATTTACCAGGGGTTGCTTATGTGTACGTGTGTGTATTGTATAAATAGCCGACGGAATATTTTGATTTTAGATTCCAAAGGTTAGATAACAGGACATTTTTTCTTTTAATTAATTTCTTGTTTTTGGTCTTTTTTTGATACTTGAGTGAGCCATGGGTTGTATGCGTCAGTTGAGAAGCAACACTTTGTAGGGTTGGTCACACAACAACTACTTTAGTTGAGGTTGAGTTACGTGTCCAGCAGTGAAAATTTATTAAGATTTTATGCCGTATGCATGACAGCATTTATTTGGAAATTTGTTAATTTAGTATATGTTAAGTTGTTAAGTCAAAACGTAACTTGACTACTAATAGCATATTTGGGAGAAACTTTGATTATTGATACCACAAACGTTTAAAGGGAAAAGTAAATGTAAGAAAAGAAATTGTCTTTATTTATATATAAAGGGTGTTTCTTTTAGAGGCTAGGTTTTCAAGTTGGCACTACTTTTTTCGTAGATGGTCTTTTTGACAGCTGTCACTTGATTTATGCTCAGTTTGGTTTGCCATTTCATAATGAATAGACTTACACCTGAACAACGTTTACAAATCGTGCAAATTTGGGCCCAAAACGAGATGGCCACCGATCCCGATTTTCACAAGAAAATTTAGTTCAGCGATGAAGCTCACTTTTGGTTGAATGGGTATGTCAATAAGCAAAATTGTCACATTTGGAGTGAACATAATCCACAAGGCATTGCTGAGACGCCGTTACATCCTCAAAAAGTCACTGTTTGGTGTGCTCTATGGGCAGAGGGAATCATTGGTCCATATTTCTTTAAAAATGAAGCCGGCCATAATGTTACAGTCAATGGAGAGCGCTATAGAGACATGATTAATGACTTTTTCGTGCCTGAATTGGACGATGTTGATGTGGACGACCTTTGGTTCCAACAAGACGGCGCTACATGCCATACAGCCAACGCAACAATCGATTTATTGAAGGAAACTTTTGGTGAGCGCATTATCTCGCGCCGTGGACCTGTGGCGTGGCCTCCAAGATCGTGCGATATAACACCGCTGGACTATTTCTTGTGGGGCTATGTGAAGTCGCTTGTCTACGCAGATAAGCCCGAGACGATTGACGTCTTGGAAGAGAATATTCGGCGCGTTATTGCTGACATACGGCCCCAATTGCTGCAAAAAGTGGTCGAAAATTGGGCCTCTCGGCTGGAATTTATTCGAGCCAGCCGCGGCGGCCACTTGCCCGAAATCATTTTTAAAACATAATGGCAAACCCTTATCTTTATAATAAAGCTAAATTCTTGGCCATAACATTAAATTATATACGTTTTATTTCATCTTGAAAACCTAACCTCTAAAAAAAACACCCTTTACAAACTCTGGTGTAGAGTAGACTGACGCTATTTGAATGATATTTTATTTAATTAATCGATAGAGCAAACGTATTTTTCTATTTATCGGGTGTTTTTAAGATCTTGAGAATTTAAAATGATAATAAATACAAAACGGAAATATTGAATTTAATTATAATAAATTTGTTTTTATTATAATCTAGTTGATTAAATCAAAGCATTTATTTTTTTAATATGATATTCGGCATACGTCCGCCGCAGCTACGAGTTACATGGTCAGTTGCATCAGTCCAATAAATAGATTGTTAAGCGGCCTGCATGTCAAGTTGTGCCGTCCTGTTGGAACCAAATGTCGTCGATATTTAGGTAATTAATTTCTGGAAGCAAAATAGAGTGTACTTCAAGTTGTAAAAGAAGATAAGGCGTATTTTAAGTTGACTTTAATAGACGACCGAATGAATTTATACGTGACTGTGATTCAGGGCTTTTCACAGAGATGCCAATTGCTGAAAGCTCTCTGTTTGCCAGGGCATGACCAGAAGCGACTCCTTTGTTGTATTGTTCAAGCAGCTCAAACCCTTCAGCTTCGGCTAGGTGTTCACTGGATAGCTTCTTGATAACCATTATGAAGTGAACTAATGTGAGAAGACCCGAGCTGTAAAAAATGGTCGCAAAGTGAGTGTGGACACCTTAAATTGCACCGCAAATCCCACTGTCGAACAATAGGTTGTGTCAGGCCAGTGACCCGTCCGTAAAAATCAACTTAAGTGTGTTGAGAAAACGTAGTTCGGCCCTCTGCGCCCACTAGGAGTGATAATTCGTGAAAATAGATGTTGATTTTCCTAGTTCTTCTTTAGTTCTTCTTAACAATGTCATCTAAAAGAATACATCATCAAGAAATAAAACAAATCATTCGGTTGACGCTGGTTCGAAATCTTTTGATAGAAATATTAACAAAGTTTTTCTAACAGCGGTTCCCCATCGGTAGGCGATGCCTAACTTCTGAGTGGGTTTCCGTCCAGAAAGAGCTCCTCATAGCAAACTATCCGCCGCTCGGAGGTAGCATAAAAATGTAAGAAAACATCAAAATCCACACCATGATTTGGTCGTTAAGCTCGGCCAAACACCCCCCGAAGGATGTGCTTACCAATTATATACATACATATAGCAGAATAAAAATAAAGAGTAGTTAAAGCCGGCTTTTAATTTATTTATATTAATCTTTAATTAAATGTTGGAAATCGAAAAAAAAGAAAAAGTGTATGTAGACACCAGCATAAAATCTTTCTTTAATTTTTTATTTCATTGCCGCAAACAACGCTTGCCATTCGTTCTCAGTTGCAAGCACAAATGACATTAACAAAGCCGAAGATTTCTGCGTTTAACCGCACAACAACTTGTTGTACAAGCCCTAACAACATGCCCCGGCAGCTTAACAGCAACGCAACAACACTCGGCATTGCTGATGGCGCAATCTGCCTGAGCACAATATGTATATTCAACTGCACGCTGAGCGCTGAACTTGCACCCACACCTAGGCTATGCACATAACAACACCTCTCTAATCAACCTCTTTTTGGCCATCAAGACGTTTTGTTGCTACAAAACCAATAACAGCAATAAGAGCGCTTGTACTGCAAATCAAGCAAAATGCCATACAATCCGAAAATGATAACAACAATAACAACAGCAAATGTTACGATTGCTACTACAACAACGCTATCGGATTCTAAACACTAATGCAAACGCTGTTCCCAATCAGTACTTGCCTCAATCGCAGCAGTGACAGCATGTTGCGTGCAAGTTGTTGCAACTCTAAAGTTTATTGTTGTTTTTGTGGAGCAATTTCATGCCATTTGGTAGCTTAAATGTGTATGTACAAATGTATGTACTTGTATATATTACTGCTGCTGCCGCCGCTTCCTGTTGAATTTTCACTTTAGCCGTAATGGACTTTTCCAATTTTAACGTAGCATCATTGCGGTGTATTGCCGCTGCTGCTCCCACTATCACTCGTACAATTCTTTCTATGCGCCGCAGTTACCGCTGGTATATCTTTTACTGTTTGTGGCGTCTCCTGTCTTCGGTATTTTCTTCTTGCCATTTTCTATTGCACATTGCCCGCTTTTGGCCACTTTTCTTTGGTTTTGCCAAAGTTTTCCAATTAAGAATTCCATTCATACTACGAATGTGGCATAGAGCTGAGCGGCTACGAACACTTTTAGGCTATTTTAGAAATTTCGAATTTGAAAAGTTTTCCAAGTATCCATTTTCTTCGACGTTTTTATTGGAAACTTGTCGTCAAAGCGGCGTTTGGCGGTGAGCGTGGCATTTCAAGTTGTGGTGTTGCGGTGATTTTACTGATGTGAATCGCAGTAGAAGCATTGATTTGCAAGTGATGTTCAAAGTTTTTTGAAAAGCGTCAAAAGGGTACTCATAAACACTTAAAATAATTGATGAAAAATAAAAAAATACTTATTTGGATATGATATCATAAAGTATGAGTTTATCAGTAAAAACTCGTTCATGATAAATGTAATAAATGTAAGCTTTATTAAAAAAGTAGATATTAGAAGACAAGTGCGTAATTTAATATTTTGATCTGTAAGGTGATAAGATGTTTACTTTCCACGAAGACGACCGACCTTCAACGGAATCGCGATCGATTTAGAAAGCAATAGCGAAAGTAAATGAGAATCGTTAAACGCTGAGACCATATTTAAAGGTTTGTTAGTTTCCACGGAATATTTCTTTGTTGTTCGAAGTTAACAGTCAATACTTTCATATACAAAATCCTTCAAGTTCGAGTTAATTTTTTACATTCAAGTGGTTAAATATCAACATTGCAATTTCGAACCGAATATTATCTTTGGAAGCGCTAATTGGTAATATTATTTTTGTTTCTGTTTTATTCACTAAAACTCAAATTTTGAATTTTCCGTTCAGAAAAGAGTCATTTCAATTTACTACGGAATATCGTAGGCTGCTCGTAGGCTATGCGTGATATGTCGGACTTTTTTAATGAAACTACATATCGTCATGATCCACAAAACCAACAATAGACCAAAAAGTTATTAGCATATCCCAATAACGCAATCTGCTAACGCCATTCGCATTTGCAACTGCATTTTGACATCTTCCGTTAGATCAGCAAAATTTGCAACGGAAGTGCCGAAATGAAAGTGCATTGGAGCGATTCTAAGTCAGGCGATTCAAGTACTTTAACCATTGTCGTCAATTCATCTAGTTTATTTGTAGACTCGAGTATAATAAAAGTGAATTAAGAAAATTTAAAAAAAAATTTAATATTTTGTGATTTATTCAATGGACTTTTAACATTTCTATAGTTTTTTGTATAAAATATACTTAAAAAAAAAGATTTTTTCGAAAAAAAAAAACTAATCATTTCTGTAAATATTTTTGAGAATATATATTTTTTTAATTTAAAAACGTATGTTTTATCTTAAAAATAAATAAATATAAATAATTGGCGCGTACACTTCTGTTAGGTGTTTGGCCGAGCTCCTCCTCCTATTTGTGGTGTGCGTGTAGATGTTGTTCCACAAATGAATGTATCTTAAAAATGTAAAAGGACTTAACTAAAAACATGATCTTCCTACTTTAGTGCACACAATAGCAAGAGTATTACAAAAAAAAACAATTCCCAGAAAAAATTGTCTTTCTGTTTATCGCTTTCCTTGTAAATTCTCATTGTACTGCTAAGTTTAAAAGGTAAATACTGCAGTTTTTTACATTTCATGTAATGCATCAACATGAGCCCTAAGTGTGGCTGCTGTAAAATACTTCAACACAGGCTTCTTTAGTATTGGATGTGGTAATTGTCGGCTAAGCTCTTCCCACGTCGATGATCAAAGGTTAAGCAGATTAGACTTTTATTACAAAAATCAATTTAATTTTTTTTGTTCAAATCAGGGGAAATCTTACGGAGATATAGAACTTTAGCCGAAAAAATTTAGTAAGGGCAACTTAGAACTAATAAAACTTTAGGCTCACTTCACTAATTTTTTCCAAAAACTATCACAGTTTTTTTTGCATTTTTCTAAAGTTTAATGCTTCATTATTATTCTGTCAAAATTTCAAATAAATCAGAGGAAAAATTACGGAGATATAGAACTTTAAGAGTGATATAGAAAAGCTTCCCTTGTGGTGCTTGAAGTCGCGACTTTGTGTAAAGTCGCAGCTTTTAATTAATAGGTGATTAACTGAAACACGAGAAGAAAGCAAATATAAAACCAAAATACAAAATGCCTGGAAAAAGTGAAATGTGCTATATAAGATGTATCAATTTTTTAACTAAAACGCAGTTAGAACTTTAATGATGGTCGAATTATTTGACTCAAGCGTTTCTAGTTGTGTATTTGTTTTTTATAAGTACTTTAACTACTTTAGTTAACTTTTTAGTAAATCGCAGTTTTCATAACAGAAGCTACTGCAATATTCAATTCGATGCACTGTTCCGTACGAAATAGAGGACAATTTGAATTGTCTCTGCTAGCCTGTCGTATTTCCAAGCAATAAAAGGATATAAGCAAACAAACCACGACATTAATAGCATACAAGATATCATTATTTCCCACCCTTACAAAATTAAACATCTGTGATTTCTTGGTCACTCAGATATAAGAGGCAACACGCTGGCTGACAAGACCGCTAAAGGTATGGTTGTTGCACCTATCATGGCTTGTAACGTTCTTTTTAAAAAGGACATATATCGGCTTATTAAGCCGAATGGAAAAAACTACTATCTGATTGGTGCAGATACAGGCGTCATTATTCCTCAATTCCACCTATTCGAACTAAGCCCTTCTCTACTGTGTCCATGCCGACAAACTATAGTACTTTACGCCATATACGCGTCTTTTTGGCCTGGTCACACTGTTATCGCAAACTCTCATAGACGCTCTCCAAGGCGTTGCACCAAGTTGCTGCCCAATAATAATTTGTAAGCCTTCGTAAAAAACAAATAAAAGAAAAACAAATCAATCGCAGGATGCAGTATGGAAGAAAAAGAATGGGAAACTCTTCATGAATTGGTTTTTGCCACTCTGATTGTTAGCTGTTTTCAAACAGCAACCCTTCTCGACTTAGTTCGATTTTAAAGACAAAAAGTTTATTTTTAATGTCTTACCGCACTTAGATGAAAAAAATCGCAGCAATTTTTATGAAGAAGCTGGACATTCTTTAGTGTAATAAAATTTGATTTTCACTCGTGCTCACGTTTGCTCACCAGTTCATGGCGCTACTCGGCAGAGCTTTGGATATAGCGTTTTTTCTTCATTTACTTGGTGATTAAGTTGCTCGGAGTTAGAGTTGCATACTTTCACTTTCCAGTTTGTTTTGCTTGTCTTTCGTTTTCTTTTAACAAGTTCGTAGAATATTCGGACACAAAGGCAAAACTATAACTCACGAATAATTTGCCTTTCATAAAATTTTCTAACGTTGTTTTCCGAGTCTTTCGAGGCATTTGCACGTTTAAGAGAATCCCAAAAATAGTTTGCCTACAAGTTAAATTTCATAAAATTGTGTCCTAAAGGACGTCATTGAGATTGAAGACCTTGAGTAGTTTTCGATACCTAAAGGATCTCTTTTAGTAAGCGTAACATTTATAAAACATCCAAATCATGTTCCCTACTAGGTTTTGTACATTTTGTTACATACGGGCGTGTGCAGGCAGCCGCTTCTTCAGTTGTTCACAGACGAAAATTAAAAAAATCTTTATTACTTATCTATTTGAAAAGTATAACCAGATATAATATTCACGTCTTTCCACCTGAGGCTTTTGCGGGCCCGTATATTGAGTTTAGGTTCCGGGCAACTACTTCATCTCGCAGCCTTTATTGCGCTAGTGGGTTTGTTTTGTTGTTATTTCCATTTACAATTTGAAGATCCTTCACAAATCGGAATTATCATTTCATTCTCTCTGCTCTTTTGATCTTTTTTGCTTTCTGAAATGTCGTGCTTGAATTTGATACTGTCAAATTGATTGTCAAATTATGGCGTGCTGACTTTGGTTTATAAAATATTTTAATCAAAATGGGGTGCTATAAATAAGTAACACAATTTGCTTTACCAGCAGCAGAGCCTCAGAGTGGTAATTTGGTCTATACGCTCCGCCTTTTTCTTGTGGTGAGGATATCCAAATTTAATCATTTAAATTTGAGCCTACAGCCGTAAGCACTTCGATATTATTTTTATTTAAGTTGGGAAATGAAGCTCGCTTGTAAGTATACCTGAAGTATCGACTAAGTTTTTAATTAATAAAAAAAAATTTTTGGTATGAACAAATTAATGAAGCTTTCAAAAAGATAGAATTCAAAATGCTTGTCGTTAGTATACTTTCGGCTATGAAATTTTCATATTAGCCAGCCTCAATCTAAGGCTCACTTAGCAGAGAGTGAAATGATATTCCAAGAGAAACACCAACAACACCACTAATTCAGAAAGCTCTCGTTCGATTTCTAAATGCCAACTAACTACAAATATATATACATTTTTTAATTCTACAATATATAGAATACATTTTTTTCAAAGGACTTTAAAATCGTTTAAACTTTCCTTATCAGTGCTTGTGGCGCGTGTTCAGGTGAAAAATGTGCAAGCAAAATTAGCAAAAAAAACCAAAGAAAGAAACTACGTTCATTTATTAAAAATTATTTAAAATTCAAGTGGGCTTAAATCTTTCAGATCAGCAACTGGCAATCAATTGCAAAAAAAATCCCCACAAGGCGTTGTCAAATTTGTCTTCACTTGCCATTTGATATACTAAATCGATTATTATTTTTCACAGCGCCTGTCAAATTGTGCCTAATCAAATAAATTATACAAAACGCTGTGCTGCTTACTGACATACACACATTTGTGTCTATGTACCTTTTTAAAATACCTTGAGGAGAAATAACATCATTCATCATTGTAAATAACCAACAATTTTTTCATTTACTCGCACAAACAACAACGTCAACCAGAGCGCAAACATTGCAAAATTTGCAAAAATTGAAAGCAGCTGACAGTTTTACCTTTATGCGGATTTTATAATGCTTTTGCGAGCGATTGGATGTAGCTGTGTGTCCGGGATTTTGCAAAATAATTTTACGAGCTGACGTCATATTAACTACAAACACTGTGATTTATTTACATGACAAGTATTATGGGTTTTTTATTTGCTGCGGCTAAAAGAGCAAGGAAAGGAAGACAGATGAAGGTGGGTAGATGAGACAAGGCCTTGGTAAGGCAAAATTAGGGGGTTGCGATTTAAGAAGAAGAGCTTTAAAGTAAAATAAACTAGAAATTCACAGGGGAGCAATTTGGTTTAGCATTGCAAGAGCAAAAAGACGGTACACAAATATCGTGTGCCTGATGAAGTTGATATTATATTTAAGGGAAAGTGACAAATGGAAATTTTTGGTTTTACAAATTTATACTAGGAGTTTATACAAAGGAATAATTACAAGAAAGAAATAAGAATAGGTATTGGAATCGGAATAGGAATTGTAATTGTAATTGGAATTGGAATAATAGGAAATGGAATAGAAATAAGAATCGGAATCGGAATAGGAATGGAAATGGGAATGGGAATAGGAATAACAAAAAAAAAATTGGAGTAGAAATAAGAATAGGAATGGCATTCGGAATAGGAATTGGAATTGGAATCGAAATGAGAATAGGAATAGGAATAATAGGAATTGGAATGGAAATAGAAATAGGAATCGGAATGGGGATAAGAATTGGAATCGGAATAGGAATAAGAATTGTACTCTTAATGTGAATAGGAAGAAATAAGAATAGTAATCGGAATGGGAATAGAAGTAGGAACAAGAATATAATTCAGAATGAAATTTGAATCGAAATAGAAAAATGAGTAGAAATAGAAATCGGAAGAGGAATAAGAATCAGAATGAGAATAGGAAATAAAAAATAGCAGGTAAAGCAGGTTTGTAAATATACTGAATACGGGGCGAATCGTTCCTTAGATGAAAAACTCCGAATTTCCCCATCTCAGCGTCACTTTTATGAATCAGATTTGAAAAGCTCTTACTTTAACACTAACTAACAAACATTATGGGTAGACAAATTGACCTATCGAATACTACCATAGATAGAAAGCATTTTCTCCAGAACCAATTTTTTTGGATTATAGCCAGCAATAAAAAGATAACGGATCTACATTTTGATAAGTTTTGACTATTTATTTATTTATTCTTTTACTTAAACTATTTCTTTTTTTACAAAAATATTGTTCATAATTATAATAGACACCATATTGGTCCAAGTTTCAAACTTTGTACAGGATTTATAAAAATTCGCAAAATTTAAATCAGAATACAAAATTGATATACGGTTTAACAGCACATTAAGTTTTAATGTAATAAAGAGGAAGCTTGAACTGCCTCCAAATTTTCGATAATTTTTCACATTTCTTTTTCCTTGACGGTGTTGCATTATTTCGCTTGGGCGTCATATATAAATAGAATACAGCGCATAAAAAAAAATATTTCTAATATTTCTAATTCGAGCTTAAAATTCCTCACTGCCTTTGCCATATTATAAATCCCGGTGTTTACTCTTAAGTTTAGTATCACTACGGCATATTAAAAAATACTTCACCTGTTCGTTTATTCCAAAGGTCCTATTGAAAATATGAAGTGTCCTGATATTCTGAATAGAATACTTCTCAATATCCCTACTAGGCACTTGCGTCACCCGGACATAGTTTACTTATTTATAGCTAAATCAAGTTAAGTCCAATGCAGAGAAAATAGAAATAGGAATCGGAATAGGGAGCTCTAAGAGCTTTCTTAAATTACTTAAAACGAAACTTTTATATTCACCGATGATAAATAAATATCAGACAAAGTTTAAATATCTAATCAAATTTTTTATGAGTCGAAAAAAAATTTTAAATACAAAAGGAAAAACAAAAAATAGGGTTATTCGGCTCTAACTTCCTTCCTAAATGTTAAACTTTTCCTAAAGACAGTAATTAGTTGCTGTTGTAAAATTAATTTAAGGGTCCTGTAAAAATATCTAATTGTAGTCAATAATTTGAATTTTTTTAACTGTTTTTGTGTGGCATTTGTTCGCTCCTGAAGGTCAGTGCTCTGCAGTTTCTTGTTAGTATATTCATGAAATCCATAGTCTTTTTTTTGCAAGAATTAGACAAAAGTTCTCTTGCTCTCTTACAAATTTGAAAGTCTCAAGAAAGAACAATTGAATTTTGGTTTCAATTTTTGTGAAGAAGCGTTCCGTTCTCACTGCTTTGGTATTTTCGAAACTGGATCCTACCAAACCAAATTCAGTTTATATTCCGTGGACCGCACAAGAAAAATTACATTTAATTGAAACACGTAAAATCTTTACTTAGAATGAGCTGTCGGGTATGGTATGTCATGCTACTGAATCAGTCAGTCAGATGGACGGAAAATATTACTGCTTGCTATATCCAGATACTGTACTAAATGTTCTTTCAGAGCACTGCATGAAAAATGCTTCAAATTTGGTAACCGTCAACAAGGTGTATGAACAAAAAATATGTTTTTTAAACTTTCATTAATTTTGTGAGATCTTTTGTCAGTTTAAATAAGTTTATAAAAACATCTAGTAAGCTCCCTGGGTTATCTGGGTTAAGCGAGTTGTGCTCCCTCTAAGTCTTTTCCTAAGCAAAAAGATTCAAATGTTGCCTGTGAATTTCCAATTCACAATCACAGGGTTGCCTTTTCAACTTTACGTCCAGTAATGAAAGAACAATGAAATATTAATGAAAATTACTTTATTGTTTTTCAAGATATTTTCCTTTGAAGTCAATGCATTTCTGCATTCGCTTGAATCAATTTTCAATGCACTCAGAAGTGGATACACAACGAGCTACTTAAGGGCTTCAATAGCTTCTTCAGGTGTTGAAAAACGTTGTGCTCGAATTTAATTTTTGATGTTCAGGGAATAAACAAAAATTATTAGGTGCCATAAGGTGGATGGACTATTAGTTCGATCCTTTGAGTGCTCAAAAACTCTCCAATCGACACAAGTGCTTTTTTCAGCAATTGTCAAATTGTGTGGTATCCAACAAAAAGTCTTCTTGATGACCAAATCCCCATGCAATATTCAATGTATAGTATTTTACTAATGTCCTCTGTCTATATCTAGGATGATAGATTGTTCCTGGGACAACAACCGTTTTTGGACGGCCTTCACGAATTTCATCCTGCAAGGATCGACGGCTAGTCCGCAGCTCGTTGTACCAGCGTTTCACAGTGGCTAAGTGCTTCAAAGCCAAAAGTCGAAGTAAATTGATCAGTGCACTCCTGCGACCATAAATCAGGTCGAAAATCGTAATAAATGAACGTTCGGAAATTTTCACGAATTAATTCTACCTATTAAACGAGACGAAAAAACAAAGAAAAAAAGCTCGCAAGTGAAAACATTATATATAAGTTTATGCTTAAAAATTACACAATTTTTCGATAAAAGTATCGAATTACAACTGATCATACGCAGTATTGCAAAAGCGCCCTGCTAAAAGGCAACCCTCGTAGCATTTGTCTCACCTCTCAACTGCTGCCTGAAGTAGGAGCCGCTTTGGGTTCGTGAACAACTTAGCGAGTTGCGAATGAAATTAAAAAACTTGTTCAGCATTTGGGTTCATATTATCCAAAGTTGCTAAGTTGCCAACACTAACTTATCCAATTGTATCAGCTTCAGGTGAAGATCAGAATATCCATTGGGTAAAGAAAATTGTCAACCCCTAATATCTCAAAACACACACAAAGATCGCTATCGTCTAGCCCACTGTTATATCTGTCTCACATGGCTACATTGACTGATGGGTAGCATGCGGCAATACATACAATAAATACTTGTACGATTTTACAGCAAACACTCGGTTACTTACACTGCAATACAGGTCAGCGCATAGCAGCAAGTATTGTAAAGGACTCAAGGAAGTGGATTGTGGTGGGTACGCGCAGGGAGGAAATCAGCACGGCCTCATTTTGGCATGCAAAAATTTTCATTTCATATTTCTCCCTGCGCGTGCATATACATACATACATATACACTTATACACCTCCGTTGCCTGGACTGCCTTATGATTATCAGCATCCCCCACAACTTTCCAAATTGCAGATGTGCGGTGAACATTGGCTGTGTGCAAATAAAGCAATTTGTATTCAAAATATGGAAACAAATTTCGTTTTGTCTTTTGTCAAATAACAGCGGCATCAAATGACAACAACAATAACAAAACAGCAGCACAAGTATGCAGTGAATTTACTACATGAACGGCAGCAACAATTTTTGCATTTTTTTACATTATACGAGTTTTCGTCTTATTCTATTGGGTGAGAGACATCCATACATTCACAACAATGGCAGCAACAGGAGCAGCAGATGACAAGTTTTTGCGATGGCACCGGTAGCACTTTGGTCGCATTTTTAGCATTTTGCGGTTGGTAATTTTCAGTCAGCAGGAATATTATAGCATAAAAAAGGAATTGTCAAAGATGACAATGACAACAACAAATTTGTAAGCATTAGCGTGTGTGTGTGCTTACAAATATAAATGTATGTGTGCCTGACATTTTTGGCAGCATGTGAAAGGCGCATAGTTGCTTATAACCGCAATTTGTTGTTGGAATGGGTTTTATTACACCATTCCTGTTAGTTTTGTTGTTGTACACCAGTCGAACAACTCAATCGTTGTTGTAATCATATACTGGCGCCATTGTCAATTTGTCGCTGCTTCAGCCAGTGTCACTCGCGCCACTCAAATCGCTATGATTTTTGTAATTGTTGCTGCTGTTATTGTTGTTATCACTTTGGCTGCTGGTTGCGGTTGTTTTGTTTTTGCTTTTGTTTTCAAACGGTTGCTGAAAGAATGTGCAATTGTCTTACGCAATTCACACTTTATTATTCCGAATTAGGCACCGACCCCGCTCTGGACGACAATCTTTGGAGTTCCGGTACATTTCTTATATTTCGTTCCACTGTATTCGCTTGTTATTTCACTTGGGAAGTCCTTAAGTACCTACTTACATACTTTAGAACTGTGGAGATAGCGAATTGTGAATTTTGAAATGTCAGCGAGCATCAAGAAATTACTAAGGAACTTGAAAGTAATACAAGAATTGAACAAGTACATTTGTTGTTGCAACGTAATATCGAATAAATAGTGTAGCAAATATTACGAAATGTAATCTTCCAGATGACAATTGATATTAGCTGCCACAGGAAAAAACAAAACTTCAACGTCTATAAGGAAGGGAGAAAAATATTAAATGATAGTTGAAGAGTTTTTTGAAGTAGTTTTGGAGGCAACCCGGAGTTGTACATACCGAGTTAATAGGAAAAATCCTATAGAGTAGTTCTATATAACACTGTTTAAAAAAAATAATAATTTTTTGCTTGGGCATCCACTTTAAGTTCATGGGTCTGTTTTAACGAATATTTCAATTAATATCAATAATATTTGAACCAATGAATTTAGAACCTTCACAAAATTTTCCTAATTCATATCATTAAAAACAAGAAATTTGTATGGAAAATATTCTGCAAATTTTTTTAAAACTAATCAAGTTTTGACCAATAATCGATCGGTGGTGTTGGCGTAGCATGAATATAGACACCGGTTTTCTAATCTTGTGTAAAACAAAAAAAGAAAAGGAACAAAAAAAATAATTTCGCACCAACTGATTAAATATCCCGGTGCTCAGCTGAACGGCTCGAACAGACTGAGACCACAGGACGACTTGTAGGGCGTGGCCGCTGCCAAACTGTCCGCTGCCAAACTGGTCATACGGCCTAGAATATCGAGTCTGTGGCTGCCGGTATCGCTGAGAATGAAGAAAAGTCAATCAGACGATGTGCCCTAAAGCGATTTTTAGTGAAAGACTTACACATGTTCCCATACACAATGCAATCAGTGCATCAGTTAATGTCTGCCGACGGTCAGTTGCGTGTAAATTACTGTCATTCTCAATTACATTGAGTACACGTAATTGTCAGAATTACATTACGAAGAGGACGATTTTGTGTCTTCATGAACGACGAGGCGCATTTCTACCTCACCCGTTTCGTCAATAAGCAAAATATTCACTTTTGAGACATTGAAAGTCCGCTAAAAGCATCCACTAAAACCTACAGTATGGCACGGCGTTAATGCATGAACAGTGATTAGGAGGGCGTCATCGGCAAACTAGTCATTGTTACTGGCGAACGCCACAGCACCACGAAAAACGAATTTTTAAAGCTGGAATTAGATTAATGAAGCTTAGAAGAGTGTTGTTTCAATAAGACGGCATACACAACACGGGTCACAATGGATATACTGAGAGATGTTTTTCCTGCTAAAGTAATCTCCCGTTTTGGCGATTTGGCACGGCCAGCAAAACCGCCCTATTTAACCGTCCCAGACTTCTTTCCTTGGGGTTGCTTGAAGTCGAATGCTTTTTCGCCAACAAGCCTCAGTAAAGCGCAGCTCTTAAGAATCATATTTGAGAGGTATGCGAACAGTTATCACTGGAAATCTCGCGAAAAGTTGTGAAGAATACACAAATTATATCAACACTGGCGGAGCCACTATAAGAAATAAAGGTCCGGCACTCGAAGTGTATCCATTAAAAAGGCCATAAATTTAGTTTGGAAAATTACTTTTATTCAATTCAAAGTAAAAAATGTGTAAATGATGAAAATAAGAATCAGTTTACTTTTGCTCGATATGACTACCGATGGCCTTGAGACGCTACAGAAACGAATAGCAAGGTGCCCGAATGTGACTTGCAGGTATTTTGGCTCACTCGCGGACAATGGCTTTTTTCAGCGCCTCAAGTTCGGACCTTGCTCTCCAAAATGGCCCAAAGAGAATAATCCATCGGATTCGCGGCGGGTGAAGTTGAGAGCCATTGTGTGGACGCTATGAAGTTCGGAACGTTGTTTTTTAGCTATTATTGATTCACTCGAGCTTTGCCGAGTCGTGTTGAAACGTTCATGGTCTGCCACCGAATTGTTTGTCTGCCCACAGCTTTAAAGCAACCTCCAGAATACTTTCTCGATAATATTTCCCATTTACCTTGACGCCAGGCTCGATGAAAACGATTGGAGAGCGCCTATCTGCGGCCACAGCGGCCCAAACCATTACCTATGGTGGCATCTCTTGGTGGGAAATCGATGACTCACATTCTCGTATGAATGGTCGGTCAAATAAACCCTATCGCTTTGGGAGTTTACAAATTGCTCATTTTGAAAAATTTTCTCGTCAGAAAACACAATGTTCGGAAATTGACATCTTCCGGCAAAGCGAAGCAACTCCTTCGCTCTCTCAAATCTGACTTATTGCTGCTTTGGTGTGAGATCATGCGCCTTTTGGATCTTGTAAGGCTTGATCTTGAGATCATTTTTCAGTATGCGGCGGATGCTACGATCAGATATTTTCAGTTCTTTCGCCAGTTGATTGGCACTTCGTCGTGGATTTCGCTCAAATCGCTTCTTCCCTTTTTAAACCACTTTACATGACGTTGTAGTCTTTTGATGCCCACCTCCATGACGTTTCGCGATGCTACCAGTATCATTGTGACGAGTAATGGTGCTATAAACAAACACTTTATTTAATTTAAGGTGCTCGAGCTCACGAACAATCGCTGATTGTGATTTCCAGCCAAATATAATGCAATGGCACTATTACGTTTGAAATCCATTATTGATTTTCTTCTTTCGCGTTTCCTCTCAACAAAATACTTCCTTGCGCTTGTAAAAAATACTCTGGACTATCGTTTAGCCAACTAACAGACAGTTGATGCCCGATGATGGTACTTCGAGTGCCGAACCCTGTAAAGACTTCAGCCGCTCAAAATATATTTTTTTATTTAGTAAAAAAGTTTTACAAAAACAAAATTGATTGATTAATTTTGTATAACTTTTAAATTAAAGATATAACCCGTAGGCAGATAGCCGGTTTAACTAGTGGTTAAAAGAAAGAAAAAATTGAAAGAAAGTTAAAAATCTCAACTGTTGATTCATTAAAATTCGTTCTTGACATGGCCGTCCCTATTCCTAATACAAATTCGCATCCACTTCCATAAATTACTTTTCATTGCGCTTCTTCTTATATGCGGCCTCATTTCGTTAGTCGAGCAAATTGTTATTGTCAAAACTTCAAAGCGCTCAAGAAATCAGGCGAAAATAATGGCCCAATTAATTAATAGGAAACTATTCTCATCAACATTGACGCTAGTTCTTCCCTGTGACCATTTTGTGCTATTATTTATTTATTTTGTTTTTCAGAGCCTAATGCCTTCCACTGCGGCAAACCAAGCTGTTGGTGGTTCACTTCGCTGTCTAATAACAAAAGCGTTACAATTTCTCGTAGTCTTCGGTAAGTTCCCTTTTTGAAGCAGTAAATATATGGGACAGCATGTCAGACCTGGCCAAAGTTTCAGATATTCAGCACCCTCTTTTCTACGTTTCTTGACTAAGATCCGGGTAAATTATTCTTCGCGCAGTAGCAGTTACTATATTATGCGGAGTTCTAGAGCATCAAACACCATTTTTGCTCTGTTTTACACAAATGAGTTATTTATTGTCTTGCTTTTTAATATTTACAGGCATCGGTGATGCGTGCGAAATTATAAAAAAAGGTCAAACGCCCTTTAATAAATTAGGAAGAGGTAAAAAAGAGATTTCTGGAATAAAGCGCGGATGTGAAAATATTTCTTCGGCTGCCCGAGAAAATGGAAATAGGTAATAGATTATTTGAGATGTAATGATTCCAAAAATAGCGGCTCTTCTGAAGACGACGTTCTGTAAAAGTGTTTTCGTCAAAATACTTATCTCAAATGTCAAATTTTGACAGAACTTTATGATATCTTTATTTAAAAATCATATCTGCTGGAGCCACCAGGCTCGATTTCTCATCTTCCGTGACGATTCGGTACAAAAGCACTGTTTGTGACCGCTTGTTGCTCGATGGTCAGCAAGATGCTCAGAAGCAATTTGAAGGTGACTTTTCCTTTTTTTTTCGTTGCGCTCGTGAGGCACTCAGGCTCTCAATTTTTCGGTAAATTCTAGTGAATGAAGGTGATTAAGAATCGTTTTATGACGCAGTTTATTTTTTTCGCCAATTCGCGGCTGGTTTGTCGACCGTTCTCCTTCAAAAGTGATTTGAGACGTTCTTCATCGAATTCAGAAAGTCTTCCGCTACGGAACGGGTCATCGACGTGAAAGTCGCCATTTTTTAAATTTGCAAACTATTTCCGTGCTATAGACTCGCCTATGACACCTTCTTCGTACACGTGGCAAATGTCTCTTTTTGACTTCGATGAAAAGCAAAGAAAAGCAGGTGTCGAAAATATTGTTTTTTGCCTACTCGGTATTCCATTTCTAATCCTCAAAACTATATTAATAAAAAATTAAATAACTCAAAAATACAATTAACATCGTTTTGTAGAGCATAAGGAGTTCCATCGAATGAATATTTACCTTTTGCCAACCAGCAAACAAATCGTTGTAAAGTAAAAGAAAATATATGAACTTATTCCGCAACCCAATATAAAGAAATATTTTTGAAAATGATTCAAGGCAACTGCTGTTGAGTTATTTTTTTCTGGCTGTGCACTGGCGCACATTCTGCAAACCTTAAAAAATTAAATACCCTTAACTACAAAGCAAAACTCTTCACATATACCAACAATCGATTTTTAAAACCAAATTTTAATATTTTAAATCCGTTGACAAATTTCGAAACTGCAGGATTTACAAAAAAAGTGGTGAATCTACCCCAGTTTACTCTACTTTTAATTCACTACGATATTTGGCATCGTTACCAAAATCAAGAGGAAGATGAGAATGGGAAAAGCACAGAACATGAACTACTATTCTTCTTATATGAAAAGCCTTCTTGCAGAGCTAAACATAACAGAATAATTTGCATAGAATATATCAAATATGAAGAAAAAGTATGCGGGTAAAATTCTCTTTTCTAAGGACATATGAAGGCCAAGCCCATTAGTATTATGCGCTTGGTTCACTTCACTTCAACAAGAAATTTGCAGTTAGTTGGATTCTGAAATGTATCATATTTTATGAGAGTTTCTACTGCGTACTTTTCTCTTCATCACCGCAAATTTCTTGAAAAAAAAATAACCAAAAACATTTTTTAAGCCATACCCATTTTTAACGCTACCCAAGAGTTAATCTGGTAATTATAATGAAAGCCGCGTAATATTCTGCGGATAAATAAAGCACTCGCCGAGTCATACATCAAACAAACGCTACAATACCGTCCCCACTGCCACATAAAAAAAAGGAGAAGCTCGATTGCGCGAATTGCAACTGCAAACAAACACACAAGGAAACACGCAGCGGCGCAATGGACGTGTTCCTGTAATTAGAGCATTTCGCGGTTAATTTTTATAATTTCTATGCCGCGTTGGTCATCCGCCAAAACTAACCAACTGGTTTGAGGCGCTCGGAATAACTACAGAATGGCAAAGACGCCAACACAAAACACATTACACATTAAAAAAAAAACATCAGCGGAAACGGAAGGTGTATGCAAAAATGGTGTGGAAAAATATGTTGTGGTAGTAAATAAGCGAAGCGCGCGGTTGGCGGTTGCTTCTGGTAGTTGATGACTGCCGGCTATTGGCCGCGTCGCTGGCAATGTGAAAGCGCATAATTCTCTTTTATGACTTTTTCATGACATTTGTGTGCGCTCGCGGAGACAAAGCGAAGCGCGAACGCGGAAAACGCGAACTGCCGCGGCGGACAACAGCGGCACATTATGAAAGCCGCGAAACGCGACCAAGAAGCAACATTAATTTTGTTGCCACAACAGAGCGAGTCGGGGTGTATGTGTGTGTATGAGTATGCACTGGTGCGACAGAGCGCTGCGGTGTTGTGGCGGCAAGGTGCTACTGCTGCTAATATAATCATTCGCAGCCGCCACCATTGACACCGTGAACGGTGAGTTGCGCTTGCCGTCACCAGACGCAAATGCCGCGCGCCCACATTAGCATTACGTGCGGCCATTTCGTTAGTCGCTCATTTATTTATTTGTTGTTTGTTATTATCGTTGCTTTATTTGCATGCGTTTGGACGATGTTGCACGTAGCAATTATTTGCCATCGTTGTCATCGTTGCCTTGTACTTGTATTATTATTGTTTTTGCTATTATTATTATCATTATTGCCGGTGTAATGTTCGTCTGCCGCGCCAGCGGTGGGTGGGCCTGTTGCTGCTGCCCCCTCATCAAGCTTTCGACTTAGTGCCATTTGCCGCAAATATTGCCGTTGTCGCAGGCTTTTACTATAATTTACATTTGGCGACGGTAAACGACTGCCAACAGCAGAAAACAGGTGTTGGTTATTTATTGATTTTGTTGTTCTGTTCCAGCACTGGCGGTTATTAACTCAGAGCAGTGGAAATGGGGAATGGGAAATGACTAGTATTTTGCTACCACCAACTATGGATATCTATGCAAGTGTGTTTGTTGCATTAGTCAGTTCAAGGAAAAACTTTTATCAACATGGGCGTCTAGTAGAATTGAAAAATGTTGCATGTACTAAACCAGATTATGAATATCATATTTCGAAAGACACAAATTTACACAACCAATAAATTGAAATAAGGCATGTACAATTTTCGATTTCTAAGAAACCGGACTTTCGGGATGTTGTTAGCACAATCCTAGGATTCCGGGATCAGTCTCAGTGACTCGAAAAAAATTGCATCAACATTAATAGTAGATTAATTGACTTAGCTAAAGAAAAAATAAAAAGAGGACAGACAATCAGGCCCCCATCTCTTAAAACTGAATTGCACAGGTTGACCAAAATGGTGAAATGCAAGCTACAGGAGCACCAAAATAAAACAAATATACAAAACTGCAAAACTTGTCTTCGCAAAAAACTTCGAATCCCTCACTTTGGAAAACTACGGCTTGCATGAATCGATCAGTCTTGTCCAATCCCCCAATCAAACATCTTAATGGTAATCAATTGAAAATTTTACCATTGATGACGTCGCCAAGAAAATTTCAAACATAAAATGAAAGCAAAACCCAGGACATGATTCAATATGCTAAAAAATGGAACACCTAAAGCATTAATAACACTCACTTCAATAATGAATGCATGCTTGGAATTCAAATATACCTATACCAATGCATTGGAAGATTTCTGAAATTAAAATGATTCCAAAGCCGAGAAAAAACCCAATGAGGTCACATCCACCCATAGCCTTACTTCCAGTAATCGGAAAGCTATTTGAAAAAATATTTTCCAAACGCCTAAAGCAAATAATAGAATACAAATAACTAATACCTTCTCACCAATTTGGTTTTCGAGAAAAACACTCCACGATTGATCAAATAATCTGTGGGCAAAAACTAAGGTGAATTTATTTGTCAAACTTCGCGGGATTAAAATTTCGCTCTAGTTATTTTTTCCATGAGTTGGCAGCACTGTTAATAGCATCTGGGCCAACTTTCAAGTGAATGTCATTATCAGTAATATATTTACGCTTGTGTTTACCAAACGACCAAGAGTGCATTTTTCGATTTTTACAATGTCTGATTTGATTGAGCAGAGAAGTGCCATCAAATCTTGTTTGCGGAATGAAATTTCGGCTGCGGAAACGTTTAGCATGTTGCAGAAGGCATTTGGTGATTCGACCATGTCGCAGAAAAATGTTTATAAGTGGTACAAAGACTTCAAAGAGGGTCGAGAACGTGTTGATGACTTGGAGCGCTCCGGACGACCATCGACGTCAACAGATGACCAACTCGTCAATAAAGTGAAGGATTTAGTGCTCAAAAATCCTCGGTTGACCATACTGATATGATACGAATATCAGAAGGATCTGTGAAAACCATTTTGAAAGACCATTTGGGCCTACGAAAAGTCAAATCTCGTTTGGTACTGAAAACTCTCAATTTCTTGGAAAAAAGTCGTCGCGTTAATGTGTGTGAAACAATGCTTTCAGACTATCAGGACAAGCTCAAATGCATCATTACGGGAGATGAGACTTGGATTTATGCTTACGACCCTGAAACAACCGACCAATCAAGCAAATATCGTGCTAAAGGCGGGGCCAGACCGAAAAGAGCACGTCAAAGTCGTTCAAAAATAAAGGTCATGATGACAGTTTTTTTCGATTTTCGTGGTGTGGTGCACTAAGAATTCCTTCCACCTGGCCAAACTGTTAATAAGGAATATTATTTGAGCGTTATGCATCGTTTACGTGAAGCAATTCGTCTAAAAAGACCAGAATTATGGGCCAACAACTCTTGGTTTTTGCATCACGATAATGCACCGTCTCACACTGCACTCGTTCTTCGTGACCATTTCGCCAAAAATTCCACGCATATCGTTCCGCAACCACCGTATTCGCCTGATTTGGCTTCGTGTGACTTCTGGCTATTCCCAAAACTCAAGGGACCACTCCGGGGAACGCGTTTAGAGTCGATTGAGGAGATAAAAGCTGAATCGAAGAAGGTGCTGATGGCTATACCGGAAATGGACTATTTGGCATGTTTCGAGGATTGGAAAAATCGTTGGCATAAGTGTATTTCATCGAGGGGGATTATTTTGAATGGGATGAAATTGATTTACAATTTACTTTTTGCCCACATTATTACATCTCTTATTATACCCCAAGAAGAAGTTTTAGAAAACAACCAAGTTTGTTCACCAATATTTCTTGATGTAGGTCAGACATTCGATAAAGTGTGCATGAAGGTCTGATCTACAAACTAAAAACGATGCTGCCACACCAATACACCGAGTTACTCGAATCATATATTGCCGATAGGTATTTTAGAGCAAAACAAAATCAGTCTTACTCAAACAGAAAAAAAATCGAAGCAGGTGTAACTCAAAGCAGCATTCTTCGACCTGTGTTACGTTTAATCTACACAGCAGATTTACCAGTTTTTACTACAAGCAAAGTAGCCACGTTTGCTGGCGACAACGAGCACGATTCAAACAGAAAGTTACAAGCATCGGTAGATCAAATTATAATGTGGACTCTAAGCTGGAATATTAAACTAAACGAGGCCAAATCTGTACACGTTCACTTCACAAGGAAGAAAATTAATTACTTAGATCCCGGTGAAAACATTCTCTATTGCAGTACTCTTTAGTATCATAATACTGTTAAATACTTGGGAATGACATTGGACACGAGCCTAAAATGGAAGGAAAATGTTAAAATAAAAGCTGACGAAATTGGCATAAAATCAAAAAGGCTTAAATGGTTGATTGGCAGAAACTTCAAACTGTCAATATAAAACCAATTACTTATTTACAATCAAGTTTTCAAGCCAGTATTAAAGTTTTAAGGGGATATACTCAGTATACTTAAAAACGGAGGGGGAGACTTCTGAGATCGTTTCGAGTAGTACAAAAACCTGTGTAGTAAAGTTAGAACATGAAATGATAAAGTCAGAACTTAAGAACAAAAAACTTAGAATTTTAAATGTGTTTATTCATGAAATGATTCACCTAGAAGTCAATGCTCGAAAGTATATTTGTTCACAGAAAAAAAGAAGGCATATGTAGAAGAGAAGTCCCACATGTTTTTCAAAAGAGACACCTCATATTTGGCAAATTACACTAGTCAACAAACAAGTGGCCCACTTGGGCTTGGAGGTCATCTCCCTTTAAGTCTTACTGTAGGAAAACCACTTCGATTCTGTAATAAACGCTGAAATACTGTAGATGGCTGTGGATTCTGAGTCTAAGAAGTCGCATCAATCTCGAGCTTTGGCAAAAACAAGTCAGAAGCAGAGAAAGTGCTCAACATTCTTCACTTCCTCCTTGTGCGACAGAAGTCATTATAGAGAACGCCATACAATTCCTATGTATATATTACCATTAGGCAACGTCCAGTGATGATAGCTATTGGTTAGGTATTGAGTCCTATTCCCATTCATTCTTGGTCAGACCTGTTTAATTACCTCATAAGTGGGTCGCCTCGTGGTTGATCTTTTATGCGATGCATAGCGACCTAATCCAGAGTTTGCTCGAGGATAAGGGGATGCCAGGATACTAGAAAGAGTTAAATGATTTTAGTTCCTCACCTTTCCATCTCATCCACGGTGCAATTTCGTGTAATATCTTTGTATCGGCAGAACTCGTAGTACACCATTTAGTCATTCCATTTAGTATGCCTTCATTCAATTGCTACTTCGAAGGAAATACTATTGCACAGTGGTCGCTTGTTCCTTAATCCACAATGCAGCTTCTTTTATTAACTATTAGCAAAGCTTGAAATATACTGCAGTTTTCATGAAGCCATAGACTTAGGCAGTAGCATCGCTTTTGTGTAAATGCCGCTAACGACCCTCTTATTTAACTTTGTGTTGTCAGTGAAGCCACTGACCCTGGGTCTATATCGTTATTGTTAGATCATTCATATCTTTCTAGTGGAGCACTTACTTTTAAAGCAAAAATGTGGTGGCAGGGTTTTCTAGTTCCCTGTGTTTTTCCGGCAAATTCCTAGGATTTTTGAGTGCCCAAATCAGAAATCTTTCCAGAGTGGCGTGCCAGAGGGGGGCATTTAGTTAGTGGATATGTAAATCAGCTATATTTTTTTATGTGCTTGGTTGTACCATATAGAAAAGCTTATTATATAAGTATATTTTTTCTCAACCCAGCTTATATATGTGCTATAGTTTTAGATATAAGAATAGCAAGCAGCTAAACTCGAATTTCCAAGTATATTTCCAAATTCATAATTGCCTACAGTGACGGTGTTGCTAAGCCACGAAATCGCGAACCTTCTGAGTAAGGAGATACTTCGTTTTGCCCTTCTCCAGCTTCAGACCCCTCGCTTTGCCTCTCTAGCCAGATTGTAAATCGCAATTATCATTCGTATACGCCAGTAATTGTTTTCTCTTGTAAAATATTTCTTGTTTACTTTCAGTCAAATTAAAAAATATGTAAGATTAGGCAACTTTGAAGGACATTTTGTAGCTCGAAAACTATTACTTACAATGATGGATGCGAGGATATGCAGTTTCATATTGAACTTGAATGCTGAATGGCAAATGATTCATCTCAAATAAATACTGAGTATTGATGTACAAACATGAAACACCAAATTATAGAACAATTTTTTCTAATAGCGGTCGCACCTCGGTAAGCGTACGTATTTCTGGTAGGCCGAACATATTTCTGCAATGAAAAAGCTCCTCATACAATCCCGTTTGCCGTTCGGAGGCAGTATAAAACTGTAGGTTGCTCCATTTTTGGAAAAACCTCAAAACGCACACAACGAATAAGAGGAGGAGCTCGGCGAAATATCCAAACAAAAGGAGTAACCGCCAATTTTATAGGGTGTTTTCTTAAGAACTTGAGAACTTAAAATGATAATATAAAACAGAAATATTATTGGAATACATTTTTTTATTATAATATGGTAAATAGTTTAAGGGAATTTATTTTATGGATATGATATCTGGCATATGTTTGCCGCGGTTACGAGTTACATGGTCCATCCGATCAGTCCAATACATCGATTGTTAAGCGCGTTGTATGGCAAGTTGCGCCATCTTGTTGGAAACAAATGTCGTAGGTAGTTAGCTGATTAATTCTTGGAAGCAACGATTCAGTCAGCATGGCTCGAAAACGCGCACCATTTACCATAACGGGAGCTCCTTCCTCATTTCGGAAAAAATAAGGTCTGATGACGCTGTCGGCTTTTTTAAGTAATTTTGGACAATTTATAAGTTCTGGCATAAAACGATTCATGATGACTTGCCAAATCTTCCACAACAAACCTTCCATTCTAAGCTGTCAAACTATAGTTATCCATATGGACCCTTTATATAATATATACATAAATCTATTTTTCTTGCAAAGTAGTATTTAAAGGAACTTAAAAAAAAGCTTTAATTTAAAGTCACAGATTATTTCAATTTAACTGCGGCTACATCTTCTTTTCACTTTTCTTCAATTTTAATTTACAACTTCGAGGCGTACCAATCACCCAAACCAAAGCAACTCACACTTTTCGTACAACGCACATACATCTCACAGCCACATAGAAAGCAACACGAACCAATTTCACGCTGAATTAAACTTGGAACAATAGTTGAAGTGTCCTGTCAACAATTGTGCAATTGCGCATTCCCCCCACCTCCCACACAACAAGCGCTACTTATATTGCTTTCACGTTGCCTTTGTTGCTGGTGTTACCGTTTAGCTGATGCTGCCACTGTTGGCACCCTTCGCACGTGAGTGGCACTTTTTTGCCAGCTCCGTTCCTCATGAGCGAAAAACACCTTTAGGCTATTTTTAAGAATACTTTTGTATGCTGCTCATCATCAACACCGTCGCAATGGCACAGTGGAAGCAAGCAGCCAACATAACCAACAATGCAGCAAAAGACCTTTTGCGGTTACGTCAACTATGCCCAAGAAGGTATTCACTTTTGTCTCGGCAGCAATAAAGTTGAAGGTGTTGTTGTTGCTGACGTCTGTTGGACGAACTACTGCAAGTGCTGTGGTGTGAAATGAATAACGAAGCGAAATGAAGTGCACCTCAGGCGGTTTGATGTCTCACCTAACAGACGTGTCTGGCATATTTCGAATTGGTGTACCAAAGCAGAACGGGAACAAAAAGGGTGAGCGCTTACGTAGCGGAGATAGGTTTTGCAGAGAAAGGGCCAGAATAAAGTGAAAAAAAATTGTTAGAGTTGGGCCTTAAACACTACGAACTGTGTATATAAAAATTTTTTTTAAAACAATTATTTTATACAAATTTCCTAAATTTATTTTGTTTTTAAAGTAAATAAGTCTATTAAATAACGATTTTATTGTGTGAAATTAGCAAAAATTGAAATACAATATTTCAAAAACAAGATTTCAGATTTTTATAACAACCACTGGGAAATAAAATTTAAAAAATGCGATGAAAAATAGTAATTCAATATTATTTTATCGCCCAAGAATTAGAAAATTGAATATCCACACTTAACCTCCTTTTACTTTGTTTTTAAATATTTGGTTAACAAAGCTAGCAATTCTTCAAAAAGGAGCATATTCCAACCGATGAAATTTCATGCACGAATAATCGTAGGGCACAATGATAGCACGGCATTAATTGGTGCTCCTCACCTGCTTTAAACGCTTGCTTACTTGATGAAACAAGCGAGATGTCGCAAGGGAAGAACGCTAGAGTAGGAACTATGCTTTCTCTCGCTTACATCGCGGTAAGCCACATGCCGGCTTGCTTTCACCTATCACTTTGCCAGTTTGATAGCTATTTTCTCATTTCGTAGTATCTTTTACTATGGCAAAACGTGTCTTGTAGCATAAACTGCACTACAATAGCGTACAGGCCACGAGCCTTCTTGTTTGCCGACATGTTAGAAATGTCAATTTGTTGAAATTTGTTTTCAAATTTGCCAATTTTTTTTTTTTCGAATTTCAACCCTCATAGCTCGAGTCAAAGCGACAAGTCTACTCTTTGCTAATAACTACTCGTATCTTTGCTTTTTATTTCAGACCCCCGTAACTTGAGATATCATGTCAAAACTTTTTTTAATGGAAACAATTCTTTTTTGGAACATTTTTTTTAATTGCATATAATATCAGTAAGCATGTATAACGCGCTTAATCCCATAAAACAAATTTTAGTATGAAAAAAGAAAAAAATTGCGAGAAATAAGTGAAAAGTTTGGTACTAACCCCTTAATTGAAAATTTAAATATTTCGAATGTTGATGAACTCGACAATGTTAGCGAAATTCACTTTATGGATAATCTCTTATTTTACTGATTTCGCATTAAATAGCTTCGTCCGGGTTAAACATATAAAAGATTGTCATGAACAAGATCTCCAAGCGCGTAAAATCTATTGTAGTTTACTTGACTTTCAAGTGCAAGTGGCCAACCATCTTTAGTTCTTCGAGAAAGCTGAATCAATTAAAACACTAGGACGTATTTTTTCTCATACTACCCCAAAAATAAAGCCAGCAAGCCGAAAAAATACGTAAAACAAATTCTTTCAAGGAGACAGCCAAGGATACCGTTGATCACTTTTCAGAGCATGAAGAATCAGTCAACATAGTGGAAGAATGCGGTCTGTGTAGCGCGGATTTATTTTCTAAGTCCAAAATTTGAAATTCATAGAAACACTACTACAAATAAATATTAGTTAGCAAATTTTCACTTGCAATCACAATAAATTTAGTTTAACTTGGGAATAATGCACCGTACGACAAAAATCAACTTTTCTTGTTATCTGAAAAAACTGCTTATGCACGTGACACTATAGATTTTGTATATGTAGTAGTTTCATCCTTTTTTGGGTACAACTCAGTATTTAATTTTCTCATCCATTTTGATTATGCCTTTTTAAAAGTCCCAAAGGACAAACATTTCAAAGAATAGTTTTAAATACTTATACTCACTTCATGGTATTTAAACGGATATCACACGAAAGAGGGTAGATCCAGTTATTAAATACAAGTTTTTCGTTTATTTTTGCCCTGGACAAATAAAGATCGGTATCAAATATGAAGCTTAACTGGACGCTTAACAGTTCGTTGAAATTATCGATTCTCAGCAGTACAACAGAATCGACGTTTGCAACTATTCGCTCAAAAGAAATATTCATCCGTGAATGTTAGATTTGCGAAATTTCTTTCTAAATTTGCCTTAGTCCAATGAAGTATTTTTTCTATGTGTAATAATGAAAGCAGCGGTTTTTTCAATTTGGAAATTTGAGGTCTCTGCACGTATATGTCCTCGAATGGTGTCGTTGGATACATTAAAACCTCTTTTCCTTAAAACTGCTTCAGCTTCACGCAATGATAAGTTCGGCTTTGTCACAAACGAATCAATAATCTTCAGAGTTTAAACACTCCTCGTGTTTATGTACGAGGGGGGTTCAATAAGTACCCGTGGTAGAAATGAAGACAGCATTTTTTTTTCAAAAAAACTTTGTATAGGCCGCTTTTATAAGAATACACTTCTCCCAACGCTCCGGCCATTTATTTAACCCCTCTAAAACATAGAATTTGTCGAACTCTCCAAAATGCGCCTTTTGCTTGGCGATGATTTCCTCGTTCAAACTAAGTTTTTCTTCCGCGAGCCATTTTTTTATGTTGGAGAAAAAGGAACGGGAAGCCAATTGGCTGTTGTAGCAATTAATGCAGTTTGGCGGCGAAAACTCCGTATGAATGTGCTGGTGCATTATCGTGGTGAAAGAGCACCTTCGTTTTTGCCAAAGCGGCCGTGTCTCTTTTATTTTTTTTTTTTGGGAAAGCGGTCGAATAATTCACTGTAGTATTGTCCAGTAATCGTTTTTCCTTTTTCTAAAAAATCCATGAGGATGACGCCGTTCGCATCACGAAAAATCGTCGCCATTACCTTTCCGGCCGATGTGACTGGTTTCGCCTTCTTTGGAAAGGATTCACATTCAAAACACGGGTGGTACGGCTACTGCTATTTGCATAAGAGAAGAATATAAATACGAACTTATAAAATTTCCAGACACCGTTCATTTGGAGAAAATAGCTTTAAAAATTTTCTGTACAAATGGGGAAGAAATCTCGTTTGTATCATTATATAATCGACCATCTGATTTATTACATGTAAATGATCTTAATTTAGTTCTAGACTCTCTTAATTCAAATAAAATAGTAATTGGAGGAGATCTCAATGCTAGGCATACCAATTGGGGAGACTCCGTTATAAATAATAATGGGCGTATACTAAATAATTGGCTTCAACACTGTCCCACATTAAACTTGATACCAACAAAGCATCCCACTAGTGTATCTAGGCATCCAGCTTCATACTTAGATATATTTTTAGTGTCACCGTTTGTTGGAATACAATTTAATGAAGTAAATGGATATATTAATTGCTTAAACACTCATGAATACGAATCGGATCATAGTGGAGTAGAATTGATCATAAAATCAGATCATAATGTACTTAGTTGTCCGTTAACTGAGTTTTTCAATTATGATAAAACTGATGTAAAACATTTTAATGATATATTGTTAAGCAACCTTAGTACAAACTATTTACCAATCAATTGTAACGTAACACGAAATGAAATTGATAACTGCATTATAAATTTAAATAAAGCCATCGACACAGCTCTTAACTCAGGAGCTGTTCCTAAAGTAGAAGTGCGCAATCGTGGGCTTATAAACCTACCTAGTGATATACTACATTTAATTTCTGAAAAGAAGCGATTACGTCGCACTGCGTCAAGATGTGTTAATCCTCAGAGGAAAAACACTTTGACAGCTATAGTGCGTAATATTAGTAAGATTATAGAAGAGCGTATTTGTATACACGAAGAAAAATACTGGACAAATTACTTTTCCAATATACACATGAATAACAAAACATACAATAAAATTAAGGGATTATGTGGATTAAAAAAAGTGTTAAAGATGCCAGACCTAATTACAATTAAAGACGATATTGATATTGGCTTCCCTTATGCAAATCCGGATGGTAACAATAGTAGTGACAACATTGTTCTTACAGAAAACTTACATAAAATAAATGCATTAGCCTATAAGTTTGAACAAATACATCGCCAGAACCAGCAACTCGGAGATACAAATTTAACAGCTCAGGTTGAGAGTAGTGTATTAGAATTAGCTAACTCAGCTGAGCCAATTGTACATTTTATGAACAGCATAACAGCTGATGGTGAACAAACTACAGGTGAATCTCAATACACTTTTATAAACGCGGAGAAAATTTACATAATCTTACGATTAAAAAATAATAAAATGAGCTGTGGGGAAGACGGTATCTCAAACTTTTTGCTAAAGAAAACAACAAACACTTTCTGGAGATTCTTAGCAATTATCTTTAATCACTCACTTAATATAGGCTATTTCCCACTGGAATGGAAAACAGCAAAAATAAAATGCATTCCGAAACCAAACACTGACCTTAGTTCTCTTGTTAATTATCGCCCAATATCTCTTCTTTCAAATATTAGTAAATTATTGGAAGATTTTTTGCTTGAAAAAATAAAACAACATATCGAAGAGCGACATGTCTTAAAAGACTATCAATTTGGGTTCCGGCCATATCATTCAACATGCCACGCAATAACTTTACTCTCTGATTTTATTTGTAGTAATTTAAATCGACGACAGGCAACGATATTAGTCAGTCTAGATTTGGAAAAAGCATTCGATACTGCTTGGGTGGAAGGAATCTTATTTAAAATGTACAGGAAGTTCAACTTTGAAAAAAATCTTTGCATAATGTTGTATAGTTATTTAAAAGAGCGATCATCTTATGTTAACGAAGGTATATTTAATTCTTTGATAAGAGACGTTAGCTCAGGTGTGCCACAAGGTTCTTTGTTGGGGCCAATTCTCTATAACATCTTCTTAGCTGATTTCCCTGACCCACCATTAAGTTCTGAAATTAATAATTGCGATATTAAAGTGCTCATATACGCAGATGATATAATTATATTGGGATCTCATCAACGCATAACCAAAGCCAATGAAACCGTTAACTCATACCTAAATGAATTAAATACATACTTTCACAAATGGAAGCTAAAACTAAACTTCAATAAAAGCGAAACAACTACTGTTAAAGGAATACGTAAAAACTTATATCCAAATGCTTGTAAATATGAGCCTCAAATTAAAATAAATGGATTCAACATAAAATACAAAGAACAAATCAAATACTTGGGCATAATTTTGGATAGCAAATTCACCTTTGTAAGACATATAGATTTCATTTTGACAAAAGCAAAAAAAATGTTCTTTAGCTATTGTACTTTGTTAAGAAGGCAGGGTGGAATATCGAACTGTATTAAAATAAATATTTACAAACAAATAATTAGACCAATCATATCTTATGCTCATCCGATATGGTTCAACATTTCTTCGAGCCAAATGGAGAGACTCAGACGATTTGAACGATATGTTTTAAGAATTTGTAGCGGTCTTAATCGCCAACCTTACAGAAGTGGTACTTTTCGGAAAAGAGTTTCTAATAAAAGTTTGTATGGAAAATGTAAAATATCACGCATAGACTTTTTCTTAATGAAATCGTCAGTAAGATTTGTTGATAAACTGACATTCATAGAAAATGAACTGATAAACAAATATCTGTCAAAGGCAAGGGAAATATCATTACCTCTAACAGAAAAATATTTATCACCAATATATTTAAAAATACTAAAAAATAATAATATGTTACATAAAAATAGTAAAGCAATATATTATCATAGGCGATACAATACTTACAACTTCAACGATGAAAATTTAGTTTATAACATTGATCAATTTATAGCCAAATAAATTATAGAAGTTTATTATACGTTATCTCCTTTTTAAGCCCTTTTTGGGAGAATATAAATAAGTTTTAAAATTATGCCAAAGACATTCCAAATAATAATGATAACCTATTGTATAATCAAAAGAAAAATAAGTTTTAAACTCCTAGATAAATACAAATGTATGTTAGGATAATGCTAAATAATCTAATTTTATCATAACTTTGTAAACTCCTATGTTAAAATGATTTTGGGCAATAAATGAAATGAAATGAAAGTTTGAAAGACAAAGTTAATGTCATTGAAATTCGTAAAAATAAAAAACATAGTGAACGCGAGTTGGCAAAGAAATGTAAGATCAGCAAAACTCAAGCTGCTTGCATCATCAAAAACAAAGACTAAATTTTACGTTTATGGAACACTGATGTCCGATGATCCGAAGAGAAAAAGGAGTCTGCTAAAGCCCAAAGGTCTTAATATTGATAAATTGTGCTACGAATGGTTTGTGAAGGCACGAAATAAAGGCATTCCTTCGTCAGCCACACTTATAAGTAGCAAAGTTAAAGAAATTTCTGTGAGTCTCAATTACAAAGATTTTAGTGCATCATCCATCAAAATGATGTCAAAATTCTTACGCGAAACATTTACATAAAATGCAAATGATACTGAGTAGCTTTTCCGAGCATTACTCGATAAAACATTTGAAATAAAAGGTGAAAAATGCACAGGTGAAAAAATGGTTTAGAATAGGCTCACGATTTTACACTGGGTCAATATGGCTGAAGAAAGAGAACGCCTTTTTGTTATTGGGAAATCTGCAAGACCTTGGGGATTTCTCAACATAAATTTGAACAATTTACCCGTTATGTGGCGATCAAACCAAAAGTCTTGGATGATGTCTGATTTGACGACAGATTTTCTGCTGCAGTTCGATAGAAAAATGCAACTTCAAAAGCGGAGCGTCGTTCTATTTCTAGATAATGCGGCTTCCCATCCTCGCGATCTAAAATTGAAAAATATTAAAGCTATTTTTTTCCAAGCAAACACAACAGCGTTTGCTCAGCCCTTTGGCTAAGGCGCTATAAAAAACTAAAAGTCATGTATAAATCGATACTTTGTTTCGAATGGAAGAGACAAAAAACTGCTATGAAGTTGTCAAAATCAATTAATTTATTAGAGCAAGTGAGTCCACAGACAATAAGAAATCGTTTCATTAAAGCTGGTTTTGGGAAAACAGATATGTCCAATAACGATGGTGATTGGACCACAGAAGATGAGCTTTTGAATTCTCCAACGTTATTAATCGTTCAGAGCGAAATTCAAGTTAACATGCAAAGCTATCTTAATTTAGATAATGAAATATTCATTAATGATGAATATTTGGAAAATACTGAGGTGTTAACTGTTTGCCAAGAATCGTTGGCCATCTCGTCTGAAGATGAAATAGATAATGAGATTGACGACAAGTTAACTTCCTATAAAGAGGCTTATTTAGCTAAAAAAAACGAAACGCTTTTTCTCTAAACCACAACGTCCTTGAGGGTATTGAACTGCTTACTGATCTTCAAATACATCTCGAAGATTTGAAATTAAAGGAAAAACTCGCTAGGAGGATTCGGACTTCTTTAAATCAATTAAAATCCTTTTTTTGTCTTATATGTGTGTATGTATTAATATTCTTGTTTTGCAAATAAA
Organism: Anastrepha ludens; assembly: GCF_028408465.1. Classification (NCBI taxonomy): domain Eukaryota; kingdom Metazoa; phylum Arthropoda; class Insecta; order Diptera; family Tephritidae; genus Anastrepha; species Anastrepha ludens. The sequence goes on along the minus strand of NC_071498.1, from coordinate 83,822,134 downwards.
AATGTTTAAATATACATCTACCCTATCGTCAAAAAGTACCGGGAATGTTTAATTTAAACGAACCGCGCACGTGGGAATCGGTCCATACTTGTTTCTTATATTGGTAGCACTGTAAGACACACATCTGTCACTAGTTATCCCTTTTGAAGCGTTTGAGAGATGCTGTACATCGCAAACGGCCGGAAATGTGGGCAAACAATTCTTGGATTTTGCATATTGATAACGCGCCATCGCACCGAGCCCAAATTGTGCTGGATTATTTGACCAAACATTAAGTAAATACCATCGTGCAAGCACCCTATTCACCTGATATGGCCCCGAGCGACTTCTTTTTGTTTCCCAAGTTGAAGTTACCACTTCGAGGAAGAAGATTTCAGTCGATAGAGGAGATCAAAGAGAATGTGACGAAGGAGCTGAACGCCATCCCTTTGTCGGCCTACCAGGAGTGTATGGAAGGCTGGGTTAAACGTTGGCACATTTGTGTTGCTTCAGAGGGTCATATTTTGAAGGAGATAAAATAAATTTGACTAAAATTTAACTCTGTTTTATTTTATTTAAACATTCCCGGTACTTTTGGATCATAGGCTATTACACATTTTTATGAACTCTTTTTATAGTTTTCTCATAAGCGGACATCTCTCATAAGCGGACAAATTTGTCAGTCCCTTAGGTGCTCGCCTAAGAGAGAGTATACTGTATATTATTATAGAAAGGTAACAAGAATTAATAAAAAAATTAAATACATAGTCAAAACTTTGCAAAATATCTCGCTGTTATTATTCCGCTATTATTATATACAAACGTGACCTGCGGTGGCAGTGGAGTCGTGAGTGACGAGAACAACAGAATTGAGATTATTGGGCAAACAAATTTTATAAGTTTAAATTGAGCTTTCAGATGCGTTTCATCTTCATGGTATAAATGCACGCAAGGGGTAATGCCGAGGCTTGGCATAATTTTTCTCTTATTTCACGGCTTCATATTTGTAGTTAATCCTTAATTTTACTCCCAATTGTTTCAACCTCATGTTTTGATTTCTAACTTCTCAACAATTTTGACAAGCTATTTTTCATAATTTCAGAGATCTGGGACATCTATTTCATTTTGTATTCTGCATTTTCTTCCAAATACGCTGGTAAGTATTTTAGTTAGGCAGGTAGAAGTGGGAGTCAGTATTTAAACCAACTCACTTAGACCGTAGCCGATCCACTATGATACCACAGTAGATATTGCAACAAATATAAAAAAATAATATTTCTAAGCATAAACTGAACACCTTTTTAGGTATTAGACCAAAGTCATACCTCCTGCTGCTGCAGCACGCCATTTCACTTAAGCCATACCCCGCACACCATTATTGCGACAAAATCGCAGTCCTGCTGTCTGCACGCATTAAAATAGACATCTGCATTATGCAAACGTGTTGTGCATTTCATGTTTAACTGGTTGGAAAAATAAGGCGATATTATAAATTGTTGGCCGATGCAAAGACAACGAGACCACTTCCGGCGGGCAGGCGGTTAGGCAGAGGCAGGAAAGCAGGCAAGCGAATGGGCTAAAATGAGAAAATCAAGCGAACAACAACAGCGCATTGCTTCCACTTCAGCTCAAATATAAAATATTAGAAACTGACGGCCTACTTGTCTACAATGCACCGCGTCGCGCACCCTGGGCCCCTTTTCCAGCCAACGCTACGTGCACCCATTTACTGCGTATTCGTATAAATTGCAAAGATGGCAATAAACACACCAGGCAACATCCGCCGTAAATTCGTGTTGCCATCGCTGCTGCCATTTCAATTGCTGCAGCAAAGGATTTTTTGGCTGGAACAACAAGGGCTTCCTACCTTCGTTTGCGTACAATGCAAGTGAGAAGAGGTCGTTATTGTTATTGTACCTTTGTTGCCATAAAAATACTAGTAAAATCAGTGAAGGTTCCTGTATGAAAGTAGAAGGCACAAAATGTGAGGAGTTAAGCAAAGTAAGAATTATCACTGAAAGCACACACACACACTCGCATATGTGACACACAGTGAAAGGCTGGTGTGCGCCATTCGCATTCAACGACAGCCAGACAGTCAGTCAGTCTATTGCTGGCACTTTTGCCTACTTGCTGCAACACTTGCAACACTAGTTCTGTTAGCTGGCAGTTCACACCACACGAGAAAATCGCATTAAGAGTTCAAAGTCACAACTCGCACTTTACCAAATACTAAAATCAGGCTTTCGTTGTACTGGTACCACGTCCTTTTGGCCTATCAGTCGTCGTGCGAATCGTAAAAATTATGAATTTCAATGTGAGCACAAAGCACAAAAGCCAAGAAACACTCCATCTATTGTTGCCACCAATTCCACTATTGCCATTATTATTATTGCGACCGTAGTAACTGACTTTGCTGTTGTTGTTTTAGCACGGCGTATCGTTGCCAAACGCACTGTTCTTATGTTGGCGCTGCTGCTGCTGCTGACTGGGCCAGGTCCTTTGCTTGTGAATTATTGCGTGTTTCAAGCCATAGCTTCTACTCGAGGTGGCGACTTGCGGTACCTTGTGTTCTCACGAACGGCGTTAGAACTGCAATGCGTCCATGAAAATACATGTGCATGTATTGGTTTGTGTATGCGTGTGCACTTAAAGCTGCTGCGCTGCTATGATTTTTACACATTTTTCGCATTTGTGCCCCAGTGAAGGTAATTTATAATTGTTTAAATGGAATTTCGGAACAACGGCAAATATATTATTTTCTTCCACTGCTGTAGTTCAAACGAATGATGCTTTGCTTTTTATTTAGCATTTAATTTTTAATTACCATTAACTTGTTCGTATTTCAGCCTAGAAATTTATGGGTAATCTAATTTCATTGAGAATCGTCTTGAATTGCCTGACTTGTTCTGGCTAGTTGTTTGTGCATCCCACGTACGTATTATTTGTTTACTTAGTTACAAGAATGATAAATGAATATATTTCAGAACTTAAGACACTATCTACAAAGGCTTTCTGAATTACATATAGAATATGTTCGTCCCATATGTACACAGTAGAAATTCGACACTTGCACAGCTCCGTACTTGCAACACAGTTTTTTTTTCATTGCGTACTCCATACTTGCGACATTAGACAATTTTTGACTCGATACTCGCAACATTTTTTGTTGTGTGTTCCTCTTTTGCTCTTTTTACGTTGTATTTTTGAAAATTTAGCTCGGGTAAGTACCGTCAATGTCATTCTACTAATGACAATGTCTGAATTGAATCAGCTGAATGAATTTATGGGAAGTTACCTTATTTGCTTACGAAATGACGGCCTTGCGTTAACTTTTGCATGGTGTGGTCTCAAAATGACAAAAAGAAAATTTACACAGCTTACAATAAAAGCTGATATTCTGAACAAATTAAATGCGTTAATTTCCATTAAAGCATTAGCTAAAAACTTTCACGTGCATAGAGCAACAATAACGCGTGTTAAAAAGAATCAAAATTCCATAAGGAAGTTTGTTACGCGATCCGAATCCAGTCCAGGTAAAAGGAAAACTCTTAGGATTTCTGAAGTTTTAAAAATGGAAAAAGCTTTGTTCAATTGGCTTGCGGATCAAGGAGTGAAGTAATTACCCATTACAAACTATATACTAAAAGAGAAAGTTAAGTTATTACATGCCAAAATTCAGGAAACGCCTGGACTCTTCCACGCTAGCAATGGTTGAGTTGCAAACTTTCAAAAGATGTATGCAATACGATGGCTAAAAATTTTCGAAGAAAAGTTATCAAATAAGAATGACTCCCTCAATCCATTTTTGGAAAAATTTAACAAATCAATTATGGATTTAAGTTTACCAAAAGAGCAGATACATGTACAAAGTCAATGAGTCTGGCTTATTTTGGAAGCTCTTACCCGATAGAGCCGCGGCCGCCGTAGCCGAATGGGTTGGTGCGTGACTATCATTCGGAATATGGAGAGAACGTAAGTTAGAATCTTGATGCATGAACATCACATAATAGAAAACGTTTTTTCTAATAGCGGTCGCCTCTCGGCAGGCAATGACATACCTCCGAGTGTATTTCTGCTATGAAAAAGCTCCTTATAAAAATATCTCCCGTTCGGAGTCGGCTTGAAACTGTAGGTCCCTCCATTTGGGGAACAACATCAAGACGCACTCGGCCAAATACCCAGAAAGGGTGTACGCGCCAATTATATATACCTATGTATATATAACACTTCGTAAGGTTTTCACGAATTCTGCAGACAACCCATCCAATCTTGATTTTTTCTGTGCTCAATGAGTATCCTGTTTCTAGCGCTGGAAGGCTTATAACGGCTGTTTGGGTACCTGTATATGCCGGTCTTAAATTTTTAATAGAGCTTTCGCTGAAGTTACCTAGTTCCTTGACTTGTGAGCGGATGGCATCGACTATATCCTCCTTCGTAGGTATTTCATTTAGGTCCCGTATTTCTAGTGACTGCTCGTGTGTGAGCGCTTTTATTTCCGCCTGATCTCCCAGTAACTTAGCAATCCCTTCGTTATATTCTCGCGCACGCCCTGTCTGTGCTCTTACAAGTTGCAGCAGTATCTCTCCTGTGGCTGTATTTCTGATTCGTGACACGTTTTCACCAAGCTACCGGAGACCATCGTCTTTTTTGACCGCCCTCAATATGTCGCTATATGACATGTTGCCTATTCTTGTGATAACTATGGCATCAGGTCCCGGAGTGGGATTCATCTTCTTCTTGTTTTTGTGTTTGCTCATTCGTGTCTTGTACTTGACTTTCACCCAGTTCTCGTCTCTTGGAGTTTCCACTCTCGCAGTTTTAGCATATCCATTTGCACATTTCCATTATGTTCAATATTGTTTTTCTGCATGCACAAATGTACATACTTAATATATTGCGTATACTTATAAGTGCATATATATGTCATGGTGTTCATATGAAATTGGCCTGCATGCGAATGAAAATGTAGTTCAAGTACGCAAAAATTTCTCGTCGAGTTTATAATTAAATATTAACATCGCACCAGCTTCGAGCAGACAGAAGAAAGAAGAGAAAAGTTTGTTATAGATCACAAAAAGATGTGTCTTCGCACAGCTGAAATCACTAGTAAAGAGGCTGTCAATTCAAGCGATCCATCGCCGCAGCCGCCGCAACCGCACTCATTGCCAATGTGTGGCTCCCAATTACCATAGCACACTTCAGACTGCCGAAACGTAGATGTAAGAGCAGGAGCAACGGGGCAAATTTAAGGGGAGTAGTGAGAGATTTATATATTGGACGCACGGAAATAAAAATGCCAATTTTCAAAGGCAAATAATGAAAATTCTTACAAAAAAATCAACGCACTAAAACAAAAGCTACACAAATGCTCACAACAACAATAAGAGTAATACAAACAACAGTGGTGTAAAAACATTTGGACAACATCTGCTTCTCGTAAACTTAACTAAAAGAACAACAAGCAGTGTAAATTGAGCGAAGTCGCAAAAACAAAACAGCAACTAAAAGCTTCAAGTGTGAGCCGAGCGGATGGACAGACAGAGAAAACACCTCTGTTAATATACTCGCTGTTATTGTTTTCTTTTTCTGGGCTGTTGGCGTAGACCTTCTCTTTCACGTGGTCCCAAAAGAAAAAGTCACATAGTGTTAAATCACAAGATCTCGGTATCCAATTGTGATCACCTCTTCGAAAGATAACACGGTCCGGAAACTTTTCCCGTAAAAGATCAATGGTTTCGTTGCTTGTGTAGCATGTAGCGCCGTCTTGTTGAAAATAAACGCTGTCCAGATCAATACCATCCAATTCCGGCCTTAAAAATCGTTAATCATATCTCGATAGCGATAGATAACACCTGTTATTGGAGACCCCTTTATAAAAATATATTTCGGCGCTCTTATCCGTTCAATGTCGCGTCAATTTATGAAGTTAGATTTAGGTTCTTTAATTTAATAAATTTTGCAGGCAAAAATTAATGGAATTCTTTTTCAAAAGGATATTCACGCCGGCCAATAAGCCACATTGTAATGTATTTGAACAGAGCTTTCTCATAGTCAAATGCTCATGCCATACAAAGCCAACAGGGTCTTTTGATATTATTACGACGTCAGCTAGCTCACGCTACTTCACTTTTCGATCATTCAAAACGATTTTATGTTGTTTAATTTTTTTGATGATGTCTGGCGATGTCTCTTCGACCACGTTTGAAGTCAGCAAACCATCCTTTTATAGTTTTCCCCGATGCAGCGGAGCCCCATAACACTTTTCAAGCCATTGCTTCGCTTGAACGGTATTTTTTCTCATCAAGAAGCAGTGCAAAATTAAGGCCCGAAGTTCTTGTTGATCCATTCTTTTGAAAATAACAAAAGAAGCGTTCCTCTATTTTAAACTTTTCCGCGTCCAAACTTCACTCTCCACATTCAATTTCACCTTATGCATGTCCGTGGCAAATTCTGAAATATGTATGTATTAATAATTAAAATAACGCAAACTAAAATGATTTCTTTCATATCCACAAGAACTTACAATTCACACATAATAAATCCACCTTGCACATAAGCTACATACGAAATCTTCACTGAACTGTGGGAAATGTGGCGACTTTTTATTTTGTGACTACTTCCAACGTACGTTTCACAAGCAAATCTCACTGCAAATGAACAGCTGATTTTGGCTTGATGCTTGGACCAAAGGCAACAACAAATACATGTAGGGTTTTACTTATATGTGGTTGCTGTCACCTATAATAAATTCGCCGTGCTTTGATGTTTGGCATATTATTTATTTACTCTCGTGGCGCGGTATTTAATACAGCAACAATAACAACGTCACAAATGTTGTGCATTATTGACAAAGCAATCAAGGAAACAAGGAAAAACAATCTAGAAAACTAATTTTCATCCCCATTATTTTTGAAGATCACATAGACGCACACATTTATTTCACTTACATGCACTTCTTCGATTTAAATTCAAATATTTCACTGATACGCACATACATATACTCATAATCACAGAAAATGGTGCAAAAGTGTGGAACGTTGGTGGGTGTGATGCTCCGATTGATAGCTACCACACCCGAACCACACTCATTTCTTTTGCAAGTCAGAGATGACGCGATGAATTTCATGCTCGTCGGCGATGTTCACCTTGCCCGCTCCCACCTTGCTAATGAAAGCCTCCATGACGAAGGGTAGCCGCTGCTTGACACTTAATCGGTGCCACATTACGAGCGTCCGATCTAATTGATGCTTGGCGATGCGCTTGCTTGACTTTTTGTTGCCTATGTAAAATTGTTTGAAATTCTCGAAAGGATCATCGCAGAGTATCTCATTGGAAAGTGCAGCCCAGTAGAATGGCAGTTTCTGCCAACTTTTTAGATCCCACCAGTTGGGAAGCTTTCCGCAACTATTATTGCACATATGCGAGTGTAGTGTCTCCCATAATTTGACAGCCCGCTCCTCAATGCAATGCAGTTCCAACAATGTGGACGACGAGCATTTATCAGCTATTTTTGACACAACCCGCTTGCGCACTGCCTCACAAGTGCATTTGTCACCACCTGCCATCGGGTCTGCGTTATTTTCTTCACAGGGTGCCTCGTCTTTCACGTCATCCAACAGGCACTCACTTTCTGCCGCACATTCACTCCGCCTTACTTGTGACTGTTTTGATTTGCTATAGCATTCATTCTCTTCAATCTCCATCTGCTTCAGTTCCTCGCAAAAATCCGCCAATTGGTTATCTGGGTCATCAAAATCCTCATCTTCGTCACATTGCATCATTTCGTCGCCTTTTGTGATATGTGGGTGTGGCTCATAGACATTTTCAAGACATTTATCCACTGATTCAGTGAAGCGTGGCGTGGAAACGCTCATGGAACAGAGACAACACTCGCTGCCCTTCCGGAAAATGCTGGTCACATCGAATTGTAGAAAATGCAAAATGTGATCGATAATTACGTCCATCAGGCCACCAGAATTTTGATACGCTAGTTAGAGTTTTTGTGGCAGTTGAAAATGGTTCTGAATTTTCGCAAAATTTGTATTTTGTTTTATTTTCTACTTAATATAATTTATATTTTTGCTTGTTTCCTTTTTCGTTTACCTAATAAGAGAATTTTTAATTTGAACGGAAATATGAAGAAAATTTCATAGCAGCATTTAGACAGTTAAGCAATAAATTTTATTTAGCAGTTAAGGTGACGTTGGTAAAATGAATGGAAAGACGTATATGTATATAAATATACATAAATACTAGCTGGCACAAAATTAATCACCCTAACACAAGATTTACCATCGTATTTGATGTTCATGCACGGAGATTCGAAGAAACGCACTCCCGAATGTTGATTATCCATTCGGCCGCCTAGAAATTTATATGCCTTCCACAAATTTGATATAATAATGCACTTAGTCCTGCCATAAGTCCGTTATAGATATAAAGTTATAATAGAGAAAGCTCCTCATAAAAAATATCTACCGTTCGGAGTCGGCGTAAAACTGTAGGCCCTCCATTTGTGGAACCACATCAAGACGCAAACCACAAATAGGAGGAGGAGCTCGGTCAAAGACCCTAAAAGGGTGCAAGCGCCAATTATATCCATATATGTATATACCCGATAAAACTCTTGTGCGGTTAAAAGAAACCTCGGCTCCGGGGCATAAGAACAGTAAGGACAGAATAACGCCCCTTTCTTGTACAAATGGAAATCATAAAGTAAAATAATGGTTATTTGGAAATCGGCGAATACGCGTTCATTAAAATTTTTACTGATATGCCTGTTGTCTACAAAGAATATAAAAGTGTTTGGATGATCTTGGCTTTATTTGAATAATGGTTTTACAGCATATTTATTCCAGAAGTGTGTTACTTTTTTTTTCAAAGCAAAGAGTTCTGTTTTAATCAAAAATTGCTTAAATAAATAGGTAAAAGAGTTCCCTCGTGCGTAAAATCTTGCAGAAAAAGCACTTATTTTTATTATTTTTATTAATAATAAACCATGCCATTCCAAGGAAGGCGAAGTTAAGGTCAAATATTGGTGTGTGCTTTCCTCAAACTGTACAGCTCAGACATAGTCCATGGATCAAAACGTTATAAGGCTTACTAAATTGAACTACAAAAAATCCCTCTTAAGTCGCATTGTTGCTCGTGGAGAAGCTACCGACTTATCGGTAGCGAAATATCGACCTAAAAAAAGCAACATATTTTTTAGCCAGCTGTCAATTCAGTCATCACTTCAAAAACTGTTCGAAAATGCCTCTGACTAGAATTGTGACGATATCGTTCCTCTTTCGGAATTACGATTACAGATAACTGAAACATTGTACCAAGTCTCCCTACCTGAAATCGAGCAATGGATTGTTGAACCTCATTCGGACTCCACAGCTGTAAACGAAGAATACAGTAACGAAGACGGTGAAACAGTTGGTGCAAAATATAAGGAAGTAATGCTAAATACAAATAAAATTACATCGGAGGAGGCAAATATCAGCACTCAATGTATTCTTGGATTGGGCAAAGCAAAAAAATGCTTGCTTAAATGATGACATGACGCTGAGCCTCTGAACCACTCTGCTACTGAACCATCGAGTGTCTATAAAACAAACCAAAATTGAAAATTTCTTTAATTTCAAATGAAACTTATCGCTTTAAAAGATATTTAATTTCAATAATAAAAACAAATAAACGTAAGCAAAAAAACTAATTTAATTTGTGTGAAAAAAAACATCAGTACCTACGATAACTTAGAAATTCGCCCCGAGCCCGATTTTCATTACGTGTAAGCGCCATCAGAATTGGGAAGGACCTCTTCGAGCCGTTTGATACCAAACGAAGTTTCAGACATGTTGGATAGGATCGCACGAGCTTAATCGCTTAGGCACAATTTTTTATAAGAGCGTACAATTGTTGGCGAATACCGATGATATTGACATCATCGGACTTAACAACCGTGCTGTTAGGTCCGCAATCTCCAAACTGGATAAACAGGCAAAGCGAGGGGTCTGGTGGTGAACGAGAATAAAATGAAGTACCTCCTATCATCAAACACGCCACTATTCACAGTTATGATTTCGACGTTGTAAAAGACTTCGTTTATTTAGGAACCAGCATTAACACCGATAACAACGTCAGCCTGGAAATACTACGTAGATTCTCTCTTGCCCACAAGTGCTACTTTGGACTAAGTAGGCCACTGACGAACAAAGCTAAAACTATACAAGGCTTTCATCATGCCCTTCCTAACGAATGGCGCAGAAGCGTGGACAATGACAACATCCGATGAAGCGACGCTTGGAGTGTTTGAGAGAAAGATTCTGCGGAAGATTTGTGGGCCTTTGCACGTTGGCAATGGCGAATATCGCAGACGATGGAACGATGAGCTATATGAGCTTTACGACGACATAGACATAGATCCAGCGGCTACGTTGGCTGGGTCATGTCGTCCGAATGGATACAAACGCTCCGGCTCTAAAAGTATTCGATGCGGTACCAGTTGGTGGTAGCAGAGGAAGAGGAAGGCGTCCCTTGCGTTGGAAAGATCAGGTGGAGAAGGGCTTGGCCTCACTTGGTGAGTCCAACTGGCGCCGGTTAGCATGAGAAAGAAACGACTGGCGCGCTTTGTTGAATTCGGCCAAAATCGCGTAAACGGTTATCACTCCAATTAAGAAGAAGAGTTAAAGTGAGAATCGGGATCCTACTGTATAGCATTTTTATTTAATTTTATCGGTTACAACTAGCAGATATTGTTTGAGATGGGTTTTAGCTTTAGAAGAAGTATATATGTACACACAGGCCTTGTTTTATTTTATTTTATTATAGTCAATACCTTTTATTTCTAGATTCGAATTTCTCGCGCTCTTTTTCCACTCCACTATTCGGCTTATCTTTAAGAGAAAGGGTATCTCTAAACTTTACTATTATTATTTTTCCTGGCCAACTTATCTGCCATTTCGTTCCCGGTAATTCCTATGTGCATTGAACCCATAGAATACTTACGTGATTGTTTGGGCCTTTCCAGTACCATTGCGAATATAACCTGGAAAGAGTTGAAAGCCTTGATTGCTGCCTGGCTATCAGTAAGCATAACTACGCTTCTGTTGTTATAAGCTGAGGGTAAAGTGAGCGCATCTTTTTGATGCGCAGACGTGCACATGAAATATGCTCGTATTCTTGCCTAGTACCTCCGAGTACCTTTTCCCCGGCACGCCGCACCTACACCTGTACCTTCCTCATCAAGGGATTTGCCCGTGTACTAAGCTCTGGTGTATTTTTAATGGTTTTATATAACTCTTCTCAAGTCTTTTTATTGCCCAGTTCAGTATTGAGGTGTTACACAAAACTGAACATCGCTAAAATTATGACCCATGGCATTAGTTCTGCAAGAATATCAAACTTTCTGCGAGATGATGAAGTCTCTACCATACCTACATTTATTTTTACACCATTTGCTGCAAGAGTCCAATAAATTGAAATGTTGAGAAAAATGGCCTGAAAATGATAAATTTAAAAGAAAAACAAATTTTATGGTTTGAAATACACTTTATTATTAAATAAAGTCTCCCTGAACATCAATACACTTATTCCAAAGAGACTACATTTTTTTAATTCCATCCCTATAGTGAGAATCTGGGAGGGCTGCAAAATACGCTTCCACAGCTATTATGACCACATCATGTAATGAAAACCGCTTTCCACGTATGCCTTTTTTTAGGTCTGGAAACAGACGAAAGTCGCTAGGGGCCAAATCGGGTGGATGCTCTAACAATTCGAACTTTATTAATTAATGGATTATAGTCATTGTCAAAATGCTCTGGTGACACGGTGCATTGTACTGATGAAAAAGAATTTTTTTATTTTGCAAAGTGGATATTTTTTCATCTGGTCTAAAAGGTTACAATAGTATTAAGAATTTATTGTTCTACCAATTGGCAAGTAAATCACAAATAAAATGCCACTCTTATCCCAAACACTGATGCTAACTCATTGTTGGCCCATTTATGGACACGAACTCGTTTCGGAGTCGAAAAACCCGGCTCACATTGCTCTTTAGCCCATTGTTTTAGATCACCGTGATATATCGTCCATAGTTATGAATCGACGCATGTTGCTAAGAAAGTCGCATTCGAATAAGTTTTTGTTCCATTGTTAGCGAATGTGGCAGCCATTGTGCACACAGCTTTCTGAAACACAATACCCAGTCAAAATATTGCTTACACTGCCCAATGAGATGCCTAGGGTTTTCATTAAATCCTTTTCAGTCACTCTCTAATACGTTGGGCCCCTCGACGATACGCAGATCCGTCAGGAGGGGCACCCCTCAGGGCGGTGTACTTTCTCCTCTGCTGTGGATTCTGGCAATGAATAAATTGTTGAAGAATCTAGAGGAAAGGAGAATACACGTAGTGGCCTACGCAGACGATGTTGCAATATTAATAAGAGGGAAATTCCCAGATACCCTCTGCAATATAATGCAAAATGCTTTGAACGATGTAAGCCGGTGGGCTGCATCGAGTGGTCTTGGGGTAAATCCCAGCAAAACAGAACTAATCATGTTCACCAGGAAATACAGGTTACCTGTCCTAAACCCCCCTACTCTTGAGGGTATCACACTATCAATTGGGGAAGAGGCGAGCTACCTAGGACTGGTATTAGATAGGAAGCTCTCGTGGAAACAAACGATTAATGATAGAGTAAAAAAAGCAGCCACAGCACTCTATACATGCAAAAGAATTGTGGGGGCAAAATGGGGCCTAACCCCAAAAATAGTACACTGGCTATATACAGCAGTGGTACGGCCTATCATGACATACGGTGCATTGGTCTGGTGGCCAATACTCGAGAAAAGAACAACTGTAAAACGCCTAGAAAGTATTCAAAGAGGTGCTAGTCTCTGCATAAGCGGGGCACTAAAGACTACACCCACGGCAGCGATGAATGTCATGCTGCATTTATTACCGATTGAGGCCTACAGCAAGCAGCTGGCGGCGAAATCGGCACTTAGGCTAAGAGAATCTTCTAACTTAGCCACTAACAGAAGGGGTCACGCTAGAATACTAGACGAATATCCCTTCCTACATCAAGCGACAGACCTTTGTAGCTCAGTAGAGTTGCACTTAAACACATCCTTTACCATAACTTTCCCAACGAGGGAAGATTGGGACAATGGGGTAATGGACAATAAAAGCGGAATCAGCATCTATACAGACGGTTCCAAGCTAAATTATCAAGTAGGCGGAGGCATTTATTCTGAAGGAATGTATGCCAACACCTCATTCCGGTTACCGGATCACTGCAGTGTATTTCAAGCTGAAATTTTGGCTATCAGGGAGAGCCTGCTAACCCTAAATAAAAGTGTCCTCACCACAAGGGATATAAACATATTTTCAGATAGCCAATCGGCCCTGAAAGCTTTAAAATCGCCCAATATTAACTCGAAGACAGTAAAAGAATGTATCGACGTTTTGACAGAACTATCACAGTACTTTGCAATAAACCTGCTCTGGGTGCCGGGTCATAGAGACATAGAAGGCAACTGCAAAGCAGATGAATTAGCGAGATTGGGGACCACGTTACCGATCCAACCAGACAAAGCGGACATTCCTATACCCTTAGCAACTTGTAAGATGCTTATAGATAAACACACTATCAGTGCTGCCAACAGGCTGTGGTCTCAGACCTTGACCTGTAGAACTAGTAAAATGACGTGGCCGGAATGGAACATGGGCCGCACAAACCGACTGTTAAAACTAAACAGGAAAAATATGAGAAATCTACTCGGGGTCCTAACAGGGCATTGTCTTATTGGCAGACATGCCAGTAGGCTGGGAGCGCCCTATAACGACTATTGTAGAAGCTGTAACGATATTGAAGAAGAAGAGACTATAGAACACTTTCTATGCGGGTGCATGGCTCTGGATGGAAGAAGGTTCAATATTTTAGGAAAAAGTTCCCTGAATAACTTGGCAGAAGTAGCCAATGTAAAAATAACAAGTCTTGTTAAATATATTAAAGCCACAGGTTGGTTCAATGAGGACAATGTAGAGTGAGGAGAGGGGACAGCCCTGGTGGTATCACAATGGGCCTACAGCAGGCCTAGGTGTGTCAACCGACAACCACTATACCTACCTACCTACCTAATACGATATCCTGTATTTTTCCCACTATTTCTGTTGTTGTTGCTGTTTTTGAGCGCACTTGACGTGGATTGTCTTCAAGCCTTGTACGACGACATTTAGATTCAGCAATGCATCTTTGTACTGTACTAATTCAGTGCAAAAAGTCTTTATACACATCCAAATTCGTTCATAAATGTCCCTTTAAACCTTCTAAAAAATTCAATTACTGTACGAAACTTGTTTGTACGAGTACAAAATACTGTGACACGTCGCTACTAAATGGATTGTAGAGAAAGAATGAATAGACAGACTGAAATGAAACTCCACCCACGTTCATATGAACCAAATGATTGGTAAGTTCATAACAAAAAAATTTGTAGGCTAGTAGTAACGCCCTATCTTATCGAACCTTACTGAATAATCGTATTTTCTTTCTCAGTATTTGAGTTACTGGAAATAGATATCGCCATAATTCTTTTTCACAGCATAAAAGGAAGAGTTTGTGTGCATTTCTGTACATTTTTCTAAAAAAATTGGTTTTTGATTATGACACTATTGAATGAAATGAGCAATGTGTATATTAACTAAGTCCACAAAATGTATGAACGTTTCGAATAATTGCTCTTATTTGTCACTTTTTATACATGTGTACAAGTGCTACATACTCACAAATTCCTCCAAAGCCGTGTATTGTTGTTTATCCTGTAATTTACACTGACGCCTATGTTGTTTTCAATTTGCTACCAGAAGAAAAGTGAAAGCAAGGTAATTACCAACAGCACACAACCAACGTCAAAATATGCAGCATACTTACGTGCATACGTATGTATATATTGGAAGTATGTATATCAGTAGCAACAAAACCTATATACATACACACACATTTATATACGTATTTTCACATGTATGTGTGTATAGTATGCAACCAATTACCTTCACTATGTTGAGTTTATGAAAACGACGAGTTTTCCACTTGGTTGCCCGCGTTCTTGCTCGCGTTAAAATAATATGGAATACCGCCACTTCCGAGAAGCTTCCGAGGAAAATGATTGTGTGCAGTAGTGTGAGTGTGTGAAAGGATTACAGTAATAATTATGCTGGATTGTGATAGCAGGATTTCCACATGCACACATACATAGATAAATATGTAAGTGCAGGCATTGTTTGCATAGGTGGCTAAGGCTGTGAATGCATGCGTGCTGTGTTTATAGAAGTGAAACCTGCCGCAAACAAACTGTGGTGGCGTTAATTAAGTGCCAACACGAATTTCAACAAATTGCAACAACAACAACCGAACACAAATGTATGCTTAGCATAACAACAAATAATGATTATATAGCCTCAAGCGGTAGAAATAAAAAGAGCTGACAACACACATGGATATGAACAAATAATAGGACTATGAATAAGTTCGTTACGGTTTTACAACAGATGGCGTAACTTGATTATTATTCCATCGATCCACATTTCCAAACATTCATTGGAGAGCTACTGTCGTAAGGCACAAACGTCAGTATAAGTTTTTTATTTGAAGCGTAAACAACAATATTTTTACCACACTTGAAAATGTCGAATTTCGTGCCAAATAATGTGTTTTTGCGGGGAATTCTTCTTCATTATTTTAATATGAAGAAAAAAGCAGCCGAAAGTCATCGTATCTTGGTGGAAGTCTATGGTGAGCATGCTCTATCTGAGCGAACGTGCCAGAAGTGGTTTGCACGCTTTAAAAGTGGTGATTTTGGCTTGGAAGACGAAGAACGCGAGGGTGCGCCGCCAAAGTTCATGGATACCGAATTGGAGGAATTGCTCGATCAAGATCCGGCTCAAACGCAAGAAGAGGTTGCAAAAACTTTGGGAGTTGATCAATCAACCATTTCCAAACGTTTAAAAGCCATGGGAATGATCCGAAAGGTAGGCCATTGGGTGCCGTATGAATTGAAGCCAAGAGACGTTGAACGCCGTTTTATGGCATGCGAACAACTGCTTCAACGGCACAAAAGAAAGGGTTTTTTGCATCGAATTGTGACTGGCGATGAAAAGTGGGTCCATTACGACAATCCAAAACGTCGGGCAACGTATGGATACCCTGGCCATGCTTCAACATCGACGTCGGCGCAGAATATTCATGGCCTGAAGGTTATGCTGTGTATCTGGTGGGACCAGCTGGGTGTTGTGTATTATGAGCTACTGAAACCGAATGAAACGATTACGGGGGATGTCTACCGACGACAATTGATGCGTTTGAGCCGAGCACTGCGAGAAAAATGGCCGCAATACGCCGATAGACACGACAAAGTTATTTTGCAACATGACAATGCTCGGCCACATGTTGCACAAGTGGTCAAAACATACTTAGAAACGCTCAAATGGGATGTCCTACCCCACCCGCCGTATAGTCCAGACCTTGCGCCATCCGATTACTATCTCTTCCGATCGATGCAACATGGCCTGGCTGACCAGCACTTCCGTAATTACGATGAAGTCAAAAAATGGATCGATTCGTGGATTGCGGCAAAACCGACCGAATTTTTCACAAAGGGAATGCGTGAATTGCCAGAAAGATGGGAAAAAGTAGTAGTAAGCGATGGACAATATTTTGAATATTAAATTTGTAACCATTTTACGTCAATAAAGTTTCAAATTTCGAAAAAAAACCGCACGAACTTATTCATAGTCCTATTACAAACGCAATACGTATATTTGTATGTCATTTCTTAATATATAAAAAGAGGTGGTGAGAGCTCTCAATAGACTAGGCTTCAAAAATGTTTTGTATTTTTAAACGTAGCTAAATTTTCATGAAAAGTTAACGTGAATTACTTATTCTTAGTTAGTTCCCTTCAAGCAACAAATGCGCAGAATTTATATGCCTACGAAATATTACAATAAATGTTTGCAAGTAAAGTAAAGCTCAAATCCAAGTGTAATAATTCAAAAATTGACAAAAAAAGTCGAAGTATATGAAAATAAATGTGAGGGTTTGTTTTGGTTGCTTGCCCGGCATGCATAATAATAAGTTCGAAAAATACATAACAGAGAGGCATTATAAAGGGTCTTTGAAAAGTGACACCTAGAGTGAATACCTTTTTTTACGTCACCTTTAACATTTGTCAACAATTTTACATATAGAGACATTATTGAACATCGTTTTAAAATTATTGGAACTTATTATGAAAATGGTAAATTTTTAAGAACAACATATGGAAAACTTCGTGATTTCTTTTTTTTTTTTTTTTGTTGGAAATAATCATCCGAATGAGTCGACAATTCAAAGGCTTGTGAAAAATTTTCAAGTAACTGGCTCTGTCGGGGATAGGAAAAGGACTTCCTCACCAAAAACTGGACGTTTTGTTGAGAATATTGCTGCCATGGCGCAAAGTGTTGCCAAACAACCTTCAAATCAATATCTTGACGTTCTCCACAAATAGACATTCATAAATTGACTATTTGGCGTATTACAGCTGTAGATCTGCTCATAGTGGACATTTAAGGGGTTAGGCCACTCTAGGATTTTCAAAATATCGAAATTTTTTTTTTTTGCTTAAAAGATGCTTTAAACTCTTTAGAATATAAAACAAAAAGTCCTATGCGTGAAAAAAATGTTTATCTCTAATATTTCGCACTTTTGCGCGAGCGCCTCTGACGTCTCTGACACGACTATTCAAATTTAAACCGTGTTTATCTCAAAACGTGATTTTTCAAAACTGCACGCAGCATAACACAAACAATTTTTAATATTTTCACTTGTAATTGTACAAGGATCTTTAGAAGATTATTCCGCACTGAAATACGTACGGATTTTTTTATTAATTAATTAGAAAAATTTTTATAAACAATTAACGGTTCCATTTTAGATGAAAAATTCTACTTTTGACTTCAAACATCTGCAAAATACACAAATTTCAATATTTCTAAAATCCCGTACGTATTTCTACAGCTATACTCACGTCGATTGAGAAGAATTTTTTTAATTTGGTTTAGGTGGACATTTACGTCAGTTGTACTGCGTGCCGTGAAGTGCCTTTTTCGCAGGGCGCGTTCAGAGATTCACTCCAAAGGCGCCATTTTGTAATATTTTTCAATAAAAATATTTGTAATTACACTTAAATACATGCTTAATAATATACTTAAAAAGTTTTTTCCTAGCACCTTTCTTTCAATGTAAAAAATATCCTTAAAAAACTGCTTTTTTTACAGTAGCTAGAGTGGCGTAACCCCTTAAATGATGTCTTATTTTACATCGTTAAAAGCCGTATTTTGAATAAAAATAATCAAACCTAAAAGAACGCCAATTTCACATGTCTTATTTTAAAACAGCAGCTAGTCACGTCTTTTCAAAGACCCTTAAGGGGTAACACCACTGTACACGCGTAAAATAAACACGATTTTTAAAGAATTTTTTTGTACAGAAGGAAAGGGAAAGGAATCACTCTGATTTGGGAAGTTATTACTTATATACTAAAATACAAAACTGCAAAGTTTGATCGAAAAATTTTACAAAATGGCGGCATTGGAGACATTTTTGTAATGTGGTTTCTCTTGAAGGAGCTCCACGGCACGCAGCACAGGGGGCGCAAATTTTAATCTGGAACAAAGAAACATTTTTCTTCTTAATCTAGATAAAAATAGCTAGAGCTACACGTAGGGGATTTAAAAAATATTTATTTTTGTGGAATTAGCAAGCATTTGAAGGAAAAAACTCTATTTTGGACTAAAAAAACGGCATTTAAATAATTATAACAATCGTTTAAATTAATCTATCGAAAAACCCCTACGCTTTTCTCTTAAGAAGGTTATTATACAGACATAGTGAAAAACCTGATTAAAAATATTAAAAATTGTTTGAGTTATGCTGCGTGCCAATTTCAGAAAACGTGTTTTGAGAAAAACGCATTTAAAATATGGAAATTTGGAGAAGTCGTTAGGTAGCAGTCACTAACTTAAAATATTTATGAAATAAACTTCGGTAACGTATAAAACTTTTTGTTCTGTATTTTAAAAGTTTCAAAGAATTTTTTAAGCTTATAAAAAAAAATAAATTTTTTGAAATTTCTACAGTGGTGTTACCCCTTAACAATGCTAGTTTATATAAGTATGAAATGTATGCGTACATTTTTCATATCGAATGGTTTTCCTTCCTACAAATCCCCTTCCAGTATAATTATTATCTTTTTCATATTTGGTATTTATACACGTTTTGTATTTCAGCACATAAAGATGTTCAATGATTTCAGCCTTTTTAGCACGATTGCTTTTGCTTTCTTTGCAGCACATAGGTAAAACTTTGATTTATGACTTGGTTGGATTTAGATATAAATACACATAAATTTTCTAATATAAATAATAGTGATAGTGTAATTCAGAAAACTTTATTCACCAATAGTGTGGTTGACAGGCTTAAAATAGCTTGATTTTATGAAAGAACCCAGTTGTATGCCGCCTTTACTCAGCAGGTATTTTTTAAATAGCTTTTCATTGGTGCAGTTTACTCGCCTTTTTGACTTAGGCGCGATCCTGTCTTTGCATTGCTGCATGCATGATTATCGTAGACCAGTCCCACTGAATTTGCTTCTTCTGTTGTGCTTGCCCTTCTTTTTATTATCCATATTATCTTTTCACATTTCATAGGCGGAAGCTTCTTTACCGCCTACCCCATAATTCTCATTTATGCCTTATATAATACATATATGTGATGTTGATAAACTATACGAGGGGCTTATATCGGAGCACTACTCCTCTAGGGAACTACTACTGGATTTATTGTTACTCTCCAGCTTAATCCTGGTACCTAGAGCTGCTATGTCCAACGTTAATACAGGTAATTTTTGAGAATACATTGGGGACGAGTGAAAGCTTTTAAGTCGATACTTCTGCGCACAGTACGAAACAAAAGTAATTTTACACATTCTACGAACTACGCGCAATTGTATCTCTTGATAAAAGTACTCCCTCTAAAATATTGATCATATGTTTACCTTTCTTTCCAAAACAAGCTACCACATCCTTAGCGAGTTCTGTAAACATCCGACAACGTCATCAAAAATCCGACAACGTTTAGGTAGTGCCAAGCGAAATAACAAAAACAGATTACTTTATATTTATAATTTTTTTTCTAACCAACAATTAATATTTCTCTTTCGCCCTCTTCAATATTAAAACGAAATATAATAAACCTTTCGAAATTAAATTTGTGCCTACACTTAACATTGCAGTGTATAATTGGCGCTTACACTCTTTAGTGGGTGTTTGGCCGCGCTACTTCTCCAATTTATTGTGGGCGTCTCAATATTTTGACGTGATAACGTCTTATAACTCTATGCAGCGGGCTGCACGCATCAAAAAATGCGGCGTTGTCTTGCTCATGCGGCGTTACCTTGCTTGAACTGCAAGCGACAGCGCGGAACGAACGGCAAAGAGGCACAATCGGCCCCCGCGTTCGGCAACGTTCGACATCTGGCTCTCTCCTACTTGAGTGAGCATATATTGTATATGTATGTATTATGCGCATATGTACCCAGCAAGGAGAGTCCCGGTCACGTAACCTAGTGCCGCTACCGTCACGCGTGACCTAAACGGTCACCGCACATTGCGCATTACAACCACTTTGTTAAGAGCGTTGGGAAAATCGTGCGAAAAATTTTGTGTACGTGTGATTTTCTATCCCCTTCATACGTATGGAGTCGTTACAGTGCCAGTTACATATAAGCGTAGCGACAAACAAAATAACTTTTAGCGCACCACCGACAGGACACGCGAAAGCCGAGCGTCTAGCAATGCCTGTTTCCGATCCAGAATCCTGACTTCGAATCTCAAAAAAAATTTTTTTTTATGTATTTATTTTATTTTGATTTAGATATTTATTTATTTATTTATTTATTTATTTATTTATTCATCAATTAAAGTATAACTTAAATAGATTACTAATATTAAAGCTTAAATAATATATAATTTATGGTAAACAATACTGTGAGATACATTAGTCACAATTCAAAAAGTGTATCTCCAGATTAAGTCTTGATTTGAAAGTCTCTCGTGAGTTAGAGAATATATCCAAATGTTTGCATAATTGGTTAGACTGTCTTATACAACGTATGAGCGGTTCATTTCGACTAAAATTGGTCTTGTGATAAGGTAAATGGAACATATTGCTGAGTCTTAGGTTACGAGTGGGACAATTAAAGAGTATTAGCTCCAGCAAGAAGTGACATTTGATATGATTCGTAACTATGTCTCTTATAAACATTACCGATGAAGTTTTTCTCCGCATTTCTAAAGTTGGCAGTGCTAACAAAAGACATCTACTTTTATATGCAGCCAACTGCAAGGCCAACGAAGTGAATAAATAGCAAATCGAGTGAAACGTTTTTGAACCTTCTCAATTCTTAAAGATGAACCCATATAGAATGGATCCCAAATGATGCTGCAATATTCGAGGTTTGATCTCACAAGAGAAAAATACAAATTTTTCAGCGTAGAGATATCCTGGAACTCCCTCGAATTCCTTAGTTTAATGGTATTTGTGGTGTGCGTCTTGATGTTGATCCACAAATGGAGGGACCTACTATTTCAAGCCGACTCCGAACAACAGATATTTTTATGAGGAGCTTTTTCATGGCAGAAATACATTCGGAGGTTTGCCATTGTCTGCCGAGGGGCGACCGCTATTAGAAAATTTTTTTTCTTAATTTTGGTGTTTTCACTGAGATTCGAACCAACGTTCTCTCGGTGAATTCTGAATGGTAGTCACGCACCAACCCATTCGGCTACGGCGTTTGTTTATTTTTACTGATGCAAAAATGAGAAAAAATATATGAATAAAGTTTGCTTCCTGCTTACACATTTTCCAAAGGTGACGGAGAACTAAAAAAAAGTCGATTTTCAAACAAATACGAGTGCATATGAGTTTGTGACATACAAAAAAGTGTAATTGTGTTAGAGTTTCGGTCACGCAGGTTTTGCTGAGTAGTAATATATATAAATTCACATACTTGTATTTGCATATGCCTTCTTCCTGTGTGCATTGCAATGAACCATTTCTCTATGAGGATTATTAATTTGATTTACTTGAGGAATTTAAAATAAAACCAATTGTATCATCATCATCCTTCTTCTTCTTAATTGGCGCTATAACCGCTTACGCGATTTTGGCCGAGTTTAACAAAGCGCGCCAGTCGTTTCTTTCTCGTGCTAACCGGCGCCAGTTGGACACACCAAGTGAAGCCAAGTCCTTCTCCACCTGATCTTTCCAACGCAGAGGAGGCCGCCCTCTTCCTCTGCTACCACCAGCTGGTACCGCATCGAATACTTTCAAAGCCGGAGCGTTTGTATCCATTCGGACGACATGACCCAGCCAACGTAGCCGCTGGATCTTTATTCGCTGCGCTATGTCTATGTCGTCGTAAAGCTCATACAGCTCATCGTTCCATCGTCTGCGATATTCGCCGTTGCCAACGTGCAAAGGTCCAAAAATCTTACGCAGAATCTTTCTCTCGAACACTCCAAGCGTCGCTTCATCGGATGTTGTCATCGTCCAAGCTTCTGCGCCATACGTTATGACGGGCATGATGAGAGTCTTGTAGAGTGTTAGTTTTGTTCGTCGAGAGAGGACTTTACTACTCAATTGCCTACTTAGTCCAAAGTAGCACTTGTTGGCAAGAGAGATTCTACGTTGGATTTCAAGGCTGACATTGTTATCGGTGTTAATGCTGGTTCCTAAATAGACGAAGTCTTTTACAACCTCAAAATTATAACTGTCAACAGTGACGTGGGTGCCGATACGCGAGTGCGCCGACTGTTTGTTTGAAGACAGGAGGTACTTCGTTTTGTCCTCGTTCACTACCAGACCCATTCGCTTTGCCTCTTTATCCAGTTTGGAGAAGGCAGAACTAACAGCGCGGTTGTTAAGGCCGATGATGTCAATATCATCGGCATACGCCAGCAATTGTACGCTCTTATAAAAAATTGTGCCTGAGCGATTAAGTTCTGCGGCTCGCACGATGCTCTCCAACATCAGGTTAAAGAAGTCACACGACAGGGAGTCACCCTGTCTGAAACCTCGTTTGGTATCAAACGGCTCATCATCATCCTTACCGAACTTATAATTAGTGACGACTAGTTGTTAATTATATATGAAGGAAAAAATGTATGGTAATATTTACCACATACCACATGTATATAAACATGCATAGAATAGGATAGGGCGCTGATAGGAAAAGTAGGAAATGAAAGGGAGTGTTTCGAGTGTTATGTAAATGTAACTTGATCAATTCCATTGTGATTCCATTTACCTCCTCCTCTATATCCATACAAAATATCTAACAAACAAATAAAATTAAAATTTTCTTTTGAAAAATGCAACCATTCCATCAGTATTTTCTTATGACGTTGTCACGTTAAACTATCGTCAGTAAACCGACTTTACAGACAACTTCTCTTTTTTCTACAAATTGGAGGGGACTACAGTTCTTAGCCGACTCCGAAAGGCAGATGGTTTACTATGAGGAGCTTTTCCATGACAGAAATGCTCTCGAAGGTTTGCCATTGCCTGCCAAGGGGGACCATTGTCAAAAACAGTCACCTTCACATGCACTGTTAAACAATTTGAACCGCACTTATACTGTTTTCTGATTGCCGTATACCTAATACCGCTCGCATGAAGTCTGATCAACAGTCGGAACACGATCCGTCGTGTAAGTGTAAAAATACATAATCCTCATATACCTATGTATGTACATGAGAAAACTAAAAAGTCAGCATAAATAACTAAACGAGATAGAGACAATATTGGACATTTCGATCATGTCGATCGTCGATTTTGGGCAATTTTTTGTTTTCCAAATAATTTCAAGAAACCAAGGCAGTCGTATGGGACAAGAAGAGAAAAAATGTTCGCGGCCACCAATTCAAATGCTGATATTAGGGGAGGGAATATTTCATTGGGACTAGTATTGAAATGTTGGGCATCGATGTCTCTTAAATGGTTTCAATTTTTCCCAAAAATTATTCATACTCGTTTTTAATTATGGGTATGAAAATAAGTCTCCGCCCGTTCTTAGCCAAATTTTCAAATTATTTAAATAATCCATGGTATTATGTGAAGTATGTGCCCTTGGAAGATACAACTTTACTCCATCTTTCGGGCAGCATACGGATTCCTCTGACGAAAAATTCGAGTTCATTTGACTTAATGCATTCATTGAGCCAGTTTGCGATGCTTTCGTAAGAAGTGAACCGCTCTTCAATAAGGGCTGATTGCATTGATCGGAACAGATCGGCATCCGAAGGTGCAATGTCTGGGGAATACGGCTGGTGTGACTTCGCGTTGTCATGCAGGAAAATTAGTTTGTCATGTCTACCGTCCCATTACGGCTCGATTCAAAAGCATTAGCTGCTGTCGGTAAGGATCGCCAGTGACGGTTTTTGATGGCTTAAGGAGTTCATAATAGATAACAAACACCCTGATCCCACCAGATGCACAACATAATTTTTGTAATCATGATTTTTTTTGTTGTCGATGGACCTGGCTCACATGCAGACATTTTCGACGCTTAGGTTTATCATAATAGATATATTTTTCATCGCCAGTGACGATGGGATGCAGAAAATCTTTTCTTTTCTGCCGTTCAAGAAGCATCTGACAAGTCAACAAACGTCTCTCGATATCCCTCTCCTTCAATTGATGTGGCGCCCAATTACCTACTTTTTGGACCATTCTTATCGCGTGCAAACGTTTACCAACGCTTGATCTATCAACATCTAACTCTTTAGACATATATCAAGGGCTCGACAATAATTGTTGTAGTTGAGTATCTTCGAATTTTTTCGGTGGCCCTTCGCGATCTTTATCACTCCCGACGAAATTGCCACTTTGGAAGCGTCGAAACCACTCTTTACAAGTTGTATTTGATGGAGCGTGATTAGCCTAAATATCGATCAAAATACCACACGTCCCAGCTGCACTTTTCTTTAAAAGATAATAATGACGCACTACTTCTGGCATATGCTGTTTTTTCGGGACGAACGTAGACATTTTTGACGTCAGATAAAAAGGATCTTTACACTTGAAACGAATGTCACCCTCGAATAAATGTTTATCAACGTCGCACGGGAAATGTCGCACTTGATATTTTTTTCCAATAATGATATTTGTATTGAAGAAGTATTCGGAGTATTTATTTTCATAATAACAACAAACTTAACAAAAACATGGAGTATGTATAAAGTAATAATAAAATATTAAATATAATAAGCAAAAATAAATTTCAATAAAATTAGAAACAAGCATATCTCGAAACGGTTTATCAAAAGTTAGGTTAGCTAGCGCTGGCTGATCTGTAAAAGGATCTCCTTTAGAACTTTAGACCTTATGTTTGGAATCGAGCTATTGTTTTATGTAAATTTTTGATGCACGCCTTCGCGAGTTTTAACAAGCCGTTCAACCTTTTGTCAGCAATATCCCCCAAGGGTGAAAACTTTGCTGATCATAGGCACCTTTGTCGAGTCCTACAAAAAGCAGAACAGTGGATAGATGTTTAAAAGTACCCCTAGCATTCGCTTCGTTGCATGTGATACACGCATCGTAATAGGGTCCTGGCAGTACTCCAACCAATATTTTGCAGTATTTTCTAGAGAGTGATAAATTAAAGTTTGTAGTTTTCGTATTCCAAGTCCTTAGCATTAGTGTGGCAGTTTTGTATAAAGTTGAAAGTCATTTTGGGTTGGCTTATGAAAACTTACTTTAAATTCGTAAATATAGTAAAATATAATAAAATATAGTAAAAAAATAATTTGATTAACTTTGATTTTTTTTTTTTCATGGTGGACTCTCTGGTGGAAATGCCAATATGCAATTTCTGAATGAATGGATTGAGCGCTTACAGGTCAATGGATCCAAGTACATATTTCGAGCTTGGCATTCCATTTTCTTGGAAATTGTTTATTTGTAGGCTTGAGTATAAAAAGAAGTAAACTAAACTAATTTTATAATTTTTGGTTTTTTGAAAAAGATTTTATTCTGTTGTTAAAAATTTTTAGGAGAAACATTTTGGAGTCCTTTTTGAAAAATATTTGGAAATTTTTTTTTCCATTCTCTAGGATAGAATGTGCATTTAAAAATAAATTGTTAAAAAAAAAAAATACTTTTTTTGCGGAACATTTTTTGGATTTTTTTTGTTTTTTTGCTTAACTCTTAACATTAATCTTTCATTTGATGCTCATAGAAAGAGGATAATTGTTTAAATGCTAAGCTCAAACTGAAACTTTGAGCTCGCTACGCAGACTTACTACCTTTGAGTTATAATCGCGCACATATCCATTCGATAAATAAAACCTATAAAAATTATATTCTTTCAGGTTACTCTATTTTCCATCAAAATACAGATCTAAATAATTATATGTGTAAAACTACATAATTGAAATGTCCACCATCCGCTAAACAGTCCATTCATGAATGCCTAATTACTGAGAAAGTTGTTCAGTAACACTTTGCGCAACAGCAGCAATATTTTCAAGAGAATGTACAGTTTTTGGGTTGTCAGAAAATGTTTCGCCAATCTCATTCCGACTCATTCGGATGATTATTTCCACCCAAAGAAACTATAATTTTGCGATATGTGGTTTTAAATATCAACCATTTTCATAATAAGTTTGAATAATTAACGCGCTGTTCTATCGTGTAAAATTGCATATCTGTCTACTTTATAAATGCCAACGTTCACATAAAAACAGGTACCGTCTAGGAATTATTCCCTACTGACATCTAGGCGTCGCTTTTGAAAGAGCCTTTACTTCCAACTAAGCTAGCTAAACTTTTTGACCACATTCAGAGTTAGCTGAAGCATTAAAGATCTGAATAGGTATATGAACTTTTGTATGGAATGGTAGAATTTATTGCATTACATTGTGCATTTTGTATATTAGCAATAAAATCATTACCACTCATGCATTTCTTAGTTTTACGGTGATAGCTTGTAAAAATTTTCCCTGCTAATACAGATGAAGAAAAATAAATGCATGCTCCATCATAAGGTATGTAAGTATGCCAAATATTGTACACATAAAATGAATAAATTCTTCAATGAAATACTAACACGCACCAATCCCTTGTATCAATTTGACCACAACACAGCCCCATTTAGTGACAAAAATGTGCGGCACAAATAATATATGTATGTGACCTGGTCTACGAAAAGGTACCTTACGTGAGAAAACAAGTTTTCGAGAAAACAGCAGTTAAAGTTTAAACTTCTAAAAACCCTTGTAATTTTTTTAAATATTAATATTTTTCAATCCGGTTTGGCTTATTTTCTTCAGCATAGATCACAGTATCAATAAAATCACAGAAGCAGTGAAAAACATTTTTTTAAATATAAATAAATAAGAAAAAGTTAATGCAAATCGCAGAAATCGTTTTAAAAGATAAGTTAGTTTTTGTACCGACATCCATGCCAAAAAAACTTATAAGACCCGGTGACAAAAATTTTTCGAAGTACTGAATACGATTCTGGTGTCAAATTTGAAAAATTTTAAATGGCATATCCAAGATGGCGCTCCAAACATAGAATAAATAATTTAAGTTTTCCAAATAGCAACAATAACTATAAATAAGTGACACATGCTTGTAAAGGTTTTTAAAGCCACTGACTACGAATATGATGTCAAATTGACAATTTTACAGTTGACAGCTGCGTTGCTTCTCCTTATTCTACTTCGCGACTTTTCTGTTACTACGTTTATGTAATCATTTCTATTAGTCTTTTGTTCACAAAATAGTGAAAAATGAGTGTTGACGAGGAGTTTAGTGCCGTTTACAGTAAATATTTTCCTTTTTATTTTTTTAAATCTCACAACAGATTCGTAATCAGCGACCTCCAAAACCCCCGAGTGAAAAGTTTCAAGCGGATCTGATGAATTTTGAAAAAATATGTGCGCCATATTGGATCCGTCATAAATCTGATATCGGATTCGTAATCAGCAACGCCAAAAACCCCCGTGTATTGAATCTTAAGAGGATCCGTTAAATTTAAAAAAACATGTCCGACATATTGGATCCGCCATTTTGATTTTAAATAATCTCGCTTCATATTCATATTTAGCGACCTCGCAAACCCCCGAATAACAGTTTTTAAATATTTTAATTAACTTTTGATGTTGAAACAATGCCACAACTCGTGACAAAAATTTTGACAAATCCTTAAAAACCACCATTTATAAAGTTATGAACACATTTTTTGTAACAAATTTTTTGAAAACAGACTTTAGTATCGTATTCATTACACCTCAGACTGTCCAGGAATGGTTCAGTTTTTAATTTGCAAAAATTATTGTCTTCGTTATTCTAATTTATATCATGACAAAAAAATCAGTCTTTTTCGTATTTGTTCTTTTCTTTTTTTTTACTTTTAGCAAACTTTTAAACAAATTATGACTTTCTGGTTTTCACCATTTTAAAGAGCCTTTCACACACTATTCGAATCAACAAAAAAGTGAAAAATGATTTTTTGACACGTAAGGTACCTTTTCATAGGCCAGGTCACATATGTATTTTTTATTTTGTATTTATATTTCAATGTATTTCGATATGATTTCTTTGATGTACCTATATGAAGAATTTATATATTCGTCTATCTATTTTTGTAACTTTATTACAAAAATCAGTATATCTATACATTTTTTTAATTATGAGTCCAAAAATATACGCTCATAATCAAGTAAAAGCACCATAATTTACCGAAAAAGTAATTAAAAACCATTAAACATTAGTTAAACAAGCAAAGCAATTGGCGTTCATATGCAAGAGAAATTTACGGTTATTTGTGAAAAAGTTGCATAGCAAAATTATAGAAAAAAATACTACTAAAGCATTTTGTGGCACTTCTGCATTATGGTTTGATTCATTTGGCCACACATTGGCGGCGCACCATGGGCATGCGGAGCCACAACTTTAAAGGACATTTATGAAAAAAATAATAAATAATGAGAAGTGAAGTGAATTAATTTGCAGTGTGCTTAGCTGCGGCACAAAGTAGCAACAGGAGCAGGAGTGAAGCTTCATGCATATATGGAGCTTTGTATTATGGCTTGTGCATGTTCGACCCTCTAGTGTCCGGTTGGTGTCCACTTGGTGTATTCTGCTCCTGCCAATATACGCTGCGCAAACGTAAGCGCTCGTTAATTAAAAAATCCTTTTTCCGTTGATTAATTTTTTGCGCAGGAGCAAAACAAGTGTCCGGTTTTTGAGAATGTGAAGAAAAAACGTAAATGAAATTTTCAGAAGGACATCGAAATGCCATGTGTGTTCGTATGTATATGTGCATATGTACGTGTGCGCAGAGTTAATAGGTAACAATGAATCTGTGTGGCAGATGCAAATTAATTATCGCGGTACTTGAGGACATGTATAAGACCACCTACTGACAGAGCATTACACTACACTGGGTTGATAATTTATTTTGACTAAACGTACACAAACACATAAGCAAATATGGACCACGTATGCACTCACACATATATTACAAAGGGAGTGCTTACAAAATATAAAAAAATAATTTATAGTAGGAAATATGGATAAAGGAACAAATATTCCCTTTTACCTTGGACAACTATAATCATCAAAAAAATTGATTTAATACAACAATTAATTTAAAGAATTGAACCCTTAGAATAAATTAAGTAAAATTATTAAATTGCAATTTAAATTAATTTAAAATACAAAGATGTTGTACTTGCATATGTTATTATATTATTATACTAGCGTACCCTCGCCCGCTTCGCTAGACGATAAATTCAATGATTTGCTGAAAGAGAATAAAATTAATACGAAACAAAGCAAATTCTTTGATACAATTTCATTCGAACTTTACTGTAACACTTTTTGGTAGACAACGTTTTTGGTTTTTTCATCTTTCGCGTGAATAATGACGATGGTTTGCCAACTCGTGAGCAAGCTACATACAATTGTCCATGAGAAAAAATTGGGTATTCTAAATTAATACCGCACATTTGTAGAGACTGTCCTTGCGCCTTATTAATTCTCATAGCGAAGGCAAGGCGAATAGGGAACTGCAAACGTTTGAAATCGAATGGTAAATCCGCCGGAATCAGTGGAATTCAGGGTATCAAAATGTCTTCTCCTTTGTAATTCCCTTTCAAAATTGTTGCTTCGATAACGTTACCCATTAGCTTCTTCACAGCGAGTCTGGTACCGTTGCAAAGTCGGGGCACATTACTATTGCGCAGCATAATAATCGGTGCTCCAATTTTTAATCGTAAATTATGAGGTGGTAAGCCTGGCAAATCGAGTGAGTTTAAGAATTCAGTTGGATAATTTACGACCTCATCTTGATCAGTAATAGTGTTCATTGACTTATACGCAACTATGTCACCAGGTATTTGATCTAAAATAGCTGAATTTATATCATTGACGTCCTTATTTTTTCCCAGCTAAAATTGCTCTTTCGCTGAGTCAATCATGGTTTTTGTAATGTTGAACTATGTTTGGAAATACACTCTGTATCAATGCCTCTTTAGACTGTGCAAAAGTGCAGAAATTGTTAGGCAATGTTATCATTCCTGTTGTTTTTGAAAAAAGGTTTATTTTTTTTGGTTAAAAAGTGTTTTTTGAAGTTTTGAAAAACACTTCGCTCTAACAAATTTCTTCTCAGTTAATTGCTGAAAATTAAATATTTTGAAAAAACTATTTTTTTTTAATTTAACGTTTTTGAGAAAATTTTGTTCTTGAAAAAATTTCATACTTTTGTAAAAGTTTAAATTGATTTGTTAAAAAAGGTTTTTTTCCGCTTTGAAAAACACCCCCTCGAAAAAATGTATTCTCTATTAATAGTGGAATATGAAATGCTTTGAAAACACCATTTTTTTTTAAATTTTGTTTGGTTTTCAGAAAATTTTGTTTTGAAAAAATTTCATACCCTTGAAAAAGTTAAAAGTTTTATTTTATTTTATTTGTTTAAAATTTTTGAAATTTTTTTTTTTGTAATTTTAGAAAAACACCTCTTCGAAGAAATTTCTTTTATCTTTTTGAGGAAAATTTGGTTTTGAAAAAATTTCATGCTTTCGAAATTTTTTTATTTTACTTCATTTCTTCAAAATTTTTGAAAACAATTTTTTTTATAATTTTCGAAAAACACCCCTTTGAAAAAATGTTTTCTATGTGTCATAGTGGTATTCCATTAACTTTTAGGATTATAGTCAAATACTTACAAATATCTACGCTTTCACAAATAGCAACAATGAACAAATTTCCTCAAAACCAAAAAATTTACTTTTTTTCTAAAAAAATTCTAAACAAACAACGTAATAAATTTAGAATTTTGTGTTCACGAAAAAACAGTATTGTTTTTATCGTATTAACTGAAAACCAAAATGTTGCAAAAAATCAAAACAAAACTAAATTATTTTTTTGTGTTCATTTGGTCCATATGTTCCATAAAAAGTTGATATGGTAAATAATATGCAGGGTCTGATACACGCAAATTTCCATTGACCATTATAGTGACAAAATTATCGATCACCAATTCCAACAGGATTTCAAAATCAGAGTTGTTGTGTGGTGTACTTCTGAAAAAATGAGAAACAAACAAAATAAATCTAAAAATTCGAATTCTAACTTTATCTTGTGTATGTTCTTATTACCTTTGAATTTTTCCAATGAAGCACCATTCATTTTAAATTTTCCAATAATTTTTTTTATCATTTCGCGTTTCTTTCCTTTTTCATTCGATTCCAACATTTGTTCATAGCCGAAAACATCGTTTGCAAACGCATTCATTTCCATATAGAATTGGTCAAAGAAAGCATTGCTCAATTGAAGTGTAACATTATTTTCATAAATACTTAGGACCTTAACTAATGCACCTTGGTACATACCTAACGCAGATATTCATCGCGATCTTGACATCGATACTATTGATGAAACAATACAAAGCGCTAGCAGAAGATACATAAATAGACTATTAACGCATACAAATCCTATGATGAGAGGACTACCAAATAAAGAAAAATCTACCTAAAGTCGGCTTAACCGTCAAACACCAACAGATCTTGCAAAATCCTTGTAATCAATTGTCAACTAATCGTTTATGTCATTGTTTGTTAACCACTTGTTTTTAAATAATATGTATATATTTCTTCTAAATGAGCTTGGGGGCATTGGCCCTTCAATATCACTCTCATTCCATCTTTTTGTAAATCAAATTACTTATTGTCTAACGACAGGTGTAATATTTTATGGAAGAAATAAAAAAAAAAAAAAATTCATTCGAATCATTTGAAATTTCTGTATACAATAACGAAAAATTCAAAAAAAGTTGTACACATAAAATGAATGTCGATTCGAAACTTACTTTAATCTAAGAATCGAGCAAGTTTTGTTTTGTACAATATTTTGATTTTTTCTTTTTTTTATATGAAGAAAATATTTAAAAGAAATTTTTTTTGCTAAAAACCTTCCCCTAGTGGATCCCTATAATATGAAAAAAGAACGAATAAAATTGGCCTCGTATCGGCCCAAAAAAATGCGTACAAACGAACATCATTTCATTTTTATATATATAGATTACCACATTTGCTTAAAAAAAACTTATGCGAGGGCTGTCTTTTACATTTTACGCCCAATATTGAAAGCACAGTAAAATACAATATAATAAAAGTCGCTTTATTGTTTTTCAAAATATTCTCCTTGGAAGTCAATACACTTCTGCAGTTGCTTCAACCAATTTTCAAAGCACTTTTGTCACTCTGTAGAGAATACATCCAAAACGAGCTATTCAAAGCTTCTTCAGGCGTTGAAAATTTTTTATTTTTTAAATCAGAGCTGTAAGGCGAATAACCCATTAATTTTATCTTTTGAGTGCTAAAAACTCTTTTATGTGAGTCGATATGTGAGAGGAGTTCACGCAGTCTTAGTGAAGGATAATTCGTTTTCGGTGGTTGGTTTCCCAAAGAAGTGGGTGCGTCCCACACTGAATTGAGTGTTTGAAATTTCTCCAGTGGTACAGCTGTGACGTTAACTTTTGTTGGACTACGCACGTGGGGGAACATCCATGCTGTTGACTGCTGTTTTGTTTCTGACTCATATGTACAGATCAAAGATTCGTCACCTGGTACGATTTCATGGACGTGCTTTCTTTCCACCAATCGAGAGGAGTCCACTTTTGGGAAATTGCCAAATTATGTGGTATCCAACAAGAACAACCAAATGCTCTTGCAATATGGAGTACGAGTATGTTTGATTTTAAGGGTTCCACGCGAAGCGGTCCTGCTTTATTGGCTTTGGCTGGTTCTAGGTACCACTACGCGATAGCAATGGGCTGAACTTCCAGAGGTATGAACTCTGAAGGTTATATAAATTTGTTGGACTAAGTCTTGATATGATACTCGCCCCATACTTGAGCATGAGCTCTGCCATACATGAGTCATACACCACCCGAAATCGGCTTCACGAGAAGCAGATTCAAGTAATTAAGGGGCCATCACGATCCCGGACTGAAGTCCGATCGAGAATGGGCTAGACAATCTTTCTCATCGAGTATACGCTGAAAAAATATGGTGTCGGATTCACCTTTCAGAGTTTTACAGTGTCGTTCTTTCGATATTTGGATGGATATTAGAAGTAATAAATAAGTCTGGAGATGGGCTCATTATTTTTTATTCAACATATTTGTCATACTTTTCCAAATAATATTTTTATTTTAGAGGCAGTGCATTTAATCAATTTCTCATTTCAATTTTATTTTTTTTTAATTTCAATTTCAGTCATTTTCAACTTCTAACTCTCATTTAGGGAAGTAACCTCCTTCTGCAGCGTTTTTTAAGCCGAGATTATTGCAATTAATATGGCTGCAACCTTGGTAATCCGATGAATCTCGTTGCTCTAAAACTCGCCTTGCTTGTAAACTGTTAAGCAAACGAGTGTACGAGGAAATGGTCAAATCCAAGCATACAATAACCTCTGGGTTTCATATTCTTTCAAACAGAGGAGAGCGCTAGAACAATTAGTAACGGTAGGTGGACCAAAACAGACAACTGTAGAAAACACATCCACTTTAGTCAGTACTCGATGAACGAAGTATAGGAAACTAACTGGTCTCTCAAAGAGGAAGTATTAATGGGCCATTAGACCACCAAGTTCGGAGCCCAACATAACAATTTATGAAGGGGATGTAGTGATGAAGGAGATGAACTCTTTTTTCTGTATTTCCTGTGCGATTGCGCCGCCATTCAGCTTCTTCGAAGATCTGTATCATTCGTATAAATTCTTCTTAGGAAGGCTGATTAGATTCGCTAAAAATCGAGATCGTTTAAAATCATGTCGAGGTAGGACTAGGAAAACCTTTCCTGGGCTCTACAACGGTCCTTTGTAGTACTCGAGCGGTTTCCTTGCAGCCATCCTAACCTGAAAAATTCCTGATAAGACGCATTTAAATTAATTTGAATTAATGAATTTTAAAAACTGAAAGAAACAATGTAAAAATGCACCAAAATGTAAGCAAAATTAGATCATTGAAGTGCTCATTTTTATTCGTAATAAAATGGCAGCAACAGCAAGTCATTTCACGTCTTGAAGTGAGTAAAAAATGGCCCTAATCACTATCGAATAGGTACTTACGTCACATTCAATTTAACAAAAAAGCCTTTAATTATGCTAATTAGGAAAACAAAAAAGGTGCTCGGCTGTGCTGACTGATAACTGATAGCTGGCATAGCCCCAGCCCCAGCTACTGTCTTATCCCACCACTCACAGCAACCTGCTGCCAGCAATAAAATCCAATTCGTTACGGTCATCTTAAAATCATTTAAAATGACTGACGTTTGGCATTTAGCATTCAAAAAAACTGAAATAAAATGGAAGAAAATACACCTTTTCGCAGCTGACTTACTAAATACCAATCAAAGTGATGAGTTGGAAGGATTTGTAAGCAAACGGAAAGTGTTTGAAAAGTGGTAAAAGATAAAAACCCTTTTTCTTTCACTCTTTCCGAAAAGTAAAAAAAACACAAATTCACAAAAAGTTTAAATCTGATTTTTAATTGATGCATTCGTTAACCCGTCCCAAATAGTATGCTGTGGACAACAGCAGATGAAAAGTGTTGGGCTGCTCTCTTCGAATTGCTTTGCCACCCCGTTAAGTTGGAAATAAAAGTAAAAAGTAAAAACCTGCGAAGCAATTTAGGAAAGCACAAAAAGGTGACGCCTGGTGTCTGGCGCCGTGGCTGTGGATTTCCTTGCTTACCTTCTATTAGCCATTTTCTAGCGAAAGTGGATAGAAGTACGGACAGAAACGCCTTGGCCTTAGTCGCGTTGTGTTGGAGGTGGCTGAAGTATGCTATCAGCGTTTAATAGACGGGCAACACGTTGTTTTCATTGCTCATTAGTGGCGCAAAACTTTTAATTAGGAAAGATTTTTGGATATAAGCGGGTGCAAAAGCGAGCAACAAAAAAAGTATTTATCAAAAATTTATAATACTTTTTGTTGATTTTTAAGCAGAGAAAAATTCAGATTTTTGAAATATTTAGAAATACTTTTGTTTTTAGCGAACTCAAGGAATTTTTAGAAACTGGTAACAAAGAAAGAAGGAAAGAAAGATTTTGCTGCTAAGCCGCATGCAGCAATGAAGAATGGTGGAAATTCCAGGATTTCATATCGAAAATTTTGAAGTGCCCGCCTTAAAGTTTCCTACAAATGGTGAGACCTAGAATTCTACGTCGCCTCCGAACTCCAGAAAGGATGACCGCTATTAGAAAAACTGTTTTTTTTTTTATTTGGTGTTTCGTGCTCTAAATTCGAATCTGTGCACTTCCGAATAGTAGCTGCGCACCAACACATTTGGCTACGACGGCCGCTTAATAAGTTGGTTTTAACAAATTTAGTTCAATAACTGCCATGGAAAGCAAAGTTTCGATCTTTGTATAAAATTTGTAATTTTTTTTAAGTACTGTTTTAACCATTTTGACATCAATATTTTTAAATATTTTCCATAAATTGGTAAGTAGGTGAAATGGTTGGAGTAGCAGTCTGGCACTCCCCAAGCTACTCTAAAGTGCCGCTTTGATAGTATTATGAGACCTCCAACAGTCCGAGATCTACAGTCAGCCAGAGCTGTAGGTGTAATGGAGTATATTAATGGAGTTTAGCCCCAGGCATTGCAGGCTGTCAATAACGGGAGCGTCGCTTGATCGTCTAGTTGCCAAGCCCGTATTTTTACAGAGAAAGTGCTCAACTGTTTCCTTCACTGAAAGATCCACACAGCTTCTGCAATGGGGGCTAAATGACAAACCTAGCTTTTCCACGTGTGTGCCGATCGTCCAACGACCGGTAAATACAGCCTCGAGCTTGGAAATTGAAGGGCATAGAGTCCCCAGGACTTTCTGGGGCCAAAGGGTTTTCAAAATAGCACATGAAAAAATGGAGCTCCATCTTTTCTGCGCTTTCCTGAGAAATAATTTACGCAATTCTGTAACAACGATCAGCGGAATGCCGGGTAGGAGACCTCTGAGACCAGCGATTTCATTTCCCTCTATGTTCATATTATATGTTCTAGAAACCAGATCAGAGAAATTTTACCTCTCCAGAGCTTTGCTCGCGGCTTGACTATCGGAAAAATGTAAATATCTCCCTCCCTACCACATTCTCTAAGCATTTTGCATGCTTGCAGGATCCCAAAGACTTCTGCCTGAAAAACATTAGCAGTATTCGGCAATTTTAAGGAAATTGATAAATTGACTGATTTAGAGAAAACCCCTGCTCTGACTCCCGACTCCTTCTTCTAGCCATCAGTGCAGACAGCTGCAACATTATCGATTGATTTGCATAGGCTTTCTCAGATTTTATTTCACAAGAAAATTTGTATTCAGTTCCAAATTACCTGCTATCGCTGAGTTAATTATGTTTCTAACGAACTGTTGCATCAGATCAAAAACTTTTTCGTAAAACCATAGAAATCATAAACATAAAATTGTTCAAGTCACCCCGTCTTAATTTTCAAGTGTTTTAGAGAAATTCTTGTTGTTTGTTATGCATCTCAAAGAGAGTAAGAAATGCAAAATGAAAAAATTTAGCAGATTTTTTTTTCTTTATCATCCCGCATCTTTTTCATTTAAAATTAAATAACGTTTCTTTTCGAATGGAATGGATAACAAACCTGCAATCAAGTGGTTTTCTACGAAATATATAAATTAAAAGAGCATTTTTGAGGACTTAGAAATATAAATGTTTATGACTCCTAAAAAGTTTGTAATCTGAATCAACAGTTTGTTAGAAGCATATTAAGTTATAGTAATTAAATTGATGTTATGTATCAATTTGCTAATAACATATTGTGGTAAATCACGAAAGCTCGCGAACAGATTGGCAACAAAAGCCGAACAAATGAGATATTGAAACAAAAACATGAATTCGCCTTGGCACCGGATGACAGACAAAATAAGGCGAGACAGAAGTTGCCAGAAGATACTAGTTGCCACATCTAGAAATTACGATAGTTATCAACCACATGTTTGTATATAAGCAGAGGTGCAACCGCACAAAGCAATCAACCCTAGTTTGAGCATGTAAACGTGTAAACATCAAGTAAAGCGATTAAATAAAGCGATCAAGTTGTGTTCCCTTTTGTAATTTTTATTTAGCAATCCAGTAATCGAACTCAATAGATTTAATGAGAAACGTTTTATTTGGAGAAATCTAACAATTACGTAAAAATATTTTGTTTATTAAATAATATTTGAAAAATCCTAT
The DNA here is from genome assembly GCF_028408465.1 of Anastrepha ludens. Taxonomy (NCBI): domain Eukaryota; kingdom Metazoa; phylum Arthropoda; class Insecta; order Diptera; family Tephritidae; genus Anastrepha; species Anastrepha ludens. The sequence goes on along the minus strand of NC_071498.1, from coordinate 83,784,289 downwards.
GCCAATCGTATCATTCAATGCCACGAAAACTATCGATATACATTGCGATGCATCGAATCAAACAAGTATATTAAATCAAAATATTTTTGAAACTAACATCTCTACATCGATTAGACGAAATGGAGATTATTAGCAATAACTTTAATTTTGATTTCCATAATTTACTTATGCTTCTTCGAAATATTGGAAAATTTAAACAAAGTTGATCATAATGAATTGAATTATTTAATGGCAAAGCATAATTAAAAAACGAGTTTATTTAATAATTTTATTTCATTTAATAGCTCCAAAAAATTAGCATAATTTTATTCTTTTTTTAAATTAAATTACACCTGGAGTTTGTCTCAATAGGACCATAGTTGGATCCTCTTCGATATCAATCTCAAGCTTGAGAGACCGATCCCATATAGAAACCCCAGAAGAACAAACTGGCACACTTTCCGTAGAGTAACCCAGTCTAAACTTCAACATATAAATAAAATCATAACGTCAAGTTAAGACTTGGATCAAAAAGCAAGAGCTTTCGAAGCTTCGTCGCCGAAAGGGCTTGAAGTTTCATGTCCTGCCACATATGGCAAAACAACTTATCCCACCTGGTGGAATGAATATTTAGGTCAACTCAGGAAACACCTGCTACAAACACAAGTACTTCAAAGCCTTCAAAGATTACCTTAGGGATTACAAGAAAGAGATTAAAGAGGCTCGGACAGAGGCTTGGAGAGATTTTTGTAGCCTTATCGAATCAACCAAAGATACGGCCAGACTAGGTAAGATCTTATCCAAAGAACACTCCAGTCCTTCTACTTGAGGAAAGAGGACGGAGAATGGACAAAATCCGCGGCAGATACACTAGAGTATCTTATAAACACACATTTCCCAGGTAACACAGAATATATTGAGTGCAATAGTAACAGTGTTCAAACGAAAAACCTGCCATCCAATACAATTAACCACATCATGTCCCAAGATAGAATTCTATGGGTGACAAAAAACTTTGAGCCATACAAAGCAGCCGTCCAAGATGGGATATTCCCTGCCATGCTGTGGAACACTCGAGAAATGACGATTCTGTGGCTGGAGATCTTTTTCAAAAAAAAGCCTTATGCTAGGGCATATTCCAAAAGGCTGGAGGAGGGTTAAGGTCATTTTTATCCCCAAAGCTGGTAGACGCGGTCATGATACAGCGAAAGACTTCAGACCCGTCAGTTTATCCTCCTTTATTCTCAAAACTCTCGAGCGATTGTGCAACCCTTGAAACCCATTGGAAAGTTGGGGATCATGCAGCTAGACTGAACCTACCCTACAATCCTATCTGCAGAAGCTGTCGAGCGGAAGGGGTGAAGGGGTGAAGGAAAGTCTTTTCCACTACTTATGTGAACGTCCAGGAGTAGCTAGGACACAACTCCACTACTTCGGTAAGCCTTTCTTGCAGCAAATTAATGAGATCTCAGAAATCGAGATGTAGAATTTGCTGTTATACTTGGACCTCACTAAATGGATCTGACTGAGAACAAAAAACATCATTACACGAGAAGAGTGGTAGTAAAACGGTGCTGGTCACTAAATACGATTATTTCACTGGAAATACTTAACCACTTCAACAACAACAATTTACCTTTTTTATTAGATATTAAGAAATTAAAAAAAAATGCGCAAACTCGTCTCAAAATTTGATAATTAATTAATGTTTTCAACGACAAATAAAAAGAATGCCATTAACTATTTTCATATTAAAGCATATTTTCAGTTTTTTAATAAAGTACCTACTCATTTTCTCAAGCAACTATTCATCAAAAATCGCACCAACAAAAAGGTTTTACCTTTTCTCATTGAATTTCTCAAAACTCTCCCCAATTTAATTACTTCCCAAGTACACGAAACTTTTCACCCTTCTTACCTACACATCCTTTGCTTACCTCACCACTATCAATGACGAAAATAAATTACGAGTGCGGAGAAAAATTGCACACAATTTGGAATCAATTTTATCGCAAAACTTCTCATCCTGTCATTACATTAAGCTTTAATTTTTCATCTTCCAACGAGAACTTTGACTCAAACTATTAAAAGCGCATAGCTGTTTGGGTGCTGCTGTTGCTACGTATGAGCTTAGATGGGCATGTACGTATGTGTGTATGTTGGCGTGCCCCATATGTCCAGGAGTAAGTATTTCGCGTTTGTTGTTGCTCGTAAGTTTATCTAATTGCCTTTTCGACATCCATTTAATCCCTATTAGTCCTTTACCTACAGCCAATGCAACTCTCATACGAGTAAGAGCAACTTCACTGGCTGGCTATCTATTGGCAATCGAGCATGCCAACAAAACTAACTTACCGAATGTTTGATTTTTGCCTCTGCCTCAAAACGGCACATGTGCATGTTCCGGGTGGCCCAAGCACTAGTATGCTGTGAGATTTCTTCATTATGTGGATACCATAAAAGTCTCGCAGTAGCACATCCTGTCAACCAAATCGATGAATTAATGTAATGGGGCCAAAACACAAAGATTACCGAATTTATTGCGGAAATGATTTACTTGGAGTTTAACTACCATTCTGTAGTGCCCGGGTTTGAAACCTTGGACATGGAAAACCAAAGGATAGAAAACTTTTTTCTAATAGCGATTTCCACTCGGCAAAAACATCTGCCGTTTAGAGGCGGCATAAAACTGTAGGTCCCTCCATTTGTGGAACAAATAGGAGGAACACGACCAAACACCCAGTTTAAACGCCAATTGGTGCTGAAAGAAAAAATCAAGACACAACATTAATTTCAGCGCTCATACTTTATCGTATGGTTTGGGAACATTTTCTATCAAACTTTTAATCTGGGAGGACAACTTGGTTTCATAACTGGTTTTGCGGTATCGATATATCAAAATTTAGGTTTTTTACTAAGCCAACGCGCTGTGTATGAAAATATTATTTTTGGTCAAATTCGACTTCCAATTCGAACTGCTATATTACCAACGCCTGTAAATCTTCACAAGCTTAGCGTTCAAATGGTAATTCATTTGGAGTTCGTAAGCAAATAATCCGAGTGGTTTGAACTGAACTGCACAGCAACTACATTATCGTTGGAAGTATATTGTGCAATGACGACTACCATTAGAGCCAGTTTCACGATTTCTTTTTTGTTCCAAAAACGTTTGTTCCCAATAAACGCACTGCTTGGAAACAGCACTCACTTCTAGTACTCATTCCGGTTATGTTATTAAACGACAGTCAAGATTCTTAGCGAGCAAAAATGCAGCATAAAACTAGATGTTTAAAACCACACTTGTTTTTGGATCACCCGGCAACGCTATTCACACATATAAACACATGCTTACAAATGTATTTATTTACCTTTTTGGGGTTTAATTTTTGCTTGGACGAGCGCTTTGGCCGTGTCGTTTCGACATTTTAACGAATTGCTTTTGTGTACTTCGATTATTTAGTTGGTGTACAACAAAAAAGTAACAACGAAATTACTGTTGAGCTGTTGTTAGAAACAATAAACAAACACACACACACATACGTGGATGTGGAATCCTCCACATGAGCAAATAGTTCGACATAGTTTTAGCGCTGAAGTGGCGTTGAAGCGTTGGGTCTCTGGAAACGTACATCTGTATGAGTGATGAGCTGCGATGGGTCTGATCGAAAGTGCGGTTAAATGTGTGTAATGTAGGAGTTAGTTTATCTAATATATGTGTGTTTACATGAAGCCACCCACTTAGTTACTGATATGCTGGAGAAAGCGCACACGTGTGCTGTGAGATAATTTTGTTTTATTTATAGGTATCGGAACGCAGCGCACATATCAATATCTCCAGCTTCTTCTAACCCCAACCCATCGTTTGGCAAGCGATGAAAATGCTATTTGTTAAGGTAGTAGCTTTCACCCATAGTACGTTGGTGGTGGCGGTGGTGGCGTTGTTTTCTCTGTAGCAGCTGCGTCAGTAGCTGATGACCTTATAATTGAAGTTGTACACTTTGCACCGAAAGTGATTCAATGCGGGCGTGTGTTTACGTGTGTGTATGTGTGTGTTGTGATGTATTTTTAATCTGCAGCAATTGTTACGTGGGGAATAGTCATACATGCACATACACAACCAGACGCCCACTTACTCTCAATGGGAATAGACTCCAATGTTGGTTCGATTATTTACTTTAAGGATGGCAATATTTTCTCAAAGCGTGCACGTTGGTAGTGCTTAGTATAGTTATTGTTTCAACCACAAACACTTCGCTCCCTTACATTTCCAAGTATGTGTTCAGTAAAAGATTTATTTGCATATGAAAGATTTATTGCAAGTGAAATTTAATTTTTTTTCTTATTGATTGTACGTGCTAACTTTGACTTATCTCAGAAGTTTTTTATTTCCTTCTTAGCCAAGCAATTGCTGGTGTACGCTAGATAATCAAAGAGAACGCATTTACACTTACGCTGAGTGTGTTTGAAATATTCGTGATATTTGCCAAATTTTGACAATACTCAATTTCTTTCATTTTATAAAGTAACAACACAGAGCCGTTGAGCTATGGTCTATATCGTAATTGTGTCACAGTTATTGTGATAGGGATGTGAGAAATGTCAAAGCATAAAAAATTACATTTAAATTACATTGAAATAAAATACAATCGGATGTGTTTCCTGCTCTAATAAAAACCAGAATGATTAGTTAAATGGTGACTGCCCTTCAATCGAAACATGATAGCCTACATTCTACATAGGTGTAGCCGCAACAATTTTTTCTTTAATGTTAAAAAGTATTTTTCTTCATATTCACCAGAAAGCTTACCGCTTTATCTACGCGTTTTTGTATCTTAGATCCCTTCTTACTTCACTTTAAGATTTTAATAGAAATACACACCTATCCATCACCCACATAAACTATATAAAGGGTTTTTCAATAAAGGCGGGTAGATGTGGAAATGGAATAAAATGGCGTTTTCTGTGTGGCAGGTAGCGCCGGCCCTCTGGAACCACATGTCGTCTAGGTCCATATGGTTCAATATGGGCCATAAGCAATTGGAAGGGCCACCACGTCTACCGAAAAATGGGCGCAATGCGAGCAGCGTTTTCGTTAAGGAACACTCATTTTTATAATAAACTTTTATCATTTGAATGTGCTGTTCAACCGTGTAACTTGCCATGATGATTTAGCATAAACAACTGAATAATAAACAAAAGATTTGACAGATGTCACCAAAACAAAATGGCTGCCACAGGGCGCCAAAATCGGCCCACGCCAATTGAAAAACCCTTTATATACCTATATAATTTGCGCGTAAACTCTTTTTGGGTGTTTGGCCTATCTCCTACTCCCATTTTTGGCGTGCGTCTTAATGTTGTCCCACAAATGAAGGGACCTACAGTTTCAAGCCGACTCCGAACGGCGAATGGTTTTTTTATGAAGACCTTTTTCATGCCAGGACTACACTCGGAGGTTTGCATTGCCTACCGAGGGGCCACCGATATTAGAAAATATTTTCTCTTAATTTTGGTATTTTACGTAGATTCAAACCTACATACACAATTCGGAATGGTAGTCACGCACTACGGCTGCGGTGGGTGCCCAACATCAACTACGAGGTGTATTCAAAAAATATTGCGAATTTTGAATATTCGCAGGTTACGTATTTTCGAATTGGTGGTACTCATGTCTCTCACTCATGCCGACGAGTTCGGCCATTTTGAATGTTCAGTTAATTGTTGGCAGCTGCTTTGCTTGCACGTGTTTCGGGTCGTCTTCAATTTTTACCTACTCAAAAAGATGGATCAAAGAACCTGTATCAAATTTTGTGGGAAAAACGAAATTAAGTGCGCGGACGCCCGAACCAATCGACGAATCACCGTTAGAGAAGTTGCTGAGGATTGGTATGTGCCATTCGATTTTTTTGCAATGATTTGGGCATGAGACGGGTCGCCGCAAAATTTGGACCAAAACTGCTCAATTTCGACCAAAAGCAGCATCGCATGAACATTGCTAATAAGATGTTGGAATGTTGCGCGACGACCCAAATTTGCTCAGAGGGTCATAACTGGACACGAATCGTGGGTTTATGGTAATGTCGTGGAAATCAGAGCTCAATCATCTCATGAGGGGACGGCGCTACGCTACGATTGACGAGATAAACACGGCATCGAAGGAGGAGCTGAAAAATGATATTTTGAAGTGCTTCGAAGATTGGGAAAAACGTTGGTACAAGTGCATAATATCTGATGGGGACTACTTTGAAGAGGACAAAATAGATATTAATAAATAAATGATAATTTTTGAAAAAACACATATTCGCGATACTTTTTGAACACACCTCGTATATTGTATCAAAATGTTATGCAGTGCTTTTCTTTATTTCGTGTAACAGCACTTTTTTCAGATCCGTACGCTCTGCTTTATATTTTCCTCGCACGATCAGGGATCCACTATGCATCGTTTATCCAGTTTACCGAGTCTAGAAAACGAAAAAAAAAAATTTTGCAATACGCTTTTTAAATTTTACGGAACTGACTCATTAGTATGAATCGCGCTGTCTCTTTTTGAATATTATGCCCTTGAGTATAAGATTATCTTTCCTCGCTACTACTTTCGTGTTCCGTATTGTAAATGGAACAATAGATTTTCCTAACCTCTTAGAAAAGATTACATTTTAAGATCCCCAGATGAAACCTCAGACGTATCACCTTATGAAGTTCAGCGCACTAAACGAGGTTAGTTTACTTAATCGAAAAAAACAACAACAGACATTCCGGTACATAGACCCACTGCACCAACCACCAGAGTGAGTTTCATTGGTCTCCTATGATCGATATTGGTCGCTAATGGCGTCCGTCGAAATTTACAAAAAGGTCCTCAAATCGCTAGCCGATAGCACTTGGGGCAAAGACAATTAAATGTTGCTGATGACATTTAAAGCAATTGGCCGGTTGGTTTTAAATTACGTTGGTCGCCTGACACTAGTGATTCGCAATGGACTAAGCTTCACCATTGAGCACCAGACCTGACTGTAACTACTGGAACTACATTCATAGGAAGTTATATATATAATATAATATAAAAATAAAAAAAATGTTGACCAATAACAAAATAATCGCGGAATGACCAAAATAAGAAATGGCTATGTTCCGTCATGCACACTAAATTTCCAGCCACTGTTATGCTTTTCGGTGTTGTTAGCAACAAAGGACATGTCATGCCACCGCACTTCTTTACTCACGGATACCGAGTGAATACTACTGCATATATCGAGGTTCCCGAGACAGTAGTGAAACCCTGGAATGATAGTGTACGCGGTGACAGCCCATATATCTTCCAACAAGACTTTACTCCTTCACACAAAGCGATGACGACACAAGATTGGATGGCTGAAAATTTCCAATGGCCACATAACAGCAAACTTAAGGCCGCTGACTCCCCAGACCTTAATCCCCTGTATTACTACATATGCGGCGTAGCTGAGTGTGACACCAATAAGAGTCCTCATAACACCATTTCTTCTATGAAGGCTGAAATTAATACCTTTATAAAGTGTATTGATTCGGGCATACAATCGCTTCCGGACCCGGATTGAGGAAGTAATTGCAGCTAATGCAAATTTTATTATTGTAATATAAAGTTTTTATTTTTTATGAAAGTTTTATTAAGTTTTATTCAAAGTAAAACCTAATAAATTTTATTCTCAAATTGTCCTCAAATACCGTACGCACCCTCTATAAGCATCATTGCGTTTAAGAATGTTGTGCTTAATATAAGCCTCGCCTATAAGTATGCAAGCAATATCGCTCCTTTGTTATCATTTCATTCGCTTATTACAAGTCTGCTTCACACGAATTTTTAATGGATTAGTTACAAGCGGACACTGGCCAATATTCTTACCTTCGTTTAAGAAAACGCAAATCAAGCCAATCTCTTACTTCCTTCAAACGCACAGTTCGAACTCCTTTTCCTTTATAAGGCGTTTTTCAATAGGTGCGCTTCAACTTTTTTCCGATAGGGAGGGCGAACGACGCAATACTTTTTATTTTTCGCTTGCCATTTGTAAACTTCATTAGTATACATTTCATCATGGAACGCTACACACTTGAGCAACGATTGCAAATCGTGCAAATTTTTTATGAAAATAATCGTTCTGTTGCTGCTACTTTAATCCATATTTTTTCCAAAAAATCATCTTCAGTGATGAAGCTCACTTTTGGCTCAATGGCTTTGTCAACAAGCAAAATATGCGTTACTGGGCAGAAAGCAATCCACACGTGATTCATGAGGCACCGTTGCATCCCGAAAAAATCACTGTTTGGTGCGGTTTACATGCCGGCGGCGTAATTGGCCCATATTTTTTCGTTGACGAGAACGATCGCCACGGTACTGTGAATAGAAATCGATACCGCGACATGATAAACGATTATTTTTGGCCGCAATTGAATGGTATGGACTTAGACGACATGTGGTTTCAACAGGACGGGGCCACAAGCCACACAGCACACGCTACAATTGATTTGTTGAAGAGTAAGTTCGATGAGCGCATTATTTCCAAAAATGGACCGGTGGAATGACCGCGCTCGTGTGATTTGACGCCTCTAGACTATTTTCTTTGGGGTTATGTGAAGTCATTGGTCTACAGTAACAAGCCGGCGACGATTTGTGATCTCAGAGCCAATATTGAACGCGAAATTGCTGGCGCGTACACCCTTTTTGGGTGTTTGGCCGAGCTCCTCCTCCTATTTGTGGCGTGCGTCTTGATGTTGTTCCACAAATGGAGGGACCTACAGTTTCAAGCCGACTCCGAACGGCAGATATTTTTGTGTGCAGCTTTTTCATGGCAGAAATACACTCGGAGGTTTGCCATTGCCTGCCGAGGGCGACCGCTATTAGAAAAATGTTTTTCTTAATTTTAGGTGTTTCACCGAGATTCGAACCTACGTTCTCTCTGTGAATTCCGAATGGTAATCACGCACCAACCCATTCGGCTACGGCGGCGCTTTTCCTCTACCATCACAATTTTTTAAATGATTCGCATAGCAGGACCTAGTCAGCGGTTCTTCTAGGTCTTTATTCGTTGAGCTATGCCCGTTTCGCTGTTTTTTTGTTTGTTGTCAACTTAAGGTCCCTTTTTTAAAGAAAAAATTAACGGTACAAACGAATCTCTCTTCTCTGCAAAATTGGAAAATACTCGAAAAACAATATGATCCCTTTTTATATTCCTTTTTTCTTCATAAAAATTCCCCATTTGCGACCTTCAAAGCAGGAGCAGATTTCGCAGGCTTGTAGAATAAAATGACATAAAACGCCCTACATTGGCTTCTGTATTGACTTAATAATTTTATGCCTATATTTAAATTAAATTAATTTCTTTATGGCAATAAAGCCAATTTAATTTCTCCTATTCGCCCTGACTCATCTGAGAGCTTTTGTTTTTTAGAGTATAAAAAACTTGCCCGAAGTTTTCAATAAGCATTTCCAAATAAAATTTTATGGGTGCACACGAAAAATGTGTAAACGAAAAACTTTCAACATCCGCAATACCTTTTAATAAGCCAAAATTCTTGCTATCCGCCGTTGGGCATTAATGTCCCAGCAGAACGGGTGATGAACAATAACAACAACACAAGGCACGAGGTGGAAGAAATCAGAGTAAATACAAGCAGTACTGGCTGGGAAGCAGTCAGCGCTATTAATTAACCCTTTTACGGCAGCTAATACGTAAAGCCAACAACAAATAATAAGGAATGTGTAACATTGGCGTTCCCGTAAAAAGTTGAACCATTATTTGAAAAAGCCACAGGAATGAAATGCGAAGAGTAAAAATTTATGAAGCGTTTAATTGAATAAATTAAAGAAAATAATGCGCAAAGACTCGACAGAGGAATACAACATTGCGACGAAAGGAAGAGAAGTGGCGAGGGGTAGCCAAGAAATTGTAAAAGTTTAATTACAAATAAATAGATTTAAATGATAAAAGTCGCCAAAGCAAGAGAAATGTGCAGAGATGCAGGCAGATGTGTTGAGAAAAAATAACATTTTAATCAATTTTCAGTAATTTCGGTCACCAGCGAGAATAGGTGATAAGAATCTCTCAAATGCAAACAAACAAATCATAAGTGAAATGTGCGCACCAAAAAGGACTGCTACGGTGACATAAATCAATGAAAGGACACTGGCAAAAAGCGCACACGTATCACTCTTCGTGTCTGATGGCCGAGTAGTGCTGCTGCTGCTTTTGTCGGTATGCTCGCAGCAGAGGATTTACGGCGAAGAACACTCAAATATGTGAAAGAAACAACATAAGTAGTTGGAGAAGTAGTTGCGGCAGAAGAAGTAGCAAAGCGACGATTGTGTCAGAAGCAAGCGCGACGTATACGTAACCACAAAGGCAAGAAACGCATCCGGACGCTGCATTACATTCCCACATCTCTGCACTAATATACTGTAACGAATCATGAGCCATGCGAGAGCATTCGCTGTCCTGCTAGGAGTATGAACTAAAAAGCGCCATAAGTCAAATTTATCAACAAGGCAAAGCAGGGCATTAAAAGAATGACGCATACCAAAGTGGAGCATACGTGAGGCAGCATATGTGATGTACATATGAATGTATTTAGTACACACATGCATACATGTGTGTGTACGAGTATAAGTCATCTTGTCGTTGGTAGTGCGTGCGATCTCTGTGATTCTGCCTTTGCGCCTAAAGATGGATTACTTCGCACCACTTGAGCGATTCCAAATGCCAAATGCCACAACCGGCCGACAGCGCAAAAAGTGTCACGCACGATGCGTGCAACATGGCGAAAAATATGTCTTTGATGTCATAAATCAATTAAAGCGGGAATCTGAAAATGAAGCTCAATTTGAAGTATATATTACGGGTGTACGTATGTATGTATGTAGATAGGAATGTCAGGATTGTTAGTGAAACTGGTTGCGTGGTCTTAACGGGTAGCCCACGAGCTTTGCAGGTTGAATGTTTAGACTTGAAGTAGATTGAATGGTTTTCAGATAAGTATATAATTACGTATATATGTATGTGTGTGTACATATTCGGTGGAATAGTAGGTAGTAGGCGATATAAACAAACCTAATTAGCATTTAATATTATATGGAAGCCATTGAGCAAATAATTTTCAGCAAATATTTAATAAATATAAAAATGAATGTTTGTCTGTATGTCCTCGATGAACTCAAAAACTACTGAATCGATTATTATAAAAATTGGTATATATATATTATATGTATCTTTCCACGTAGAAGGTTTGTAGAATATGTTCATTGCTGCCACTCGCCACCAGGTGGCGCTGCAGAGTAGCAACTTCTGCCCCGTTGTACCGATTTTTTCGATATAAACAAAATCAATAAAATGGCTTAGAATAAATTGAATATTTGTGTACTGTTTTTTCTTTAAAGTTATTTTTCTTAAATTTATTTTAGTTGTTTGCGTAGCAACGCGCCGGGTACAGTATTTAATAAAATACCTTCTGCTCAAATATGAAAGAGACTTTATCAGTAAAACTGTCCGCGGATGACATATGGCAAAAATTAATTTTTTGTGTTTGTGTAGGACTGTTATAAGCTTACATGGCAAATTTCAGCATGATATGTCACATAGTTTGTTTTCTGTGCTACTGTAAACAGGTCAAGCTCGAGTGTGTTCTTCGAATTTAACGATGGAAATTCAAGTTGAACAAAGAATTTGTTTGAAATTTTGTTATTCCAACAAAATTTCGGCTTCAGACGCCTTAAAAATGTTGCAGACAACCTATGGGGACTCTGCTCTATCGCGTGCACGTGTTTTCCAGTGGTACAAATCGCTCAAAGAGGGTCGTACAGAGGGCCCAAAAAACCACGTCATGGTTCTTGCATCACGATAATGCACCAGCTCACACATCACGTCTTGTTCGCGATTATTTGAACAAAAATAATGTTAATATCGTTCCGCAAGCACCGTATTCGCCTGATATGGCTCCATGTGACTTTTTCCTGTATCCCAAGCTCAAGTTGCCGCTCCGTGGAAAACATTTTGAGACAGTTGAAGTCATAAAAGAGAATTCGAAGAAGGAACTGAAATCCATACCGAAATCGGCCTTCCAGAAATGCTATGATGATTGGAAAAAACGTTGGCATATGTGTATCGCCTCCAATGGTGATTACTTTGAAGGAGATAAAATAAAAATTGAACAATAATTAACCGTTTGTGTTTTATTAAATCAGTCTCGTTCATATTTGAGCAGAAGGTATATTAAAATAAATAAATAAATTAAAATATTATTGGACGCTGAGCTGATTTATTTAAATTAGAAGTCTAAAAAATACTGCTACTTTTGCAAAACTTCGATACAAGGAAATGAAACAACAGCACAATTATAATTAAACTTCAAAGGGAAGATTTTTAACAACAGATTTTTAAGAAAAAGCATCGCTCAATTACTTGCTATAGGACTACTTCTTAAAACAAGACTTTATTTAGTGAGCTATAATAATAAAGTTGCGGATCTTTCGACTGATATGTCTTTAGCCGAGTTTTGGATTAATAATTTATAGAAAATAAAATTTACATGATTATAGAAAATATTTTAAATTTTGCGCATGGGCTTGACGGTAACGGATTTAAAAAAAATGTACACTTTCTTGACAAAAGTTATTGGAGTGGCAAAAGTCAAAAAGTAGGTACTAAAACTTTATATAAGTCAAAATTTTCCGATCCGATTTACACAAACGGGGAAAGGTCAGAAAATATTGCGGTTTGATTATCTTCATGTTTTTTCCCTCAAAATATGTTTTTAAAAGATATACTTTTTCAAAACTTCGTTCCATGTTCCGAAAGCATTCTCAAATGAACTACATGTATAGTCAATAAGGTGGGTCACTGGGTGATCGGTACTCATGCGGAGAAGCTTGGAATTCCTTACAACCCCTATTGCAGAAGCTGTGGGAATCCTGCAGAGAAAGAGACTGTTGAACACTTTCTCTGCAAATGTCCGGCTCTAACAGCTAGGCGCTTGAGATTCCTTAACATGCCCTTTGGGGATGACTTGAAGAAATTCTCCAGCCTAGATCTTTCCTCTACTGCATCAACAGCATTGTATGGCTGTAGACGGCTTTATCTCGTACTCTTTTCACAGGTGGTGGTCCACATTATGGTATCAAAACGGCACGGCACATATGTAAGTGCTACTTGCAGTATACCTGGGGTACTCTTGCCATCTTACCTACCCACCTACCTATAGTCAATAAGAAGAAAAAATGTAGAGATGCAGTAGCCAAATGTTCAATACAGTAGACCAATTCGGCTCACATACTAACCATAGGTCTCCTTAGTAATGCGAAAAATGTTTTCTTGTGTATTAAAAAAGAACACAAATTGCTTACGTAAGACGGCATATAAACTGAGAACGGACTGTTCGTTTTCAACTGTTTTTTTTTTTTTTTTTTTGTTTTTGTTATATGCTCTCCTTCCTGCAACACGCTCCCTACCATTCACAAATATTTCATTCACGGACCAAAGATAATAATAACATTTTGTTACCTATTCGTGAATATTTTGGAAGCGCGAAACAAAGACTTTAAGAGCTACAGCGAAAGTTTTTATCTCAAATGCAAGAGAAGATATATTCAATAGAATAGGGATCACTTCTGACCATGTTATATAAAGAATAGGAAAGCTATTAAAAAACCATTAAATCAACATTTCTGAAATATATGAACTACCCTCGTATTTGTATTTCCACTAAAATAAAGATACTTGATGTGGCGTCAAGGTCTATAAGGCTTAATGTGGCTCAAGTGTGGGATGTAGATAAATATAAGACAGTCGAACAACTTCCGTATTTCTTTCTAAAAAAGATTACATTTTTACCATTCAACACCCATAACTATATGATTCATTTAGAAGCAAAAACGTTGTCATTATTTATCCACACCCGTCTAATAGACTACCACATAAACTTGCTAAGGAAATGGTGCGTAAAAACGCTAACTGGATTAAAAAGTGGCTTAATCTCGCTACACAAACATGGACTCAAAAACTGAGTTCTCTCCCGCAACGTTAAATCGCCTTGCTAAAAAAAAAGAATTTGAATTTTATTAGGAAAGTGCCCGCCAATCCTCTTAAGTCAGATCCTATTTTAAATTTGTCAGATATCGACTACTGCAGCAACTTCTCTGCATATCATATAAGCCTCATATTTCATTCCAGAGGCGGTCTCTTATATCTAAATGCAAGAACCTTTAAAAATGTAGTATCAAAAACCTTTCAGTCATTCATGTATTAAATGGAAGTAATTATGTATATATACATATATAGCGCTGTGTAAATTTATGAGTAGCTATCTTAAATACAGGGCTACCGCTGTAGACGAATGGATTGGTGAGTGACTACCATTTCGAGTTCGGAGAGAATGTAGGCTCGAATCTCCGTGAAACACCAAAATAAAGAAAAAGTTTATTCTAAAGCGATCGCCCCTCGGCAGCCAATTGCAAATTTCCGAAAGTATTTCTACCATGAAAAACTCCTCAAAAAAATTATTTGCCGTTCGGAGTCGACTTAAAACTGTAGGTCCCTCTATTTGTGGAACAACATCAAGACGCAAGCCTTAAATAAAACGAGGAGCTCAGCCAAACACCCAAAAAAATGTCTTGTTACTGCGTTTTTATATTTTCTTTTAGTTTACAACGATTTGTTTGTTGTTTCGTAAAGGGTAAGTATTCATTTGATAGAACTCTTTTACTCTACAAAATTAAGTTTATTTTATTCTTATTTAAATTGTAGGTAAAAATAGTACTTATTGTTATTGTTATGACAGATTGTATAGAATAAATGGAGTTCGAAAAAAAAAAATTTTTTTTGAGTTCTTTAATTTTTTATTAGTTTCGAGGCTTATAAATTGATATAATGGAGACAAAAATCAACATTGTCGACACCTGCCCTTCTTTGCTTTTCATCGAGGTCAAAAAAATGCCGAAGCAGCCCGTTAAATTTGCGACGTGTTTGGAGAAGGTGTCATAGGAAAGTCTACTCCACGGAAATGGCTTGGAAAGTTCAAAAATGGCGACTTTAACGTCGATGACACGTCCCGCAGCGGAAGGCCTTCTGAATTCGATGAAGAACGTCTGAAATAACTTTTGAAGGAGAACGGTCGACAAACCAGTCGGGAATTGGCGGAAGAAATGAACTGCGATTATAAAACGATTCTCAATCACCTTCATTCAATGGGATTTACCTGGGCGCCTTACGAGCTCATCGATTGTCTATCTGAATATATATTTATTTCTTTTGTGGTGAGCAGACTTTTCTTTAACAAAAGTTGTTTCCAAGGATAATATCCTTGGGGTCTATCCTAAGTCCACTTCTATTTGGGATTTTTGCGTATGGTGATGATATACAATTGTACTTGTCCAGTCGTATTTGTCTCATTGAAGATTTCTGTTTCAACATAAACAGTGATTTGTCTACCATTTCAGTATGGGCTAATGAAAGCTCCTTATGTTTGAACGCGTCAAAGTCATATGTCTTACCTATATGTAATAGTGTAGTTGACAATATCCCTAAATTATGGATAGGTACTAGTTCCCTTACCTTTATGGATAAGGTAAAAAATTTGGTGTTTATTCTTAACACAAAACTTACCTGTGCTGACCACATAAAAATGGGGTTGTGGGGAATACTTTTGCTGCATTTGCTGAGAGTCTCCGCAACATTCAGGCCAGAGAAAACGAGGAGCAAATTAGTTCTCCAGCTAATTACATATGTCTCTCATTACCTACTCTGAGGTGGTATACAGCAAATTTGACCCCACATCTTGCCATAAACTTAATGTGGCATTTAATAACGTCACGCGGTATGTACATATGTATGTTAACACGAAACAAATTCAAAATGTACAGAAATAAATATCGTGTCCCACGCTTTTTGCTGACACAACGTCGGCAAGCACAAATTCCTTAGAATCAAATTGCATTCGCATCCGTAGGTAATGCACTCGCGCTTGCCCTTGAAAGGGTAGCAGAGGTAACGACTTCGCGCTAATACGAGAAAGCTTTAGCTTTAGTTTTAGGTTTAAGAAAATAAAATTGTCACTTCGTTTTAGACAGTCAAATAATAAAGAGGCATAGCCTCCTAAAAAAAATGTATATTTTTATTTTTTTTTATTTTTATTTTTATTTTAAAAACTTTCAGAGCTTTAACTTGTATATGGGATTGGTAAATATGATCATATCTCTGCCAGGCGATAAAGGTTACTGGGCTGTTGCCTTAAGGCCGGCGGGCCAATTAGATGTCCTAAATTCAGTAGTTTTCTATGTGAACTAAAAAACATCCAAAAACTTTTTTAAGCGACTTTTTTACCCAGTTGAAGAGTTTTTTTTTTCCTTGAAAAACCACTTTTTTTTTCTACCTTCCCCAAAAATTCGAATTTTACGTGTTTCTCCCAATTTTCTTAGTTCACGTCGAAGATAATTACATCAAAGTTAATAATCTTTTTTTTTGTTTTCAGATGAAAATTGCAAGTTGCATCTTGTATAGAAGTTGGATACAGGCGCTCTGGGAATCTATTGATAACTCGGCTTACAATATATTGTTGGAGATTGTACAACTTTTTTTTTTTAGTTCAAATATATATTAAACTATCCCCAAAAGTTCATTTGGCTAATTGATTTTTCTCTCATCCTACAACGCTTCGCGAAAACTACTGAATTTAGGACATCTAATTGGCCCGCCGGGCTTAACAGTTATTTGTCTGCTAGAAATAGTATATTTATGTGCAAACATACATTATTCAAGTCACCTCCCTACCTGACAGAGAAGTTGATACCAGTAAAATCTCGCAGACACAACAAATTCATCGTTCCAACATTTCATTACCTCTCATCATCTAGTTTACTTTTCATTAATGCTGTTAAAGTGTGGAACTCAATACCCGACACTGTAAAGGCTGGACCTAACAGATTTAACTTCAGGGCACAAGTCTATCATTACTTTGAAAGTGTTTGATTGCATTAAATTAGGGCATTAAATTTCTCTCTATATCCTCTAATTACTATTTTTTTTCTTTTCTAAATCTTTCTTTTCTTCTTATTAGTATTGTTGAGTTAAATTTATTGGATTGATTTGTTAATGAACTGGTGTAAAAATTTAGATTAAGAAACTTTCATTCCAAAAATATTCCAGTTGTATATAATATTGTTGAAGTACTATTAAAAGGCCTTAGCCTCACTATGTACTATTTATATAAATAAATAAATAAATAAATAAATAAATAAACATGAATTGAATTACTTCATACCATTTGTTTTGCACTTAATAAATAAACCATATACATACTTCAAAATGAAAATTATTCAATATTTATACTTTGGGATAGTGGAAAGTATTTTTTAAGTGGCTTGTATTTAATTTGCAATAAAAAAGCTTTAAATCAGCAAAAATTTGTTCTCAAAAGTACGTGGAAGGAAAAAGTGATAATACATTGAAACATTGAGTTGAGAATACATAACAGTCAGTAAATTTTCCAGAACTCAATTATATCGCCTCCACTATAAAAATGTATCTAGCTAATTATTTCTACACGAATTTCAAAATCATGCAAAAGGCATTGCATATCACTAAACGCATTTGAAATCCTACAATTTTTTTCTTCATTAATTTTATTCATATATCCACGTACATATGACTACTAAGCATAAGAAACAGCAAACCATAGCCTTTGCTTATGTTGCTTCGTTGTTGTCAGAACACGAGTGATTTTAAGAGCGTAAGAATACGTGTGTTGGTATGCAGCTAGCACGAGTAAGATTTGCCATTAAAAATAAACTTCTTCTTTATTTGATTAACTCATGCATATAGTCTATGTGTTACATATTTTTCTAATGACACAAAATAGTAAAACAATATCCATATGTATCTACCAGCTCTTCCTCAAGAGTATTAAAACTACTTTTAGATCCACTGCGAATATTCGTATTAACAGCTATAAATAAGTATTTACATATGCACAGTATCACCTATCAACATCAACCACCACTTTCCCGTTTCCTTCAAACAATCCTTCACCCTTTGACTTATTGTCACATAATAAATAATTATTTTCTCATCACAAACGAATGTTCTCAGCCAAAAGTGAAATTCATCATTGTGTATTTAGTGAGTACCTTTGTCTCATACTCGTATACATATATGTAGGTATGTGTGCATACTGTGCAATCATATGTCAAGCTGACTTTGATATGTGACATTTGTACATATACATACGAGTACATACCCACAGACAAGTGGAAGAGTAATTTTGCTTAAGTATAATTAAGAAATTCTTATTGTGCAAAAGCAGAAGTGAAGAAAGAGCAAATGACAGTTGGCTTCAGAGACAGATGCCTGCAAGGTGACAGGCCGACGTCGGATAACAATAAGCAGAAATGTTTGAATAAACAGGATAAATTGAAAGGAATTAAGAGGCATATCTTTGTACTTGTAAAGTCTTATATGAATGCATAAAGTCAACACATACACAGCTATGTATGTGAGTTTGCCTTTATGAGCTTCGTAATCAACAAAAAAAAAAAAGAAGAAATTGTAGCTTGTGCCTCACAGGTAAAGGATTTTTTGTTCGTCATAAAAGTTGCAAAGCAAATATATGGTCATATAATATTATGCCTGTATAAATATATGGTCATATATGAATATGTGTATGCACACGTGTTTATCTCTGTGCGGAGTATGTAGTGTAACCACATTCACTCTGCCTTTCCGCTGTAGGCTTGGACGTCCTACTTTAGCACATCGCCAAGAACTTTTAATAATCAGCATAAATCAAATAATTAGTCACACTCACAGCAAACTATTAACCCTTTTCGCCACATTTTCTACACCAAAAATTTAACAATTTTCCTGTTAGCACTTCGGCAAGTTTTCTAGCTCGCAATTTGACTAATTTTAATGTTTCCCCAAGGAGACATTTTGCTCATTTTCTTAGTTCCGAAAACTATTAATTTATATATTGTAGAAATGTTATGTTTCTTGGTAGGAATTACAAGTTCTTACTTGTTGGTTCGTTTATGTGCGCTGCATAAATTATAAGAATTTGTGCTTATTTACATACCTACATACAAACATACGGGCACGTGCAAGCAAAGGTTATCCAGGCAGTTCGGTAATAACTTTAAATTTACCTCGAATTCCAGGCTCATAACTCTTTTGGGGCTGCTTTCATGTATTTTCACCACCAAAAACTATATGCGAAAAACCATTAAAATCTTCTGTCCACCACATTATAATTTATTGTCGTACCTTAAATAAATAGTTTAGTTGGAATTTGTATTTTGCAGATAAGTATTAAGAAGCAAGGAGTGGACTTTCATATATTAGTCCTGAAGGCAGCATCAAGATGATCTTATAAGGGTCATCTACCTTAGATTTTGTGAAATAAAATATTGTGAGTAATGCAATGCCTAAATAGTGAACAAGCATTCAAAAGTGGTAAATTTAATAGCGACAAACACTTATGTAAAGGGTCATTCAAAAGTGACGCCCAGATGCCAGCAGAGAATAATTCCTACACGGTAACTTTTTTTATGTCATCTTTGACATTTGCCATGTAAGCAGATGAACAATTTTACACGATAGAAGAACGCGTTAAAATTATTGAAGCTTATTATGAAAATGGTCGATCTTTACGAACAACATAACGCAAAATTCGTAATTCGTGAAGGTGGAAATAATCATCCAAATCAATAAAGAATTCAAAGGATGGTGAAATAATTTCAAGAAACTGGTTCTGTTGAGGGTAGAAAAAAAGATTGCCAGGCCAAAAACTAGATGTTCTGTTGAAAATATCGCTACTGTAGCGCAAAGTGTTGCTGAACAACTTTCATCATCGATATCTCGACGTTCTCAACAATTAGGCATTAATCAATCGACTGTTTGGCGGACTTTACCTGCAGTCGTGTTCTTCGTGGACATTTAAATGATGTCTTTTTTACATATAATTGTCAAGAGCCGTATTTCAAATAAAAATAGTGAAGCCTGAAAGAATCTTATTTTAAAAATAGGTTTTTTAATTTTTTGATTTGCTGGTCTTGTGCATTTTCTTCTTATAAAAAAACATTCGTTAAATAGAAATAAATGCACAACATCGTCAAAAATAAAAATTATTAAAAATGAACGTGGTTTTTGAGCCACTTTAAACCAGCATGTTTTTAAACCAAAATTAACCAAAATAGGCCATAAAAATACGTACTCAAATTTTTTCTACAAATTCTGCTTAAAATTTTTTTAAATTTTGATGAAAATTTGCTGAGTTTTTCCAAATCTTTTGCAAAGATTAGAAGTAATAATAATACTTAAAAAAATAGTTCAAAATAAATAAATAATCTAAACTTTGCAATACTCCGTGATCAAAAAGGTGACGGACTACATAAATACATATGGTCAGAAAATTCAAAATACGATTTTATTCCTCATAAGTGATATTATTGCCCTCAAGGAACTCCCCATCAACTGCAACTCACTTATACCAGCGTTTGATCCAGCTTTCGAGACATCTCTAGAACCCTATTTTCGGTAAAGCCGTCTTCGATTTTTCATTACTTCCTTTCGATCAAACAGAAAAAAATCGCAAGGCTCCATATCAAGAGAAATCCATGGCTGTTGGATTTCGTTTTTGGTCAAAAATTCACGTATATTGATGACACTGTGTGACGATGCGTTATCGTGGTGCAAAATCTGCAAGTTGTTTTCGCACAAAGCCTTTCTTTTTTAGCGAATTGCTTCACGTAAACATCTCATAACGTCCATAGAATAGTACTTACTGACTGTCTGACCTTCTGGCAAAAATTTGTGATGTACTATAACCTACTGTTGTAATCCATAAACACAGAGAACATTGCTTTCTTTTTTGACGGAAAATTACTTGGTTTTCTGGTCTTGGTTTAGTGCGAGCTCTACACTCACTCGCCTGATGTCTGGATTGCCAGACTGCCAGTGCGGTGTAGACATCGATCGTCATCGTCATACTCATCTGACGATATGCGCAGGAAATATGCTGTTTCGACAGATTGAGATGAAAAAGGCATGGGAATAGGTGGTTAGTATCGTGTGGTGTACCCTCAGATGCCAGAAATATATTGGGTTTGTCGCTTTCTGAATAGGTAGGAGTTTAACCTACTACAATATACAGAACGCAATTGATCTAAAAATCATTCAAAACGTCATTCAGGGTATTCAGTCTTGCAAATCATATCTTTGGCGATATCAGGTTGGTCCTTTGTGACCAAGTTTCCAACAACACAGCGTAAGCCCAAATCAAGAACTACAAGGCCTGAACGGATCCATCAGCAATGTGGAAGTCCTCTGCTAGCTCTCTGGTGGTTAGTTTTCGGTTATTTATTAACTTTTCTTTCACTTTATTGATGTTTTATGAAGTTTTTGACGTCGATGGAATGCTACTACGTTCCTCATCTTCGCAGGACTTACGATCTCCTCTGAAGCGGTCATGTCACTCGCAAACGGCTGTTTTCTTTAGAGTAGATTTATTCAAGGCGTAACTTGACCAATGCCAAGCAATGGCGATGAAGTTTTGGTGGGAATGTAATGTGGATAATCTCACTAATGTCATACTCAGTAATAAAACTTATTTAAGATATTTAGCCAATAAAGTTACGTGCAACATCGGTCTACTACGATTTTCGAAGATAATGTGTTAATGAACCTTTTAAGGACTCAATGAAAGAAAACAAAGAAAATCATTGACTTGGCGAGTGTTTAAAGTTCCTGGTATAAAAATTGCACAGCTACCCGTCATGCACATGTTTATGAATGGCAATGGCTAATAAAATAAGAGGCAGTGATATCTTATATTGGAAACATTCAATGATGAAATTGATTGGCGGACCTTCAATTGTCGACGACGTTGAGGTATTCGAATAACAAAATATTTCATTTCATCATTGATGGCGACGCATAACTCGCAGAAAAATTTAGGTAGCAACGACGAAATCCCTCCAGCTACGCTAAAAAGTAGCCATGAACTGTTTATCCCACCGCAGTAGAGTAACCGAAATTCTATGGTGCCAGGTATTTGCAGGCACGAAGCAATAAGAACCACTTTACGTATATGTTCTCCCTGCAGCACACAGGGGCAATAAAGAAGAGGTGAGTGAAAGTGCTCTAGTGACTACTGCCACTTTGTTTCAGCAAAATGAAAACCCGTCTCAATTAATTTCATAAAAAACCCGTGCACACTATGCGAGGTGGTATAGGAACCGTACCATACCCTGACCAGAATCATCACAGAGCCGTTCAACATAAGGAAAATCGCAATTCCACCTACATAAGTTTTCTTTATCGAGCAAAAAAATTTGAAAAATTATTACTAAATCCAATTTCATTGCCTTTTATTTATTTTTATTTTATTTTATTTTGTATTATATTTTAAAGCTTAGGCTGACAAAGCTAAGACCTGAGTATACATACCGACAGCAGACCTCCAATGCCGAAGTTCAAAGTATCATATATTTCTACCGTAACTGGCACAAACCTGTAGGCTTCTCGTTATAACATCAAGTTGAGCATAGAGAGAGCAGAGGAGAAGCTCGGCCTACACAACATATCATCTGCCCCATTGTAGTGATAATAATAAGCCTCTCTCATAAAAAAACTACTTATTATTTAAATTTTCTTTTTATTAAAAATATGTATTAGGCACTTTAGAAAAATGTAAAAATGAGTTGACCTGCATTGGGTATACTTTAATGATCTTGTTGTTATTTAAAAGATTTAAGATTCCTCAAATTCCACTTCAACGGAAATTGGCAGCTCTTCCTTTACTTCCGGGTTATAAATTTTGCCCGCAACAATCACAAACTCTTCCTCACAGTCCATTATGAAATACAAGAAGGGACGATTCACTACGATCGTCTCCACATCTGATGTTTCGGTTGTGCGCGCCTGGCTGTTGGAGGCTGTGAGCGCATTCTCGCTACTACCGCTCTCATCCACGCGTACACTCACGAACTGCACCACTTCGTCGACATGTAAATCAGGATCGTCAGATAATAGGCTGAGATCGGATTCTTGACGTGCGAAGATTTTGTTCAAACCGATACTCTTCAGCATGGCTTCGGAACGTGAAGTTTCATCAACTTGGAATTTCGGCATTGTGATACGCAACTCTTTCTCCTGCACCAATGATTTG
The DNA here is from genome assembly GCF_028408465.1 of Anastrepha ludens. Classification (NCBI taxonomy): domain Eukaryota; kingdom Metazoa; phylum Arthropoda; class Insecta; order Diptera; family Tephritidae; genus Anastrepha; species Anastrepha ludens. The sequence continues at coordinate 83,761,126 of NC_071498.1, read as the reverse complement.
GCCAGTTTTAAGTCTTCGGGTTGTAGTTTCTCGATAAGCGGGCGAAGACCTTCAGTATCGTTTGGCAGAACAATCATCATTGCGTATTTTTTATTCTAGAATAAGCATAAATTAAATTAATAAAAACAAAACCTAGCACTACAGTAACTTTACCTGATATGGCAAGCAAAATACTTTCGCATCCAAGTGCTCTAATTCGGCAATGTGGAATTTTCCTTTTGTTTGCATCATTGGTGCTTTCATCGCATCCTCGGCTGTCATGAAGAAGAAGTTCTCTTCATTTGAAATTTGTGGAGTAAACGACTGCGCCCAAAGGCCGGCATAGTATAGACCATTAAAGAGCAACATTTTAGTTTTTGAGGCAGCCTCGCGGCCAGTGATGGAGTTAGCGCTCAAAGAGTGCGCGATGTCCTCCTTCCGGAAAAGACTGCGTGCACCAAGTGCCTACAGCAAAACAAATACAAATACTCGTTAAATAGCTAATAAAGCAAATATTTTCGCTATGACAGTGACTTACTCTTCTCACCGAGCTTATGTGCGACTCGAGCGCAATCATTATCTCGCCCACATTCTTGTTAGCTGTGTCGAGCGCGCTTTCCAATTTCTGTAGTGGCAATGTAACTTTCTCTGGTTCATTGGAGTCCAGCACATCCTTGGTGGGTACAATGCCTTCGTGATCCTCGTCGTAGTGTTTTTGCAACTTCTCCTCCGAATGCACAGTTTCGTTGTCTTCAAAATTCACGTCATCCTCGCGTTTGCTAATATCCTTGTTAACCAATTCTTCTTCGTGCTTAGGTATCTCTGCTATGTCTATAGCTTCTGTGTCCTTCAGTTGCTCACTCACCTCATCAATGATAGTAGTGCTTTCTGATCCTTCAGTTGGTTTTGACTGCTCAACAGTAATCTTCTCGTCTTCTGCCTCTTTTTCCGGCTGACTCTTCTTTATTTCTTCCAATATCACTGGCTTTTCTACGTACTGTTTATCTTCAACAACACGATCGAATTTTGATGCTGCCTTATCGACTACCTCTTCGCCAAATGTATCAGGCTGCGCAGACTGTGTCTGCGTTTCTGTGGCTGCAGCAGCCAAATCGGCATCAGCTCTTAACCGTTTCAAGGTCTCAAAACCGACCACATCTTTGCTGTTGCTCACCGAACTGGTCTCTACATCTGGTGAAGTATTTGGTTCATTCCAGTTATACTCTTCGTTATTAATGTCTTTTACCATGACAAAGTAATTGTCGCGAACCAGCTGTTTGAATTCATCGCGCGCAGTGTTGTTGCGATAGATGTACAACCAGGTCTGGAACGATGGCAACGTAGAATATTCGTGACTTTGATAACGCGACAGTATACGCTGGAAGGAGGAACGCAAATTAGCACGTTCGGCGGGGAAGCCAAGTGTCTTGGTAAATTCATCGTAGGTCTCACCAGCCGCACCCTCTGCCAATACACCGAGTATTGAGCTGATGCCCAAAGGTGAATAAACTTGATTGGCATCGATGTCAGCATTGAATTTCAGCATATTCAATGCGATCTTCTGAGAAGCAATGCTTGCGAAGCGCGATAACGAGGGTGATGTGGCTGCTACATCTGCGGCATCAGTCTTTTGTGTGGGTAACGCCGCTGCGATTGTGAAGCACAGGCAGAAGAGTACTGCAAGTACATTGTATGTACAATTATTACAAACAATTCTACAGCGAAACTATTTTTCCACAATTACTTACACATAATTTTAATTTCCATATTGGCTGTGCTACTTTCTAAAAGTCCACTCCCTCTAAGCCAGTTCAAAGCTAACAAACTGTGTATATGCGTTGCCAAACGTTTCTACCTTTCTTGCGCTGTTGACTAAACGAAAGCTAAACCCCGAATGAAGAACATTGGTGTATGCCAAAGAGTTTTAAGAAAGTCAAGCGTTGCAACCATTCTTCGCCGAAGAATTGAACAAGAATACGATACGACTGGGGTTTTGTTTTTGCTTTTTCGTCGTGTAGTTATTGGCAAGCAAACTAAGCGCCGGTGGTACTAAAATGTCAACGTCAGTAGAGAACAGGTTATGGCCAATGAATAGACAGGTATACAGGGTGACCCATAAAGTTGTTTGGTTTCAAAAATTCCAAACAACTAACAAAAATAAATTTGTTTTTGTATATTGACGCTTTATTCGAAAGATCAAACATTACAGATATTTGTCGAAGAGGATTTCATTCACATGGCTGCCTCGCCCGGCTTCGCAGCAGCGCTTCCTGCTAACCCATTTTTCCAAGCCCTTGGTGACGTGTTGGCTTTTCAACGGTGGCGTGTAAGTTTTCCGATCACCAAATGCGATAGTTTTGCTTGTTAGCATAGCAGTTAAGGTGGAAATGCGGTTCGTCAGAAAAGATGAATTTGACTTCTTTTCAAAAAAACGCACTGCTTGCGCTACACAATATTGACTTTAGAAATAAGTCTTCAATATTTTTTGTGAAGGGAGTTCGCGTAGAAGATTTATTTCGTTCTGGGCAGATATGACACTGACCTTCTGCCAAGATGTTCAGCGGGAAGGAAGTCGCTGTCAAAATATCATGTGAATTAAAACTAAGAGGTTCTGTATTGATCACCCTATATACGTACACACATATTTTTGCCTGTATATAAAATTATTGTAACATTTTGATAAAATTTTCGTTAATGCAACAGGTTGGTAGTGGGGTAGGAGAATAAATGTGCATTAGAGTACTTAAAAAATGGTATGATGAAGATCTGAGGTATTATGGGCACCAGACTTTGATATAATTTTGATAATTTTATATTATAAAAATTCAAAAAGTGTCAGCAAAATTTCATGATTTCGATTTAAAAAGAGTTGATCCAGAGAGTGCTCAAATTTTAGTAACCTCGAACTGTCATTTGTCACATTATTTCGTTGACAGAATTTCACAGCAGACATGGAGTTAGCTTCGAATTCATTGTATTTGAAGACATCCTTTACAAACGATTTAACTTTTGAAAGAGTTCGTTCATTTCAGCATTAGTACACCATTACCCTTTTTCCAACGCAAAGAATTTTTGAAAAGGTGATCAATGATAATTGATTGATAAAACAAAACCAAACTGATCCTTTTCAAGAGACGCCGTCATTTGATGGCCAATATCTAAATTTGTCGAAAGAGCCAAAAGTACTGTCGACCCAGTGCGCATCTAGGTAAGCCATTTTGTTGTCTTCCCATAATCGATCGAAAGTGTTTTGTTTGGAAAAGCTAATAAATTTATTTGGAGATATTTTTCTATATTCGTTTTGCCCTCTTTAAATACCAGTTACCCTAAAATGATAGAATTACATAGTAAGTGCTCTACAGCACAAATAAAAAAGAAAACTAAAAATATAATCGTAGTCGAAATAAAACAGCTCTTTATCTACTAATAGTAAACAAGGTTTAAAAAGGCTAAAATGAAAAAAAAGATTTCTTGAATTTTTAAAAATTGTGTGCAATATGAAACTTTAAACTATGAGATTTTTGTTGTAGTATGAACCATATTTTTATAAAAAAATTAAATGTCGCGCTGCCATTATTGTGAGCAAGGGGTAATTTAAGTACTTTATGCTCTTCTGCCATGTTTATTTTTCAAAGTTATCAGGAAGGCCAAAATATTTGAATGTAAATTAAAAAACACAAATTTGTCCGGTGATATTAGAATACAACAGATTTTAGTCAAACTGGTTCTTACTAAGCCATAGAACTAAATTCACAATGGTAATAAAGAAAATAAGAATATTCATATTTAGCCTTAACTTAACTAAATCTGGGCTTAACGCGGGACTACGATTATGAACCAGTATGTCAAAGACCTCCGCCGTAGCCGAATAGGTTGGTGCGTGGTTCGAATCTCTGTGAACACCAAAATAAAGAAACGCTTGCAGGCCATGGCAAACCTCCGAGATGTCTTCGCTTTTCGTCAGGCAAAACTGCATATTAAATCACGGAAACACCGTGAATGAGGAATTTATTCACAGCTGCCGAAAGGTTGTACCAAGGATAGGCAATAGTACAACAAAGTTTCTAGGCACAAAATACGATATAATAAAGAAAATTTAGAGTGATTAATTTGTTCAATTATTATAAACCAATTAATGATGAACAAAACATCAAAGAAAATTAATACTTCATTTGATTTTATTTATTTATTTATTAGTGATGTAGCCTATTCAAAAAATTTTAGGGCAGTCACATAGAATACGTTCTGCTATTTCTTGTGCCTCTTTGCAGAGTCTAGAGGAATCGTTCTTTATCCCTCCTATATTTTCCATGTGATAATTAAGTTTACTAACAGCAGTTCAGTATCAAGTTGTATGTCCTTTCTGCTTAGGTTACGGATTGCTTATGCCTTTATTCGTTCTGGATCTATGAGTCTTTTCGACTGCCGCATGCCCTATTGGGCTCTCCAGTAGTTAATTAGGCCTCGTTATTCTTGTTCACGTAGAAAGGCACTTTTGAAGCTGTTATTTACCCCGCAAAAAGGTTCAGTACCTATGAAGGGAGTGTTTGTCCACTTTTTCGCTACAGTGTCCGCAATTTTATTCGCTTCTTGCCCCTCTTGTCCCGGAACCCACATCAAGGTAACAGAGTTTCTTGATGCTAGGATATTGAAGATTTTAAAACATTTCCAGACCCACCTTGATTGGAATGAGAAGCTGTCCATCGATTTTATAGCTGCTTGACTGTCAGAGAGAATGCTAATATTGGCACAGCGCGAGCCTCTCCGTAGACATTCTCTGCCACACAGCTCTAGGGCGTAGACCTCCGCCTAGAACATGGAAATAGTTTTTCTCATTACAATTGCTTTTTTGCAATGTGGTCCGACAATTCCAGCCCCGGCACTACTGTCCCCCATTCTGAACCCATCAGTAAACCCCACCTGGGCACCCTTTCTTAAGGATGTTTCATTGTTTCTCCACGTTGACCACGAATGACCACTTTGAATTTCTTGAAAAATTCTAGTTTCCTTTCCATCTTGTCGTGGACTGTCAGGCACGGAAAGTTCAGGATTGAACCTAGAATTCTTTCATGTCCTGTAAGATTGACTTCTTTGAGATGGAATAGATTAGGAAGCCTTAGAGCTGCACTGACTAAGTGTTACCTGAGTCGTAGTTTGGTCTACTTTTGGCCACCATACCAAAGAGGCATAGGTGATCATTGGCGCTATTATTGTCTTATAAGTCCATGCTACCGCCGTAGCCGAATGGGTTGGTGCGTGACTACCATTCAGAATTCACAGAGAGAACGTTGGTTTGGATCTCGGTGAAACACCAAAATTAAGAGAAACATTTTTTTAATAGCGGTCGCCCCTTGGCAGGCAATAGCAAAACTCCGAGTATATTTCTGCCATGAAAAAGCTCCTCATAAAAATATCTGCCGTTCGGAGTCGGCTTGAAACTGTAGGTCCCTCCATTTGTGGAACAACATCAAGACGCACACCACAAATAGGAGGAGGAGCTCGGCCAAACACCGAAAAAGGGTGTACTCGCCAATTATATATATATATATAAGTCCATGCCATCATCTTTGGTCGCAGATCCCATGTTTTACCGTAAAGCCTTTGCCATATGCATATTGCTCTCAAGGCTTTATTTGTGATGTACGATAAGTGATAATCAATTGGAATCACGGCTTCTGGCTTCAACTGTGCTCGAAAATGTCGGCAGTAAAGCGGCAAGCTGCCTCGGGTTCGGTGACGTAGTGCAGTTTCGAGCATTGAGAAAACATACAAGTTTTTTTACAAGTTGAGTGGAAGACTAGACCCTAGGCACTAGACTATTGCAATGAGGAGAAACTGAGTATTTTCAGAACTTTCTGCCGCTTTGGGGGACCACTTTTCAAAAGCCTGGTATACATAACACAGCCGTCCTGGAGGTGCTGATAAGCTCTACTCATTGTGGTAGTATTTCTCTGACTTGGCTGGCATTAATAGTAACCTAAACTGAGGAATTTAGTAGTTTCTTTAATATGAAATACCATATACGTGATTATTTACGAAGAGGGTAAAAGTATGAAGCGCTCAAGATGAATCAGTTATGCATAAATTCACTTCCAAATTTAAATAACTGGCCGACTGTAAAAACAAACAATTACCTGAAAAAAATGTATACTCGAGTGGAAAATGGGTCAATTGGTTTCACAATAAAATAGAAAAACAGAAAAAACTACCAACAACCACGCGTTTGACTTTCTATTGGGCGCAGCTTTCGACGTAGCCAAAACAATTGACTCCGACGAGAAGAACAACAAAATGCCATTTGAGCCAGTTGAACGCGCCCAATTAGCTGATTTAAGAGATAACCCATTTAATGGGTAATAGAAACCTTTTTTCGATTTGAGTTATACAAATAATAATTGTTGGCCAAAGCCATAAACTGCAACTTATATTACAGCATTAATGAAAATTTTCTCTTTCTCTCTCTCAACTAACCATTTATTTTCTACCACTGACCGAACGCATTGTGCTCATAAAGCGGTGAATGTACCTATTTAAAATTAGCTTTGGACTTGAACTTCATAACTGGCCAACTGCTGCCGCTATGCATAAACTTCGATTAACCCAGTTTATATGTAAGTTAACCAGTCGATTCAAATATTGTACGAGCCAACTAAGTAAGAAGAAAAATAAAAAAATGTGAAGAGAAAAGTACAAAAACGTTCAAAGCGTCATAAATTGAGGACAGTGAACTCGCCAAGCGAAACTAAGCATTTCATGCGCTTTGCACTTCAACTTTTTTATAAGCACTATTTATTTCGATATGAATTTTGTTTATATTTTTTATTTGACTATCTTTTATCTAATTTTATTGTTTTTATTTTAGTTTCCCATTCCGTTTTGCTGTTTATTTTCGAATCACGCGTCGCCGTATTTGATGTGAAGCGTTAAAGAGTTGTAGAGCGTTAAAAGTTCTAAGGCGCCTGAGATGAGTGCAGTAAAACAAGTTTTTCAACTTGACTTTGGCGGTGGTGTGCGGCGTTCGCTGAGCTGTGCTTCTCCTCATTATCTTCGGATGCTGTGCAGTAAAGCGATACCGTAGGTTAGTGGGAAATTCTTGCGGTGCGTGAGTGCAGCAAGCTTTGTTACATATTTGCGTGTATATATGAATTAAGGCTGTTCTAAATTATTAACTTTATTGCTATTGAATATCAATTTTAAAATAAATTGTATACGCATTAACCAGAAAAAATAATTATGGCCGTTTTTTAAATAAACTTTGATATACTCGTGCAATTTTCATTTTCATGCCACGAAAAATAAAATATTTTCATTCAAAGTTGACGCCATCACGTGGTGATTGCCTCAGCCGATAGATCATGTATGTGCATGTGGTGTGATTGTACTCACTACTAAAACGGCTTTAATCTTGTATTTATATGGGCGAATTTAGCTCATCAAAGTAGAAGTTTTCAGGCATAAGTATCGTTTGATATGAATTTAAAAGAAAAAAAATGTTGGGGTGACTTCCTCGAATTAATAAAATTAAAAGTTCCGAATATAGTAAATTTATTTTTGTTCATTACGATATGATATTAATTCAATGTATGAGACTCATAAGACTGTTTCTGTCTGTCTGTCTGCCCTCCTTACTGAGACCCATATTCCAGAATTTAATTAAATTTCCTATTGTCAATCGGTAATCGTACTATAAGAAAGTCTAATAAATTCATCACAGCAAAATTGTGGATCTTAAAAGAAGGAGCACCGCTGAATTGTGTCGATGAAAACAATGCAAGGTAATAACCTAAATGCATATTTTCAGTAGAATGGCTGAGAATGGCCAAATGTATCGACATTGCTGTTCATTAAGGTTTGGCTATTCATCAGGAATCGTTTAACGCCAGAACAAAACTTCCAAAGCGTGGAAATTTATTTTCATCCTTTAAAAGCCCACTTGGATAAAGAATCAAAATTCGTCCATTGTGATACCATATAGAGGAAATTTACTTTGGAAAAAATAAATCTAGTCGGGAAGTTCATTGGGCGACGTATTGAAGAAGATGCCGAAATGTCAAGTCGGTGCCGTTCTCAACTTGTTAGCCTTTGTCCTCCGACTACTTGAAAAGTTTTACGTAAAGATATTGGCTTACGTGCCTATAAAACGCAGCTCGTGCAAGAATTGAAGCCAAATGACTATCGTTTGCGTCGCAGTTTTGATGATTGGACTCATTTGGATTTATTATTCAAATTTATTGGAAAAAGTATTGTAGTTAAAAATTGGACTGATCGAATAGACCCTGTAATTCGTAGCCACGGCGGGCATATGCCGGATATCATATCTAGAAACTAAATGCCATGAAATAATAAAAAAATTCATACCAACAATGAATAATCATTTTAAGTTCTCAATCTTAAAAAAAAACGGCATTTACTATGCCCGCGTAATGCACTCTGGGTAACGCCAAATGATCTGAACGGTCATTTAAATCTTGACGGCAAAGATCCTATTTCCGAGTTTCTATCAAGTAAACCATTGGCTACCCACTCATTCTCTGTGTGGCTAAAGAGATTGCTAGACAAAGAAACCGTGGCTCAATTACTACGCACGAATAGTAGTAATTGAGCCACGGTTGGCCAGCAGTTGGTTGCTTCCCGTATGCACTTGGAAAGGTGGGATTGAAATCAGATCAACCAGCGCTGGGAAGAGCAATAACATGCAAGATCGCGAGTTTCTTTCTACACTGTGCAGATCGAAGGCGCTCCCAACGGCAATGAATTGTAGTAAAATGTAAATTTTTAAATACAAATAGTGGAAAAAAAGTTTACTTTTCACACATGGAAAAATTGGTCATGGAGTAAATCTACGTTTTTAGTTCTCAACCAGCATGTCGATATATTTTTAAAAGAGCATGAAGGATTCATTTAGGGCCAGCAGCCGAAAAACCATTGTAATTCCCGTATGTGTACCACCTTGATCAAAACTTTGCTGGAACAACCGCCAGGTGGCACTCTAAGTCAACTGATTTGAGTTCTGCTTTTTTTTTGTTTTTGTTTTGTTAGCATTCCTACCAAAATTTTATCGCCAGTGCGATTTTCAATTCAATGGCGCAAAAACCTCAGAAATGTTGGGAAACTATTTCATTAATGGTACTCTAAAGAAAATAGCCATTTACGGAAACTTCTAGATCAAGGTGGTTAACGATATGATACATACAGGGTAGTCAATATTCGAGGGACCCATCTAGCAACCCTGTATCTTTTGACAACGACGTCAGATCGCTTAATGACATACCGCGTTGGCAGCGTCAGTCCTAGCAGATTTTTATCATGGAACAGTACACGCCACGCGAGCGCTCCCAAATTGTTGAAATTTACATTCAACAAAAGAACTCTATTGTGAAAACTCAACGTGCGTATAAAAAATTAGATAATGTGAAAAGTGCGCCTTCTAAGAACACCATTAAACATTTGTACGAAAGGTACGACTAAGATTTGTACGACTAAGGCGATCGGATAAGAATATTGCTCTTGTACGGGCCAGTGTTGAGGCGTCGCCAAGGTCATCCCAAAATCACCGATCTCAGCAGTTGGGCATTGCTCGGACCACTTTCCGTCGAATATGGGCAACCCTGTACTTATAGAGAAACAATATGAAGGGGGGAAATCCCAGATATATCGATTTTCTCATTAGTAAAAAGTACTGTAGGACGATATAATACAAGTTTAGGGACGCTAAAATAATAAAAATACCTGGGAATCTAACCTTAATTTCTGGTGGTAGATTGTGGTTCGTTTTTTTGGATCAGTTTATTTTCTTTTAAGCGGGCATTGCCTCCCAAGCAATTTATAGTTTATTTTTCAATGAAAAAATTCGCAGTCGGTGGAAGGGAACGGGATTTGTTTGCGGATTTCTGTTGGTCCATTATAACCGAAAAATAAATTGAAAACATTGTATTAATTCAAAAAAATAAATACAAAATACAAAAAAAATTAAGTAATTACAAAAACTTGGTGGAAATAGATCAGGAGTAGGTGCCCAAAATTGGAAAAAATTAATTGCAAGGTATTGAAAATAAACAGCATTCTATATAAATGTTGCTTTGAGAAACATACATAATTTCAAAAAAGAGAGAGATATTTTTATCAAATTAAATAAAAAACTAAAATTGAAATATTTTAAGAAAATGGTAAATGAGTTTGGTCAGTGGGTGTGCTTTTGTATTTTTTTTTTTTTGTATTTTCACAATTTGATATTTTGCCTGCTATGTACTCCTTTAAAGAACCGACAAATAATTAAATCACGAAAAATGTGTACCTGCCCAAAAATTCGAGGCTATGCTTTACTTGAAATCACTGATAAATCTACCAATTGAAAAAAATCAATATTTTATGAAAGAGAGAAATATATGAACTACACAAACTCCACGTTCGATAGAAGTACATCATTCGACAATACTCGATTTTCTGGCAGGGTAGCCCTTATTTTTATTTAATTTCTTTTTTTCTTGCATGCAGTTTATTTTTACGCTTCAGGGCCTCACATATGATGGGCATGTGGGTTTTGAAATTTGACTATTGATTTTGTGATCCAACATAAACCTGCTTTAATAAAAATATTAAATTACAAGAGTTTTCTTGGCACACGTCTTTTGGTTTTAACGATGTCAAGTTCGTTTGCAGTATATTCTTTGATATCATCAAAGAATCGTCGTTTTGCTTTCCTAAGTAGGCTGATACATCTGTTTGTACACAGATTCCCATTTACCATTTTTCTTTTCAATAATTTTCATTCCCACGCAAGTGCACCCAAATGCCCAAGCAAAATTCTCATTGTTCCGCCCAATGCTCAATCAACGCAATAATTAAATAGTTCATCTTGCATTGCAGTGATCGCTAAAATATAAAATTTGAGTCAAAACAATGGTGAACAACCCTTGAGGTGCAATTGCGTGGAATTTTAAAATGTACCTCGGCATCCTCTTATGTGATTACCGTAAAAATTTGTCAACTGCATACTATTTCTATACGTCATTTCATCTCTATACTATACCCCTTGGGGGTTGATGCACTGCTTCGACTGCTGATGCTTGTCATAGTTTCTGTCACACACCCGTATTCAGTGTGACTGTGTTTGTGAATGTATTGTTGGCTTTTTCTGTCATCAAACT